>NC_135537.1:85840592-87246842 GCF_045843805.1 Urocitellus parryii | reverse complement strand
ATGCACACTTACTTTAAATGACACCTGTCACTTGGATATATACAATCTGAAATTTGCAAATTTTGCTTGCTGGTTAATTACTTGAAAGTCTACTCTCTGTGGGGAGAACTTGCAACAGCCCCTGAAAATCAGTCATTTTGGGGAGGAAGATTAATAACTTCCTTGTTTCACTTGTTTATTCAACATTTATTTATTGATTGTGTGCCTACCGTGTGCCAAGACTGAGGGTACAACAATGCAGAAGGATTACAACTCTTCCCTGCTGGGGCTTGTTTTCTAGGGTGATGAAAAAGCCTTTTTTGGGGGTCGGGATTTTGTTGGGGGGATGGATACCAGGGGCTAAACTCAGGAGCTCTCCACCACTGAGACACATCCCCAGCGAACAAAAGCCTGGGCGGGCGAGCTGGGGGTTGTTCTCCCCCATCCCCAGGAGAGGCAGAGTCACCCCAGAATCGAAGCCAATCGCCCCCTTCCCCAGTGTGTGCCATCTGCCACCTGTCAGCCTCTCTCTGGGTCCTTGATCCCAGGCACCGCTGGTTCGGCCCCTCCTTCCTGGCCCTTTCCCAGGGGCCTAGCGTACTCTGCCCTTGCCTGGGCCCTTGGCAATCTTCAGTCTAATCCTGGCCATCCCTGGCTGCAGGAGGTGGCTCTTTGGAGATGTTGGACATTCTTGGACTCATAAACTGGGGAGGGTGGTGGCTGAGGGTGGCAACCCTATTCCAGAGAAAGGGAGGACCGCCGGGCCTAGGTCTTACTCAGTGGATGACCTGGCCTTAGCCTGTCCGGGTATCCTCACGTGAGGTCTCTGCTGTCCTCGTGTTTGCCTGGGCATTGCATTTCTCCAATCACCCGACTGTACCTTGGAGATGGCCTTGGGCGCACGCCCACGGACCCCTGCCTAAGGCCTTTCTCCACATCCACTGGCCTGCTCTCCCTAGCAGCAGGGGTACGGGGGTGGCATATACCTCGGCAATCAGCCAAACACGAGGTTGGCAAGCAGGGCCTTGGGGGACTGCTAAGCTAGGTGAGGGGGGCTTGGGCTAGGCTGGCGAGCAGGCGGGGAACCGTGGGGTGCGGGCACTCTGCTTGGGGCGGGCGCTGCTGCTGGGCTGGCCCAGCACTGCTCTCGGAGGGGAGCAGGTTTTTCCGAGAAAGGTTGCCCTGTGTAACTGGTCTCTGAGGGGACACAGCCCTCCCCTCTCGAAGTGGCAACTTATCAATCTTCGAGATTGATAACCCCCAGCGCTGTTCTGTGCACCCGCTCCCTCTCTGGGCTCAAGGTGCCCCATCCCAAGGTGGCGTCACTTGCCTGGGAGGGGATGATGTGGGGGCCTCTCCCCTACCTGGGACCTGGACGCCTGCAGCTGGCGGCGGAGGGGGACGCTTCAAAGTAAAGGTTTAGGGGAGCCGCCCAGGGAAGACTTTTTTTAAGCATGTGCCCTTCCAGGACCACAGGACCAGCTAGGAGATCTGAGACTCAACTAGTTCAAGAACTACAGGGACTTGAGGCACCCCCTGGCAAAACTTTGTGGAAAGTAGCAACTGGTTTATTTTTGCCAACTTCAGAGGGAAGGGGTGCTACTGAAGTTTTTTGGATATAAGGTGTTAGACTCACAGACTGGAAGTGCCCACCAGGCTCAAGAACCCTACAAATGAGGATATAGGCTAGCCCAGTGGTGTAAGCATTTGTTTGATGTGGGGTAAGAGTGGTCTTGGAACACCAAACCATCATCAAAAATCAATTGAGAGGGAACAGCTAGGTCTGAGGATAATTCTAGTGCTTGGGGCACAAGAAGCAACTCTAAGGTAGCTAAACTGTTTGCTCCCCCATTCTTTCAATTTTTGCAGTTTGTAATGCTCATGCATCTGGGTGAGCTTGACAGCCCGCATGGGCCTTCTGTTCCCTCCTCCTGCCCCTGGTGCAGCCAGAGCCTGGCCTCTGGAGCCAGTGCCGCCGTCGCTGTGGTCCAGTTTTTGCGGGCGGCTGGAGCTGTATTTCCAGCGCTGTCTATTGCTTAGTGCTGTTGGCTCTCCGTCTGATCTGAGCAGGAGCAGTGCGGGGAGCCCCATGGGATCAGAGTGCTCCTCCACCTGGACTCTGCTCCTCACATCCTCCTGCTGGGTTTCCAGCCAAGCCTGGCTTTATTGTGTGTCTCTGCAGTGCAGCCACAGCAGCCAGATCGAGAGGAGGAAAGCCAGCGACTACAAAGAAGACAGGAGCTCAAGGGAGACTGGCGGGCGGGCTGGGGCCAGCTGGAGCGCCGAGAAGCCAGGGCGCAGCTGCCACGCCGCTCTTGCCCAGGAGGATCGGAGTGAAAAACCAGCCTCTATCTCAGAGCAAAGCCTGTCCCAGGAAGGGACATGACCTTTGTCATTGGAAAAGACCCACAGAGCGCTCCTAGGCACACTCCCACCCTGCTTATCTACACCCTGTTTATCTACAAATAACAGGAGAGATCTGTTGCACCAGGTGTCCCTGACTCAGTCAGGCTAGGTGGGGATCCATAGCAACCCCCTAGAAGCCACCAATCAGCATGAGTCAGGGAAATACCTGGGATGCCAGATGACCCTCCCAGTAGTTTATGGTGTTGAGAAACCAGGTAGTTCAGCACAAACACCCCTCTTGGCTTAAGCCAATCAGTTCAAATATGAATACCTGTTTTGTACTGACCAATCACCCCTACCCAACTTGTTCCTGCCAGTGAATGTGCTAATCATGTTTTAGAGTTGTTATTTGATTTTCCTGAGGTGTGTAATTTGCTAAGAGATGCTATGATATATGTGGGGGTCACTGCCTTCTCCAAATAATGTATAAAACTGCTGCAAACCCTGGGTTTGGGGCCTCTTAGCATCACCTGTTGCTGTGTGTGTGCAGGGAGGACCAAGCTAGCTTGTAATAAACGCCTCTTTGTTGCTTACATCGAACTTGGTCTCTAGTGGTATTTAGGAGGTCCTGAATTTGAGCATAACAGGGAGCCCGGCTCTCGCCACCACCTGCTCGTCCTCCTCCTCCACCGCGGCCACCTCCTGTTAGAGTCTGTAAACAAGTCAGGATGGCGCCTGGCATTTTGCCAGAGAAATGTTAGAGTCCATAAACAAGTCTGGATGGTGCCTGGCAAAATGCCAGAGGAAGTGGTTTGTGAAGTAACACCACCAAGCCATTAAGTGTGGAGATTCCTTATTGGTTGACTGCTATATCAAGTTTATGTTAATTAGATAAGCTGTTTGGAATGTATAAATACCCCTCCTGTCTTACAATAAAGGGCTCCCACTTCTGCTGTATCAATCTACACAAGTTGTTAGTCACACCCAGGTTATTTTGCCCAGCTAGCAGGGCTGAGGGAACCTCCCTCCTCTCCAAGCCCCGGGCCCATGGAGGCAGCTAGCAGGCCCGTGACTTGGCACCAGCCTGGAGATTGGCTGCGGAAGCTGTTCTAGAGCAGGCAGCAAAAGCTGGGCGCACAGGCTGAGCAATGCCCTGGGCATGGGCGCACCTGCCCGCTACCACCTGAGCGCCCGCTCCCCCCTTCCTCCTCTGAGAGCCAGAGAAGGGGGCATGAGCCAGGGGCCCCAAGTCGAGGCTTTGAGTCACTGTGGCCTTTTTGAGCCCCCACCCCCAAGTAGGCTGATTTGAGGTAACCCCTCGCCATCCATCATAATCTCCAAACCAGGCATTTGGGCATTTTTTGAGCCATTAATATTTATTTATTTATTTTTTGTGTGTGTGCAGCAGGGGATATTTGGAGCCTTTTATTTTTTTTTTTTTGGGGGGGGGGAGGTATTGAGCTCCTACTCTCCAGACAGCCTCCCAGTCTCCTCCCCTCCTGAGACCCTCTGGACTCCAGCCCCATTCCCCCTCCTCAGATGGGTTCATTGTGAGCTCCACAATGGGCTGCAAAATCCGGCAAGGGGTGGATGAGAAGGAGAAGGAGAAGAAGAGTGAGGGTGGCGGTGGGGTGGAGGAGGGAGGGGCCGCAGGGGCGGGGCGGCGAGGGTGGGGAGGAGGAGGGGGGCGGACTTTTTTTTTTTTTTTGCATAACTCGGCTCAGCAGAGTGGCCTCTGGACTCCCTGCAACCGCCGCTGGGACCTGGAGCCCCCAGCTGCCACATTGCAACAGGCAGGGACCCGGTGTGCCCCCTGGGCGTCCCTCCGTCCCAGAGGGGACTCAGCTGGCCTGGCTGCGCCTCCCCACCCCCTCGCCTCCGGGAAGCCACCCGGACTTGCTGTCCACTCCCTGAAGCCGCTGACCTGGCTGAAAACAAACAAAAAAAAGGTTCCGAGAGGCAGGCGGAGAAAGGGGAGAAGGGCTACCCGGAGCGGTGGTGGGAGGGGGGCAGCGAGGGGGAGCCGCCTGCGGAGGGCGACTGAGCTCTTGGAGCCCCGGACATATGCAGGCGGAAGGAAGCAGGCTAAGCGGCGTTTGGTGAAAGGTGAGCCAGCAAGGCGGGATGGAGGTAAGAGGGAGAGAGGGAGGAGGGACCCGCGCTAGCAAGCGGAGAGGAGGAGGAGGCGGCAGAGGAAGTATAGGAGGGGGAGGAGGAAGCCAGGCGTGGGAGGCGGTGGAGGGGGCACGCCATCACACTCTCCCCGCCAGGACCCTTTCCGGGCCTGGAGTCAACGCTCTCCAGGACTCGGGCCTGGGGTCACCTACAAGGGGCCTTTGTCGCTCCCTCCTTTCGGACCCTGTGCATGCGGTGGCCAGTCATGGGGTGCGGCCCAACTTGGCAGGGATTGTGAATCTCCGTGCTGGCAAGAGGAAGGAAGAGGCGGCCAGGACGGGCGCCCGGGAGGCTAGAAGCTTTGAGGCCGCCCTTGCTGGCCCAGGGCCTTGAGGGC
The DNA here is from genome assembly GCF_045843805.1 of Urocitellus parryii. Classification (NCBI taxonomy): domain Eukaryota; kingdom Metazoa; phylum Chordata; class Mammalia; order Rodentia; family Sciuridae; genus Urocitellus; species Urocitellus parryii. The sequence goes on along the minus strand of NC_135537.1, from coordinate 87,242,005 downwards.
TTTCTCCTGCCCCCTCCTTGTCGCCTGGGGATGTGGAGAGAGGAGGGTGCTGCCTGTGCGTGCTTCAGGTGCAGCATCCGCCCGCCACCCGTCGCCCCCTCCCCGCCCCCTGCCCAGGCCGCGCTCCTGGCTGCCCCCCGCCCCCACTTGCTGCCTGCTCTTCGGAGGCCAACCTGGCAGGGAGCCTCTGCCAGGAGTTAATTGTCTGCGCCAAGCAGGCGGGGCGCAGGTCCCCCAGGGAGCGCTGCAGCCCTCCTCTCAGTGTGCCAGGTACTCACCGTCCGCACCCTGGCCAGCTTCCTGCACCGAGTGTCCAGGGTGCACACTTTTGTGATGACATATGGATGTATAGGTACACACATGCGCACACACAAACTCCTTCTCCTTGCTTTGTTTTCTGTTTACACTATGTTCCTGGCTCCAGGGGCCCCTGGAGAGCAGAGGCTCTGGGGAGAGGCAATGCATGTGCTCAGCCCCTCCCCTGTCATTTTCCCCTAACAGGCCGCCCTCTCCTGGCCTGGCCTGCTGCTTTGTCCCAATTCCAGCCCTTTGGATGGGTGCTTAGACGCCTGGACACACTAAGCGATGACTGAGGAACAGGATGAGAGTGTCTATATACCTCTGAAGCCTTAAAGTCCTGAGGCTCTTGTCCTCTGCCAACTCCCTTGATGACTTCTGGTGGCAGCCCAGTTCTGCTCTGAAAAGTTCGTTTCCTGAGCAGGAAGGCGCTGGTGCCCCGCTCTCTTCCTGCCAGCCTTGCTCTTGGCTGGAGTGGTTGAGACTGATTCTGGCATTAGCCACCTCCCTCCTCCTAAAGTCCCAGGAAAGCCAGTGGCAGCCAGCCTGAAGAGATGCTCCCTGTCATCCTAGAAGAAAACCAACTCAGTTCAACTTTCAGCAGTTGGACTGCACCTCTATTAAGCTTTGGGAGAAGTTGGTCTTACTTCTTCTCCTTGTTCTGAATCCCAATACGGAAAAGCCTGTTCTGTCCCACAGAGGTGGGGGTACCAAGGATGTTCTGATCAAGAAAAGGAAACCAGAAGAGAGACTTCCAGAAGAGAATAAGGAAGAAGGATCGATGATTGTCCTTTTACTGAATAGAAGGGCACCCACAGCTTTAAGTAATATTTGATTTCTTTATCTTTTCCTGGCACATTGCTCAATCCTTCTAGAGCCACTTAAGAAGAAGATATTGGAATTGGAACTACTGGATGCAAAAAGTTTTTTTTGTTTTTTGTTTTTTTGTTTTTTTTAATCAGGCAGTTGATTTTGGGTTAAACTTGCAGATTTTTTTTTTTTTTTTTTTGGTAAAGATGCAAAGCTTGCTAACCTATAACCTGGTAATGTGTCTTCATATCTCCTTATTTTAGAAGGCAAGCCACAGAAAGGAAAGGTAGAACAGTTTGCAGTGAACAGATGGGTGGGTGTTTCAGAGTTGCTTGAACCGAATTCTAAAACCACTCTGTGGATCTCAGAGAAAGACTCAAGAATTGGTCTTTAGCCTTTCACAAAATGATCCTTGAAATGATTTTAAATGAATCTACATGTACATGTGTGCATATGTAGCTGACAGTTCAAGCAAATTGAGGAAGGAAGATAGTTAGGTGGGAGAAGACTAGTGAAGGCATTTTGAGAAGTATTGTACATACCAGCCACACAATCTTTCTGCAGAACCTTGGCATTGAAAGCCCCCTGATTCTTCCCATGGAGATTTACATTTTCTAAAAGCAGCCACAACTTTTGTCTCTCACCATTTTGCCTTTTATTCAGTTTACTGGAGTGCATAGGGTGGAGATGTGGCCACTTATCAAAGAAGAAATTAAGAGAGTAGATAATTTGAATAGATAAGAGTTACAGCAGGTGAAGGATTTATTGCTTTTCAAGAATTGCCCTCCTTCTCAAAAGCAATATTCAAAAGTGCGTGCTTAAGTGTGGTCAGCTCCACACCAAGTGTTTGAAATGGCAAGATCTTCCCTTTAAAGATGCTTGAAGGTGCTTCTTAAGGAACAGTGGTACCTTTTACATTTTATTTTATTTTGCCTCCACTGCTGTGTGTCAGGGCTAATGTGGAGGCATTGTGGACTTCTCCAGGTCCGTGCATTCTGCAGTGGAAGTCGGTTGACCATAATTCATAATTGATCTTGGAAATATGAAAGCCCATAGCAGGAAGGATAGACAGAAATGTAACAATTTTGAATGGATGCTCAGAGAGTGTGATTTGAAAGCATAGGCATTGCTGCTTTGAAAATCAAAAGGCCTCAGGGATGGCTCACTTCCCACCTCAGGGACACAGCCTCCCTCTGGAGTGTCCCCCTAGGATGTTTGTCCTTTGGAAAACCCAGATTTACTGGAGGGAGGATGCCCAACAAATAGAGAAGGAGGTTGGGGTGGTAGGGCAGGGAGTGAGCAGCCGCATTGCTTTTCCAAAGCCTTGTGATTTTGTTAAAAACAAAAAAAAGAAAGAAAAAAGAAAAAAAAGTCCATGAATGTTACAAAAGTCGCATTGTCTGACTGATTTTCCTACACCCCTTTCCCCTTTTTGAGTCCTGGTGGTGCGGCGTGGTAGTTGCAAGGATTTGTTCCCTTTGATAATTTTGGCCTCATTCTCCAGGCTGTTCCCATCTTGCTCACTGATGTTATTTCGGCTGATGATATCAGATGGTTTGGTAATGATTACCTAGAAGTTCCCTCTGTCACTCAACATTAAGGAACCCTGTCTCCCTTTACCCTAAGGCTGGCTGCTTCTGGCTTCCTCAGATCCACGCAACTGCTTCTCTCATTTCTATGAAAAAGGAATATGTCTTTTTTCCCAGCCTCAGTTTGAAACTTTTGAATAATTTGTACTGCTGTCAGTTTTTCTCCATCTAGCAACTGCCTGTTAATTACAGTTCTTAATATTAATTATCACTCAGGCTGTGTCCACATACCCCCACCCCAACATCCAAAACTACCCCCAGTGACTTTTTTCTCCTTCCCTCCACTTCTTTGTCTTCTTCTGCCAGGCCGAAGCTCCTCCAAAGTCCATTTTATAAATTTGGTAGTCTAGGGACCTGGGAAAAGTGTAGCTCACCATTGCTAGAGTTTCCATGGAAATAATTGAGATGTAATAAATAGAGGCATTCTGAGGTTACAGGTTTCTTGATTCATCTGAGACCACATACAAGTGTAAATTGCCGACATTTGTTTGGCTAAATGTCCATGATAATTGCAGGAAGGGCAAAACAAATCCTTTGTACATTCCATAGCTTTCTATGTGGATTGGGGTAACTGATATTTAATCCTAATATTCCCCCCAATTAAGTTACCTATTCTTAACTTCGGAAGGGCCTTTTTCATTCTAGAAAACATTCTTTATGTCTAGTAATTGCTGTTTAGATTCTTATACCTGTTTCCTTGCAAAATCTTAATAAGCAATAAAATAAGATAACTGTGTGCCTCTGGCAGGAGAATCCTGCTAAACGTTTAACCATAAGGTGCCAAGTATGTATTAATAATGAAAAGTGCAAAATGCTGGTGACTTAACAGTCATAAAGTAATTCCACAGAACCGCCAGCCCTGGCAAATGTTGTGGCCTGCTATAGCATGTTCACAGAGGAGGAGGAGGAGGAACCATTTAAGGAGGAGACCGGAGCTAGGCATCTTGGAGTACAGCTCTCCTGGCTGGAGTCAGAAGGTTAGGGATCTGGTTCAATCTAATACAAAGTTGCAATAATTGCTATATCTGTAGCTAAGCTGGTGGCTGTGGAATTCTTCCCCTGATGTAGGATTTAATAGTCTGGCAATTAGATGCATTGATTTCTCTTAACCGTTCATTTGGATGTGTAAATGAAAGGAAATCACTACTGAGTCCAGCGTGCAGACTTGCTGCCTGGCTCTGGAAAAGACTCATTTGGGTGGCAGTGGTGGGAGTGTGTGTTTTCAAGGCAGCGTTAGGACCAGCTCCCTCTTCTTTTAACATCTCTCCAAATTTTAGCAATGAAATGAAGGGAGCCTGTTCAAACACTGTTTTAAAACACAACAGTGTCTACTTCTGTCTGAAAAATTAAAAGCAACCATTGCTGCCTCTGGTGCTTCAAGAATAACATCTTTGTCTCAGGGTGACTCGACTTGGTTGCATACTTTTGGCATGTGGTCTGTTGGATATCAGAGGGACAAAAGACTTTGTCTGGGCTCTTCAGCAGAGTGTCTTTCTCTCTTCCTCTCCTCCTTCACAACATTCTAGGATTTGGAGCTACCTGTACCAGGAGCTCTATCAAGCCCTGAGTGGGGGTGACCTGGTTGGGTGTTAAGGCCATCATCTTGGACCTTTTGGAAGGCTGGCGGCTGGATACATCAATGGTTCAGAAAGTGTGTAGATAATAAACTCTCTTGAACATTATTTCCCCCTTACTTCCTGCTCTGAGACCTGCAGTTTTCCTTAAGTGTCACTAACTTATGGCATGCAGGCATCTTAACTGTTTTGAGGTAATCTAGTGGTGGATGGCTAGGTTTCCTGATGGCCCCATCCATTATGCAAGGTGGGTAGGTGGCTTTAGGTGCTTGCTTTTCCTGAACCCTGGCTGAAGTAAAGTCCAGACTTGTCTATGCATGCTACACTGATGTTTGCAAAGAGTATTATCTTTATTTCTTGAACATATTTGTATAGATATCAGGGTTTTTTCCTATCTTAGTGAGTGTCTAGGGTAATTAAAACAGAAGAGTACTTTGGAAACTCTTAGTGCCTGGTTATAATAGGTAACCTCAATAGGTGTGGTTGGGCCAATTTGTCAATTTCTGCAAATTCCTGTTGGCTTCCAAGGGCATTTTGTGTGTAGATTAGTCTGTAATCAAGAGTAGTTTTGCACTCAAAATGGACTAGTGAAGGCTGGATTGGTTGTATATCCCACTTGAAGTTTTCAGCTCCGGCTGTTAGTTCTTTTAGCCTGCCGTGGGCACCAGGCAAGGTGAAGTGAATTGGGGAGATAAAGATGGAAACTTTTGATTCATAGTGTACCTGCCAGGATGGGGTGGCAGCCAGTGACTGGGGTTGTACACTCAGTAAATAAAAATACTTTACTGCTTTCAAGTATCACCAGTTATCTGATTGCTCCACATGGCTGTCTTTAAGGAGAGTGCTGTTTTACCTATCTTCTTGTACAAAGGTTTGATTTTTAATGTCTTGTGAAAAGGGTTCTCTTTGTCTTGATTGATGTCAGGAATAAAACATGATGGTAATAACCCTTTGAAAGCTATTGTATTGTCAGCCTTGCCTGACAGTGGGAGGGCTTCCCAGCATTATAGATTAGTGCTGTGAAAACACTGACATTTTCTTTGTTATGTTGCTGTTGTTCTACTTGCAAAGTCAATTACTTAATTGGAGCTCAGTTACCCAGTTGACTTTGGAAGAAACAATGTCTTTCATTGTCTTCTTAAATATATAATTTTGTATTGTTATTGTTGCTTTGGTTTCTCCTTTTCCTTTTGAACCTGCCTTCCTCCCTGGTTACCTCCATTTCCATGTGTAAACCGCACCCTCCCATGCCCCCCCCCCCCGCCCCTAGTCTGTACATGTGAGCAAGGCAAACACTCTGGTTTCAATTGTGACCATCCAAATTCAAAGACTGCTACATCATTATCTCTGAATTCTTCTGCTCATTCACATCTCAGTGGCTTTTTATTTATATAGTGACCACAGCAGCCAAGATACATAAAAAACCCATCCAACGAGATTATAGTGTTGATAATCTCTTATCAAGTGGGTTGTTCTCTGGATTGGAGGTCACTAAGGTTGGCAAATTCAGAGCTTGCTTTTTAATTTTTTTTCCTCCTCCCACTTCCTAGAGCCTGCAATTCGAGCTGAACCAGGTTCCCAGGTAGATAGGACCCTGGCAAACAGTTTATTATTATTATTATTATTTTTTATAGCAGATGTAGAATTCAGCTAGAGCCATTGAGTTTGGGATTTAGGATCCTGGATGGCCTTTTGTCACAAGTGGAAGAGGTCTCATAGGAGAGGAATGCAGTCCATTCTCCCATTGCAGATGATAAATTGGGTTATAAGGTGTTGTTCTGTGAGGATTCCAGTCTGTCTTTTTGGCACACTTGGGCTTGAGAAGGATTTACATCCCTGAGTGAAATCTTGCTACTGAATGGAAAAAAGCCTCAAAATGTCTAAAGCTGAAAATGGTTCCACAGGGTGTTTTTATTCACCTGCCATCTTCACCATCCCTTTCTTCTCCAGAAAATCTGAAAGTTTTGACTTTCCTAACCTGGTTACGGAAGAGGTGGTCACCTGGAGCAGGGGCTCGCAGAACCGTCTCTCTCACCCCACAGAACAGGGTGTAGGAGATACGCTGGCACTGCCCGCCACCACCACAGACTGCAGATGATGGGCTCCATCAGGAAACTCTGTCTGAGGACACTAATTGTGGGCCCTCGAAGTAATTATTATGAACCACCAGACAAGAGACTGTGTTTGCCAATAATTTGTCAGGATTAATTTTGTTTTTCTCTAATAATTGAAAATTAGTGTCTTGAAGTGAAAGCAGATGTTCATGTCATCTTCTGAATTGGGATATAAAATGGGGCTCTGTGGATGTGCTCACTAATCTAACAGCAATTTCCCTCTCCTCCATAATGGGGGTTGCTCACCCTATGTCACCTAAGGCCAGAGATTGGGAGCTGAGGGAAGGGGGCCTGGGTGGCACTCCTTATGCTCCTTGGGCGTTTGTTTGGGGGGGAGACTGTACCAATAAAAATCTTTTTGTTTGAGCTCTGAAACTTGGAGAGTTCATTGTTGAGGATGCTCAGTTGCTGGAGACATATTTGCTGAGATAATTCAAAGCATTGTGCTGGGATAGGTAAGGGGAGCCCTGTCAGGGTGAGAGTGGCTTCCTACATATGAGTGGGTCTCCAACTGTCATTTCCTTTCACTGTTGCATGGTGAAGCTGCTTAAAGTCACGCATTCCTGGGCCTGGATCCAAGAGACCTCTGCTCACCTGGCTGATCTGAGCAGGGGCTCAGAACTCTGTGTCTCTCCTTTTTTAAAAAATGGGGGTAAAATATGCATAATATAAAATTTACATCTAAACCATTTTTAAGTAGTATTTAAATACCCAATATTGCAGCTGACACCACTTCCAAGTAGTGATGGTTGGGGGAAGGCCATCAGTTCAAACTTCAGTCTTCCTGGGCAGATGTGAAAAAACTGGCTCAGAAGATGATGTGGGGTCTCAAAAGCTCATGGTTCTTTTTCTTACTCCAGAGTGAGAGGTGAATCAGGTCTGCCTGCCACTAAGAGAGAGCAGGAGCCTAGCGCCATCAGGGCCAGTGGGACTAGGGTGCAAGGGACAAGGACAGGAACTTTCTAGTGATCTGGTGACCATTCCCAGGATTAGAACATTTGTCCTCTCTTTGGGGGGTGCCATTCTTCTGGAGACTAAGCCTGGCTGGGTGTGAGCTCCCCTACTAGCCTATGTGAGATCCCCATAGGCCAGATCTCGAGTGGCTCCCACACTTGGTTTTTCTGTGAAGGGGAGAAGGGAGGAGAAGGTGTTACAGGATGCCAACCTGGCTGCCTTGATTTGTGGCGTCCTTGAAGCCCCATGTTGGGCCTGTAGGACTGGGCTTTCCCTCAGCATGCGGTCTCCTCTTCCTCTGCCTCCTCCAAAGTGCTGGGAAACTTTTTCCTCCCCTGATTTGCCTGTATTAGAGATTTGCCCTTTCGTTACTTGGGCATGAATTATTTTGTGCAGCATTGTCATTCCCTGTTCTGCTGTGACCTTCCCCTACCTCCCTTCCATACATCCATTCTTCCATCTAAATCAGGAGCATCTTACCAGCTGAGCTTAGCCTGGACTCCCAGGAAGATGCCTGAGAACCAAGAGGAAGCCATGTGTTCAGGGAGCCCATAGACTGGAAGGGTATGAGGCCTCAATCCCCAGACCAGACAGGGCAGTCCAGCACTGAAGTCCAGGCTTAGAGCTGGGGCGGGGGGAGTTGGGGGAGATTCTTTTTGATAGGGGAAATCAGGCAAAGCATAGGGAATGGCATTCTATTTGGACCCTGAAGGGTGAAATCAGACCCACAGGAGCAGCTAAAATCAGAAGAGCACCCTTGGGTACAGGTGCCAGCCTGTGTTCTTTATAGGCAGGGTCTCATTTAATATTGCACTAATTGATGCTTAGGTGGGTGCCTCAGGCTTTCTTTTTCATGAGCAACAATGGATCTTGGAGAATCCTCAGCTGAGCATTCTTCTCATATGGATGGATGGTCAGACTTGCCCAGAGAGATGCAAGTCAGTTTTCCAAGGTTATACAGTGACCTTGTGGCAGAACTGTGCCTAGGGGAGAGGCAAGATGTGCTGGGGGAGCTTGCTGCAGCCACTGACCCAGGCTAGGACTCACTTTGGAGACAGCCTGGAGACCCCTAAGCTTCTGGAGTGTGGGGGAATTCTGAGCAGATGGGTCTGGGATTCCAACTCTGCTCCTGCACAACCTTGCTGTTTTACTGCTGAGTCTTAGTTTATTTTTCTCCCTCCCAGGGAAGTGTGAGGATGGCTCCCTGGAGCCCAAAGTTTCCAAATCCTAGGTTTATAGGTTTGCACCCAGAGAGAATGCACATGGGTGAATTTACTTTATATGCATTCATTCAAATGGGGTGGGGTGGGAGGAGGGAATGGAGAAGCTGCGGGGGAGGGGAAGGGGGCGAGGGTGGGAGAGGGGGCAGGGCTGGGGTGGGGTAGGCAGTTGAGTAGGAGTCACAAGGGGAGTGGGGGGTGGTGGTGGCAATGGGACAAGAGCGGGTAAGGCAGGGGAGGGGGACTGGGGCCTGGGGGCTCTTCCCACCCCTCCACCCGGGTGAGCCTGGCCAGCCCTCGGGAACTTGGCCCTCCTAGGCCCTTGTGTGCCCAGCTCAAGGGGGCGGCCCGGGACCTCTTTGAGGCCTCCGTCCTGGGAACACATACCCCCCCCTGCGCAGGAGGGCTCTAAGGCTGAGGTGCAATAACTCAAGGCCAGATTTGGGCACAAAGCAGCCGGCAGGGGTCTGCCTGGGAAGGTGCAGGCTGCCCCTCTCATTGGCACTGCCCTGGTGGGGCTGGCTTGTTTGGTGCAGCTGGCTGCCTACTCCTCGCAGTCTGGCACCCCTCAGGACTGTGGAGTCCCAGGCCCCGCGCTGAAGGGCGTCAGCCGCTGCGGAGTCTCACCCTCAGCTAGGCACCAGCCATTGGTGGGCTGACGCTCCCGCTGGCCAGATGTTCGCCTTGGGGGAGCCCTGGGTTTACCTGAGCACTGATTGGCCCTCAGTTTTTAGGTGAGGTTAAAGGAGGCAGGTGCCATCCTGACTACAGCCTGGACCATCCAAATGTATGGCAATAAAAATAAATGCACTTTCCAGGTCCTAGGGACTGTTCTGCACACTCACTTCATTCATTCGTTAACATGTGCTTCACAGTATCTATGAGTAAGGCCATGATTATCTTCATTTTAGAGATGAGCAAACTGAGGCACAGCTAGGACAGCTAGGACCAGATAGAATCTGAATACAGGCTTCTCTGACTCCAGAACAGTGTCATCCCTGTAGGGTGTCCAGGCGTGCATGGATGGGCTGGGCATCTGGGCATGGGGGGCCGTTCTGAGGGCATTTGCACATGTCCAAGAAATTAAAGATGGGTTAGCAGGTAGATGGTAGTCATCATTCTGGGTTTGCCATTTCAAATTCATGCACAGGCTCCTTCTTCAGAGTATCCTCTGAGAGATCTTCTGAGTCCAGGCAAGGCCTTTTGCTGTTGTGGGGCCTCTCTACCTTGGGGGAGCAGAGAGTCAGTGGGGTGGGGTATATGGCAGTGAGACCCCAGTAAAGAGTAAACAATTCCGGGCTGGGGATGTGGCTCAAGTGGTAGCGTGCTCGCCTGGCATGCGTGCGGCCCGGGTTCGATCCTCAGCACCACATACCAACAAAGATGTAGTGTCCGCCAAGAACTAAAAAAAATAAATAAATATTAAAAATTCTCTCTCTCTCTCTCTCTCTCTCTCTCTCTCTCTCTCTCTCTCTCTCCTCTCTCGCTCTCTTAAAAAAAAAAAGAGTAAACAATTCCACCAAGAGGCAATTTCTTGCTGAGAGACTTCTCTGCTTATCTGACTTAGACAGGGTCCTCAGGGAGGACATTGCAGAGGACATTGGTGCAGGATGAAAAGAGGTGGCTGCTGAGGAAGGTGTGTAGTCCCCTCTGGCTCTGAGTGCCTTCCCCGGGGTTTCAAAGGAGGAAGAAGAGGGGCTGTGGCCTCTGCCTGTAAGGACCTGAAAGGATGAAATCTAGGGAATCTTGGGCACGTATGTCTGGAAGGGCAGGGACGAGTGCTGACTGACTCCCAACAATATTGGGGCCCAGGTGAAGAAAAGCCAGGGCAGGACAGTGGTAGAAACTGCCTGGCATGGGTGGCATTGTGGGGTGGCCCTTGGTACATGCACATAGTGACTGTCTGAAGGGTCCCCAGGGCAGGCCACCTGGACCTCGAGCTTTGACCCTCAAGGTCCCCAGAGGTTCTCATTAGCACCTCCGAGTACCAGGGAGTAGGTTGTAGGATCCTTTCTTGTTTCTCTAATGAGGAAAGGAGGGCCACAGAGGCCAGCAGCCTTGTCCTGCTGCACCTGCAGCAGGGCTTGTGACCATCTGTCAGTTGGGATGTTTGTTTCCTGGGTCTCCAGATCCCATGGAGAGGAGTTTACCAAGGCCTGCCTCCCCCTCACCCCAATGTTAGTGTTGGAGGTGGAAAGGAGATGCTGGTGGGTGCCCCTTTACTACCAACTGAGTCCCTGAGCCTCCTCTAGACTGAGCTAACCCTGTACAACCAGGATCTAGCTAGGTCAGTAGGAAAACAGCTACCCCCATGGGCCATTGTATCCCCAAGTCCACTTAAATTGGGTCTCCAAACGGGCTTTATTCTGAATTTCCTTTCTGGCTCCAAATACCCATTTCTCAGGCTCTTCTAGGGAAATGGAGAGGGCTGTGGATTCCCAGGATTGAGTTTGTCTTTCCACTTGGACTTGAGATGAAGGGGACAGGATATTTATCTAGTGCTTACTAAGGTGTACTCTGGGCCAGTTGCATGTTGAGTGCTTGATGAGCCATTTCTCATGAGCCCTATCAACAGCTCTGTGAAGTTGGTACAATTATGCTCACCTGTCTGCAGTTGAGGCGGCTTATAGGGATCCCAGGTCATATAGGTGGCCTGATGCCACCCAGCATGCCTGCCTGAGTCACTCCCAGGACAGCTTTTACATACCTGGTGAACCACTGACATTGTGGTCCTCCTTCCCCAGGAGCTTGTCTCGGGGAAACATGGGCAAACAGTTATGAACTCTGAGGCTGGAGACACTGTTGCCGCAGTCCGGCTGCAGCAAAATAACCGGGGGGTGACGAGCAATTGTGTACATTGATACAGCAGGAGTGGGAGCCATTTATTGTAGGACAGGAGGGGTATATATACATTCCACACAGCTTATCTTAATTAACATAAACTAGATACAGCAATCAACCAATAAGGAATCTCCACACTTAATGGCTCACTGGCGTTACTTCATAAACCACTCCCTATGGCAAAATTCCAGGCGCCATCCTGACTTGTTTTCAGACCCTAACACACTGTGTATCCCCTGAGGACCCAGCCTTGGCCAGCCCCACCCTACTCCCTACTCTGGGCCTTGCAAGCTGCTCGGATTCAAGTGGGGGAGAAGCAGCGTGGACTGGTCAGGGGTGGGAGCACGAGGCCAGGTCCTGGAACATTTGAGTGGGAACTGGGCTGGGCTTTACCTGCTTCTTGGTTTCTTGGCTACTACAACATAGCAGTGTCCATCGCTGGGCCCAGCTGGGCCAGCAACTCTGTCCTGCCATGTGGGAGGTGCTCACCTCTTTTAGGGACTTGGGGTGGAGAGTCCTCTCTTTTATTCTGTCCCTTCCTATCCCAGTTCCCCCCAGGCCCAGGGAGCAGAGGTTCCTCCTACCTTTTTGCCAAGCACCATTCCTAGAGGGGAGGGGGGGAGGTCCAGGTCCCGGCCTCAATCCATCCTTCCCTTAAGTCTCTGCTGGACAGCCTGTAGCTCCAGTCAAGTCCTGTTTCTGTTGTTAATCTGTGTGACTTGGGGAGCTCCACCAGCCCTCTCTGGGCCTCATCTGTGCTTTTAGGGAATGGAGCAGATCACTGACGTTTACCAAGCCTCACTGTGTTCCAGGGACTCGACTAACTGCTGTACATTGATGACCTCATGTTCCTGTGGGAATGCCATGAGCACACTTTCCTATTTGGAACGTGAGGCAACTGAGGCACAGGAAGGGGAAGGAACATACTTTTGAGGTCACTCATACATGAGGTCCCAGGCAGCCTGATGGGTGACTTGTCTTCACTCTGCCATTCTCTAATTGATCCTGGCACTGGGGCTATTAACTCTTCAGGGACTAGGACAGGGCCCTCTGAGGACTTGAGATGGGGGCTTCTCTTTGGGGGGCCATTCATTCTGTCCTGCTCAGGTGGCCTGCCGCCCTGCCACATGACAGACTGTGGGAAGCTAAGTCCCCAGACATCCCAGCTGGAGACACCCTCTCCCCCATCCTGAGTTCTGGTCCTGGGGTTCAACAACCTGACTCCAGCCTGACTGTACCCTCAAGTGAACATCACCCCCAGCACAGGGGGTGTCCCCCTCCCAGCATGCCAGCTGCAGGGCCTGGAGCGGACAGGATTGCCTGTTAGGACCACAGCAACTCTCCCTTCCGTTTCCCAGCCAATGAGAAATGCAAAAAATAGGGTGGGTGGACCCTAAGGGTCTGTTTGAATTTCGGAATCTGCACTCCCCTCATCTCCACATTTGCCTTGACATGTGTCCTGCCTCTGGGAACCTTTTCATGTCACCTCATTGTCTTGCTGAATAAAAGAGGGGGTGGGAGGTGGGAGGAGGCTCTGGGAGTGAAGTCAGGAGATTTTTTCTTATTTGCCTAATTTCCTCACTCAAATGTGTCTTGTGATTAAATATTGCTTCCTTCTATCCTTTGTGCTTAGATCAGAGGCCAGTTTTTTTTTTCTTTCTGAACAGGGAATTGATAGTATCTGATCTTTCCATCTTGAGACTTCTCACTCCATTCCCTCTATTTCTCTTTTTTATCTCCCTCTACTGGAAAAACCATGGTCTTTCCTTCTGGAACATATCTCCTCTAGAGAGAGCACATGGGTGGTGCCAAGTGTCAGTCAAAGGCAGTGACCCTTACAGTGCTCACTCAGTGGAAAAGACTGCAATGACTTGGTCATGCTGCCCTCTTTGGCCCAGGGTAAAGCACCGAGTAGAGTGGGCAGTGGATATATAACAACAAGTCCTGTGTTCTTGGTCCTGGTCCTGCTGGCCTTGCCTGAGCCTGCACTCCATCACTGTGATCTCTCTTACATGCCTGCCTTCAGGGTGATTAAAATACTGTCTATCCTGAGCCTCATAGCCATGGCCTCCTCTCCTTGTCTTCCTTTCCCAGGTTCATCTTGCAGTCACTCTTATTCAGGAACCTCCATGGCTCCTGTTATAGCTGGATTAGGGACGGTCAGGGTGAGTCCACTCTTCTAAAAGCAGAAAGAGAAGATATCAGGATGTTACTGTCTATGGAGGAAGAAATATTTTACATTGTCTTCTAAAACACAGATAAAATTTACAGAGCTTACTGTATGCCAGACATGGGGCTCGATGCTTTGCCCACCCGAATCTCTCAGTCTTCCTGAAAATTCCATGAGGTGGGTCCTATTCTTCCCATTTTTTAATAAGGAATCAGCATAAAGAATTTAACATTGCTAAGCACATGTGATCTGGGTGTGTATCACAGCCTTATCATTTTTCTTGCCCCTTTGTCTCTCTATGAGTTTATGGGCACCAAAACAAGCATGTTAAATGCAGAGTAGGTTTCCTGCTAAATTCCCCCCAGAAGCCAATCAGGCCAAGCATTGCAAACTAATGTCTTTCAGGCCCAAAATTCTCCCAGGCATACCTTGGTTTTACTAGGCTTCCAGTTATGTGGAGTTTCCCAATCATCACCACAGCCTGTTCTTTGATCCCCAATACCACCATAGGATCCAGAACTGCATAAGTCCCACTTGGCAGATGTGGAATGAGCAGGGGGTTTGCTGGAGCAATTAGCCAAGGCTGTGGGGTGTGTATGTGGCTGGACTGGAAAACAGACCCATGTTCTCACAGTTTCTGAAAGCCTGCAAGAGTCATTCACAGGGTACAAAACACTGGAAAGTCACATTATTTTTTAAGCAAAAATAACCATTGGAGATCTAAATCCTGAGCTTATAATGGAACAGTGAGAACTCCATCTTTTGTTTTTCTGCCCACATCATTCCCAGGAGGTGATTTGAGGACATAGTCCCGCTTTTAATAAACACAGAATGATGTATGCTATGTATTAGTTATAAAACTTTATCTGTTCATATTATTATAAGGTATATAGTCTTTTCTATAACTTATTATCATAAATCAGTGTGTATCAAAATGAACTTTTGGTGGTTGGGAGGTGAGGGGAGGGATCATGGGGTTAGAAATGATGGTGGAATATGATGTATATTATTATATAAAGTACACGTATAAAGAAGTGAATTCATGTAAATATAATTTGTATAAAACCAGAGAAATGAAAAATTGTGCTCTGTATGTGTAATAAGAATTTTAATGCATTCTGTTGTCATATATAATTTTTAAAATATTCAAAAATTAAAGATAAATGATGGCATTATGTTCTAACTGAAAATAAGTACTACTCCTTTTAAAAATTGAAAAAAAAGTCTGTTGGTCAGTTGTAAATCTTATAAAGTACAAAATGTACCCTGAACATTTGGTAATACATAAACCTGATGTGGGTATTTATAGTGTTGTCAGCAAAATTAAAAAAAAATTACTGTAGAGTTCATTTTTTGCAATGTATATTCATAATTATATGAGATGCATTTTGTACATATACTTGTTTACTACCATTATATATAATAAATAAATGATTACTACATCTCACATTAACTACTTTTATTTCAAATTAATTTGTCTTTTCAAAGCACCAATATATGACACTGTCTTATATGTACATTTGGTGTGTCTTCAAATTTGTCACTTTTATCTATTATGTTGTTTTCTTTATTCTCCTTTTTATAGAATTTTTCCAAATTATTGAGATTAATGAATTTTAAACAATTTAGTTTAAGAGTGCAGTCTGCAGATTTTCTTTTTTAAACTAAGACAAAATACATCAAAATTTTAATAGGCTTATTGTTAGGTAAATGACTTTTTTATTGATTGTTCACAACATTACAAAGCTCTTGATATATCATATTTCATACATTAGATTGAAGTGGGTTATGAACTCCCAATTTTGCCCCAAATGCAGATTGCAGAATCACATCGGTTACACATCCACAATTTTACATAATGCCCTATTAGTAATTATTGTATTCTGCTACCTTTCCTATCCCCTACTATCCCCTCCCCTTCCCTCACATCTTCTCTCTCTACCCCATCTACTGTAATTCATTTCTCTCCTTGTTTATTTTCCCATTCCCCTCACAACCTCTTATATGTAATTTTGTATAGCAATGAGGGTCTCCCTTCATTTCCATGCAATTTCCCTTTTCTCTCCCTGTAAATGACTTTTAAAACCTGCATATGTAACATCCTTACCTGACCTTACTCTGGACTATTGCTATATGGGTGGAGGGGATCTCAAAGTGATCCATGGAAAAGGCAGAACAGGAATGGGTCAGGATGTGAGATTGGTGGATACTGAGTATGTAGTAGTGAGTATTCATGAAAAAAGTATTGGTGGAATAGGTACGGTTAGAGAAAAAAGTGCTGTGAAGGAAAGAGGGAAAGAATGACCAGCTCAAGAGTTCAGATTTTAAAAGTTGAATGGTGGATCAATGGTATTATGAGGTCAAAGTGTAGTTTCTTTGGAGGCAGAAATAAGGTAGAAGTGAAAGAACTAACACATGCAAAGATGTAATGTGACTGGAATTGTCAAAGTCAGCTTGTAGCCATGAAAAAGTGTAAAGGTACATAGAAATAGTGTTTTACTACTTACTGAGACATACACTTTGAACTATAAATTTCACTCCTAGGTGGAAAAAATTGAACACAGAACCCATTCACCTGGCTCTCTCACTTTGGAACTGTAGAAAAAATTACCTTTTTCTTTCCCTCAAATTTGATTGCTGCTTCCAAGAACACTACCCTCTATATTCACGCTATCATTGTAGATTTGTAGCATGTGAACCCCTCTACTGTTCAAGTTTTTCTTTTTTTTTTTCATTGCTCTTTTTCTCCCTACCCCATATCATCCACCAATACTTATTTTGTATAGCAAAATCTACATACTCAGCAATCACTCCTAGGTGGAAATTTTCTGTTCCCGTGGTGTCTGGATCCTGCCATTTTTTCAATCTTTTTGTAGACTTCTGTCCTGGATCCGGAGCCCAGGTGTCTGTGCTATACAGAATCTGAAAACAAACCACAGGGAGAACGCTGAGAACCCTGAGAGCCAAGAAATGGTAAGAGTGCCTTTTTATATTGAGACTGCAAGGGAAGGTGGCTTAAAGCTGACAGGAGAGGCAATGGTGGAAACTGGCAGTTATGGCTAGGGACTCCTCATGGTCCTCTCCAGAATCTTTTGGCCAGAGGGTCTCTCTGTGGTAGCTTAGCCTTCACCTCCCTCTGACTAGTCTAGTGAGGCTTAGATCAGCAGTTAAAACCTGGGCATTTTGTTCCATAATTCTATGTTGTTTTCAGCTTCTTTCTAAAGCTCTTTGTTGGCTTCCATGTGCCCTGAGTCCAGCATAGTAAAGACTGAGATAATTATCAGGAGAGAACTCCAAATCCATTTATACTATTCATGCATGAGAGAGGGTGTTAATTTTAGGGCTTCTTACTCAAGAGGGTTTGTTTGTTTGTTTGTTTGTTTATTTATTTATTTATTTTTGCTGTGTATGTTGCTTTCTTTTTGGTACCAGAAATTCAACCCAGAGGTGTTCATCCACAGATTCACATTCCCACCCCTTTTTTAATATTTTTATTTAGAGACAGGGTCTCACAAATTTGATGATGCTGGCTTTTAACTTATTCTCTTCATGAGTCCTGAGATTTTTAAATGTAGCAGAAGCAGTATCTCAAATCAAAAACAAACATCTGAAATCCAGAACTTCAGTTTAGCTTTCCCTAGGTCTCAGAATAAACTCCTAGTTTTCTAGCTGTCTGTTCACATATCCAACTCTAGGGTTCTCTGTTCACAGAGAATAAGTATAAAATAGAATAGATAGTATAATTACCATGTAATCAGGATAATGAGCCTCACTCAAACACACCTGGTGGCTAACTCAAAGATGTTAATGAGCATTATTAAGGCTTATTTCAAATGTAAAAGACCTTGAAGCCCACTTGTGGGAACACCTTCAACAAAGTCCTTTGTCCCAGGGGTGATTCCTGATTGAATTTGAAGAAAAAAGGATGGGTCACAGAAAGAATGAAAGTGAACCCATATGGTAGTCAGGATGCCTTTTCCAAAGCCTATTCTAAATGCATTATGCTTCCTGTTCTGCACAAAACCATCAGTAAACTTCCAAGATTGCACACAAAAATGAGGGTTTTTTTTTTTCTGGTATCATTCCACTGTCATGTATTTAAAAAATAAAACAACAAAAAACTCTTTATATGTATTGCTGAGAATCAAACTTAGTGCTTGGCACATTCTAGCAAAGTAGTCTACAACTGAGACACAACTCAAGCCCATGTACCCAGCTTTTTATACTCGCTTTGTAGTAATCAGAAACAACTTTAAAAATTAAAATTGCATTTATATCACTTTTCCTAGTACAATAATATATTACTAACTAAACCTATTCTTAGTATTTTAAAAAATAATTTAATGGATCACTGTTATTTTTTCCAGAGATTATTTTTTCACTTCTTTAGGGCTTGGTGAAGGGTCTTTTTTTCAGTATATAGATGTCTTCTATTATCAATTGGGTCCATGCTAACTGTATTGAAAATAGTCATTCTAAAACTTCACACAATCCACATATTTTCCAAGACTATAGGGGAAAGGGAAAGAGAATATCACAAACAAGAAACCATTTCCCATGAAAGCATAGTATCAGTGTCCAACCTGGTGTGTAATCCAGATATTTCATTGGTAAGGTTTTATAAGGACCACAACCATAGGTTTTTGATATCCGCTAAAGTACACTGAATGGCTTTAAATCACTTACTCTTCTTCAAAATAAAATTTCTGCTACCTACTTAAAAAATAAAGCACTATGAATGAGAAAGGTGAATGAGACTTAAGTTCTTTGGACATACAGAGGTTGACGTTTAATTATAGTTTATAAATATCAAACAAGAAGGCCCTTAGAGTTGTCTCATCTTTTCCAACACATAATATGGAAAACTTAGATGAACTGACATGAAATAATTAAAATGCATTTCAGGGAAGTGATATCACAGAAATTTTCAGGGTAGAGTCTTGTAAATGTGGAAAAAACATATTCATATACATATGCATTTCTATAGAAAAAATAAGTGATAAGTACATGAGTATGAGGGTAAATTCAGTGTTCCTCATGCATTGTAGGTTGAAGGTAATGATAAAGTAGTAACTGAGGCTATCCAGAACTCTATAATTGTGGCAGACATTAATAGCAATTTAGAAAAAGAAAATATTATTAAATCCCTTTAGATTTACCTCTGTCCTCTGTTCCTTTTATGAATTCGATTCTATCAAATGAGATTATGTGGGTATGGTTCTCTCTGAATTTGTGTTTTCTTTTGCTTTTAGGATATTGTCACCTATGTCATGTAAAGCCCTGTCTTAAACTCACTTCGGGGGCTCTTTTACCTCCTGTTCTGGACTGCAGAGCAGAGACTCACCTCACTCATTCTGTGCAATGAATTGACTTTTGTCAATCTTTGCAAACAATGGTTGGAAGAACCAGCATATTGCAGGGTCTTTCATATCCTATAATATGGTTGTCAGACCTGTGGGTTAAAGGGTAGTTACTTGCTATGCTATGTTCCCTATGAGAAGGGCTTATTTATATATTTTTTTTGTTTTGGAAGCCCCATAAACACAGAAGAGAAGCATTTATGGTCCTAAACAAAGGAATGCCGGAAGCCATTAGATATGAGAAAATACAAAAAAATAAAATCTTCTCTTAGAGCTTTTAGAGGTAAAAAGTTTATTTCTGTTTTGTGTAAGAAAAGTAAAATTTCTCTTTGGCCTGATGATATTTTGGTATTTTAAACTTGCTTGCAATTTCTACCTGTGTTTTGAATTCACCTATGCCTGGCTATCCCTTACCAGATAACAACCCTCTCTAAAACCTTATTGGTGCCTCATAAATTCTGGCTCCCACTGACCAAATAACAATTCTCTCTAAATCTCAGTGGCAGCTCATAAATTCTAATATCTGGAGCTGAATTTATTTTCTACCTTGAAATGTTAGCAATGTATTATGATTGTCAAAATCTTGTTAGCTTTAAGTACCTTAAATGCCCACCTCCTTTGTAACTTTTTGTGCTGTAAAAACTTTTTCTTGAAGATCAGGGGGATGATCTCTAGCATGAAATCTTGTAAGAGACAGTCTAGGCCAGCTTTTGTGTACACAATACAATCTTAATTTGATTAGATTTAAAATTTCAGTTGGTGGTCTTCTCATTGTGTTTTGGTTTAACAGTAACCTTTTTTTAACTTCACTGTAAATAAAACCAAAGAACACAACAAAACTGTAAATTAGCCAGGTGCATAAAAATAGTCATTCTTTACTAAAAGCACAGTATTCATTATAGAAATGATATAAGCTTAAAAATTAAAAGATATTTCAATTCAGACTTTGATTCTGCGCCCACTTGGCTCAGGTTGGAGGCAGTTCCTGAAGCCTTGACCAATCAATCTTTTAGGCTTCTGTCCTGGATCCAGAGCCCAGGCATCTGTGCTATGCAGTATCTGAAAAGAAACCTCAGGGAGAATGCTGAAAACCCTGAAAGCCAGGGAATGGATCACTAGGCAATGCTGAGCTGACGTGGATCTGGGGTGAACAGTCTAGGACTCTCAGCCCAGATAGGCTGAATTCAAGCTCCTGTTCACCTGTGTCTCGCAGAAAAAACAATGTGACTCAACACTAAATGATCCCGCTGAAACAACTGCAGAAGTTAATACCAACTGAGCCTTCATAGGCAGTGGCCACAGGATTGAGATGGGGCTTGGGAGAGCCACTCAGGACCCACCCATTGCATTGGTCATCCAGAAAAGGGGACAAACTGTCGCCATTTGCATGGGATACCACCATGGCAGAGAACTGACATCACCAGCATGCAGCGGAGGACATAACTTCATTGAAACTGGTGGCAACAGCATCAAATAAATTTATAGGAGTAAACAGAAACTCAGCAGTGAAACAGAACAAGAAGTAACATGAGCAGAATTTAAAAGAAAGGAAGAAAAGGAGTACAAACAATGCAGGACAGCCTAAATATTCAGGAGGACCTAGAGGCATCAGACAAATGGTCAAATAATGAATTCAAGGAATACCTTAGACAGATGGAATGGAATCTTAAAGAGGATATGAGAGAGCAAATTCAAACAGTGCAAAAACACATTGAAAATGAATTATATAAACAGATAAAAGAAGCAAATAAGCATCTTTATCAGGAGATAGAGATTATAAAAATATCAAACAATAATTCTAGAAATGAAGGAAACTATAAACCAAATTAAAAACTCAAATGAGAGTATCACTAACAGATTGGAGCAAGGAGAAGCCAGAATGTCAGATAATGAAGACAAAATATATCATGTTGATAAAAGTCTAGCCAACTTATAAACGCTGGTAAAAAAATCACAAGAAAAACATCCAAGAGATATGGGATAACATAAGTAAAAAACCAAACTTAAGAGTCATCGGGATAGAGGAAGGTATAGAGGTTCAATCCAAGGGAATGAGCAATCTGCTGAATGAAATAATTACAGAAAATTTTCCAGAAATAAAAAAAGTAAACAGATGTACAAATTGTAAGTGCATACAGGACACGGAGCATACAAAATCACAGTAGACCAATGCCAAGACACATTGTTATGAAGATATTCAATATACAGAACAAAGAGAAAATGCTAATAGCTACAAGAGAAAAGAGCCAGATTACATTCAGGGGTAAACCAATAAGGTTAACAACGTATTTTTTTATCACAGACGCAGAAATCGAGAAGATCTAGGAACAACGTATTTCAAACACTGAAAGACAATGGATGCCAGCCAAGAATTTTGTATCCAGCAAAATTAAGCTTCAGGTATGACAATGAAATAAAAATCTTTCATGATAAACAAAAGTTAAAAGAATTTGCAGCCAGAAAACCAGCATTGCAAAGCAACTTGAGCAAAACACTACACGAGGAAGAAATTAAAAACAATAACCAAAACCATCAGTGGGAAGTGACTCAGTAAAGACAGAGGGCGGGGGGAGAAAGCTAATCATGGAGAAACAAACTAAATTTAAAAAATAAATAATCAAACATAGCTGGAAGTACAAACCATATATCAATAGTAACTCTAAACGTTAATGGCTTAAACTCTCCAATAAAGCGACATAGGCTGGTAACATGGATTAAGAACACAAATCCAACAATATGCTGCCTCCAGGAGACACATCTGATTGGAAAAGACATACACAGGATGATGGTGAAAGGTTGGGAAAAAACATATCATGCACACGGTCCTCGTAAGTAAGCAGGGGTGGCCATCCTCATATCGAATAAAATCGACTTCAAGACTAAGTTAATCAAAAGAGATAAGGAAGGACATTATATACTATTAAAAGGAACCATTCACCAACAAGACATATCAATTATCAATATTTATGCACCAAATAATGGTGCTGCAACATTCATAAAACAAATTCTCCTCTAGTTTAAGAATCAAATAGAGCACAACACAATAATGATGGGTGACTTCAACACACCTCTCTCACCATTGGACAGAACCTCCAAACAAAAGTTGAATACAGAAACTATAGAACTCAATATCAGAATCAATAACCTAGTCTTAACTGATATATATAGAATACATCAACCATCATCAAGTGGATATGCTTTTTTTCTCAGCATCACATGAATCATTCTCAAAAATAGACCATATATTATGCCATAGGGCAACCCTCAGTAAATATAAAGGGGTGGAGATAATACAATGCATTTTATCTGATCATAATGGAATGAAACTGGAAATCAATGATAAAAGAAGGAAGGAAAACTCCTACATCACATGGAAAATGAACAATATGTTACTGAATGATCAATGGGTTACAGAAGACATAAAAAAGAAAATTAAAAAAATTCTTAGAGATAAAGGAAAATACAGACACAACATATCAGAATCTATGGGACACAATGAAAGCAGTTTTAAGAGGGAAATTCATCACCTGGAGGTCATTCCTCAAAAGAAGGAAAAACCAACAAATAAATGAGCTCACACTTCATCTCAAAGCCCTAGAAAAGAAGAGCAAAACAACAGCAAATGTAGCAGAAGGCAAGAAATAATTAAAATCTGAGTGGAAATCAATGAAATTAAAACAAAAGAAACTATTGAAAAAATTAACAAAACTAAAAGTTGGTTCTTCGAAAAAATAAATAAGGTTGACAGACCCTTAGCCATGCTAACGAAGAGAAGAAGAGAGAGAACTCAAATTACTAACATATGGGATGAAAAAGGCAATATCACAACAGATGCTACAGAAATACAGAAGACAATTAGAAATTATTTTGAAAACCTATATTCCAATAAAATAGAAGATAGTGAAGACATCTATAAATTTCTTAAGTCATATGATTTGCCCAGACTGAGTCAGAAGGATACACACAATTTGAACAGACCAATATCAATGGATGAAATAGAAGAAGCAATCAAAAGACTACCAACCAAGAAAAGCCCAGGACCAGATGGGTATACAGCGGAATTTTACAAAACCTTTAAAGAAGAATTAATACCAATACTTTTCAAGTTATTTCAGGAAACAAAAAAGAGGGAGCTCTTCCAAATTCATTCTATGAGGCCAACATCACCCTGATTCTGAAACCAGACAAAGACACCTCAAAGAAAGAAAACTACAGACCAATATCCCTAATGAACCTAGATGCAAAATCCTCAATAAAATTCTGGCGAATCAGATACAAAGGCACAGAAAAAAAATTGTGCACCATGATCAAGTAGGATTGATCCCTGGGATGCAAGGATGGTTTAATATAGGCAAATCAATAAATGTTATTCACCACATCAATAGACTTAAAGATAAGAACCATATGATCATCTCAATAGATGCAGAAAAAGTATTCAACAATGTACAGCATCCCTTTATGTACAAAACATTAGAAAAAGTAGGGATAACAGGAACTTATCTCAACATTGTTAAAGCCTCAGGCTAGCATCATTCTGAATGGAGAAAAATTGAAGGCATTCCCTCTAAAATCTGAAACAAGACAGGGATGCCCTCTATCACCACTTCTATTCAATATAGTTCTTGAAACACTGGCCAGAGCAATTAGACAGACAAAAGAAATTAAAGGCATAAAAACAGGAAAAGAAGAACTTAAATTATCACTATTTGTGGACAACATGATTCTATACCTAGAAGACCCAAAGGGTCTACAAAAAAACTACTAGAACTAATAAATGAATTCAGCAAAGTGGCAGGATATAAAATCAACACGCATAAATCAAAGGCATTTCTGTATATCAGTGACAAAAACTCTGAAACAGAAATGAGGAAAAACACCCCATTCACAATATCCTCAAAAAAAAAAAAATACTTGGGTATCAACTTAACAAAAGAGGTGAAAGATTTATACAATGAAATCTACAGAACCCTAATGAGAGAAATAGAAGATCTTAAAAGATGGAAAAATATACCCTGTTCATGGATAGGCAGAACTAACATCATCAAAATGGCAATATTACCCAAAGTTCTCAATAGGTTTACTGCAATACCAATCAAAATTCTAATGACATTTCTTGTGGAAATAGATAAAGCAATCATGAAATTCATATGGAAAAATAAAATACCCAGAATAGCAAAAGAAACTTTAAGCAGGAAGTATGAATCAGATGGTATAGCGATACCAGATTTCAAACCATACTACAGAGCAACAGTAACAAAAACAGCATGGTACTGGTACCAAAACAGGAGGGTGGACGAATGGTACAGAATAGAGGACACAGGGACTAAACCAGAAAGTTTCAATTATCTTATATTTGATAAAGGGCCTAAAAGCATGCAATGGAGGAACGATAGCATCTTCAACTAATGGTGCTGGGAAAACTAGAAATCCATATGCAACAAAATGAAACTGAATCCCCTTCTCTTGCCATGAACAAAAGTTAACTCAAAAAGGATCAAGGAGCTTAATATCAAATCAGAGACTCTGCCTCTGATGGAAGAAAAAGTTGGCTCTGATCTACATATTGTGGGGTCGGGCTTCAAATTTTTTAATAGAACACCCATAGCACAAGAGTTAATAACAAGAATCAACAAATGGAACTTACTTAAACTAAAAAGTTTTTTCTCAGCAAGAGAAACAATAAGAGAGGTAAATAGGGAGCCTACATCATGGGAAATAATTTTTTACTCCTCACACTTCAGATAGAGCCCTAATATCAAGAGTATACAAAGAACTCAAAAAATTAAACAATAAGATAACAAATAACCCAATCAACAAATGGGCCAAGACCTGAACAGACATTTCTCAGAGAAGGACATACAATCAATCAACAAGTACATGAAAAAATGCTCACCATCTCTAGCAGTTAGAGAAATGCAAATCAAAACCACCCTAAGATACCATCTCACTCCAGTAAGATTGGCAGCCATTATGAAGTCAAACAACAACAAGTGCTGTCGAGGATATGGGGAAAAGGGTACACTTGTACATTGCTGGTGGGATTGCAAATTGATGTAGCTAATTTGGAAAGCAGTATGGAGATTCCTGAGAAAGCTGCGAATGGAACCACCATTTGACCCAGCTATTGCCCTTCTCGGACTATTCCCTGAAGACCTTAAAAGAGCATACTATAGGGATACTGCTACATCGATGTTCACAGCATCACAATTCACAATAACTAGACTGTGGAACCAACCTAGATGCCCTTCAATAGATGAATGGATAAAAAAAAAATGTGGCATTTATACACAACGGAGTATTACGCAGCACTAAAAAATGAAAAAAATCATGGAATTTGCAAGGAAATGAATGGCACTAGAGCAGGTTATGCTAAGAGAAGCTAGCCAATCCCTAAAAAACAAATGCCAAATGTCATCTTTGATATAAGGGGAGCAACTAAGAAAAGAATAGGGAGGAAGAGCATGAGAAGAAGATCACCATTAAACAGAGTTGAGAGGGGGGAGGGAAAGAGAGAATAAAGGGAAATTGCATGGTAAAGGAGACCCTCATTGTTATACAAAATTACATATAAGAGGAAGTGAGGGAAAAGGGATAAAAAACAAGAGAGATAAATGAATAACAGTAGATGGGGTTGAGATAGAAGATGGGAGGAGAGGGGAGGGGAGGTAAGGGGGATAGTAGAGGATAGGCAGGGCAGCAGAATATAATAGACACTAGTATGGTAGTATGTAAAAAAGTGGATGTGGAATGGATGTGAATCTGCAATATGTATACGGGGTAAAAATGGGAGTTCATAATCTGCTTGAATCAAATGAATGAAATATGATATGTCTGAGAGAACGAGGAGAAAGGAGAGAAAATGGCGTCCACAGATTACGGTACCTACAGCCAAGTTGCAGCCCAGCAGGGCTACAGTGCTTACACTGCCCAGCCAACTCAAGGATATGCACAGACCACCCAGGCATATGGGCAACAAAGCTATGGAACTAATGGACAGCCTACTGATGTCAGCTATACCCAGGCTCATACCACTGCCACCTATGGGCAGACTGCATATGCAACTTCTTATGGAAAGCCTCCCACTGGTTATACTACCCCAACTGCCCCCCAGGCATACAGCCAGCCTGTCCAGGGGTACAGCACTGGTGCTTATGACACCACCATCGCTACCATCACCACCACCCAGGCCTCCTATGCAGCCCAGTCTGCATATGGGACTCGGCCTGCTTACCCTGGCTATGGGCAACAGCCAGCAGCCAGTGCACCTGCAAGACCGCAGGATGGTAACAAGCCCACTGAGACTAGTCAACCTCAGTCTAGCACAGGGGGTTATAACCAGCCTAGCCTAGGATATGGACAGAGTAACTACAGTTATCCCCAGGTTCCTGGGAGCTACCCCATGCAGCCAGTTACCGCGCCTCCATCCTATCCTCCTACCAGCTATTCCTTTACACAGCCCACTAGTTATGATCAGAGCAGTTACTCTCAGCAGAACACCTATGGGCAACAGAGCAGCTATGGACCGCAGAGTAGCTATGGTCAACAAAGCAGCTATGGGCAGCAGCCTCCCACTAGTTACCCCCCGCCCCAGACTGGATCCTACAGACAGGCTCCAAGTCAATATAGCCAACAGAGCAGCAGCTACGGGCAGCAGAGTTCATTCCAACAGTACCACCCCAGTAGCATGGGTGTTTATGGGCAGGAGTCTGGAGGATTTTCCGGACCAGGAGAGAACCGGAGCATGAGTGGCCCTGATAACCAGGGCAGGGGAAGAGGGGGATTTGATCTTGGAGGCATGAGCAGAGGTGGGTGGGGAGGAGGACACGGTGGAATGGGCAGCGCTGGAGAGCGAGGTGGCTTCGATAAGCCTGGAGGACCCATGGATGAAGGACCAGATCTTGATCTGGGCCCTCCAGTAGATCCTGATGAAGACTCTGACAACACTGCAGTTTATGTGCAAGGATTAAATGACAATGTGACTCTTGATGATCTGGCAGATTTCCCTAAGCAGTGTGGGTTGTTAAGATGAATAAGAAAACTGGGTAACCCATGATCCACATCTACCTGGACAAGGAAACAGGAAAGCCTAAAGGCTGCTGTGGAGTGGTTTGATGGAAAAGATTTTCAAGGAAGCAAACAAAGTCACTCTTGCTGAACGAAGCCTCACATGAACAGCATGCAGGGTGACAAGCCACCTTGTGAGGGCAGAGGGATGCCACCACCACTCTGTGGAGGTCCAGGTGGCCCAGGAGGTCCTGGGGGACCCACGGGTCGCATGGGAGGCCATGGAGGAGACAGAGGAGGTTTTCCCCCAAGAGGGCCACGGGGTTCCAGAGGGAATCCCTCTGGAGGAGGAAACGTCCAGCACCGAGCTGAGGACTGGCAATGTCCCAATCCGGGTTGTTGGAACCAGAACTTCGCCTGGAGAACAGAATGCAAACAGTGTAAGGCCCCGAAGCCTGAGGGCTTTCTCCCACCACCCTTCCCACACCCGGGTGGTGACCTTGGAAGAGGTGGCCCTGCTGGCATGCAGGGAGGAAGAGGTGGCCTCATGGACTGTGGCGGTCCTGGAGAAATGTTCAGAGGTGGCCATGGTGGAGACAGGGGTGGCTTCCGTGGTGGCCGTGGCATGGACGGAGGTGGCTTTGGTGGAGGAAGACGAGGTGGTCCAGGTGGTCCCCCTGGACCTTTAATGGAGCAGATGGGAGGAAGAAGAGGTGGACGTGGAGGACCTGGAAAAATGGATAAAGGCGAGCACCCTCAGGAACGCAGAGATCGGCCCTACTAGACACAGACCCCACAGAGCTGCATTGACTACCAGATTTATTTTTTAAACCAGAAAATGTTTTAAATTTATAATTCCATATTTATAATGTTGGCCACAACATTATGATTATTCCTTGTCTGTACTTTAGTATTTTTCACCATTTGTGAAGAAACATTAAAACAAGTTAATTGGTAGTGTGCTGAGTTTTTTTTTTCCTTCTTTTAAAAATGGTTGTTTAAGATTTAACAATGGGAACCCCTGTGAGCATGCTCAGTATCAATGTGGAGAACCAAGAGGGCCTCTAACTGTAACAATGTTCATGGTTGTGATTTTTTTTAATAAAATTTCCAAATGTTTATTAAAAAAAGAAATGTGTCAAGAGCTTTGTAATATTTTGAACAACTAATAATTAAAAAAAAAGAATAAAAAAAGATATCTCAAATATCAAGGGAGTTTAGGAGTTAAAAATTTTTTCTTTCAGTATCTAGGTAGTAAAATAGGACAAAAGAGAAAATGTGAAACATAAATATATTAAGCAATATGCAAAACAGTCACCAAAATATTTATTACAGAAAATGGTTCAAAAGAAGCCGTCTTTTTGTCAGGAGTAAACATTTGGACAGGAATGGAAGTTTTGGTTCTCCTTTTAAGTAGTTTTACTCCTAGTGAATAATGTTTACACTATTTCTGAATTTTACTGGTTGGAATTAATTATAATTCATATATCTGTGGAAAAAGTACTGAATGCAGAAAAATATTATTGCTCATGTTTAAATCACCTCCATTATTTGGTCTTTCCCTTTTTAAACCAAAAATCTGCATAAAACCATCTCTTAATAAATATCTCTATCTCTGTATATTAGCAGCAACTGAGTTATAAAATTTGGTATGATAACTTGTCTCTTCATGTACTTAAAGACCATGAATTTGCTACTTAGCTCTTAGGTATAATTCTCTATGATGTTCTGTATTATTTATGTCTCTCTGCCAAGTTTTATACCAAGCTATTAGTATGTGCCTTAATTACTCTTTGTAGCAGTGTAGGATTTATGTCTTATTTTTGACACTTTGGTCCCACAACTGTGTCTAAATGGAAATATGTACAGAATGATTATCCAGGAAAAAAATCTAATATTATATTTTATTTTATATTTATTTATATATTTATGTATACATATTTTTATTATTTAGAAACACCCTTTGGTCCTAAACTACAGTGATACTAGTGTATTTTAGCTGGAATTGGTTGTGAGAAACAAACTAAAAAGACTTTTCTCTGTGTTGGTTGCTGATTTCTGCAACCTTAGGAACCTAGTGAATAATAGCAAAAATAAATAAGTAACCCTTTATTTTGAGGCAGAACCACCAAACTAGATGATGTTTTGCTTCTGTTTTCTATCTTGATTATTAGAAACATACCTTTACATTTACATGGAACACTTTTGGAATTTTATTCTGTTAGTTCTTCAAAAAAATCAATGAAAGTGAAAAATAATGCAGCAAAGATAGATAATTAATTTCAAACAATTCATTTCTTAAAATAATTTTTTTTTCAAATCACCAAAAATTCTGAAAAGTTAGAAAAGTTAAAAGCTTTAGAAATATCCTACAGAAATTTCTCTTTTGCTCAGGACAGTAGTCTATATCTCCAACTCATTCTTCTCTAGGATTGGACTGTGTGCAAATATGAAAAAAAGTGCTAAGATGCCCCACATGGCTTATAAGTTTTAAAATCCTGAAAGGAGCTCAAATCTGCCATTTTTCTACTTTACAAAATACAAAGTCTTAAATTTGTATACTTAACAAACATTTGCATAAGTGTAATTCAAAATGACCTAAAAAAGTGGAAAAAAATCATTGAAGGACTGACCCACTGAACATGAGGGATTTATAATATTGAATCCCTTATATTAAATGTCTTTTTATCATTGTCAAAATTTTCCATATTTATATCCTCAATATATTAATCAAAATTTTTATGCATTTAATAAGAAATATCTAATATCCTATTTTATTCAGTCTTTTAAAAATTAGTAGTAATTAATATTAATAATTTAATTCTTATACTTGTTAAAGTATGAAACATATACTTTAAATGCTATGGCTATAGCAAGTAAAAAATCCAGTCTAATTTTCTTTTAAGATTGGGAGCCATCTCATCACAAAGGCATGAAAAGTTAATTTCTGCTTCATTATAAATTACTGTGATTTGTAGAGGTGCTTGAAATGCCTCCCAGTGCCTTGAACTCACCCATGTCTGGTTTTCCCTGATGAGATAACAACCTTCCCTGAAACTTTAGTGATGACTCAAATTCTGGCTTTTCCTGACTAAATAACAACTCACTCTGAAACTTTATTGGTGCATCATAAATCCTGGTGTTGTGATCTAAAGTTACTCCCTAAGTGCTAAACCATTTAGACCATTAACCTACTAAGTGTCATTGTATTATGCTTGTGAAAATCCTGTTATTCGTGTAATTTCTCAAGTCACCCTTCTTTTGTAACTTTTTGTGCTATAAAACTACAGTCCTAGAGAATTGGAGTGCTAAATTCTTTTCCCATGGGTTTCAGGAGAGACTGTTACGGGACCTCCAAAAGACCACCAGAGACCAATATCGATGTAAGCACCAAAGAGGTGTTTATTGCAAGCTAGCTCAGTTCTCCACACACAAAGAAACTGGTGGCTGAGCCCGGGGTTTGCAGCAGTTTTATAACTCTTTGGGGAAAGCAGAAACCACACATACATCATAGCATCTCTTAGAAAATCATCACATAACTTTGGAAAATCATAAACAACTCTAAAACATGATTAGCACATTCACTGGTGGGTAGAAGCTGGGTAAGCGTGATTTGTTAGTACAAGATGGGGATTCATTTGAATAGATTGGCTTAGGCCATGAGGGGGAATATATGCTGAACTATATGGTTTCCCAAAAAAATATCAACTACCATAAACTACTGGGAGAGTCATCTGGCATCCCAGGTATTTTCCCTGTGTCATGCTGATTTTTGGCTGCTAGGGGGTTGCTCTGGGTCCCGACCTAGCCTGACTGAGTCAGGGAAACCAGGCACAGCAGATCTCTCCTGTTATTTGTAGATAAACAACTACGCAGGATGGGTATATTCCTAGGAGGGCTCTGTGTGTCTTTTCAAGGACAAGAGTCATGCCCCCTTCATTAGACAGACTTTGCTCTGAGGTAGAGGCTGGCTTCTCACCTATACCTTATGTTTTTTATGTATTTTTTTAGCTGTAGATGGACACAATACCTTTATTGCACTTATTTATTTTTATGTGGTACTGAGGATTGATCCCAGGATCTTGCACATGGGAGGTGAGCACTCTACTGCTGAGCCACAATCCCAGCCCATTTTGTGTTGTTTTTTATTGGGCATTTTTACTTTAGGGTTTTTTTTTTCCCAGTTCAAAGTTCAATTTGTCACCTAAAAAGAACAGAGATCAAAAAATAAATAAATAAAATTTGTTAATTATTGTCATTATTTTATATAAATTCCTGAATAATATACAAGCATAAATAATCCATAAACTGAAGTGACTTTATATGTAAGTTTAAATGAAAATGTTCTTTTGGTTGGGTTAGTTTCCACTTATGGGAAAACAACCTTGCCTTAAAATAACAGGAGCCTGAGACTCTGGGGTACATTTCTCAGATTAAAAAACAAAAAAACAAACAAACAACAACAACAAAAACAACAACAATAAAAAAAAAACAGCACTCAATGACCTGAGATTCTAGCCCATATTCATGCCTGGATTGGATAATATTCTCTTTCACTCAAAAAAGGGCTCACTTCTCTCAGATTCAATGTTCATGATCTGAAGCCCCTTCCAATCAAGAATATTTTGTGGGAACTATCCAATTGTGTGTCATCAGGGTGGGCTTTCACTTCTTATCTCCTGAGTCCTCCATTTTTTGCAATCTGTAGTCTCACACCTCAGCATCAGATGTTGTTCTGAGATGCAGCAACTGAGGATCCCAAGTAGCCCTACTACTGAAAAGCAGGAAATGGTGAGTGTGCATTGGCCTAGCAAGAGAGGCTGGGGGAGGAAGACTATTGGAACCACAAGAATGGCTGTATTGAAAACAGGAGCTAGCAGTTTGGGACTCTGGGTAGTCTCTGGAGTCTGCAGGCTTAACTCCTCCACTGGGCCACTATGTCCTCAGTCCTACTGGCCAACCAGGTGGGGAACATGTCAGTGGCAGAGACCCTTTGCTGCCTTCCTTATGCTCAAAGGGCATCCTCAGAATCTGCATAAAATACTATGTGGCAGGTGTGTTCCTGCAGCCCTGTGTCTTACCAGATTCTGGAGATTGACAGGTTGAATAATTATCAAAATCAAATCTCGAAGGTCCATTTTCCTGCAGGAAAGGAGCTGTCATTTTTGGGTACCTAATTTCCTTTTTAGGTAGCTAATTTTCATTTTGACATTCTTTTATTTTTACTTCCTTCATTATTATTATTTTGTTAAAGTTATGTGAACTCAGGGATACTGTACTACTTAGCCATATCCTTGGAAGTGGAGCCAGATTTACAGATATGTAATTTGTGTAGTTAGGTAAATTTGGTCTAATATCCAGTAAAATCAAGAATGAACACCATATTGAGGATGGAGTCCAGGATAAGGGGAATTGAAAATGTCCCCAAGGCCCTGAGCCCATCCCAAGGATATTTTAATGAAGCAGCTCACAGCAAACATGGAGATGCTAATCTAAAAGCCCTTCCTGCCCAGATTACTCCTTCAGCCCACCTGTCCTCCCCACTTTGGATGTTCCCACCTACATTTCAACACTGCAAGATAACAGAACAAAGGACAGCAATGTGGCAGGAATGCAGGATAGCTGAAGGAAGATCTTAGTTATAAAAAAGCTAAAAAGACCTTAGTTTAAAAAAAAATCCCTTTCATGGATTCTACTTCTTTGGTCTCCTTTTTCTTCTGGGGAGAAGTCTTTTCTACTGACTTTAGTAAAGCTTCTACTTTCCACTTTAAACTTGCCTTGGCACATTTCTCTGGTGTTATACTTCAGCATTGGGGAAGCAAGGACTTTTCACCAGTAAACAGCTCTAACAGGTATAAATTTATTTTGAGAAAGGCCCTAGATAAATTCTTAAGATTATTTTTGTTATGGTTTGATTTGTCTATAATTTGCTATTGCAATAAAGCATACTGTTTTTACATACAAATGTATTCATAAGGGGATCTTATTTACATTGTGATTTTTTATTATTGTAATATTATATTTTCACAATATATATGAATAGTAGGCCATGATAAGTTCTCTTTTTGCTCTTATAATTGAAAAGGTTTTTGTCTAAAGTTACATATAACTTTGTAGTAGATGAATTTTAAAAATTTATGCTTTGGTTTCTTACTTCATTTAAAGTAAAACTTGATGATTTTTTTATTATTGCATTATTGTTGTATTTAATAGTCAGGTTTATTTTGACATAACCATAAAACATGAAATATAATTTACTCCCCTTCAGTATCCAGTAGTTCACCTTTCCCTATTCTCCTACTTTCTTCTATCATATATTTATTTATAGTTGTTTTAAATTATTGCTTTATAGAATACATATAAAAGTAGACTTCACTGTGATATATTCATATTTGTACATAGCAGTTTTGGTGAGATATATTGTTGGTTAATTTGGGGGAAAATTATCACCTTTGTAATGATGAGTTTTATTATTTACCTGGGATGTATAATTCAGTCTTTTATGTGCTTTTTGTGACTTTTATTTTCTCATAAGTTCTACATATTTTGTTTCTAAAAAATGTACACATGTGAAATACCTCTTGCATAAGGCATCTACGTAAAATTTATACATAGTGTTTTATGCTCTTTTTTAAACTGGATATATTATGAAATGTGACTGGCCCCAGTGACCATTTTCACTACAGATTATTATTTATCTCTTCCAAGATGTATATTTTATTGAGCCATGCCCTTGGGCTTCAAGTGTTTGATGAGTACCATTGCATACTTACATGTTATCATGATCACATATGCTCTAATTTCAGTAAGTCTCTGTGATGGGGAGTATCATGTATATTAAATAGCAAAATAGTTTCCACAAATAGATACTAATATAAACTCCTTTTGAGTTAATGATTATTAATTTGTTTAAATGTTCATCAATCTTACTTAATTTTTCCCATGATGGGTTTTTATTTTGTATTTCTTAAATTTCTAAAGATTTTGAATTTTTATAGTTAATAAACATATCTCACGTATAAATTTGAAGTTCAAACTTCCGTCTTTTATATATTTTTGGCTTAAAAGATGTGAAAAGGATTAAAAAATGCAGCTAGAGATTGATTTTAAAAAAAAAGGTCAATTTTTTTTAAATTGATTTTTTTCTTTACTCATCATTTATTATAGGTTTCTTGTATGATTTTAAGGGTAGGTTATTTAAAGTGGATTCTAGGGCTTATCTTTGTTAATTACTACAGGAAAAATAAATAAGACATTTCTCTACACTACGGCTGCAGGAAAATGAATAAATTTCTTTAAAATCATATGGTAATAAAATTGTTAAATGACACACTAAACATTCACTCCTTAAATTTTTTTCTTTAATATTTTTGGCAGTGAATCATGAATTCTATTATCTGGATTTTGGGTTTTAACATAAAATAATATGGAATAAAATTTGGCCAATCCTAAAAATATTCATACATATTTTGTTGTTTACTTAATGACATGTTGTGGAGTTAACAACTATTGAACATATTTATTTTTAGAAATAGTTACTTTTTTGATTTGATTTTCAGTTTCTAATAAGCCTTTTCGATTTATTTCCTTACTGAGGCACTCAGGGCCACTGATGTGTTCTTTTAATTTTGTAATCTCCAGGCATTTACCCTTCTAAGAAATCTGTCTTGTGAGCTCTATTTCTGAAAAGTTTCTTAACATCAAAGAAAAAAAAAAGTATTTATGTTGCCCCTGAAATGTATTCTCAATGCACTCTCTTCAAAATGAAGAGAAAATAATATTTCCCTAGACTGACATCCCTGTGTCAGGAGCCAACAATACACTGATGGTCTTTGAAGAAATTTCATAAGTTCTGTCTCTGGGTAGTTTTCTGTGAGCTGCTGAATTGCCATTTAGTATCCAGATACCATGTTTTTTTTATCTGTACTATGGGAATAATTTTAGAGGGCACAGATGAATAATGCTCTTCATGGAGGCTATGAATACCTATATGTTCTGTAGTGCACAGCTGACAAAGCCGCTGGAATACACTGTGCAGATTCTATTTGGTTAACCATTATCTGCCACTCACATACATTTTCTTTCAAAAGCTTGTAATAACCTTTTTACTTTAAGCATCCATATCATCCACATTCCCAAGTATAAAAGTTTGAATCTTTCTTTTCTGAATTCCAGGTTTTGTTTCTCTTGTGGTTACATGTGCTACAAATAATTATGATTTTTTTTCTTTCTTTTACACTGTGTTTCTAATAAAAATATCCTCTTCTCCAAACCTATATTTTCCATGTCCAGCTATGTTTAGAAAATGACATAGATAATTGTATTTGATAATTTATAAAGGAGAGTTGAGAATAATTCTTGCTCGTGTTTCCCTTCCTTAGAAACTGAACCAGAACTGTTCTTGGTCCTGAAAAGGGAGGACCATAACCAATCAGATATATAAAAAAAAAAATGGTGATTGATTGTATATTCTCTTCTAAGAACTCTCTGTTCAGATCCTTGGCCCATTTCTTGATTTGGTAATAATAATAATGATAATAATAATAATTATTATTATTATTTTCTTTATGTACCCTAGATATTAGTGCTCTATCTGATATGTGAGGGGTAAAATATTCCTCCTAAAATATAGGCTCTGTCTTCACCTCACAGAATGTTTCTTTTGCTGAGAATAAACTTTTTAGTTTGATTCTATCCCATTTATTTATTATTTCTTTTAATTCTTGTGCTATCAGTGTCTTATTAAAGAAATCGGGGCCTAATTCCACATGATGAAGATTAGAGCTTGTATTATATTATATTGGACATAGAGTATCTGGTTTAATTCCTAGGTTCTTGATACACTTGGAGTTGAATTTTGTGCACGATGAGAGATAGTGTTTTGTTGAAGAGGCTATCTTTTCTTCAGTGCATGCTTTGACACCTTTGTCTAATGTATAATAATTATAATTTTGTGGGTTAGTCCCCATGACCTCTATTCTGTACCATTTTTCTGAAGTCTGGTTTTTTTTTTTTTTTTTTTCAAATGCAATGCTTTTTTGTTATCATTGCTCTTTAGTATGGTTTAAGGTCTGGTATAGTGATGCCACCTGCTTCACTCTTTCTGCTAAGTATTACTTTAGCTATTCTTGGTCTCTTAATTTTCCAGATAAATTTCATGGTTGCTTTTGCTATTTCTATGAGGAATGCCATTAGGATTTTGATCAGAATTGCAGTAAATCTGTATAGTGCTTTGGTAGTATTGTCATTTTGATAATATTAATTCTACCTACTCATGATCAAGGTAGATCTTTCCATCTTCTAAGGTCTTTTTTGATTTTTTTCTTTAGGGTTATGTAGTTTTTCTTTTTAAGATCTTTCACCTTTTTCATTAAGTTGCTTCCCAAGTATCTTATTTTTTTGAAGTTATTGTAAATGGGGTAGTTATCTTCATTTATTTCTCAGAAGATTTTTCACTGATATACAGAAATACCTTTGATTTATTGGTGTTGATTTTATATCCTGCTACTTTGCTAAATTTATTTACTAGTACTAGCAGTTTTCTGGTGGAGCTTTTTGAGTCTTCTAGGTATATAATCAAATCTGGCATTTGCAGGAAAATGGATAGCATTGGAGAAGATAATGCTAAGTTATGTTAGCCAATTCCAAAAAAAATGCCAAATATAAGGGGGCTGACTCATAATGAGGTAGAGAGGGGGGGCATGAGAGAAGTACATGGATTCTCAATAAAAAAGAGGTATGGGAGGAATAGAAAGGGGGCAGGGGATTAGCACAAATTGTGGAATGTGATAGAGACCATCATCAAAAGAACATGTATGAAGACACAAATTTGTATCACCATACTTTATATACAACCAGAGATATAAAGAATTGTGTTCTATACATGAAATAAGAATTGTAATGCTTCTGTTGTCATTTCTTTAAAAAAATCAATGGAAATATGAAAAAAATGTTTATAAATTATATACATTAAATATGTGCATGTTATATATAGAATATATATATATATATATATATATATATATATATATATATATACATATGTTTATATATAGATCTAGGGAAAGGGAAGTCTCTTTCCTGAATTTAAAAAAATCAATTAATTTATTAATTTGCTCTAACTTGCTAATAGAGCAGAATGCATTTCACTTTATAGCACACAAATTGAACACATTTTATTTCTCTTGTTGTACAGAAAGTATAGTTACAAAATCCATGTAACTCTACTTGTGTACAAGAAGATTTTCATCTCATTCCACTATCTTACCTACCTCTATACCATCTCCCATCACCTCCATCCCATTTGTCTTATTCAAAGTTTCTTCATTTCTTCCATGCTACCTCCCATTTCCCTCATTTTGGATCACCATCCACTTAGCAGAGAAAATATTAGGTCTTTGGTTTAGGAATATTGGCTTACTTGCCTTAACATGATATTCTCCAATTCCATCCATTACTTCCCAATTCCATAATTTTATTCTCTTTTAATGTTCAGTAATATTCCACTGTGTAAATAGACCTTATTTTCTTTATCCATTCATCTATTGAAGAGCATATAGATTGGTTCTATAATTTACGTATTGTGAATTGTTTTGCTATAAACATTGATATGGATATGCCTCTGTATTATGCTGTTTTTAGCTCTTGTTGGTCTAAACTGAGGAGTGGGATAGCTGGGTAAATTTTGGTTTCTTTCCAAGTTTTCTAAGGAATCTCCTTATTCTTTTCCAGAGTGGTGTCACCAATTTAGAGTCCTACCAACAGTGTAACAGTGGGCCTTTTTCCTCACATCCTCACCAACATATATTTGTAATTGTATTTTTAATAAATGCCATTCTAATTGGAGTAAGATTAAATTTTGGAGTAGTTTTGATTTGCAATTCTTTAATTGCTAGAGATGTTGAACTTTTTTTTATTGATTGATTGATTGTTTATCTTCTAAGACGTGTGTCTCTTCAGTTCCTTAGCCCATTTTATTTAACGTTTGGGAAATTTGGTTTTTTGGTATTAAGTTTTTTAAGTTCTTTATATATTCTGGAAATTAGGTTTCTATTTGATGTGCATGTGGTAAAAATATGCTCCTATTCTCTGGTATCACTTTTCACCTCACTGATTGTTTCCTTTGCTGAGAAGAATCTTTTCAGTTTGAATTCATCCCATCTAGTGACTCTTGTTTCTATTTCTTGTGCTTTAGTAGTATTCTTAAAGAAGCAAAATTTCAAATTACCTACCTGGGATTACAGGTGTATGAGATCATGATAGCAACACAATTTATCTTCATTTCAAGCCCACTTTCTTAAGGGGCTTTCATCCTAGGAAGAAAAAGAAAATGTTATAGACAGGCCATTGGGTCTAACGCCATGTCATAAAATAATGAATATACCATTAATCAATTTAAAAAATAGACTCAAACCTTTGGATATGGGGAAAAACATATATGTATGTATATATTACACACACACACACACACACACCATACACTTTCTGGTTAAATCTCTGTTCCCTCACTCAGGGCAGTTTATCTCTAGTTTTTTTTTTTTTTTTTTTTTTTTTTTATCTCAGTAAAACTACTCTTGGTAAAAAAAAAAAATAAATGTATCTTTTACCTGTAGCTTAAAAAGAAATGATCATGCCCTCCATCTTCCTGAACTCAGGACAAGCATAAATCTCAAATATGGTTCTGTGAACTGAGATTTTCTGGAGTCTTGACATAGTTTTGAGGGTGCTGTTCCAAAAATACATATACTTTATTAGTAACATTTTAAATACATAATGGTAATTTTCACATAGTTTTGAGGGTGCTGTTCCAAAAATACATATACTTTATTAGTAATATTTTAAATACATAATGGTAATTTTCACATAGTAGAAATTATGGGTTATACTATAAAATTAATTTTTTACTATTTTTATATGAATTCTAAAAAAATAATTATCTTTCCACCTCATATAATTTTAATGTTCAATCTGTTTCCATAGAAGAGAAGTTAACTGAAATTTTACAAGATTTTCACTGTATTATTTTCATCAATAAATAATATATTTACATATACAATCTACAAATTCAAAAGGCCTCATATGCAAGTTTAAATGCAAATGCTTTTCTGGGTCGGCTGGATTTTACTTCTCCAAGGATACCTTGCCTTAAATTTGCTGCAGCCTGAGGATCTGGATTTCAATTCCCAGAGCCTCAAATGAAAAATAAATAAATAAATAAAATTACAGGCATGACCCTACAATTGTGGCATCATTTATTTCTGGATTTGAGGTTATCTCCTGACTCTCTAAAAACTCACTAGGCTCAGATTGAGCATATGAAGAAATAAGTTGTGTCTAATCAGGACCCCTTATTTAAGCATTGTCCAATCTACACATATTCAGTAAAGAGAAGCAAGTTTTGACCATCTGGTGTAAAGTCTGCCAGAGTGGGTATCCATTTCTAGGCTTCCTCACTTATGTTCAGTGAACCTGATTTTTTCTCCTGTATAGGCAATTTGTGATTTATAGAGAGGACATGCGGTTCCTAAAAATACAGTAAATGATGAGTGTGCAATGAAATCCCGAGACTGGATGGTGAGTCTGGTTGAAACTGGCTGCACTGACTATGGTGAGAACTGACAATGGTTGGCTAGAAACCCTGGTGTAATCTTTGGTTTCTGCAGTCCTGTCTTCTGCTGAGAAAGGTCAGCCATGAATTTCCACTGGCCAGTCAACTGGACCATATATTAACAGTAGACACTGGAAGTTCTATAGTATCCTATAGAATATCTTCAGCCCTTACTTTAAATTCTATGTGAGAACATTTTTGGAAATATTTCTGAATCTTCTCAGATTGTGTTGTGGACTCTGGAGTGAGGATATCATCCCAATCAGAACTCCATGTATTTTTTTTCTCCAGGAGTGAGGTAAGATACACTATAGGTATCTCAGTTTTACTTTCCTCCTGAATTCATTCTCCTTCGTTTTGGAGGTTCTGGTGTTGTGGATTGAGCTAGAGGTACTGCACCACTTAGCTACATACCTGGTATTTTTTAATTTTTTTTTAATCTTCAAACAGTTGCTGAGTGTCATTTTAAATTTATGCCCCAGTATTGTGAGCTGTATTTATATATAAAATTTTAGCTTCCTTTTCAATGACAACTTCCCCCTTTCCCAGTATTATCAGTTACATTTTTGCATTATTATCAGTTACTTTACCCATATTATATTTCAAATGAACATGGTATTTTAAATTGTTATACCAAAAACTGGATGAGACTTTAAAGCATTTTTTTCTCTCTGAGTGCAATGGTACATGCATATTAGTTCCAGAGACTCAAGTAGCTAAATCAGTAAGATTGCAATTTCAAAGTAAACATCAGGAACTTAGGTAGACTAATTAGACAATTAGAAAAACCTGTCTCAAAATTTTAAAACATGGCTGGGTATGTATCCCAGAATTAACATGCTGCTGTTTCAAATCCCCAGTACCATAGAAAAATATCAAAAGCAAAATTTTTTGTTGTTGTTTATGAGCATTTTTACATGATTGAAAAGTAAAGAAGAATCACTTGATCTTGGAAAAATCATGTGTTTCTATACTTCCTTTGTGTCTCCAAAGGCAGACAACCTCTCAGAGTGTCTTGATGCTCAGATTTCCTTTTGTGGAATGTATATGAGAGCATTCTCATTCCATACTCTGGTATTTTCCTGGAACTGTATTTCAGAATTACATAATATGAGGATTCCACAGCTGGCACATCTAATGCCTCTCATAATTCCAGACCAGGAATTGTCTTGTTCAAGAGCAGTATAAATGTAGAGAGCTTAGTTTCTCAAAGAAATAACTGAGAGAAACTCTCAACTTCAATTTTTAAAATGTCTTCAGTAATTTTGTAGTCTATCACAGTGTTTCTTTCTTCCATATTCATATAATTGGAGTACTACTTACTATTCCACTTTTTGAGAGTAGCCATTCTTTTTTTTATTCAGAGTAGAAATTAGAAGTTTATTAAAGGACAGCAGAAAAAACTTCTCTCGGAGGAAGAAGGGGACCCAAGAGGTGGAATCCCTGAGAGTAGCCATTCTAACAGCTGTGCTCATGCAGACGATCTTATAGTTGGATGGTGCACTAAAATTCTGATGCAAGCTTTTTAGATTCCAGGGTGCTTTATGCTCACTGGAAAAAAAAATTGATGTGCACCTGTTTCAAAAATAAAGAGGGATCTCTGATTGTAACCATTTTTCTTCACTAATATTCGAGAG
Source organism: Urocitellus parryii (assembly GCF_045843805.1). NCBI lineage: Eukaryota > Metazoa > Chordata > Mammalia > Rodentia > Sciuridae > Urocitellus > Urocitellus parryii. Next base: position 87,200,828 of record NC_135537.1, on the reverse strand, counting down.
TTTAGCCCATTACAATGTTTGCACACCAATGTGAAAACACTCTTTTTTGATCTAGGGAGATTTGCACCTTCACAGTTACCAGTGCTTTCAATGCTTTGAGGTTTTGCTTAGTCCATTGAATGGAAAAAGTTAATATCAGGACAGATTACTTACAGAAAGAATTGGTTAAGTCTGGTGTTATTAGTAAAATGAGCTGGGTTAGAGAACTCAGCAAGTGCTAAACTGCCACTTTGGCTTTCAGTGGTGGTCTGTATTTCCCTGTTAATTTTTTGGTATTGTCTAGATAAAATTTGAACTGTCAACAACAGCTATTTGCATTTTTAGAGAATGTTGGCAAATCCCTCTAAGGGATTAAGGGGTTACCTTAAGATTTAACACCTCTTCCACTCTGGTCTAGTGGAATAAACCCCATGGATCTTGCATGGCCATAGAAAACCACTTATCACCCCCCCCCCGAGTAAATACTCATGTATACCTTATTCCTTTCTCTGTGTGTACAGATAAATTAATATTTAAACTACAGGCAATTTAGAGTTAAATAATATATTTCAAACCAAAATCAATCTTCCTTTATTTATATTAACACTGGATTTGGGCATTTTGTTCCAGAATTTTGCATATTGCTCAAATCAGAAAAATCTTCCAGTGCATACTACTAATCTCTTGGTTGATATTTTTTATTTCAGTTTTTCAAATGTGTGCCTCTAATTCCTTTACAGTTTTTAGAAGGACTCAAAACAGAAGTATATATTTATTTGGTGTATCCATAAATGGAGGAAGGCTTATATTCTGCTTTTATTTATATTTTATTTTATTTTTTAAAATTATCTCTCTTTATATCTGCTCTTTGGTGGATGCTTGTGTATAATTCCAGTGTCACAACATTCTGCACACAAGTCACTTTTGTAATCTATGCCTTATTTTCTAACATCTACCTTGAGGTTGGATTGTAGCATTCATTCACATTAAATATTTTATTGACATGTTTTGATTTATATACTTATAATAATTAACAATAAAAAGATATTTGCATACATATGAACTGCCCTATGCAGTTTTCTGTATTGTGATTTCTTTATCTTAAAATTACTACACTGTTGTAATATTATAACATGCATTAGTGTCAGGTAATGATCACTAGTACATTTGCTCTCATATATGAGAGAGTACTTGTCTAATTTTATATACATTCATCTTTCCAGGAAAATTTTAGAAGTTTTTGCTTTGATTCCTTCTTTAACAAAACATAAAGAATGGTTAAAATTATGACCAGTAATTATTAAAGGGTACCTTGGGAAAAGTGATAATTTTCATAATAGTTTTATCCTTTGTAAATATGTTGAATATTTGAGATTTTTTTGTTCTTTTTTGTATTTTTATTTTCTCAAATACTTCATATTCCTTTTGTAAACATACATGCATATAAAATGCAACATTCTTGTGACATCAGCATAAAACATACATGGTATTTTATAGTATTTGTCAAACTGGATATAATACATCAACAAAAATTCTTGCTCCTAGAATTTACATTTTACAAAATTTAATAATTATTTCTTCCTCTCTAGCAATACCCCTTGGTTTCAACTCTGGAAGAATGTGGCTGTATTCTCATGTACAGTTGCTGTAATTTTAGTCTCTGTTTCCTGTGTGGGTGTATCATATACCTATGATTACAAAACAGTTTCTACAAATGGATAATAAAAGCTTAAATTTTTATTTCAAATTTTTATTGCATTTATTCCACATATTCATCAATACTATTTAATTCATCTATATGATGTGATTTATTTAATGTTACCTAATTTCTAAAGATTTTGAATTTTCATGATTATTGAACACTTAGATTAATCATTTTTAAAGTGACTCTTCAAGAATTTTTTGTTTTTCTTTTGCATTTTGTTGTATTTCTTCTTCTTATAAGTGTTTGATTATATGTGAGGAAATTAGGGTATTTTTACCTTGTCAGTTTATCAGCTTTTAATGTAATCATTTGATGAATAGATTTTTTTGTATTGATATATTGTAATTCATAAGTTTAAGTCTATTGTATAATTTTGAAAAAAAAAACTTTTTTTTCTTTTTTGATATTAGGGATTCAACCAAAGTGTCTTAATGCTGAGAATATTCTCAGCTCTGTTTTAAATTTAATTTCCAGATGGGGTTTGATGAATTTCTTCAGTTGGCCTTATATTTTGAACTTCATGACTTAGACTTGAGAATAGTATATATTTCAGGTGTGCACCACCATATGAACCCTATCTTTTGTATGTAAACTTTTGAGCTTTGTACTTTCTTATATATTTCAGTAATATTTATTAATAACTTATATTCAGCATTTAATGTGTCAAAATATGTTTTATGTATTATGAGTGAAGGGATAAAATAGCATTTTATTATCACACTCTTTCCCCAATATCCTAGCATATTTTAAGGGTTTTGTTGGTGGTGTTTTCTGTAGTTCCCCCATTTATTTTATTATGAGGTTTACCCTGATTGATTTTACTTCATAACATCAATCGTGTGACATCATGGTATTTTGGTCAGCAGTAGACTTTATGTACAACCATGGATCTATCAAATATCTTTGCCATGTACTAGTCTATACCATCTAGATTCTGTCATTGCACTCAGAGTATTGGAAAATTGCAGAAGATTCTTAGGATAAATTTTCCAGAGTGTATTTCCATAAAGTGAGAAATCATTATATATGCCTATATTTGCAATTATATACTGTATAATTGATACAATTTTTACTTATTTAATTTTCAAATTTGCTAGTGCTTTTTTAATTGTATCTGCTTTTTTATATTTGTACTGAAGATTGAACCCAGGGGTGCTTAACAATAAAGCCACATCCTCAGTCTTTTTTTTAAATATTTTATTTAGAGACAGAGTATTGCTGAGTTGCTAAGTTCCTCACTAAGTTCCTCAATGCAATATATATAAGACAATATTATATATAATTGTATATAATATTATATATAATATTATATATAAAATTATATATAATATTGTCTTAGAATTTATGATCCTTATTTCTTATCCTCCTCAGTCACTGGAACTACACTTGTCCATTACTAGACTGGGCTCATTTGCTTTTGAAAAGCACCAACATTGATACTGGTAACTCTGTGTTATGTTTATCTTTAATAGCTTCTAATTTTGCTGTTTTGCTTGAGATTTCTTTTCTTTTAGTATTTTAATTATACTTTTTATTGGAATGGATGATTTGATAATAAATTTTAGTCATTTTATGGCTTACTACTTTTTTTGTATGTTTTATATTCACCTTAGGTATACATGAACTTCAATTTTTCCAGCTGTATGGAGGTCTAAGTGAAACATAATAATCTGTATGGATATTGTTAAAGAAATGGAACCATAATTTTATGCAGTTTTTTGACTGCACTGTATATGCCCAAAGGACATAAAATCAGCATACTGCATTGACACAGCCACATTAATGTTTATAGCAGCACAATTCACAATAGCTAAGCTTATAAACCCAACCATGCAATGATGAATGGGTCCATTCAATGATGACAGGATTAAAAAAAAAAAAAAAAAACGTTGCTTATGTACACAATAAACTATGAATCAGCCATAAAGAAGAATGACTTTATGACATTTGCCAGGAAATGGATGAATCTGGAGATACTATGCTAAGTAAAACAAACCATTTCTTTAAAACCAAAAGTTGAAAGTTAGTGCTGATATGTGAAATCTAAAGCTCATAAAGTGGGGAAGGGTAAGAAAAGAAGATCAGTAGATTGTACAATGGTAAACAAAAAAATAAATAAATAAATAAATAAATAAATAAATAGGACAAGGATAGAAATATAAAAGACATATATCTGTAAGTGAATCCTACCATTGTAGCCACCAACAAGAACAGGATTTTTCTTAGGATAAGATATATCCCATGCTTGCATAATACCATAAAAATCAGTTTTACTGTCAGGTAGAACTAGAAAGAACAAATAAAATTTTTAAAAATTATATTTGTTTCAAGAGCTATAAGTATATTCTACTATAAATATCATACAATATAAACATCGGTCAAAGTTTGTATATATATATATATATATATATAATTTTATATGTTAAAAATGTTAAAATTATAAAAAGGAAAATTCAAACAGTAATGTTGTTGCTATTTTTTATATTAATAACATACCTAAAAACCATAAAATGTTTGAAATTAAATAAACTATTAAATATTTCCATTAAGTGGTCTGTCTACCTTGTTACATTTCAAAATTTCTTTTATACCATTGATATTAGAATTACTAGACATCTCACTACACATTCAGAATAGCCAGCTCTATCAGAGAAATAACAAATAAGATCCTAGATATTAGTAAATCTCTGATTAGTGGTTGTACAATTAAAATTTGAGGATTACCTTTCTTAATTACCATGATTTTCTCATCTGAAAAATATGTATAATTTAGATCAAGATATAAACATTATAAAATATATATTTTTGTGATAATGCCTGAGTTTTATTTTGTTTCATAAATGTAGAGTATTTATATTTGTTTGAATTTAATTCACTTTTTATGCAGAAGTAGATAATAGTATATTGTGTTCCAAAACACTACCTACGTGATAGTCTACTAACTCTAATTTCAACTGTAATTACATTACAGACTGTGCAAATATTCCTGTATTCAATGTGTTATTTATTTACATATTCTTATTTTAGGAAATGTTAACATTTATGGATATAGCCATTGATTTTACTGAAGAGGAGTGGGAATGCCTTCAGCCTGCTCAGAAAAATTTATATAGAGATGTGATGCTAGAGAACTATAGAAACTTTGCCTACCTGGGTAAGTTTAATTTCCCTTTAAAATTATTAATTACTAATTATTATTTAATTTACTTCTGTTGCAGAGTATCTTCTGGGAAATTCTCTATAAAATGAGTTTAGGATTTGTATTTCAAAGAAAAAGGGCATTTTTAGTACAGATATTTCTCTCTCTCTCTCTCTCTCTCTCTCTCTCTCTATATATATATATATATATATATATATATATATATATATATATATATATTTTTTCTCTTTAACTTGACTCTTTCTTTGTGTGTTACACATCCTTCACTTTAGATAAGTAGTACCTAGTATAATTTAGTGATGTAAATTAATGTAGACTACACATAGCAGGGGACACAGTTGAGTTATTCAGATATCAAAGAGAAAACCAAACTGATAAATGTTGAAAGAGTAGTTATCCAGCAGAAAAAATTTTCAGAAACTTAGGTTTATTTATTTTGATTGCAATCATTTAACACATACTGCCCTATATTTATCACATTTTCAAATCTATTGTTGTTCTCTGTTTTCTTCTTTAGAGATGTCCTAGTTTATTCAGATTAACCATCAAAATTTACCTTTTGTTGTTAGGGCCAGCATGATCTGTTTCAAATCTTCTTGTGAGAAAACCTTTAAAAAAGCAAACAGAATTGAGAGACACACACACAGTGAAAAGGAAAAAAGAAAAAAAAAACTGGCCACCCCTTTTAACAGCTGCACATATAATACCCCGAAATTACATAGCTTCTGATACCATGACTACATTCTAACCCAGTGTTTCTTTAACACCAAGTGCTAGCTAACCAAGATTAGGTACAGTTAATACAAATATAGAGCCCCTTCTCCCTAATGAAATTACCACAGAAACTAGATAGTACACCTGTAGAGTTGTCTTAATAGCTTCAGGGAGAAACTGCTGGGCATTACAATTGTGGGACTCAGGGTGCCAGTTACAATCACCCCCAAACTTTCCTGTCTATTTGAAGGCCAGAATACCTAATACCTCCCCTCTTTTTTTAAGGCCTTTTGAATAAATAATATTACTTATCTCCTTAATGCTGGTGGGGGCAAAAAATAGGGCAGGCATAGACAAGAGCAAGTTCCAACATCAGTAAACATCCACCTATGAATATTTTTCACCCAGATAAAATTGAGTAAACATGAAGTTAACCAATCCAACAATTCCAAAATCCATCATCTTGTTGAACTTTATTAATGAAATCTTTGAGGTCATTTAAGTCTTTTGAAATAAAATTACTATTATAACTTAAATTGAAGAAACACATGGTATTAAACTTCTGATATACTTTATGATGTAACAATAACAGACAATCAATTTCAGCATGATTGTCAAGTATAGCTTGACAATGTTGTTTTTGTTCTTCATTAAGCATATTTACATCCATGGAGGCATGATTAGTACTGTTTATAGGTGAGTTTCATAGTAGTTTTATAAGCTGGTAGAGCAAGTCCAGGTAAACCCACCAAGGAGAATGTCAAAGCCTTAAATTCTACCTTAGAGAGAAGCTTCACTGAATCATCACAGGTTTTATCAAGAGGAATAGATCTTTTATGAATAAATTGCACAGGATGGTAACCTATTAAATACTATGTGGATGGTAAGGACACATTCTTCTAAGACAACACTGAATATCATGAGATATTTTTGCAGGTATATCACAATTTTATGCAAGTGAGTCAAGATATTGTAATGGGTATCTAGAAGTCCAGGATATGACAGTACTGAATTTCCCAGAGCTGGTGTACAAAAACAGAGCAAAATTGTTATTAAGACCAAAGCATTTACAGAGTTTTGTGTGAGTTTAGTAATCAAAGCAGTAATACAGTTATCTAGATTACATTCTAACCCCATTTTATCCAACACCTGTTGAGCTGAGGCTGTGAATGGTTTTTATCTCCCCAAGTAACCAAAATTCAAGTATCTTGGGGTCCTCTTTTATTGTTTCTCTTCTTTTGAGGAGAATAATTATTCTCTTGTTTGGATGACCTCTTATCTTCCAGGGTTAAATGAAACTTAGAAATCAGCATGTGAAGTCCCTGATGAACATTTATAACTGCTATTTTTCAAGCATGAAGCTAGAGTCCAAACAGGACATGTTGGCATAAGTGTAGCAGTCTATGCTTTTCCCCACATGACCAAAGGCAAAGGATCTTGTCATGCTGGTCAGGTGGAACCTCATATATTACATAATTTTATTGGTAGTGTCGATTTGAGAATTAAATGTCTATTCAATGCAGATGACCAATTTTGAGTATTAACTTTATGTTGTATATTGAGCACCTTAACTGTAAATAAAACAATATTCAATGCATATTGGTATAAGAGAGGGTAGATCTTTGTATGTTTCTGTATTAAAAGGCAAGTATTAGGATACAATTTGCTCACTCAACAAAAGCTTGTCTGAAAGAATTATGAGAAATTTCATGATTTAAAACTATATCTCATTGATTAAAAATTGGGCAAAATGATGAGATGTAAAGGCAGGAGCATTATCCATCTTTAATCAAATAGGGCCTGTAGGAGCAGATCATGCTTGGTTTCTTTCCATGCTCTCTGCTGGAACTGACTTGACTTTTTTTTTTTTAGATTCAATTCTGTTAGTAATTTTTTTAATTTTGTTTTTTGTTTTGCAATAATGCACTAGTAATCATAAATATTTTGAAGTGAATAAATCATTATACTTCTACTTTATAATTTTTTTTACATTTTTAAATTTTTTAATTTTAATTAGTGATTTAAATTCTGGATTTTTTTTATTGTGGCATGCTTGGATTCTTTTCACAATTTATATATATATATATATATATATATATATATATATATATATATATATATATATATAGAGAGAGAGAGAGAGAGAGAGAGAGAGAGAGTCTTTGACTATAATATCAACCCTACACAAAACACACTGTGTGTGTGTGTATATACATATATATTTCCCATTTCGCTTTATATATTCTATTGATTTTTAATTTTTACAGTATTTTACAAGTTGCTTAGACTTGTCTTAAACTTGGTACTGGTTGATAAGCCTCTTCCATATTTGTAGAATTTCAAATTTGCACACTAGGAATGCAACTCTCATTTTTTCTTAAAGAATTGTTCACATAAACATTGTGCTCATTGATGTTGATATTTTTCAATTTCACTCTCTAAACATGTTTTAGTTATTTAGTGTTCTTTGAGTAATTCATAACTGTCAGTATCCTAATGTTAAATTCTTCATGTTTTATTTTTCTTTTTTATCACTTGGATTTAGCCCATGCTTCTCTTTGTTCATATTTGCTGTACTATTTTTTATTTGTTCAATAAAGGAGCCATCAATAGATTATATAGTCCATTTTCGGGAAAAAAGTATAAAAGTTTTTAAATAAAAAAATAGGCAAGAACAGTGCTGCATCCTTGTAATATTTGCTAATTGGGAGGCCATGCAAAAGTACTTCATGTTTGAGAGAAGTCACAGAAATTTAGAAACAGCATGGCTCAAGCAATTTATAAAAGACTTGTAGTTCGTGATATAGAATTTTTGGGGTAATCTCAAGAATTACACATGAAACATTAAAAGTTGGATAACCTAAAGATCCAGAATTGCCAGTACTAAATATGTATCCATGAACAATTAAATCAAAAAAATTGAAGAGATACCTCGGCTCTTGGGTTTAGTGCCAATATTTTTCTCAGTATTAAAGCTAGAGACTCAATTTGTGTGCCCATCAATGTCAAATGTTTAAAAAAATGTACTTATTTACTATTATTATTTAGTTATAAAATATTTTGTCTCTTAAAATGTTATAAGAAATATATGCAGGACTTTGAATTACGTGAAAGGTGGCAGGCAGATATTAAATTGTAGGAGTTTTTGATTCACATGTGGAAGTCAGAAATTTAGTGGAGAAAATTTTGCTCAGCAGGTACTGTGTTTTATGTAGGATTGATATTATAGGGTTGATATATAAAATATTTTTTATTTTATTGAGCATAATAGGGTCAGAGTTTTATTTTACCACATAGTGAGTGTATTATGTTCTTCATAAATATTAGTAGAAGGAATACAATAACTTGTAAGAAAAAAATTGATAATTATATGAAATAATGATTTTGTTAATTCATTCTATTTAGTCATTTTACCTTGTATATATAGTATAAAGTACCATGATATATTTATAAATAAACAAAGTTGTATTTGTCAATAAAGGAAATTCTCATATCACACAAATGTAATAATATAAAAATCAATTTATTATACTTGATTGTCATGTGTTGAATTCATCCAAATATTATGGCCATAATCTATACAAGGTTTTTATAGTCTTTTAAAATGTTTGTATGAAAACTTTTATAGATATATATGTGTATATTTCTTAGTAAATTTTTTGTTCATATTTCTTTTTAAGAGTCCATTGCCTCTGTAGCTTGTTGAATATTTATGGTATTATCATTCAAAATCTGCTAGATATTTTCATGTCTCTATGTCATGGAAGACAAAAACCATATTTTGGACACTTTAAAAAAACCAGAAATGTTTGTATAATTTTTACATTTCTCTCATTCTACTGACAGTGAAGGTAGATGGTAGATATTACCTAAATACACACTACTATCTTATGAAGGACAAATGCTATTAATTATACTTTTCTACACTTAATTATATTACTCTTCTTAATGATGTTCTCCTCTTGAGTACTGTGGTCTCTACAAAAGTTTGGATAATATTCTCAAGGTAATTTTTTCTGTACATTTTTATTGAACTAATATTTTTTTGGATTTATGGTGACTTTGGATTTACTAATCGGCTACACTCCTGATGTACTTATTTTACCTTAATTTCATGTTATGTATTAAAAATTTATTTATCCCAGTCTAATACGTATTTTTTTTAATTTTTGTTTTTTTCAGTCATGACTCCTAATTATACCCAAGAATATTCACCAGAAAAGGACCTAAAAAGTAGATTTCATGAAGTGATAATTGCGAAATATAAAAGTTGTGATCTTAACTATTTACCACAAAAGAAAATATGGAAAACTACAAGTGAGAGTGAACACCAGAAATCATATAAAAAATCAGGCCTTGATCACCACCAGAGAAATTATACTGGAGAGAAGCCCTACACATGTACAGAATGTGGCAAAGCTTTTGGTCACAAATCACATTTTATTTGCCACGGGAGAACTCACACTGGAGAGAAGCCCTACAAATGTACGGAATGTGGCAAAGCTTTTGGTGACAAATCAACTCTTATTCGCCACAGTAGAACTCACACTGGAGAGAAGCCCTACAAATGCACAGAATGTGGCAAAGCTTTTGGTCGAAAATCAGACCTTATTTGCCACAGTAGAACTCACACTGGAGAGAAGCCCTACAAATGTACAGAATGTGGCAAAGCTTTTGGTCAAAAATCACTCCTTATTCGCCACAGGCGAACTCACACTGGAGAGAAGCCCTACAAATGTAAAGATTGTGGCAAAGCCTTTGGTCAAAAATCAGACCTTATTCGCCACAGTAGAACTCACACTGGAGAGAAGCCCTACAAATGTACAGAATGTGGCAAAGCTTTTGGTCAAAAATCACATCTTATTTGCCACAGCAGAACACACACTGGAGAGAAGTCCTACAAATGTACAGAATGTGGCAAAGCTTTTGGTCAAAAATCATACTTTATTTACCACAGCAGAACTCATACTGGGGAGAAGCCCTACACATGTAAAGATTGTGGCAAAGCTTTTGGTCAAAAATCAGACCTTATTTGCCACATGAGAACTCACACTGGAGAGAAACCCTACAAATGTACAGAATGTGGCAAAGCTTTTGGTCAAAAATCACATCTTATTTGCCACAGAAGAACACACACTGGAGAGAAGTCCTACAAATGTAAAGATTGTGGCAAAGCTTTTGGTCAAAAATCATACCTTATTTGCCACAGCAGAACTCACACTGGAGAGAAGCCCTACACATGCAAAGATTGTGGCAAAGCTTTTGGTCGAAAATCAGACCTCATTTGCCACAGCAAAATTCACACTGGAGAGAAGCCCTACAAATGTGCAGAATGTGGCAAAGCTTTTGGTCAAAAATCAGACCTTATTTGCCACAGGAGAACTCACACTGGAGAGAAGCCCTACACATGTACAGAATGTGGCAAAGCTTTTGGTCACAAATCACATTTTATTTGCCATGGGAGAACTCACACTGGAGAGAAGCCCTACAAATGTACAGAATGTGGCAAAGCTTTTGGTGACAAATCAATTCTTATTCGCCACAGTAGAACTCACACTGGAGAGAAGCCCTACAAATGCACAGAATGTGGCAAAGCTTTTGGTCAAAAATCAGACCTTATTCGCCACAGTAGAACTCACACTGGAGAGAATCCCTACAAATGTACAGAATGTGGCAAAGCTTTTGGTCAAAAATCACTCCTTATTCGCCACAGTAGAACTCACACTGGAGAGAAGCCCTACACATGTACAGAATGTGGCAAAGCTTTTGGTCACAAATCACATTTTATTTGCCATGGGAGAACTCACACTGGAGAGAAGCCCTACAAATGTACAGAATGTGGCAAAGCTTTTGGTCAAAAATCACTCCTTATTCGCCACAGTAGAACTCACACTGGAGAGAAGCCCTACAAATGTAAAGATTGTGGCAAAGCCTTTGGTCGAAAATCAGACCTTATTTGCCACAGTAGAACTCACACTGGAGAGAAGCCCTACAAATGTACAGAATGTGGCAAAGCTTTTGGTCCAAAAATAGACCTTATTCATCACAGCAGAACTCACTGGAGAGAAGTCCTACAAATGTAACGAATGTGGCAAAGCTTTTACTCAAAAAAACAGGCTTTATTTGCCACAGAGGAACTCACACTAGACAGAAGCCTTACAAATATAAAGAATGTGGCAAAGCCTTCAGTCAAAATAATACCTTATTTGCCACAACAGAACTCACACTGGAGAGAAGCCTCACAAATGCAAAGTGTGTGACAAAGTTTTTACTCAAATATTTCACCTTATTTACCACAGAAGCATTTACACTGAAGAGAAGCATTACAAATATAAAGAATGTGGCAAAGCTTTTAGCAATAAAAGAGGCCTTATTCACCACAACAGAACTCACACTGGAGAAAAGCCCTACAAATGAGAATAATGTGGAAAAGCTTTTAATAAAAAATAAAACTTTACTCACCACAGCACAAGATATCCTGGTGAATGTGAAATGTGAATAAAGTGATAATACTTTTAAAGAAAGACTAAACCTTGGGGCTGGGGTTGTGGTTCAGTGGTAGAGTGCTATCCTCACATGTATGAAATCCTGGGTTCGATTCTCAGCACCACATAAAAATAAATAAGTTAAATAAAGGTATTGTGTCCAACTACAACTAAAAAATAAACATTAGAAAAAGAAAGACTAAACCTTATTAACACCCAAATTTATACAGAAAAGAACCCCTACAAATTTCAATAATGCAGCAAAGCTTTTAATAAGAAATCAATCCTTTTCACCACTAAGCTACTTATTCTGGAAAAAAGACATCTAAATGTACAGAATGTAGAAACATTTTAAATTATATATCATATATTACTAGACATCAGAGAAAACACACTGTAGAGAAGCTCTACAAATGAGACCATTGTACGATTACTCTAAGAAAGGGACAACATTTAATCCTCACCACAATAACCATAGTGTAGAGAAAATTTTAAAATGTGAAAATTGACAATGTGACAATGCCTCTAAAATTTATTCACTAATACTCAGCACCTGTGGATACATACTGGTTAGAGAAAATACAAATGGAAAAAAATTAGCTACATGTTTCTTAAACACTGCTTATTTTTGGAGAATTCATTGTGCCAGATACTCTAAAAAGTTAAATAATATTTCCAAAATTTATTTACATTTTAAATTCATTGAACATCTGAAAACTCATACTAGTAGTGAACATTGAACAGATTTTGTCCAAAATGTATGCCTTATATAACAATGAGACATTTAAAATAAATGTGAGAGTATAGTAAAGTTATTATCTATATATTACACCTTGATGTATATAAGGATCAGTAAAATACAGAACTCATTTAACTTTAGAAAACAAGTAGTTGTCTTTAACTTTTGCTTAAATATATTAAGCATTATAAAGTTATTTTGTAGAAATATCAGTCATAAATATCATACATGCATAGTGAAGAAACTGCATCTTTGAAAGAATATCATTGTTTTTCTAAATCAAAAATTACTATTTTCATTTTGAATACAGAGGAAAGAATTATGTGAAATTGATTTTTGATGTTTAACACTGAAGTGTAATATTTTAAACTTTAATTTTTTTTGTATTTCAGTTTAAGTTTAGGTATTTTTATACACTGAGCCATATTCCTAAGCCCACTCTTCACTTTTTCAAATTTTGAGACTGTCTTGCTAAGTTGCTTGAAACCACACTAAGATGCTGAGGCTGAATTTAAACTTCTGAAATTTCTCAGCTTCCCAATTTGCTTGGATTACAAGCATGGACCATCATGCCAGGTTTACATTGCATTTTTTACCTATATTTACCTTATGTATGCAATATGTCTTTATAACTGAATATTTGTTTATATGTTAACCCTCATCCTGTTGTTATTGCATCCTGTTGTTAAATGACAGACATCATAGTGTTCCACTTGACTAAATGTTCTATGTAACAGTAAAACATACTGTTGAGTGAATAATATTCTATCATCTATTAACACTTTTACACATTTTAATCAAACTTAATGTGAAATACAATTTGCATAGTCAGATCATTATTTTTTTTTCTGTTTATATTTATGGTGAAATTAAGAGTTATAAGGAGGATATAGATATAGGAAAATAAGCCCCAGATTTTCATATCTTGATTTATAAATGATAAAACTTCTACTTTTTAACATTTTAACATTTCTTAGTGATTTTAATAGACTAAATTTTCACAAACTTAAAGGTAGCTCTTACAGGAGAGAAGAGCTTTATCTTTCTTGTGTGCACAATAATATAGAAATAAAAATTGTAAAGACGGAAGTAAGAGGTAGTGGATGAAGTGTGGTTTCCAAATACTAGGGGAAAAATGGACATATAATCAGTTAAAGGTAATTGACGAAAGATAAGTTGCCCACTTTGAGCTACAACAGCATTTGAAAGAAAAAATTGTCACAAAATAAGCAAAGATTATTCACTTCCATTTGTATGCTTTGTAATGTTTTCCAAAAGTTTTCTGCATATTTTATTGCAGTCAAATTGGGAAATAATTCAGAGTGTTAAAAAAGACAAGTATTGCTCCTCTGGTTTTAAAAGCAAGAAAAGAAATAGAGAGAGATTTATTGAGCTAGAAAAATTTGCTATTTAGAGTTAAAAAAAAGAACTGAGATTACCAGAGTCTATTTAATGTATGTCAGCCATCCCTGGCTGCACAGGGCATTTTTGCTTAACAAAGAATTTGTTCACGTATGTATGCTTAAAGAACGTTGCTGTTTTTAGTCACTCTGTTTCATGAATAACAATGATGTACCTTTCAACAGTTTGCAGCCAAAAAATACACAATTTCAGAAATCTTCTGTTTCATTCTCCATATATTCTGCCACAATGTTCACCAGGACAAGATAATATAAACCTTTTGGCAGTCCCATCAAGAATTCACTTCTATTAATTTTAAGGCCAAACATATACTACATAGAAAAGTATGATACATGGAACAACATAATTTTACTTAGTAAAAATATGTTTTTTTCATGAAAAATATATCCAAACTCCTTTGTCTTGGGATTGCATTAGAAAAATATGAGGTAATTATACTGTGTATTATGACCTTAGGCTATGAGCCTTAAAATTACCTTAAAATAAAAAAGAATATTAATGTTTATTTTTAAATATAGTTTTAATATCTCAAATATTCAACTTCCACAGCAATCAATGATACAAAAACATGAGAAAGACAAATGCAGTTTGATGTCTCATCATGACATTTCAATACCTGCTGTAGATTGCCTGTGGCTTCCACTTTTAATTTGAACAAATAATAATATTTCCATACAATTTGGGTGAAGTGGAGGACAAAATCTCCTGCATTGCTTTCCTGGGAAAGTCATCATACTTGAAACATCTGAACCCCAAATCAAAATATGTTTACTCTACATTCTAATTATATCAGTTCTTTACTCATCTAGCATAAAACAAATCCACTTTCTTCTGGTTGAATATCTTGAGCTCAAAGATATGGAACATGGGAGCTAAAAGAAGTATGACATAAATAATGAGGTCTTTTTTTGCATAAGGCAAATTGCACTTTTTTATTTGATTTTTCTGCCTGTGAAGATCTACATTTCTCTTCCTACAATGGTATTATGATTGATGGTGACTTGTGTGAGTACAGGAGGCTTAAAATTCAGCTACGTGTTTGAGTCCTTTCACTGGTAAAAAATACTATTTACTCTAATAGAAGACTCAAAATGGTGCTAGAAAAACCTATTTTTTAAATCTGCCTCTTTATTCATGGTTTTCTAATGGTTTTGATGTAGACAATTCAGACCATTTCTGATTAATGGGTGTCATCAAGATGTAAACTCCCTCTATAATCATTAGCAATGAGACAATTCTTCCCATTAAAAATAAAAAAAATAAAACATTCTCATAGAGTCTTTGCTGTATTCTAAGGAAGCACTCTTTCTTTTGCTTTACTAAACAAAATAAATTCCACATATTTGACTCCCAAAGTAAATGGCAATACATTAACCTAAGCACCATGAGGATTACAAGAAATACAAGATATCTCCTTTGAAATATAAAAACAAATAAGAATCAGAAATGCTAAGCCATTACCATCTAAAACATACCAGAGCTTTTAAAACTGTAATCTTAGATGTTCTATTCACTCTCATAGTAAGATGCCTTAGACTCAAAGATGTTTAATCACTCACTAAACGTCACTCAGTGAATGCATAACAGTTCTTATTCTAAAGCATTTACAGAATTTTTTGATAATACATTGCAAAGTCTCACCTCTCTTCTTTAGAAATAAGACACAGAGGCTGTTTTAGTCTAATTTATAATGTTATAGAAAAATACCAGAAACAGGCCAATGTATAAAAAGAGATATAAATGCATAAAAATATTTTCTGAGAGGCTGGGGTTGTGGCTCAGTGGTAGAGTGCTCACCTCTCACATGCAAAAAGACCTGCAGAATGAGGTTCACCTTTACTTTAGTGTTAGACAAAATCTCCGTAGAGGTGGTTTGAAGACCAGCAGTTGGAAATTGAGGGAACTTGTTTATGTAAATTTGTTCTTTTTCCAGAGACAAGGCCATCAGCCCACAGTGTGGAAGATTAAGTAGAAATGTCAATCTTGAAAAAAGGGAGTGGATGTTAGAAATATTAGGAATTTTAAAAGAAAGTTCATGTACAAAGAAGTAACAAGTGCCTATAGAAAGAATATAGCTTGGATTTCTCAATCTCATAGATTTTTGCCAAAAGTCTATGTTGGAGAAAACCAATTAAGTGACATTTGCCAGCTAATAGGCATCATGGAAGCGATCTAGAGGGCGTAAGGGCAAGGCCAGTAGATAATCTAACCTCTAGATCATGGCAAATATTAGTTTAGCAAATTTAAGGGCCTGGGGAAATAAGTGATGGCAAGAAAATGAAAAAGAGATCTTTTGGAGTATAAAGTTTCCAACTGATGATGATGTACATGATCCATGGTGTGGCCATACTTAGTCCTGGTAGATCTAAAAGTTCAGTGTGTCTGAATGACCTGCAGAGTCTGGTTAAGCACAGACTGTGCTTCACTCTCTGTTAGGTCTAATATTTAACCTGAATAGGGTAGACCTTGAGAATTTGTCTTTCTAACACAATTGCAGGTTGGTTATGCTACTGTTCCAAGGGCCATGCTTTGAGAAACACAGACTGTGCTATGAGAAAGAGAAAGGAGATGAAGATAACTGATGTTGAGTTGATTAAGATACTGAGAGGCAAAGAACATCAGTTATCAGCAAAATTTAATGGGCTGATGAAGTAAAATTCAAGCAGGTGCTCAAAGTGTTCAGGGTCAAAAGATCACAACAAATATTCAGGAAGGAAAACTGCAAAGAAGGGCTCTCATGCAATGTGCTGTAAAGCAGAAAAAAATCAGGATATTAAAAAGTGAGAATTTTCTACTGATATTAGTACATAACACATAACTCTGACATAAACTCTGTCCAATAATTTGCAAAATATTTTTGATTTTTCAGAAGTAATATTTCATAAACATCAATTTAAAAATCTCCAAGCTAGAACTCTGTAGATATTTGAAAAATATATTCCAAATTTTTCACATTGACATAGAGATTACCATACTGATTTACTTACAAATTAATAATACTCTTTCATGGGCTCTATTTACTTTCTACCTGTTGGCTCTCAATGTTTTTCCAGAGCCCTTTCATTAATTGTTCTTAGGTAATCAATAAAGCATTTGAAAAAGTATACTCTCAGGAAGCAGCAAACAAGTAAAGTATTCAAGCAAACAAATAATACATATTTCTTACTGATGAAATTCAGCAGAGTCATTGTAAGGAAATTTTGTAGGCAATAAATTCTGGACCATTATTTCCTTGTGATTCCTCAGGTAAAAGATATTGACTTGCTTTCATCATCTGGAATAATGCCAACAATGTATACTATATTACTAAAATAATTTCAAAATACTCATTATAAAAGGATTTCCCATGTAATAAACTATAAACTCATCATTCCTTCAGGAACTATTTATTGAGATGATAAAGATGGATGGGATACAGTTACTGTCTTTTAGAAGCTTATAGGCTTGAGAAAAAGAAATCCATAACAGGTAACAAATTCTATCCAAATAAAGTGATGGCAATGTAGTACCTCTTTTAGGAGAATCCAAGAAAATCTTCAGTGAGGATGTGACTTCCAAGCTGTTTGAGTCTTTTGGGACAGCTGTGTGAGGGATGGTGAGTGATATGTGGATTCAAAGGGGTGTGAAGGCTTAAATAGATTAGAATTTGGCCATGTCTATTCTCGGAGATTTTCACAATGAAGCTGATAATGGAAGCTAAAATCCTTTAATAGGGTTGGACATTTCTTTAATACAATGTATTAAGTTGATGGACAGCTTGGCACTTAAAGATGGTACTTATTATTGGTAGGGGCTAAATGTTGCAAGAAATTCTGAGGCCATTCTTATACACAATTATGAGACTTTTCTCTTTCATCCTACACACACAACCTCAGAACTTGGTTTGCCTTTTGGGGGTGGGTTGGTGGGGATTGAACTCAGGACTATACCCCCAGTTCTTTTCTTTTTAAACAGACATTGTCCAAGGCTTATTTAGGAAGGTAGATACACATTCAAGGAAAATGTAAGAGAGAGAGAGAGAGAGAGAGAGAGAGAGAGAGAGAGCCCAGACTTGGGCTGAGGATCCAATATATATAAAAGGACTGTACCAGCAGCTGAACTAAAGGTGGATCATGGTGCATTTTCAAAATTTTGCATCATTTTCAGTCCTTTCTAAATTTTATTTTCATACCAGGTCTCACTAAATTCCCCAGGCTGGACTCAATCTTGCAATCCTCCTAAATCTTTTATGGTATTTAGTGTATCTGGTTGACTTTACCCTATCTTTTAAATTCTGTTGTTAAAATTTTTTTTATTCTTTGGCTATAAACCACAAAGAGTTGATAAACAATGATGTAGATTGTCATTTAATTATTTGAACTTGTCTATGAATTTAGGGCAATGAACAAAGGCTGATTAAGCCACACAGATGGGTATACATTTTGTATGAGATAAAGAAAAGGCAGCACAACATTTCCACATCTTTATGTTCTTTTTCATGTATGTTGAGGACTCATACATGGAACAGATCTAGCTGGTAGACTATGAGTCATTCTAGGCCTAGAGAGGGATCTTTTGGACATCACTGTTGATGGGCAGTAGAACTATTTATGTTAAATTGTTTCTAACTATTTTAATCTTTGTCAAATTCTACAAAATAAGGATTATGTTTTGATATTTTGTTTGAAAGGAAATTATATTGAAATGCTATTCTATATTAAGCCACTGAGATAAAAAATGTTGTGATTTTGCTGGGATTTATTTCATCTGATTGTTCATGACCCATAGTAAGCATTCTAGTGTTAGCTTCTGCTATTATAATTATTATCATTTCCTTGTACTATGTGATTGCTACTTTGTTTATCTACATTTTAAGAAACCAAGTTATGCTGGGTATGGTGGATTTAGTCATCCCAGCAACTTGAAAGGCTGAGATAAGAGGATTGCATGGTCAAGGCTAGCTTCAGCAACTTCTGCCCTAAACAATTAAGCAAGACTCTGTCTCAAAATCAAACAAATAAGCAAGAAAAACATCTAGGGATAAAACTCAGTGGATAAGTGCCCCTGGGTTAAATCCTCAGTTCCAAAAGTGAAAAAAAAAACTGAGTTATGCACAAACTTGTACAAGGTCACTCACCTAAAAGATCTCCCTAAGTTTTTCTGCCAGTTAAAAGGTCTATTTCTCATTATTATGGGTTCCTTATTCCAGAGTCCTTCAAGGATGACTGCATTTGTGAAGTAGATATTTCTATCCCACCATAAGCCTTCTCTGGCCTGTTCACTATGGGCAATCACAGGTAGTAACTAGGCAGGCAGATGAGTTTACCTGGTGAGCACTTCTGTGTTCAAAGAAAGAGTGGGGAAGTTATTGACCCAGCAGCCAGCTGGGCATGAGGAGAGAATGTGGGGCAAACACACTTCAACCTCAACATGGGCTGTCAAAATGCTAATTAAGCATACACATGTGCACATGCACACTCATACATGGACTGCTTAAAATCAAAGAGTTCCTAGTTAATATTTTTTTGCTACCCATTTGCCCTACTTTTATATTTCTAGTCATAGATTTCTGTGAGATGGATGAATGTCAAATAAAATGTATCTTTTGGGAACCATGTATCTTTCTAGGTAGAAGTTCTTAACTGGTACATTTTTTAAATTCAAAATGACGTTTTACACCTTTTATCTAGTTTAGAACCTAAGACAGACTTAGGTTCATCAGGGGAGCTTTCTCTGGCTCCCCGAGGTGGCATGAGCATCTCCCTATACACCAGCCTATTGCACATAGTGCTTGTCCCTGTCACAGTAACAGTGGACATTTGAGTTTTCTTTAAGTTATTGGCACAGAGACACTGATCATTTATAATCTGAACTATTCTTTGTAACCATCACTCCATGAAATTCAAAACTGATGTGAAATGTACTCAGTCGTTCCAGCTTATAAGTGGTGGCCAGGTTTCTAAATTCTTGGCCTGGGTCTCCACTGATGACAGAACTTTAACCAACCACCTGCCTGCATCTATCTCCTGAAAGAGTTCCAGTTTCAAACTTAGAGCACTCCATAATTCCCAAAGTTACTTCTGCACATTTAAGATGCTCTGAAAAATAGTTGTGTTATCACTTTTGTGCCATTGTTGTTTGAATTAACTCTCAAAGGCTTGAAGTACAGGAGAAGGGAGATTATGAAAAAGTTCTTACTACCAAGTAAGAGCTTCCTGTATTCTTGTGATTCCTATACATAATTACTAAAGTCTCTCCTTAACTTTCAGAAGGGTCATTGCACTTGTGAGTATGTTTGACCAGCAAATCCTTCATTTCTCACCTATGTGTGTCATTTGATGAATGTTTTGCTTAAAAAGACAGTCCATTTTCAGAATTTCGATTATGTGCACATTGATTAGATTTGTAATTTATGTAATGGCATAATATTTAAATGTTTCTTCACAAGAATTCAACAAAGAAGTTTTTGTATGTATTCTCACTTTTCCAATAAACTTTTTTTGTGGGTGTGTGTTCTAGACATACTCCATTTTTTATCATTCTTATTTATTGGAGCCAGAATGGACAGGTGGCATCATGTTTAAATTATGATGATGATAAAATGTGTATATTCATTTCTAGGCGACGACAAACTATTGTCTGTTAGTACTGTTGCTGGGATTACCAGGAAATAAAAATATCTTCAAGTGTAGCACATAAAATTCTGTGCTTGATAAATCTCTAAATTTAGAATTTCATAGATCATCTTTTGTGTTGCTTCAACCTTATAACTTGATATTGAGTCTGTGGAATTGTTGGATGAATAGACACAGTAACTTAAAATATGCAATTAGTTCTGTCTCCCTTTGTTCAGTTACTGCTTTTTAACAGATGCTAATGCTAGTCTATCAGAGGGAGTAATTATGCAATTGGAAATCAATTTCTCAAGAGAGGCTCCCATAATTCAGGGAGAAGTAGCGTCTCATTCAAAATTGAGGGTTGACTCTTAAAAAGAAGAAGAATACCACCCTCTTGTCCTCATCATGACAGAGATAAGTTTCTGTCCTTTTTACATTGTGGACAGTCTCAGTGGGAGCAAACCTGTTCTCAAACAGCACTGGAATGGACACAGTGTGGAGCTGGTGATGGAAGTTCTTTGGAGGGCTTTTAATAGTTTGTGTTTTTCTTCTAAGCCAGGTTATAGGGTCTACTTCACAGCATTTATTCTCCCAAGTTGAAGAAAAATGAACTAAATTCCTTTTTGCTTGGTAAAGCAAGACTCAAATCCTGGGTGTTTTAATAATGTCTAGTACATAGGGGCTGGGGTGTTTCTTCATATGTCATAAGGCCTCAAATTGGTATGAGCTGTATAAAATTAATGGAAAACCAAATGCTTCCAATTCACCCTTTGGATGATGAGGTTCTATGTAAGCAGGATGGCTGAGAGGAAAGTGGAAGTGGAAGAGATGACAAGCTAGTTCCAATGCAGGCTGAGTTAGATATGCAGCCCCCAACTAGATATGAAGTGCTAAAAGCACTGATGTCAGTGACAAGATTAGCTATTTGGTATTTTACTTAGTATTTGCAGAATGAACTTAGAATTCAGTTTGTAGTGGAGGAGTAGATTGGTCCTCCACTTGTATGCTTGAACTGGAAACATAGAGGACATATTAATGTAAATTTTGATTTGTACCCCAGACCAATAAGACTTGGGTATATGAATTCCTCTGAAATCTGAAGATAAAAATCACTTGAAAAGAGAATGTACTTGATCAGTTTTCCATAGTCTCTTCATTCATTTTTTTTAAGATATCTGTTCAACTAAATTTGAGGTTCTTAGCTCATCATCAAAGTAGAGGACTTGCATAGCCTGTGCTTGGTTTGGTCTTCATGTTTTCCTATTCCAGTGTTTTCTCCCATATATACTTCACTGATTTAGTCATTGTAAATTTGGAGTTTGTAACATGGAGGTTCATTTTTCCCTCTCCCTCACTTTCCATCCCCAACTTCCCAACCTAACTTTCTTCTTTTTCCTCTTGTTTCCTTTTAGAAACTGGTCACTGTCTATTCTTTCAGGC
Organism: Urocitellus parryii; assembly: GCF_045843805.1. NCBI lineage: Eukaryota > Metazoa > Chordata > Mammalia > Rodentia > Sciuridae > Urocitellus > Urocitellus parryii. Next base: position 87,178,588 of record NC_135537.1, on the reverse strand, counting down.
CAATAAGTTAAATAGCTCTGCAGACCACCTTGAACATCTAAGGGCAAGGATATCTGCAAGTATTTGTCAAGATCTTATGTATCTTTTGTCCACATCTATACTTTCTTTCTTGATTGCTATCTTTTAAGTAGCTATACTCCTTCCTCCACCATCAAACATCCATCACACAGTGACTTCCCAAGTAGTGGAAACAGCAAATGACTGGGCAAGGAGGTCCAGCCTCCACAAGCATTTACTCTAGTATGGTCAAAAGCCTTTCATTGTGATGAGAGCAGTTACTGCTGAACATCTTCAAATTCAGCTGCTTTAGATAAGAATGGAGCATAATTAACTGCCAGGGGCCAGCCTTGTATGGGGTCTCAGAAGACAACTGGATGACAAGGAGTTGGTGAGGAGTGGTGGAGAAACAACACAGACACAAAAGTGAAGGTCCTGAATCTGAATCTTCACTTATGTCTTGAATCATATACGCTATTCTTTTTGGAGTGATTACAATACTTTGTGTTCACAAGGCAGGAAGCACAGAAGTTGTTATTCAAGGAAGTAGTTTCATTTTTGAGTAAGCCTAATCAGACAAAATTCATCATTAATCCTAAGCAGCAGTAAGCACTTTTAACTTTCATTTTATGTTTTGCCTTGAGCTGTTAGCTAAGCTTAAAAATAGTTGGCTATGACTCAAACATTTATCCTATCTCTCAAGCTGATTTATCTTATTTCAAACCTGGACCAGTGCTGCGGTTAGAGCAAGTGGTTAACTTGAAATATTTGACAATTATTTTTAATCACTCTAATGGTGAAGAGTCATACCATTCAGCTCTGCCAGTTGGTCCAAAACCATCGACTTATTTGTTTTCTAATGAATAACTTTTCTTCTCTAGGTTTAAGCATCAAGGGGTCCCCCTAAGTCTGCTTCATTCCCATTTACTTAAATCTCTATAGCATACCCATTTATTATTAACATTTAATATCAACCCTACATTGGGATAATATTTTCCTGCCCAGGACCAAGGAGGAAAGGTGGAAGTTGGCTTTGGTCCGGGACTATGAGGGGATGTCAAAACCTACCCCCAATCATGTTAGATGGCCCATAGGGACCCATGACTGTTGGCATAGGCTTATATTTTTATTATTCTTTTCCTTATGACCTACTTTATCAGGAAGGGCCTTTAGACTTTCAGGAGTGGTTTCTTAAGCTTATTCATTAAATTTAACAAACTTTTTATAAATTTCCTTAACTATTTTTTTCTTAGGGAGTTTGGCTATAATGCTTAACTGTGTATGAGAATTGGCTGAATTAGTGCAGTTGTTGCAAGCTGACCTATTTTCCAGGATTGCTATGTTTACCTAGAGAGTAATGTTAATTCCCCTAGACTCAATGGTTACATGAGAGGTGAGTAATATTCCAATAAAATAAAGCCAAACAAAAACCATTCAATTCCCAGAAACATGCTGCACTCCCCTGGAGGTGGGTTCCCTAGCACCATCCACCTCAGGAAGACCATGCCTTTTCCTGGATCAGGGGAGGGGGGAAGCAATTAACCAGTCTTCTAAAAGTTTTACCTAAGAGTACCAACTTATTTGTAAGATAAAGAAAAGTCAGATTAAACTAATGTTCCCTAGTAAGTCAGATGTCTAAAAGTAAGAAATTTTACTTTCTTCAGTTCCAAGATGAAGAAAGTACCCTACATGTGAGTGTACTCAAATCAATCAAAGAATAATAAATAACATTATGGTCAGAGTCGTTTATCCATATAACTACCATAAAACACTCAAACAACAAGTGCAATAACCATGTTACTTTCATCTTTGTGCAGAAATCCCAATAATACCAGCAAGAACTGCTGCTGCTACTATGTCCTCTTATACAGGTGATAGAAATGTCTTTGCACATCAACCCTGTGGATCCACTCTGTTATCCAACTGTTATTTCAAAAGGGATTGGGGACATGTCCCAAATAATAGCACTCAAACAACACAGAGCTACTCATGTCACACTTACATTTTACTATGGGACACAGACACTTGAGAAGATGTACAGAAGAAATCAACATAATCTAACATAGCATAAAGAAAGCATGGCTGAAGGAAGGAAGAGAGCACAAAGGAGAGAAGATCATGATACTACTACTGAAGCAGTTCCTACACTGGGGCACTGTGCTGTGTGCATGAAGAATCCTTCTCAACAAACAGGGGACCCCAAACTATATTGTATAGTATCTGTTACAGTTTCAATATTAGATGTCCCTCAATAGCTCATGTGTGAGACAGTGCAAGAAGGTTTAGATGTGATATATTATTGAGTTATAAGAGCCTGAACCCAAACAGTGAATTAATCCCTTGATATAGATTAATGGTTTGGTAACTGTAGGCAAGTAGGTTATGGCTGCAGGAGGTGGGTCTCTGGGGATGTGCCTTTGGGATATATGTTTTTTGAGCTGGGCTTAGTTCTCTGCTTCCTAGCCTCTGACCAATTCTCCCACCAATGTTTTGCCTCACATAAATTCCCAAGGAATGGAGCCTGCTGGAAATGCACAGATATCTGTGAAACTGTGAGCTCCAAATAAACGTTTCCTTATCTAAATTTGTTCTTGTTGGCTGTTTTAGTCACAGCAGTGAGAAAGTTCACTAAAACAGTTATCACATTTCATATATGAGAAATCAATCCAGATAAACCAATGGTTCCAGGTCAGTCAGTCAGATTCTCAGGTCCTCCTCATGTAGAGATGGGAGCTCCACACTGTCTCAGAGGAATTTACAAATTAAGTGAAACCTTATTACACTGTTCTACTGTGTGTATGCTTAAAATTTTCCATAAAACTATTTTTATAAAGTTGCTCATCTAAGTGATCCAAAATGTACTTGAACCAATTATTTGAGATCAAGGAAATAGAAAATATTTTTTATATTTACTATCAACTTATATTTTAAAACTACACCGGAAATTGTCAAAGGTATATATAGCATTCCGATTATGTAAATATTTTTAAATCACCTAGATGGATATCAAATTTAATATTCACTCATTCATCCATCAATTTTGGTGCTAGGGTAGAACCCAAGTCCTTGAGCATGGTAAGAACATGTTCCACCACTCATCTACACCCCCAGCCTCAACATTAATTTTTGATTAACCAACTGGATTATACCACTTTTGTTGGCAAGAGAAGTTGTTTGTAATTTGTTTGTTTTCAAGATCATCCTTATTTTGCTATTTGTTTTTCAACAACACTGAATCTGGCATGCAAGAACTGAGGAAGTGGTAGATATAAACTATATTATTATTTATAAATGACTAATAAGCCCTTTTCCTCAACCTATAATTTCCACTGTTTAAGCAGTCTAAAGAAGTACCAGAATACGAGAAAAGAGAAACTGCTTTTCATATATGTAAGGAAGCTCTATTTATTTAGTCACTGGTGATATACAGTGGTAGTTTTCCCATGAAGGATGCTTAATAGAAATGTTCAAGAGCAACCTTAACAGGTTAAATCATCAAGAGTTCCATAAGCCACTGCAAACTTTTGATACTAAATGGCATAGTTGTCTTCCCTGGTTGGTGTCATTAAACAGATGATAATCATCACAAACCACCAACTGTGGCTGATCAGTTACATTTATCTCAATTTATAAAAACCCATTACATTTTTATTGACTACTTCACTTATTTTTCTGCTTAATGCATCCCATAACATTACTATCTACACAAGTTCCTCCTCTGCTCAGTCTTCTTTCACATGTTCAAATTGAGTCTCTCAAGAAATGCCTCCCCACTATACTGAAGTCATCATGTATGCTCTCTTTCATATTGTATGTTTCCTGAATAAAGAAACCCAAGGAGTTCCCCTTTCTTTACAGGGAAGCACACCTCCAACTGTTACACCCAATCTCTTGGTCCAGGCATGGCTATGTTTTTGGATTCTTTATTCCAAGAAATGCCTGGAACACCTAAATGAAGATTTTTAATGAGAGGGAAATCTCTTCTATTCTTAGAGTAAAAGTGAAAAATCTAATCTCCTCAGGTTTACACATACAACTATTCCTACAATGCAGTGTTCCTCACTTCAAGGCTCTCCAGAAAATACAGCATTACTTGTCCTTGGCATTCTTCAGCATCCATATGAAAAATTTCCCTATCACTAACAGAGTCTCAGATGTAATGGGGTTCCCAAGCTGATGTAGAGCATATTAGCTGATGAGGATTTTTTTGCCCCCACAAATGTCATGCTACAAAGCAAGACAATGTTTGTAAAGAACAGAAGATCAGCATGAGAATAGAAATTTACAGTCAAAAACATCACTCAGTTTCTATCCATGCATTTCACCAAGTCTTTTTGATGGACATATCACTGGTGACTGCTGGATTTCTAACTCAAGTGGCTGTGATTGTAAAGTCTCAGGTAAATGAGATTCCCAAACCCACTATCAACACACATTGCCTAACTTCTAGTCCTAGCCCCCAGAATATTTTACACAAGCTGAAAATTGGAAATGAGGATCATTTAAGATCATGGCTACCACCTGGCTATTTTATAAAAGCATAGTGCCACGTCTCTTGAAACTATGAAAATAGTGACAGCCAAAAGCCTCACACAACTTACCTAGGAATGCAGCCTAGATATAAAATGATTCTCCTGAGATCCTCCTGCCATATACTGTCGTGATTGCTGCAGGCTGAAAATGTTAAAAGGGACCTCTCTGCTTATCTCTATCACCTAAAAAACAAACATTGGGAACACATTTAGACTAAGGAGCATGAGATGAGACTCTCTACTCTCCATTTCAAGTCGAATGTTCTCATCTATTCACTTAGTCCAAATGATACCTAAGTCAACCACAGAGTGTGGAAGAACCACTCACTTCCCAAGATTCCCAGGTCATCTGAACTGTGTAAAGCTCAGAGGGGACTCAGAAGAACAAGTCTTAGTTTGAAGGACAAATAGAAGGTTCAGCAGATGGCTTGCCTTTTCCTTCAGTGTGTTGGAAGAACGCCTTCCTTTAAGTTAATATGTGGGGAGAAAATGTTCTTGTGTGTGTGCGCTTTCTTGCCTCTCCACTCCTTTCTCACCACCACTTTCCTATGCCCTCCTCTGCATTCTGAACCTTCTTTTGTTCTGCATCACTTAAACTGGGTTCTTAAAAGTCTTAAAAGGAAAAAGAAAAGAATGCTATTCAAACGTTATCCCAATGATGACTTATTAAATGTGATATCTGCTGCATGTGACCACCAATAGCCAAGCTTTGTCAAACTCTTTCACAAAGTCACACATACAAAAAGAGAAAGATGGGCAAGAAATCACTTTAGAGAACTAGATTAGCTCAAGGACTTTTGAAAAATTACACCATACACCAGGAGTACAAATCTCAGGCAGGCATATTTCTCATTGAAAGGAACACAATTTGTCTGGGTGGTGGTGGGGGGAGCTCCCCTCAGCACCCACGGAAGACGGCACTCCCCCTTTGGGGGGAGGCCCCTCGGACCTGGGTGTTGGGGTGGGTGGGGAGGAGCTCCACCCACCCGCACCCAGGGGAGAGGGAACTCCCCACTCAGGGGGGGAGGCCCCTTGGACCTGGGTGTCTGGGGGGGAGCCCCACCCCTCTGATCCCAGGGGAGAGGGCACTACCCCCATCTGCACTAAAGGGATAGGGCACTCCCCCCTCCAGGGGTGAGGCCCTCTAACCTGGGAGTGGGGGGTGGGAAATCCCCCCCTCCGCACCCATGGGAGAGGGCAGTCCCCCCTCCAGGGGGGAGGCCTCTCTAACCTGTGTGTCGGTGGGGGGAGCTTCCCCCCTCCACACCTAGGGGAGAGGGCACTCCACCATCCGGGGGAGGCCCCAATAACCAGGGTGTGTGAGGAGGGTCTCCCCCACTCCCACCCAGGAAAGAGGGCACTCCTGCTCCAGGGGTGAGGGCCCTCTAAACTGGGTGTCTGGGAGAGCTCCCCAGAGCACCCAGGGCAGAGGTGCACTCCCCCCTCTAGGGATGAGGCCCCTCTAACCTGGGTGTCCAGGGGAGCTCCCCAGCACACCCATGACTGACAGGCACTCCCCCTTCCAGGAGGGAAGCCCCTCTAATGTGGGTGTCTGGGGGAGCTCCACAGCGCACCCAGGGCAGAGGGGCACTCCCCCCTCCATGAGGGAGGCCCCTCTAACCTGGGTGTCTGGGGGAGCTCCACAGTGCACCCAGGGAAGAGGGGCACTCCCCCCTCCAGGGAGCAGGCCATTCTAACCTGGATGTGGAGGGGAGCTCCCCAGTGCACCCAGGGCAGAGGGGCAATCCCCCCTACACGGGGGAGGCCCCTTTGACCTGGGTGTGTGGCAGGAGCTCCCCCCTCACCATGCACCCATGTAGAGGGCACTCCCCGCTCCAGGGGTGAGGCCCCCGCATCTGGGTGTGGGGGTGGTAGTGGGAGCTCCCTAGGGCATCCAGGGCAGAGGGGCACTCCCCCCCTCCAGGGACAGGCCCCTCTAACCTGGGTGTCAGGGGAGCTCCCCAGCGCACCCAGGGTAGAGGGGCACTCCCAGGGTAGAGGAGGCCCCTTTGACCTGGGTGTGTGTGGGGAGCTCCCTGCCCCTACCCCGCACCCAGGGGAGAGGGTACTCCCCAGTTCTTGGCAGAGGCCCCTCGGACCTGGGTGTCGGGGTTGTGGGGGGAGTTCCCTAGCACACCCAGGTCAGAGGGGCCCTCCCCCTCCAGAGGGGAGGCTCGTATGACCTGTGGGGGCAGCTCTCCCCGACCCCAGCACCCAGGGGACAGGGCACTCCCCCCTCCAGAGGGCAGGCCCCTTGGACCTGGGTTTTGGTGGGGAATGAATCTCCCCCTCCCTCGGCACCCAGGGAGAGGACACTCCCCCGTCCTTGGGGGAGGCCCCTCGTACCTGGGTGTTGGTTGGGGGGATGGAGTTCCCGCCCCGCACCCAGGGGAGAGGTACTCCCCACTGGGGGAAAGGCCCCTTGGACCTGGGTTTCAGAGTGGGGGTGGGTGGGGAGCTCCATCCGCACAGAGGGGAGAGGGCACTCCCGGCTCTGGTGGGGAGACCCCTCAGATAGGGGTGTTGGGTGAGGGGGGAAATCCCTAGCACACCCAGGGCAGAGGAGCACTCTCCATGGGGGAGGCCCCTCTGACCAGGGTGTTGGGAGGTGGGGAGCCCCCCAGTGCACACAGGCAGAGGGACACTCCCCCCTCCAGATGGGAGGCCCCTCTGACCTGGGTGTTGGGGTGGGGTGTGGGGGGAGGAGCTCTGCCCAGCACCCAGGGGTGAGGGTATTCCCTCCTTGGGGGGAAAGCCCCTCGGACTTGTGTGTCAGGCTGGGTGGGGGGAAACTCCCCCGGCACCCAGGAGAGAGGGCACTCCCCCCCCTTCAGGTGGGGCGGCCCCTGGGACCTCGATGTCAGGGTGAAGGGGGAGCTCCCCACCCCCACCCCTCACCCAGGGGAGAGGGCACTCAATCCTCCATGGGGGAGGCCCCTCAGACCTGGGTGTCGGGGTGGTGGGGGTGTTCCCTAGTGTACCCAGGGGAGAGGGTCACTCCCTTCTCCAGGGAGGAGGCCCCTCTGACCAGGGTGTTGGGGAGCTCCCCAGCTAACCCAGGACAGAGGGACACTCCCTGCTCCAAAGGGAGTCTCCTCTGACCTGGGTGTGTGGCAGGGAGCTCCACCCCGCACCCAGGGGAGAAAGCACTCCTCCATCCAGGGGGAAGGCCCCTCTGACCTGAGTGTGTGTGTGCAGGGAGCTCCCTCCCACACCTAGGGGAGAGGGCAGTCCCTGCTCCACGGGGGAGGCCCCTAGGACCCAGGTGTCCTGGTGGGGGTGGAGCTCCCCTCCCTCCACCCCGCATCCAGGGGAGAGGGCACTCCACCCTCTGGAGGGGAGGACCCTCGGACCTGGGTGTCAGGGTGTGTGGGGGATCTCCCCCACACCCCACACCCAGGAGAGAAGGCACTTCCCCCTCTGGGTGGGAGGCCCTTCGGACCTGGGTGTTGGGGTAAAGCAGGAGCTCCCCACCCCCCACCCTGCAGCCAGAGGAGAGGGCACTCAACCCTGTAGGGGGAGGCCCCTCCGACATGGGTGTCGGGGTGGGGGGAAGCTCCCCACCCCCACCCTGAACCCAGGGGAGAGAGCACTCCCCCATCCAGAGGGGAGGCCCCTGGGACCTGCGTGTTGGGGTTGGGGGGGAGCTCCCCAGTGCACCCAGGGCAGAGGGGCATTCCCCACTCAAGGAGGGAGTGCCCCTCTGACCAGGGTGTGTGGGGGGGAGCTCCCCAGGGGACTCAGGGCAGAGGACCACTCCCCACTCCAGGGGGGAGCCCTCTCTGAACTGGGTGTTGGCGGTAGCTCCCCAGCTCAACTAGGATAGAGGAACACTCCACCCCCTCCAGAGGGGAGGCCCCTCTGTCCTGGGTGTGTGCGGGGGGAGCTCCCCCCCAACCTAGGGCAGTACCCTCTCAGGGGGAGAGGCTCCTTGGACCTGTGAGTCCCCCCCACCCCCACCCTGAACCCAGGAGAGAGGGCACTCCCCCCACCGTGGGGGAGGCCCCTTGGACCTGGATGTCACTGGGAGCTCCCCAGTGGACCCAGGGCAGAGGGACTCTGCCCCCTCCATGGGGGAGGCCCCCTCTCACCAGAGTGTCAGATGAGCTCCCCAACACACCCAGGGCAGAAGGACACTCCCCCACTCCAGAGGGGAGGCTCCTCTGACCTAGGTGTGGGAGGGGGAGCTCCTCCGCCACCTAGGGGAGAGGGCAGTCCCCCCTCAGGGGGGAGGTCCCTCGGACCTAGGTGTCAGGGTGGGAGGAGCTCCCCCCCTCCACCCAGCACCCAGGGGAGAGTGCACTCCGCCCTAGGCGGAGGCCCCTCAGACCTGGGTGTCTGGGGAACTCCCAAGCGCACCCAGTGCAGAGGGTCACTCCCCCATTCAGGGGGGAGACCTCTCTGACCTGGGTGTGTGTGGGGGAGCTCCTACCCACACCCAGGGGAGAGGGCAGTCCCCCATGGAGACCAGCTGTGGGACACCAGCCCTGTTTCATTGATTTTGTTGTAATTAAAGCGAGAAGATGTTGATAGCACTGATAATACTGATTGACCCTTCTGAGGGATATTAAAATGAGAAGGTGCAGAAGGAACATTATAGAGTACCCTTTCTGCCACCTAAAGCGTGGTCTTTGTCCCCATTGCCTATCCAATAAAGATGGCAGGGTTTGAGAAAAATGGGAAAAGCGTTTTATTGTTTCGCTAGCTAAGGAGAAACGTGGTGGTCTCCTGTCCCAGAGGTTGTGATTCTCTCTGCCTTGGGGAATACAGGGCTGTTAAGAGGAAAATGGGGGCTAGCATTCAAATATCATGGGTAGATATAATTAATGGGTATCTATTGGGTGTCCTTGACAGCTGTTTTTGGAATTCATAGGGTTGAGATTCTCTTTCTTCTTGTGGGCAGTGACAATCTTCCAGTGAATAGCATGATAGCTTAGCCTGGGACTGGGAAAATGTTAATCTTGTTTCCCTTATGTTAAAGATAGAGTTGGAAGAAGGAAAAAAACATGTCAGTTTTAAAATAAGCCACCTGATCTGGTATGGTAGCACATACTTGTATTTCCAGTGGGTGCGCATGTTGAGGACAGGAGGATCACAAGCTCAAAGCCAGCTTCAGCAACTGTGAAAGGCCCTAACCAATTTATCCAGAGCTGTCTCAATATGAAAAGGGCCAGAATTGTTGCTCAGTGGTTAAGCACCTGTGGGTTTAATCCCTACTACCAAAAATAAATAAATTAATTAATTAAAATGAAATAAGCCACCTAAGGTGTATCATCAGAAAATGATCCCAACTACATATCCTTCTTTCTTGGTATAAACCGTGATTAAGTAGGTGTAGGCATAGGTAAACAACCATGGTGCTGCACTTTTAAGATCAGTGTATTTTGTGCACTTTCAGATATATGTTTTCTCTCAAAAAAATAGAGTAGGTACAAAGATCTTAGATTAGAATTTCAAAATGATACTAGACTGGTAGGACTATAATAAGTAACACTCCTCCCCCAAACATTTGGGAATACAAATGCACACCAAAATGTGCACTGTCCCCACCAATTAAGTGAAAACAGTTGTGATTACATTTATCATCTCAACCACCTCCACTCCTGTTATGTCCTTCCAAAGGATACTGCTGTGCTATATGTGTTACTCCCTTGACGTCTTGGGTTCATGAACTCTGTGCAGCAAGGAATTGAAGAACATGACACAGAGACTTATTGCAAGTGACAGCAATAGACTTCTCTGAAGAGAGTGGTCTAGAGTCAGAAATTTTGTAGTGTTCTTTTTATAGATTCTGGAATTTCTCCTTTTCTTATCTTCTCTACTTTCCATGCTTTTCTCTCTGTTGTTCATTTTTGCCCTCACAGTTGTCCCTGCCTCTATTTTAGTTGTTTTCTTGGATACCCCACTTAGATGCATGAATACGGAAGTAACTACCTGACTAGGTTCCCTTCTTGTGCTCATAAGCACTTTTCATCAACCCAGAAGTTGATCTCATTGGAGGACCTTCTCCATGCTCCTCTGGTCTGCACCCACCTATGACTTCTTCACTTGGCATCTTGTCCTGCCTGGCTGTGCCCTTCTACATCTCTCTCATATGGATAAAGCCAATGGTTTTTATGCCAGTCTTGGATGTCAGGAACAGTTCCAAGTTCCTCCAGTGTTGAAGATTAACCCCCTTAGAAATTTTAATTAACCATGCATAGAATGCAAGATTTTTAATTCTTTAAAATTTGTTCTTTTTAGTTATATATGATAGTAGAATGCATTTTGACATATCATATATACATGGAGTACAAATTCCCATTTTTGTGGTTCTATCTGATGTAGAGTTACACTGGCCATGTGTTCATATATGAACGTAGGGAAGTTATGTCTGATTCATTATACTGTATTTCCCATTCCCATACCCAACTCTTTCCCCATTTCCCCTGTCCAATACTGTGGACCTCCACTCCTCCATGCCACCTATTGTGAGTCAGTATCTGCATATCAGAGATAGAGCATTCAGCCTTTGGCTCTTTAGAATTGGCTTATTACTTAGCATGACAGTCTCCAGTTCCATCCATTTACTGGCAAATGTCATAATTTCATTCTTATTTATGGATAATATTCAATCATATATATGTAACACATGTTCTTTATCCATTCATCTGTTGAAGTACACCTTGGTTGTTTCCATAGATTAGTTATTGTGAATTCAGCTGCTTAGAAAAATAGCTGGGGTCATGCGGAGTGCCTCTCCCTGATGAAGAAGCAATATCTAAATGGCTTTTCCAGCAAGTTTTATTTACATATGTCTCTTCATCAAGTTAAAGACTATAGAAGCATTATGCTTTGTGCTCAAGAAAGTTACAGGACAAGAACCATCTATGTAGCTTTACCACAGTTGCAATGTTCAACATTAGGAGCTTTGGACAGCAGTCAAGAAGCCCAGTATCTAAAGTTACTGGTAAGCAGGCATGCTCAGGAGTAGCAGTACTGGTGAGATATTGTGGTTGTCCTGCATGCTCAGAATTCCTTTATCCCTAGGAGTTATGCACCTGAGAATAAGGTCAAAGCTGATAGGACTCTTGCACAGAGCCTCTCGGGGTGGGCCATCACCAGGCAGCAAACATGCCACAGACATGAAGTCATTAGAGACCTCCAATCTCAGTCACTGCTCTCCCACTCTCTGTCATTGCTCTCCACACCTTTCTTGTGTCTCATCTTCTTGCTCTTATTTGAATCCTTGTCTGTCATCGGGGAATTCAAACTAAAGCCATCAAATTTCTAGTTCATTTATCATATACAACTGTTTACAAGTCATAGTATCTCTGAATTTCTGACCATTTGGTTAATAAATCCATTTTATTGTGCTTTAATAATTTCTATTGTATATTATAATAACAAGAATTGTTATCATTTTCTTTTTCAAATAACTTTTACAAGCATATTAACCTAATTTAGTGTTCCTTCACTCACTTATATTTTTCTTTTAAATGTTTTTTTTGTGAATTATGGAAATATCAATTGACAAGAGATCTGAAATATTACTATTAGTAGACCATTATCACTAAATCCCTAAGTAAAAATGAAAAGAAGAAAAGAAAAACTGTTTTGGAAAAAAAGAGAGGTGGGGCAGATGCAGAAGAGCTTAAATTCCACTTAAAAGGTCTGGAATACCTGAAGATTTTAATTTCTTCTTCTGCAGCTAAATGGGCTTTGCTCTGTCCTATTAAATCACTGTCTAAAAAGTGACCTAGAATTGTAAAGGTGATTGAACTCTAAAAAATTCTTAAGTTTTTGAAGGTAAATCATCTCAGTATTACCAGGCATTATACTTCTTAGAGAGAAGGAAAGGGTTTAGGGATGTTAGGAGGAAAGTCACTTGATTCAAGTCCCCCTGGGGTGGATTGTTAACCAACTGGGGTTGCCTGCCTTTTTTGAACACTATTCCTGTGCTGTTAAATTCTCCAACATTTGATTCCAGGCCTTCCTGTGACAGAGTCAGACACCTTATCCTACCTCCCACTTAAGTTGGAACCAGTGAGTGACAAAGGATATTCTAGTAAGACACAGTCATGCAACACCTCAGAACAAAGACAAGCTTCCAAAAAACTTTCTGGGTCAGCCATGAGCTGCCGTGACGATGCCATTTGGTGACTCCATTGGGACCCATCTTCTGGTGGCATTTGCACATATCTCTGGGTCTTATGACCTTCAAAACTGATGTTCTGCTCCTCCTGAAGACTCTTGTGCTACCAATAACATTTGATAAATTTCATTACTGCTTAAAATATTTATAATTAATTTCCCTTACTAGGAACTATAACTTTAACTATAACTATAACTTTTATTTGTTCTGTTATATATAAAACACTTTTGTTGTGGCTAAAGTATCTCTGAAAGTTATAGTCTCAATGAAATCCTAATCTCAAAATTGTATGTCTAAGACAGGAAGATTTGTCCCTGTATTCCTTGGTTAAATTTTGTACCATTTTACTGGAAGTTTAAAAGAAAGGGAGGGTGCTGTGGTTGTGACTCAGTGATAGAGCACTCTCCTAGCACACATGAGGCCCTGGGTTCAATCCTCAGCACCACATAATTAATAAGTAAGTAAATAAATAAACAAACAAATAAATAAATAAATGTATTTTAAAGAGTTTAAACAAAGCAAGGGGGACGTTTTCTTTTGTTGTATTTGGAGAAAACCATTATTAGCGCAGAAGCAAGTGAATTAACACTCTCTAAAATTTCCAATAACTTTGGACATTGAACATAAATTATTTTTATATCATATATTTACAATTTTCATTTGTACATTTTTAATCAGCATGATTTGGGTTCCAGTAATGTTATAACTGTTATTTATTAAATTACAAATTAAATACTAATTTTAAGGACACAGAGTTGACTTTTCAAATACTGATACTAAATTCTCACTTTACCTCCAAATTTTGGTAATAGTAAGATACTAGGACAATGAACTTAAGGATACCTGAGTTCAATCCCTGCTACAAAAACAAATAAGGCAATACTTAGGACATTGTTTTTGAATAGATTGAAAATAAGACTAGTTATTGAAAACATAACCTGTAACAGGCTACATTTGGCTGTGGCCTTGATCATTGTACTCTACTTCAAAATTGGGAGTGAAAAGGAAAATCCCTAATTTCAAGTATTGAGAAAGCATTCAAGCTATCACCTCTGCATCTCCCCAGCATCTCCTCAATTCACATCAACATTCTATTATGTGGCTCTGTAGATAATTGGGAAACCTGTATAGTCTTTCCTAGCTTCTTTAGGAGATTGTGATGTTCCACCCTCCTTATCCAAAAGATGTGACTTGTTCATTGATTGATAATTCTCTAAGATCCAACCTCCAAATTTCCAGGACAATTACCCTACATCTTACTCTCATATGTTTTTCCCATGGGGAAAAATGAAGTTGACCATGGAAAAGCCTTAATATTTTTGCTGTGAAAGACCTGCATTTTAATTATGGCAATTTACATGAGTCTCATGTTTAATGGTGAACAATATGAATTGAAATGTTTGCTAATGTGACATGACACTTAGGGAAGAAACAACTCTTCACAGGCAACATGTGGCAGTGAGTTAATTCGCTGTGGTAGTAACGTAACAGAGCCTGAGACATCACCTACCTTTATGAATAATTTTACATAAAAACTTATGGGTGTCTGACATTTTATTTACATGTGCCATGGGGAAAAGTACAAAAAAAAAAAAAAAACAAGAAACAAAAAAACTAACATTATTTGGTTTGCTGTCAAATATTGTCTCTATGTTTGTTGTCTGCAGTGCTCTGATTCAATGCATTCTAATAAGTTTTTAATAATGCATGAATTACAGTCAGAGAAAGGCTTGGATGACACACACTCATTATAGAATATAAAGGAATGAAACATTATCTATTGTTTGGCATCCCAGAAACTCTTAATACCCTTTCTCCTTAAGAACTGAAACATTCTCAGTGCAACTGGGCATACACTACTTGGCATAATTTGAAGTGCTTCTTTAAGAGGCTCTAAATCTTAAGTCATGATGGAGGTATTCTGCAAATTTGATCTCCTCCAGATTTTATCAGGCTACATAAGTATCTGGGCTTTGGAAATCCTCTTCCCTCCATGGCTATTAGAGGTTCATAGTTCATTGGGTGTATCTTGAACCAAGCAAAGGTAAATGTGAAATACAGTGTTGTTTCTGTAAAGGCTGAAGGCATCCCTTTTTCTGCATGCTCATCCTCTTGATCTTTGGCATGTTATATCCAGTCAATGATGAAACAAATTGAAAAGTTATAGCATTAATTATTTCAATTGTTTTAGGTAAAAAATAATTTGAACTCTTATTTGTGCTTCAATTGCCCCTATACAATGGTAAATCAGTATACTTAAGCTGCCTGCCTATTGCTGGAAGTTTGTATTTTAAGTGACCAGAACTAAGAAAGTTCCCCCTGGGTCCATAGCCAATTTCTGCATGCTAAAGACTTCAGCAAGAAATTTCCTAATGCCAAGAACAATCCTAGTGCATTCTAACACTGGCGGATATTCCCAGCAGCTGCAAGAAGGATGTGTAGCCTTTAGGAGAGGATTCTGTATAGGATACCACAGTATCTGGAACAACTAGGTAAGGTGCTCATGATCACAGAAATAGTAAAATGATGAAATCTAACCCAAGTCTGTCCAACCTTAGCCTGCCCTCTTAGCTAAGGTTCCCTTTGCCCTATCTATCTGGCCAAATTGCTACTATCTGATAGAAAATTTATATTTATAATACATTTTTATGGTTTAGAAATGTATAGTACACCTTGTCCTTCAAATTAACAGCTGCTGAGGGGCCAGTTCATTGCCTCGTGTTCTCCCTGGGTCAGAGACAGGGTCAGCAGCTCTAAAATTGAAACAAAGCCAGATGTTAGTTTAGGAGTAATGATAGATCTTAATAAATAATACACTGTTGCAATGGAGAAGAGTACAGTATGTACTGAACTAAACTTCCATTTATACAGTGGTAACTCAACATTTTATTTTTTGGTTTTATCTATATATTTTTTTGAAGTTCTATTTTCTATTTTATTAATGTATGTTCTCACTTTATTGTTTCCTTTCTTTGTTTTCCTTAGATTTCTGGTTTGCCTTTTCCTATTTTGTAAGTTAGAAGGGTAGATTATTTGGTTGTGAGTGCTTTTCTTTTATATTGTAAGTTTCCATGTCCAACGAGGAAATTCAACTAAAAAAATTGCAAAGAACTTGGAAATAAATGAAAGTGAAAATGCAAGGTCGCAAAACTTATGGAGTAAAGCAGAAGGAGTTCTTACATGAAAACTAGTAGCCATAAAAACCTACATTATCCCAAATCTAGGAATTCCTGCAACACCTGTCAAGGACACACAATAGATGCCCACTAATTGTATCTACCCATAATAGTTGAATGCCAGCCTCCGTTTTCCTCTTAACAGCCCTGTATTCACCAAGGCAGAGTGAATCACACCCTCTGGGACAGGAGTCCTCCATGTTTCTCCTTAGCTAGCAAAACAATAAAACTCTTTTCCCCAATTTTTCTCAAACCCTGCCATCTTTATTGGATAGGCAAGGGGACAAAGGCCACGCTTTAGGTAGCAGAAAGGGTACTCCATAATGTTCCTTCTGCACCTTCTCATTTTATTATCCCTCAGAAAGGTCAATCAGTAATATCAGTGCTATCAACATCTGCTCCCTTTAATTACAACAAAATAAATGAAACAGGGCTGGTGTTGTGGCTCGGTGGTAAAGGGCTTCCTTGCATGCCTGAGGCACTGGGTTCGATCCTCAGCACCACATAAAAATAAATAAATAAACAAACAAACACATTGTGCCTATCTACAACTAAAAAATATATTTTTAAAAAATCAATGAAACATGAAAACAAAGAGGGACATTTGAGAAATGCAAGGAATTGAAGAACAGGATACAGAGACTTATTGCAAGAATCATCTTAACAATCAGCTTGAGCGATTGTTAAATGCCAACCATCTGGCGATAAAATCCTGGTGCCAGCCATTTTTCAGTGAAGGCGGGTCCCACAGCGCCTCAAGGCCAGCTTCGGACTTTTCCGGGGTTGGAGCAGCTGCACAGGCGGGGTAAAGCAGCGCCCCAAGCCCAGTTTCTGACTTTTCCCGTATCAGACCAGCTGCACCTCAGTTGGGTTAAGGCTTGGGTTGGGACTTTTGGAGAGGTGGACCAAAGCACAGCAGGCGGGGTAGGGCACCGCCACCCGCCCAGGTTGGTAGTTTGCGCGGGGTAGACTGGCAGCACCAAGGAGGAGTAAGGCAGCGCCTCAAGCCCAGGATGGGACATTTCACGGTTGGGTGAGCGGCACCGCCCCAAACCCATTTTCAAACTTTTCCTGCCCCGGAGGTGGGGTAAGGCACCGCTCCACGCCCAGGTTAGGACTTTTCACAGGGTGGACCAGCCCCACGCAAGCGGGGGTAAGGCACCGCCCATCCACGCAGAGGTTGCGACTTTTTGCGTGTTGGACCAGCGGCAAGCAGGCGGGGTTAAGGCAGCGCCCCACGCCCACTTTCGGACTTTTGGAAGGGTGGACCAGCCGCAAGCAGTGGGGTAAGGCAGTGCCGGATCCCCAGTTTTGGACTTTTCGGTGGATTGGATGCGCCACACCGTAGGCGGGGTAAGGCACTGCCTTTCTGTCCTGCTTACTGGGGTTAGCAGGCTACCTCCTTCCTTCCCTCCTGGCTCAGACCTGTATCCTGCTGGTCTAGTGCACTCGCTGCACCCCTGTGTGCATGAGCAGAAGGCGGGTGGAGGCTCTGTCCCAAGGGTGGACATGAGGCAGTCCAGGCGCACTCTAGAGGTTTCCTTGACAGTGTGGGTTCTGTTGCTTGGCGGGTTCCGTGGACCCACGGGGTGGAGCGACTGAGGAGAACTGGAGGGAGCTGCAGGAAGGAACAGGGATCTCAGAATTGTGAGTGTGGGGCGTTTGTCTCGCGATGTTGGCCGGAGTCCCTATGAGCCCGCACACCCGAACTCCTCCCTTTCCCCAGGACGTTGCCTCCCAGTCGTGGAGTTGCGCCCAACTACTCCTGACACCCAGCTCCCCAGGGTCTGCGGCCAGCTGGGTGCCTCCTCCTGTTTTCCCACTTGGGAATAGTAAGCTGCTTCTGCATTGTGTTCCCGCGTTTCTTTGCTAGTGCTGTGGTGTGCCACAGGATCTGTGCTGCCTCCGATTCTCAACTTTTTGTCAGGGCTTCAAGATTGGGATTCGGGAATGATGGGGGTGGGGTGGCATCTGACTAGTTCCCAGGGAGTTTGTTTGAGAATGATCCTTTACAGACATCCAGACTTACTTTCCTTAAGCTTTCCGCACAATTTCTAGCCTTTTGTTTTCCTTAGGAAACATCCGTTTGTGCTGCTGGAGTTTGGGATTTATTTTGTTGTTGTTGCACATGCTAAGTTGAAATAGGGGGCACGCATATTTTAAAATAATCCTCCTCACATTCTCTTTCTGCATCTCATTTTTTCCATTGTGTATTCACAATACACAATGGAAAATTCACAATACAGCACTAGTGATTGTAAATTTATAAAATACAGTCAAATATTACTTCAGGTTATTTTTTAACTCATTTGGTCAAACTGTCTGTATAACATCAGAAGAGGTATTAAGGAGAATATAACAAACATACTGCACTGATGATGAGCTAAATCCAAATTAAAGCATCTATCAGAAACCATAGGATAGTGTTTTCCTTCATTGTCCTTGGCTAAGGATTCTAAAGGTTCAAGGATTCATTTAAAAATACAAGATACAATGAATGGTTTGTAAAAAGCAAGTATTGCTGCACAGGGTAGCACACACCTGTAATCCCAGCTGCTCAAGAGGCTGAATTGAGAGGATCACAATTTCAAAGGTAGCCTCTGCAACTTAGCAAGATGCTGTCTCAAAATTTATAAATGGGGATGTGGCCCAGTGGTTGAGTACTTTGGATTCAATCCCTGGTACCAGGAAAAAAATGAAAAGAAAAGAAATGAAGAAAAATATTTACTAGCCTTAACAGTCTTCTTTTCATTACAAGTGCGTTATTTTCAGTTAATGTATTTCTGATCAGAAGTTGTTTTAGAAATATTTTAATTGAAATAAAACTTATTGTTAAGGAGTTTAAGTTTTATGTATAGTACTACTTTGATTTACTCTCCAGTGCCTGTTTAGGGAATTTCTCCTCAATAGACTCAAGAAAATGAAGATACAGAAAGTGTATTTTTTAACATTTTTATGCTTCATTTGTTCTGGTTCCATAAGCTGAGGCAAATTTCAGGAAGCAAAATTGTAGGGAAAAATTAGGACCTGAGAAGATTATGAATGCCATTAAAATGCTAGTGTGGTTGGGCATAGAATTTGTAAACTCAGGGTCTTGGAAAATGGCTTGCCAAGAGTTTTTTGTGTTTTTTTTTGTTGTTGTTTTGTTTTGTTTAGCTGCTTAATATTTATATGGGGGTTAGGTTTTGAAATGATACTTTTAAATAAAAATGCAGATCTCTAGCTTCTTTTAATATTAGTAGGCTTCCTTCTTGGGCCAGCCATCCCTGTGGCAGTTCTACAGCATAGTAATAGCTGCCTTAAGTTGGAACTTGGGTTTCCTCATTCACCGTAGACCAAGGTACTTTTTTTAAATTTTTCTCACAACTTCCATTTGATTCTGCTGTATATAATTCTTAAAATGATAAATTTAAAAAAATTGAGGCTTCTTGTGGCCACATTGTAGTAGAAAAATCCAGGGGATTTTAAGGAGCTATCATTATTCATGTGAAAATGCTCTTCTAACTTTAAAAATTTATTTTAAGGATTGCTGTTATGGATGGTTATCATCCTTAATTAATAGTTCTTTTTGTTTCAAGATGCAGCATGAATCTTTATTGTGAAGATAAATAGCCATCTTTGGAGGGGAAAACTCACAGAATGATTAGTCATTTATAAGTTTGTTATCTGAATCTCCTCTTTCCACATGATGTGCTCCAAACCTTTCATTACATTTTGAAGACATAATGTTCTACATCTAGTTAAATTAGCCACAGCTACTTAATCCCACTTCACTTATCATCTCTCTGATGGAAGCTCAGCATCCAGTGACCACAAAAGCTGATTCCCCGGTTATGTATACAACTCATTCCTGGTTTCTGTTATTTGCGTTGCTCTAAGGGACCTTGGGTACATCATCTTCTCCCTATTTCTCTTATCTATTTCTGTGCTCTGGCCTCCAGACTAGTATTTAAGTTGTTTTTGAGAAGTTTCATAACACTCTGGTCGAAGAAGATATTGGCCATGCCATCATTTGCAACTCACCAAGCTTCAGAATAAGGGCATAGTAGTAATAGCTACCTTAAGTTGGAACTTGGGTTTCCTCATTCACCATAGCCCAAGGTACTTTCTATTTTTCTTTCAAAGTCAAAGTCACATTTTTATTTGACTCTAAAATTGAATTTCATATCTAATACCTATGATTTAAGAATGTGGACTCTTAATAACAAAGCCCTAACTTTCTTGCTGGTGGCTAGTTTCCTTCAGTCTTTTTTATGTATTTATATGTGTAAAAGGGAAGTAAAAGAGTACAAAGGGAAAATTATGATTTCTCTTTGGCCTTATTTGAATATAAGTATTGGGTGTTTGAGACTTGTAGTAAAAAAGGCTCATATACTCTTTAGCAGATGGCTGAAGACTTGCCCCAGTAAGAAAGTAAACCATCATATGGCTCTGAACATAATCACTCCTCAGGCAGGACAACTTTGGGAGTCTCTTCCGACTTCTTGTTTGGATAGGGGTGGGAGCTACAAGGTGCTGTGCCTTATGACTTCGGAGTATAGTGAATCTAATAGCCGGTAGTAGGAGGTCTTCCCCTACCCCTCAACTTATTTTTTATTTTCATTTATTTGTATTTTTGGTTTAGTATTTTTGATCTTTTTAATTTTTTTATTTGTTCCTTTTAGATATACATGACAGTAGAGTGTATTTTGACATTATACATAAGTGGAATATAACTTATTTCTAATTAGAATCCCATTCTTGTGATTGTACATGATGTGGCATTTCACTGGTGGTGTAGTCCCTCGATTTGTGCTGCCTTGTGTCTTATACTTGATGATTGGAGTATTTGGGTGGCATTATCACACTGATTGACACCAAGAACTCTGAAGCCCTACTACTCTTTCCTGGCTTTCCATAACCTGTAGCTGGGTTGGCTTGGGTGGATCACTCGCCCATTCTGTTTATTTCTCCTCCTCCTCCTCCTCTTCCTCCTCCTCCAGGAATCAGGGATTGAAATCAGGGGTGCTTAACCACTGAGCCACATTCCCAGCTCTTTTTCATATTTTATTTTGAGATAGACTCGTGAGTTGCTTAGGGCCTCACTAAGTTGCTGAAGCTGGCTTTGAGCTTGTGGTCATCATGCCTTAGCCTCCCAAGCTGTTGGGATTATAGGCATGTGCCACAGCACCTGGCCTTTTTAATTTCTTTGGAAAATGGCATGATAGGTGATGTATCCTAGTGTTGGCTTGAGGATTAGATGAGATAGTACACATAAACATTGTAACCTAATGCCTGGCATAGTGGGTATTCGGTTCAGTAGTGGGTATTCTGTTCAGTAGTGGGTATTCTGTTCAGCTGCTACTATGTGAGGTATTTTGGATTACCTGCATTTTAAATGAAAAAAAAAAAAAAAACAACCCTGAGAATTAGACTAAATAACTTATCTAGTATGGCACAATTTGTAAATGGTAGAACTAACAATCAAATTCTGTTCCTTCTGACTCTTGTTCTTTTTATTCCATTGTGCAGATCAGTCTCACAAATATTCTTTTTAAATTTTTTTTGGGGGGAATAGGATCTTTTTCTGTTGCCCACGCTTATCTTGAACTCATGAACTATAGTGATCCTCCTACCTGAGCCTCCAAGTAGCTGGAAATGTCAGCACACACCACCACAACTTGCTATGCTATAAAGACTTAACCCAGTGATGGGGGGATAGGTGTCTGTTGTCCCCCTTGGGCACTTTTGTTTAAATGATGCAATGCTTCTTGGTTTAGACTGTAAGTCCCTTCCAGCAGGGATATAGGTAATCCTTTCTTATAACTCAATGTGCTGCATGATCTAGGTGCTCAATTAGTGTTGTTATGTTAACAATAATGGGTCCCTAGGTGTGTTTGATTTACTTTGTGATTATTGATTAAGTTTGGTTAATTCATAAAAGAGACCATAATGAATGGGTGCCTTGTTTTTTTAAATCATTCAGAGTCTTCGGGCCATCACAGCACTGAAAAGATTTAATTTTAGGGAATTGGCTTGCTGAAGCAATCTAAATTCCTTCTCTGGAGAGCAGAAAGTGTGGGGGGATGGCCTAGCATATTGGTTTTCATGTAGCACTGCCTGTTGAAGGTGGAGCTCAAGAGTCAGCCTAAGGGGCTGAGGGTCTGTGAATGTTATTGTTGCTTATAACATGTGAAGGCTGAAAAAGTATTATTGTTGGTAAGGTTTGCTTGTCCAACTTAGAATTTAATGGATGAACAAAAGTGGGTGGGGAAAAAAACCATGAAAGGAATCTATTGCAAATCTAGAGACCTGAGAGACTTGTCAGCAAATTATAATATGTAGTTGCTACGGTTTGGATCTAGAATGTCCCCAAAGGCTCATATACCAAAGGCTTGGTCTCCAATTCAGCAATGTTCGAAAGTGGAGCTTTTAAGAAATGATTGGATCATGAGGCCTCTAACCTTGTCTGTGGGTTAATCTGTTGGTGGATTTATAATTTGAATGGACTACTTGGAGTTTGTAGAGACTGTAGGAGTTGTAATGGGGGGGGCTTTGGGGACTTTATCTTGTCCCCAGCCCTTCCCTCCCTCCCTTCTCTCTCTCTCCCTTCCTCTCTCCCTTTCTGCTGCTGTAAGGTGAGCAATTTTCCTCTGCCATGTCCTTCTGGCATGATGTTTTGACTTTGGAACCAGCCATTCAGAACTGAGACCTCTGAAAGTGTGCGTCAAATATATCTTTCCTTTTCTCAGGCACTTTGTGCTAGTGGAGGAAAGCTGACTGATGCAGCAGTCGTGTTTGGACCCTTGGTTGCACTCTCCAGGGAAGGACGTCATAGAGATAGCTGAAGAGCACTGAGCTTGAGACTGGGTATTGGTAGCAAGAATTCTTGTTAATTTTGTTGGGTGTGATAATGGGTGCTATTTTTTTATTTGTTGGATGTGATAAAGGTGTTATCCAAAACAAACAAGTCTTCATGAGTGAAATGATTTGATGTGCGATGTTTGCTTTTAAATGCTGCAACAAATATTAAATAAAAGGTTGGGAGAAGGGGTCATGGAAAAAAATGGCTAGGGACTAGCCTCTCTATTTTTACATGTTTAAAAATTTTCCAAGAGATGTTTTAAAAATGAGGAACATCACATGATCAAGCACCAGCAAGGGAATTGGAAGTGGACTTTAATTCTGAAGTCATTATAGAGTTATAGATGCATCAGCTTCAAAAGAATGGCTCATAAAAACATTAGTATTTGGGGGAATGAGTGTTTCTTTTCAAATGCTTAGTTTTCAAAGGGTATCTGTGAAAGAGCTTGGAAGAGGGCATACTATGTATAACAAAAGCCAGGTGCCAACTGATATCTGGAGCCCTGGTGAAAACAGGCTCGGCCAGGCCAGTGGAATATGGACATATTCAGAGTCTTAGTGCTAGAAAGTACAAAGCATGTCCACCTTGAATGAAAGATGTCTCCAGAGCCAAGGCATTCCGGTCCACCTGCTTTGTTCCATGATTGTGAAAAGGCCCTTGTCAAGGACTATAACTAAGCTGCTGGCCTCCAGGCCAGAGGTATTTCATTAATTTGAGCCCAAAACTATTGGACTTTTTATCTGACTAGTATAAACTTGGATCAAAGATTGTCAGTTATAACGTTTTTATAAAAGTTTGCCTGTCAAGTGAAATAATTTGAATAGGATTGGCAACTAATTTAGTACTCTAATACTTGAGAACTAGGGAAAAAACTCAAGATATCAGATTATTTTTTTAATCAGAGATGGGCAAATTCTTTTCCATGAAGGGTCAGGTCTGAAGATCTCTGACACAGCCTCAGCTCTGTGGTTATAGCCTGAAGCAGCTGTAAAGCTCACATAAATGACTGCATAGCTGTGTCCTCTAAGACTTTATCTACAAACATAGGCAGTAGGCAGATTGGCTTCCTGGGCAGTGGCTTGTGGACCCCTGCTCTAAGTCACGCTTGGCTTTATTCCCTTAGTGCTGCCATGACTGTTGAGCTGAGCAAACCTGACCAGGGCCTGTCCCAGGATCAGGGATAAAGCTGAGTGTTGAACCAGGACTACCCTGTTCTGTTGAAAGCCCCTTGGCAAGTTGCCCACCTGAGGTCTCATCTGTCCTGTGTTAGTTGAGAATGAATGTGTCTTCTTGTTGGGATGAGCATAGCAGGGACCAGAGTCACAGTGGGGGAAGCAGGTCCAGCCTTGTTCCCCTCCTGCTCTGGGCTGTTCACTTTGACTGCCCTTTATTTTACTTTTCTCCCACTTCTCCTTTGCCACTTCATTCCCTTCCTCCTTCTTCCTCTTCTTCCTTCTCTTTCTTCCCTCTGTGTATCTTTTTTTTTGTGTGTGTGTTTGGTACCAAGGATTGAACTCAGAGGTGCTTAACCTCTGAGACACATCCCCATCCACTTTTATTTTTTGAGACAGGGTGTCACTAAGTTTCTTAGAACTTTGCTGAGACTAATCTTGAACTTGCAGTCCTCCTGCCTCCTGCCTCCTGAGTCGCTGGGATATTAGGCATGTGCAACCATGTCTGGCTCTGTCTGTATCTTTTAATTGATTTTTTTTCCAATTTACATTCAAGGTTATTATTGCTAAGTACAAGTCTTAGCCTTGTTATTTTGTTAAATTTCTTATGTTTATTTTGAATATTCCTTGATCTTTTATTCCTCTCTTATTTTTCATCTTTGTAGTTTGAATCTTTACTATATTAATAAGATTTTCTTTCCCTTTTCTCTTGTGTATCTGTTCTTATTCTGAGCTTTATACTTTTAATGTTTTCATCGTAGTAACTCTCTTTCTTTCACTTTTTGATGCAGGAGTCCAATTAGTATCCAATAATTGGGTCAGGTGGGCTTGAATCTTCAATTTTTGCTTGTGTTGGAAAGTCTGTTTCTTCCTTACTTCTGAAGGATAGCTTTGCTTGAAACACAACTCCTTACTTGGTATTTTGATTCTTCTCCGTGGAAGTGGAGCCCAACACTGGGGTCCTCTACTTGGCCATCTTCATAGAAACTTTTTATTGACTTTTTGGATAGAAAGGGGAATTTATTTGCCAGGAAAGATGATCACATCATATTTCTTCTCAAAACAGTGCATGTCTTCCTCTCTGCTGATTGGTTTCAGGGGTGCAGTCCATGGTTGACTGACTCCATTGCTCTGGGTTTGAGGTGAGACAGCGCATCGTGGTGGGAGGGTGTGGTGGACCAAAGCTGCTCAGGGCAGGCTAAAATCAGAGAAGGTCCTGGATTTTTCATTTCCTGTGAAGCCAACAGATGAACATTAGCAATTCCTTGAAATTATCTCTGTTTGGAAAAGAGTTGTAAATGGCTATCTTCATCACAAATAAGAATAAAATCACATCATAAAATTTTTAAATATTTTTTATTAGACAGAAATTTTGTAACAAACCTAGGTATTGGAAGAGGAAATGTTTTTCATCTTCAAAAAGCCCATTAGTCTTAACCCTGATGAGAAGAAGAAAAGAGGTGAGGGCACATGGTTGGCTACCACGTTTGATAGTCAATCACCCATGAAACCAGTGTCCCTCCAACTTTTCCAAGGTGCCAGGACTGCAGGAAGTGCTAGGCACAGAGGCATGAAGAAGCCTTGGGACCACCTCCTGAGATGCTCCCTGCCTAGAGGGGTGGCAGACAGTAAAGGTGGTACAGACAGAGATAGGAGAGTGAGGCAAGAGCTAGGACACCAGGAAGAGAGGGGGACTGTGCGCTGAGAGGAGGTGGGGGTGTGACATTGGAGTGGGGTGATGTTGAGGAAGGCAGTTCTTTGAGCAAAATATGCACAGAGGTGGAGTTTTGAGACAGCCTGCCCTGTTAGATGAAGCTTGATGAGCAGGTGGGAGACTTGGAAATAAGGGGTGTGTGGGAGATAAGGAATAGGAGGAGACTGGGTGATAGGACTGATGACTGTCAAGGGAAGAATCTGCTCCACCAGTTAGATGTTTTGCTGGAACTTAAGTCTTAGTAAGGCAACCCTGGCTGTGCTACAAAATCTATTGTTTTTTTAGGACTAATGATATGGCAATCCGTGTTCTGAGTGCTTCTAACATTTTAATTTAAGTACAAAACCCCTATAAGACAGGTATTTTTAACTTCATTTTATTGCTCAGCAGGTTCAAAAGGGGCTCAGAAAGGCTAAGTAACTTGCCCCAAGTATTAGTAAGTGGAAGGGGTGGAATTTAAGTCAGAGACTGAAGGTAGAATTAATCTTAGCCACTCTTCTTTGGACGACTCATCATTCACTCATATTTATGCATGCATTCATTCATTCACAGAACTAATGTTTATTGAGGGCCTGTTAAGTCTCAGAACTACATAGGCATTGTGGACACAGTGGTGAGTAAAAAAAAAAAAAAAAACCCTGGGTTCTCCTCTCATGGAGCTTTGAGTCCAGTAGCAGAGAAGGACATTAAACCTGTGAACATAAACTAATGAGATAATTTCAGGTGCTGTTTAGGACACATAGCAAAGCCAGTGTGATGGAAAGTCCCAGTGCAGTGTGGCTGGAGGGATGCAGGCACTGCTTGCTGTGACTGCCTAAGGCTTCTCCAAGCTCTGAGAGAGGCTCTTGAGTTAAGATTCAAGTAAAGACAGAGATTGTCACATGAAGAGCTAGAGGAAGCGCCCAGGTGTAGTTCTTCCCTGTCAAGGAATAGCTGGAAGGCCTGTGTGTCTGGATGCTCTCAGTGACAGACCCTAGAGGTGGGAGGAGAAGGTGGGGCTGTACGTACCATTCGTGGGCCTTAAGTCTGTCTCAAGGTGAAGTGTTTGCTTTTTAAATTTTTTAAACAGTGCTGGGGATCAAACCCAGCATCTTGCACATAATAGGGAAGTATACCCCTGAGCTACCCAAGTCCTGAAGGCCTTGCCTTGTATTCAGGAGTCATGGGAAGTCACTGGGGAATTTTAACCAGGGGAGTGATGAGAGCTGAGATTAAAGAAAGGGTGGGCTGGTGGAGAAACAAGCCAAGAAAGCCCAGGGTGTTCCTGGGATCCAGTCAGGGGTGGGATACCATAAGGAAGACAGGCAGGAGGGCAGGGAATGGGGTTGGTAGCTGTCCCTGCTGGCAAGGGAAGACTCAGCAAAGACTGATCTTGTGGGAAACTGGTGCAACACCTCCACTCCCTCCAAATTGGGTTAGGTGCTCCTCCTCCTTGTTCCTGAAATGGCATTCTCTCTTGGGTCATCTTCTAGCAGCATTTTATAGTACTGTCATTCCATTCATTAATACTGTGTGGACTATTGCACTCACCTTCTCTTTCTCTGTCTAACTGGGTGGGTTGGCAGGAATATTGGGGTGTGTAATGTCAAAAGTGAAGCACATGAACTGCTTGAAGATGCGGAGTTCTCGCCTAGCAGGTAACCTGAGCAAATGCTTCCCGTTGACCACCAGTGTAAAAGTCAGAGTCATAAATAACGACGGGTTTTGGAAGCCCTGATTAAAGCCACAAATCAAAGAGGAATTTCCATGTATGCATGGTGTAGAGAGGATGGCTGCTCATGAATTAAGTTGGTCTTTCAGCCAGCCCATTGCCTAGTGCTAGTAATAACCATCAGTAGCCCTCAAAGATTTGCAATATAAAACATTATGTGTTGGACGGATCTGCTCATATGAGAACTAATCCACAACGTGGATCTTGTTAGAGAATGACATTTATATAGAGGAAGTTTGCCTGTGCAACTTGCCGTTGAAATTTAGTTAAGTCAACAAGGATCTGCAGTCTTGGGGGTCAGTTCCCCTATAAAAGCCAGTAATGAGTCAAGAGTATTCTTTGTCTTTTAGATGGGTTAAATTTATCTGGTTTAGCTCATAAACGTAGTCCCAATTAAGGAATTTGCATTAATACTTGTAAGCCTCTTAGTGAGAAGAACAAAACCATGTTACAACCATTTTAAGTAACAAGGGAATGGTTTTACTCAAGTTTCCTTCAAATCATGTAAAACCTTTCAAAGAGTTGTTCTTCAAAGATGGCCATTGATACCCCCTAAAACTTACTTATATAAGTTCTAGTTAGTACATTCTTCTTTAAAAAAAATACTAGTTTTGTAAATAGGGCTTACCAGCTTCTTGGCTACCCATAACCAATCTTCTGACAGTTTGAGTTGGACATGACATAGTGGACCACATCTATTGTGTGTTCTCCATCCAGAGTTACCCTAGCACTGTGTCAGAGACAGAATATTATTGGGTCATATGGATGATTGGTCTGGCCCAGGGTGTCATATCTCATCCAGAGTTATGGTGCCAGGATGACATGTTGAATGGAGAGTCGTAAATCCTGGGAGTGCCTGGAGAAGGGGTTCTTGATGAAAATGCTTTCTGGCATGGATGTGTCCCCGTGTGCTGCCTCCAGCTCCAGCCCTGTTCATGTCTTGAGACAGAAAAGAATATCATGGGGTATGTTTTATTGTGTTTAGTTTTTTTACTTTTCACTTAAAACAGTTTTAGTGTGGCTGTTTAGTCAGGGTGTGGTGGTGTTCTGTGAAGTCTCCAGTGTCTCTGAGCCACTTGAAGGTAGCAGACTTGCCTCTGCTGTGCTCAGGCCATTGTCTGGAATGTTGTTCTCCCTTCCCCAGATCCTTTCTTTTCCCATGTGGAAGATGCTCACTTGACCTTCAAGGTGCACTTGGTATCCTGCTTCTGTTGGAGAGATGTCTCCATCCCTCTGCCCTCCTCCCAGTGAGCCTGTCTCCTCCTGGCAGTTTCCCATGGCTCTTGCCATTGTGGCATTATGGGTTGTTGTGCATGAGATGACTTTTATTCCTCGGGAGCTTTCCGAATCTGGGAAAGCTCTGGATCCCCAGTGCTCTGTTGGGTTGTGGTTTGCTGTCAGAGTTAACCACAATGGGATTGTTTGCTACTAACAGGCTTTCTGCTCAGACTAATCTTTTGATTCTTTTCTTGCTGTAAAATAATCTATAACATTTCTTCTCTTTCTCTTTTTGTTAGATTATGTCTACTGTGCTTTGAGCCTGTGAAACACATTCACCTAACATCAGACTTAGAATATTAATTTATACTTAGCCTTAAACAGATTGATGTCTCGTAAAAAGCAGGCACAAACTCAGGGGTTCAAAGTGTTTTTCACTACAGCCTTCATGTCTGATTTATTTTATGTTCCAGATTGTTTTAAATGATGAAGGTACTGACAGTATTCATTTATTGTGGTCGATAGCACTTGAGTGACTGGTTACCATAGAGGAGGGTAAATCCTATTTCTGTATGGTAGGATTCCCAAGTATGTTTTTCTGGTAGACATTTTAATCAGAGAAGGGCTTTGGTTTGTTTGTTTGTTTTTTAAAAACATTCACCTGGCATCAGGTGTTATTTTTTGTAAACAGGACAGGCAGTACCTACGGATCCTGATTTTGGTTATATGAGCTCTGAATCACCTTGTTCGAATTAGATGAGTTAGATGGTAGAGGTGAGCTATGTCTTAGCTATTGGAGTTTTAGACTTGTACTTCCTGATGGAAACCCGTAGCACTGGACTATAGGGATGTTGGGCACAGTTCAGGGAATCTGGGCAGCCTGTATGTGTGCAGCACAGTGGACTAGGGATGCTGGCAAGGGCCACAGACCTGCATGTCACACTGATACTTCTTCTAGGTCCTTCTACAACTGTCCTTTGCTAATTTAAATTATTAATCCTTTTTTTTTTTTTTTTGGTAAAATCAGTGATGTCCCATGTAAACTTGCCAGTGAACCTAAATGTGGCAGTTTATTATATCATGGATGCAAATGAAAGAAAAACATGATCAATATTGGTTTACTTTATACTTTAAACTGGACCAAGAAAGCATGAAATTATTATTAGAAATGATTTTCTTCAGAAAACTTTACTTCTCTGCATTATTTTGGGCTTTCATGAATGGAGTTGGTAATTCCCCTCTCACCAAATGTAAAAAATACAATGCAAACAATTTGAACAAGGAATGATTTATATGCTATTTCATATTCCATTCCTGACATGAACCTTAAGATTCCTGAGGTTCATGTGTAGCCTAGAGTTGTTGGGTCCTAGAACAATGGACTGCTCGTGATTCTACCATGTGGCCCTAGACCCTTTATTCCTGTCAGTAGCTACCAGATAATATGTCATCTTAGCAGTGCCCAGAAATGTATTCTAGAAAACCATTTAGAGAGCAGGACTCATTTTATGTGCTACTTGTCAGGGGACACAGCAAACTAGCTTGGCATTTCTTTCCATTCCTTCCTCCACTACACAACTTTTATTGAGTGCCTGCCATGCCAGGCATAGCAATGAGTTGATCTAAATTCTTGATCTGGGGGTGAGGGAGTGGGGAGTGGGCACAGTTGATAAACAGGAAACATAGCAAGTAAAGTTATTTTTTATTTTTTTTTTTTGTTTTGTTTTGCTTTAGGAGGTGAGGACTTCTCTGGAAAAACTGAAAAGTAGATCTGGGGGTACAGATGGGGGACTTGCAGTTTCAAAATAAGGTGGAAGACCTCCCTGAGAGGAGGATGCCCAAGTAAAGATTTTAAAGAAAGGACATGACGTGAGAAGACATCTCAGAGAGGAGAGTGCCAGTTCATGGGAACAGCCAGTGCCCAGGATCTTGTCCGGGAGGTGACAGAGTGTGCGGGCAGAGCCCTGAAGTCTGGTGTAAGTGGTGATGGAGAGGAGAGGAGGTGGGAATTCCTTGGTAAGCAGGGCAGGTAACCAGTGCAGGTGACCAGTGCAGGACACCATTCTCCTCCAGGTGCTTCTCAATAGGGTGATTTTGTCATACCTCCTACCCCAGTGACATCTATGTCTGGAGGTAGTTTTGATTGTCACAGCTGGGGGAGGGTGCTCCTGGCACATGGTAGATAGAAGCCAAGGCTGCTGTGGAACATCCTACAGTGCAAGGAACGCCTCACATCAAAGAAGGTCAGTAGTGCTGAGGCTGAGAAACCTGTTTGAATATTACATAGTTCATAGGCTGTTGATTGATTTAGTTTGTCTTTGAAGACTTGGCCAAAAAAAATTAAAAAATAAAAATCATGGGAAGAAGTTATTAATCACCGTAGTTACAATTGACACTGAAGCTAATGTTGGCTATTTTCATTCATTGTGAGGAAAGAAAGTCCACATCTTGCTTATACATTTTAGTAAATCCTGGTGTTTTTAAGGAGTAATTAAAAAAAAAGAAACTCATATACCATTTATAAGTAAGTAGTGATAATCTAATTTGAACTCAAGTAGGATCTTAAGATTTTGAAAGGGTCCAGGATATTGATCCACACAAGGGAATATGTTTACTTATACAGAAAAAAAAAAGATTTTCAGTACTTAGAATAAAAGCTATTTGCATATAAATATGAGATTATTATTAAAAGTAGTTTTCTTGATTTGCATCCAACCAGATTTTTTAGAAATCAGTTATTTGTGTGCCCCTTTTATAATTTTTACCTTGTCCATATATTACCTATATTTTTCTTTATATAAAATAATTTCTTTAATTTAAAACCATTTGGGGAAACTTCTATTCATTGCTCTAAGTGAAACTTAACACAATATACCATAAAACAGAAATAAAAACATTACTAAGTTCTAGGTAGATGCAATTGCCTTCAGTGATTCTAAATAAGAGACTGAATTCAAAGGCAGATTGCTAGTCTTAGGGGAAATGTGTGGGACATGCTGGCATCAAAGGAAACTTGCTTTTACTTTATTTCATCATATAATTGTCACAGATTTTGTGCCATTTTTTTTTTTTTTGCAAAAAAAGTAAGGTGTGGTCATTATGTGAAGCTTTTTTGAAAAAATGGTGCTGGTATTACTGAGTTTATTATTAAATTACGTCAGAACTAGTTCTAATTCAAGGTCTCTCACTCCTACTAATTATACAGTTATTTCTCTAATACTTTTTCTTTAAATTGTCTTTGGTGCAAACTGAGGGTGCATGGGAATACTGTGAATATATGTTAAAATCGAGCACTCCAAATTGATGCACATCATTTCTTCATAAGGGTTAACTGTGCTTTTCTGGTCTGAAAAAAATTAACATATTAGTTGTTATTGATTTGTGTATAATAGTTGAAATACTAATGATTGAGAAAATTTACCAAAGTTTTTCCAAGTGGACTTGGAAAATTTAAACTTTTGTAATTTTTTTGCACTGTTCCCATTGGTTTTGTTATCCGACACGACCCTTTGTGCCACTCACTGTTAACACTGCAGCCTCTGCACAGACCACTCACTTGGCTTCCAGTACACCAACACCTAGCTCTGAGAGTTGCAGGCTCATGGTTCTCACATCCTTATGATAGTACTAACTCTAACTAGACTGTTTCTGTCTATAGCTAGACTTGGAGGCCCTTTAAACACTTGGACCATATTATATAATGTCTGGCACACAACAGACACTTAATAAATGTCCATTTCCATGGAAAGCAGTCTCCTTGAGTCTTTGATTACCAGGATTCAATCCATGAGAGTCCAGCAGCCTCAGAGAAGGAAGAGAAAGTCTTATTTCATCTTCATTCCTGAAGAATAATTTCCCCAAATATCAAGTTCTGTGTTGACAGTTTTTTCTTTAAAATTCCTCTAATGAAATGGTTTCACTGTATTCTGCTTCCATTCTTTCTGGTGAGGAGTAGAAATCATTCATATTATTATTCCATGTATGTAATTTTTTCCCTGCTGCTTTGAAAATTACCATGTCTGGTTATTGGTAATATGAGTATGATGTGACTAAGTGAAGTTTTCTGAGTATTTGTCCTCTTTGGATTTATTAAGTTTCCTTATTTTGGACACAGATATATTTCACCAAATTTGGAAATTTCTGTTTATTTTTTGTCATCTTCTTTCTTCTTTGAGTCACTTCAGTGAATTTTAATATTTCTTATATTGTTTCTATTCTAGAAATTTTATTTGGTGTCTTCAAATAACACTTCTTTGTTGAGAATTCTCATCTTTTTATTCACACTGGCACATTTTCCTTTACATTTATAACCATTATTAAAATCCTTGTGTGTAATCCAGCATTTGGGAATCAGTCTGTTTTGATTTTTATCTTTTCAACTAGTTGATGTTTTCCTACTTTCTTTGTATACTAATTTTGGATTGTAACCTGGATATTGTGAATGTTATGTGTTGTAGAATGTTACATGTTATAGAATCTCTGGATTCTGCATATGCATCCAAAGAGTATTGATTTTTTAAAAAAAACATTATTAGTTACTTAGGTCAACTGAGGTGATAGATATGTTACCTTTTCTTTCACATAAAGGATAATACTCCCAAATCTCAGTTCAGTTCTTTTGTCTTAGCTGTGCTGAACTGAGTTTGCCACACAAATTGCATGGTTTAAGGATCAAATCATGGTTTGGGCAGGGTTTAATGGAGAGGGTTGCCCTCTCTGAATTTCTCCTTTCTAGAATTCCTTCAGTTTCCCTTCCCTAAATTTTCTAGTGATTATGGTTGTTCTGAACACTAGAAATATAAACATAAACAATATCAGTAATATTATGTACTCAGTGACTTAATAATAAAGAACTTACTTGTGCCAGGTATTGCATGTCTCTGTCATCTGTCTCTTTATCTTATGTCATTGAGCCTGTCCTTCAACAATCTTCTGAGTTAGGCATTTTCATACACCCTTTAAGCTGAGGAAACCAAGAATCAGGTAAGATATTTATCCAAGATTGCAAACCTAATAAGTACCTAGCTGTACATCAATATTAGTTCTGATTCAAGACCTCTCACTCCTACTAATTATACAGTTATTTCTCTAATACTTTTCAATGAGAAATCTGGGAATTAAGCTTTTTAATTTTTCTGTTTTTGTTAATCTTTAGTGTTCTGCAGTTCATCTGGATATGGATTTGTTATTAAATATTCAGTTTAGCATTTGTATTTAAAATTGAGTATTCATTTTTTTTTAGTTCTGAAAAATTATTAGCCATCATATCTTTGTTGCCCCTTCCCGTGTTCGTTATCTCTGTGGGATTCCTGTTGGAGTTATCCTAGGCCCTAACATCCTGTTCTTCGTGGGTCCTTTTGCCATCCATAGTTTCCACTCTTTATTTCTCTGTGCAGCATTCTGGATGGTTTGGCAGATCAGCCTTCCAGCTCACTAACTTTCTCTTGAGCTGTGTCTATTCTTCTGCTTCTACTAGTTACTGAAATATTAATTACATTGTCTTTATTTTCCATTTCTACATGATCTTTTTTGAATGTGTCCTCCCTCTTTTCCTTTTTGATTATGATGTAAATTTAAAAAATCTTAGATTCTAAGTATATTTTTTGATAATCACATATCAAACATGTGATTTCTTTTACATGTTTGATATTTCTAATCTTGAAGAGTGAACTCTGTTTTTTTTTTTTTTTTTTTTTTTTCTGTGCTAACACGTTTTGGTAATGGTTTGCAGCCGCATGTGGTGTAGTGTGGAATGTTCATTGCCTTCGGGGTGGTGCTGTGAAGTTCCATGTGTCTGGGCTGTGCAAGGGTTTCTTTGGAACACTTTCTCGTTTTCTTCTGCTGGGATACCTGGGACTTTCTCATGAGTGTGCACAACATCTTGGTAGGCTAGGGCTCCTGTACTTTGGGGCAGTGTCGATTTGGACTCCAAGCCTATGCTGTGTAGGTTCTGGTTTCCATGCTCT
The DNA here is from genome assembly GCF_045843805.1 of Urocitellus parryii. Classification (NCBI taxonomy): domain Eukaryota; kingdom Metazoa; phylum Chordata; class Mammalia; order Rodentia; family Sciuridae; genus Urocitellus; species Urocitellus parryii. The sequence goes on along the minus strand of NC_135537.1, from coordinate 87,144,124 downwards.
CAGGAGTGTCTCCACCACCTAGACAGACAGCTGCCTTGTATTGGGCCCTGATTTCAGTTCATTTTCTGTACCTGTCATCCCTACATGGGTGGGTATCTAGGTCTTAAATGTTGTTTGTGAGGTGTCACCTTCTGCTGACTGCCTTGTCTTTGATTTCTATCTTCCTTTCTGGCCTTCGGGATGTCCTTCTCTCCTCCTTTCTTACTCCGTTTTAAAATATTGAAATTTTTTTGGGTCAGGGTATGTGGGTGGGGGGGTTTCCATTCTCTTCAACTCTACTTTCATGTTATTGGAAATCTCAGTAACTAGGATTTGAGCCTTGTCATCCAAAGCCCATGCACCTCTAGGACATTATACTGGCCTAGCATAGTGACCGTGGGGAGTGGAAAAATGGGACTAGAGAGCAGAATGGCCATTTATTATTTCTCACTGTGAGATAATTATTTGCTAGCAGGCTGAGATATACAGACTGATAGGTTAGTAGCTTCCTTCTGGACAGAGTACACAGAAAGAGGGACTGTGCTTTTCCAGTGTCAGTCAGGCAAATAGGATCTTACTGGCCAATATGAATAGGCTTGGGATTTTCATGTATATTCTTACATGCCTTTACTAAAAATTAAGGTGTTCCTAAAGGTTATGCATCTCCTTGTGGTCTTACAACTGCTCTGCATTCTTTGGATCTTAATTGGGGATCTTAACGAGAATGTTCAGATCACAAGGTCACTTCATAAAATGGAGAGCAAGGGAGTTTAACCTTCTGAAGAGATGTTTTCAACACATTGGTGTCAGCACCTTGTCAAGAATTCACTGTAGCCTCCATGATACCTGGCTTGGAAAGAAGAGAAGAATTGGAAGATGTTATGTTTTCTTATTATTTTTTAAGTCACTTTGATGATGTATAGTTCACACATGATGAAATTCACCAAAATTTAATTTGTTAAAATGAGTCTTAACAAAATACAGAGTTTGCGATCATAACTGCATTACAGGATATATAACATTGCCTAGCACTCTGAGAAGTCTTCTCATGCTCACCGACAGGCTCATTTTCCCCTGCCTCGATCCTAGATAGTGGGGTTCTGTTCAGTGCTGCATGGTTTCTTCTTCCCTTCAATTTCCTATTAGTAGCGCTGCATAGAATCCAGTCTCTTTCCCCTGGCGTAACTTTTCTGAGCTGCGTCTGGTTGTTGCATATTAGCAACTACTGAGAAGCATCCCGTTGTATGGATGCACAATTTGTTTTATTCATTTAGGAGTTGATAGATATTTTATTTCTAGGTTTGGGCTATTAAAAATAAAGCTGTTATGAACATACAAGTCTTTGTATGAACCCACTTTCATTTCTCTTGGGTAAACATATAGGAGTGGGGATTACTGGATCATGTGGTAAGTGTGTATTTAATTTTTAGAAGCTGCCAACCATTTAGTAGCTGCACTGCCTTGCCTTTCCACTCACAGTGTGTGAGAGAGCCAGTTTCTCAGTGTCTTTATTCACATATTTAACATGGTCAATTAAAAAAATAGCCTTCCTGGCCTTCACTGTAGTTTTAATTGATATTTCCTTCTCTGATAATGATATTGTACATCTTTCCCTAGGCTTAACTATCATTTATATGTATTCGTTGTTATGATGTCTGTTCAAATCTGTTCAAGTCTTGGAATCAAGCCCTTAAGAGATTTTTCTGTAGCATAGATACATATCCTTTATATGTTTTGCAAATATTTTTTCCCAGTCTGTGGCTCAGTTTTCCATTTTCTTATTTTGAAGAAGAAAAGTTCTTGATTTCTATCAAGTTTAATTCACCAGTATTTAATTATAGCACATGATTTGCATGCCCTCTCTAAGAAATCTTTCCCTTACCCAAGAGCACAGTGTTTTCTTTTGGAAGTTTTATTGTTTTGTTTTGGGTTTTTTTTCAGTGAAAGATTTGAGTTCTTTATGTTACCTAAGGATTAAGTTCATTCGGCCTCCCACGTGTATTCAGCTCTTCTGTTACTGTTGGCTGAAGAGATTGTCCTTTCTCCACTGAATTACCTTGGCACCTTTGTAAAAAACAAATTGACCTTAGGTTTGTGGATCTCTTTATGAATTTTCTCTTATCTTCCATTAATCTACATGTGTATCTTTAAATCATGAGTGTATATTTTCCCTGAGTCATTCTACTTGTTTTTTTTTTTTTTTTCAAAATTGTTTTGGTTATTTCAGGTCCTTTGGGTTTTCATATACATTTAGAATTAGCTTATTGATTTTTACCAAACTAATTTCTGGACTTTTATTATTTAATTTTGGTACTGGGGATTGAACCCAGAAGCACTTTACCACTGACCTATATCCCTGGCCCTTTTTATTTTTTATTTTGAGATAGGGTCTAGCTAAGTTGCTTAAGCCCTCACTAAGTTGCTGAGGCTGGCCTTGAATTTACAATCCTCTTGCCTAAGCCTCCTTAGTCTCTGGGATTATAGATGTGTGCCATTGTTTGGCTATTCATTAGAATAAAATTGGATTTGTAGGTAAACTTGGGAGGATTTGACTAACCAAAATGTTCTGATCAAGAAAGTGGCTTAATTTCATTTAAAAGTTTCTTTTAACATTTCTCTGATTATAGGAATTGCAAATATTTTGTTAAATTTATCCCTAAGAACTTTGTATTTTTGACATGCCCATAAATGGTATTTAAAAAGTTCTAATGCCCAGCCGTTTGGTGCTAGCATCCAGTTGCTTTCCACCTGTGTATTTATTTGTGTTCTGCATCTTGAAAACCTCACTGACTCTTCTCTCTGCTTCTTGGAGTTCCACTGGGGTCATCAGCATGCTGTTTGGGTATGAAGACAGTGACTTTTTCCTTGCCATCTTTTTTGTTTTCTTATCTCACTGCTATTTTACTTCTGCATGTGTATGAACCCCACATTATTTTTGCCTTAATAGTTACCTTTTGAAGAGATTGTGAAGAATGAAGAAATGTTATTGCACTACCCATACACCTGCCATTCCCACTCCTCTTCTTCCGCTGAAATAGCATCAGCTTTCCATCCAGAACTTCCTTAACGTTTCTCATAAGTGTGTCACAGTGAGTTCTTTAAGCTTTTGCCTATTATTATTATTATTATTATTATTATTATTATTAACCAGGGATTGAACCCAGGCCATTTAACCTACGTCTGAGCCACATTGCCAGCCATTTTTAAATATTTAAGACAGGGCCTCACTAAGTTGCTTAGGGCCTCACTAAGTTCCTGAGGCTGGCTTTAAACTTGCAATCCTCCTGCCTCAGCCTCTGGAGCCACTGGGATAACAGGCATGTGCCACCATGCCTGGCTACCTTTTGCTTATTTTAAAATGTCTGTATTTCCCTTTACAACTTGAAAGGTATTTCTCCAGGTAAAAATTCTGGTCAGTGCCATAAAGACTCCTTCTTCACTGCACGTTTCTTGATAAGTTTGCTGTTATTCTTTCTTTATTTCTCCATTTTTTATGTAATGTGTCTTCTTCTTGAACTGCACTCAAGATTTTAATTGACAAATTATCATTTGTCAATTAAATGTAAAATAGACATTTTAAAGGATACCTCTCTGTCCCTGGTTTGCAGCCACTGACCAGCAGCCTGGTGGGGGCCTGCATTATGCATGTCTGCACGGGATCCTGGAGTGCTGGGCTCTTCGTGTGCTTACAGTTCCTGGCAGATTTTTAAAAGCTGGCCATTCCTCTCTTTGTGCACATCTCTTCTCTTCTCCTTTCTCTTAACATCCCGTCACACTGCCTGACCCTGTCTGCAGGTGAAGGGTGCTTTATTCTTTTTCCCTCTATTTCATTTTCTTTTGTGCTTCACTTTGGAAAGCTTCTATTGCTGTGCCTTGAGTTCCCTCATTTTTGTCAGTTGTGTAATCTTCTGTTGATTTCTTTCAGTTTATCTTTTATATATTGTGTTTCTCATAACTCAAATGCATACTTATTTAAGTCTTATTTGCATTTCTGTCCTCAAAAGTTATCATTTTTTTCTGGAATATACAGGACATTATTTTAATTTCTCTGTAGAGAGAATTTTCTGTTAATTTCACCAACTCTGACATTTATGGAAATTTTTTCTTCACTTTTCCTGTCTTTTGTCACTCTGACTTCTTACATGCTTGGTAATATTTCATTGGATGCTAGACTTCAAGAATTTTATGTGGTTTGTTGCTAGGTTTTGCTGTATAAATGGTATCAATCCAGTTATGTGGATTTTGTTAGGATGTGTAGTGAACTGGAGGTCAGTTGAGTCCACTGAGACTTGTTTACAAGTGCTCCAGTGCAGTGCTGGGGACAGTGCTTGTGGAGACTGGCCCAGCCAGCCACTTGGTCCATACCCTGTTTAGATCTCCTTTGTCTGCAGTTAAGTCTCTCAGGGACCTTTCTGCTGATCACTACTATTCTTGCTGTGTCTCTGCTGCACTGCTCCTTCCCAACCAAATTCTAACATCCTGGGCTTCTGTAGTCTTTGGTTTCCCTTGGTAGAAAGTAGCCTTAGGTGTTCAGTGGTTCCCTGCATATTCATATTCGTGTCCTTTCTCTGAGGGATTATATCCTGCACTGCCCTAAACTGCTGCTCCATTCATTTTTTTCTGGTTTCCTACTTGTGCCAGCTGCGGTCAGTCTTGCCCCCTTTTCACCAGCTGGCTCCTCCTGGCCAGCCATCACCCGTCCCTGGGCACTGTTGTTCTTCCAGTGTTCTTTTGACTAGCTCTTCCTGCATAACTGTGGTGTGATGCTGGGCTGGATGCAGGCCTTTCCCAGGGGCTGTGGTCCAGTCCTCTGCCTGTCCATGCAGGGAGAGTTCATCCAGGCATGTTTGTAGGGTTCTTCGTGCTGCTTTATTTTATGGTCTATGTCATTCACTTTTTCAGTATTTCATAAATTTATTTTAACGGTGTCAGCCCTCCATTTAACCTCACTCCCAGTCAGATGCTGCATGGGGGCTGGCGTGCTTCAGGGACTTCCAGAGCTGTGGGCACAGATGTGATGCCACCAAAGAACTCTGTGCCAAAAGTTGGATGGCCAGTGTTGGCAAGGAAGAGCCTACAGCCCCAGGAAATGCAGTAGCGGGAGATTGACCTCTTGGGGTGTGGGAAAGGCTCTTTGGGATAAGAATTCTCAAACTGGAGTGAAAGAAGTGAGTGTCTCTGGCCATTGGAAGAGCAGGTACAGGATCATTGAGATGGAGGATTTGGGTGCATTTTAAGAACTATAGGACCTGGGTGCAGTGGTACACGCCTGTAATCCCAGTGGCTTGGGAGGCTGGGGCAGGAGGATCGCAGGTTCAAAGCCAGCCTCAGCAACAGCGAGGTTCTAAGCAACTCAGTGACACCCTGTCTCTAAATAAAATACAAAAAGGGCTGGGAATGTGGCTCAGTGGTCAAGTGCCCCTGAATTCAATCCCTGGTACCAAAAGCAAACAAACAAACAAACAAAAAAACTATAGGAAGGGCACTGTGCTTACTCTGGCAGTGTAGCATGGTACAGTGTCCATAGTCCAAATGTGAGTTCAAATTCTGACCCCAATTTTCTAGATGTGTAACCTTTTGCGGTTTTCTTAACCTCCCTGAGATTTTCTTAATAGAAATATGGGAATAATATGGTTGATGTCGAGATTTAACAAACCACTGTTACACAAAATGCCTTTAGCACAGTTTCTCACTTAGGAAATAAACAATACGGGTTAATTATTATCCAGTATTTTATTGCTTATAGATGTTATTTCCTTCTTTTATGTAGCTAGTGTAGTAGGATCGCTAATATTCTGCAATAATAGCTACTCTTTTGAGGGACTTAATTGCCAGGGTCTTTAGTTTCTGTTTAAGCAGAGTTTCTTGCAGAGTTCCTGGTATTTTTCTGGTTATTTTCTGTTATCTTAAAGCAGCAAGGTAGTTCTTAAGGCAAGAGCACACAGTGGGCCTTGAGGCTGCTTCTGCATGAGGAGTTTGGAGTGTACTGCATTGGGGTCTCTCCTGGCCCAAAGTGGAGCTGAGCCTGGAGCACTGCACTGCTGCTCTGTGCCTGTCCTGTTCTGAGTCCCCTCTGTGCAGGTCCTCAGGTGCTCTGTACTTGCCTGTGCTGGGGCTGCATGTTCCTGCTGGGCCCTTGGAAGGACGCCCTGTGAATGTTCATGCCCAGCATTGTGATCCCTGGGCTCGGCCATGACCCAGAGTGGCCGTGTTCATTTGAGGCAGTGATCCTGCACAGAAACTACATATTTTGATTATGTCATACACATTTTTTCATATGTATAATTCTTTAATAAAATTCTCCAAGTAACTATTTTACAGTGTGCATTTTTAATAAGTTCTTATTACTAACTTAACAGAATTAGTTGAAGAAAAATGTGGTTATTATTCTAGAGAAAAGTAAGCACCTAGGCACCAGCTTGTCATTTCTATTTTAAAATCTTATCAATTACTGCCTAAATTGACCCTGGTTTTCCTGTCTGCCGGGTAGGACCCCCTGTGTTGGGCTCCAGCAGCGCTCCTGGGCAGCTCTCTGATTTTCAGGGCAGGGAATAGTAGGAGGCATTTACACCTCCAGAGCAGGTGCGATTGATCTTCCCAGAATTGAATATGGGGGCAGTTCTCTTGCCAAAACTAGCCTCAGGGAGGTGTTTGGCAGTCTGTTTCTCTATCTTTATTCTTTTAGGTCAGAAATGGAATGGCTGGGTGGTGGGAGGAGCAGGAGGGCAGGCTCTGTCATGTGTGTTTCTCTTTATTGCACCTGACTCCAGCCAGGCTCTCTTTCAAACAGCCAGAGTCCTCTCGATAATTGGCTGTCAAATCCAGGCAGTTCCCCACCTGCCTTGTCCTTTCAGTTGATGCCCTCTTCTCCAGCAGGAATAGAATGAGGGGTGTCTGCTTAATAGAAAGAAATGGTCATATGGGGGAATTCTTTAAAAGAGTTGCCCATATTTTCTAATATGAATAAGATGCATATCCATAAGCCAGTGTGATCTGAGCCAAGGCTTTGTCTAGGCCCAAGGACCCTCTCCTTTCTCCACAGCCTCTCCTCTGCCTGTAGTTCCATGTCTTACATGGAGTGAGAAGATTTGTGCTAGAAACATACATGTAAACTCTTTTGAGTTTATGAAATTTTTCTTGTTTTACTCATGCCAAATTCTACAGCTATATTTTAGTGATTCGTCTTTGTTGAATCTTTCTGAAGAATTCCAACTAATGTTCAGGAATTCAACTTTCTTTTGACAGTTGTGTTACTGGTTTACACAGTATTGCACTGAGTTGTTTAACCACAGTAGGAGGGGTAACTGGTATAAGCAGGCTTGGGAGCACAGGTAAGTCCCTTGTTGTGGGCAGGTCATTCAACTGGGTTATATGGGCTATGCACCAGCCTACTTTGCTGGGGACAAACTAGATGAGCAACCAAGGGAAAGCTGCTTAGCCTTTCTGGGTACTAGTTTGCTCAGCTGGAAAGTAAGGATGATGGTAGTTTGGGCTTGGTTGAGTTGATGTGGGAATTGAGCCCTACTTGTAAGGTGCTTCCCTGCCCCAGCTCATCACACCCACTCAGAAATGCAGTTCCTGTGATTTCATCATTCCTGGAGAGCAGCCTCTCAGCTCTGAGTTCATTATGCCCTGGATTCACAAAATGGCTGGAAAGATTAGGTGATTGGCTATGGGCTTTCTTGGTGAAATGCATGGCTTTGAAGTTAATTTATTATGTGTTTGTGTTAGTCAGCTTTGCATTTCTGTGACCAGAATACCTGAGAAATCAATTTAGAGAAGGGAAGATGTATTTTGGCTCATGGTTTAGAGGTCTTGGTCCATGGTTGTCTTGGCTCCATTACTTTGGGCCTGACATGAGGCTGACCATAAGAGCAGAAGAATAGGGTGGAGGAAAGCTGCTCAACCATGGTAGCCAGGAAGCAGGGAGTGATGGTGGGAGGGGCCCTGGGACAAGATATACCTTCCTGGGTGTGCCTCCAGTGACCTGCTTCCTCCAGCTAGGTCTCAGTTCCTAAAGTTCCCACTACCTCCACTGATCTCATCAATCAGTTAACTAATTCCTCAGTGGATTAATCCATTGATAAGGTCAGAGTCCTTATGATTTAATCACTTCTTCAAATACTCTTGTCTGAAATTGCTGCTTTGGGGATCAAGCCTAAAATACATGAGCCTTTGGGGGACAATCCAGATCCAAACCATGGAAGTGTTTTGTGAGTATCAACTATGTGTCAGGCATTGTGCTGACACACACTGAGGAACCAGCAGTAACTGAATGCAGTCCTGCCCACAGGGAGCTTCTGTCATAGAAGAATTTGTTGCATACAGCTGTGAACTGTAATATAGCAGCAGGTCAGTCCCGGTTGCCACCACCTGGAGTATTTGAGGTGAGCACAGTGAGCAGGAAAGCCTTACTAGAGAGGCTGCACCCCAGCCAACACCTCATAGCCAAGAGGAGAAGAACCTCCACTTCTGATGGACCTAAACATGGGGTACATAAAAGGTGGTGGGCAGTGGTTAGGGTTGGCCAGAACCACAGGTCTTCATGTGTGTGAAGTTATGTGTTTACATCCTGAAGAGGTGTGATGAGAACATGGTAGCATAGGTTAGATGACTTGACTTCTGGCCATACACTTAGTAGGTACTATTTGTGGGATTCATTCCATGCCAGGTGTGCTTGGCTCCAGAACTGTGAGCTCAGCCACCATATTGTCTTGGGGAGGGGAATGCTGCCCTTGGTCAGGTATACAGAAAAGAGAAGACTTAGAGAGGAAGGGAAAGGATGATAACTGGCTCATTTCCAGCCAGAGTGAGCTGGGGGACCTGGATGTGGAGGGGGAGGGGTGTGGTTGGGCATCGCCAGGTCAGAGTGTGGATGGATGGGAGTTGATGCAATTCAGGAAGCCTTTCCAGTACCTTAGGGTAGAGATGTGGGGTGAACTTTTTGTTAGATTCTTGCTAACCAGACAAAAACCTATTTGTTTCTTTTGCTGTTTTCAATGTGTTTGAGTAATACTGCATAATCATTTTTCATAGGGGTAAGCCTCTTTGTCTCCTTGCTTCTGAGAGCCCCAGTAGAGGAGTAGATTGTGTTTGTGTTGAGAGGAAGTGACTCTGCATCAGATAGAGTGCACTGAGGAAAGATGTCCAGCTTTTCTTTATGATCTGGTCCTCACCACCCTTCCTTTGGGGTTGTACAACTCTCATTTCCTCTGAGATGGATTCTCAAAGTCCAGATCCTTAGAGGCATCAGTGGAAAGGGCTGTGAAGGTAGGGAGCAGGCCACGCACGAAACCTTGTGTTTGCACAGGGTGACTCGTCTTGGTTGATGCACACTCAGGAGTATGGGTTTTTTGTTTGTTTGTACTAGGGTTTGAACCCAGGGATGCCGTACCACTGAGCCCCATCCCCGGCCCTTTTTATTGTTTTCTTCTGAGACAGGGTCTCACTAAGGTGCCGAGGCTGGCCTCAAGCTTGCGAACCTCCCAAGCAGCTGGGATTATAGGCGTGTACCACTGTGACTATCATGAGAGTGGTTTTAAAGATTTTCTTTCCCCTGTAGATGGATTTGAAGATTATAGTAAGATTGGGCCAGCATGAGGATAACAACCTTCTTGGACCTTTCAGCCCAGGACCACCTGTCCCCTCTGGTGCACCTGGAATCTTTAATGGTAAGCACAGCCACAGCCACACCCCTCTGCTCTGTGTGGTTTACAATGGCGCTGGGGCCACCTTGCTGCTACAGTTCAGAGGGCTCATGGCTGAGGTGGGATACAAGCTGTGTCCCTGAGGCCTGGACTCTCTGAACGATGGCCGCCTTATCGACTGTTATGGTGCTATGGCCCAGAACTTTCTGCTGTGGATACCCATGTCTTGTGTCTTATGAGTTTTGGTTCCAATTAGTTGATTTTTTATGCTAATGTAATTGTGCCATTTCTTAAACGTTCTAATTGTTGCTGATATGTGAAGATGAAATTGATTTTTATATTTTTATTTTCTCACATTGATACTAAATTCATTTATCAATTTACTGTACATCTTGTGGATTATTGGGTGTTTTCTACATATATCCATGATATTGTTTATGAAAAATGGCAGTTTTATTTTTTTCCTTTCTTGTTTTGTATTTTTAGTAACTTTAATTTATTGCCTTAAAAATTTATTTAAAATTTTTAAAAATAATTTCACACAGAAAAAGCTTCAAGAGTATAGAAAAAATTCTTGTATAGCTTTCCTTTGCTCAGATTCATCAGTTAGATTTTGCCCATTAGCACCATCATTCTCTTTGTTCTATGTTTAGTGATCTCGATCTGAGCGCTTGGGCCTAAGCCTGTCCCTCATGTTGTCTCCCCTCCTTGTGCTTTTCTGTAAATAGGGACATTGACCATTCACTCATATAATCATAGCACAGTTAAACTTAACTGATGCAGTACTGTTATCTGATGTGTAACTTTTCATGAAAGCTTGCCAGTTGTCCAACAGTGTCTTTAATGTGGTTTTTCTGTGTCTCTCTGTCTAGAACCCAGTCCAGCATCTTGTATTGCCTTTAATTTCTGTGTATCTTCAGTCTCCCTTAATTTCTAAATTTCTTAGCCTTGCATTAGCTCTTGTGATACTGACATTTTGGAAGAATGCAACTCATTTGTCTTGGAAAAATAAACTTGGTTAACTTTAATATCATCATTGAGATCTGATTTTTAAGTCATGCTCCTCCTATATCTGTTGAGATATCAGGTGATTTTTCTCCACTGAATTTCTCTTTTTAAAAATGCTCTTTAAAACTTCTTTTATTGTTAAGTGTAATGCATATAGAAATTTGGAAACAACATACATACAGAGTTTAAGACATTTTTATGAAGCAAATATCCATGTAGTCACGTGCCCAGGTCAAACAATTGTACATTGCCAGCATCTGGAGCCCCTTGCCCCATTCTTAATCACTACTTTCTATCTACCAAATATAAGCACCATCTTGATTTTTATGTCAATCATATCTTAAATTTTATGTCTAGTGTCTACCTCCAAATATCTAATTTAATTTTAGTTTTTTTGAATTTGACATATGTGAAATCATACAGGAAATATTGATTTGTGAATTCTGTTTATAGTTTGAGTTTGTTCCCTTTGTAACAATGTTCTTGGAATATGAAGACATTGTCCATCTACAATTGGTGGAGAGGTTCGTTTTTGACTATAGGAACAGTTTGCTACGCATAATTTTCTCTATGCACTCAGAGCACGTAAGTACACATCTCTAAAGGCAGCACACTCAAGAGAGTATGGATGTCGGATGGGGTGTGCTTGTCTTCTACTCTGGTAGGTACTGACAGCTTTCCCAAGTGGGAATATTTGTTCACACCCCTGCCTTTGCCCTGCATTTTGTCTGCCTGTTGATATTGTCAAATTTTAGATTTTCTTTCAGTCTGGTAGTATGGTAGTATATATAATAATGTCACTTTGTGATTTGGACTTGTGTTTTCCTTCTTCTGAGGTTTTGTGGGACACCTGTATTTCTTTTGGTGAAGTTCCTGATCAAATCTTTTGTAGGAGGGGTGGGGAGAGAATAGGCTAGTCTTTCTTTGTGACTAGTGCAAGTTCTGCATATGTTCTAGATTTCAAACCTTTCTTAATTGTCCATGGATGACCAGAAACTATTTTTATGCAGTTAATTTTGTCAGCATTTTCCTTCACACTTGGGCATTTTGGAGCTTTTTCTCTGTCTTCTTTTCTTTCTTGGTGCTGGGGCTCAGTGCCAGGTGTTAGTGCATACTGAGCAATATCCAGCTCTGCTATTTTTTTTATTTTTTTAATACCTCTATTATATTTATTTATTTTTATGTGGTGCTGAGGATCAAACCTAGGGCCCCGCGTGTACGAGGCAAGCACTCTACTGCTGAGACACAAACCCAGCCCACCTCTATTCTTTTTATTGCTTTAAAGACTTTAGCTTTCTTTCCACATTGAGTTCTATAATTTAGCCAAAATTAATTTTTCTTCATGCGTGAGAAAAATTACAATGGAAGAGAGATGAGCTTGGCTTCAGAAGCCCTGACCTTTCCCACTGCCTTGGTGCTGTTACCCACAGTCTCTGTGCAGGAGCTGTCCCTTTTGCACTCCCTGCCTTCCAGCTGGTGGCTTGCTCTCCCTCAGCCAGCATCACACTCACCACAGGGACTCCTGCGGAACTGGGAGAACAAGGGTCCTCACCTTTATGTCTTATTTAATATGACTTGTCCATGGTCTTCTCCATTCCCATGTAGATTTTAAGCCCAACTCAACAGAGTCTAACAAAATAAATTAACAGATAACACTTGGTAGGATTTCAACTGGGCTTGCATTAGCTCTGTCAGTTTGGAGAATATTGCCGTCTCATAATAATTTAAACTTCCAGTCCATAATGCAGTGTATCTTTCTATTTATTTAAGTTTTCTTTAATGTCCAATAAAATCTGATCCTTTCCTCTGTAAAGGTTTTGTGTTTTTCTTTTGATGGTGTATTTTAAAGGAAGTCAGAAACATTGTATCCAGTTAAGGACTTAAAGGAAATCTAACTGTGGTATCATTATCACACTCACCAAAATTAACAGTAATGCCTTCCAGTTTACCAAGCTATGTCCAATTTTCCCTGACAGCTTCAAAAATGCCTTTTTATGGTTGGCTTGTTTTTATCATGATCCAAATGAGGTCCACACATTTCATTAGGTAGATGTGTCTCTTAAGTCTCTTTTTGTTAACAGGTTTTTTTTCCTTTTCATCTTAAGTCTCTTTTAATCTTTAATGCTTCTCTCTTTCATCTTCCCCCACATCATTTATTTGTTGAAGGGGTCATTAGTCTTGTAGAAATTTTCCACATTCTGGATTTGGTGGTTATTATTCTTATGGTATGATTTGCTCTTTTTAAAAAAAAATAGTTGTAGATGGAAACAATACCTTTTATATATTTATTTGTTTGTTTCTTTCTTTGTTTTTATGCGGTGCTGAGGATCGAACTCAGTGCCTTACATGTGCTAGACAAGCACTCTATCACTGAGCTAAAACCTTAGCTCTTGCTCTGTTTTTCCTGTAAACTGAAAATTATGTTTGGAAATTTGATTATATTATGCCGAATTTTTTTAAAACAACATAATTATTTTGTGTACCCATTACAAATTGTTAGGAAACGAATATCTAGTCCTGCTTTTAGAGATGTTAATATTGAGCAGTGCCTCAGGTGTTTGATTCTTTCATGTTATGAAATTCCTCAGCACCTTTTCTTCTGGTGATTTTAATGGTTGCATATAATCTTTGCCTGAGTGTATGATTGTATGATATATTGGAAAATGGCACTCTTCTTCCTGTTGTCTGTGAGTTCTGTAGTGTGGCCCCACTTTAATCCTGTTATTTCATCTTCTATAGGCCTTTCCACTCTAGATAATTTTTACCAGAAGTTTATCTATTCTGTTAGCGGTTTCAAAGAACCAATTTCTGGCATTGATTCTTGTGTTATATGTTTATTTTCTTGTTTAGTAATTTCTGGTCTGATTTGTTATTCTTCCTTTGGGTTTTTTGGAATTTAATTGCTATTTTTTTTAAACTATGAGTACTTAGTTCTTTCTTTCTTTCTTTTTGGCCCTTTCTTTGTAACATCCGAATTCTACATTGTGAGATTTCCTTTTGTGTTAGTCAGCTTTCTGGCACAGACAAAAGACCTGAGACAATAAGTCAAAAGGAGGAAAAGTGAATTTTGTCTCATGGCTTCAGAGGGTTCAGTCCATGCTTGGTTGAAACTCCATTGCTTTTTGGGCCCTGGCAAGGCAAACCACCATGGTGCGGAGCATGTGGTGGAGCCAAGCTGCCTACCTCATGGTGGCCAGTAGGTAGTGAGAGACAGGAAAGGGCTGAAGTCCCAATATCCCCTTCAAGGACATGCCCTCATTGACCTAACTTCCTCCAACTAGACATCACCTCCTACAGATTCCAAAATGTCTCAGTAGCACCACAGGCTGTAGACTGAGCCTCCAACACACAAGCCCTTTGGGGCATTTCAGTTCCAAACCATATAACCTCCTATGTCCTATATTAGCTGCATCCTCAAGTTTTGATATGTAATATTTGTATCACTTTGCAGTATATGAATTTTAAATGATTTTAAAATGATTTCTCCTTTGATCAATGAGTTATTTAGAAGTATGCCACATAATTTTCAAATATTTGAAGATTTTTCCAGATATCTTTCTGTTATTGATTCCTGTTTTAGTTCTTTTGTGGTCAGAGAACATACTTTATGTTATTTATATTCTTTTAAATTTGTTGAGATTTGAAGTCAAGCATAGTGGTACATGTTTGTAATCCCAAACATTCTGGATGATGAGGCAGGAAGATCACAAGTTAGAGGCTTCTTATGGTTGAGATATGAAATATCCCCCCGAAACTCATGTGGGAGATGATGCAAGAGTGTTCAGAGGTGATATGATTAGATTATGAGAGTCGTAACCTAATCAGTGGATTAATCCACTGATATGGATTAACTGGGTGGTAACTAAGCAGGAGGGTGTGGCTTGAGGAAGTAGAACACTGAGGATGTGCCTTTTGGGGTTTAAGTTTTGTCCCTTTTGGGGGCTACTTTCTCTGCTTCTTGGCTGCCATGTCCTGAGCTGTCTTCTTCTGTGTGCCCTTCTGCCTTGATGTTCCGTCTCACCTTGGCCCAGAGCTGTGGAGTTTGCTGACTGTGGACTAAACCTCTGTAACTGTGAACCAAAATAAACTTATTCTCCTCTAAGCTGTTCTTGTCTGGTCTTTTGGTCATAATGACTCAAAGCTGATTAGAACAAGACCAGCCTCAGCAACTTAGCGAGACCCAGTCTCAGAATAAAAGAAATTTTAAAAAGAAGTACTGGGGATATAACTTAGTGGTAAGTCATCTGTGGGTTCAGTCCCCAGTATCATAAATAAATAAAGTGAATTGAGATTAGTTTTATGGCTCAGGGTATGTTCTGTCTTGTGTATACTTGAAAAGAGTGGGCATTCCAGTGTTTTGGGGTAGAACATATTGTAAATATCATTTAGGGTAAGTAAGTTGAAAACATTGTTTAGTTCTTCTAGATTCTTGCTTATTTTCTTTCTACTTGTTCTGTTAATTACTGAGAGAGAAATGTTGGCATCCTCAACTATAATTGTGGAGTTATCTATTTTTCCTTTCAGTTCTTGTATATTTTGAAGCTTTGATGTAGAGTGTATACACATTTAGTTTTGTCAGACAGAAGTAAATAAATTGATCTCTGAATCATTGCATGATAATTCTTTTTCCCTAGTACTGTTCCTTTTTTCTGAAGCTTACTTTCTCTGATGTTAATTTATGCACTCCAGTTTTCTTTTGATTAATATTTGTATGACATATATTTATACCTGCTATTAATTTATCTGTGTTTTTAACTTCTGTTTACTGTGGAAGGCACATGGTTGAGTCTTTTTTTATCCAGTATAACAGCCTCTGCCTCTTAATTTGAATGTTTAGATCATTTATATTTTATGCTACCATTGATTTGGTTTATGTAAAAACCATCTTATTTTCCATTTCTCTCAATGTTCTTGCTTTTAAAAAATAAATTAAAAAATAGATTCTATTTTGTCTCCATTTGACTTATTAGTTATACCTTCTTTAAAAATTTGTATTGGTTCTTCTAGGAATTATAATTTACTTCTTTCACTTACCACAACATATATTAAAATAAAATGATGCCACTTTGTAGAAGGTGTAAGATACAGTGTAAGAAACTCACACAGGACACTTCCATTTCCTATCTTTTGTGCTTTTTTCCTACATTGTACCTGTATGCATGTTTTAAACCACACCATACTTGGTTAATGTATTTGCTTTTTGGGGCAGTATTTTCTAGGAATTGAACCCATGGATAGTTTACCACTGAGCCACATCCCCAGCCCTTTTTATTTTTTATTTTGAGATAAGTTCTTGCTAAGTTTCAGAGGCTGGTCTTGAACTTCAGATCCTCCTGCCTCCTCAGTGGCTAGGATTGCAAACATGCAGCCACCATACATGGCTCTGGTTTTGCTCTTAAAGCCATAGGTAATGAGAAAATTGTTTTTGTATTTGACATCATTTTGTGTGCTTTTTCTCTCTTTTTGTGAAATGTGCATTTCTAGCAGGTATCCTTTTGTCTCTGGAACTTTCTTTGACCATACTTGCTCATATAAGACAGCTGTGCAGAAATTTTCTTGGCTTTTATGCATCTAGAAGAAATCTTTATTTAACTTTTATTTTTAAATTAAAGAACTGGACTAGAGTTCTCGTATTCTTTAACTGTGCAAGCACATCTAGGCTTCCCACTAGACCCGGGGTGTCGGTACCATACTTGCTGTGAAGGCTATCTCACGGTTCTGACTTGGATGTGTTCACCCTGTGCATTTCTGCCGGACTCCTGCTTAGCCTCGTGTCCTCCCCACACGGACTCACTCCTCCATGCTTTTCTCGGTTTCTGGAGTATTCTACAGGTACTCTTATAGACTTTGTCACTGTAGGTCATTGAGGATTTTCTTGCCTACTTTGTGCCTGGCCAGGCCTTTAAGCCCCTGAGGCAGGGCCTGGAGCTTGCTCATGTGGCACCCGGAAGTTCTCATGCTCAGTCTGGCGCCACCTGAGCTCAAGGTAGGCCTGTAGCTGAGTGAATGGTGAGGAAATGAACAAAGACCTGCAGGGCTGCTTCCATGGTTACTTGTTTACATTGCTGTACAAAATTCAGCAATGTGTCTTCTTTCTCTATATTTAAAAAAAATTTACAAAAATAACATATATCTGTTGAAAGAGTGATCTAGGAGTTGAAGTATAACAGTTTCCCTCCCTCACCACTCAGGCTTGGAAATAGCTGTCAACTGTTTGGTGCATGTGTTCTCAGGCTTTTTCTTAAGTAAGCACATGTACATGTACATATATACATGTATTGCACATGTCTTCATAAATGTAATCTGTTAAGATTACCATATGTAAAATTCCTCACCTTGGTTTTTCATTTACTTTTCATGGATATCTTTTTGCATAGTATGCCAAGGTGTAGATATGTTATGATTCTTGAAGCTCCCTTCCATAAGCTTGTAAGGACACTAAGGTTGTTTACGGTCCTTTGCTTGTATCATACTGTCATGACTGACAACCTGGAGAGCCATTGGTGACCAAGTACCATCTGTGAGCTTCCTATGATTGTCTCACTGCATTCTTACAACAGTCTTCCAGGGTAGGTCTGGGCCATCTCTCTAGAGGGCCTCTCTCTACTTTCATCTCATTAACATAGCTGATGGTGAGGGGTATTGGGGCTGATACTTTTGGACTCTGTTCAGCCACTGTGGCCCTCCAGGTCATGCCAGTGTAAAGCAGCAGGTTCACCAAGTGTTGATTCCAAAGCACCATTTGTTTGCTTTTAGCTCTTTGCCATCTGTATTCACAGTGGCAGATTGTCCCTGCTTCAGGGGCTTTCTCTTATCCCTTTCCTCTTTTTCCTTAAGAGGGCAGGTCCCTTGTGACCACTTGAGGCTAGATGCAGATTCTATAGCCCTAGAAGCAGATTCTATGCAGATTCTATGCAGATTCTATAGCCCTAGAAGCAGATTGGGGATCTTGATTGCTTGATTTCCCAGGGGAAATCAAGCTCTTTGCCATCTGTATTCACAGTGGCAGATTGTCCCTGCTTCAGGGGCTTTCTCTTATCCCTTTCCTCCTTTTCCTTAAGAGGGAAGGTCCCTTGTGACCACTTGAGGCTAGATGCAGATTCTATAGCCCTAGAAGCAGATTCTATGCAGATTCTATGCAGATTCTAAGCAGATTCTATGCAGATTCTATAGCCCTAGAAGCAGATTGGGGATCTTGGTTGCTTGATTTCCCAGGGGAGGTTAACATGAATGTGGTCCAGTGGAATGTAATCAGCGACTTTCTCTGTAGTGTCTGTTTCGACTTTCCCAAGCCTCCTGGCTGCCAGATCCCGACCTTCTATCCCCAGGGTGGTATAAGTCTCTTGATGGACAGGCTCCAGTTGATGGATTTCTTCCTGTGTATGCTGCGCCAAAGGACTGCCTCTTTGAATCGCATATTTCTAGTTCCCTTTTTCTGCAAATCAAGGTGGGTTTCTCTTGATGCGTGTGTGGCCAGGAGTGATGTTTATGGCTCCTGGAGAATCAGCTGCTTCGGGGAGCAGACAGAAGCAGACTAGAGACCTTTCCACTTGCTCAAAGGAAGCTTTTAGGAACTGCAGTTCCTTCTCTTGCACACTGAGACCTCCAGACCACCAAGGCTGCCGCTGATGGCCCTGACTCCCCGTGCTCCCATCATTGTCTTTGTTTAAAATGACTTTGTTGCTGGCTCATGCCTGTGATCTCAGCAGCTCAGGAGGCTTTGGCAGGAGGATCTGAAGTTCAAAGCCAGCCTCAGTAAGAGCGAGGTGCTGAGCAACTCAGTGAGATCCTGTCTCAAAAAACAAAACAAAACAAAAACAAAGACAAAATAGGGCTGGGGATGTGGCTCAGTGGTCGAGTGTCCCTGAATTCAAACCCTGGTACCAAAAAAAAAAAAAAAAGGCTTTGTTGAGGCTTTATTTTAATGGAATAAAATCCACCCACTCTAAGTGGTCCGATTGGAGGAGTTGGGGTAAATGTTTAGTAAGGCAGCTGTCACCACAATCAAGTCTGAACATTTCCCTTACTCAGTGAGTTGCCTCCATTTCACTCTGTCCTTCCTTCCTCCACTGCCATGGCCCAGGCAACCACTTATCTGGTGTCTGGTGTCCCCCATTGGGGGACCATGTTGCATTTTATTGTCACATCTCTTCAGCTCTTCCAATCTGTGACAGTTTCTTGGTTTCTTCTTTTTTTTCTCAATTTGAATAATGCACTGGAAATTATTCATATATGGGTAAACATAAAGGACTATTTTTTCACTTTTATTCTCTTTAAAAATAATTTACTATTTAAGAAAAATCCATCTGGTGCAATAGCATATACCTGTAATCCCAAAGACTCCACAAACTGAGACAGGGACAGCAAGTTCGAGGCCATCCTTAGGAACTTAGTGAGACCCTGTCTTCAAATAAAATAAAAAGGGCTGGTGGTGTAGCTCAGTGGAGAGTGTCACTGGTTTTAATCCCTAATAGTACAAAAACATAAAAGAGGTTAAAAATAAAAATAAATTAAAATTAATAATGGTGCATTGTGGTGTTTAAAACAAAAGTAAAGGTAAGATACATGACCACAAAATCACAAAGAATGGTAGTAGAAAATGAAGAATACTAATATAAAATTCTTACACTATATACTATATGCACCACATATACACACTGTATATAAATACACTTTAATAGTATTTGAAGGTAAACTGTAATAAACATTAAATATAATAACAGTGATAGATTGCACTTTTCAGTCATCTATTCCGTAGTTTTCATATCCGTGTGAGGCCAATAAAATTTTCAATAAGAACAGGCATTATAGATTTTTAAAAATCTTCCCTAAAATCCAGTTATTAAAGTTAGCATGTTTTTTTAAATCTATTTTTAATCTGTTCAAATTAGTTATACATGGTAGTAGAATGCATTTTGACACGATACATAAATGGATTATAACTGCTCATTTTTCTGATTGTACATGATGTAGAATTACACCAATCATGAATCATATATGCACATAGGGTAATAATGTTCAATTCATTCTACTGTCCTTCCTACCCCCATTCCCCGTCCCGTCCCATTCCTTTATTCCTCTCTGTCTAGTCCAAAATACCTGTATTCTCCTCCCCACACCTTATTGTGAATTAGCATCTGCATATCAGAGAAAACATTTGGTCTGTGGTTCTTTGGGATCAGCTTATTTCTCTTAGAATGATATTCTCCAGTTTCATCCATTTATTGGCAAATGCCATAATTTCATTCTTCTTAAAGAAGAATGAGTTAATATTCCATTGTGTATATATACATCACATTTTCTTGACCCATTCATCTGTTAAAGGGCACCTAGGTTGGTTCTATAACCTACCTATTGTGCACTGAGCTGTTATAAAACATTCATGTGGCTAAACATAAATATTTGTTGAAGACGCTATCTTTTCTCTAATGTATGATTTTGGTGCCTTTGTCTAGTATGAGATAACTATGTTAATGTGGATTTGTCTCTGTCTTCTATTCTGTGCCATTGGTCTATGTGTCTGTTTTGGTTCCAATATCATGCCATTTTTGTTACTATAGTTCTGTAATATAATTTAAGTTTTGATACTGTGATGCCTCCTGCTTCACTTTTCTTGCCAAGGATTGTTTTGTCTATTCTGGGTTTCTCATTTTTCCAAATGAATTTCATGATTGGTTTTTCTATTTCTGTGAAAATTGTCATTGGGATTTTAATAGGAATTGCATTAAATCTGTATAACACTTTTGGTAGCATGGCTATTTTGACAACGCTAATTCTGCCTATCGAAGAGCATGGGAGAACTTTCCATTTTCTAAGGTCTTCTTCAATTTCTTTCTTTAGTGTTCTGTAGTTTTCATTTTGTTCGATTGATTACCAAATATTTTATTTTATTTTATTTTTTTGAGGCTACTGTGAATGGGGTAGTTTTTCTAATTTCTCAGTCAATTCATTACTGATGTATAAGAACACATTTGATTTATGGGAAGTAATTTTATATCATTCTCCTTTGCTGAATTTATTTATTAGTTCTAGAAGTTTTCTGGTGGAATTTTTTGGGTCTTCTAAATATAGAATCATGTCATCAGCAAATAGTGGTAGTTTGCGTTTTTCTTTTCCTATTCATATCCCTTTAATTTCTTTCTTCTGTCTTATGGCTCTGGCTAGAGTTTCAAGGAGGATGTTGAATAAAAGTGGTGAAAGAGGACATCCTAGTCTTGTTCCAGTTCTTAGAAGGAATGATTTCAATTTTTCTCCATTTAGAATGATGTTGGCCTTGGGCTTAGTATATATAGCTTTTACAATGTTGAGGTTTGTTCCTGTTATCCCTAGTTTTTCCAGTGTTTTGAACATGAATGAGTGCTGTATTTTGTCAGATTCTTTTTCTGCATCTATTGAGATAATCATGTTATTCTTGTCTTTTAGCCTGTTGAGGTGATGATTTACGTTTATTGATTCCCATATGTTGAACCAATCGTGCATCTCTGGAATGAACTCTACTTGATTTAGTGCACTATCTTTTAAATATGTTGCTGTATGCAATTTGCCAGAATTTCTTTGAGGATTTTTGCATTTATATTCATCAGGGATATTGGTCTGAAGTTTTCTTTCCTTGTTGTGTCTGTCTGGTTGGGTATCAGGGTGATACTACCTTCATAGAATGAGTTTGGAAGGGTTCCCTCCTTTTCTGTTTCATGGAATAATTTGAGGAGGATTGGTGTTAATTCTTCTTTGAAGGTCTTGTAAACTTGGCTAAGAATCTGTCTCGTCCTGGGCTTTTCTTAATTGGTAGACTTTTCATGGTGTCTTCAATTTCATTGCTTAAAATAGATCTGTTTAAATTGTGTATGTCCTCCTGATACAGTTTGGGTATGTTATAAGACTCTAGAAATTTGTCAATGTCTACAATATTTTCTATTTTATTGGAGTATAAATTTCAAAATAGTTTCTGATTACCATCTGTATTTCAGTACTGTCCATTGTGATATTTCCTTTATCATCATAAAGTTTAGTAATTTGAATTTTCTTTTCCTTTTTCTTTCTTGTTAGTTTTGCTAAGGGTTTATCAATTTTATTTGTTTTTTTCAAAGAAATTTTTTTTGTCAGTTCTTTGAATTATTTTTTGTTGTTGATTCAATTCCATTGATTTCAGCTCTTTTTAAAATCATTTCCTGTCTTCTAATGCTTTGGTATTTATTTGTTCTTTTTCTAGGGCTTTGATATATAATATTAGGTCATGAATTGTTGACTTTTTATTCTTTTAATGAATGAGCTCAATGCAATGAACTTTCTCTTAGCACTGCCTTCACAGTGTCCCAGAAATTTTGATATGTTATCACTATTCTCACTTACCTCTAAATATTTTTTAATTTCATCCCTGATTTCTTCTGCTGTTCATTTGTCATTCACTAGCATATTATTTAGTCTTCAGGTGTTAGGGTAGCTTCTATTTTTTATTTCATCATTGATTTCTAACTTCATTTCATTGTGACCTGATGGGATGCAAGGTATTATCTGTTTTTTTTTAATCTATGTATTTGCTAAGAATTGCTTTATGGCCTAATATGTGCTCTATTTGAGAGAAGCATCTATGTGATATGCAAAAGAAAGTGTACTCGCTCCTTGATGGATACAACTATTCCTTATATGTCTTATGAAATGTCCTTCTTGGTCCTATCTGATTAATTTTGTCATGAAGTCCAATTTATCTGATAGGAGGATAGAAACCCCTACTCATTTTACAAGATCCATGTGAATGATATGTTTTTCACATCCTTTTACCTTCAATCTGTGGATGTCTTTGCCCATGAGGTGAGTCTCTTGGAGACAGCATATTATTGGGTCTTGTCTTTTAGTCAGCTAGTCTGTGTCTTTTGATAGATGAATTTAAGCCATTTACATTCAGTGTGATTATTGAGAAAGATTTTTATTCCCTGTCATTTTGATTTATTTTTAGTTTTTAATTTGAATTAGTGTCTCCTTTGACTGACTATTCTTTTTGTGTAGTTCCTCCCTTTGCTGGCTTTTGCTTTTATTTTTCATTACATCTTCATGAAATATTTTATTGAATATGTTTCATAGTGCAGGTTTTCTAGTTGTGAATTCTGTTAACTTTTGTTTATCATGGAAGGTTTTAATTTCATCATCAATTGTGAAGCTTAATTTTGGTAGGTATAGTATTCTTGGCTGGCATTCATGTTTTAAGAGTTTGATGTATATATTATTCCAAGACCTTTTAGCTCTGTGGGTCTGGGTTGAAAACTCAACTGAGAAGTGTGTTGGCTTCCCTCTAAAACTGATCTATTGTTTTACTCTGGGAGCCTTTAAAATTCTATCTCGATTCTGTATGTTAGGCATTTTCATAATAATGTGCCTCAGTGTGGATGTTTTGTAATTTTGTACATTTGTTGTCTTGTAAACCTCTTACATTTGATTTTCCATTTCATTCTTTACGTTTGGGGAAATTTCTGATATCGTTTCATTGAAAAGATTGTGTATTCCTTTGGTTTGTAACTCTACCCCTTCATTTATTCCAATAAATCTTAAATTTGGTATTTTTATGTTATCCCATGATTCTTAGAATTTTCTGTTCATGATTTCTTAACATCTTCTCTCCATGATCAACTCTGTTTTCAAGATTATATATTTTATCTTCATTGCCTGATGTTCTGTCTTCCAGGTGGTCTAGTCTTTCCATTGGTCATGCTTTCCATTGAATTTTTAATTTGTTTATTGCTTTCTTCATTTCAAGGATTTTTGCTTGATTTTTTTTTTTGAGAATCTCTCTTTTACAAAAGGGTTTACAATTTCAAGTTTGCAAAGGGTTTACAAGTTAAAATAGTGGACAAGAGAGAACCAAAGTGGTTTATGATGTGATATTCATGGGGAAGGAAGAGAGAAGATAGAAGTAAAAAATATAGGAAGACTGAAAGAGGAATTAATTAATATTAGTTAATTAATTAAGGAGAAAAGAGAGAAAGAGAATCCAGGGAAACAGATAGGGAGATGAAAAATATATATAAAGTAAAAATTTTTAAAAAAATTAAAAAGAAAAAGAAAAAGTTAAAAAAAGAGAATACACAGAAAACTGTAACATTCTATTCATAGATCCTAGTGCTCAATAAACTGATGCATGAAAAGTACTTCCATTTCAAAGATGGTATAAATGTGAGAGAGAATAGAAAAAAGAAAAAAGGGATTTTGATGAAAACTCGAACTATTGTTTCTGTTGGAGTTCAAACGTTTCTCAGCTTCCCTTCTCAGCAGTTAGGTGAGGTTTTCTGGAGTTTGATGCTTGCTCCACCCTCAGAGTCCATGGGGTTGATAGGGTGAGAGGGTTAGTCCTGGAAGCTGAGTTCCTGGAAGAGGACATAGGCTTGGTATGCTCGGTCTCCTTGCTGCATGCCAGTTGGTCTGGAGATTTTAAGTCAGTGCACCTTTAAGACTCAGCCATTGCTGGTTCATGCTGGAAGATTGCACCCCAAGGATCTCATTGTCCACTCATGTGGTGTAGGAGCCTGTTATTAGTACACTATTTTGCCTATAGACTCCACGATTCCTGGTCTCTGATTCAGTGTCTGAGCTGCATCTGTCCTGCCCCTGCCATTTCATTTTCCTCACCAGGTGCTTCTCTCCCAGCTGGTCCTGCAAGCAGCCAGATTGGAGGTTCAGGGGGAGCCAGGTGGGTTTGTGCAACCAGTATTCTCCTGTGTAAATCTCTTTCCAGGCTTCATTTTCTCCTGGTGACTTATGTACACTCTTGGTCATGCAGTGTGGGTTTGCCTGTCTTGTTTTTTGGTCCAGACTTGGGATTTTTAGTAATCTGTTTTTCTAGCTGCTAGCCCCCACGCTGCAGCTACCAAAATAGTTCCTTCTGCTGTGCTATTTGCATGCCACTGAGAGAGATAGCAATTCCCCTCCCCTTTCACAGATACTGTGCAGCACAGCTTACTGTTTTTTTGAGCAGTGTCTCTGATCTCTAACCTCTCTGTACCCGGACATGCCTCAGTCTTCCTAAGAATGGGGATTCCTTTAATTCCTTTATTGCTTTACTGCATTCTTTTAGGGACTGTTCTGGTTTTCACCTCAGCTACTTTTGTGACTATGGGGCTAAGGTTTTCCCTCTTTGTTTTATTATATACAATTTCTTGAGTACCTAATCTGTTTTGAATGTCCAGTATTTCCAGTAATGTTCCCCCTAATTCATGATTGTTTACCCACTTTACTGAAAAGTTGCCTGTCCACTTTTCTTGACTCACATCACAGAGCTACTAGGGAAGTGACACTTCTCTTCTGCCATCTTGCCACCTCCTCCTGGTCCATTCTTGTCTTTCATGACCTTGGCAGTTTTGAAGAATAATGATCAAGGCATTTTGTAGAATGTCTCTCATAATGTGCTTGTCTGATATTTCCTCAGAATTAGATTGTGATTCTGGAACTGTGGAGATTGCACCCAGAGGTGATGTGCCTTTCTCAGTGCTCCATAGGAGGCATTCCATGCTGTCAGGAGGACTTGATATGGATGATAAAAGGTGAGTGCTTGCCTTTATCACGTGTTCCCATGGTGTCTGTCAGTTTTATCTCTGTTTTCCTGAAGATTTGTGATGTGGAGAATTTTTTTTTCTTTTGTGCTTCTTGGCTACACAGACACACACACACAATCTTTTACATGTTCTAAAATATAACAACCTGATTGAGATTTAGTTTATATATATCACATAGTGCATCCCCTTAAGAGTGTGCAAATTGATGGTTTGTATTACATACACAGAGTTGTGCAATATCACCACAATGAATTTTAAAGCTTTTATAGTCTCAAGAAGAAATCCCATTGCCATTAGTAGTCACTAACATTCATCCTCAGTGCCCAGCACTAGGCAGCCCATCCCCATTGGTTTGCCTATTCTGGACATTTTATTGAAATGTTGTCCTGTCACATGTGCTCTTTTGTGATTGAGTTTTTCATTTGCATACTGTTTTCATGGTTTCTCTGTGTGGTGGTGATTTCAGTGTTGCATTCCTTTCTGTTGCTAAATAATATTCCACTGAGTGGACAGTTGTGTTTTGTTTACCCCATTCATGAGCTGATAGAAATTTAGGTTGTTTTCAATTTCTATCTGTTGTGTATAATGCTGCTGCAATCATTTATGAACACATTTTGAAAAATTAAGCTCTGTATCTTAATTATTGAGGTCTAAGAGGGAAAGAGTTATTTATATAATCTATGTGCAAGTCTTCCATGAGATATTTTCTCCAATCAATGGCTTGTCATTTTTGTTTTGTGTGATTTGGGGAGAAAAAGTTTTTAATTTGCTGAAGTTTTATGTTTTAAACTGATAAATTGATCATTTTTATGTTTTAGCTTTTATATAAAATGCTTAAACTATTTGAAAATTAATTTTTATATATGGTATGAGGTAAGTCTTAAGGCTTTTTTTGTCCCCATGTGAATATCTGTTTATTCTAGCATCACTTTTTTAAAAGACTCTCCTTTTCCTTTTTACCTTTATGAAAAACCTCTTGACGATGTATTTGTGGATCTCTTTTTCGACTCTTTACAGTGATTTGTCTAATATTGATACAGCCCCTCCAGCTTTCCTTTGACTGGTGTTAGCTTAATATAGCTTTCTTCATCCTTTAATTTTAACTTATTTTTATGTTTCTGTTTGAAGTGCATTTCTTATAAGTGGAATATAATTGGCTTTTGCTTTTTAAATCTTCTGTTATGAACCTTTGTCCTTTAATTGGAATGTTTAGAGCATTTACATTTAATGGAATCATTCATGTGGTTGGTTTTAAATCTATTGTCTTGTTGTTTTCTTTTGTCATACCTGTTTTTTTTCTTTATTTACCTTCTCTTGGATTAAGATTAATTGAATATTTTAAAAAAAATTTTCCATTTGTCTTTTTTAATATAACCATAGTTCATTGTTTTGTTATTCTAATAGTTGTCTTAGTTTTGTTTTATTTAATTAATTCACGAATTTCTTCATTCATTCGTACAGACATGCATTCATACCAGGGGCACTCTACCACTGAGCTATACTCAGCCCTTTTCACATTCATTTTTGAGGCAGGGTCTTGCTGAATTGCCAAGACTGGACTTGGATTGGCTACTTTCCTGCCTCAACCTTCTGCGGTGCTGGGATGACAAGTATGTGCCTCCGCCCTCTTGCTCAGTGCTTACCCTCTGTGTGTGCTCCTAATCACAGCCCTTGAAGGGGTGTTGCTACACCTCATTTCTAAGAGCCGTCCAGCAGTGTGCTTCCACTACCTGCCTGCTGGTCTTCACACTGTTTTTATAGTGCATCTTACTTATGTGTATGTTTCTCCCCAGGAGGTCTAAGTCATTCAGATTGCACCTGCAGACTGTGGTCCCTTGGAACAGTGGTGGCAGTGACATGTTCTTCCCTGATGACTGGTGCCGCCTCTGTGTGGAGTGCTTGGGCACCCTCAATTTGTGGTGGCCTGCCATCTTGTGTGGTTCCTCCTAGTTTTTCCTCTGCTCCTCAGCTGTGGGCTGGAGTGCTGCTCTTCTGTGCACTGCCAAGGCCCTGTGGCCTGAGTCTCCCCTTCCCTTAAGATGACTGTCACCACTTATCCTGCCCATAGCTTTCCTTACTCCCCCAAGTAAGCATCATCACTCCTTCTCATTTTATGGGTTTTATTGCTGATAATCACAGGAAGATGGGAAAGTAAAAATAGTGAGTGTAGAGAAATGTCTGAATTTAAAAAAAATGCCTTCCAGACTCAGAACCCTCAGTCAGAGGGAGGGCTTCCAGGTGCCTCTTTGGTAATCTGCCTTCTGTGTTTATTGGCTCTTAATTTCTTCCACTACCTCAGACTTTTCTTTCAAGTCTGTTTAGTCTTGAAGAATCAGTCAGCAAAGGAGAAAAAGATTTTCCCTTGTCTTAGTGGATAGTTTCAAAGTCTAATGACTGCCAGAATGGGAGATGTGGGTCCCCCCTGAAGTGACTGTCTGAGACAGGCCTCAGCAGTTCTGTCCTCCTTTTGGACGGTGGTTGCTGCCTTCCTTTGCTCCATCACCTGGCTTAACACAGTGCCAGGAACATAGTGTCCTTTGGTCAGTGTTATCCACATAGCTGTGTGGATTGTTGCTCATCTCCATAGTCAGATTATTATTAGAGGACTCCTTGATATCATCTGGGACTTCAGGGCTGATGAAGATGACTTCTCAATGGTAGTGGAAATTGTAGTTTGACAGTCAGAAGATTCTGGTCTGTAAAACTATTTTGCATCACATATTTTTTACTTATATGTTTGTAAGAAATGATATATACCCAGTGGTAGCAAAATTAAAAATCTATTTATTAATCAATCAACTTTAAGCAGTCTGACCACAAATGAGTTTGTCATAAAGAATGGGTATCTTATTTGAAAATGACACAAATCATCCTTATTTTAGAAAATTAGGAAGACTAATAGTTATGAATGCCATTTGCCCTGGCAGTTAGGCCTTTTTTGTATTTCTTGAGTTTTGCCAGATGATTGGTTGCTAAGAAATACCCAATCAAAAGAGGTCCTTTGGATTAGAACAATCCCAGTCATTAGTTTTTCTCACCTGTGATCTCCATGGGCTAAATCTTGATTTTTCTTTCTCTTTCCGCTTCTCCATGATTGCTATTCTGGAAGAAAAGCACATTGCTGTGTGGCAGATGCCAAGGCCTTGTCCTGTGCCC
Organism: Urocitellus parryii; assembly: GCF_045843805.1. Classification (NCBI taxonomy): domain Eukaryota; kingdom Metazoa; phylum Chordata; class Mammalia; order Rodentia; family Sciuridae; genus Urocitellus; species Urocitellus parryii. Next base: position 87,115,794 of record NC_135537.1, on the reverse strand, counting down.
CCTCCCCCGCCCCTCGGTAGAGATGAGTGAGATGAAGAATGCAGGGTTGCCGGCCCTGACAGCTGCTGCAGCCCCCTTGCCTGCTCTAGTAACGAATGGCGAGCCACTGCAGAAAGTTTCAGGACTCTTAGGCTTTAGAATTCTGAGCATTTTAAACTGAAAATAGAAAAATAAGCCTTCCATGTACTTCCCGTATTAGTTTAAAATATTCATATGAATATGACACAACGCTTTTAAAAAGTCCCAAGTGGATGTTTGGAGTCTTTAAATGGATTCTCTTTGTAAATGAATCACCATTTATAGTGCTGCTGCAATTATATATTTGTGTTAAATTTAATGTGGTATATTGGAGCTAGAACCGCTCTTTTGTTTAATGCTTTGCCTTAGAAATAATTGGGATGCGTGGATTGTGGGGGAGTGCATTTATGAAAGAATTATTTATAATGTATACATTCTGGCTGGAATTTAAATAAGCACAACCCATAGGCCTGGCACATAAGCCATTAGTTGTAATGGCTTTTGGATGCTGGCCCAGCATGCAGACTTCTTGCTCCTTCCTCGATTTATATATGGCTTATTATAATAGAGTTGTCATTCTCTCTTCTTTTTATGTTTTTATATTGCCATATAGCTTATTAGCTTTTTAAGCCTGTCTGTAGCATAAATACTCTAAATGGGAAATGATTTTTAATCTGCATTTGTCTAATTTTTTTGATGAAATATTTTAGTAAGAAAAGCTAAAAACTATAAGTATATACTATATAAGATGCTTGGCTTAACCTTAATGTAATCCTTTCTCTGGTTTTCATTGCTCTAGAGCCCATGGTACAAACTGAGTTGATGAAATGGGTCCCTCTTGTTGGCACTTTTCTACAAGGAAACAATGCACGTTTCCAGTGGTGTTGTGTGGATATCTCATACCTGCTGTAGTGAGAGACCTTATGAATCCAGTCAGGTCTGAAGATTGTCACCTAGATCTCCTTAGCAAATCCTCATTGGTCTTGTTTTAGCTGATATTCATGATTCAGAAAACAGTCTCCTTAGAGCTGGTTCAGGAACATAGGCTCTGCTTGTGCTCAGCTCCTCTCATGAAGCAGGAGGGGTAGGCAGCACTGCATCCTATGGACGGGGCCTTTCTCTTCTCATTAATATTTTGTTATGGAAATTTTTTCAACCTGCATTGCAGGAGAGGGAAAATTAAAATGAATGTTCATGTACCTTCATCACTTCAGCCAGTATTGACATTTGACCAATCATTTTTCATTTTTCTTCCAAGGTAAGATCATCCCAGATAAAAGCAATTCCCAGACACCCTATTACTTCAACTATAAATACTTTAGTGTAGCTAAGAAGTACTCTTTTTAAGAAACATAATGGCAATGTCATTATTATAATTTATAAATTATTAATAGTTATTTAATATCATCTAACATCTAGTCATTGGTCAGATTGTCCCAGTTTTCTCATATGTGTGGCTTTTGCAGATGGTTTGTTCAAAACAGAATACAGATAAAGTCCCCAACTTGAATTTAGTAGATAAGTCTCTCAGATCCCTCTGCCTTTCCCTTGTCATTTATTTATTGAGGAAGCCAGACCTTAATTCTACAGAATTTCTCACATTATGGATCTGGCTTGTTTCACCTCTAGTGTCACATTGTCTTCCTGTTCCAAGTATTTTTTTTATAAATTGGTAGTTACACCTGGAGGCTCCATGAGACTCAGTTTCTGTTTTAGAGAGATAGTAGATAGGCTATTAGAGAGATTGTAGATAGGCTGTTTTCTCCTGCTGCATCAGATCAAGAATCACAGAAACTCTTGAATGGCCCTTTCTGTGTGTCAGCTTTGACTTGGTTGCAGGTGTCATCAGCCTTGTCCTTCCATATAAAGCTGCCCATTAGTTTGTCAGCCAGCTTGATGGTCATTGCCAAAACCCAGTATTTTTGTGGGAGGATGTTCAGTTATGAGGCTCTGGTTCTATCATTCTTTCTTAGGTTAATGACTAGAATTTGTAAAGAGCTTCCCCTATCAACTATTTGGTTAACCCTAAAGATCTATTTGTACAGCGAAAGACAGGGCAAATGGTTTATTTTCCCCATTATTTACCTATTTCCAGAATAATTAGCTCGTGTCCTAATAATCTGCAGAGGTGACCAGTTAGGTTTTTAGATATGTTTTTAGTATTGTTATTATTCCCTGAATTGTAACCTAATTAGATAATACTTTAATCCACTGTGGGCCTGTTCTTTTGTTGTTGTTGTTGTTTGTTTGTTTTTAGTTGTAGATGGACATAATACCTTTATTGAACCCAGTGCCTCATACTTGCGAAGCAAGTGCTCCACCACTGAGCCCCAACCCCAACCCAAGGGCCTGTTCTTTTTGATGATCAAGTTATCCCAGCTTTGACCAGTGGAAGGCCTTCAGTTTGGCTCCAGAATCTTCTTGAAGTTGCTCAGTAGACTTTGATAGTGCATCTGTGCCCAGAATGTGCCGTTCCTCCAAGAAGCTCAGGTTCCTTTACAGAGGAATGATAATAGGAAACCAGAGCATAGTCCTCTGGGTGGTACTCATAGCAACAAGGGTGAGCTTTGCTTCTAGTGACAGAACAATTTATTTTTTAAATAAAATCCCTCATGAATTTATATTGATATTTCTAACTCAAATTTAGGATAATAGGACTTGTATTTAACTTCTTTGGTTTTATATTTGTATCTTTTCTTTTAAACCTAAGAACATAAATCTCGCTTCTTAATGACATTAACATGTATGTGCATCAAAGCAAAACCCTAGAGCATTGCTGATAGTGTGGCAGTTTGCCAAATGTGGCTTAGGATTTCTTTGTGTTCCTTTTGCCTTGGGGTTGCTCCCACTAGAAACGCATATGTTACCATGTTTTAAAGCCACTTGCATTGAACCTTCTTTTGTAGTAAAGCCACCAGCTTGACACACAGTTAGACTCGTGTGTGTATGTGTGTGTGTGTGTGTGTTGAGGTAAGTGCCTACTGCTTTGTCTAGGCTGGTTTTGACTTCTCTGCCTCAGCCTCCTGAGAAGCTAGGACTATTGGTGCATAGCTATTTATTTATAAGAATAGCTTCAACTTTTACATTTTGATTTGTAATTATTTAAGGTGGTTACTTAGTTCCAAAGTCAAAAACAAAACCTATCTGGTCACCTGTCTCCATTCCTGTCCCTGCTGCCTGTTCTCTCCCTCCCTTCTAGGTAACCCTCTCTTTCAGCGGTTGGCTTTTTCTTACATTACAACTCTCAGATCATGGCCCTGTGCTCCCCATTTCTGTCCTTCCTCAGATGCACTGTGCCACAACCTGCCTGCTTCTCTCCCCTGCTCTTCCTTGCTCTCCCTGGTGCTGGGAATCTGTGTATCTCTTCTTTGTTTGCTTTTCCTTGCAGTAGGATACTCTATGGGAGGATGAAGCTTACATTTTTGCACATTGGGGTCAATTCTAGTCTTTTATACTGTAAATCTGTTGTGAGGAATAATAATAGCCTGGCAACATTCTATCTGTGTCAGTAGTGTCTTCTGAAGATGGCTTTCCACAAAGGATAAATGTATTTAATTTTTAATGGTATGCCATGTTTTCATTATTTTTAAAGAAATTCTAAAATTCTGACTTGTCTTTCTTCCTTGATCCAGTGTTATTAAAGGAGAAGATGCCCAGTTTTAACTATTAAACCATGTGATGGGATGGAGTTTTCAAGTAGGGAGAAGGTTGCCTGTTTCCACTCTTCTAACCTGGGTTTCTGGACATGTTTGCATTTCCTCTCTAGGTACCAGCGTTATTTCCCACATGTCTAATCAGAATGTGGTGCAGTTTCTTCTATTCACTCACTTACTCTGACAGGTTCTGAGTGCCCATTATGAGCCAAGCTCTGCGCTTTGTGCCTGGGGATAAGGAGATGAAAAGGACAGATGTTCTTCCGCAGAACACACATCTGTGGGTGCAGACATTTCCCTGTTTCTTCATGATCGTCATCTTTTCAATTTTGTTGAATGCTTGGATTTTTTCAGCTGTGTGTGTGTGTGCATGTGTGTGTGTATGTATGTATGTGCGTGTGCGCTGTAGATACAGTGAATGTTGTAAAGAATGCAGTTTTATTTTTTTGGTTTTTCTTTTGTCTTTGGATACATGCTTGAAAATGAGATTATACTGGGTAAGGGGATTTGACATTCTCTTGACCTGTGTCATCTGTCATTGACATATACCCTATTATGGAAGGGTTGAGGCAGGAAGTGTGGTTTTAATTCCAGAACCTAGCATGGTGCCCTCAGTTGCTCTGTGATTGCTGCAAGGCGCATCAGTGACCAAGAGTAGGCACTCCCCACTGTCCTCCCACACTGCTTCTCCACTTCAGCCTCCAGCCCACTTCCTCTGCTCCTGCCTCAGTGGCTCCCTGCCGTGCTCTCACCAGGGCTGCTGTGCTTCTGAGCTCCGTTCTGGCCACACCTGCCCTCCTTTCCTCTTTCCTGCTGCCCTGGCCTTCTTGCCCCTGGAGATGGCTGGCTGCATAACCCTATCCTTACCTGCATATCCTTTCTGTTCTTCCTCAGCCATCCCACCCTTTTGGGCCCATCCCTGCCATCACCTCCATTTTTTTCCCCCTTTTGACAGTGCTTCCCTGGCCCTGCCTGCACAGTCCCATCCCCCTGTATTCTCTACTGATGGTTGTTGATCTCCATGGGAGGGAGTCCCATCACGCATTGATTGGTGCCATTGCAAATTTATGGCTTCCAATCGTGGCTGGACTTGCAGCGTGGCGTGGCAATCCGTTTCCTTGTCCCTCATCAGCTGCTTTTCACATTATCCTTGGCAGCTTTCTTAGACCTTTGCCACTTTCATCAGGCCCCTCACCTCATCCTGCCTCCACCAGGCAGGTGACCTTGCCTTTTACATCACTGAGAAAATAGAGGCCTTCAATCTTCATCCCCTATTGCAATGAATGGATCCACCATCTGCTTTATTCAATTCCCCTGAGCTGCAACCTGGGAGCCATCAAAATTCTTCCCTCTCACCTCCTACATCCAGTTAGATTCAAGCCACATCATCTTTGATTCTATCATAAATACATAATCCTGAGGGTATCCCTCCTGTCCATTCCCACCATTTTCAAACCCAAAGCTGGGAGAAAACTAGCCTTACTGAACACTCTGAAGCCCTCCTGCTCCTTGGCATAGCACATACTCCTTTGTGGGATGCCTGGGCCTTCCTGCCGTCAGCCCTCTCAGGACCTCATCCTCTAAACCTGCCTGCTCTTCCCAGTGCTCCTTCTGTCTGCTCCTGTCAGTTTGTGCTTTCCAATGCTAGATGCCTACCCTTGCAGACGTCAGCTGTAGGGCTGCTGGCAATGCCCCAAAGGTCCACAGTGAGTTAAGATTCTAGCTCTGCAGAGATGCACATGGTTTTGCCCACAGTGGTATTGCTGCCAGGTACTTCTAGGCACTTGCCTCTCAGGACAGTGTGTTCATCACCTTGAATGAACACCAGCACTCAGGCGAGGCATGCCATTGGCAGTGCTGGGGCAAGACCCAGTCTCGGGAGGACTGCTGCAGCCTTGCTCAGTGACAGTTTCTTGAGCCATGGCTCAGTGAGAAGCACTGCTCCAGGATGAGGGTAGATGGCCTGCTTTAGTTCTCCTGCTGTCCGCACCTGGTGAGTGACAGTTGTCTCAGAGCCAAGGAAACTGAGATGCTAGCAGATGGAGCTCTGGGTGTCAGGTAGTGCTAGGTGGTGGACTTGCTTTCTGAGGCTCACCTGTCATCTGTTTGGGATGGTGGAGGCTCTTCTAGCTCTATAACTAGAATCTGTTCTCCATGTTCTGAATCTGAGCCCCTGACTGTAGAAGTAGATCTTATTGTCTTGACCCCTATAACCTTGTGCAGGGTCTGCTCCTGGTGACATTGCAGTGAATGTTTGTGGAGCTGAATTGGCTGCAAGCTCTCCTTTGCCCTGTGGCTGTGTCTTCTCAGCTGGCGTGGGCTCTGCTCCAGTCAGGTGTCTTCCTGTGGCTTTCTGCTCCTGTCTTCCTGACTTGGCCTGCTCACTGTCTGGCATTCTCCTTGGCTCCTTGTCTCCCTCCTCTCTTTGCTGCTCCCTGGCCTTGACCCTGAGCACACCACCCACTCTGCTCCCTGTAGCCAAACTCCTCTGCCTGGGTTGTCACTCAGGCGTCCACTTCCTGCATCACAGAGGATGCTCCTGGAAGCTGATTAATAGGAATCTGGCCATGAACTTGACCAGTCTGCTCACTGGAAAATCCAGTGCATTTTTTTTAAAGTAATTTCAACTTTTAATATATCATGGATTATTCAAGCATCCATGGAAGGATTGTGCAGTTGTGCAGTGAATACTGCTATGCCTACAAACATACCCATTCTGCAGCTTTGATTTAGAGGTCACAGCTATGGTTACAGTGCCCTGTATCCCTCCCTTCCATAGGAAGCAGCCATCCTTCACAGCTTGGTGCTCACGGATGATTCACTTGGTGATGGTGAGTAAGCTTGCATCTCAAGTTTTGGTGCTGCACCACCTCACACAGGTGGCACTGGACTGTGCGAGGCGCATCATTGCCTGTGCTTCCCTCTGTGCTCTAGGTCTGCCCACGTGGATCTGAGGCACTCCCAGTCATCCATTTTAAGTGCTTCCTAGCACTGTAGTTAGGTTCCCCCTTCTACTTGCTTATCTGGATAATAACCCTTTTTTGACTTCTTTTTCTTCTTTGCTTGATCCATTGAAGCCATTGGTCACTGTTCATTATTGTGAATTTTTAAAAAATATTTTTTAGTTGTAGATGGACACAATATCTTTATTTATTTTTATGAGGTGTTGAGGACCGGACCCAGTACCTCACATGTGTGAGGGAAGTGTTCTACCATTGAGCCCCAGCCCCAGACCCATGACTTTTTTTTAATGTATTTTTTGCCTTTGTTTTATTTTTTTTATTTTTTATATGGCGCTAAGGACTAAATCTAGTGCCTCACACATGCTAGGCAAGTGCTCAACCACTGAGTCCCAGCCCCAGCTCCACCACTGTGAGTTTTTGAAGAAACTTTTACTGGATGCCTATTTAGGCATTTCATGCAGCTACACCTCAGCAGTGGGATGGAAGGGTGATGGACACATCCCTGACTCTCCTGGGGCTTTGCCCTGGGACCCTCCCTCCTTTGGATTCTGGTGAGAGTAGCTTTAGTACTCACCACTGTGCATGTGGGCGTCCTATATCCCAGACCCTCTTCTCAGTCCTTTGTTAAGTCCTTTCATTCCTACAACAGCCCCCTGAAATTGGTTCTATATGCTTGACAGTCCACGGCTTAACAATAGTGTAAGGTTTTTGAACTTTACAACGGTGGGAAAGCATACTCAATTTTGTTTTTCACTTTCTGAGTATTCAGTAAATAATATGGAATATTCAATACTTTTATAAAATATACTTTATGTTAGATGAACTTGCCCAACTTGGTCTAATGTAAGTATTCAGAGCACATTTAAGATAGGTGAGGCTAGGCTATAATGTTTAGTAAGTTAGGTATATTAAATACACTTTTGATTTTAAGATATTTTCAACTTAACAATGGATTTATTGGGACAGAAACACATCATGGGTCTGGGAATATCTGTATTCTTTTTCTTGATTTCTTTCTTTCATTTTTTTTTTTTTTTTTGCAGAGCTTGGGATTGAACCAAGGACCTCATTCATGCCAGGCAAGCTGAGCCACATCCGCAGCCCCTGTGATCCACTTTTATATAAAAAAAATATTTTTTAGTTGTTGGTAGACCATTATTTTATTTATTTGTATGTATGTGGTGCTGAGGATAGAACCCAGTGCCTCACACATGCTAGGCAAGTTCCCTACCACTGAGCCTCAGCTTCAGCCCCCTTATGATCCACTTTTACAGATGAAGACAGTGACTCTTAGACAGGCCAAGTCACTTGTCGAGGGTGACTTCATAGGTGTGCTGTCCAGCACAGGTGGGACACAGCATTCCTCTTAACAGCCAGAGCCGGCACCAGTGTTGTAGCATCTCCTCTTGGCTCCTGGGTGCCCCCGCCTTGCCCCTCCCCTTCTTCCTAACTTGCCTTGCTCCTGTCTCCATCACCATCCCTTGGTCCTCTGCCCATCCCTAAGGATTGGTTTTCTTCATGGGATTGTCTTTGGTCTTCTTTTTCTCATAGTACCAGGGCTCCCTCCACGGTCTCATCTGCCACCCCACCCAAGGGAGAATTCACATGCAGGGCGGGGTTTCTCTCTGCTTCTGTGTTTCTCTCTGGTTCTCAGCTCCAAACACATGCCAGACCCTTAATCAGAGTGTGACACCGCAGAGTTGTGGATGTTCACTTCTCACCGCCACCAAGTCCTGTCACCCGTGTGTGGGTAATATTGTGGGCTATCACCTTTCTCCTGCTGGCAGCCAGCCCGGGCCCATTCCTCCCACCTGGTTGTTTCAATAGCTGTCTTCCTGACATTTCCACCTTCAGTCTTTTGTTACCTCCAATTCCCTCAGCATAGCGCTGTCAGAATGATCTTCTTGAAACACTTATTTTCCTTCATCGCTGGTCAGAAGCACTGGTGTCACCTCCCTTCTGTGGCCAGCAGTCTCTCAGGCTTGCTCTCTTATAACCTGATGTTGACTGATCATCTGCAACTCTGTCTGCGTACTTCTGTGACCTGATATTATTTTCCTGCCTCCCCATCATGGTGATGGGTTGTGTGTTTTATTACTTTCTCTGTAAATGGCAATTTTGTGTGCTTTCATTTCTCTAAAAATGACTCTCTACCTTTTACGAATCCCTCTGAGTCCCAGTACTTGTTCACTCAATGCTGATGGCAAAGAACAGACACTCCTCTGCCCTCATATTCTGTTGTTTATGGAGTCTTTCTTTTCCACACCAGTGTCTTCTTGAACCCCTTCCCTGTGGTGTTCTTTTGCACCAGATGTCATTCATGTCTCGGGTGTATTCTAGGATTCACCAAGCAGCAGGAGGAGGATGCCATGTTTCCCAGCTCCATGTTTGCAGAGGAGAGAATGTACTAAATCATCCATTTATTCAACAGTTCCTAATAGAACAAAAAAGTCATGCCCAATACTGCTGGTCTAGAGGTTATGCTGGAGGACAGACTTGTTACCTGCTCTCTGAGTTCACCCTCTGTGGTGGGGGAGACAGGTGGTACTTTTGAGTCATGTGGGTCAAGATGTGTATATATGTGTACAGTGTCAGTATATCCATGCAGAAACATGGGAAGAGCCATGGAGGGAGAGTGCAGGGCTCGTTTTGGTGTAGACCAGGACCTGGCCCAATTGGAGTTCAGGGAGGAAGGGGCTTTGGACTGAGAGGGTGGAATGGTAGCATCAGCTGAGCCGAGGGGCCCTGGAGAGGAGGAGGGAAAGTGCAGGAGACCGAACATTGAGTGCTCAGCCGGGGCAAAGATGGAGGGCCTGCTTGGGAGTCTAGTCTTCTGCTACTATTTCACCTTTGCCTTTTCCCCTCTTCTAGGTTAGCAGATCCAGTCAGGAAGTGTTCTTGATTCTTCTGTAACATGATCTACTTTTCCGTCATGATATTGGAAACAAAGCATGTCCAGTTCTGCTGGAGCTGTCTGCCCCAGACAGTGTTGATGAGGAGAACAGAAGCTGTGAGCTGAACCTGACAAGTAGTGACTGCAAGAACCCATTGGGCCTGTCCTGTATGTTGGTGTGTGCAGGACTCGAAGGAACATATGTGTTCATTCTGGCCAGCACCATTCCTGTAGCCAAGGTGGCCAGTGACTCAGCCTCAGTCACAGGAAGCTCATGGGTCAACCCTGAGCCTGCTGCAGAGGCAGTGGTCCTTTAAGCACTCCTCATTTAAGAAGGCAGGGCTCTGGAAATGGAAATGATGTGGTGGCCGAGGCATGGGCCTAGCACCTCTGCTCGGTGAAATGCTCAAGTGCACAGACAGAGCCTTTGACCTGCCTGGATCCTGGGGCTTGTTTCTGCAAGGCAGGAACATCATGTGGTATGTGAGATGATTTTCAGTGGTACTTGAGATAGTTAAGGAAAAATTTGTGTCTAATTTATGATGTAGGGCAAGAACTCAAGTAGACAGGTAAGCACAGAAGCCACTGTGAAGGATGCAGATGTGAATAGATGTTCACAGCAGTGTGGGAAATGCTGTTGAATGTTTGTGTTCTTATCAGTTAAAGACATATGGTGAAAGTAATAGTTTCTCTACTAGTATCTTCTCTCTTTAATAGTTAATGAAATGGTACCCTTGGGTTTGGAAGAGTCTGAGCCCATTGCTAAATGACTATATGACTTTCTGCTTGCTGGAGCCTTTATTTGCAGACCAGTAGGTGATGAGCCATTGGAGCTTTTACCAACCTGAAATCAGAGGCTGCAGCCTGGCCTGTGGCTCCAGGAGAGGTTGTCATGGACCATCTTGTTTCTGAAGCTGCCATTCCTCCATTGACCAGTGCAAAGGTTGCTGTGTGGCATGACCCTTTCTGTGTGCAGTACAGAAGTGCATAGCTTGGGATTATTTCAGCATTTTAGGAAAAATTTGTACATAAACGATTTTAAAAATCATGAGCCTTAATTATGAGTAAATAAAAGAGGATAGTTTTCTTAAACTATCTTTTATTAAGATAAACTATCTTTTCTTAAACTATTCTTTTATTAAGTAAAGAATGATATTAGAGAAAGGAATTATTTTCTTTTCCAAAATACAAAATCATTATACACCATAGAGCTAAAATATTATATTGTATCATTAGAACATTTGGCAATTTTTCTTCGTTTATGTAAAAGTTTTCTTCAACTATGTGTTAAAGGCCTGGATTTTTAAATTAATTTAATTTTTTGCATCTTCCATATGTTTATAAGATGAATCAGCCTGAAGAATAATTGATTGTTCAAATTCAAATTCTCCAGGGTTCTTTTATAAATTTCAAGTTTCTCTACAAGAAATTAAATTTATTATGCAAAATGAACCTGGATAATAACATTTAGTGGGGTATTTGGCAGTTGAGCAGTCAACTTTGCCAACTAGATCTTCTTCATTTGGAAGTTGATTAGGTGAGTTTCCAAGGTTACGATCGACAACCAAATATCTTATCCCTAAGGACTGATAATACCATGAAAAATAATGCTAAATGCATTTTTTGCATGATATTTATTTTGTTTTGTTTCCAAACGCTCCATTGTTGTCAGCAATATCCTTCTTCTTCTTTTTTCTTTGAAACATTTGGAAAATATAACAGGCCTCTAAGAAGCTCTCTCCACAAATCACTTGCAGAACAAATTAGTTCACATAAATTTTCTTTCTTATTCAAAGTGAGTTGCTGGTATCATGGTTTGAATCTTGAGCTGTGGCTGCAAGAACTGAAATGGCCTTGGACCCCCTACCCATTACTAGGCCAGGCACATGCCTTTGTCCCCACAGTGTTTCTAGAGGGTTTCTGAGCTTCTCCCCAGAGCTCCTATAGGAACAGACTGTGGAGTGTTCTGTATGGCCTTCATGAGTCTTAGTCTAGTTCCTCCCCAGAACCTCAGAGAGAACATGCCCCTTGGGCCCCCAGGAGCTGTGGAGTGCAGACAGAGCTCACCTCTTGTCAGCTGGGAAATGGCACTGTGGGTAGAGTGTGGGTTTCATTATTCAAGGAAGTAACGTGTGTGCTTTGCAGGTTCTGATTCAGCTGGTCTGTGAGTGACCTTCAGCACTGTGGCACCAGCATGTTTCTGTTTAGAAGTGGTTTGGGGAGCTGATGGTTTGCAGGATGATCGAGAAGAAATGAATTAAATTGGGCTGGGCCAGTGCCCTCTGTGTCTAGGGCTGTCTTTGCAACCATGTAAACACTGCCACAGCACAGGTAAAAATACACACCTACTGAGAACAGTGCTGTTCGGAGGAATGGCTTCTCACTCCTAAGGAAACTGCTGGGATGAGGATAGATTCCTGGGTTCCTATGTGCTTCTTGCTCATGTAGTCTTTCTCAACCCCCCAAGCAGCATTAGTGACTTTAGAGTTTGTACATATCTGTCTTCTGTCACTCGGCAGTTGAGTTGTGAGCTCTGTTTGTTTCTCCCTTGAGACAAGGAACTCCTCAAACATGGGCCCAGCATCTCTGCACCATCAACACTCAGCACAGTGCAAGGCCCAGTGTTGGTCCTGGATAAATGTTAGTTGTTGGATGAATGGATTGGTTCAAGGCGGCAAGAGCTGTATCTTGTAATTATATCTAGACAGGATAAACAGGACACCGGAGACCAATTATAATTCCTCTTGCTTGCAGGGAGGCCATTAGCATTCTGAAATTATAACTAATTGTCAGAAGCCTGTTCTCTCTCACAATGCATTTCACATTAAGGCTTCCTCATTTTTTGTCTTCATTCCTGTTTTTAGGCTCATTTTTATTTGTGCATTTATTTAAAGAGTATGTTGTGGTTATACGCCATAAAGAATAGTTGGTTCCAACAAACTAAACGCAGATCATCATTTTATATACATGGTTTCTGGGGCCACCGGAAAAATCATTTCTTGTCACTCAGTGTGCTGACTTTTAATGATTCTTGCTTTGTTTTTTACTGTGTGATAATAAGGTCATGTGGGTGTGGCAGAGGGGAGTGGAAGGAGGTACTGGGAACTCTATAGTTGCCCGTTACCCTGGAAACAGAAGCCTAATGTCTCTGTTTATTGAGGCTGTAACTGTACAACTTTGCTGAGTGAGATCAGAAATATGTGCCTACTAAGTTAGAAGATACAAGCCTTTTCCTTTTTTGTGCTATGGAGCTGGTTTCTGCTTCTACCTGCTCTGATTACTCTTTTTTCTTCTCTTGCCTGCTTGTCTGCTAATTCCAAATAGAGTGATGGGTGAATTACCCACTCAGGACCTTTTCCTACTCTAAAGCAGCAGTGCTGAGTATACATTGAGACTGGCAGACTTCAGAGACAGAAGGTCCTCCCTTCCTTCCTCCCTTCCCTTTCCCTCTTCACTCCCTTTTATTTTAATTTTTTCGGGGGTTACAGGGATTGAACTCAGGGACACTTGACCACTCAGCCACATCCCCAGCCCTATTTTGAATTTTATTTAGAGACAGGGTCTCACTGAGTTGCTTAGTGCCTCGCTAAACCTCTGAGTCTGGCTTTGAACTCGCGATCCTCCTGCCTCCGCCTCCCAAGCCACTGGGATTACAGACGTGTGCCACTGTGCCCAGCCACTCCCTTTTATTTTGGGGGCAAGATTGGAAGATTGTTTTTTAAAAAACTTTTTTTAGGGCAACTTTTCATTTGTTTTATTTTAACATATTTCAGAGAAGTTGCAAGAATAATAACCCAAACTCCTGTACCTTTTTACAACTTCCTTAGTAGTTCATGTTCTACTCCATTTGTTCTTGCCATTTTCTCTCTTTAAGCACATATACATGGGCGTGCACATGCACACACATTTTTTTTCCTGAGTATTCGTGAGTAAGTTGGAGACATTGTGCCCCTTTACATCTAAATACTTCAGTGTATATGTCCTAAAACTAAGGAAATTATTTTTGTACAAATACAGCACAGTGATCAAATTTGGGGAATTTTAGCATTGATATTGTGCTAATCAATGTCTGTCATTTGCAGTTCACATCCCGGTGCCATTTGTGGAGGATCTCTCATTGTGTCAAGTTGTCTCCACTGATCTGGTCTGGTTTCTACCAATTTGGAACAGTTACTGAGTCTTTGAATTTTGTGACATTGATATGTACAGGCTGGTTCTTTTGTAGAACGTCTCCCGATTTGACTGATGTGTCTTAATGAATGGATTCAATCTGTCCAACTGGCTGAGTGTCATAGAAATGATATGTTCTCAGTGTGTCATGGCAGGAGGCACAAGACCTGCTAATACTTGGGATGTTAATTTTGTTGACTTCATAGATAGAGACAGTATTTGCCCAATTTTACAGGAGAGTTTCCTCAAGGCTGTGTGAGTATACTCTTCCTCATTAAACTTTCACTCATGAATTTTAGTACCTGTGGATAATTCTAGTTGTTCCCTTTCCATTATTTGCTAATAGATTGTTGAAGAATTAACATCTATATTTAACAGAGTCATTGTAGGTAATTTTCTTGTTATGTCTTTGTCAGGTTTTGGAATCAGAGTTTTCTGGCCTCAAAAATGAGTTGGGAATTAGTCCCTCCTCTTCAGTTTTCTGATTAAATAGTTGTTTAAGATTGGAGTTATTGTCCCTCCTAAATATTTGTTCAAATTCATCTGCCTGGTTCTAGAATTTTTTTTAATGAAATGGTTTTTGATAACAAATTCAAATCAGACACAGGGCTTCATTTTGGTTATTTCAGTCATGTCAATGGGTAAGTTGGATGTTTTAGAGAATTTATTAAATTCATCTAAGTTTTCATAATATTTCCTTATATTTTCTAATGAGTGTAAGATCAATAGTGTTGTCTTCTTGCATTTATGGTATTGGTACTTTGTATTCTCTCTTTTTGTTCGTAATCAGTCTTGCTATGGGCTTGTCAATTTTATTAATATTGGGCCTTATTGGTTTTCATTGTTACTTTTTTTCTTTGTGAAAAATATCTGCTGTTTATTTTTCCTTCTTCTACTTTACTTAGTTTGCGTGTATTTTTTAGCTTCATGAAGAGGAAGCATTTTTACTCCTAACTTCTTTCCCATTATAAATATAAAAACATTAAACATGTTTGTAATGTATTGTCCCTTTTATTATTAAGGAATGTTTCTTACAGTAATCTATATATTGCTTTCTATTTGTGATATTAATATAACTACTCCACTGTTCTTATACTTACTGTTTATTATAACATTTATTTATATTCTCAACCTATATGTATTTATATTTACAGTGTTTCTGCTTTTGGCACATAGTTGGATCTTTTATATCTAGTCTGACAGTTTTTAGTTTTTAATACTATGGATTGAACACAGGGGTATTTGACCACTGAGCCATCTCCCCAGCCCCTTTTGAGACAGAATCTTACTAAGTTCCTTAAGGCCTCACTAAGTTGCTGAGGCTCGCTTTGAACTTATGATCCTTCTGCCTCATGCTCCGGAGCAGCTGGGATTACAGGTGTGACCCAACACTCTGGGCTTCTGCCTTTTAAAAGGAGTATTTAGTCCATTTTTTTAATGTGATTATTTCTATATTTGGATTTATTTCTGCCATTTTGCTCTTTGATTTCCACTTTTTCATCAGTTTTTGTTCTCTTGTTAATTTTGTTCTTCTTTCCATCAAATTGATTGAATACTTTTTAGCATTGTATTTTAATTTCCCTGATAAGGATTTTCAAAAAATACAGCAATAGTGCAGTTGTATTTACATTCACTTGGTTTCATGCTTTGTCCTTTTTATTTTCATCTGTATTACATTGTGAATCTGAAAATAGTTTCATAATTTTTAAAGTTATATCTTTGAAAGAAGTTAATAAAAGAGAAAAATATATGGCTTTTATACTCTCATTTTTACCATTTTTGGTGATCATCATTCCTTTTTTTTCCCTAGATCTGAATTATCATCTGGTATCATTTGCTTTCAGCCTGGAGAACTTCCTTTAGTGTGTTCGTGTAATGAAATCTCTCAGTTTTGGTTTATCTGACAGTGTATTTATTTTGCCATCATTTTTTTGAGTGATAGTTTTGCTGGATATGGAATTATGGGTTGGCAGGTTTGCTTTCTTCCTTTAGCATGTTAAGAGTCATTCTGCTGTTTTTTGGCCTTCATTTTTTTCTCATGGAAGTCAGCTGCAATTCATGTTATGCTCTCATATATAAATTATTCTTTTCTTTGGCTGGATTTGAGATTTTTCACTCTTACCTTTGGATTTTAGCAGAGTGTTTATTATGCTCATGTTCATTGAATTTCTTGGATTTGTGTATTTATACCCTGTACACAATTTAGGAGGTTTTTGACTATTGTTCCTTTAAATACTTTTTTCTTTGCCATTCTCTTTTGCTCCTTTCAGTCTAGGATTTAGATTATATGAGGTTTTGACCCTTGATATTGTTCCACAGGTCTTTGAGGCTCTGTTTTTCTTTATTCATATTCTTCTCTGATGTTCAGATTTGATAATTTTTATTTATCTCAAGTTCAATAACTCTTTTTTGTCATCTTCAATTTGTTGTTAGGTCTTTTGGTGGTTCTTGTTGTTGTTGTTGTTCTTCTTCTTCCTCCTCCTCCACTTCCTCCTCTTCCCCTTCCCCCTTCCCCTTCTCTCCCTTCCCCCTTCCCCCTTCCCCTTCTCTCCCTTTCCCCTTCCCCTTCTCTCCCTTCCCCCTTCCCCTTCTCCCTTCCCCTTCTTCCCCTTCCCCCTTCCCGTTCTCTCCCTTCCCCCTTCCCCTTCTTCCCCTTCCCCCTTCTTCCACTTCCCCCTTTCCCTTCTTCCCCTTCCCCTTCTTCTTCTTTCCCTCTTCCCCTTCTTCTTCCTCTTCCTCTTCCCCTTCTTTTTTTCAGTTATCTTACTTTTCAGCTTTAAATTTCCATTTTGATCTTTTCCAGAATCTTTACACTCTCAATAGTGCAGTGATATTGAGAGTTCCTATGTGTGATATAGGGAGTTCCTATCTGTTCTTCTTTACACTTGTTTTTCTTTTAATCCTTGAATATATTTATAACACCTTCTTTAAAGCCTTTTTCTGGTAATTGCAACATCTGTGTCATCTTAAGTGTTGATTTCCATTGGCTACTTGTATTAAGGGTCACCTTCTCATGTTAACCCCTGAATAGCAGTTTTTGGTTGAATACTGGACATTGTAAGTGGTAATTGCTCTGGATTGTGTTGTTTCTCTAATGTCCTTTTACCTTAGCAGGCAGTTACCTTGACTGGTCATTAATTCCAAACTGTCTCCCTTTGATGATCATCAGCTAATGTCTGCCCAGTTTGTCTGATTTCTGCCTGCTGGGTCCTCTGTAATCTGCCCCATGTGTGTGGTTTAGCAGATAGCCAAAGATAGAAGCAGATTATATATGCAGATTTAGACCTTGCTTACAAATTTCTCCCATTACAGTTTCTTTAAAGGCAGGCTGCCCTCCAGTTTCTGCCTTTTGGTTGTTATCCATTCCTTCCAAATGCCTGTTTTTAATGTTTGTTAATATTCTCTCATTATTGTCTGTAGGAAGGTTAGTACAATTAGGCCTCTGTATCATTACTGGATTTTTTAATAGTTTCTATTTCTTTGATGGGACCCCTGGTCTTCATTTAGTGTGACTGTCTTTTCCTTTTAGTCCTTGGGCATATATATAATAGTCACTTTAAATTCAGTTTAAAGTCTGCAGATTCCAATATCTGGAATTTTTTTGTGGGTTTCCTTCTACTGACAACATTTTTTCTTGGATATGAATCACATTACCCTCTTTCTCCTTATGCTTATGCTTGTTTTGGTTTGTTTGTTTGTGGGGTTGGGATATACTTATGTGTGTTTGCTTTTTATTGTATCTTATTGATGAAGCTTTATAAAAACTCTGGATTTTACTATTTTCTTCTGAAGAGTGTTGACTTTGTTTTGGGCAGCATTCATATTTGTGTTTCCTTACGGTAGTCAGCAGTTCTAAGAACTCACTCTTTAAACCACAAGTTACCAATGTTTTCTCTGAGCCTTAGCATCTCCCCTGTGCATGCACAGGTCAGAGGTCATTCTAGGGTTAGGATCTTATCACAGACAGTGGGGCTCACAGAAAAGTCTCTAGCTCTAGCCTTCCTTTCTTCCCAGGAATTCTACCCACTTTCTAGCTGCCATGGCAGGTTCAACCTCTGTTCTCTGGCTTCAAAACAGTAAAATTGTTGCTTTTGCTTAAGACCTGACTACCTTATATGGCCATGCAGCCTAAGAAGTGCCCTCACACAAAAAACAGCACTTTATCCAGTGCATTTTTCTCATGGCAAGGGTCCCTCTCTTAGTTTCCTCTAGTGTTTCATCATTCCCCAGAGCCCATGTAGCATTTTATATGCCCTGACCTGCTATGCCTCTATGTCCCAGATTACCACCGTTTGTTCTCAGTGACATTACTTAGCAGTTGTCAGTGTTAGTTTTTTCATCTGGAGAAGTGGGATAATATCCATGCTGTGGCATTTTGGGGAAGGTAGAATGAGCCTGTGTACTTCCACTGTGTGCTCACGTGTTGGGCATATGGTGTGTACCTGGAAGATGATGGCTTGAGCTTTAGACAGGCACTTATGTGAGTGACAGTGGAGAAATATCTGTCTATTGATCATATAATTTGATAAAATTCAAAAGAAGATGCTCTGTGTTTATAATTCTTGGCTATTTTGGCAATATTTTAAATATTTGCTTTTGGAAACTATCTTGTCATTGGTACATGTAATTTAGATATTTCGGTATTTCAAGTGATTCTGATTTTCTTTTTATTTATAGATAATCTGAAAAATGACATCAATGCTGAGCAAAGACATACTTGAACACCTGCTCCTCCCTTGATTTATGAACTGTGTGGTGATGGGAAACACTTTCAAGTTCAGAAGGTATGAACCTAAGAGTTTCAAAACTCTTTAAAAATCAAAAAATTCAGAATTGATTTCTCTAAAGTTTCTGTCTACTCCTTCAGTAGATGCACATCTGGAGAAAAGATGTAGCCAGTGTGAACTGTGTAGGGAAATATTTGGCAGTGTTCCACTTCTTGCTGCAGATAGGAAGTACACAGAGCCCTTGGGTGGGAGTGGACGGGACCTGCCTGCTGGGGGTGTAGGCCTCGCCACCCACTGCTTCCGTGGGCCAGGTTTGTGCCAGACCTGCAGGGTCTTAGGTTTCCTGGGGTAGTTCCTGCCAGAACCCTCTTCTCTTTGCCCTACCTTCCAAACCCAATTCCAGCTTCGCACTTGGTGTCTTGTCACCTGGTGTCAGGTTCCTCCTGGCAGCTGTCATTGCCCCTCTCTCAATAGCCTCTGCTTCCACCTTGCTGCCTGCTGGCCCTGCTCCTCTAGCCCGTCCTCATGATGTGTGGGCAAGACAACGGGTCTCATTTACCATGCAGAGAATGTGAAGGGGCTCTTTTTGCCCTATTGCTAACCAAATACATTATGTATCAAGATCAATTAGGAGCCAGACAATCCTAGAAGTTGGCATCTTCTCGTAGCTCTTGTGTTCTCAGTGCAGCAGAGGCCCTAGCCTGATGCTGTGTGGGCGGCAGGCATGGTAAGTGCTTGTTAGCGCCCTGATTGGAGCCATGATTGCTCTCAGGGTTCCTGCTTATTAGTTTTAAATTTGTTAAGACAAAAAGATAGGAATAATGCGGATGCCTTTTGCCTCTCTAAGGTGTGCGCTACAAATTTTGGTGTTATTTGTCATGCTGTTGGACAAGAAGCCACAAGAAATTTTCAGTATGTATAGTTTTGCCAATTATAATTGCTGATTCATTTCTTGGTGCACTTTCCAGATCATTTGTAAAGTTTTATATTTATGAGTCTGTTATTCTGGAATGGCAATTCAGTTCTGCCTTCATCAACTTCAGATTTCTCGACTTCTGAAATTCTTACTCCTGAGCACTAGGCAGCTGGTCTGGAAGTGATGGAGGTAGCCCGCCTCTCCTGAAGATGTGGCAATTGCTTCTTCTCAGGCCGCACTCCCTGTTTCTTCTCCCCATGGAAGTCACTCTCTGTCCCCTCTTCGCTGCTCTTCTGCTCACTCTCACCTTGCTTCTGGGCCTCAAAACCATGGATACTTTTTCTTGATGTAAGCTGAAAGCCCAGAACCTTACTGGCCTCAGTCCCCTTCACAGATGTACTTTCTGCCTCACTTGCAGTCACCTGCTCTGTTCTATTTGGCCTTGGTGGGCTTCACCTCTGGACATTCATCTGAATCCTGGAGAAGCTGGAGGAAGGAGGAGAGACCACACATCTATACTTTTTATAAATCCCCATGTGATCCTGGTATATAACAGCACAGAGAGCCACTTCACCAGCCAGCCAGGTGACCCTCAGCTCCCTGAGGCTTTATGCTCTTCTGCCTTCTGGGCCTCTGCTCTCCCACAAGGGTCTTCCCTGCCTGATTGGACCTTCTGCAAAGTTGAAACACAGCTTGGGTTTGCTCTGTGGTGTTTTTCCTTGTCCAGACTCACCTGGCCACTGTGCCAGAGCCCACTCACTTCTCCCTGGGCAGCCCTCTGTCAACCTTTGTTCAGAGCACTTCATGCAGGTTTTGTGGAGAGGGACCTTGAAGACAGGGACCACATCCTGTTAATCTTTGTCTCCCCTGTGCCCACCTGGCAACTGGAGAGCTGCCAGGTGCTCAGAAGGCACTCACTTTCATTTGTCAGAGTGGACTACCTGGGTGGTTGGAATTTAACCTCAGAAACTATAATTTTTGAATCGATTTTTAAATTTAGGTTTAGAAAGTCACTTTGTTTTATTTGAAGTATAAGCCATGTCACCATGGTTGTAACCCAAGAACAATTTTTTAATGGGCTTGCTGCTTTGAAAATACAGTGAGTGTTATTTTCCACCTAATGTATCTGAATGAGGAGCAGCAGTGGCCAAAATGCTGATCTTTCTGTAGGCAGATAGTTCCATGATCCTATCATATTCCTCTTTGTGGAACACTTTAAGCTAATTATTTTACATTATGATATTAAAATCAAAGCCTTTTTAAAGGATGAATTTTAAAAGAAGATGTAATCATGACCTTCACCTAGATATAACTGAACATATGTCAAAGATTATGTTTTTAACTCATTGATTAATGATGGAAAACAGTAAGATAGTACAAGCAGTTTATTGGAGAACTCAAAGTAGCACACGTTTGTAGTCTGACCAAGGAATATTGACGTAAACTTTGAGGGATTCAAAACAGATTAATATCCAAAGTGATACCTGATTGCATTCCACGGGACACACTTGGTCTTCTGTGGATAGGAATTGCTTGCATTGCCATTAGTTTCCGCTTAGGGACCGCCATTAAGCCTCAGTTTTGTACAGTCTTTCTCTGTGTTTATAACAAATATCAGTTATATCCCCCCAACTTTTTTTTTGAGCTTTCCCTTGTATCTTGTTAAATTTAACCAAGTCCTACAGTGAAGTCAGGAGGTGAAGGATGTGTTTCTTTCTTCCACTTCTCTTACTTTCTCCTGTCTCCAGGCGTTCCTTTTAGACCAGGGTTGTTTCCCTCTTGTTACTGCTTTGGGATCTGCCATCACTGTGCAGTAAAACAGGTTCTGCCCGTCCCCAGGGTACTCAGAGTTGAATAGTTATGTTTTTTTGTGTGTGTGCTTTGTTAGATCCCCAGATTTATTGAGCTCTACTTAGATAACATGGTGGGGCCCATGACAAGCCTGTACTTCCTATGACCCCATCCATCCCCGCCCTAGGTCCACAGAGCTCTGCTCTCCCCTCTTCATCAGGCTTGTCAGGGACCCCTGTGGATGGTGAGTGCGACAGTGCTGTGTCCGCCTGTCTCACTGTGTCTAGCCTCAGGGCTTGTGCCTATGTATTGTGTCCTTATAGTCCCTGGTTGGTGGCATAATCAGATTTAGACCATCTGAAGTCAAAATTAGGGCACCTGAAGTATCAAAAGTTTGGGGGTGAATATTAAGAAAGTGGTGCACACCTTATTATCTGCAATGAGCTCACTCTTGTCAAAGTTAGAATCGAGAAGGAAATACTAACCGAGTTGTTCCCTTTTCTGTTACTGTTGTAAGTACACCATGGTTAATGCATTCTGCTTAAATACTTTATATGATCTGTCACTATTTGTTGTATAAATAATATTTTAGAAAAATAAAAACTATATAGGGCTAAATTTTTGCTTATTTTCTGGTAAAAATTAGTTTATTGGGGATTTGTCTAATGCTCTGGATAGTGCTGAGTCCGGCAGACACAGTGGAGCAGATGTCTGGCGGTCAGCTGTCAGCAAGCCTGGCCTCCACTGCAGGCTGAGCCTGTTCACTGTGCTGCACTCTGGCTTCAGGTGTGGCAGGCTGCCTTCCAGTGCCTGTGCCCCTTCATTTCCATCTTTGCAAACCCCTCCAGGGCTGGCCTGCATGTTCCAGAGAATGGCACACTGAGCCCCCCTCCACTAAGGCAGGACTGCTCTTGCCTCTGGCTGGCCCAGTCCCAGCAGGTAGCGCCTCCTGGCCAGGGTCAACATCAGGATCCAGTCGCACCTCAAGCACTCCCCTAAAATCCCCGCAGTTACCATCTTGTCTTGAGTTTAGTGACAGTGACCTTCTGGGCAGGATGGAATATTAGAGCTTTAATTATGTAAAAAAGCAAAAAGTAATTGCAATAATGATTTTGAAACATGACTACTAGGTTTTAAATAATGAAGCTACCATGTCTCCTAAATTTAGATAAAATATTCATTGAGAGTAGTGATTAAATAACCTATAAAGAAATATTTCTCTTACTTTTTGATTAATGAAGTTCTTTGGATAGTTTACACAGGAAAAATGCAAAGTCTTCCAAGTGCACTTTGGTGATGTAGGTGTTCTGTGCAAATAAGGGTGGCATTCTTGCCCACCTCTGAGGCCTGCAATGCTGTCTCTGGGAGTGTCCATCTTTTCTGTGGTGTAAGGGTGCCTACCAACCCAAGCCTTGAGGTAATCCAGGGTCTGTCCACTGTTAGCGTCCTGCAAGCATGCGCTAGTGGGCACGCTACACCTCAGCTGACACAGGTCATCTGAAGATGGGGCCATCCTCCCCACCAGCCTGCTTCATCAGAATTCATGAAACACTTGCTGAATATCAGTCCCAGGTGCCGCATCTTCCTCATCAAGATTTTCAGTAGCCAACAAATAGCCAGCTCTTGCCAGCTTCCACATGCTTTCTTTCCCAATGCCTGCCCCCTAGTGGAAGTTCAAATGAGCAGTAAGTGGGTACAACTTGCCCCTGAGGTGCTTCTGCAGTGTCAGGCACACTCTGCACTGGAATGCAGAGGAAGGCTCAGCCTGGCTGTCACATGATGTTCTTCATGTCCACCACACTCCCAGTGGTTCAGAGGGAGTGAATTGTGCCTCTTACCTACTCGTTACGTTTTAATCTGACACTGGGAGGCACACGAATGGCGGATGACCAGTTAGAGGAGGAGGAGAAGAACTGGGCTTGTGAGGAGGTAGGTCTCAGGTTTTTCCACGTCCCTATTAAAAGATTTGAAAAATTTTCTCTCTGACAAGAAAAGTGCATGCAAAATTGGAACCAAGGAAGATGAAAAGAATACAGACACTAAAGAGATGCTATGTACTTTTCATAGAGATAACAGGAAGAATGCCTTGAGGGCAGCTCAGGAATTAACTATATTACATACACTCACACTGGGAAAACTCAAGGGTATAAATATAAAAATATTTAAAAATCATGGGACTCATCTGCTTGCACATGGGTGTCAAATAAAGTTTCTATCAGGATTCATTTCGATGGACTCATCAATGCAAGATTTCAGAAGCTATTGGAGACAAGGTCCAAGTGTGTCTGGCTACTGCTTTACCCAAATGCAAATCATCCGTATGCTGCTCATTCTGTAGAAATGCAGGATGCTGAAGTTACTGGGTCACAAAGTCTTTGAACAAGATTTCAAATGAAGACCTGGGAGGTCAGTCAGAGCAAAGCAGGATTGAAACTTCTGCAGGGAATTACTAAGAGGGCCAGGTGTAAATCTGTGTATGAAGCAAAAGTCCCAATGGAGACTACCAACAGATGCCATTAATATGGAATGTCTGTCAAGGATAGCTGCACTTAAACAAATTCCAGAAGAAAGAGAAGTTATGTGAGCCACAACAACAAGGCCACAGAGGTAGAGCTATGAAAGCCCTCTGGAGATAACATCTTGATCCTGTGTGTCCCAGACACTGGACATGGAGCAATAAGGATTTCATGTTTGCGCTTCTGCGTTTTACTCTTGTTTTAGTCCCATTCTTTCTTTCCCTACACCTATCATTCTCTTTTTGAATGTGAACACTTACCCTGTGTGACTGTATATTCTATTCATATAACTAACTTTTGTTCCTTTTAGGAGCTCATAGTTAAGAGTTTTCCTTAAGTCCCATGGGAGACTTTGGATGTGGACTTTTGAGCAATGCCAGAACTGTTAAAACTATGGGATTCATAGAGATGGACCAAATGTATTTTGTATTGTGAGATGAACATGAATTTCCTGGGGCATGGACAGAATGTTATGGTGAGGGCCTAGAAATATCTTCCAAAAAGTTCATGTGTTAGGAAATATAACAATGTTGAGTGGTAAAAAATAAATCAGATTTTGAAAGCTGTAATCTTATAAATAATGATGAGATTAATAATTCTAATGGACATCTGGGTGGTGAATCTTGGCCTCTGAGGAATTGCTGAGGAAAGCAAGTTACTGCGAATGTGACCTTGGATTATATCTATCCTCAGCCTCTTCCAAACTGTCTCTCTGCTTCCAGGATGCAATGAGGTAAAAAGATTTCCTTCATCATGCCACTTGGTAATGACGTTTCTCCTTGGTGCAAGTGACTGTGGACTAAGAACACTGAATCCATACAGAATACTGACAAATCAAAATCAGAGTTAAACCATATACAATAGATAAAATGGCGCTAACACATATACATAATGTTTCATTAAAAAATTGATCAATCCACATCATTCTCATCAGCCCATGGAATAATCTCCAAGATAGACCATATGGTAGGCCATAAGTAATGCAATAATATATTTTAATAATTGAAATCATATTTAATATCTTCTCCAATTATAATACCAAAAACTAGGAGTTGACAAGAAGAACAGTGGAAAATTAAAAAAAACAAGTAAAATTTATGCAACATTCTTCTAAACAGCAAACAGGACATTGAAGAAATTAAAAGAGAAATTAAAACACAAATGAAAATTAAAACAGTATGTCAAAACTTGTGTGACAACAGCAATAACAGTACTAAAAGAAAAATTTATAGGGAAAAATGAAAAGAAAAAAAGAAAAAGACTTTGAATAAACAACAATAATGCACCTCAATCATTTAAAGAAGCAAGAAAAAATCAAACACAAAATACATAGATTAGAAATATTAAAGTTCAGAACAGTATTGTTTTCTGTCATATGTGAAGCTTGAAGGAGAAAAACAAAGAAGGGGAAGTCATGTTATTAAATAGATGGTAGACCATTAGGGTAGAGGAAGAAGATCAGGAGGAGGAGGAAGTGACACTGGAGGAAGTATTAGGGAGTGAATTTGATCACATTATGTTTTTTATGAATATGCAAATATGCCTCTATAAAACCCAACATTATGTATTATTAACACACACAAATTTTAAAAAAATCTCAGAGAAATATAAGACTAAATGGAAAAAAAAAAAGAGATCCACTAAATAAAATGTTAGTTTTTAAAATAAACAAGATAGATAAAACAGCCAGACATGGTGACACTTACCAGGAGTTCCACATAATTTAGAGGTTATTGAGAGAGGATTCCCTGAGCCCAGTTGCTCAAAGTCAGCCTGAGTAAAATAGTGAGAACATCATATATTAGAAAAAATATAAAAATTAGTAAAAAATTTAAAAACTATACTTTAAATAAAATGAAATCTTATAGCAAACCTTATAGCACAGAGATATGTAAAAGGGTAAAAAAAAACTATTATGTACAATCGCATAGTCAAATTGAAAAACTTAGGAGAAATGGATAAATTCATGGATATACATAATCTATCAAGATTGAATTAGGAAAAATAGAAATTCTAAACAAGCCCAAAATGACTAATGAGATTAAAGCAGTAAATAAAATTCTGTATATGAAAAAGAAACCACCACCACCAACAACAACAAAAAGCCCAAACAGGAAGCCTTCCTTATAGCTCAATTCTACAAAACATTAAGGAAGAACTAATTCCAGTTAGTTCTCTAAAAATTGAAAGTGAAGGAACTCTGCCAAACTATTTTTTTATAAGAGCAGCATTATCCTGATAGTAAAACTAGACAAATGTGCAACAAAGAAATATACTGACCAGTATCCTGATAAACACAGATTTTAAAAGTTCAATTAAATAAGTAGCAAGTGGAATTCATGAGCACATCAAAAAGATTATATATAATATTCAAATGAGATTCATCCTAAGGATTCAGTTATGCTTCATTGTTCACTGATCAATTAACTTATTTTATTACAACATAATGAAGAATAAAACTCCTCTGATCTTCTCAATAAATGAAGAAACAGCATTTGATAAGTTTTGACATCACAACATAATTAAAACTCTCAGCAAATTATATATAGAAGGAATATATCTAACCCACAATAAATACTATGACATATATCAATGTTTTTCACTACAATAATACACATGACATAGGCTTCTTATGAAAAACTGATTTAACATACATTTGCAGAGTTCTAAGGGCATGGCAATAGTCATGTAGTTGGTTCTAGGTTTTGTCATATCATGGTGGATAGCAATAGTAGGAGTGTATGTGGAAGCAAGTCACTGATTACTCCTTAAACCAGGAGTAGAGAGAGATGTGGGTCCTACAGTAACTTTGGGGAACATGCTCTCAATATATCTAAGTATGCCCCACTAAGCCCCACTTATTACATGTTGCAAAACAATCCCCAATAGCACCATGATGGGGACTAAAAATCGAATCAAAATAAATCATTGGGTGACAACCAACTACACCAAAACCATATCAGATTTATATGTAAAGCACACAGTTAACATTTTACTCAAAGGGGTTAATGAAATTGTTTCCTCTAAGATCTGGAACAAGAAAAGTATGTCCACTATTACCACACTTATTAACATGGTGTTGGAGTGAAAGCAAGATAAAAATAAAGAGCATTCATATTGAAAAGGAGAAAATCATTACCATTATATATATGACCTTATATGTAGAAGAACCTAAAGACTGTTATATCTGTTAGAATTGATAAAAAATTCAGTAAAGTTGCAAGGTATGGAAATCAACATGAAAAAAAAAACAGTAGAGTTTTTATATAGCACTATAAAGGTTACAGAAAAGGAAATAAAAAAATTAATTCCACACACACACACACACACACACACACACACACACACGAAGTGATAGGCCTCTTTAAAACTAAAATTAGAAAATATTGAAGAAAGTAATTAAAGAGCACATCAAAATATGAAATAGTATTCTATGTTTGTTAAATGGAAGAAATCATTGGTCAAATGCTTCTACAGATCATTTTCACAATTGGTGAAAATAACTTACTACAACTATTATTTTAAAAAGTATGTAGCTTTTTCAAAACTCTAAGAGGAATCATATGATTCAGTAAGCTCACTACTGTATATTTATCCAAAGGAAATGAAATCATTATATCAACACTTCCATGATTTTGCAGCACTTTAGAAATTGCCTACTCACTATAAATGATGATCTGATATCCATCAATGAGTCCATCAATGGATGAGGGATAAAGAAACTATGATACATATTCCCAATGGGATATTATTTGGCTATAAAGAAAGAATGAAATCCTTTACATATATTACATGAATATTTTACATGAAACAAACCATATAGGAGAAAAATGCTGATATTTTACTCATTTAAAAATTTGAGCTTGGGCTAGGGATGTGGCTCAAGCGGTAGCGAGCTCGCCTGGCATGCGTGCGGCCTGGGTTCGATCCTCAGCACCACATACAAATAAAGATGTTGTGTCCGCCGAAAACTAAAAAAAAAAAAAAAAAAAAAAAAAAATTGAGCTTATGGAATAAGAATGAAATAATAGGTACTAGAGAGACATGAAGTGGAGAAAGGAAATGGAAAAAAAAAGATAAAGAGGCTTCAAAATACAGTTAGGACAAATTGGATCAGGTATTGGATAACCTAGTAACTGTTGTCCACAAAAAATAATTTAAAAAAATCTGTGATGTATTTTAAAGTAAGTATAAAAGCATTAGAAATGATTAGTTTTTGATAAGATAGAAATGTTAATTACCTTGATTTAATTACAGCTTGCACATATGTTTCATATTGTCACACTCTAACCCATGAATTTGTACAATATTATGTGTCAGTAAAAATATATTATAAAAATGTTCTTTGTTTTTAATAAAATTTGGGAAGATATATGTAAAGAAGAAATCTTATATTATGATTCTTTAATCTTAATTAATAACCATTTCAAATATATTCTGACAAGATTTGTTTGTCTTTATTTTTAAAGGTTGTAGGAGAGGAGATTAGTGGAACAATGTGTGTTCTATGCCATCACAACATGGTATAAAACTCACAACATCTCACCAAATATTTCAATCTATTTTCTGAAATAAAATATTTTTTATTACATGTTTTTACTTTATTTTATATTATTATTATTTTTTTAATTTGCATGGCCTAATAATGTACCCATAAGTCATATTTTGCTATTAGTGAATTAAACATGTCTATCTTGAATTCAGATGTGCTCAAAGTGTAAATTTTTCACACTGGATTTCACTTAAGGTATCAGAGGATGAACACACATTATCCAAATATACAAAGAACAATTGTGAGAAAATATCAAACTTAGAAGGTCTGAATCTGTCTCTTTCCTTTTCTTCTGTATCCCTCCATGTTACCTTGAATTGAACCCAGGGCCTCAGGAATACTAGTAAAATGTTCTACTTGGGAGGCTGAAGCAGGCAGAGATGGAGGCCATTGTGGGCAACTTAGTGAGATATTGTCTCAAAATAAAAATTAATATGTGGGGATATGTAGACACCCTCTGGACTCAATCCCCAGTATCATTAAATAAATAAATAAGGCAAAAATTCTTCCTAAAAGTAAGGTGATATACATCTCCAAGTTCATTACAGAATAATCAAAATATTTATTAGAGAAATTAGATTTTCTACAAATAAATCCAGAGAGTCATATCAGTACAAAGGAAAGTTTTTAGTAAGAACCCAAATTTGATTGCCCACAGAGTAACTTCCTGGCTGTAGGACTTTATGCAAGTCCTTTACTATTTTATAGTGAAATCCGTCTAGACATTTATTTCTGTTAAAGGAGTAATTTGATTAAAACTTCTTACCTCATGGTGTGTGAGAATATATATGCAAATACATAAGCTCTGCCCATGATACAGGACAGGCTGTCAATAGAGCACAGTCAGTATTATTCTGATATAATTTTAAACTATAACCAAAGGTAACATTGCAACAGAACTGTTACAGTTTGGATATGAGTTGTCCTCTAAAGCCTCATGTGGGAGACAATGCAAGAGGTTTTATAAGAGAAATAATTGGGTTATGAGAATCATAACCCAATCATCGAATTAATCCCCTGGTGGATTAACTGAGTGGTAACTAAAGGCAGTCAGGTAGGGTGTGGCTTGAAAAGGTGAGTGATTGGGAGTCTGATTTGGGGATATATATTTTGTATCCAGTGAGTGGAATCTCCCTCTGCTGCCTGATAACCACATAAGCCACTTGTCTCCAGCACACTCTTTTGCCATGATGTTCAGCACCACCTCAATCCCTGAGGAATGGAGCCAGCTTTCTAAGGACTGAGGCCTCTGCAACCATGAGACTTCAAATAAACTTCCTCCTCTACAGCTATCCTCATCAAGACTTTTAGTCACAGCAGCAAAAAAGCTTATGAAAAGAGAATTGGTCTCTCATTCTCTGTGCTTTTTCTATTTACTTTATTATAGTATTCCCTGAGACTGTGTAGGAATGCCTATTTTAATAATCCCCACTACTGTCTGCTTTTTTAGTGGCTTTTTTTTCCTTAGGGGAGAAGTTCTCCATCTAAAAGAACAAATATTAGCAAACTTGTGCATTGCTGTTATATTTTCAGTAATCTTTCTTATTTAATATTTACTACATGTAGTATTACACATTGTCTTTTTTTGTGGTGATGAGAATTGAACCCAGGGCCTTGTGCATGTGAAAGCAAGTACAGTACCAACTGAGCTATATCACCAGACCCCAAACATTGCATTTTAAGAGTACTTCAATAAAAGAAAGGACACACATACAAGCAAATGGATGCTGATTTCTAATAAAATTATTTTCTATTAATTGGTGAATGTTCGTTTTGCAAAATTTATTTACAAACATAGCAAAAAGTAAAATCTATAAATCATTTTTATAAGCTTACCATACTGAGTAAATTACTGCTAATATTTTAATATTGTATGATATTTATGGATTTTTGATGTTTTCACTTTATTACGTGTAGTTTCTTATGTATTTTAGCCTTGTTTAACTTGGGTAACAATTCTTAGGAGAAGGCAATATTTTGTTTTGTTTTTTGCTAACAATTTATAACCATATATGTTAAAATGTAAAGAAATAGTTGAGACACTTGAAGTATCAGGGATGAACATACATTATCCCAACACACACAGAAAGAACAAACAATTGTGCAAAAATAACAAACTTAGAAGGTCTGAATCTGTCTCTTTCCTTTTCTTCTCCACTCTTCCATGATGTCTTGAATTGAGCTTAGGGTCTCATGCATGCTAGTAAAATATTTCACTTAATCTTGATCAATTGGTTTTCCATTTATTATAGTTAAGAAGAGAGAAATAGAGAGAGACACACACGTACAAACTGTGTGTGTATGGAGGTTGTAGTGGCACAAGAACAAAAAATAAATCATAGAGTTAAACAATGTGCCCAAAGATCTAGATCATCATTGAGTCATTAAACAGTTTGCCTTCATATCCATCCATGGATCACACCTTGCTATTTTGATGAGAGGTGCTATGGGATGACTTCCTAATACTTGTCAGTTGAATTCCCTCCCTAGCTTAAGCCAAATTAAGATGTTAGAACCATTGTTAGAGCAGGAAAGAAGAATCTACATGTTTCATCATCTGTGATGAATTGTTTCAAATTCAATTAATGGTCTTTTTTTCTGGTTAGAGTATGATTCATACTGTGTGTAGCTGAATTGTTACTCTGCAGGCTATTTCTACATGATATAAACATATCATTTTCTAATGATATGAAATTATGTCTTCAGAGCTGGGCATGGTTGTGCACACCTGAAATACCAGCAGCTCTGGAGGCTGAGGCAGGAGGATCATAAGTTCGATGCCAGCCTCAGCAATGTTTAGGCACTAGGCAACTCAATGAGTCCTGGTCTCTGAATAAAAT
Organism: Urocitellus parryii; assembly: GCF_045843805.1. Classification (NCBI taxonomy): domain Eukaryota; kingdom Metazoa; phylum Chordata; class Mammalia; order Rodentia; family Sciuridae; genus Urocitellus; species Urocitellus parryii. Next base: position 87,084,755 of record NC_135537.1, on the reverse strand, counting down.
ATAAAATAGGGCTGGGGAAGTGGCTCAGGGCTTGAGTGCCCCTGAGTTCAACAGTCAGTGCCCCTCCCCCTCCGCAAAAAAAAAGAAATTATGTCTTAACTCTGGGCATATACCCTCTCACCTTTAGTTATGCCTTCAGAGCATTGTGCAATTTGTTAAGACACATAAAGTGTAGCTAACTGGTAGAGTGAGACAGACATTATAACCCTATATACATGTATGATTATCCTAATGGAGTGACTTTGTACCATTTACAGCCAGAGGAATGAGAAGTTTTGCTCCATTTGTGTACAATGTGTCAAAGTGCATTCCGCTATAAAAAAAATTTAGAAAAAATGTATCTAACTACAGAAAAAAGCCACAAGAGATTAAATTAGAAAATGATTATAAAAGCAATCTCTTCAATGCTTTAATGCTTTGCTTAATGCATAGAGGATCAGAAGATACTATGTAACCACTGCTTTCAGAAAAACTGCACATCTAAATTTTTGTTTTTAATAAAAGTTTTTTTTTCTTTTTAAGTTGTTCTCTTTTGGGAAAGAGTAATACTATGGTTTATGTATGGAATTAGCATATACATAATCCTTTTATTTGAAAGCACATAATATCAAATGATTCCTTTTTGTCTGTTGATACACACAAGATAAAATCTAGGATATTAATAAATTGCATATATCTTTCTCCCAAAGAGAGAAATTAGGTAAATCATATAACTTTGGATAGCTATGCATTTTACATGGGTGAAGTCAAACTCATCACATTCTAAAACAGATATTTCAACCCCTATGTGGCAGTAAAGGTAGTTATAGAGATTAGGCATAGAAATTCATAGCATTGAAGTTTTAAGTGTCATCATGGGCTTGAAGAAGAAAGGGGCAATGTGTTGAGAGAATAGGAAAATTATTTGTACAATTAAACCCAAAAGAATTCAGCCAATATCAGTGATCCTAGAATGGAATTCAAGCACAAGATGAAAATGCAGCCCTGTCCAATACAGAGAGTTTGGCCCAGTAATGCCTTAAGCAGAGATCCAGTCAAGACAAGACAGACTTATGTTTTTCAGAACTATGAGACAACAAGTATGTGTTTTTAAGACATCACATTTGTGGTAATCATTTATAGCAGAAGTTGGTAACAAACACATTGATTAATGTCATCCTCACTTGGCTGTTCTAGAGTAAATGCAACATTTATTGCTTTTATGCCTGTAGAATTCTTTCCCATCACTACTATTCTCTAAACAAATTGCTTACTCTCTGATTTCACAAATATATGTGAAGTAACAATATGTTATGATGAAATGAGAAACAGAGGTGATAAGGTTTCATTCTAGGCCTGACTCTGCCTTGCTTCACATTGCAACTCATTCAAGACAGGTAGCCTTTCTGGGCCACTGCTTCATCTGCTGAACACATGAAAGTTGAAAGTCCACTCCAAATTCAACAACAGCATTAATGTGCTGTAATTACATGACATATATTTTTAATTTCTTATATACACTGTATTAATTCCTGTCACTTTAGACAATATGAAAAACGTTTAAAACACTGTTTCAGTCTCTATGTAGATTATTTGAGGTGACTCAGATAGACACATAAAAAGTCAATGAGGTATAATTTCTAATTTTTTTGCTGTCATATGTAACTAATTAAAAAAAATTAAAAAGTCAATGAGGGATATAAAAATAAGCAAATAAGTTTTCAGCCATACATTTCAGAAGCCAACAACTCTTCTATTACCTAAGAAAGTATGAAATTGACCAAATTGTATTGTTATGTTGTGTACATGTACAAAAATGTAACAGAGAATTCTGCTCTCATGTATAATCATAATGCACCAATAAAAATATTAAAAAGTACTTATATCACTATTAAGAGTTACTGGTCCTTGACTTAAAAGGCTGGATATAATTCAGTTATGAAGTGAATTAATAAAAATGTTATTCATTTGAAATAAATAACTGTTAATGAATGTTAAGTACTAGGCAACGTAAAGACAATGAAAAGAAGCAAACCCCATGATTTTATTGGGATTAGAGTGCCAGAAGTAGACACATGTGTACAGTGAGTGTAACAGAAATAATAATATTAGTTCAATAATAACAATACCTTTCCTTTATTTATTGCTTTGTTCTTTGAGGTTACAAATTTGGCATCAATTCGAATATTTTAATCCATATAATAATTCAATAAGTTTAAGCATGATTATTTATCCTTTTTACAGTAAGCCCAACAATGAAATTACTAATATAAATAAATAGTTTAAGTCACATATGTAGAAAACAATTGAAACATGATTCACACCTACAGTTCTCAATTCCAGAACCATATGGAATAAATTCACTTTCCTGTAGCTGTCTCTATTATTTCCCTGAATATGTAAGTATGCCCACCAAGTTACTGTGTCTATGTGGAAATAAACAGTCACAACAAACAAACTTTCTAGTTCAGTTCCAACCCATCACCAAGTGTGTTCTTTCAGCCTTCTATACATCTCAGATTTATTCATTATCTTGGTCTCTACAACCACTATCTCACTGCCAAAGATACTGTGGGATTGTGATCTAGATTCTTGGAGCCCACATTATGATTGAAGCACTGCAGTGGCTCCCGAACCCATATTCTTTGGAAAGCTTAACACATTAGGCCTCAGATTATGAACTTAATTGCTGTAACAGTTTAGATCTAGTTTGAATTCTACCCCAGGTTTCATGTGCTGAAAGCTTGGTCCTCAATACTATTGAAATGTGTCTTTAAGAGGTAGGCACATGGAAGGGAATGCATCCTGGGTACTCTACATTTCTGAAGGAGCTAATGATGTCTTGGTGATCTGAATTACTTCCCTGGAGGGCAAGCTGCTATAAAAGAGCATGACTGGTCCCTTCCCTGCTTCTTCTTCCTGTCCCACCACAGGATGTCCCTCTGAGGCATGTTCCTCCTTCCTCTTCTTAAGGTGCTCCCATTCATAGTGCTCCCACTTTGAGGTCCTTACCAGAACCAAACCCATGCTTGTGCCATGCTCTTTCATCTCCAGAACTATGGTCTAAGTAATCTCTTTTCCGCACAAAATGCCTAGTGTCAGGTAGTTTGTTATAACATACAAAAGAGACAAATACACTCTTTTTATCCACACACCTTCAAAAACCCAGGTTTTTCAAAAACAAAGTCTGAACCATTTTTTAAAGAAAACTTTTTGCCTTTTCTCATTTTTTAGAATTCTGAAGTTTCAAAGAACTATTACTATTATACTTCAGAACCATATTTTTCGCTTTATTTATAATTCCCAGACTTCTATCTACTGTATATAAAACTCTTACTTATTTCTTTGCCACTGTCTTCTGTATCATACTCTGAAAATGTCCTGTGCAGGTTTCTTAAAGGAATGTGATATTCTTATCATGCCATGTTAGTCAGTTTTCCACATCTATGACAAACACCTAACATAATCAATTTATAAAGAGAAAAGTTTACCCAGGCATGGTGTGCATACCTGCAATCCCAGTGGCTGAGGAGTCTGAAGATGGAAGATCATGAGTTTAAAGCCAGTTTCAGCAAATTACTGAGGCCCTAAGCAACTTAGTGAGGCTCTGTCTCTAAATAAAACTTTTAAAAAAGGGGCTGGGGTTTTAGCTCAATTGTAGATAGCACTTGCCTACCATGTGTGAGGCATTGGGTTCAATTCTCAGCACCACATATAAAAAAAAATAAAGGTCCATTGACAACTAAAAAAATATAAGGGCTGAAGCTGTGTTTAAGTGGTGGAGCATCATCCTAGCAAATATGAGGACCTGGGTTTAAACCTCAGCACCACATTAAAACAAAACAAAATAAAACAAACAAAAACAAAAGCAAAGGTAATGTGAGAAAAAAAAAAAAAAAAAATATATATATATATATATATATATATATATATATATATATATATGGCTGAGTATGTGGCTTATCATTAAGCACCCCTGGGTTCAATTCTTAGTACCAAAGATAGGAGTGGGGGGTTGCTTTGGCTCACACTTTGGGAGATTTAAGAACAAAACTACTGATGTTCACTGCCTTTGGGCCTTTGGTGAAACTCCATATCATGACAGAAGTGAGTGCAGGCCCAAACCACTCATCTCATGATCAGGGAGTCAAACACAAAGAGGAGGGGGCTGGGCATCCATTTTCTGTTTAAGGGCCATGCACCAAGACATGAAGAACTCTTACTAGGACTTGCCTCTTAAGGGTTCCACCAATTCTCAACAGAATCTTTAAAACATGAGCCTTTGGGAAAGAGACATTTAAATTTGAACAATAGACCACCCTAATTGTTTTGCTAAGTAGATTAAAGACAAAGTAGTGTGAGCTTGGGTGGGAGAATATTGGAAGTAAGTAGTTAAGCAGGCCACATTGAAATGTTCTATTCTAGGGACTTTTAGCTGGAGTTATAAACTTAAATTTTGACAGCAAAAAGGATGAAGAGAAGAATTTGAGAATGAGAAAATAATAAGATAAACTTTTGAAAGTTTTCTATTGCATGCAAGTCTATGATTCCAGTCAAGGCATTAAGCACTGAGAGAAAAGATTATGAGTATTTGATATGGGTTTAGTTTTAAGAAAAAGGCAATACCATACCTTGGTGAATTTAAATGCTTTGTATCCTCACTGTAAATTTGTGAGCACTAACATTTTTTTTTGTTTCAGTGTATCCAATATATCTAAGAACAGTATAAAATTTTAAACTGCTGTCTTCTGTTTCTTTCAATGCATTGAAAGAAGAGTTGACATTTCAATATATAAATTAGAAGTTCTCATCAAAGCACTTTATGCTTTCACAGCCTAAAGCACTAGCAATCTCTTTGAGCTATCTATAGCTTGATTGTGTTTTTTATTCTCTCAAAATAAAGCCATTATGCACAAGAAAAAAATAGAAATATGATATTATATATATATATATATATATATATATATCATATATTTATATATATATATATGATATATATATATCATATATATATATTTAATTTTAAAATGGCTATGACTCCAAATACATGCTTGGAGGTCAGAGAGTTGCATTGATTAACACTAGTATTATTCTCAAAATAAAAGGATACTAACAAAAATTCCATTAAAGAGGAGAAAATTTTCATCTCAACAAGAAAAATCCATTCCCCAAGGATAAGGTTTGATTTTCTGAGAGCAAAGAAAGTATGACAAACTTGTCTTGCTTCCAATATTTTTTGTAACCTCAATAAATCAAGAGGAAAAATCTCAGATACTTTATTTCCATCAGCTTTCAACAGACTACATAACACTCTCTTTTCTGGTAGCTGAAACTCCCAGTGTTAGTGTTTGCTTATAGATTAAAATTCTTAGAGGTTAAATGTCTTTTCATTGAGTATTATCACAGCTGCGATGAACCATGTAAATACAAAGTTAATTTTGCCTTGACAGCAGAATTGAGAGCTAAAAGGAATGCCATGACACAGAAAATATATGTACATAGTGAGCAAAATTTAAATGAGCCTTCCAGACAGCATCCCATGTAAAAGCAAAAGCATAGAGGACCAACATTACATATCATAGGGTGATATATTTTCATGTAAATAGAATTATATTTGAGGTTATGAAGATTATAAAAACAATTGGTATTTAAGTTCAGAGGCAGAAAGAAGAAAGAAGTAAACCATTATAATAAAGTGATTTATTATTGACATGTTTATGGAAATACAGAAGATATTTGCATGGATTTCCATAAGTTATTTTGACATCATGAAAAATATTTTTGCTTGATTTTAATATATGGAAATATGAATAAATTTGTGCATATAAAAACAATAGTTATGAAAGCCATAACACATATTTATTAGAAATACTTTATGAAGACAATCCAGCATTACATATTTTTACAATTTCATTTACCTTTTTTTTTAAGGGGGCTGGTTTGGGGGATTGAACTCAGGGACACTCGACCACAGAGGCACATCCCCAATCCTATTTTTTGTATTTTATTTAGAGACAGGGTCTCACTGAGTTGCTTAGTAAAATTCGCTGAGGATTCTCAGCCCCAAGCTCTACAAACTTAGGGTCTGAGGGAATGGCAAACTGGGAGAGTGTGCCCAGTCATGCATGAAAACAGGGCTCCCGGGAGCAGCAGACCTGGCGTGTAGACAGTATTGTGGTGAGCGGCACCCGTGAGAGGGGCCTGGCTAGAGGAAAAGTGGGGAAGTGACTAGACACAAGAGGAGGCCCTAGGCACTCAGGATTGGAGACTCACACAGTCTGGGAGGAGGAGCTGCTACACAGTGATTGGTTCCCGCGTATTGACAGAAGAAACTTGGCCTGGTGGGCACAGCCCCACCTACTGGAAGAGAAGTTAATCAAACTCTAAGACTGCATTTATTAGTTTTTTTTTTCTTTTCTCTTTTTTTTTTGATTTGGGTTTTTTCTTTCATTTTCATTTTTCTTTCTTGTTGTTTTTTAAATTTTTTTTACAATTTTTCTTAAATTTTTTTTCTTCTAATTTTAATTTTTTTAATATTTTTTTTTCTTTTTTTCTTTTTTATTTCCTTTTTTTTTATTCTTTTGTCTTTTCATTTCTTTTCAACTTTCTTATCCCCCCTTCCTTGAATTCTACCTGCTTACTCTCATTCTCTTTAGTGACTTCTTCCCTTCCCTTCTAATACCTTTCCTCCCAAGCATCAAATAAATTTATAGGAGTAAACAGTAACTCAGCAGTCAAACAGAACAAGAAGTAACATGAGCAACTTCAAAAAGCAAGGAAGAAAAGGAGTACAAACAATGCAGGACAGCCTAAATATTCAGGAGGACCTAGAGTCATCAGAAAAATGGTCATATAAAGAACTCAAGGAACACCTTAGACAGTTGGAATGGAACGTTAAAGAGGATACAAGACAGCAAATTCAAGCAGCGAAAGAACACATTGTGAATGAATTACATAAACAGATAAAAGAAGAAGTTAAGCATCTTTATCAGGAGATATAGATTATAAAAAATAATCAAACAATAATTCTAGAAACGAAGGAAACGAAAAAACCAAATTAAAAACTCAATTGAGAGTATCACTAACAGAGTGGAGCAAGTAGAAGCCAGAAGGTCAGATAATGAAGACAAAATATATCATCTTGAAAAGAGTCTAACCAACTCAGAAAGGCTGGTAAAAAATCACAAGAAAAACATCCAAGAGTTATGGGATAACATAAAAAAAACCAAACTTACAAGTCATAGGGATAGAAGAAGGTACAGAGATTCAAACCAAGGGAATGAGTAACCTGCTGAATGAAATAATTACAGAAAACTTTACAGAAATAAAAAAGGAAACAGTTATACAAATTGAAGATGCATACAGGACACCGAGCACACAAAATCACAGTAGACCAACGCCAAGACACATTGTTATGAAGATATCCAATATACAGAACAAAGAGAAAATATTAAAAGCTACAAGAGAAAGGAGACAGATTACATTCAGGGGTAAACCAATAAGGTTAACAATGGATTTTTTCATCACAGATGCTGAAAGCAAGAAGGTCATGGAACAATGTATTTCAAACACTGAAAGACAATGGATGCCAACCAAGAATTCTATATCCAGCAAAATTAAGCTTCAGGTATGACAACAAAATAAAAATCTTTCATGATAAACAAAAGTTAAAAGAATTTGCAGCCAGAAAACCAGCATTGCAAAGCATTTTGAGCAAAACACTACACGAGGAAGAAATGAAAAACAATAACCAAAACCATCAGTGGGAAGTGCCTCGGTAAAGACAGAGGGCGAGGGGAAAGATAATCATGGAGAAACAAACTAATTTTTTTTAAAAAAAGGATAAATAATCAAGCATGGCTGGAAGTACAAACCATATATCAATAGTAACTCTGAATGTTAATGGCTTAAACTCTCCAATAAAGCAACATAGGCAGATGAAGCAACATAGGCTGGTATCATGGATTAAAAAAACAAATCCAACAATATGCTGCCTCCAGGAGACACATCTGATTGGAAAAGACATACACAGGGTGAAGGTGAAAGGATGGGAAAAAATATACCACACACACAGTCCTCGTAAGCAAGCAGGAGTGGCCATCCTCATATCGAATAAAATCGACTTCAAGACTAAGTTAATCAAAAGGGATAAAGAAGAACATTATATATTGTTAAAAGGAACCATTCACCAACAAGACATAACAATTATCAATATTTATGCACCAAATAATGGTGCTGCGACATTCATAAAACAAATTCTCCTCAAGTTCAAGAATCAAATAGACCACAACACAATAATTATGGGTGACTTCAACACACCTCTCTCACCATTGGACAGATCCTCCGAACAAAAGTTGAATAAAGAAACTATAGAACTCAATACCACAATCAATAACCTACACTTAACTGACATATATAGAATATATCAACCATCATCAAATGGATATTATTTTTTTCCTCAGCAGCACATGGATCCTTCTCAAAAATAGACCATATATTATGCCATAGGGCAACCCTCAGTAAATATAAAGGGGTGGAGATAATACCATGCATTTTATCTGATCATAATGGAATGAAACTGGAAATCAATGATAAAAGAAGGAAGGAAAAATCCTACATCACATGGAAAATGAACAATATGTTACTGAATGATCAATGGGTTACAGAAGACATAAAGGAGGAAATCAAAAAATTATTAGAGATAAATGAAAATACAGACCAACATATCGGAATCTATGGGACACAATGAAAGCAGTTTTAAGAGGAAAATTCATCGTCTGGTGGTCATTCCTCAAAAAAAAGAAAAAACCAACAAATAAATGAGCTCACACTTCATCTCAAAACTCCAGAAAAGGAAGAGAAAAACAACAGCAAATGTACCAGAAGGCAAGAAATAATTAAAATCAGAGCAGAAATCAATGAAATTGAAACAAAAGAAACTATTGAAAAAATTAACAAAACTAAAAGTTGGTTCTTCGAAAAAGTAAATAAGATTGACAGACCTTTAGCCATGCTAACAAAGGGAAGAATAGAGAGAACTCAAATTACTAACACACGGGATGAAAAAGATAATATCACAACAGATGCTACAGAAATACAGAAGACAATTAGAAATTATTTTGAAAACCTATATTCCAATAAAATAGAAGATAGTGAAGACATCGATAAATTTCTTAAGTCATATGATTTGCCCAGACTGAGTCAGGAGGATACACACAATTTGAACAGACCAATATCAATGGATGAAATTGAAGAAGCCATCAAAAGACTACCAACCAAGAAAAGCCCAGGACCGGATGGTTATACAGCGGAGTTTTACAAAACCTTTAAAGAAGAATTAATACCAATACTTTTCAAGTTATTTCAGGAAATAGAAAAAGAGGGAGCTCTTCCAAATTCATTCTATGAGGCCAACATCACCCTGCTTCCGAAACCAGACAAAGACACCTCAAAGAAAGAAAACTACAGACCAATATCTCTAATGAACCTAGATGCAAAAATCCTCAATAAAATTCTGGCGAATCGAATACAAAAACACATCAAAAAAATTGTACACCATGATCAAGTAGGATTCATCCCTGGGATGCAAGGATGGTTCAATATACGGAAATCAATAAATGTTATTCACCACATCAATAGACTTAAAGACAAGAACCATATGATCATCTCAATAGACGCAGAAAAAGCATTCGACAAAGTACAGCATCCCTTTATGTTGAAAACACTTGAAAAACTAGGGATAACAGGAACTTACCTTGACATTGTAAAAGCTATCTATGCTAAGCCTCAGACTAGCATCATTCTGAATGGACAAAAGTTGAAGGCATTCCCTCTAAAATCTGGAACAAGACAGGGATGCCCTCTATCACCACTTCTATTCAATATAGTTCTCGAAACACTGGCCAGAGCAATTAGACGAAAGAAATTAAAGGCATAAAAATAGGAAAAGAAGAACTTAAATTATCACTATTTGCAGAAGACATGATTCTATACCTAGAAGACCCAAAACAGTCTACAAAGAAACTACTAGAACTAATAAATTAATTCAGCAAAGTGGCAGGATATAAAATCAACACGCATAAATCAAAGGCATTTCTGTATATCAGCGACAAAACTTCTGAAACGGAAATGAGGAAAAACACTCCATTCACAATATCCTCCAAAAAATAAAATACTTGGGAATCAACCTAACAAGAGGTGAAAGATTTATACAATGAAAACTACAGAACCCTAAAGAGAGAAGTAGAAGAAGATCTTAGAAGATGGAAAAATATACCCTGTTCATGGATAGGCAGAACTAACATTATCAAAATGGCGGTATTACCAAAAGTTCTCTATAGGTCTAATGCAATGCCAATCAAAATCCCAATGGCATTTCTTGTAGAAATAGATAAAGCAATCATGAAATTCATATGGAAAAATAAAAGACCCAGAATAGCAAAAGCAATTCTAAGCAGGAAGTGTGAATCAGGCTGTATAGCAATACCAGATTTCAAACTATATTACAGAGCAATAGTGACAAAAACAGCATGGTACTGGTACCAAAACAGGCGGGTGGACCAATGGTATAGAATAGAGGACACAGAGACTAATCCACAAAGTTACAACTATCTTATATTTGATAAAGGAGCTAAAATCATGCAATGGAGGAAGGAGAGCATCTTCAACAAATGGTGTTGGGAAAACTGGAAGTCCATATGCAACAATATGAAACTGAATCCCTTTCTCTTGCCATGCACAAAAGTTAACTCAAAATGGATCAAGGAGCTTGATGTCAAATCAGAGACTCTGTGTCTGATAGAAGAAAAAGTTGGCTCAGATCTACATATTGTGGGGTCGGGCTCCAAATTCCTTAATAGGACACCCATAGCACAAGAGTTAATAACAAGAATCAACAAATGGGACTTACTTAAACTAAAAAGTTTTTTCTCAGCAAGAAAAACAATAAGAGAGGTAAATAGGGAGCCTACATCCTGGGAACAAATTTTTACTCCTCACACTTCAGATAGAGTCCTAATATCCAGAGTATAAAAAGAACTCAAAAAATTAGACAATAAGATAACAAATAACCCAATCAAAAAACGGGCCAGGGACCTGAACAGACACTTCTCAGAGGAGGATATACAATCAATCAACAAGTACATGAAAAAATGCTCACCATCCCTAGCAGTCAGAGAAATGCAAATCAAAACCACCCTAAGATACCATCTCACTCCAGTAAGATTGGCAGCCATTATGAAGTCAAACAACAACAAGTGCTGGCGAGGATGTGGAGAAAAGGGTACACTTGTACATTGCTGGTGGGACTGCAAATTGGTGCAGCCAATATGGAAAGCAGTTTGGAGATTCCTGGGAAAGCTGGGAATGGAACCACCATTTGACCCTACTATTGCCCCTCTCGGATTATTCCCTGAAGACCTTAAAAGAACATGCTACAGGGATACTGCCACATCGATGTTCATAGCAGCACCATTCACAATAGCTAGAATGTGGAACCAACCCAGATGCCCTTCAATAGATGAATGGATAAAAAAAATGTGGCATTTATACACCATGGAATATTATGCAGCACTAAAAAATGACAAAGGCATGGAATTTGCAGGGAAATGGATGGCACTAGAGCAGATTATGCTTAGTGAAGCTAGCCAATTCCTAAAAAACAAATACCAAATGTCTTCTTTGATATAATGAGAGCAACTATGAACAGAGTAGGGAGGAAGAGCAGGAAGAAAAGATTAACTTTAAACAGAGACATGAGATGGGAGGGAAAGGGAGAGAAAAGGGAAATTGCATGGAAATGAAGGGAGACCCTCATTGCTATACAAAATTACATATAAGAGGTTGTGAGGGGAATGGGAAAATAAACAAGGAGAGAAATGAATTACAGTAGATGGGGTAGAGAGAGAAGATGGGAGGGGAGGGGAGGGGGATAGTAGGGGATAGGAAAGGTAGCAGAATACAACAATTACTAATAGGGCATTATGCAAAAATGTGGATGTGTAACCGATGTGATTCTGCAATCTGCATTTGGGGTAAAAATTGGGAGTTCATAACCCACTTCAATCTAATGTATGAAATATGATATGTCAAGAGCTTTGTAATGTTGTGAACAACCAATAAAAAATTTTTAAAAAAGATACATGGTATTCACAAAATAGGCTGTCACTGGATGTTGTTGCAGAGCCTCTGTTTTTTGCAGTCTCATCTCCATCTCCCTTTGAGAAACTTGTAGAAGTGGCAGCTGTCCTAGAAAGACTGTTTAAAAGATTTGCAGTCATTGATCTGAACTGTCATGATTTTAAGAAAATGACCAAAGATTATATTAGTGTATTTTACACCAAAGAATATTAACCAGAATCTTATTTTTCTTCTCTTTGGGCCCTTCAAGTTGAATAATAGCCATACCTTCTTCATAACACTCTAAAACTTCAATGTATTTCATACACTTTCAGAATACAATATCATGCAAAAAAAGCCCTCTGAACTGGTAAAATTTATATCTAAGTTGCTCACAGTTGTTCTTTAGGATATACCACCATTTTTGGCAATATAAATTTGCATAGTATTAAATTCATTGCTAGAAATAGATTTAAATAAGATGTTAACAAGGAAATATAAATTATACTAATTTATTATACATCTGAATATTAGTTTATTAATAGAGGAAGGTATATATAGTGTTCTTTCTCTCTCAGAAAGTAACTGATATAAAGACCTGACAGGACCATATTCAATGTACAATATGCTATCCAAATGGGGAATTTTATGAAAATTGCAGGTTATGGAGGAAAAGTATATTATTTTTCCTTTTTTTTTAAATTTCATTAATTTGTTTTAATTTGTTACACATGACAGTAAAATGACCTTGACATATCATACATTTGAATCAGATGAGATAATTTCTCATTTTTCTTAGTGTACAAATTGTAAAATCACATTGGTCATGCAGTCACATAGATATACACAGTAATAATAATGTCTACTTTATTCTACTATCCTTCCTTTCCCCCCATCCCCTTCCCTCCCCTCCCATCACTTCTCTCGACCCAATCTAAGGTGATGCTATTGTTTTTTTTCTTATATCTTCATACATGTATTTTGTATAATGATGAAGGTCTCCTTCCACCTTCCATACCATTCTCCTTCTCCCTTCCTTTCCCTCCCACCTCTCTTCCCTATCTAGAGGTAATCTTCCTCCATGCTTTTCCTCCCTACCCCATTTTGAATCCCTCCCCCTTATATCAGAGAAGACATTCGGCATTTGTCTTTCTGGGATTAGCTAAATTCACTTAGCATAATCTGGTCTAATGCCATCCATTTCCCTGCAAATGCCATGATCTTGTTATTTTTTAGTGCTGAGTAATATTGCATTGTATATATATGCCACATTATTTTGTATCCATTCATTCATTGAAGGGCATCTAGGTTGGCTCCACAGTCTGGCTATTGTGAATAGTGCTGCTATAAACATCGATGTGGCTGTGTCCCTGGAGTATGCTGTTTTTAGGTGCTTTGGATATAGACCCAGAAGAGCAATAACTGGGTATAATGGTGGTTCCATTCCCAGTTTTATAAGGAATCTCCATACTGTTTTCCACAATGGCTGTACCAATCTGTACTCCCACCAGCAATATATGAGTGTACCTTTTTCCCCTGCATCTTCAACAGCACTTGTTGTTTGACTTCATAATGGCTGCAATTATTACTGGAGTGAAATGGTACCACAGAGTAGTTTTAATTTGCATTATTCTGATTGCTAGAGATGATGAGCATTTTTTTGTGTGTGTATATTTTAATGGATTGTATATCATCTTCTTAGAAGTGTTCTGTTCAGGTCCTTTTCCATTTGTTGATTGGGTTATTTATTTATTTATTTATTTATTTATGTTTAGCTTTTTGAGATCATTGTATACCCTAGAGATTAGAGCTCTATCTGATGTGGGAGGGTAAAAATTTGTTCCCAGGATGTAGGCTCCCTATGCACCTCACATATTGTTTCTCTTGATGAGAAAAACTTTTTAGTTTGAATTCATCCCACTTGTTGATTCTTGGTTTTAATTGTTGTGCTATAGATGTCCCATTAATGAAATAGGGGCCTAACCCCACATGATGGAAATTAGGGCCAACTTTTTCTTCTATTATATGCAGAGTCTCTGGTTTGATTCCTAGATTCTTTATCCATTTTGAGTTAACTTTTGTGTATGGTGAGAGATAGGGATTCAATTTCATTTTGTTGCATATGGATTTCCAGTTTTTCCAGCACCATTTATTGAAGATGCTATCTTTTCTCCATTGCATACTTTTAGCCCCTTTGTCTAATATAAGGTAGTTGTAATTTTGTGGGTTAGTCTCTGTGTCCTCTATTCTGCACCTTTGGTCTACCAGTCAGTATTGGTGCCAGTACCATACTGTTTTTGTTACTATTGCTCTGTAGTATATTTTAAGATCTGGTACAGTGATACCACCTGTTTCACTCTTACTGCTTAGAATTGCTTTAGCTATTCTGGATCTCTTATTTTTCCAGATGAATTTCATAATTTCTTTTTCTATTTCTGTGAGAAATGCCATTGGGATTTTGATTGGAATTGCATTGAATCTCTAAAGTCATTTGGTAATATGGCTATTTTAATAATATTAATTCTGCCTATCCCTGATCAAGGTATATCTTTCCATCTTCTCAGGTCTTCTTCTATTTCTCCATTTAGTGTCCTATAGTTTTCATTGTATAGATCTTTCACCTCTTTTGTTAAGTTAATTCCCAAGAATTTTATTTTATTTTTTTGAGGATATTTTGAGTGGGGTAGTTTTTCCTCATTTTTCATTTCAGAGGATTTGTTGCTGATATACCAGAATGCTTTGAATTATGTGTGTTGATTTTATATCCTGCCACTTTGCTGAATTAATTTACTAGTTCTAGAAGTTTCTTGGTAGAGCCTTTTGGGTCTTCTAGGTATAGAATCAGTAAATAATGCTAGTTTAAGTTCTTCTTTTCCTATAGTTATTGTTTTAATTTCTTTTGTCTAACTAATTGATCTGGCCAGTGCTTCAATAACTATATTGAATAGAAGTGGTGAGAGATGGCATCCTTGTCTTGTTCCAGATTTTAGAGAAAATGCATTCAATTTTTTTTCCATTTATAATGATGCTGGTCTGTGGCTTAGCTTAGATAGCTTTTACAATGTTGAGGTAAATTCCTGTTATCCCTAGTTTTTCTAGTGTTTTGAATGCAGACCAGTGCTGTATTTTGTTGAATGCTTTTTCTCTATCAAGATGATCATATGGTTCTTATCTTTAGGTATATTTATGTGGTGAATTACATTTATTGATTTTCGTATGTTGAATCAACCTTGCATCCTGGGGATGAATCACACTTGATCATGGTGCATGATCTTTTTGATATGTTTTTATATCCAATTTGCCAGAATTTTATAGAGGATTTTTGCAATAATATTTATCAGAGATATTGGTCTAAAGTTTTCTTTCTTTGAAGTGTCTTTGACTAGTTTTGGAGACAGGGTGATATTGGCCTCATAGAATGAATTTGGAAGTACTCCCTCTTTTTATATTTCCTGAAATAGATTAAAAAGTATTGGCATTAGTTATTTTTTCTTAAGGCATGAGATTCATGATAATGAAATTCACTCTTTTGTTGGATTGATATTTAAGGTTTGATTGGCATATGAGCTCATGATCATAACCAGAAATGATTTGCCCACTGTCATTTTGAAAAGGAAAAGGGCAAGATGGAGGCTAAAGGTGGAGTTAATAGTAATAAGAATAATGCTGAGGGAACATGATGAAACTTAATGAGATCCTGAACTCTAATCTTCGACTCACAAATTTACATAGTAAAGGGACTTTTTATCAATGTCAGCCAAACAAATTATGATCCTATGAAAAATGGTTCAGCTAGGATTTTTCCCCTCTCCTCCTTTTAATCTATACAATGGAAACAAATTTAAAATAATTTATTCAATGTATACATTATTTTGTACATTTAAAACTTTCTATTTCACACACATGACCAAACAAAAAATATCAATTACTTTAACACATCATCTTTCAGAATACATATTATCCTATGAGTACATGTAGAAAACATATAATATTATGTTCAAAGTGAAAATTAAAATTGAACAAAGGGGTTTTGAAAGCTATATCTTCTCCTCCAAAATATTCTCACACTATAGAATTGTTTCTACTTTGCCTTCTCTTTGAGATCATAGTCTTCAAAATATAGCAGAGACCTTAGTATTATTTACCAATGAGAAATACTTTGAGCAAAAGTAGTCTGGTGCCATTTTAATAGCTTTTTTCTGAAGTACTGCTCTAGCAGTCTAAAAGTTCTTATATGTGCACATGTCAAATTTCAGTTACTATAAAAAAATACCTGAGACTGGGTGACATCAAGAAAAGAAGTTCATTTTTGGTTCATAGTGCTAGAAGTCCAAGGCCAAGAACTAACAACTGGTGATGGCTTTTTTTTCTGGCAGAATCCCAGGTGGATAAGGGTACCATATGGAGAGGCAGCAAGCATTTATATGTGTGTGTCCTCTGTTCTCTCTTCCTCCTCATCTGTAAAATGGGCTTAAGAAATCCAACCTCATAGAATTGTCTTGAAAATGAAATGTCACCAGGAGTACAGATTGCTAGGCAAAGTGTATGCACTGCATTGAGAATTGTACAAATTATATCTACAATTTTTATTTTTAAAGTTAGTATTATCATTATTCCAGGAAGCAAAAAAAAAATCTCAGTAAAAGCCAATATGTAGGCAAGCTCTGGGTAAAAACTACCTCAGTGATTTCATCTCAAAGGGTATTTGGAAGTGATCAGTTAAAAAGAAAAAAGCAAGGTGATGAAAGCAAAGACAGAATATTAGCCTCTAAGAGAACTTCTGAAAGGTAGTATTGTTCAGTATACACACTGAACAGGCATACAAGGTAACTCTTCTTTTAATTTAGAGAATAAAAGACTTTTATAATGAAATAAGCTTTTAGCCTGCACCATAAAACCGTAATATTAATTAAGGACTTAATGTTGTCAAAGCCGTACATGAATATTTATATCTATATATCAGTGTATACACATCTGTTTACTCATGTGTGAAACATGGCAAAGAGAGGATACATGAGTTACTCAAAGTTACACACCTTCTAGCTGGTAAATACAGTATTCAAATTTCTGCAACCTGATCCTCAAACTGACCCCTTAGACTTCACTGTTTCTGTCATTAAACTGATGAATGAGTTAGAATAAATAAATGCACAATCCTAGAATTATAAAAATGTTTAATAAGCAGAATATAGAAAGCAATAATAAATCAAAAAAAACTCTCTTTGGAAAATAGCAGCTTATCACATCACTGACTTCTTAGAGAATTTTTAAAAAATGTATATATTTTTAGTGTAGGTGGACACAAAACCTTTGTTTATGTGATGCTAAGGATCAAACCCAGGGCCTCACTCATGCTAGTCAAGCATTCTACCACTGAGCCACAACCCCAGCCATACAGAATTTCTTAAAAAGAAAAACAACATATACATTTCAGAAAACATCCTGTGAGTTATAGATAAATATCTTATCTGTTTTTGTACCAGACTAAAATCCTTTTGATAGAGAGTAAGTCAGAAAAGTGGTACCATTTGTTTTGCCAAAAATTTTTTCGCTTCCAATTAGTTTGGTCCATAAGTAGCAAAATAAGTTATTATAATTTTAAGAGCATGTTAGGACTATAGGTTCTCATTTACCTAATTGCGGAGAAAATTATTTTAAAAGAAATTTTCCCCTCAGAAGCATTATAAGAGTAAACATTAAATATGCATAGAAGATACAGCTAAGATTTTTCCTGAAGGAAATAAGCAATTTTTAAAGAAATATAACTGAAGATAATTGAAGTCAGTATATCTAATTACTAGGATTTTATTGTTTGTTTTACTCACATAAAAAGAGATTTGAAATATGACATTTTTCCTGTTTGCACACTGAAAGTCTGAAATTTATGATTTGTCACAGAAAGGTTTTGAGAGTGACAGAGGAATAGCTTGGTTAAAAACATAAAAAATAAAAGAAATCTGAAAATTACTCAGGAAGATAAACTTATACTATGCTTCCTTGTTGTAACTTAAATACATTTCTTAATCAGAATTAGGAAAAACCAAAGATTTTATATATATATATATATATATATGATGGAAACTCTTATATTTGGCACTTAGAGCATAATAAGAACCCTCAAAGCTGTAATTTCAAAGTTTTCAAGAGGATACAAACACAAGAAAAATAAAGGCAACTAACTGCTAAGGTGAGAGCATTGACATTCGTACTGTTACTCTTTCAATTCCCATCCAAACTGCTTATAGGAATGACTGCATAGACTGTATCTTTTGCTGCAAAATACTGCTGCCAAATTTGTATAGAAAAAAAGAGGGTTAATTTATAAAATAGCTAATCTTTTCAACCTATGCCAAGAAAATTGATAACTTTCATTGCTCCCAATAATATACAATTTGATACCAATGAGGAAAAACACACTGTAGTGCTTTTATAACTAATATATAATTACAAAAAAGATTTAATGCCACATGGTCTTCTAAATAATCAAGATTTTACTCTTACTAACAAATTTTATCAGAGAAATTGATTTTATGATGTTTGAAATCACTATTTTCGAGATGTGCCTTGTGTGTGAGATCCTCTTTTTTTTGGATCTTCTTTCTTTTCTCCCCAAACCCTCATCTCCCTGCCAAATGTGGGCCTGTCTCTGAATGACATAACATCAGTCATTCAGAGATCAGGGTATGGCATCAGGAGGACATAGATGTAGATCCTTGCTCCAACAATTTGCTAGCTATGCTAAATTGTGCAAATCATAAAAACTCCCCAAATAACATCATTAAAATTGCAATAATATCAACCTCACAGGATTGGTGTGAAGACTAGATGAACAAGTACAAAATTGTGCTTGGCACAAAGTAAGCACTCAAAGTAATGCTAGCCTGTATTAGTTACTCTTGCTGTGTTATAAGCAGGTTTTGAAATCCTGCTTCCTGAAAGTCTTTCATATAAGGAAGAGACAGAATATGCTTGGTGACTATGGTATATATCAGACAGAAGTCTTCCCTCTGCCTGGAATCAGAGAACAAAGACAGCAGAGTAAAACCTTATCATGCAAATACCAAATTGTAAGGAATAAAAATTTATATAATAAAATTATAGAATTAGAAAATATGGAAAAGAGAAATATGCCTATAGTCTTACTACCATAAAAGAAGCAATGTTTTCATTTTTGATAAATCTGTGTCTAGTATGTCTTAAGAATAGTTTTCAGTTATAGTATAAATAGATACAGTACATATGCAATACTGTGTCTTGCTTTTTAAAAATCTCTTAACATATCACAAACAGCCTCTGTATCCATATTTTTACTACTATTATTTTTATTGTCTTCTGTACTTTTTTATGTAATTGACTCTCACTGAAAACCCATCTTCTCTATAACTGGCCCCCCAAGTCTTTCCTGTTCTCTGAATCTGAGCCTATGTACTTTTTCTTTCACATATTCTCCCTTGATCGCTTCAATCAGAAGAAATGAAATAAGGCAGAAGGATACAACAGACACATTCTAGGCTCAGCATGACATTATAGACAGCATAGAATTCAGAAAAGATGTCATAACCAAAGTGAACTCTGAGTGAGCAGGTCTTTAAAAATGGGTCAACCTACCTCAGAATTGCTCTGCTCTATCAACATTCTCACTTGGGTTTCATCTCTGGTACCACATACACACCCAAGTCCCAGTTGAATATACTAATTAAAGTGTAGTCTAGCTAAAGAAAATATAGCACACAAAAGAACTCATTAGTTCCTAGAACTTAAGCAAACCACTCAATTAATGCAGCCTAAGGTTCCTTTGTCTTTTTATAAAAAAAGCATGTCAAAACATTGTCTTATTTTAAGGAAAGCATAGTCTGATAATTTTAATTTAATTTATAATATCAGCAAAGTTTATGAATCAGCATTGAAATTTATGAGACTAATTCCAGCTTCATCAACTATAATGTGAGGATAGCAATACTGCCTTCAGAGAGTAGTCATGAGAATTTAATGAAATAAGGCATATGAAGAATTAGGCATATGAAGAATTAGGCATAATACCTGACTACTCCTTTTATTATTATTTTCATAATTAGTACATATACCTAAAATAAAATTCATGAAATGCCAAAAATAGCTTCTTAAATTCTAATTAGAGAAGACTGAGACATGAAAATGTAAGTGGCAATGAAAACCAAGGCACATATGGTGGCCAAATAGGCAGAATAGATGATGAGTACTTTGAAGAAAAGAGTTCAGGAAGCTTCTTGTGGAAGGTTCTGGAATAATGGAGAATTATAAATGCAAAAAAAAAAGGAAAGAAAAGAAAGAAAAAAAGATAGAAAGAAAGAAAGAAAGAAAGAAAAAAGAAAGGAAGGAAGAAAGAAAGCAATGAGAAGTTACTTAACATTTGCAAGCATGTTCCCAACATAATATTTATTTTTATTCTTTTAAGAACATAACTATAGCCCTCACTCTCTGCCAGGCATTATTCTAATGCTTTATCGAGCTTAATATGTTTAATTTTCAAGTAGCTTTCAAGAATGTACAGTAGTTATCTCCACTTTATAGTAGAGAATCTAAGGCTCAAAAAATTAATAGACATGTCCATGTCAGGCAGCTAGTAGGGTAAAAATCTAAGATTTATTTATTTATTTTTTTTTTTGAATCTGTACATCCATTTTGGTAGAATTTGTCATCTTTTTTTTTTTATTGGTCGTTCATAACATTACATAGTTCTTAATACATCATATTACACGGTTTGATTCAAGTGGATTATGAACTCCCGCTTTTACCCCGTATACAAATTGCTGTATCACATCAGTTACCCTTCCATTGATTGACATATTACCTTTCTAGTGTCTGATGTATTATGCTGTCTGTCCTATTGTCTACTATCCCCCCTCCCCTCCCCTCCCCTCCCCTCCCCTTTTCTCTCTCTACCCCTTCTACTGTAAATCATGTCTTCCATTTGTATTCTCTTGACTTACCCCTCCTTACCTCTTATATGACATTTTGTATAACCCTGAGGATCGCCTTCCATTTCCATGCAATTTCCCTTCTCACTCCCTTTCCCTCCCACCTCTCATCCCTGTTTACTGTAAATATTCTTCTCAAGCTCTTCGTCCCTACCCTGTCCTTGTTTACACCCCTTATATCAAAGGAGTCATTTGGTATTTGTTTTTTAAAGATTGACTAGCTTCACTTAGCATAATCTGCTCTAATGCCATCCATTTCCCTCCAAATTCTATAATTTTGTCATTTTTTAATGCAGAGTAATACTCCATAGTGTATAAATGCCACATTTTTTTTTATCCATTCATCTATTGAAGGGCATCTAGGCTGGTTCCACAGTCTTGCTATCGTGAATTGAGCTGCTATGAACATCGATGTAGCAGTGTCCCTGTAGCATGCTCTTGTTAGGGCTTTAGGGAATAGACCGAGAAGGGGAATAGCTGGGTCAAATGGTGGTTCCATTCCCAGCTTTCCGAGAAATCTCCATACTGCTTTCCAAATTGGCTGCACCAATTTGCAGTCCCACCAGCAATGAACAAGAGTGCCCTTTTCCCCGCATCCTCTCCAGCACTTATTGTTGTTTGACTTCCTAATGGCTGCCAGTCTTACTGGAGTGAGATGGTATCTTAGGGTAGTTTTGATTTGCATTTCTCTGACTGCTAGGGATGGTGAGCATTTTTTCATGTACTTGTTGATTGATTGTATGTCCTCCTCTGAGAAGTGTCTGTTCAGGTCCTTGGCCCATTTATTGATTGGGTTATTTGTTATCTTATTGTATAATTTTTTGAGTTCTTTGTATATTCTGGTTATTAGGGCTCTATCTGAAGTGTGTGGAGTAAAGATTTGTTCCCAGGATGTAGGCTCCCTATTTATCTCTCTTATTGTTTCTTTTGCTGAGAAAAAACTTTTTAGTTTGAGTAAGTCCCATTTGTTGATTCTATTTGTTAACTCTAGCGCTATGGGTGTCCTATTGAGGAATTTGGAGCCCGATCCCACAGCGTGTAGATCATAACCAACTTTTTCTTCTATCAGATGCCGTGTCTCTGATTTAATATCAAGCTCCTTGATCCATTTTGAGTTAACTTTTGTGCACGGCGAGAGATAGGGATTCAGATTCATTTTGGTGCAAATGGATTTCCAGTTTTCCCAGCACCATTTGTTGAAGATGCTATCTTTCCTCCATTGCATGCTTTTAGCCCCTTTATCAAAAATAAGATAGTTGTAGTTTTGTGGATTGGTTACTGTGTCCTCTATTCTGTACCATTGGTCCACCCGCCTGTTTTGGTACCAGTACCATGCTGTTTTTGTTACTATTGCTCTGTAGTATAGTTTGAAGTCTGGTATCGCTATACCGCCTGATTCACACTTCCTGCTTAGTATTGTTTTTGCTATTCTGGGTCTTTTATTATTCCATATGAATTTCATGATTCTTTTCTCTATTTCTACAAGATATGCTATTGGGATTTTGATTGGCATTGCATTGAACTTATAGAGAACTTTTGGTAATATCGCCATTTTGATGATGTTAGTTCTGCCTATCCATGAGCAGGGTATGTTTTTCCATCTTCTAAGGTCTTCTTCTATGTCTTTCTTTAGGGTTCTGTAATTTTCATTGTATAAATCTTTCACCTCTTTTGTTAGGTTGATTCCCAAGTATTTTATTTTTTGGGGGGATATTGTGTATGGAGTAGTTGTCCTCATTTCCGTTTCAGAGGATTTGTCGCTGATATACAGGAATGCCTTTGATTTATGCGTGTTGATCTTATATCCTGCCACTTTGCTGAATTCATTTATTAGCTCTAATAGCTTCTTTGTAGACCCTTTTGGGTCTGCTAGGTATAGAATCATATCATCTGCAAATAGTGATAATTTAAGTTCTTCTTTTCCTATTTTTATGCCTTTAATTTCTTTTGACTGTCTAATTGCTCTGGCCAGTGTTTCGAGGACTATGTTGAACAGAAGTGGTGAGAGAGGGCATCCCTGTCTTGTACCAGATCTTAGAGGGAATGCCTTCAATTTTTCTCCATTCAGAATGATGCTGGCCTGTGGCTTATCATAGATTGCTTTTACAATGTTGAGGTATGATCCTGTTATCCCTAATTTTTCTAGCGTTTTGAACATAAAGGGATGCTGTACTTTGGCGAATGCTTTTTCTGCATCTATTGAGATGATCATATGGTTCTTAATTTTAAGTCTATTGATGTGGTGAATAACATTTATTGATTTCCGTATATTAAACCAGCCTTGCATCCCAGGGATGAATCCTACTTGATCATGATGTATAATTTTTTTGATATGTATTTGAATCCGATTCGCCAGAATTTTATTGAGGATTTTTGCGTCAAGGTTCATTAGAGATATTGGTCTGTAGTTTTCCTTCTTTGATGTGTCTTTGTCTGGTTTTGGAATCAGGGTGATGTTGGCCTCATAGAATGAATTTGGAAGTTCTCCCTCTTTTTCTATTTCCTGAAATAGCTTGAAAAGTATTGGTGTTAGTTCCTCTTTAAAGGTTTTGTAAAACTCTGCTGTATACCCATCCGGTCCTGGGCTTTTCTTAGTTGGTAGTCTTTTGATGGTTTCTTCTATTTCCTCTATTGTTATTGGTCTGTTTAGGTTGTCTATATCCTCCTGGCTCAATCTGGGCAGATCATAGGACTTAAGGAATTTATCTATGCCTTCACTATCTTCTATTTTATTGGAGTATAAGGATTCAAAGTAATTTCTGATTATCTTCTGTATTTCTGAAGTGTCTGTTGTGATATTGCCTTTTTCATCCCGTATGCTAGTAATTTGGGTTCTCTCTCTTCTTCTCTTCGTTAGCATGGCTAAGGGTCTGTCAATTTTATTTATTTTTTCAAAGAACCAGCTTTTAGTTTTGTCAATTTTTTCAATTGTTTCTTTTGTTTCAATTTCATTAATTTCAGCTCTGATTTTAATTATTTCTTGCCTTCTACTTCTTTTGCTGTTGTTTTGCTCTTCTTTTTCTAGGATTTTGAGATGAAGTATGAGATCATTTATTTGTTAGTTTTTTCTTTTTTTGAGGAATGAACTCCAAGCAAGGAATTTTCCTCTTAGAACTGCTTTCAATGTGTCCCATAGATTCCGATATGTTGTGTCTGTGTTTTCATTTAACTCTAGGAAGTTTTTAATTTCCTCCTTGATGTCTTCTAAAACCCATTGATCACTCAGCAACCTATTGTTCATTCTCCAGGTGATGCTTGATTTTTCCTTTCTTCTTTTATCATTGATTTTCAGTTTCATTCCATTATGATCAGATAAGATGCATGGTATTATCTCTACCCCTTTGTATTGTCTAAGAGTTGCCCTGTGACATAGTATATGGTCTATTTTTGAGAAGGTTCCATGTGCTGCTGAGAAAAAGTGTAGCTACTTGATGTTGGGTGGTATAGTCTATATATGTCAATTAAGTCTAGGTTGTTTATTGTGTTATTGAGTTCTATAGTTTCCTTATTTAACTTTTGTTTGGAAGATCTGTCCAGTGGTGAGAGAGGTGTGTTGAAGTCTCCCATGATTATTGTATGTTGGTCTATTAGACTCTTGAACTTGAGAAGAGTTTGCTTGATGAATACAGCTGCACCATTATTTGGGGCATATATATTTATGATTGTTATGTCTTGTTGGTGTATGGTTCCCTTGAGCAGTATGAAGTGTCCTTCTATATCCCTTTTGATTAGCTTTGGCTTGAAATCTATTTTATTAGATATGAGTATGGACACTCCTGCTTGTTTCCGCGGTCCATATGAGTGATATGATTTATCCCAACCTTTCACCTTCAGTCTATGTATATCTTTTCCTATCAAATGCGTCTCCTGTAGACAGCATATTGTTGGGTCTTATTTTTTGATCCATTCTACTAGCCTGTGTCTCTTAATTGGTGAGTTTAAGCCATTAACATTTAGGGTTATTATTGAGATATGGTTTGTTCTTCTATCCATATTTGTTTATTGATGTTACTAAACCTGATTTGTTATCCTCTTTGACTACTTTCCCCCCTTTACTGTTCTACCTCCCATTGTTGGTTTTCAATGTTGTTTTCCATTTCCTCTTCCTGTAATGTTTTGCCAAGGATTTTTTGAAGAGATGGTTTTCTAGCTGCGAATTCTTTTAACTTTTGTTTATTGTGGAAGGTTTTAATTTCATCTTCTAACCTGAAGCTTAATTTCGCCGGATACACGATTCTTGGTTGGAGCCCATTGTCTTTCAGTGTTTGAAATATGTTATTCCAGGATCTTCTAGCTTTCAGAGTCTGTGTTGAGAGATCAGCTGTTATCCTGATTGGTTTACCCCTAAATGTAATCTGCTTTCTTTCTCTTGCAGCTTTTAAAATTCTCTCCTTATTCTGTATGTTGGACATCTTCATTATAATGTGTCTAGGTGTGGATCTCTTATGATTTTGCACATTCGGCGTCCTGTAGGCTTCTAGGATTTGGGATTCTGTCTCAATCTTCAATTCTGGGAAGTTTTCTCGTATTATTTCACTGAATAGACTGTTTATTCCTTTGGAATGGAGCTCTGTGCCTTCCTGTATCCCAATGACTCTTAAATTTGGTCTTTTGATATTGTCCCATAATTCTTGGATGTTCTGCTCATGGTTTCTTAGCAGACTTGCTGAGCTGTCTATGTTCTTTTCCAGTTGAAATACTTTGTCTTCATTGTCTGATGTTCTCTCTTCTAAGTGATCTACTCTGCTGGTAGTATTCTCAATTGAGTTTTTAAGTTGGTTTATTGTTTCCTGCATTTCTAGAATTTCAATTTGTTTGTTTTTTATTACCTCTATCTCCCTGTGAAATTGATCTTTTACTTCCTGGATTTGTTTGTCAATGTGATCTTTCATTGTCTGATTTTGCTGTCTCATGTCTTCCTTGAGACTCCAGATCATCTGAAGCATATATATCCTGAACTCTTTATCTGATATTCCATCTGTTGCAGCTATTACCTCTTCTAAAGTTGAGTTGACCTGCATTGCTGTGGTCCTTTCTTTCCTTGTCTTTTCATACTGCTCGCGTTTCTTTCTGCTTGGTGCAACTGTTGTGTTTTGAAATTTACCCCCTATTTATTTATGTTGCTCTTGTATACTTGAAAAGTCTCCCTTGCAGGTGCGGGCGGCGGCTGTGCCCCTACTCCAATTGGGGTGACGTGTCTACCACGCTGGCGGCTCTCTGGGCCTGTTCCGGGAGTGGAAGGCGGCTCTGCTCTGTCCCTATTCCAATTGGGGTGTCGTGACTACAATGCTGGCAGGTCGCTGGGCCTGTTCCGGGCGTGGGCGGTGGGCTTGGCTGGCGGGATTCCACCTAATGGCAGTCCCTAACCTCCCTGCTTGCTAATTAATGGCTTCTCTGAGGCGCCACGCCTTCTGTAGCTGCGGGGCAGGCCGCGCGAATCAGTTGGCCTGGATCTCCGGGGGTCCTGCTGCTGGCTGTTTTGATGTTGCAAACTGTTGGAGAGTGGTGGTGTATTCTTCAGCTTTCCCGGATGGTGGCCGCTGACTGCCTGGATGGAGTGTCCGCTGTTTTGATGTTGCACTCTGAAGGAGAGTGGCGGTGTATCCTTCAGCTTTCCCGGATGGTGGCCGCTGACTGCCTCGGCAGAGTGTCCGCTGTGGGGGATGGGACTGTACCACTTCCTTCCCCTTCTGAGAACCCGTGCTCGGCCCAAGGGTCCGTGTGGGCTTGGCTGGTGGGATTCCACCTAATGGCCTTCCCTAACCTCCCTGCTTGCCAATTAATGGCTTCACTGAGGCGCCACGCCTTCTGTAGCCGCAGGGCAGGCCACGCGAATCAGTTGGCCTGGATCTCCGGGGCCCTGCTGCAGGCTGCTGGGATCCCTGGCACTCTATCACTTTGATTTTTTCTGCTTGCCCCTCCCCCAGCGCTGGCTAGCCAGGTTTCGTTTTGGCTGCTATTGGGAGGAGGGTTTGGAGGTCAGGTGTCTCTGGTTTCCCCCTAGTCTGTATGGAGGCTCAGCTTGATACTCCCTCTCCCGGCAAGCCTAGGAGAGATTTTATGCAAATTCCCACTGTCTGGGGGGTGAGCTGAATGACACCGACCTGTTTTGATGTCGCACTCTGAAGGAGAGTGGCGGTGTATCCTTCAGCTTTCCCGGATGGTGGCCGCTGACTGCCTCGGCAGAGTGTCCGCTGTGGGGGATGGGACTGTACCGCTTCCTTCCCCTTCTGAGAACCCGTGCTCGGCCCAAGGGTCTGTGTGGGCTTGGCTTGTGGGATTCCACCTAATGGCCTTCCCTAACCTCCCTGCTTGCCAATTAATGGCTTCACTGAGGCGCCACGCCTTCTGTAGCCGCAGGGCAGGCCACGCAAATCAGTTGGCCTGGATCTCCGGGGCCCTGCTGCAGGCTGCTGGGATCCCTGGCACTCTATCCAAAATCTAGGATTTAAAACTGGCAGATTGGTTCTGGAGTCTATGTTTGAACCAGTATACTATGCTTCCCTATCAGGCAAGCAAAATTTAAGAGAACTCAGCTGGTGAGGATATGATATATAGAGGGAGAAAAATGGGAGCGGAACATCTACTAGAAAGATAATGCAATAATCCAATATAGGGCATTGATGGTTTTATATTAGATGTAGGTAAGAGGAATGAAAAAAAAAATGAAATAGAAGTATATTAGTTAGGTAAGAGTAAGACCAAGATAGACAAGTTTGCTCATGTTCATATAATTTGTCTCGTTTTCCTCATATTTCTAGAAACTGTTTGCACTTTCCACTTTCAGATTGTTTCACAGAACATGTTTTCATGGAATATGCCAATTCATTTTCATTCGTTATTTGTTTTACTTCTCCTGCAGTTGGGTCTTACACCATCTAAATGTTGAAAGATTGAACTGAGAGTCTTAAAGAGAAAATAAAAAGCAATTAACACCTGCAATAAAAAAAACCCTCCCCACAGCTTTATTCTGGCTCCAATCCTTGTAAAAAAACAAAATATTTTTTTTTCTTTTGCACATTGAAACAGATCTTCAATAAGCAGAGGAATAGTATATGAAAAGCTATATAAGGAACTGGAGTTCTGGTTCACTGGTAGAATGCTGGCTGTCATGTATGAGGTCCTGGTTTTGATGATCAGCACCAAGTATAAAGTAATGATTAATATTTATTTTGGTGGTGCAGGGGACTGAACCCACAGGCCTTTTACATTGGAGGCAAGAATTCTACCAACTGAGCTATATCTCCAGCCCATGCTTGATCAATGTGATTCTGCAACCTGTATACTCAGAAAAATGAGAAAATATATCCCATCTGATAAAAATGTATGATATGTTAAGATCATTGTACTGTCATGTGTAACTAAGTAAAACAAATACATAAGTAAATTAATAATTAATTAAATAATTTAAAAAGAAAATCTGTATGCTCAGAGACATAGATTTCTCACCTAACAGAGTCTTTTATATATCTATTATTTAGGAATATCTATTAGTTCTCTGTGTTAGTGCTTCACAACATTACTATAAGATCCTGAGGGTGTAAAGGCCCTTTCCTGGGGGCTGTTCTGTGAGTATCCCTTATGAAGTTGGAAACAGACAATTCTGTGTTGGGACCATTCTTTGAGGGAAGACAACAATGCTCATGACAGGTCACAAGATGGAGTCACTTCCTTCCATTAACTGTCACCCACTCCACAACAGCCACTCCTAGAATTCCCAGTGCTCAGAACCCGGTGACCTCATCTTGAAGAAATAATGGGGCTGGGGCCTTCTGAGGACTCCCATTGGTACAGCGAGCAGTGGGTGAGTTCATTCTGTCCAGAGCCACAGACCTGGTAACAAGCCTCGGATGAATGGATTCCTCAAGCCTCAAAATGATGGATTCCCCAATGGAGGACCTGAACATTCCTGGTTGTAAGTGCCCCTCTCATCCTTAGAGAGTAGGGGAATAGCCTTTGTAGGCATGGGGTGGTGGTTGCCTCCATAAAGTGCTAAGCAGTTAATAGATAGACTCCACCAGAAAAGGGAGGACTCCTCAAAGACATAGACAACATTCTGCCCAAATATAAAAGATACATGGAAGTCTTTGTCAAGTGGGGAGCTTTGACTTCCTCAAGGACCTTGCCCTCAGTGAGACTTCTCAGTCTGAAGAATGGCATGGGTCCCGGACTGGGAGCCGGAAGTTCTGAAAGAGTCCGCATAAGTCATGGCCCCTGTTACATGTAGTGTTCCTCATCTGTCAAAGGCCAAAGTGGACTCTCAAGCTTCCTGCCAAAATAGCTTGAAGTCTATCAGAAGACAATGTGGCAAGTCTTGCAAGAGGGAGGGAAAGAATGAATGGATGACTGAGCCAAATCAAGGAGAGGAATTAGAATCAGTTCAGGTCTCAAGCTACAGCTGTCAGACAACTTATCTCTTTTCTTTTTTTTTACTGCCTCAGTGTGGGTCCCATTGTACTTTGTATGGCTGGGGCTGGGCACTCTGATAATTGGTGGATGCATGATGTTTCTACACTGGAGGAAGAAGCTGCAGCGGGAGGAGCGTGCCCAGCAGTGGGTGGAGGTGATGAAATGTGCAACATTAACTTACAGCCCATTCCTGTACTGGGTCAACAAACAACGCAGATATGGCATGACTGTGGCCATCAAGACAGGCCCTCCCAGGGCTGTTGCCAATGCTGAGATTAAAGTCCACATTTCAGATACTATGTGGGAGCAGGAACTCCCATAAAGACAGATGTTATGCCTTCAGAGTTAGCAGCCCCAAGGCAACTTGCTTTGGTGGCCGCACAGCATCCCTTAGTTAACCCAATGCCAAATCAACAGACCACATCCCCATTCCAATGGTCTTTCTGGAGATACCCTCTGCCCCACCCCTCTGAAAATCAAACCAACCTCACATGCTGGACTACTCTGCCACCTAACTCTTTCTTAAGTCTCCTGAAAGGCATATCCACTTTTAATCCCTTCAGACACTGCCCCATGGGGTGAACTATTTCAATGTGTCTCCTCTGGCTTCTCAGTTGTAACCACTTCTCACTGAAGGAGGGAGCTTCAGCTACCAGAGGTAGTAGTAAAGGGAACTAACCTAGAGCATAAGATAATTACATAGAGGTCAGAGCCCATAGATTTGTTACATTATTAAAGATTTTTGAAAAGTGAGCGTCTTTTGTGTCTCATGTGCTGGTAGGAGGGCAATGTCCTTCCCCTGTTTGATGGGAAACAAGTCTCACTAATACAATGAGAACTGGAGGTTGACTTAGAAGAAGCACATTGAACCAGTACTTGTGGATGAGCTCAATTCCCTCCATCAAGTGTTAAATGTGTTCAAGACCTTTGGCTAGGTCCCCCAAAGGCACTGCTGTTCTATAGGATGGGAAGTACAATTTCCACAAGAGTGAAAGTTGCTGAGGGCACATGGCTATGTGAGTCCCACGGTGCCTATGCCGTTGGCCAAACAAGTCAGCATGAAGGAAATGAATCACACCACACTATGGGCTGAATGGCTGGTATCTAGTATATATTGTTTTAAAACACATTTTTTATAAGATGGATACAATATGTTTATTTTTATGTGATGTGGAGGATCAAACCCAGTTTCTCACATAGGTCATGCAAGCGCTCAACTACTGAGCTATATCCTCTGCCTGATATATTAATCTTAGGTGGTAGTGCTAAGTGGTAGTGTCTGAACATTGTTTCTAATAGAAGCACAATGGAAAATGGCTATTCTAATTTTTCTTTTATTGATGAAATAGCCAGGTTCCAAGGGCATATGTCATTATCTTCTTTGTTGGTATTATTGCTGCTGAGCCACTTCTCCCATTTATATCTGCCTGGCATTATATTTCTGGGTCTTTCCACCATACATCTTGGGACCCCTTCCCTAATCATGCGTTGTTAAAACATAGTATTGGTGAATGCTTTAGTGTGTGTAGAGTGTCATCAGCTTAAACTATAGATTTGTTTAGAGGAAGGGCTAGTGAGTAGATCTTAAAATTATACAAAGAAATATATCCATAGAGTTCTTTTAAGATATTCATGGCTGCCCTAAAGTTGAGTCCATTGTCACCCTACTATGTGGGAATATTAATAACTTGTGTACTATATGGAAATGGTCCTAAGTTAATTATAAGCTATTTGGCCCCAGTTTAAAGATAATAAAGTCTGATTCTGTCACAGAAATTTTCTCCATTTACTTGGAAATTTGCAATTCCAGTCATCATATTTGATCTCGACATTAAATGCAAATTACCCACAGGTACGTACCCACAGGGGTACAGCCAGTTGTTGCCTATTTTGTGGAGTGTGGTGTGTGTGTGTGTGTGTGTGTGTGTGTGTGTGTGTGTGTTTGGTGTGATTCTCAGAACTTAGTAATTTTTTTTTTTTCTTTTTAATCATGTGTGTGGCTTGAAAGGATTCCATCTAGCAACTGGAAAGAAAGCCCTAGCCCTATTTATATGACCTCTACCACTGGAGTTTAAGCCTTTTTCTTTAAAAAAATTTTATCATTTGTAAACAAGGTTTTATATTGTATGTCAAAATATAATTATGGACTAAGTGGTCCTTCCTTATTAGTACAGGTGCAGAGGTTCACTGTTCCCTCATCTTGCTCCTTCTTGATTTTGCTCCCTTCAACCTTGAAGATGCCTGAAGCCCAAGACCTACAGTCTTACTTTCTTCAGGCCCAATACACTGATTCTGAAGGTAGATTCTGGAACACTGCATTGTGCCCATTTTTGGTTCACCATTGCTTTCAAAGGAAAAACAATCCATAAAAAACGATCAAAGGTGATTTTTTTTCTCTTCAGCAACAAGGAGTGGGGGGTGGCTAAAGATACAGTGAGAGGAAAAGGAAATATTTTATTCAGATAAATTATAAATTGCTCTATTACTGATGTGAAATAAAGTTCAAACTGAGTCATCAAACCCTTGAATTAATTACCTAAACAGAACCCAAACTGCTTATATTTGACCAAAACAGCTCCACTAGAACAAGGTAGATTGGTACTTTTTGAGAAAAATCTGAAGAAAAACATGAAGGTTAGGTTCATATAACAAACAATATACACAGTATAAACTATTAGGATACACAAATGTTTTGTGTTTTGGGTATGAAAGCACCCAAATCTAGATGTTATTGGTAAGCAACCAATGAGGTGTGCATAAGACAAAATCTGTCAATAAAAATAACTCAAACATTGGGGTTTTGAGCCCAAAGGGTGACAAAATCCTCAAATGTGACCAGTAGGGCCAGCCAGGGTTGGCTGGATGGGTCATGTGCATCAATGCAAAGAAACAAAACTGCAGGAGAATGCAAAACATCCAGCAGCAAGGAAAGTGTGTCCACTCCTCAGCTTTGTTGCCATAGACCCATTCCTGAGTGCCAGGTATTCTGCAGTCATCTTAAAGCCATGCACTATATTACTTTGGGTCTTCTCTTTCTACAGTAAGTGTTGCCTGTCTGACTCATGGGGAGATAGATAAAGATATAGATATAGGTGATAGAATAAACATATCAAGATGTATTGTTTTGGGAAACTAATGAGAGAAGCAGTAGGAGCTGTCAGACTGAATAGGTAAAAGGATTGCAAATGAAAGCCAAACTCAGATCATGGCCCAATCTTTGTCACAGAGCTGAGGATGTCTCAAGTGAGACTTGACTTTAGCTCAACACAAGACACAGGCTGGGTAAGTGAGGACACCATACTGATATAAATTCCAAATTAGAAGTAAGTTATAGGTTGGTGGGGTTTGTAAGCTGGTGAGTTTTCTGGACTGGAACAAAGGAAGTTGAGATACTGATCTCTGTCTGTGAGTCATGGTAGTTTCTCAGGCAGGATGATGACAACCAAACAATCAGCTCAAAAGGTGGAGCTTAGTTCAGTATTACAAGCTTTTGTGATGTTTAAGATTCTGTATTTAATTTATTTTCTGAAAGTCAGTATATAGTTAATGCTATAGTATCTCTTGAAGATGCCGCGTGGCAGCTCGGTTATTTGGTGCCCAGCCAGACTTCGGCAAATGCAACCATCACAACTCTTTAATTCTACAAAATCCTTATTACCTCAGAAGGAAACTCTGTGCCCATTGAACAATCATTCATTCCCCAGCTTCTTTATCTGGTTTGGGATGTTTCATATGAATGGAATCATAATACGTGGCATTGTATATGCTTCTTTTAGTGTATTATTGTCCTGGACTGTTCATGTTGTAGCATGTAGCAGTCCAGCTGGGTCTCAGTCCACAGGCAGGCTGGGGGTTTGTGCTACTATTACAAAGTCAATGAAGAGCAGAGATTATGACTTTATGCCATCGAATACAAAAGTACACAATGTGATTGCCAGCTTTTCACATCATTGAGAAAGATCATATGCTTCTATAGATGGGCTACCATGAGGGGTGAGCCTCTGTTTGTTCCACAACACACCATCCAGTGAGCTAGAGGCCCAAACTAAGGAGGGAAATGTTACATTTATTGGAAAAGCATGTGAAGTGTATCTACTAAGCATGGAGGAGGGCCACCTTTTCAAATAGACTAATTTAAAGGCAAAATGCATAATCAATACTTAAATATAACCATACCAGCATGTTTAAATTTGCACGACAAAGGACAGAAGTCCATCCCCAAGCTGGGAGGATGGTACACAATGAATTCCAACAACAACAGTAAAAAGATCAAGAAAGAGAAAATGAGAAGTGTGAGCCTTCAATAGGTAAAAAAGAAAATCAGAACAGCCAATTAACTGAGTGAAGTCCACCACACAAGGCCTTGGGTGCCCCCCTACCCCAGCACTAGTGAGGTAGGATTGCACAGGCCTTACACTGTCAAGACAGGTGCTGCAGAAGAATAGAAAGAGCCACAAAGGGTCAGCACTTGTGTACACTGCTTTTGAGATGAGTGACTGGGCTCCAGGATATGGCAGTTAATAGAGCCAAATCAACCATGTTCATGCTTCCCCATGTCCTAGCATCTCAAATTCCTGGAAGAATGAACATAGGATTCACATGCATATGACAAGTAAGAATGCTCTACATTACAACAGCAAGAAGCTCTAACACCCAGGGCCTATCAGAAAAGAAGGAATGGACAACAAATATCAGATGCTTAGAAAGGGAACTGAACAGCTTCAAAAATATTAAATAAAGTCTATCTTTTCATCTCTTTTCTATTTTCTTTACAAAATGAATCTCTCTTAAAAATCCTTCTGCTGAAAAACAAGGTGTGGAATGAAGCAAGCACATTATTATAAATTATTATTGCTCTGTGTGGTAAAACATGGAATAATGCAAGGTATTTTCTATATTTATATCCATATGGTTATAAAAGTATTTTTAAGGTAGATAAAAACACTCAAGATACTATAATAATGGTAATAATTGGGCATGTTTGAGGGAGGAAGTTTGGAAAGGCAGAATAATATACATTGTGATGATCTAATCTGCAATAAGAAGAATGGATTCCTGTACCAATAGTAAAATTTAAAATTAATAATTTTATTTATTTTTATGTGGTGCTGAGAATCAAACACAGGGCCTCACACATGCAAGGCAATCAAGCACTTTACCACTGAGCTACAACCCCATCCCTAAAAATTGATTTTGAAAAAAGAAAGACAAATTTTACAGATATCTCAGAAAAAAAGAAAAAAAAAACGTTTAGCTCTTAACAAAGGCAAATTGTTTTTTTAACAATATTTGCAAAAATTCCAAGAGCTGCCATTGATTTCTGAGAAAAAAAAATCTCTCATTTTTAGAAGTCAGTTCATTTTCTGCCAGACACACCTTTTCTGCCGTGTACATGAATCATTGTGGTTTTCATTTCTTGTTCCATTTCAAAAGGCTTTTCTCACTTCTACTTTCTGATTGGTATTCTTGACTGCAAATTCACAACTTTTTCAGTATGCATTAAAATGAAAACACATTGATAATAGAAGCAATAATCTTCAGATAAAAGGGACTTTTTTAAGAGGACTGTAAGTAAGAAATCTTAAGCAAGAAATTAAAGAAGTGGATTCTGAGTAACCAAGACTTGAGCCTATTGCCACCAGCTCCTCCTCTCCTCCTGTGAAGGCTGGGGACAATGACCTGTCTGTTCTGGAGCCTCATTCTCCTAGAAAACATGACCTGTGAACCAAGCTACATAAATCTGTAAGTGCACCTCTACCACTGGGAGAGGACTGGAAATGAGACTCCTGAGGAATCCAGGAGAAGTGGGGACTTGGATGGTTTCTCCAGCTTTCCAGTTCTAAAGAGCAAACCTCATCAACCTGCCCTACTGACCCCTTATTCCTGTGTTTGTTGAACTTGAAGAATGGAAACACTCTCATGAACATCTGGTGATTTCTTAATCAGTAGAGACATAAAGTTTTCACTGCTGGTGCACAGAACTTTCTGTGTTCCATGTGCAATACTAGTATTGGATGTGTTGACTCAGGTTCCCCCATCTCTCTCTCTTTTAAAGCTGCTAAACGGAATACCTTCTGCCTGAAGGCACCATTCATCCATTCCTGCCTCAACTATTTGCTCAGGACCTGTGATACACCATCGAGCAACCCATTTTCTGTATTTATGGAGCTTGTCCAGAGGTAGGGAGATCTTCTTCAAAGGACAGAAAGTGCAAATCATTGCCTTTGTAACCCCTGCATCTGTACCACAACATATCAGCCCTTCTGCTGCTGTTTCAAATCAGCCACAGCCCCTGAAGCCACAGACACATATCACTCACATGGCTTAAATATGTAAATATTCTAATATTCTAAAAAGTATTATTCTTCAGAAACTGTGGTGCTTTAAAAAGTCTTTATCTTTATCCCAGATAAAGGATCCCTAAGGTGACACTCAAGGAGATGTTCTACAGAAGCCCTGTGGGGTGTGCTTTTGTGGTGTGCTTAAAATTAACCATAATCACAGTGGATGACATTTTTGTGTGTTTCCTAAAATTTATGTCTGCTGACAACAGTAAACCAGATTTGATGCACTTTCTTAAATAAAAAAAAAGACCTTGGGGCAGGAAGTAGAGGCAGATTCCTTTTCTCCTTTTTCGGACTTTTAGATGTCTTAAGAATCATCACTGAGGTCCATGCTGGAGCCTGGGTGTGCTCTAGCAAAATGTAATGTGAATATTAATATTAATAGGAGGGGTGGACCTATATTTGACTGGAGGGCTGTACTTGCTGATCTGTGATCTAGACAATTAACTTAATTAAAAGAAAACTTACAATATTATTAAAGGATAACAAAGAAAAGGAAAGGTGATTTGGGGTGTGGAGCAAATGAGCCATGCAACTTTAAGGGACTAAAAAGGTGACACCCAGGAAAGCCTTGGAGAGCTACAGCCAGCCCTGGGCTGTGAGGGCAGTAGCTGCAAGCAGAGGAGGAGTGTTGTCTTCGCTCTTTCCTGCTTATGTTCCTTGCTGCTTCAGCCATTGTAGGCCACCAGCATGCCCCTCAGGACCTTCTGTCTCTTCTTTTCTTGGTCAGCTCTAAACTGACCTTGGATTTCTGGATGCTGCCTAATTGATAGCTATTCCCAATTTGTGATTAACATAGAGGGGAAGAGAGTATCTAAAATCTTTTAGTTAGCAGATTGATGTGCAGGTTTCTCACCCCTTTTATTAAGAAATGGGGCGCATGTGTGTAAAGGATAAAACCATGTTTTGAGTTTTGTTTTTGTTTTGGATATTATATCACTCACTTGGCTTAAATAAATTAAATATTCTAATATTCTAAAAAGGTATTTTTCTTCATTTTTTAATGTTACCTTGCTTTTGTGGTGTGCTTCAATGTTAACCAGAGTCACAGTGGATTTCTTTTTATGTGTTTTCTAAAATTCCTGTCTACTGACAAAAGCAGACCAGATCATTTGATGCAATTTCTTAATGACAGTAAGGCCTTGGAGCAGGAAGCAGAAGCAGATTCCTTTTCTCGTCTTTCAGACTTTTATATGACTTAGGAAGCATTGCAGAATTCCATGATGGGTGCCACTGGCAATTCTGGGTGAAGATTGTTGTGGGATTTAATATTCTTGGATGCCTGCTACAAATTTATTTCAAGTTTAAGTTGATTCAAATACAATGCTCCTAATTCCATTAAATTTGTGGTTCTCTCACACTGGCTAGAGAAATGGCATCACATAGGGTTCCTTTCAACTACATTTTCTTTCTTCTTTTATTTTTATTTTTATTTTTTTTTTGCTTATCCCAAACTAAGATTGTTTTCTGTCTCTTTAATCAGAGCAACAACAACAATTAAAAAAAAAAAAAAACAGAAAGAGAGAGCCTGAGAGAGAACACATTTCCTGCCTCCATGCTGGAGGTAAAGGGAGTAGCCCAACCAACTTACTCAGCTCTGCTGAGCCATAATGTCTGCCCTGTTCTACACAAGGCTCCTGCAGCACCTGGCACAGTCCTCCCTGTCACTTTTTGAGACTATGCTTGTCTGCAGTGCACATAAACTGTGGTGCTTTAAAAACATACCTCTTTATCTTGGACAGAGGAGCCCCAAGGTGGCACTCAAGGACTTGTTCTACAGAAGCCCTGTAGGCTAGATGAGAGGAGGAGGATAAATTCAATGTGCCAAAGGGAAAATAGGAAAAACTCAACAACCAAGAATCCTTTGTCCAGTAAAACTGTCCTTCAGAAATGAGGAGGAAGTAGGTGATAATTCTCACAAAGAAAACCCACGTTCCCCACCACGAGGTCCCTGGAATGGCTGAAGGTAGTGAAGTTGAAACAGACAAACAAAATTACTTATTAGCAACATAAAAAGAATAAAGCCACAGAAACAGATACTATAAGTAATACTGAGTCAACATTTCTCTCCAGTATGTGGAGAGAAAAAAAAAAAAAACATAAGATAACCATAGAACAAACAGAATGTTAAAATACGTAGTAAAAAGTGATGGAAATGCTGACATCAAAAGCATAACATCTCTTTTAAGTAGGTAGTCAAAGCAGAGTTGTATATGATTGAGATTAAGTTGTTATCTGCATAAAATATTTTAAGATTTTTATATAAGCTGTGGTAACCACGAAGCAAAAATATACCTACTAAGCACAAAACTCAAATAGAAGAGAGCCTAA
Organism: Urocitellus parryii; assembly: GCF_045843805.1. NCBI lineage: Eukaryota > Metazoa > Chordata > Mammalia > Rodentia > Sciuridae > Urocitellus > Urocitellus parryii. Next base: position 87,046,618 of record NC_135537.1, on the reverse strand, counting down.
GAACACGAGGAGCTGTGGGTTGACTATGTCTCCAAGGGTTCACATGTCATTTGCATGGGAGCATCAGTCTACGGTCCCAGTGTACCCACTTTCTTAATCTCCCAACACCCATGACTCTGCCCCAGCAGGAAGGGAAGGTGAGTGGGCAGTATCATTCAGGGCTCCATGGTCTGACTGCCAGTTCTGGACTTCTGGACTGAGCAGTCACTGGTTCTGTGATTACCTTGGGCAAGTCACTTTAGCTCATGAAACCCCACTCAAGTCCTGAGCAATAACAGGAGGTACTTTTCAGGGTTACCTCAGTCGGTTATACAGAACATGTAGGAAGCACTTGACTCTTACTCAGGATTCTGGCTGTGTGCTCCATCACATCCCCATGAGCACTGAGCCATTGCCCATGGGATCCAGCACACAGCCAGGATCAGGATGCACAAAAGTCAGTAGTCAACTGCGTAATAGTACTTGTTACTCATAGCAGATATGCTCCGTAAAGTCACCTCAAACCCTGAGCCAGCAAATGTTGGGGTGCTGATCCTAGGTGCAGCAGGGACAGTTGCCTGCCAGGCTCTGGTTGCCTTTGCTTGCAGCCACCCACCAACATGTCACCTTAGGGTTTCTGTTTGAGACATCTTAATTGATACAAGCTGCCAATTGGTTATTATGAAACAGGGCCAGGAGTGCCACAGCTTGTGTTGAAAGGGAGATTCTGTGATGTGTGCATTCTCCTTGAGGCTGTCTAAGCCTTCCTTTTCTCAGGAGCACAAGAGCACTTCACCATAATGTATGGAGGGTGTTTTAAACAGGGCTATGGACAGGTCGAGAAAAAGACACTTGTTTACAGTGTAAAAATAAAAAAGAAGGAAGATGCTTCATTCAGCATCAGCAGGGAGCATAGCTATCAGGTGGCTCTCTGCACATGTGCACTAATTTGGGGGTTACAAGTAAGTTTCAGCAAGCAGTAAACTTGCAAAGACAGAATATGAATAAAGAATATCAGCTACACCTAATGTGGTAACTTCTGGAAAATGTTCACTGTTACCATTGCTCTTATTAGAAAGGCACTGATGGACACGGGCAAAGTGAGACCTTCCTTCCATCTGTAAGTTCTTCAGGGTGCCCCGGGGGAGCATGTGAAACAGGAATCCATCTCTAGTTTGCTCTGTGCCAATCTCCCACTTTCCTTCTATACTTTCTCTTTCTCTTTCTTTTCTTTCATACTTCTTGCCATTTGCAAGGGTCTGGATTGAAGTATAACAGTGGCTACAAAGACCACATGCCATCTCCCATCTCCAGAAGCTGTAGCACTGGGTGCTGGGAGGATAAGACAGACATGCAGTTGCCAAGCTGCAGCAGACAGGTGACCTCATGGACACATTTCTGAGCCCATATGGAGATCCCCTCATCATCCTGCTGACCTCCCTTTCCTGCTTGGCCAGGAAACTCCATCATATTAACAGAAGCTTGAGCACTGGCCAGAGTTCAATTCTGTGGACACTTCTCAACACAGATCCCACCTTGTCAGATGTCTGAGGTCATCTGGGAAGTTCTTTGAATTTCCCATAAATTTCCTTAAGCATCTAATTTGCTTCTTGGTTGTGTTCATTGATGACAGTCTGCCTTTGTGGAAAGGATGAATTACAAGTATCACTTACATTGATAGTGCAAAAAAAATTGCATCCTAAGGTTTGAAGATGATAGAAGAGCAAAACTTTTTTCCTGCACACATCCAAACCTGGCCAGGTAGAAGCAAGTGCAAAGTAGCAAGAGTGCATGCCCAGTGTAGGCCTGCAAGAACCAGAGTCCAAGGCAGGGTTACTTCCACCAAGGCGTAATAGGAGACCTCTGATGGCTTCATTGCCTCTACATCATATTGAATTCCCTGTCACTAGCATGTCCCAACCTACCTGTAGGATCACGAGGTGGTCACATGTCAGGAATGATGGATCTCCTGAACTATCCCGTTGCAGTACTGAAAGGGAGAGGGAGAGAGAGCGCGCCTCATTTTATGGAACTGGCTCATCAACCGCGGAGAGCAGCAAGTTTAATGTGATGAGCAGGGCAGATTGCAGGCTGATGGCCCAGGAAAGTACTGAGGTTATGGCTTAGTCTGGAAACAGTCTGTGGGAAGATGTTCCTTTTCCAGAGTGTAGCCCAGTCTTTTTTCTTAAGGCTTTTCTTTTGCTGAGGCCCACTCACATTATGGAAAGCAATCTGCTTGACTCTTCGTCTTCAGAATATATTGTCAATCACATCTTTAATATACCATTGCACCAACATCCAGGCTGACTGACCACACTGTAGTTTGGCCAAGTGGACATGCAGGATTGACCATCACACTCCCTTCCTCTCTCCAGGTATCTTCAAACCAACACCCTTGGATCAGCCTGTGATTAAAACTCAGGTATCAGAAAAAAACACACACTTCCACTGTGCTTGGAATCCAATTCACCTTCTGGGTGGATGGTTGACCTGAGGAATGTGAATTCTGTAGTTCCAAGAGGAGGAGAGTGGGTCAGTGACAGACTCCCTGGTTCACTCACGGGCAAGTTCAGTTGCAAGATAGCCTGGTATCTGCTGCTTTAGGAGACTGTCAAGCTGGAACAAAAGTTAACACAATGATATTGAGTCAGACAACAGGGTTGATCTGTGCTTCTGGGGCCCTCCTGAAGCCACTTTGTTAAGCTCCTGCACAGCAGGTCCTACCCCACCCTCCCTGCAAGACTAAACTCCCAGCCACAAGGGGGCTCTTCCTTACTGTTATCCAGGGGATGCCATGGTGGTGCAGTTTCAATCTTTCTGACTAATTTTTAATGTGTTTTGTTCCTACTTATCTTTGTGGACTTTCAAAGGCTCCATATTCCTCTGTGGTTCCTATTTGTTTTTCCATGGATTAAGGACCTTACAGATGGATTTCAACTTCTGTCATAACAAACTTCTCTCTTTGTACTTGGAAGTCTGCATAAAATCATGGGCACAGGTGGATTATTATTACCAAGTCCTTGTTCTTCCCAAACTGGTAACGCTTAACATTCAATCGAGGCAGTACACCTACTTTATCCCTCTCTCCTTCTCTTCCTCCTTCCCTCTCACAGCCTCCTTTCTTCCCTTCCTTCCTATTTTTGTGTTGTTTTAGGAATTGTACTTTTCCTAGATTCTAAACTGGCAGTGGAGGATTAGCTGTTAGCTTGAATTCTAACTGCCTTGAAGTTTATTCTTTCTCTTTAAATAACTCCCAGGATCATTAGCTTGAGAAGATTGTTATTAGCAGCAATTCTTTCCATGTTACAGAAATTATTTTTTATTGTGAATTAATTCCTTTCTTCTGAACAGAGTAAAATCCCAAGATCATATGCTGGGAAATGAGCTTCAAAGCATAGCAGTTGAGGATGTCCTACAAACCCCTGACAAGTGCCTCTCAATGCTTCTGTGAAGGTCCTCGAAACCCAGGAAAGTCTGAGATACCATGACTGCCCAGAGGATCCCGCACAACATGACCACATCCCATAATCCTACCTTCCTGGGTAGGATCTGCAGACAGAAGAAAGACAGGAACTACCGAGTGAGTAACACGTGGACATTAGTCAGCATGTCAGCATAGATTCATTGATTGTGACAGACAAAGCCATGTCTATGCTAACCATTGGTGAAATTAGCTGAGAGGTATCATTAACCTTCTGCACTGTCTTTTTAGTTTTTCTATAAACTAAAACTGTACTAACACTAAAATTTTATCTTCAGAAAAGAAACCTGGGCATGGAACACAGGAGATAATTTCATTTGGCTGGTACAGGGAGAGTGAGTGGGAGGTGATGTAGGGCTCACTGATAATAGGAGTGAATTCCATCATGCAGGGCCTAAAAGCCTGCCTCAGCCTTATGCTTCACCCAGTGTGGAGGTGAGCAGCTGTACAGAGGTTCTGAGGGTCACAGCAGTGTAATGGGTGTTACATTCCAGGCCATCTGGAGTGGTGTGAAGAAGGAGGGTCGGATGCTGAGTTATACCTGTAGCAGGAGCTCAGCAGGAAGAAATGATGCATGGGATAACTCACTCCAGGCAGGCAGGGAAAGGAGCTGACAGACATAAGAGTTGTTGAGAAAACAGAATGGATCAAACGTAGTTACAAATGTGGGATAAAAATGGAGCAATTTTGTTTGTTCCTTGTACTCATTCACTTACTTAACAAAAATCCACTGGGAATCTACCACATTGTAACACCCAGTTCAGGAGTCACACATTCCAAGGATGGAGGCAGGCCACAGAAGGACATGCTAGGCTCTTGGAAAGGCCCTTTGCATAACAAGAACATGTCTGATGCTGTGTTTATAAAATCCAGGGTTCAAGAGGGGAATCAATTACACAGTAGTAAAACACAAAATGTGGCTGGCAGGAAGAAGGAATTGAGCTACTGAATCCAGGAAAACTGCACAGGTGGATTAATAGCTTGACCAGCAGAAGGAAGAGAGCTATGTGGTCTCTAACAACAGGAGTGAGGGACACAAGGATCAAGGCCAGGCCTTCTGCCAGCTAGGAAGAGGACCTGGCTGGAGGCTGCTCGGCTCACCATCCACTCTCCTTGAAGGGGCAGGGCCTCCCTTCCCCAGTGGTGATCCTCAGGTGGACTCCTCAGGTAAAAAGAGCAGTAGTCAGAAGCAGAGCCACTGTGGTTTGCAGCTCCACAATTAGAAGATTTAAGATTCTTTTTGAAGAGAAGGATTAACCTTAGCCTGTAGGCCTAGGAAAGTTTCTGTGTACTGTCAGTCTATATGACTGTGGTCAAGCCAGTGATGGCAGAAACCTGTTGTAGAGTGTCCACTGGCCTCCTCAACCAGATAAACAGTGTTCTTTTGGAAAAGATGTCTTAGCTGAAAGGGAATGCTGCCTGTTCTGGTATCCATGAGGTTGTGTGAGTGCTGGGACAAGCTAGTTCCCCTGTCCTTCCTGTCACCAGAAAGATCCAGAGGAGGGGTTTTGCTTTAAGAAATGGAAACCTTTTTAAAAAATTTATTTAATTGATTTTATTTTTAAAAATACACAGCAGCAGAATGCATTAAATTCTTGTTACACAAAGAGAGCACAATTTTTATATCTTTGTATATAAAGAATGCTCACGCCATTTCATGTCTCTCTCTCTCTCTCTATATATATATATATATATATATATATATACACTTTGTTTTTTGCATTACAATTCTTATTATACATATATACCTTAGTTTTTCATATCTCTGGTTGCACATAAAGAAGGATGACATGCAATTCTTGTCTTCATACATGTGTTTTGGATAATGATGTCCATCACATTCCACCATCCTTGATAATCTCTTGCTTCCTCCCTTTCTCTTTTACCCCTCTTCCCTATCTAGAATTCATCTATTTTTCACATGCTCTCCCTCCCTACCCCACTAGGAGTCAGGCTCCTTATATCAGTGAAAACATTAGGCATTTGGTTTTGGGGGGGGCATTGGCTAACTTCACTTAGCATTATCTTCTCTAATGCCATCCATTTACCTTCAAATCCCATGATTATATTCTCTTTTATTACTGAGTAAAATTCCATTATGTATATATGCGACATTTATTTAATACATTGATTCACTGAAGGGCATCTAGATTGGCTCCACAGTTTAGCTATTGTGCATTGTGCTGCTATAAACATTGATGTGACTGTGTCCTTGTAGTTTGCTGTTTTTAAGTCCTTTGGGTATAGTCCAAAGAGAAGGATAGCTGGGTCAAATGGTGGTTCCATTCCCAGATTTCCAGGGAATCTCCATACTGCTTTCCATATTGGTTACACCAATTTGCAGTCCCACAATCAATGTATGAGTATGCCTTTTCCCCCACATCCTCTGCAACACTTATTGTTATTTGTCTTCATAATAGCTGCCATTCTGACTGGAGTGAGATGATATCTTAGAGTCATTTTTATTAGAATTTCTCTGATAGCTAGAGATGATGAGCATTTTTTCATATATTTGTTGATTGATTGTATATCCTCTTATTAGAAGTGTCTGTTCAGATCCTTGTCTCATTTGTTGTTTGGGTTATTTTTTTCTTTTCTTTTCTTTTTCTTTTTTTTTTCTTTTTTTCGGTGCTTAGCTTTTTGAGTTCTTTATATACCCTAAAGGTTTGTGCTCTATCTGATGTGTTAGGGGTAAAAATTTGCTCCCAATATGTAGGCCCTCTGTTCACCTCACAGGTTGTTTCTTTTGCTGAGAAGAACCTTTTTAGTTTGAATCCATCCCATTTACTGATTCTTGGTTTTATATTTTATAATTTAATTTATTTTATTTTTATAGTATCTTTTTAAAAATTAATTAATTAAATTATTTGAATTAAAATTCTTATCACACCATTTTACAATCATTTATCATATCTCTGATTATACATAAGGTATGTTGACACAAAATTCAGATCTTCATACATGTATTTTGTATAATGATGGGTGTCTTGGTTTTAATTCTTTCATTATTGAAGTCTTACCAAGGAAATCGATGAAGTTTAGGGCCTACGTTTTCCTCTGTTAGATTCAGAGTCTCTGGTCTAATCCCTAGGTTCTTGATCCATTAAGAGACCCAGAATAGCTAAAGCAATTCTTAGCAGGAAAAGCAAAGCAGGTGGCATTACTATACCATACATAAACAAAAATACACAGAAATAGTAACAAAACAAGATGGTATTGTCACCAAAACAGACTGGAAGACCAATGGTACAGAACAAAGGACACAGAGACTAACCCACAAAATTACAATTATCTTATATTACACAAAGGTGCCAAAAACATACACTGGGGATAAGACAGCATCTTCAACAATTGGTGCTGGGAAAACTAGAAATCTGTATACAACAAAATAAAATTATTCCCCCATCTCTCACAAGCAATGGAAATCTTGAAAATGTTTACACACTGCAGGGAGGAACAAGGCCAAGCAAGAGACTCTCCAGAGCAGAGGCCACTGGTAAAAACAGGAGATGCAATACTACTTGAAGCTGCAGGAAATGACTTTAACAGGAGTGTGACTTCCTGCAACTCTGTGTGCCAAGATGAAAAAGGACCATTCTCAGCAGGTCAGCTTCATTCCTGGGACCTGGTAAGATGTCTGCCCAGAGAGGTGGGCAGGCTGGAGTTGGGATGGGGAGGCACAGAGGGGAGATGTCTGGAAACCAGTGCAGACAGTGCAACATTAGTGGCTAAAGACTCAATTGGACCTGTGATGATTCAGACATGAGACTTCAGTGGTAATAATGGAAGCATCTACTTTTATAATAAATTCTTCTTGAAAATTGGCTTATAAATGACATTTTGACAAATTCTTCCTCTTTCATCCAGAAAGACAAATCAGAAAGTTGTGTGCTAATTATGCCTGTGACTGGTCAATAACAACAAGTAAGGTACAGGATCCATCCTCATGAAAGAGCTCTATCTACAGAGGAGACAGGCCATGCATAGGCATGCTTCAAGGAGGCACTGTGGAGGCTGGGCTGTAAGAACAAAGAGGAGGTTGTGTGTGACTGCCTCAGAGTCTCTAAAAAATTGATAATTGTGTTATTCCACTTTCCCTCACTGTAATAAATATGTGAGCTAATCAGCTTATGAAGAGAAAGGGTTTCTTTGGGCCAACAGTTCGAGAGATGTCAGTCCACAATGGGTTGGTGCTATTGCTTTGAGACTCTGGTGTGGCATCCCATCACGGTGGGAGGTTGTGGCAAAGCAGTGCTGCTCCCATTATCAGCCAGGAAGTAAAAGGTGTTGAGGGAACAGTTGGGTCCCACACTTCTCTTAAAGGGCACACCCCAGGGGCCTCACGACCTCCCACTATGTTCTCAAAGATTCCACCTCCTCCCAGTAGCACCAGCCAGTTGACAAGGCCTCAGTAAATTTGCCTTGGAGGATCTGTCAATACCCAAATTATAGCAAGGAAAGACACTTAAAGGATCCATGAAATGGACAAGCACGGCTATTTCTCATTCCCATCCTTGTCTCAAGTTCATTGGCTCTGTGGTCTTTCCACCCAAGCTGACCCAGGGATCCATGCTGGTTCTTTCTGGCACTGCAGCCACCTGTGGTGCACAGCTGTAGTGCTCCACAGAAGGGAGAAACTGAAGGAGTTTTCACCAGGCCTGAAAGTGAAGGAGATGATCCATCCAATCTACTCTGAGGGCTCAATCACATGCATCTAGCCCAACTTCAAAGGGAGCTGTGCCAGGAAGAGATGGCAGGACTCGAGAGCACCTACCCAGCTGTCCACCTTGATCCTATACATCATCCCTCAATATCTATCTATCCACCCACCCAGCCCGACATGCACACACTCACAGAAATACATGTCTTCAAAAAGAATAGTACACCTACAACATATTTTACAATTATACCTACAAATACTATGCTAGTGCCTTGTCCATTATATAACAAAGTTTCTGTTTACCAACTAGAGGGTGAACGAGATTATTTTCTGTTGAGCTTGATTCTTGTGAAGGGGCAGTTTCTGTTACAAGTGATATACCTAGAATAGTGCAAAAGCATGAGATATTCAGTATTCATATTGATGATTACATATTAGATTTATGGAGGTTGATACACAGATCACATGAGAATTGATTTCGTTGTTTAGAAAAGTTAAACAGCTTGTGTGAGTGTGTGTGAGTGTGTGTGTGTGTGTGTGTGTGTGTGTGGTCATTGTTGCTTTAGAGTTCTCTCAAGTGGGCCTGTGATTATCCCATGTCCTTCTTCATTTGAAGAAAGAATTAGATTTGGAGCATGTAGGGTTGGGGTGGCTCAGTGATAGAGCACTCATCTAGCATGTGCAGGGTTCTCAATTCGATCCTCAGTACCACATAAAAATAAATAAATATATAATATAGAAGTATTGTGTGCAAAGAAAAAAAGGTACAATAAGCAAAAAGACTTGGAGCGTGTGCCTTTTGTAATTTATTTATCTTGGTCTTTATAATGTGTTGGATGATGTACTCCTCAACATATGTTCACCTTGAACTTTAGAATATGATGTTCATGGTCTTTGCAGTTGTAGTTCATTTAGGATTATAAGGTGAATCATCACAATTAAGAATGTACCATAAATCAAAGCTTAGTATTCTTCCAAATAAAGAGGAGGACACAGAGAGACAAAGAGACCAGGTCAAGACAAAGCAGGCCCTGGAGTGAGCAGCACCAGCTGAGGACAACCAGCCAAAGCAGAGACCAGGAGAGACGAAGAATCCACCGATAATCTCAGTCTCTAAGGAGCAGAAGGTTGGCAGCCACCAGGCCCTCACATGAGAATAACCAGGAGAGATAGAAGCATGTGACAGCCAGTCTTTCCCAGGAGAAAAAAAAAATTCTGTCTTTTTTGATCTATTGGTAATTTTAAAAACAATTTTATGCTGTACATAAAGTTATACAGCCACATATCAGAATAGATGAAAAATAAATGGGAAGAAAAGTTCAGGTAGTCCCACATCCTAACACATGGTGCAGTTCCTCCTCCTTCCAGATCTTCTCCTCATCTCTAAGTTCTGCATGGTACTTGCCACTTCCCCCTTTCTCTTTGCTTGATTTTTTTAAGATTCTAATTTGTGGAGGTGCGAAGGAGGTATGCCTAGTATCAAGTGGAATGGAACCTGCCCACCAGCCAAAGGGCCTACTCTTCCAGCCCTGCTCGCCCACCTTAGTCTCACACTGTACCAGAAACTCAGCCATGTTCTTTGTTAGTGTTTCTTATAATTGCTTCCAGAACTCTTAATGACATGTTCATGAAAATTTATTTTTATTATGAATTATTCAAAACACATCAGAAGTTACAAATTATGGTATAACAACCACCCAGCTATACAGAATTCTAAAATTCTGTACATGGATTTAGTTTTTAAGAAAAAAGGTTGCAGATAAATCTGAGCCCTGCCCTCCACCTCACGAACCCGACCCCAGTTATCTTACTGTGTTCATCATTCCCTGCCCTGCAGAATCCCTTCACCTTCTAAAATAATATGAGGACCCCCAAGTAATTTCTTGTGAGTGGAAAATAACTATCAATATTTGCAGTGAAACAAAGATTGGGAAATTTTAGAAATATTTCTTAATATTTTAAAGTTATTTTAAACTCATTGCATGTTAGAATAATTATTTTATGAAAAATAAATGTATTTTTAAGAGTAAATGAATAAGGATGCAGGTTACATTTTTTTTTTGAGTTTCTTTAATGTCTGGTTTGCTAGAATAGAGCTGACCTCATAGGTCAGCGATGCTACCAAAGTGCTGTGACCCTTGGAAAAGTGGCCATTGGAAAAGTGTCCCATGTTCATGTTTTCATCATTGATGTCTTTAGAGTAAAATTTCTGTATCATAATGCCTGAATGAAGGCAACCCTCGTCCCAGCACTGTGAAATGGCTGCCCACAGGGCATAGAGTATGGGTGTCAAGCTGCAGCCAGATGGAGCCCACCCTATTGGTTTGGGCCTGAGGCACGAAGACCAGACTTAGCCCAGGGTGAATGCTGACTACAAACAGCACTATCTCCACAACTCCAGCCTTTACAATCCCACAACCTCAACTTCCTGCTTACCAACCACTAGTGAGAAAATAGGATCGGTGTGAACCTAAAAGGAAATTCAGGCTTCAGTGTGGTGACAATCACATTAGTACTTTTCCAAACCCTGATTATCATGAGTGAAGACCAATATCATTGACCCAAGTGCTAGATAATCCCCTAGACTACCTTATTGGACTGAAAGCCTGCTGTTGGCCACTCTTTTGCTGTTGCAAGATTTCTGTTACTATTTTTTATACACACCTATCTTCCAGGACATCCTTTGCATTTGTGTGAGAACAACCTGAAAATAAGTTGGTAGTGAATTTCTAGAGTCTGTTGCAAGTGAAGGAGGCAGACACATCAGTGGAAGCCAAATGTGTGATGGATAACTTGGTAGGAAAATTAATTGGTTTTACATGGCTCCTCCAGTGCCAGCAGGACAGATTCTGCTTTGAGTTTAACTTAGAGACTTTTCTCTTCCTAAGGTTGCATGATGTTTGCCCTGATGAGAAGAAGGATAACCAGTTTGTGTTTTTAAATGAGGAGGCACATGGCCATGCTGCTAGCTAAAAGTTTTTGCTTTTGCCAAAGTCCACATGTCTTGATGAAACTGGAGTCTCCATAAAGCAAGCATGAACCACCTCTCTCCTTGCTTGGGGGACTCCTCTGGAAAGCTGGGCCAGATATGTACTCAGCCAGAATCACTGTGACTGAGAGTGAATGCCTTGCACACCCTGAGAGGCAGGTGGCTTTTCATAATCAGCCATGATGACAAGCTGGATGTTCTGCTGTGATCGGGGCATTCTGAAGAGCCCTTTGTGAGAATTAAGATTTCTTTTATGACTTTGGAGCATGGTCACAGTGAGGGCAAGCAAAATTCTTCCAAAGTGAAGTTCTAAATATGATCTTTCTCAGTTATGAGACTGGAGGAAAAATTTAAAACTAAAGTTGATATTGTGCATGTGCGTGTGAGTCGGAGCTTCCATCACAGATATCCAAAAATGTTAGGCCTTCTCTGCTGTGCAGGTGCTGGGAGTCATTTGGGTTTTCACCATTCAGTTAGTTTTGGTTAATGAACAAGACACTTTACTTTCCAGTGACCATCCTGATTTTTAGGAAGCAGAACAAGGCTCAGCATCAGTGCCATAGTGAATATAAATGTAAACATATCAAGGTTATTTGGAAGAGTATAAATTTGATCTGAGGAATACATCCCATAGTTGACTTTAAATGGTACAAAGTTGTGGAAATAATTCTGATGCTCCTGAGAGAAAGTTAACAGTGTCACAAAGCTCTGACTTGTATGGCTTCAAGTTTTTCTGGACAGATTAAGTCTTTTACTGACAGCTCTTCTATTATATTTCTGTGGGAAGATGGGTGTGGCCCAGAGAAAGGAGGGAGAAGCCAAGTTTCAGAGCATTGCTTTTGAGGGTCACTGGCAGGTTTTTTTTTTTTTTTTCCCACTGACTCACATGTTCTGAGAGTCCCTTCAGTAGGTCTGTCACTGTGGAAACATGAAGTTGGCTTGGCAGGATGAAGTTATTCCAAACCTGTGTGGGTTTTGAGAATATTTAAGAGATCATAAGCTGTTCAGGGAGTGCATATTTGAACAATTTGATTGGAGTTAAGGCATGAAAGAATTTATAAATCCCTAGCATGTGAACACTTATCTATAAATTTCCAAGAAAATGCTAGAACATTATGGATGATATGAGCAGGTGTATAATCACAGAATTGTGTTTTTAATAATTTTTCAAAATTTAATACAGGTAAGAACCATTGCTAAGAAATGAGTGGTGCTACATGTGCCTCAACTAGAGAGAATTCATTATACATAAGACCAGTGATGCTCCCTTGCTTATTTAAAATTCTCGCTCTGTTCTTGGTATCATGATAAGCTCTTCATGTACACTGTCTCTTTATCTTTAACAATGGCCTTATATAGGTGGTATAATTATTATAGTGTCTTTCTAAGGGAAGGAAATAAAAAAAATAGAAAGTTAAGAAATGGTAAGTAGTTAGGCCAGGATTCCTGCTCAGAGGATCTGTTTATACAGAAAACTTTCACTTAGCCATCTTAATATGCTGACTTTAAAGAAATTAATGAATGTCAGTCTGAAATCATTCCAAGTATATGTTAGAAACAGCTTATCCAGAGTCTGGGAATTGATTGTCCAGTATCTAAATCAGTTTATCAGATTAACCCTTAGAATATTCCTTTTATGGAGAAGACAGTCTTGGTTTTATTTTGTGTTTAATGTATTTATAATGTCCTTTTGTTATGAAAATATCTTTTGAGCACCAGCCCATATCCAGTTTGACTATGTGCATCCTGGATCTTGGTTATCTCAAGCAAAAGCTTGCATGATTAATAAGGCTCAGTTATCTAACTCACCCATCAGTTCTTTTCCTGGTTCCTTCTTCTCTTTGGCAGTCACCTCTTGAGATTTCCAAAATGTGTGGTATTGATTAGATTGGAAGGCTAACAGAAAGAAGAAGGAAAAATGATTGATGAGAAAATAAAGCAGCACACGTGTACAGAATGGGGAGCCCAATGACTATACCAGAGATTAAAGGTAAAATGTGACATCCAGTGAAAATATTTATCTTTGTGCCTAAGCAGAAGCTATGTAAATGAATATTTCAAATCACTGCAATTTTATATTTGCTTAACTGCACTATCAATTTGAGCCAAGTATTTTTGCTCTGTCCCTTAAATGTTATTTATTATTTATGAACATCAAATTTTAATTTTAAAACATTTTATCTAGTGCTCAAATTATTAACATAAAAAGGAATGATAAATTATGATTTTATTATTGCCATGACTATGTAACAAGCTCTTCTGAAAAAATGCATCCATTGTCTCCAAACAACCAATAGAAAGCCCATACATTATATTAGCTAATGATCTATTTACAGATGAAATTTTAGACAAATTTTTATTAGGAAACCATTAGAAATAATACTTCAATCACATAGCTTAAAATATGAAGGAAAGACCAGGTGAAAATTAACTCAACCTGTAGTAGTCTTTATAACTTTTAAAAATTTTATGAAATACACTAATTTCTAAAATAAAGAATATTATGACACATTGGTGTCAACTTACACAGATGAAAGTTAGCATCAGTTTTTATTGCCTAACTTGTTTATTTTACTAAACTTCATATAGTACATGGATATCCCAGTATTTTTTTAACTTCAGCACACAGGAACATAATGTACAGTGTTTTATAAAATCAGTGGTTAACTCAGAAATGATTTCATTTTCAACCACATCCTACATTTTTTAGTTGTTGATAGATCTTTATTTTATTTTTAAATATATGGTGCTGAGTATCAAACCCAGGGCCTCATACATGCCAGTCAAGTTTGCTTCCACTGAGCTTCAGCCCGAGCCCCACATTCTATATCTTTTTAAGATGATGAACCCTCCTGCTATTGGATGAAGTCTTTTCAGTCCATGTTTCTATTTCTAAGCATTAATTTTTAATTTTCTTCTTTTAAATTTGTTATTTCAGTACTTGGTTATGGGAAAACTGTGGTAAGTGCCTCACTGCCAGGCTGCTTTTCCTCCTTTTGTTCTCAGGACTCCACAAACCCATGACTGTATGGCATCATATTGAAATTGGTGGAAGAGGCCAATGACAAAGAATGGATATAAATATAAAAAAAAAAGTAGGCTCAACTGGATTCTGCCACAATTGTAAGGTGTGGGCACACTGACTCCCTCCAAGCCTTCCAGAGCTTCCCCAGAACAGCTCCTGGATAAACTCTTCCTTTCCTTCTGTCTTCTGAGAACACAAAGAGCATTTTTATTCATGACTTCTATGATGGATGATGGACATCTTAGCGAGGGAAGGAGTGAGTGTGCTCAGCAAAACCTTGGTCAGGAGTGGCTTTGGGGTAGAGAATTCTGGTTATTTTACATATCCTGTATTTCTCAGTTCTGAATGCAAACTAACCTCTGCAGAAAACTGCAATGAAGTGTATATGTCATGCACGTCCATGTTACTGTGGGACATGCAAGGTGGTTGAGACAGATCCACAGTGGATGAATATAAATTTTTCACAGTGTTTCTTTTGCATTTGACTCAAACATAAGCGCATCACTTACCACATCTCACAAATGTTCTGGACATGCAGTTTGTGGGGTAAAATGGAAATTACATTTCATAGCCATTCTCTAACAGCAACAATGAGATTAATGTTGCCTATTTTCCAACCAATGAATTGAGCTGCTTCTGTTATAAAACTAAATATTATTTCTGAATACATCTCTAGTCAATGCTTGTGCTTTGTTTTTCCCATCACTTGTTGGTTTCATTCTAGAAAAATTAAAATCCTATAAAATTAAATTGAGGATTAAGTCTTCAGGTTGACTCATGACCAAACTAGAAAGAAAGAATTACTAACTTTTCTTTTCTTGAGTTTTTCTTCCTACCATGGGCCCTTACTGATACTGACTGAGTTGTATGTTTGGTTTCTCAAAGAGGAAAACCCAAATTTGAGAACTAACAGTTCTGTCTTAAGGAAGCAAAATATAATAATGGGGAACAGGGATGAGGGAGGGAAGATTCATCTACAGCACAATGAATGTCTTCTTTAAGCAGGAGATAATCCAGCTTATTCTTGGCTCTCATTTCATAAATTAATTTCTTTTTTTTCATTTTTGACAGCTTTATTGAAAATTCAACAATTCAATATAGTTTTAATACATATTCATTGGGATATAGGACAACTGTATCACACTATTGGATAATTTTTAATTATTTTTTATTATAGATGTGAATATCTTCAAAGTAAGAAATCCTCAGATGAAATTGCCCAGTATATTGAAAGCTACAAGGGATTTGTTGATGTAACAGTAAATTAGAATAACAAAATTTTCCCAAAGTGTCTTTGGTTGCCTAGTAATATCTGAATCACAAGGTGGGAAACATTCTTTTTGTGTCATGGGGTATATTTCTTTTTTCTGTCCTTTAATTCCCAGCTTCTCTTCTGCAAAAAAAAAAAAAAGTCACATTCTTTTGTTAATTTCGAGCCCCTAGAATTTCTTTTTCTGGGGCTGCCTTCTTTTTTTTAAAATTAACTATTTATATTTATATATGACAGCAGAATACAGTACGATTCCTATTACATATATAGAGCACAATTTTTCATGTCTCTGGTTGTATAAAAAGTATATTCCACACCAATTCATGTCTTCATACATGTAGTTTGGATAATAATGATCATCACATTCCACCATCAGTTATAATCCCATACCCCCTCCCTTCCCCTCCAACCCCTCTGGGACTGGCTTTTAATTGGCTCTGCCTGCCTTCCTGATAGTCTTTGCTCTTTTGCTGAGGCCATTCCCCCAGCTTCTTGGAGCTGACCACTTGCAAATGCCTGAGTAAGATCTTCTGATGAGGGACCATCATCCACAGAGGGTCTTCCACTTGGTTATTTAGTTAGCTTCAATCAGTAAGGACTTCCTAGGGGCAGGTGACAGGAAACCCAACCCAAACTGGATTAAATAAAAAGAAATTAATTGGCTAACAGGACACATAAGACTGGAACACAGCAGAGAACCTGGACTAAGAGTTGGGGAGGAGGGGTACTTCTTCAGGCAATTTTCTCAGAAAAATCTGTTGCTAAATACCTAATGCACTTCTGAATTTTGTTAATTTCTTAAAATCATAATACAAAGAGTTTATATATTACAAGAAAATTTCAGTTTTAAAAGAAGCAAATACATTAGGTAAGCCTTGTTAAAAATTATCAGTTTCATTTATACATTGTAAAGACAAAAACAAAACAAACACAAAAATGATTGCTCAGCACAGGGCACACTTTATAATCTCAACAGACACTTCACTCTGCTGACTGATGTGGCTGTGATGAGACTCGGGAGCCACACACCAACCCTCTACTCAGCTCCTGACTTTCTGGAAGTCCAACATGTGCTCTTTCCATCAGACTGCTTTGGGCTCTTCCTTTTTGTGATGTGATTTTAAGTCTTCCCAGTGTTTATATCCTCTGATGTTTTCCCCAAAGCCTCCTGGTAAAGGCCCAGTTTTCCCATTGTGTTGTAATGTGCCTTTGAACCAGCCATCCTCTCACTTTTTATGAACAAACATAACATCTCCTTTAAGTTATCAAGTTCTGCTTCACTATGGGGAGGATAGGAAACTACAACCTAGTGCCTTTCACAAACAACAGGCTAGAATTATTCATTACAGGATCTTGTGAGGAACATGGCTGATGAAGAGGTGGAGCAATGGAACTGCAAAGTCCAGGGAGCCAGTCTCTAGATGGAAAGCTTCTTGGTCCAGGGCTGTGCCTGCTTGTGCTGCAGTGACAGGGCCATTCCTGTCCATGGGGCAGTCGTCAGCCCTATCATGGCCTTCCCCCAAGTGGTAGTTCAGGACCCATGGATCCCTGTAGGGGCAACTCACCAACACTTAGTCCTACTTCAAGCTCCACTTCAACTTCAGCAATGCTGGAGGGGATAGTCAGGACTTTTGGTGGCAGCACCAGAAGTCAACTTCAGTAATCCAGTTATCCTATTTTACTGTCCTTGTCCAGTTTTTTGCTGAACTGCTCCCACAAGCTGATGAAGAACCATGTGGAGTTGTGGGAAGTCTAGGGAGAATATTCACTGTCTGGCCACTAGGCTTGGTCTCATGAGAGGGAGTGGTGATACTTGGGGACGTCAACAAAATGGCTAAAGCACAGGCCAGGGAGGCACCAACTTGACTGAAACTGACAGCAACAGCATGGGCAGTAGAGCCTGCCATTGGTGGCATAGGCTGTGGGAGGCCAGAAAATGGTGGGGCAGGCCAACAGATGCAGGTATCATTCTGTACATGGATGGCATAGTGCTGCTGTGGGGCTTTCTTGATTATGTGCCACAACTTCCCTCACTCTATTGCAGGCCTGGTTGACTATAATCTGCCCAGGCGTGTGCAACAATACCTTAATTTGACCACTTATTTGATTGTGAGCTGCTGACACTACAGCTGTGGGGACAACTCTGGGTGTCCAAGCCACACCATTTTTCTGGAGATCCTGGGAAGGCCCTCCTGCAGTGGAGGGACTGACCTTTGTCATCCCCTAACTTGTCTGACCCACAGTACACATAGGAACTTTAGCTTGGGTAGTATTTATCATTTCCCTTGTGACAGATGCCACATAATTGCCAAAGAAATCCTCAATCTCAGTGATATCTCTTTGAACCAGCAATCCTGGCAATGCTCAGACACTAAAATCATCTCCCCTATTCTCATCTTCTTTCTGGGAGTGTATGAGTGGATAGCCACATACACACTAGGGTGAGTCTGAGTCCACAAATTTGAAGTCTGTACAGTAGATCTTGCCATGGGTCTGGTCCCATTTCAGCAGCAGCAACACCAGCATTAGTACCTGGTGGTGTGGAGGCGGAGACAATGGCAGCCAGGAGATGGGGTGGTAGAGAGGAAGATTCACAGTTCCAAGGGCAGCTGGGTAGGAGACATCCAATGGGAAAGTGAATGAGGAGACAGTTGTCACTGAGCTGCTTGGGAATGAGGTTACAGTTAACTCAGTGGTACACATATGAACTTGAGAAGGGGAACTTCAGGAACCACAGACAGTTTGGTGATCGTCCTGGCAGCTGTGGGGTTGCTAGAGCTGATGAGGACAGGAGGGCTGATGTACATTGAGTGGTGATTCTGGGATGCCTGAGAAGACTTGTTTGCCATGATGAGGGAAGTAAAGGAGTGCCGCTTTTTGGTGTTCTTCTTGGTGTTGGAGAGCTTTGGGGCAGTGCTGCTCTGGGAGATTGCTTAGGGACATTCTTCATCATCAACTCCTGTCATTGGAGGCTTATGCCATTTCATCAGCTGTTAAGCAGCTGAGTTAAACTCAATGTGGGAAATCAGGAATATGCCTACTTTGTCTGCCAAAATTTGTTCAGCCCAGTTTTCATCCACTCTGTGGATCACAGTCAGAAAAACATTCTTTGAAAACAGAAGGCAATGTTTGTTCACTTCCATGTCTTTTACTTCAAAGTAATAAAGGGCTTTACACTGAGGTGAGGGTTGCGTTAATGGTTGAATGATCTGCTAAAAGTTGGTGGGGGAAGAGCCATGGATCCCCATGTCTTCCCCATGTTACCAGTTTTCATCAACTTATTGCAAAATGATGATGTCATTTTGGTGAATTTAAAGTCACAGATTCCTTTCCTGAATAGTTTATAATGTTTTGGCACATAGTAATTGAGGTTTACCCCTCACTTGGGGACTCCACTCTTGCACCCGAGGCTGCTGTCCATACTGGAAACCCTGTGGATCATTTGTGATACAATTAGCCATAGTGCTGCCCTGAGCCTTGAATGCATTTGTGCAGTTGGTCCCACTGCCCCCACCAGGGCTAGGTTTTCAAGGCCTCTGTTTGATGCTATCCAGAAGCATGTCCAGTAGGATGTTATTGGGATGCTCCTCAACACCCAAGCCAACAAGGGTCCTCCACTCAGAAAAACTGAGGAAACCTAGGATCCCCAGAAAACATCATTCACAAAACTTGTACTGGCAAGACAAGACTTTTGCAGGAGTATCCAGGTATCCAGGTTTGCTAGACACACAGAACACTCCAAAAGATCCAAGAAGGCAGATTTATCCATCTTGATCTACTGTGAAGAGAAGGGGTGTTCAGGAATGCCCATAGTTGTGTGCAGCTCTTAAAATGACTTTTGTAACATGCATTTCAGACTTTGCTCTTGCACCCTGACTGCTCCTCTTTGTTTGTGGCCCCTTGCAGAGCCAACCCTTGTGCACTGTTAGCTATGCCTCTGATGCCACAGAGCCCACAACACTCCTCTATGCTACCCCCCACATGCACACACACAAAGTATACCACTGCCTCCCACTTGCCCAGCCTTAAATGTTATGTTTTTTAAATCAAGAGAATGCTTGGTGGGTTTGAAACCAATATGTGAGTTAGAAAAATCCAATTTGAAAGCCTGGATTGATTATTTTGTGACTGTGTGACTTTAGAAATGTGACCTAACTTCTCTGTTTTCTTCTCTGGTGGTAGTAATAGTCCCTGTTGTAGAGAACAACAGGAACTACAAAGCTCCTGTGTAATGTGTATCAGGATAAACACTCCAGACATGTCAGGTATTATTACCCTGAATTTAAGCATGTATCAAATAAGAGCAGTAATGACAGTGTCTTGTGGTGATGGGCACCTCACAATGCAGAAGTAGAAAACACCATCACTCTTTCTATGACAGCAAGTGGATGACACCAAGGTAGATGGGGCCTGGATGTTTGACACTGGTGACATATTATGGCTCTGCCAATTTCCTTGCAGAATATCCCCCAGGACCTGTCCATCTGTGCTATTGAGTTGGAGCGGTCCTTCTTGTTGCAGATCTTGCAGAAGATGCTGGATAATGTGGTGGAGAAGTTGGAAGGGGCAAGTACACTTTATATTGGAATATTTTAGTGTGCTCAGCTGCTATGGGATGATGGCTCTTACAGGTACTGGAAATTGTGTTTGTGGAGACAAGTCAATGATTTTGACTTGTGACTCCCTTGGGGTTGGGCTTCTGCTTTACCCAGAATCCCATCATATCTTTAACTTGAAAAAACAAATCCAAGTGCAATGTGATCTGTGTGGCTGCATCTTGTGCTCATGGAAACAGCCTTTGTTGTGCATCTGTGTGTCTCCATGCATCCTTAGAGCTCTGATTATTTCTGTTCTGACCAGTTGTTTTGTGCATGGCTCTTTGTTATTGACCATTATTTATTGTAAAATACCTTTAACTGTG
Organism: Urocitellus parryii; assembly: GCF_045843805.1. Lineage (NCBI taxonomy): Eukaryota > Metazoa > Chordata > Mammalia > Rodentia > Sciuridae > Urocitellus > Urocitellus parryii. Next base: position 87,026,293 of record NC_135537.1, on the reverse strand, counting down.
TTGCTATATTCTAAGCTTTGTTTGGCAAATAAAATTTCATGGCACTATTATATACTTTATATAATGGAATCACAGTGATATGGACTTAGTGAATTGTAAATTTGCAAATAGATAATTATTTTCTTTTGAAAATTAAAACTTTTCTTTCTGTTTTCAAATGCAGATATTTTCCTTCAAAATTCTTTCTTGTTATTTGAATTATTTTCCATGAGACACACTCTTACTGACTGGGCTAGTTCTATTCATACAGTTCAATTCATACACTTTATAGTAGAAGTAAATCAGAAGGATAAATGGTCACTTTTTTGGGTCTTCTCTACATTTTTAGGTGCACTGTTACGTGCTACTGTTGTGTATTTTAATAAACTGGAGTATTTCCAGGAATAGAAACAAAATTTTTCTTTTGTCATTAATGATCTGTGTATTGCTATCATTGTTGAATTATTACCCTAGTTGAGATCAGAAAAGAGATTAATAATACATGGCTTCAAAAAACAAAATATTAATTGTATTTTAACATATATTTGCACCATCCATGTACAAATCTTGTAGCTGTATAGTTTAAAATTTTTTAGCATCACAGCTTAGGACTTTAATCAGGCTTTGAATAAATTCTAAATTAAATACTAACATGCATAATTTGATGAAAACCTACTATAGAAAAGAGATGCATTTCATAGAGCTGGATCTTACTTACAAAAGCTAGTATTTCTTAGAAAGAAAACACGTCAAATAGCTCAAGGGAAAAGTGTATGAGTTTTTACGAGTGAGAAAGATTCTTATTTAAGCAGTTTTGACTATACCCAGGAGTGATATTAAAAATATTTTACCACTGTTTTGGCATAAGTACCAGTGATTCAGTGTGGCTGGCATCCAAACTGCTGGAGTTTGGGTGGTCTGAGTGATTTGTGGAGGACCCCTGGAGAGGTCCAGTGATGTTTACCAAGAGGGATAGTTATTTTCCCCTGTAATAATAATTTTAATCATGAGAGCCTTTACTGGTTATATTTATTCATGGATGCTGCTGGGACTCATAAGAATCATCTTTTGGACTCCCTGGAGGCCCATATCATCTCTCTTTGCGTTTTCTGATGTCTTCTTCAAACTCTTTATACTACTGTGATGGTGAATCCTTTTGTCAAACAAATTGACATCTCTCAGTTAACAAGTTATGCACAGTACCTTCTCTAGAATAAAGATTCCTCATTTCCTATGGTAACATGTGTCATAAAGTGAATACTAATTGTTTTTTTTTTCTTTTTTGAGAGGGTTACCAGGGATTGAACTCAAGGGTATTCAACCACTGAGCCACATCTCCAGCCCTAGTTTATATTTTAATTAGAGACAGGGTATCACTGAGTTGATTAGAACCTTGCTTTTTGCTGAAAGTGGCTTTGAACTCACAATCCTTCTGTTTAAGCCTCCTGAGCTGCTGGGATTAGGGGCATGCGACACCACATCCAGCTTACCATTTTCTAAATATAGGATGCTACTGATTTCTTACAACACAATGCTTGTATTTTACAAAGAAAAATTGTTCAGTAGTAAAATTTTGGTAGGAAATGAAATTACAAGTTGTAAAATAGTGCACGAATAGCTGTTTCTGAAATCTGGAAATGTTCAGGAAGTACATGGGATACTGAAACTGTCATCATCATCTCTGGTGATCTGGAGAAAGATGATACGTATGGTGCAAAACTTTCTCACATTTAAATAAGTGGTAAGACCAGGTGCCCATGTCATAGAGTGGAAATATTCAAACATAATTGCCCCAGACTTCACTTTTTAGCAGGGTGTGGTTCATTTTTGTTTCTATTGGCTGTACCAACAGATTCCTCAGCTACTCAGGATTGGTCAGTGTGTAGCAGATCAAAAGTAATCTGTTGTTAGTGACCCTTCCAATACTGCTGTTTACAAATGGTTTTCATTGATTTATTTTTGTACCATAAAATACATACTTTCATGTACTTTTATTCAAGTTATTACTTTTTTTGGAAGAGAAATATATATAGTTGGTTTATAGGGGATTCTTCAACAAAAGTGTTCTATTTATCAGTTATGTTAAATGTAGTGACTGAATAAGATGTGTCACTGGTGTATAAGAACTTATATTAAATATGTTCTTCTCTAGAGATAATTAGGAAATGTTATTCTTTAAAATACAGTATTCAGTATTGTGCATGTTTTTTCAGTTACTGTATAGAAGTACCTGTTGGATCTTTTCAGAATTACTGGATCTTCATCCTTTGCTAATTATGGCTTTGGGATGTAAAGCATATGAAGCCCTGTACAACTTCAGCCACTTTAACCCTGTACAGACACAAATATTTCATACACTGTATCACACAGACTGTAGTGTCCTAGTTGGAGCACCCACTGGATCAGGAAAGACTGTTGCAGCTGAATTAGCTATTTTCAGAGTCTTCAACAAGTATCCCTCCTCAAAGGTATGTTGAACATATTGTGTGCTTATTATACTCAATTAGAAAAGATAGTTAATGTCTCTAAACTATCCAGGACTAAATATACCCTGGTGAATAGCTTTGTTATACTCTCAGGGAATTTTCCAGGGGGCCACATCAGTATTAGAATAATTTGTTGCAAAAAACTTGATATCAACTTTGGAGTCTTATAGGTGAATATCTCATGTATATAGTGCTCACACATCCTCATATCTATAATTCATGGGTACTTCTTTTATGAGGTAATTAATTCTTAGCTGTACTTGTTAGGTATATAATGATTTGTAATCATTCTTTGGATATTAATGAAATACTAATACTTTAAAACACTTCGATTATACACAGAAAATATAGACATAATTTATGCTACATTCCTCCAAATATTGATATTATCAATCAATGTCAAATAACACCGGAATCAAATAAGTATTGATTTTTAATTTTTTAAAAACATAATATTTAGTAAATTTTCCCCAATACTATTTTATTTTTAATAAAAATGATTTATTTATTTTTTATAGGAACATCTTTTTTTTATTGTTGGTTGTTCAAAACATTACATAGTTCTTGATATATCATATTTCACACTTTGATTCAAGTGGGTTATGAACTCCCATTTTTACCCCGTATACAGATTGCAGAATCACATCATTTACACTTCCATTGATTTACATATTGCCATACTAGTGTCTGTTGTATTCTGCTGCCTTTCCTATCCTCTACTATCCCCCCCTCCCCTCTATAAATTATAGACATAATTTATGCTACATTCCTCCAAATATTGATATTATCAATTAATATCAAATAACACTGGAATCAAATAAGTATTGATTTTTAATCTTTTAAAAACATAATATTTAGTAAATTTTCCCCAATACTATTTTATTTTTAATAAAAATGATTTATATTTGAGGTGTTCAATGTGATACTTAAATATACATATAAATTATAAAATAATTGCTAGAATCAAGATAGCTAGATATCCATCACTTCAGATAATCACATATTTTTGCAGTGGGAACATTTAATATCTAGTTAGCAAATTTCAAGTCTATTAATATGATATTATTAAATACAGTCACCCTTCTGTACCTTAGATGTCTAGAACTTGTTCTACATAAATGAAACTTTGTATCCTTTAAGTAATATCTCCTCATATCCCCCACTTTCACCCCTCTTAACCATTATTTTAATCTGCTTCTATGAATTTGACTTTTTATTATTGCACCTGTTAGTGAAATTATTCAGTGTTTTGTTGTTTTCAGCTTATTTATCTTAACACAATGTATAGTATTGCAAATGGCAAGATTTTCTTCTTTTGTAAAGCTGAAAGATCTCCCATTGTGTTTCAGTTTCTTTTTTCATCCATCTTGGGTCACTTAGACTGTTTCTTTATCTTGGCTTTTCTAATCAATGATGTAATAAACATAGAAGTGTACATGTCTTTGAGATATTGATCTCATTTCTTTTGGATATGTATTCAAAAGTAGAATTCTTATGATGATGATGATGTTTTCCATGTGTAATTTCTTAAGGCTGTCCATGTGTATTTTCCATAATGGCTTCCCCAACTACATTTCTACCAGCAGTGTGTAGCAGTTTTCTTTTCTCCACATCCTTGCCAATACTTTCATTGTTTTAATAATATTCGTTCTAACAGATGTGAGGTGTTGACTCATTATGATTTTTTAAAAAATATTTATTTTTTAGTTGTTGTTGGATACAATACCTTTATTTTATTTATTTATTTTTATGTGGTGATGAGGATCGAACCCAGGGCCTCTCACATGCTTGATGTGTGCTCTACCACTGAGCCACAACCCCAGCCCTCACTGGGATTTTGATCTACATTTCCCCAATGATTGGTGAAAGTAAGCACCTTTTCGTGTCTGTTAGCCATTCTGTATTTCAACAGAATGATATCTATTGGCCTCATTTGTCCCTCCACCTTTTTTTTTCTATAATAGAATTTTTAACCTTTTTGTTCTTGGGCTATATAAGTTACTTATAGGTTTTGGATATTAACACCTTACTAACATCTGCAAGTATTTTCTCCTATTACATATGTTATTTTTTTTTTTAATTCATTGATGGTTTCCTTTTCTGTGCAGAAGGTTTGTAGCTTTGTTTATTTGTACCTTTTTTTTCCTGTGTTCTTGGGAACATATTCAAAAACTATTTGCTAAGACCAGTGTCAAGATATTTTTCCCTGTTTTCTTCTAGGAGTTTTATGGTTTCAGATCTTACATCTAAGTTTTTAGTAAATTTTGAGATGATTTTTGCATATGGTGTAAGACAAGGTTCCAGTTTCATTCTGTTAAATGTAGATGTTCAGTTTTCTCAACACCATTTATTGAAGCCTATCCTTTTCTTTCTTAGTATTCTGGTCAGATTAGTGACAGGATGTGTGTTTATTTCTAGAATCTATTCTGTTCTGTTAGTCTACGTATATATGTTGGTGCCAGCACCATACTATCTTAATTATTGAAGCTTTGTACTATAATTTGTAGTCAAGAAGTAGAATGCCTCTAACTTTATTCTTTCTCAAGATTTCTTTGGTTTTTTGGTTCTTCATGGTTCCTTAATAATTTAGATTTTTTCTATCTCTAAGAAAAATGCTATTGGCATTTGTTAGGGATTACATTGAATCTGAAGATTGTTCTGGGTAGTTTCTTACTTTTTTTCAGTTAAACATTTAATTTTATTTTATATGCTTATAAAACAGCATAATGTGACTCAGACTGCAATAAAGTCTATTTTACTGGAAAGTGGAAGCTAGAAAAGGAGACTGTGATCCAGAATGGGTAGACACTTTTTCATACTGTATGATGGCAAGTTTCACAACTTCACTGGACCTTTATTCCTTGATGAAATAGATGAATTGTGATTGCACACATTTATTCTGGTTCTCATTGTTGAGGAATTTTTTCTGTTTTTGTCAGTACTCCTTGAATAAATGTAGGAACAGGGCAAACTTAATTTAACTAAATAAAACTCCAAAGAAAACATAATGATTTCATTACATGAAATCAATCAGGGGCTTCCAAATTTTTCCAAAGTTTGTCAAAGAAAGAAAATCAGGTTTTTGTTCTACCCCCACTACCAATTTATTGTGTGACACAAGGGACATCACAACTTCTCTGGAACTTTTTCCTAAAAAATTGTATTAAATCGGGCTGGGGATGTGGCTCAAGCGGTAGCGCGCTCGCCTGGCATGTTTGTGGCCCGGGTTCGATCCTCAGCACCACATACAAACAAAGATGTTGTGTCCGCCAAGAACTAAAAAATAAATATTAAAAAAAAATGTATTAAATCATTTCTAAAGTCCCCATTATTTCTGAAATTCTAGAATTCTTTGATTTCAGCTATAACCTTATGAAAAAGAAAGGGTTTTTTTCTTTTTTATCATTATTATTTTTTACATGACAATAGAGTATATTTTGAAATATTATACATACATAGAATAAGTGTAACTTGTTACAATTAAGATACTGTTATTGTGGTTGTACATGACGTAGTGTTACACTGGTCATTTATTTATATATGAGGATAGGAATGATATTCCATATTCATTCTACTGTCTTTCCTATTGCAGTCACCCCCTCCCTTTGCTTCATTTCCCTTTGTCTAGTCCAGTGAATTTTGAACTCCCCCCCCCTTTGTTGTGACTTATCATCCACGTTTCAAAAAGAACATTCTGCCTTTGGATTTTTGTGACTGACTTATTTAGTTTAGCGTGATATTCTTTAGTTCCATTTACTTACAAGCAAATTCCATAATTTCATTCTTCTTTATGATTAAGTAATATTCCATTGTGTATATATACCACAATTTTTTCATCCATTCATCTCTTCAAGGGCACCTAGGTTGGTATCATAGCTATTTTTAATTGAGCTAATATAAACATTGAAGTAGCTGTGTCACTGTAGTATGCTGATTTTAAGTCCTTTGGATATAAAGAAAGGAGTGGAATAACAGAGTCAAATGGTAGTTCCATTCCATGTTTTCTTTTTTTAAAATTATTTCTTACATACATGACAATAGTGGAGTGCAATACATTCATTATGTATAGCTAATTAAAACACTAAATTTTTTTAAAAATGAAACAATACAAAAAAATAATAGTTATAGTTTAGATATGGTGTTTCCCCCAAAAGCTCTTGTGTGAGGTAATACAAGAATGTTTAGAGGTAAAATGATCAGATTATGAAAACTTGAACCTAATAAGTGAATTAATCCACTAATACATATTTACTGGGTGATAAATATAGGCAGGTAGGATGTTACTAAGGAAGTAGGTCACGAGGGAGGTGTCTGAGGCTTATGTTTCGTCCTTGGTGAGCAAACTCTATTACCTGGTTTCCATGTCCTGAGTTCTTTCCTCTACCATGCCCAGCCACCATGATGTTCTGCTTCACCTCAGGTCAAGAGCTCTTAAATCAGCCAATCATGAACTGAACCTCTAAAACCATGAGTCAAAATAAAATTTTTCTTCTCTACATTGTTCTTTTCAGGTCTTTTGATCATAGTGAAAAAATCTGGCTAAAACAGAAATTGGTAACAAGAAGTGGGTTTGTTTCTGTGACAATTCTGACCTTGTGTTTTTGTATGTGATTTGCCATAGATTTTTGCATCTATGTGCATCAAGTATATTGGTCTGAAGTTTTCATTACGTGTCTTTGTTTTGTTTTGTTTTGTTTTGTTATCAAGGTAATATTGGCTTCATAAATGAGTTTGAAAACTTCTTTTTTATCTTGTGGAATGATATGAGACATATTTATATTAGTTCTTTAAAGGTCTGGTAGAACTCAGCTGAGAATTCATCTGTTCCTGGGCTTGATGACTTTTTCAATCTCATTACTTGAGATTGATCTATATACGTTTTCTATATCCTCCTTGTTCAATTTGGGTAGGTCATATGTCTCCAGGAACTTATCAAGATCTTCAAGATTTTCTAGTTTATTGGAGATTTTCAAAATAGCTTCTGATTATGATCTGTATTACAATAGTGTATTACTGTATTACAGTAGTGTCTGTAGTGATATTTCCATTTTTGTCATAGATTTTAGCAATTTCCATTTGTTTTCTCTTTTTCCCTAAGGGCTTATCAAGTTTCAAAGAACCAACTTTTTGATTCATTAATTTTTAAAAATTTTTAAAGTATCAATTTTATTAATTTTGGCTTTGATTTCAATTACTTCTTGTCTTCTACTGATTTAGGTGTTGATTTGTTCTTTTTGTAGGGCCTTGAGATGTAATGTTAGATTATTTATTTGGTATCTTTCTATTCTGTTGTTCTGAGCTCAATGTTGTGAACTTTCCTCTTAGAACCACCTTCATATTGTATCAGAGATTTTGATGTTGTACCATTATTCTCATTTACCTCTATATATTTTTAAATTTCATCCCTGATGTCTTTTCTTATTCATTTATTATTCAATGGTGACTTATTTAGTCTCCAGGTGCTATATTACTTTCTATTTTTATCTTATCATTGATTTATAATTTTATTACATTATAATCTGATATTATGCAGGTTATATATCCATTTTTTTGTATTTGCTAAGAGTTGCTTTGTGTCCTAAAATATTGTCTATTATAGAAAGTGTTCCATGTGTAGCTGAGAAGAAGTTTACTCAGTCACTGATGGATGAAATATTCTATGTTCAGTACATTTAACTTATTAATTGTATGTTTTAGTTCTATAGCTTTTTAGTTTTTATTTGAATAATCTATCCAGTGATGAGAGGTGTGAAGATGGATGCAGTGGGAGCCATTTATTGTAGGACTGCAGGGGTATATAGACATAACTGAATACACAGCTTGTTTCAATTTAACATCATCCAGTTACAGCAATCCTAATCATCTTAATAATTATACTCAGCTTAACATCATTAGATACAGCAGTCAGTCATTAAGGAATTTCTATCATCTTAATGGCTCGCTGGTGTTACTTCATCTTATTATACACAGCTTAACTTAATTAGCATCTTAACTTGTTTGTGGTCCTCTACATTCTCCCATTATCTTGGCTCTCTTTATACTTTTGTTTGTGCAGAATCCAGGCCTCAATTTATACTACAGAGCTGTAATAAAAAAAATCTGGTATTGGCATCAAAACAACATGAAGACCAATGGAATAGAAGACAGAGATAAACTCACATAGAAATATCCAACTGATACATGATGATGGTGCTAAAAACATACATTGAAGAAAGGATAGCCTTTTTGACAGATGGTAGAGAAAACTGGAAATCTAGTGTAGAGGAATAGAACTAAAACCTTATCTTTCACCCTGCACAAAGGTCAAGTCAAAGTGAACCAAATACCTAGGAATTATACCAGAATATTTTCAACTTCTAGAAGAAAACATGCTCAACACTTTAATATATTGGCACAGGTGCCAACATCCTTAAAAAGACCCATAAAGCATGAGAAGTAAAACCAAGAATCACTAAGTAGGACTGCATCAAATTAAAGAAACCTGTTTAATAATTATTTATCTATACCCAGACATCAATATAAATCTATAGATGGAAAATTATTAAACATACACATAAACATATAAATATGTACATACATAAAAAATTGAATTTTATTCCTTTACATGTATATCTCTGAGTCTGTGCTTCACTATATGAAGCACAAGAAAAGTCAATAAACTGTTTTTATATTATGTTATATGTATGTATGAATGTGGTGTGATGAATCCATTCTGATAATAATGTAATATACCAATAAAAATTTTAAAGAGTTTTGCATAAGAAAAAATGTACATCTATACAAATGCATGTTATTTTAATTTATTTTTTTAAAAGGTGATATTTATCCTTTCCTCAATCTGAAATATACCTCCATTCCTAGCTTCATTTTTTTAAAGAGAAAGAGAGAGAGAATTTTAATATTTATTTTTTAGTTTTAATACAAACATCTTTGTTTGTATGTGGTGCTGAGGATCGAACCCCGGCCACACACATGCCAGGCGAGCGTGATACTGCTTGAGCCACATCCCCAGCCACCAAATGCATTTTATTAAGAAATCCTTATATTTATATCAAGTCACAAGCACATTTTTAAATACCCAAACATAAACACATCAATTCATAAATATATACATAAATATAATATCATCCAAATCCAAACATAAAAAAATACAGTATTTGATTCATGCACTTCCATCCATTCTTGTCAAGACCCACTGATTCTTTTCTTTCTCTTCTGAAATGGTGTCCAAAACCCCTGAAGTTCATTCACTGCCTTGTAGGTGACCCTGGGCTGAGGGACGCACTTGGGAAGTTCCCTTTAAGCACATCTGGTTACAATGACATCCCTCTCTCTCCACAAACTGGCCATCAGGATAAAAGCCACTCTTGGAATGCCAAAGAAGACCCATAGACTGTGGTGCTGATGAGAGTGGTAAAGGGGTAACGCTCCACAGGGAATTATTTCAGGTACTGGAGCAGTCAGATTGCCCTGATCGTACTGTGAATATGTATAAGATATGATAGCACCTGGCTGGAGGGACAGGAGGGACAGAGTAGGATTGCACTGTGTATATTTGAGGCTCAAGGCAGGAAAATTGTTCCAGATGCCAATGGCTATATAATTTCCAATCTATTCTCTTTTGTCAGCTTCTAGTTGGATCTAGGGACTCCCAGCTGGTTGGCAGTTCTCACAATTACCTTGATTGGGGAAAGCTAGGGATCCGGTTACATGGGAAAAGCACTCAGAAATTAAAACTGGTTGACAAGGCCTTCAAACCAACAGACATGGGCAACACCAGTGTTACCAGATCACACAGAATGTGGAAGCTGTATGCACAGGAAGATGTATCCTCATACCTGTAGCTACTTTGAGGTTCTTTCTTGTCACTTGTTGGGGAGAAAGGCCCAACCCAGCTGTAGGTTGGGGTTGGGATATGAAATGCACATGCAGGAGGCAAAAAGCTAGAAAGAACCCCAGGCCTAAGGCCTAACCTGGGACTTTAGGCTACCAACCCTGAGAGAATTCCAGATATCTCTTAGGACCTCAATGCTAAGCTGAAACATTTAGGAACTACTCAGCAAATATAATTTGATACTTATGTCTTCACACAAATGTTAATATATCTGTTGATTGAACATAATTAAATATAAATATAAGTATATACATATTTGCATAGGTAAAATTTGGACTTAATTTACATACCTATGTATGTATCAGAGTCTGGGATGCTTCAACAGAGCAAGTACAAAAATCCATTAACATGGCTTTTTATATGAAAAGTAGATATACAAATATGTATCTATTAATGTACCTGCCATATAAAACATATATATTTATAAGTACATTAATAAGTACCCAGAAACAAAAATTTATAATGAAATATGAAGATACTTTGGATGAATAATATCATTGCTACCTAAATAAACACGTATTATCTGACACATGCACACTCATCCATTATTGCCAGGGCCCATTGAGCCTCCTCTTCCTCTACTGCGAACAATGCAGAACCCAAACCAAAGCAATTGTAGTTCCTTTACTGACAACTCCAGGCGGCCCTTCATTGATAGCAAGTATCTCGGCAGTCTTCATTAACCACATCCAGCCAAAGGAACATCATTCTGCATAGAGCTAGCCTCTCTTCCCAAAACTGTCCATGAGGATTAAAAAAAATTTCTTTAAATACCCAAAAGAGGATCATATAACAGGATGCCAAAGAAAGTAAATGGAGGGATAATGCTCCGTCTGAGAAGAATTTCAGCTAACAGAACCCTCAGGTTGCCATCGAGGCATATGCATGAGGTGAGACATCTCATGGCTGGAAGGAGTGTCGCCCAGGTTGGACTGCACTGTTTAAACGTTAAATGTTACACACTCCTGATCTAGTCAGTTCTGGCTGCCCCTTTCTGGATCAAGAGACGCCCCCTGGTTGACTGACCTGACAGTTGCCTTGATCAGACACAGATATGGAGCCCAGTGCCTGTGATTTCTGACTTTTTGCAAAGAGCTTTTCAGAGCTCTGATAATTTCCAAGACCTTCTAACTATCAAAGCATTTGACATACCAAGGTTTAGACATTCGAAGCTGAGTGGAGGTTTGCATCCAAAGGCAAAAGGTTGAAGAATAGATCTAATTTGAAGTCTTGCTGGGGGCATGGGATGGCAAAATAGTGATGCCAATTCTGCACAGAGCTGAAGACCTAGTTGGAGCCTCACACCCAAGGCCAGACAAGGAATTCTGGGCTACCACCAAACCTGTGAGGATTCTACCTGTCTTAGGTCATTAATGCTAGGCTGAGAACTCTTTGGCTTCCTCAACAAAAATAGCTTATTATGTTGAAGTACCCAGATCCTGAGAGAAATAAGAAAATACATTAATAGGTTTTTATATGAATATATTCATTTGTATATATCTTAATAAATAGGTATAGCTACTTTATGAATCTATATCAGTTTTAAGACGTATTTATAATGTCTGAAATTTATCAATAATTTAATATTAATATACAATCTGTATAAATAAGATCAACATATATTTAGAAAACATCCTATTTGATATATACCCCTCATGCATTCATGCCGGAGACCCTTTGGCCCTTTGTCCTTTACTGGTAGCAATAAGTGCCTTCATCCAACACTGAGGGATGCTCTTCACTGCCAGTTTCAGGTGGCCCTGGACTTATGGCAAGTTCATGAGTAGTTCCTTTTAACCTGACCCAATCAAAATGGTATCACTCTGTAAGGGCAAATGACCTCTCTTCCCAAAGCTTTTGAAAACCCATCTTTTGTACCCCCAAAGTGTCACACAGTGTGGTTTATGTGAAAGAGTGATTTAAGCAGGGACTCTTCCCTGGTGAGAATTTCAGCTCCTTCTCAGCCCTCAGATTGCCATGAAAGCAGACACCTGGTTTGGGGGCAGTACTTCCAGGGTGGGATGGCAAGTGGTTATTTGGGTACATCTGAGGGCCAGGCAAATTTTCCCAGGTGCTGAAGGCTGCACATTCCAGATATATCGGGTTCTGGCTTCCCCTAGCCAGATATAGGTGATCTCCAGCAGGTGGGAGGATTGAGGGTTACCTGGACTGAAGGCACCTAAGGAACTAGGTGCCTGAGCTTTGCCATTTGGGGAGGAACACTTCAGAGCTGAGGCCACATGACAAGCTCTTCTTACCAGGAGAACATGTGACAGACTGCTGCCATGTCAGAGGCATGTTGGACTTGACTTCCCAGGTAGATGGATGAATAATACAGCTAACTTAGGATTCCTGCTTGTGCATGGAGAACCGTCTTGTCCAGCTGGGGGATATGGTGAGCCTTTGAACTTCTTCTGCACCAAGGGCAAAGCTAGGCAGGGCGGCAGGACCAAGGAGTAACAGTCCTGGGAGAAGTTCTGATCTTTTAGTTCATCTCTGCAAGGCTGAAACCTGCGGGGCCTCCTCATGAAAAATAGCCTTGCTTAATAGATATTTGCATAGGTATGAATTCACATGCAACTCTATCTGTTTATGGGACATCTACATGCATAACAGATAAATATGGAAATACACAAATTATAGAATCTCTGTGATGGTCTGGGGAGCCTTACCAGGAAAATTAAAAGAGAAGTCATTAATACAATTTCTTTAATGAATGCATACATACACAAATGCAAATACATGTTTTTAAGGAATACATATAGTTACCTTATAAAAACATAGACTTATAAATCTATAAATATTCAAAACCAAATGAATAAATAAATTCAAATATGGAATATACACAAATAAATATCAATATCACCTGTGGAGCCACTCCAGATGTGACACAGATACATTAGCCATTTAAGCCCAGGCCCATTAGGCCCTCTCTCTTTACTAGCACTGAGAGGAGCTGAAAAGGCCCGAGAAGTCCTTTTAGTGCTAGTTCTAGAGAGCCATCATCTCATGGCAAGCACAAGGAGAGACAGATTCCTCTTTGTCAAATGCCACCCAAGTGCTGTCACTTTCCAGTGATGAGCAGAGGTTCATCTTACGTAGGCCCTGATGCTTTTTAAATAGTTCACTCTGACTTTGCACAGCCTCACGCTGAGTATTCCCTTTTCAACATATAAAGGGCACATCTGATTGTTACGTTGGAGTGTGGTAGACCTGACTCACAGTGTTCAGTTTCATACATGTGACCACATATGCCTTGTGTCCAGGTGCTCCATTATTACAGAGCCCCTTTGCATGAAAGGAACTATTTCCCAGGGAGGCTAATTCCCCACTGCCAACAGTGAGGTCCCATTGCAAGTGCCAAAACCTGTGTTGTGATTCTTCCTCTGCATCTGTTCCCATCACGCATACAGCACCATAGGGGTCCAAATTTTAAAGACCAAGTGATAGGATGGTGTCCCTTACAGCATCGACCTATTATGGAACCCTTTCTTGCCCCAAGATATCCAGAAGGCTATGTTACAAGCCCTTAAGTGCAGACTGTGTCATCCAAGTGCTCAAAATCTTCACTGTGGTAAGAGAGGGCAGGATGCACCAATAATTTGCCTTTGACGATGTAGGGAACATTCTATCATTCTTCTGACATCTGGATGCCTAAAAACTTCATTGAAGATTTAGCTCTCTGAATCTCCTAGAATCTCCTTTACTTACCCTCTGCAGTTCATGTGTCTTCCCAACACTCCATGCCCACTTTCTTACCCTGTCTCATCAACATGATATCTCAGGAGAATGGATCAGCATGGTGTCTGCATGTCTATTTACAGATAGACTGGATGTCTTTGAGCAATTATGTGCTAAAGGCAAGATGAACCAACATAATGCTGTGAGAAAACTGTTCTTGAATATGGTAATTCCCACCAGAATGCAAATAATATGTCTATTCTACTAAAAATATATACATTCTCCAATTCAGCCTTATACACTATGTGTCCAAGACAGTGTTAATCTACTCCAACCACAGTTCATCCAGTGCAACCATTTCCATTAAGCTGACTGATTGTTGGGCTTTTGGTAGTCTGTAGTCCCCTCCCACACACAAAGATCCATTCTGCTTATAAAGAGGTCACACTGAAGACATGTAAGAAAACATGGTATGCACCAACATCACACATCCCACAGCAAGCTTAAGATCTTGAAAAGTATCACTAATCTTTGTCATTCTGCTCTAGAACCTACTTTGGCAAACATACAATATTGTTGGTGATTTCTATTTAAATGTTGGAGGAGAGTTTCAGAAGCTTCCTTATGAATTTCTTACTTCATGGTCCAAGAGCCCAATATGGGGACTATTCCAATGGCTAAGTATATCAATTCAGCTTTGCATTCAGGGAATGAGTCTCGGGTGTTTCATTATATTAATAGAAAGGGACAAGCATGATACTTATCAAGGATCTATGGGGACAGGCCAAACTCACAGCTAGAATGGTCTTTAGATAGCTGAAGATAGCTACTGAGCGAACAGCGTGAGGTGCTCTGGTGGGTGATAGAGGAGGAGATAAAGAGCCTGAGGAATATAGGCATGTAGAATTATAATATTATGTGAGATTGAAGACTCACCAGAGGATACCCTGTTTACCAAGACTACCAGAAATTTATGGGAGAAGGGCACCAGCGCCATTAAGGAGTAGTGAATCTGAAAATTTTGTTGGAATTAAGCCAGAACTCCAGTTACTACATACCTTCTTAAACTCTCATTTCTCGATGCTTTGGGTCTTTAAAGATATTAATGTCACTTTAGACCTGTGCTCAATAGTCCTCAGATGTCTAGGTTTGGAAGTCAGACCTTGAACCCATATATGTACTGGAATTGAGAATTGAACCCAGAGGCAATTTAGCACTGAGCTACATCCCCAGTCCTTTTTGCTTTTAATTCTGAGTCAGGGTCTTGCTAAGGTGCTGAAGTTGACCTCAAACTTGCAATTCTCCTGGCTGAGATTCCTAAGTCGCTGGGATTACAGGCCTGTGCCATTGCAACCAGGTAGATTGTAAATACTTTAAGCTTTACAAATCCTAAATTCTTAATTGTAACTATGAACTTGGCAATTGTGATGTGATAGAAGACAAGATGGAAATAAGTGAATGATGTAGCAGTATTCCAATAGAGTTTTATGTATAAAAACGTGTGACCAGCTCAGTTTGGCCCACAGGTTTTAGTTTACTGACTTCTGTTTTGGGTATTCTGTTTTGCCCAGTGTAGAGTCAATCAAGTAAATGGCCCTATGTTCTCTTTGAAAAACTAGGTATGTATAGTATATTCCAGAATATTTCAGGGTTAGCAAGGTCCTTCCTCCTAGAAACCCAAATGCTTCCTCCTTCAGTCACTATTTTCTAGAGATAAACATTTCCTCTGGTATGAGTATTAAGCATGGGTTCATGACCTGTCTATTTTGGAATCCTCTTAGTCCCCTCCTTACCAATTTTTCCTTCTAGATGTGGATGTTAATAGCATTTCTATTAGGCACCTATTGTTTGTGCCTCTAGAGGCGCTATTGTCTTTTAAAATGTGTCCATAACTCCTTGGAGATCAAGCTTCTGTGGCTACAGCACCAACCTTGGTGGTCAGTGTGGAATGCAATGTCAAGTTCACCTCTGGGGTCTCTTCTCCCACTCCTCAGTGGTGCTAGCGCCCCTTTCCCCATGAACCCCTGATTGCCTTGGTAAACAGGATATCTTCTGGTGGTATTCTGGCCTCACTTAATATCACAATTCTACATACCTACTTTCCTCGGGCTCTTTATTTTTTTTTCCTCTTTCATCTGCCAGAGAACCTCAGGCAGTTCACTCAGTATGGGCCATTGGTGTCTAGCCATCAGCCATCTGAATCCATTCTAGCAGTGAATTTATACTGTCCCTTGGGTTCTTGACAGATATCCTGTTTGTATATTTCTGATAATATACTGAAAAAGCTGAGGTTAGGGTGTTAGTCGCTTTACATTGCTAGGAAAAAACAGATATTCAGCTTCTCAGGAAATATTTATTTTGGCTCTTGGTTTGAGGGGTTCCATCCATGGCTGTTTGGCCTGTTGCTTTTGGTCTGTGGCAAGACAGTCCATCATGGTGGGGAGTACAAGGCAGAGGAAACTGCTCATCCCATGGTTTCCTAGAAGCAAAGAGAGAAAGGAGGGGCTGGAATCCCAATACCCACTTTAAGGGCTCACTCAAAAGACCTTCCTTCCTTCCTCTAGGCTACACATCCTAACATTTCTACCACTTCTCATGAGATAGGCTGACATCTGCGCTTTCAACCAATGAGTTTTGAGGCAACATTTAGGATCCAAACCATAACAGCTGAGTACTTTATTTAAAAAAAAATTATTTAGCCAACAGTTTTGGAGGTTCAAGGCATTGGCATCAGTTTAGGTCTGGTGAGGACCTCTTGATGCATAGCACAAGCACATATGAGAGAGACCATGTAGGAAACACAGGAAGCCAGAGAGTGGGGCTGTGCCAATAATGACCTCCAGCTAGCCCCCATCTTTTAAAGGCCCCACAGTATTTTAATATCACTGGGGACCAAGCTTCAAATGCATAAAACTTTCAGGGACAAACCACACTCAAATCTAAAGCATAGCAGAATTAAAATACCTTCTCCAAAAAAATTGCCCACTCAATGAATTCTTTTTTTAAAGTCTTATATTCTTTCTTCCTTGGTCAAGTACCCTCAAAATCCAATCCAGTGCTTGCTGTCAAATTCTTGTGATTACTTTGGAGTGTGACTTTTTTCTTTTCAGATTAGACTTGCACTGGGATTGAAACCAAGTTTTTAGCACGGCTAGCTTCCTTGTTAGAGTGGCTCTTCAGTAGTACATGTTACTTGGTGGGAACAAGAACCTTGCTGTGCCTTACAACACGGGCAAAGGGATAGCTCTTAGAAGAGTAGGCCACCTCAGCATCCAACAGTTCTGAGTTCAGAATTAACTTTAAAGCTTTAGTTCTACAGAATCAAACTCCTCAGGAGGATCCTCACATAGTTCAGGATCCCAGGTGTTCCTAACAAATGCTCTGACTGGAGCACAACAAGCATGCCTTAGCTGGATTACATGTCTCTGGAGCTCTTTCAACTTTATTAGATCCTAGGTCTGACCCCTCTCTGTGTCTATTATGCCACTGCAAAAGATAAGGGCCCCTTTGTAAAGAACTGATGAGGCCCTCTGGCCTTTAACTGTTTGCTGTTTGCCTGTTAAAAGCGCCCTGTTTTCTCACTATCCTTCTGTAGGGTACTGTTCTGGTCAGTGCTCTCCAGCCAAACATCAAATATTCTTATTGTTAAACAAGATGGGTTTATGACTCTTTGTAGCACAGAATATACACCACTGAGTCTCAGTCACAAGTTGCTGAAAAGGACCAAGTATAAGACTTCTGCTTTCTTTAGGTAATTTCAGTTAGGATCAAAGGAGTAAGAGTTTTCTTTAAATTGGATGCTCTCAGAAAGAAGGGACAATTTTAGTCTATGCTAGTATTATATCTAGATAAAGTAGTCTATAGCAAAGATAAAACTGTGGTTAGTAAAAAAGCAATAGTTGCTCCTATTAGGCAGGAGAGAGAAACAGTTGGCTTTTTGTGAATTGCATAGCGGCTTAGGTTTTATTTACTTTTTCTCACTTTATCACTCTTTCAAAGAGACCATGTCTGATGATGTCATTCGGGGAGATGGTTTATATGCAATAAGAAAACAAGAGTCATCTTGTGAGCACGAGCCAATCTTCTAACAATTTGAGGCCTGCCATGGGTGTAAGATCAGCTCCTGATATTAGAGGCTGCATCAGCATATCACAGAAGTAATCTGCTGACTTCATTGTACTTGTAAGCTTGTCCTTCCATACCTTTTAACATCTAAATCATCACACCACAGGAGTTCCCCTCCTCCTTCCATGACCAATACATTTTTCCAGGTCAACATATGTGAAATATTTTGCAATATGATCACCAATATGGTCAACAACCATCTGTTTGTCCAGAACTGAGGTTTTTCCCAAGAAGCGGGTCTTAAAATTTTAAAACAGGGAGACTCCAGGCAAACCAGAACAAGTTAGAGTCACCCTAGCTACTTGCTTGATTAGATGTTATCTCTGCCCTGCATTGCTCTTGAGATGCTCCTTGCTATCCAGGTGGAGCATGAGATAGTCCTCCCACCCTGTCTTTCCACCTGTTTTATCAGATGGATTCTGGTACCACTTTATGATTTCCAGTCCTCTAAGAAGCTGGCACCAAAATGGGTTTAGGGTGTAAAAGATTCATTAGGGGAAATGCCTGTGACAGCGGTCTTGAAGATAGCAGCCCACATTCCAGTTTGGGACTCAGACACCCAGTTCTAGAAGCAGCAGAACAGATCTTATTCTTAAATGATTGTTTGCCTCCTTTGAGGCTGATGTTGTTTACCTAATTCAGATCCTTCATAGGACAGAAAAGTAGCCATTCAAGTGAACAACCTGCCGCTGAGACAAAGGATAGATACACTGAGATTCTGGGAGGAAAATCTGGGAAGAAAAATTTCAGGGGGCAATTAGGGAATGTATTCCAGGGAGCTTAGAGGGCCACATACACTCCCAGGGTAAGATGGGTGCTTGGAAGACATCTGAGAAGATGCCAGTGTTCACCACTGATTGACCTTCAGTCTTGTTACAAACTAGAAGCAAAGCCAAAGGTAAACTCGAAAATAACCTGACTTAGCAAATGCTAAGAGAACTTTCCTCCTTTCTTTCTCTCTGGCTTTACCTGATCAACAGAGCTTGGCCAAATCACTGGCTGACTGCTAGCTACCAGAACAAACTTTAGAGATCATAACCAAGAAATAATGTCTTTAAAAAAACAGCTTAGAAATTCACTAACCAAAACTAAAACACCTGGAAAGGAACAAAGCAAACCTTGATAAGGAGAAGAATCTCCTTCTCCTTCTCCTTCTCAGAGTGCTCACATAATAATACCCCCAAAATCCATTTTTAAAACAAAAAATTACAAAGCATGCAAAAGAATAAGAAAGTATGGCCATTCCTAAAATAGATTAAAAACTGCCTCAGAAGAGACACAAGCATTGGACATTCTACACAACATCCTTTGTTGTTGTTTTTTAGAGTTTTTAAATAGTTTTACTCTTCTTTCAAAGTTATAGAAATAAACAGCAAATATTTTGATAACTTTTGGAGTAGAACAAGGCACCACAGGAAGAAATTATCAAACACACTGAAAACCCCTAGCAATCACACCCTTAATCCCTCCTGGAATTTCTTGAACATGTATAAAAATTTGTGTTAGATGATTTTGTTTTACAAGTAAAATCATGTATATATTTGGACATCCAGTTGCTTCTGAAGTGCTCTGTGGAGGAGGTGAAATTTGAGATTGGGGGAGTTTTCTTTGAAGTAAGGCAATTACTTTCTCATTGGGGAATAGAGCATAATGTATGATCAGAGAAAGAAGTTAAGAAATAGAAAAGATGGTATGTGATCATTTCTGAACAAACAAGCGGTTAGAGGATTTTATGACAAAACAATCTGTGAAACAAATGCATGGTTTTAATTTTATTTTTTCATCCTTATAGAAATTGCAATTAAATGTAATCTGAATCACTGCATTAAAATGCTTGAGTAAATTTCAGAAAATGATTATAAATATTAGACACTTTTAAGGTAAAGACTTAAATAAACTTGCTTACAGAGAAAAAGAACCAAAGGAAATCAGAATAACATAGAGACCAATAAACAGAAATATCTATAAAGAAAACAATTTAAAGGATACAAATAGAAATTTTTACACTAAAATGTATAATAACTAAATTAAAATTGTTATCTGAGAGTTTCAACAATGGGTAAGGACAATGAAAAAATCAGAGAAATAGAAGAAAAATCAATTAAAAGTAGCCAGCCCAAGAATTGGAAAGAGAAAAGAATGAAAAAAACTAACAGAACCAAAGAGACGTGTGAGATACTTCAACCATACTAAAATGCACACAATAGGAGCCCCAGGAGAGGACAAGAAAAAGGGCAGAAAAAAGATTTAAATATTAAGCAACCTCACAAATTACTTAAAAGACAGGTATCTATATATCCAAGAAGTTCAATAAATTACAAGAAGAATGAACAAAAAGAGATTTCAAGTAAGGCATATTAAAATCAAACCGTCCAAAGACAAAGAGATAGTCTTGAAATCAACAAGCAAAAACTGACTTATTATATACACTGAGCTCTCAAATGAGTTAGGAGCTGATTTCTCAGCTGAAACCATGTTGGCTGGAAGGCAGTAGGATAACATATTTAAGTGGTAAGAGAAAAGAAATGTCAGTCAAGCCATTTATTATCTAATGAAACTATCCTTAAAATGAAGGGAAAATGAAGAAATTCCTTGATGAAGAAAAGCTTAGGGAATCTGGCAACAGTAACTTTCCCTATAAGAAATGCTAAAGGGATTTCTTTAGTCAAAATGAAAGCATGTAGGGCTTTTGAGAAACTTACAAAGCAATAAAGAACACTGGTAAAGGAAAGTTCATTTTATAGATACATTAAAAGGCAGTATTACCATATTTAAGGTTTTCAAGGTTTTTTTTCCCTATCTGATTGAAAACAAAAATACCCAAAATAATAATTACAGTATACGAAATTGGGCCCATGATGTATAAAGAGGTAATTTGTGACAATAACAATATAAAGGAAGAACAGAGATGTAGAGTATAACCAAGAGAATGACCTAAAAATCCACTTAAACAAATTCAAAGAGGATCAAAATACTACATATAAAAAATTAGACACAAAGGACAGCAATAATGTAGGAATTAAGGAAAATACACTAACATGCATTATATGTATTAGTATATTAGTATATACATATCATATGTAAATATGATATTTATTTTTTTAATTTTTTTTGTCATTTTAGATGGACAGAATGCCTTTATTTTGTTCATTTTTATATGGTATTAAGGATTGAACCCAGTGCCTCACACATGCTAGACAAGCACTCTGCCACTGCTGTAGCTGAGCTACAGCCTCAGCACAGATATTATGTATTTATATAAAAGTTTTTATTGTTTACTTATATGAAACTATTTAAATATATATGCATGTAAATGTAGAATATAAAAAATAGCAATATGGAAGTAGTTCTTTCTTATTGATACTGCTTTAAGTTATCATTTAAGCTCTTTAATTAAAAGGAAGAAAATGTTATCATGGATAAAATAGAACATGATCCAATCATATGCTACTCATAACAGACGCACTTAAGAACCAAAAACAGTTAGTGTGGATAGAAGTGAAGATATAAAAAATGATATACAAATAGTAACCAAAAGAGAGCTGGGTCCATATATTAATATCAAACAAAATAGACTTTAAGTCAAATTCTGTTACAAGAAGCAAAGAATAACATCATTTTTTTATAAGAACGTCAATCCATCAAGAATTTTATAATTATAAATATACAAACCCAGCAATGAAATCCCAAAACACATTAAGAAAAATGGACAGAACTGAAGGTGAAAATATAGAGTCCTATAAGGACAGATGGAAACATTGGAGACCATATAGGACAACTAGATTAAAAAGAACAACACAGAAATGACTTGAATAACTATAAACTAACTAGATCTAATAGACATAAGCAGAACATTGTACCCAAAAATTAGAGAAGATACATTTTCCCAACAGTGTATAGAATATTTTACAGCATAGACCATATGTCTGATCAAATTGTGCTGTGAATAGATAATTACGAATGTAATACATTCCACTATAATCATGTATGCAAGAAATAAATTTTAAAAAGAAGACAAACAATAAGTGCTGGGGAGGATAAAGAGAAAAAGGAACACTTTTACACTGTTGGTGGAACGGTAAGTTAGTACATACTGTGGAAATCAGTATGGAGGTTCCTCAAAAACTAGGCATGTCAACACCATATGACCCAGTTATGCCATGCCTTGCTATTTATCCTAAAGAATAAAGTCATTATAGCATAATGATACATGTACGCCCATGTTTCTAGCAACACAATTCATAATAGCCAAACTGTGGAACCAGCCTAGGTGTCCATCAACAGATGAATGGATAAAAAAAATTTATATATATATATATATATATATATATATATATATATGTGTGTGTGTGTGTGTGTGTGTGTGTGTGTGTGTGTGTGTATACACACACACACAATGGAGTTTTATTTAGTCACAAAAAAGAATGAAATTGTGTCACTTGCAGGAAAATGGATGGAACTTGGGACTATTGTATTAACCTAAATAAGTCAGACTTGGAAGGTCAAGGGTTGTATGTTTTCTTTCATATGTGGAAGCTAGAAAGGAAAAAGAAAAGGAAAGTTGTGGGGTGGAGTGGGGATCTCATGCAAATCAAAGGGAGATCCTTAGAAGAAAGGGACTAGGGGGTGGGAAGAGGAAAGGGAGTGGGGAAGTGCTGAGGAGTGACATTGGCCAAATCATATTGTTATATCATATGCATGTATGAATATGTAATTTTTAAAAATCCATCATTATGTAAAAAAAAGATTTGAATTAAATGATTTCTCCAACCACAATGGAATAAAACTAGAAATCAATAAAGAAAACAAAAATGGAAAACATGTGGAAATAAAGCAACTCTTTATTAACCAATGGATCTAAGAATAACTAGTAGGAAATTAGAAAGTACTTTAAGGCAAATGAAAATGGAAACAATACTTATAAGATCTGTGAGATACAATGAAAGGTGAGCTCAGATGTGGAATTTATATGTACAAATGCCGACTTTTAAAAATAAATAGGTCTAAAACAAACAGTTTAACTTTCCATGTGAAGGAACAAAAAAAAATGAAGAACAAAATAAATCCAGAGCCAGGAAATGAATGAAATAACAAAGATAAAGAACAGAGATAAGTGAAATAAGAACAGAAATCAATAGAAAAAGTCAATGACACCAAATATTGGTTCTTTGTAAAGATCAACAAAACTAACAAACCTTTAGCCAGATTGACTAATAAAAAAAGATCTAAATTACTAAATTCAGAAATGAATGTAGACAATCTTAATTATGAGATTATAGAATGAACAATTATAATTCTAACAATTAGACAACTTAGCTAAAATAGACAAATTGGATGAAATAGAAACCCAGTCAACCAAAATTGACTCAAAAAGAAACAAAATCAGGTGGTTTTGTTGATGAATTCTACCAGATATTTAAATAATTATTAACATCAATTCTTCACAAACTCTTCCAAGAAATATGACAGGAGAGAACATTTCCTAAATCATTTTGTGTGGCAAGAATTACCCTAATGCCAAAGCTACATAAAGATATCATAAAAATTCTCTACAAATACGAGAAAATTTAATCCAGTAACATTTTCAAAAGATTATGCACCATGATTGACTGAGATTTATCCCAGAATTCAAAGGTATTTCAGTGAATTAAAACCAATCAATAAATGTATTATGCCACATGATGAAGGATGGAAAATCTATATGACCACCTCCATATAAAACAAGCATTTTAGAAAACCCAACACTCTTTTATAAGAACAACACTTAATATACTAGGAACTCCATCAGTATAAATCCAAAGACAGCCACACCAAGATATATTATAATAAACTTGTCTGCCACCAGAACAAAAAATTTTTATTGAAATAATTTAAAATGTTAATATATTTTAATTCACAAAATTATATATATTCACAATGTCTAAAGTTATATTTTAAAATATATACAACTTGTGAAATGACTGAATTCCTAATCTTTATCAAAATGGCATTTTTAAAGAAATAGAAAAACAATCCTAATACATAGGAAGTTACAAAAGACTACCACTAACCAAAGGAAACTTGAGCAAGAGGAACAAAACTTGAGACATAGCACAACCTGATTTCAAAATATTATAAAACTATAGCAATCAGAACAGTAGAGTACTGACATATAAAGAAATTTATAGTCCAATGGAACAGAATAAAGAACCCAGAAATAAATCTGCACATCTATATTCAAGTAGTCTCATGTACTGCTGGTGGTAAAATGGTCTAACCACTTTAAAAAAAATCACTCCTCAAAAATAGACTTGGCAATTGTACTTCTATGCACATTTCCACAAAAGAATCAAAAGCAGGATCTTGAAGATGTATTTGCACACCTATGTTTATAGCAGTGTTGTCCACAAAATCAAGAAATCCATCAAGGATAAGTGGATAAACATAAGTGTGGTATACACACAATAGAATGTTATTTAGTCTTAAGGGAGTAAATCCTGCCACATGCTAAAACATGGATAACTTGAGGATTAGTCCCAAAAATACTTATATGATTCAATTTATTTGAGTTATCTAAAGTAGACAAATTCATAGACAAAGAAAATAGAATGGTACTTAACAGAAACTGAGGGGGGGCGGAAATGAGGAGTTTGTAAGCACAGTTTCAGATTTGCAAGATGAAAAATTTCTAGAGAGCTGTGACATAAATATAAAGTAAGTATATAAATATACTTATCACTCTTGAATTGTACATTTAAAATTGGTTAAGGGGTCTAAAATTTTATGTTTTGTGTTTTTTACCACAATATAAAGAACTAATTACTATGACCCAGCAATGCTACTGCTGGATGTGAAAACAGAACTCACCCAGGCAAGGTGGAGCATGCCTTTAATTCCAGCAGCTGGAGAGGCTGAGGAAGGAGGATTGTGAGTTCAAAGCCAACCTCAGTAATTTAGTAAGGCCCTAAACAACTCAGCAAGACCCTGTCTCTCAGTAAAATATATAAAAAGGGCTGGGAATGGGGCTCAGTGCTTAAGTGCCCCTGGTACCTACCCACCACCACCACCACCCCTTCTGCCACCAAAAAAATACAGGTACTCAAATAAGTATTTATACAGAAACGTTTATAACAATGCTATTCCTAATAGCCAAAATATGTAAACAACTCACATTTCTGCTAATGGATCAATGAATAAACAAAATGTGGTATGTGCATACAAAGCAATACTTTTTACCCTAAATAGCAATGATTTATTGACAACTCAAAAGGTCATATATTTTATGTTTTCATTTATACAAAGTATGAAGAAAATTAAATTCCATAGGGGGATAAAGAAAATGAGTGGTTACCCCAGAGCTGCTAGTTGGAGGGAACAGGGAGTGGCAGCTTTATGATCATGGTGTTTTTTGGGGGGGAGGGGGTGATAAAAATGCTTCAAAATTGGATGAAGGGTGATGCACCACTATGGAATATACTAAATGCCAACAAACTGTACACCTTAGAGTGGTTAACTTTATGTTCTGTGAATTCAATCCAAATTTGTAAAAATAACTTAAAATTATGAATATTTTTACATTTAATAAGGTTTTAATTTTTTAATTTAGAAGTTAAAAAGTAAAAGGTGGCTTGAAATATCATGAAGAGGTAAATGTGATTGTCAGCCAAAATACATGCTCTTTCTTGTGACACTGGATCTTGACATTTTCTTTCCCCACAGTTTATACAAAAGTTGCCATGTCCTTAAGCTTATTGAAAAGTTAAAAAGATAAAAAAATAAGTCCAATGTTATATCTACTTTTGAATGTTTTAAATCAGTTTCCAGTTAATTAATAATAATGATTAGTAGAGGGCATGAATAAGAAGTGTATTTGAAGCTAACAGGGTGGAAAACAATAACAGAGTGTCAAACACCCCCTGTCTCAAGAACGTCAGGAGTTTAGAGAACGGGGGAATGGTGCTGATGGTTATGGAGTTTCTTTCTTGGATCAATAAAATGTTTAAAATTGATTATGATGAGATTGCATAACTATGAATATATACTAAAAGACACTGGATTATACAATTTAAATAGGTGATTTATATGAAAATTATATCTCAATAAAGCTGTTAAAAATAAAAGCATGTCAAATAATACACTCATTTGAGGCATGTCATACATAGATTTCCAAAATATATACTTTTTCCCATAAATGTATTCCATGGGGGCAATCACTACAGATATAGATATTTTTTCTTAAAACTCAACTGAATTATAAAATGTTTCTCATTACATACAAGAAAGTCACTGATATGGA
The DNA here is from genome assembly GCF_045843805.1 of Urocitellus parryii. Lineage (NCBI taxonomy): Eukaryota > Metazoa > Chordata > Mammalia > Rodentia > Sciuridae > Urocitellus > Urocitellus parryii. The sequence continues at coordinate 86,999,853 of NC_135537.1, read as the reverse complement.
AAAATATTCTGCTCTGTATTTGACAAAAAATAGTTAACTATATTTATTATTTGGCATGATTAGCATAAAAAATATCATTGATGTTCAACTAAGAAAAGTTTGAAACTATGTAACTGTTCTGGGTCAGCGTTTGTAATGTCAATAGGATGGCTAGGAAAATCCTGAGATAATAGAGTTGACTAAAGCTACCTCTTAACATACTGACTATTGAAAGTTTCCCATGCCCCTAGAACATATCTTAATTGGATTTCCTTAAAACAGGAGAGGATGTGCAGAGCACAGCAATTCTGAGGATCCTAGATGGGTGATTGTTGTCTTATGAGTCAAATATCACTTCTTAAACACCGAGGACTTAAGGAAACATTGAACATGGATCTGTGCCCTCAGAAGTCATAGTAACTCCAAATAGAGTTTTGATGGCTCCACATGGAACCTTCTGACTCACATCCTCATGAGTGTTCTACAGAATATAGCCAGTGATCCCAGAAGTTCAGATCCAGAGAGTGCTCAGAATAATGTCTGGAAGACCCACCAGTGTGGATTACAGCTTGGAGTCATGCCAAACACTGCCCTATTGATAGAAGAGGGGTAAGAAAGTCATATGGGCCTCCCCTGCTGACTAGAAAGGCCACTCACACTAGAGTTTCCACATGTGCCACTCAGCTCACCAAGATTGAAAAGCAGAGTTTGCATGTAAGATACGGATGCAATCCAAAAGGGAATTCTGAAAGCAAAGTAATATTTCAACAAATTAAAGTGAAATAAAATATTAAAGAAGGCAAAAATATGATTTACTAGACATGTAAATGTATTCACTTTCACAGATTGTTCCAACAGGATCAGGAAAATTTTTGAAAACCAAGTACAGAAGTTGATATAATATTAACATGATCAAGACCAGAACATAATTTTTATTAAATTGCTTAAAACCCATTGAAAGTAAATAAATATTAAAATAAATGACATATTACTGACATGGTTGAAGTCCCTATTTTCCTCAGAAGTCAAAAATCTGATTCCTTGGCATTATCAATGAAATTGAAAAAGATTTTATAGGATTGTTTGATTAAATAAAACATCAGGAATGGAACAGAGTCTCATGCAGCTCCTACAAAGAGTAAAAAATAATTCAAGAATATTATAAGATGAAGGAAGTTATGCCCATTTACTTGAAAATGTATGCAAATTTGGCAAATTCCAAGAAAATATCCATGTTAAAACTAACTTGAGAACAAACAGAAAATCCCATCTTATTCTCTCTTATGAAAATATCCCCAGATCCTCATAAATACTCAAAATTATATGAACATTCTGATTTTTCCAATTAAAATAATATGAATAATTAAAATTCTAGATCTTTGCTTATCAAATTAGGTTGGACATTTCCCCTTATGTTATTTTGATATCAGATTTTCTCTTTCTGTGAACTGATTATTCACAAATTTTACTATTTTTTCTTGTTTTGTTTATAAAAAAATTGTATGTCACAAGGAATGAACCATGTATGTCACAAAAACACTTTTTATATTATCAGAGATAATTATCACTTTTTAAATCATAGAAGAACATATAAAGCTTCCTTTATTACACATGGAATTTACATTTTGTTTAATAAATTTTTCCATGTTTTGTGGTAATAATGACATTTTCCTATGTTATGCTTTAAAGTTTTTAAAATTTTACATTGGTTTTCAGTTCTAATTTTCTTTAAGTTTACCTAATAAGGGATCTAAACAAAAATCTAACAGAAAACATCACATATAAAAACTCTAGATGAATACCCTTGAGGTTCAGAAGCAAGACAAAGAAGGCCTGAAATTCAGGGTCTGGATGCATTGAATAAATAATAATTTTTCCAAGGCAAAATAGTGTGCTACAGGCTCTTAATTACTTGGGAATAAAGATAAAATGAGTCACAAATGATAAGTGTTAAAAATGTGTTAAAAATGTGGAGTATCTCAGGAACTATTCTAAGCCTTTTGAAATTTTGAGTAGAAAAATACTAAAATTGACTAAAACAAAACAAAAGGGTGCACACAGACATTGGGTGCAATTACCAACTATAAATACCAAAAGGAAACTGCAGGAGGGACAAAGAGAAGCAGGTGTATTAACCACTCTCTAACTTGGAGGCCCTGCATACTCAGGTCCTCTCTGGAGTAGGCAGCCACACAACAAAACATTGGTGCATGTGGAGATCCCTTTTGTACAATTTCAGATATCCTTGGAGCCAAAGCAGCTCTGTCCAAGAACACTTTCAGGAGCAATTATCAAATTCCTCTGGGCATCAGTTCTGTCATGACAGAGTGAACATACATCATAGCAGACCAGGGCAGTTCTGTTAGTCCGAGTAGTTCTTTTCTTTAGTAGGTGACATCATTAACTGCATCTCATTTTACACTCACATTTTCCCTGTTTTGATATGCTCACCTTGTGAAAAGACTTTTAGGAGGCATGGCTACCTATGTGGCCAGAACTGGAAAGATCTTGTAAATAAAAGTGCAAGAATTAGGAGAACATCTTGATCATCCTCCTTCTGTCAGTTTCTCACACAGCTGATTTAGCCAAGGCCATCCACCCAGCAGCAACTCAAAGTACAGGTAATATTAACAAGCATATACATTTCTCAATTTGCTCTGGGCCCTGTTCAAAGTGTTGTATGTATGCTAAGTCATTGAATTCTTACAACCAACTTGCCAAAGAATAGTTTAAACCTAACAACAGCCAAAAATGCAAGAGGCATATGATTGTTATTAGTATTGCACTTCAGAAAAGACCAACCCCTCCCCCCAAAAATGAAGACTCCTCCCAAGGTCTTATCCAGGACATGAAGGAGTGGTTGTGAACCAAGTCACTTGACTTCAGAGGACACGCTGTGATGGGCTATGTTCTACTACTTAATAATTAGGAATGGGATTTTAGAAAAAGATAAAAACATGACTTTGTCCCAAAGTATAACTCAAATTGTCAGTTGGCAATGGTACCTGAGGGTCTTGTATTATGGAAGACTGAAGGATGTGATCACAGAACTTTTATAATAAATTCTGCATAATTTTTTTAAAATATAGGATATGAAGTAGTACTGTGTATAAAAAGAAGAGTAAAATCATTAACTGAACAAGCTAAGTAAGTGAAAATTGTGTTAAGAACCAGCTGAGAAGTGCAAGGCCAAAAGTTCTGGAGACTATGTTCTCCCCTCCTCATGCTTATTGACAAGCACAGATTTTTGTCATGTGTCCCTGCTGAGAGCCATTGCCAAGTAGGAATGACACATGGAAATTTCCTTGCCAGCATACCCCATGTTGCTTAGAGGAAGGACTCTGTGGAAATGGACTTGCCTTGGACATTCGAAGTGACATTGCATGTATGCTTGAGTAAGGTGACCTTGCTCAAGGACCAGGGCGGATCCTGGTTTAGGGCGGATCAGGTTTTAGGGAGTATCCCTCCTTAGGTTTAGGGCGGTTCCAAGTTTAAGGTGTACCCTGCCGGGAATAGGGTGTATCCTGTTGATTAGAGCCTGGTGGAGTACGTGAATTTTCCCCAGAACGTGTTTGTAGAGGGCCGGTGTGAGTTCGGGAATAAAGAGTTGCTGTTTGAATCTATAAGGTGTGTGGTGGCTCGTGATTTTGTGCCCAGCCAGACTGCGGCATGTCCCACTGTCTCCAATATTATTTTTACCTGTAAATAGGCCTGCACATGCTCTCTCACAGACACATGTCACATGCACATTGATACATGAGCATTTGTGGTTTTGCCACAAGCTTTGTGACTCCTAAAATGGAGTTTCTCCAATTCAAAATGGACTTTCAAATAATTCTAACAAAGAGTTTTGGGAAGAAACAATAGGATGCATCTTCCACAGGAATCAAAGGGAACAGGCTGGAATAATTGTGCAATGTTCCATCCTGGGATCTGGACTTGCAAGCCCTTGGGTAGATGTATGAAATCCCCCTTCTGAGGTCGCCACCCCACTAAGGAAAGAATTATTGGCTTTTATTAGTCCAGATTCCCTTGCTCATTCACAACCCACCTGGCTTTTGCAGAAGAGGGAGAAAATATCACTCAATATTTTGCTCACCACAGAGAGCAGTGCTGAAACTACATGTGCAACTGGGGAAGAGCATCAGTATCGATGGAGGCAGAACAAATCCAGGTGGTGCAAAGTCCTCCTTCTGGGAGACACTTACTTCAAGGCTTTAAGCCAACTTGATAAACTTGGATTTAAAAGCTCAGGAAATCAGGAACATCTTCACCTGCTGGATTCTGGCTTGCTCATTGTCCCCAGGTCTTAGCTGTGGGTTTTCATCAACTGGTTTTGTTTGAAGCCAGGGTGCAGTTACCTCTGTCTGGTTCCTGATCTATCAGGTAAGGTTTGCCAGATTTCGGAAGTCTCATTCTATGGCCTATCCACCATGGGAGGTAGGAAAGAATGGAGCCATTCAATCCTTACTAATCATATAAAATACCTTAATGTTTATGGTTTTCAGACAAGGGAGATCAAGAAAAATAGAACATTTATTTTGCATAGAGTAGAAACTCAGGTAAGGCTTCCTCTACATGTTTCATACACCAAATGTTTCATACACCTTCAGAAGATGTTTGGTTCTCACTACTGAGGAAACAGTAGTGAAGAAGAAACTTGACCCTCTTTTTACTTAATGGGCTGAAATGGTGAAAAGAGATGTTTAAAGAACGTTTGTGCTTTACAATTCTATTTTGCTATGGCAACAGGCTAGAGTTTCAGCCTGCAAGAAGGAGTCCTATCCTCTTGACAGGGGAACCTGTGTAGCAGTTTGGAGCTTAATCTGAGAATGAAAGGCCAAGGTTCAAATCTCAACTTTGTGACTTATTGGTGAATGATGTAGGCCCTTTAACTCTTGGATTTATTATCTGTAAAGAGGTACCTACATCTTGTACTTATTGTAGGAATTAAAATAAAAATTTCTGCAGTTTAGCACAAATTAATCCTTTATTCATTGATAGCAATTATGTTGTCAACATCAGCAATTAGCTATTTTAAGAAATTTACATATTTTTTAAATTGATAAATTATATTATATATATGGTGTACAACATGTCTTGAAATATGCATACATTGTGGAATGGCCAAATCAAACAAATTAATATATCATTACCACACATACTTATTATTTTTGTTGTGAGAACACTTAAAACCTATCCTTTTGGTGAATCCGAGATAAAATATATCATTAATTACAATGCCCACATTATAAAAAGGTCTCCAAAGCTTTCTTCTTGCCTAACTGAAATTCTGTATCTTTTGGAAAATGTCTCTCAGACCTTCCTTGCCCTAGTAACCATCATTCTTTTCTCTGATTCCATGAGTTCAACTTTGGATTCCACATATAATTTAGATTATGCCATATTTCTGTGCCTCTCTTTTTCCACTTACCACTGAAGAAATTTCCATTGCTTAGTGTTACTATTCAATTACAAAGTCATAGTTAGCATCAGAGTAGTTGGGACACCTGACAACAGTAGAGAATGAGCTTTCAGCAGAATCTTCTGGAGGTCCTCCTACCTCCCTTGGGGCCACCATGCATCACCATGTTCCCTCTGCAGAAAATTCCCCAAAGAAAGACCAGATAGGGAAAATGCCCAACAATCAGACCTGCATATTATATTTTCAGCATAATTGTTCTGAATAGCTCTTTCAGAATTTAAGAACAAATCCAATGTCACATGCTTTGCACTTGTTAAAACAAATAACAAACCTTTGTTTCTGTTTTGTATTAAATCTTCCTGGGTTTCAAGCTTGAGTGTAGATCCTTTGTTCTGGTTTGAGACAGGCCAAGAAGTGTGGTATCCTGAGAGTAACCCTGGACAAGTACCAGGAAACAACATGGCGAGGCAAGCTCTTTCAGCAGAGTTTTGCTCTTGCATAAGACCTTACCTTGGAAACCAAGGCTGGATCCGCTGGGTTTGCCCATCCTGCCTCACCACTCTCTGAGCCTCTGAGCACCTCAGGTAAAGCACCAGAGTGTGGGTGAACTCTATGCTAAGCCGAGTTTGGACCTGGGGAAGGGTAGATCTGACCCATATCAGGAAAAGGGCCAGAGGAAAGCTTGGAATTACAAGATCTCCCCCAAATGGCAATATGTTAACCTCCGAAATCAATATCTAATTCTCCATCCCAACTTTAATGGATCACTTACTCTGAAACTAAGTTTATTTTAACTCAATGAACTAATGCTAATTACTCTTTTGAAGTGCAAACGGAATAAGTCATAAATGCATAGTATGAAGCATGGTGATTATTATGACACCTGCTAAACACAGTATGCCCCAGACCTCTTTGGGTCCTGTACCTACAGGTCGTGCATACTGGTAGATGATCTCCACCCGGAGCTCACCAGGTCCTCACCTCAACTGAAGAGGTGGCTTAGGCATGTTGGAATCCTTCTCTTACTAGAGGGAAATAAAGTTGATCCTCACCTCTTGCTGCTGATCTCCACCATTCCTCCATCTATCTCCTCTAGCAACTCCTCTTTCTTTCCTCAAGTCTTTTTGTTTTCTGATTCCTAAGGGACTTTCACTGCAACTCCAATAGCTTCCCCTTTAGGCCTAGGACTCCCAGTCAGTCTCTGCAGAGCAAGACACCATCCTATCATCCAGGAATGTCCCTTGCCTATCAGCTTGTCCTGCTGGCCCCTGCATCAAAGGCCTCCAAAACAGTTTGTCATGTCCCCTGTACTAGCCTAATCTTGTACCCACATTTGCTTGAAAGGTTCGCTACCATTACTTTTGCTTTAAAATATTTTATTGGAGTCCTTTGAATAGAACCAAGTACTTACAGTAAAGTAAATATGAGCCACAGCTGTCTACTTGACACACCAATTCATCAAATTTTTTAGCCAGTTTTTTTTTTCTTTTTTCTTTTTGCCTAATGAGTTGACACTTGCTCACATACAAAATTGATACAGGAAAGAGGTAAGTTCCTGAGGTCACCAAGGAAACAAATTCTCTGTGTCAGAAAATACCTATGTGCCACAATCATCCCAACATTCTCCAGTGAAATTGATTGGACACTCCAGATTTTCAGTTATCAGGCTAATGAAGAATTTCCATCAAGGCCCACTGCCTCAGCTGGATTTCTGGAGCTCTCTTAATGTACAGTGGATACCAGAGAACTGGACATCTTAAAACTGCTAACTGGGAATTGAGACACAGAAAGAAAAGATTAATTAGGACTTCCTACCCCTTTGAGACCTGGTAGCTACTGCTCCCTTTTACCAGATCAAGAATTTCCACCTGCAGTAGATGTGCCCTCAAATTGGCTTTAATTGAGTCCCAACATTTATTTCTGACATGATATATACATATATGTGTATGTATACATACGTATACATATATATACTCTTTTGATATATATATATATATATGTATGTGTGTGTGTGTGTGTATATATATATATATATAATTTTAATTGCTCTCTTTTAAAAAAATTTATACTCCTTATTTGTCTTAGAGGACCAAGAATAAAACTCAGTGCAATGTATAAGAATGGACAGGAAAAAATTACTTCTTTACTTACATTTAGTTTGTCTCCCAAAGAAAGCATGCACGCATCTTCTCCTGTGACAGTTATAAAATACCATGTAGGTTCATGACTGCTTGTAAATTATGGTAGTTTTCATAGATCTGCCACTAAATCTTCTTATTAAATATACTAATAAAGAAGGATTAAGAGTATTATGTCCACATTTGTTTTTGTAATACTTTAATAATTATATTTCAGTTAACCTTTCTTGGAGATTTCATATGTTTTATATTATGCATTTAAAATATTAATTTGATAAAGTAAACTTAGACTCTACACTACAAATTGGTTCCATGGCACACAAAAAAAATGAAGAACCTTTGTCTTAGAAATTTCCAAAATTAAAATCAGGACTGAGTGTAGCTCAGTGTTAGGGCTCATGCTTAACACGCATAAAGCTCTGGGTTCCATCTCCAGCACCCAAAGCAGTAGAATTAAGACCCTTTTCTAAGATAGTTCTTGTTTTAATTATTTTTATTGAATGACATGAAGTTTTTTTACATCAAGGAGAGATCAAACACATTCTTTAAACTTTATTTCTGACCAAAGATTGTACTTAACAGCAGTCTTGCTATTAATACAGTACTTAAGAGCAGTACTGCTTTTACTCCTCTCCCAAGGAGAGGCATTCTCTCTAAATATTTTTGGTTCTAAGCCAACTTGACCTACTCCAGAGCTGTGGGAGCACAGGTAGACCGCTGGTGCATATATTTTAACCAGTTTTCAAAGGTCAGGGTTTGGAGTGTCCTGTCTCCTTAAGCTACTTTGACAGAGCAAATATTGTTGGCATATGATGTCCTGATCACTAACTTGTTGGGTTAAAGTAGAGAAACGCAAAGTCAGACAAATTTGCCAGCCTCACACTCTCTTCATGCATTGCAGTTTGTGGCCTTCGCTCTTTCCCCAAAGGGCCCCTAGGTGGCAGTATGACACTTTTATTTAATTCTCCGGTAGCTTTATCCTCTTACTTTGAGAAAGGGTAACATCCACAGTAATAGCAGATCTTCGGCTTCCACTTCCTTCTTTATTGTTCCATTCTTGCAGCAACCCTTTCCTATTCTAGTTCTATAGGAACGGATACAGTTTATTCTCAGACTTTAACACAGTACTGGCAAAGTACAGATGCTCAGTAAGTAGGTAAAAAAGGTTAGGAAGTAAATCCTCAAGAAAAAGAAAGGTGGAGCTCTGGCTTCCCTTATTCGGCAATCTAAATGATCTACACAAGTTTCCACTGAAACACCCAGAAATTCTGGAAATATCTGATAAGTATCTCTTTAAATGAACGGCTAAGCTCAATAGGAAAAAGAAATGGAAATCCCTTCTTATTGGTAACAAAGAAAGAACTGAAATCTAAGATGTTTTTGGCTGCTTCCGAACCTGCCTTGGAGGTGGGAGGGTATGGGGGATAGGTGGCGACTCAAAGTTGCTGCTTGCCTGGGTTATGTACAGAGGTGCTTCTCCAGTTTTAATGCAGCTCCTGGGGAGATTGTTAAAAGGCAGTTCTGTTATGGTCAACGTGAATCAGATTTCATAGATCTGCCACTAAATCTCCTTATTTAATATATTAATAAAGAAGCATTTATTAGTATATTTCCCAACAATCTCCTGCAGACTTCTTTTAAATAGCAAAGATGAAGATTTGGGTTTTATTGACTACATGGACACAAAAGAAGAGACCTTATGCTAAGTAATCCAGGGGTTGTAACTAAAACCCTACATTTTGCCAGCACTCTTAAGAGATTTACATCCTCATTTAAAGGAGGAGCTAGAAAAAATATTTGCAATTGCAAGAAGACAGCAGGCCCTACACATTTTTTGTTGTATCTTCAATTTCTCTGGTTTCTTGAATTTGTTTTTTGCTCAATCACTTTGCATATGATATTTCTGTGGGATTAAGTTCTGATTTTTCAAAAGTTTCCTGTTGACTTCCATGCTCTCAATATAATGTCGGTGAATTATTTTACAGAAAGTCTTTAAATAGATATTGGTTTTAGTTTTACCATGTATAACCTGTGTATCTTTGTGCAAGTTATTCAAATCTCTGATCGCCTGGCTCCTTGGATGTGAATTCGACTGATAACATTGCTTATATTTCTTTATATCTACAGAGTAAATGCTGGCATTACTCAAATAAGAAGGGCTTAGAATTATAACTGTTGATAACTCCTTCAAAAAGATGTTCTAAGAAGTAAAATGGGCCTATGAAAAATTCTTTAAACATAAAGTCCTATCCACCTGTTCATCATTATTAATTGTTACTATTGTTAGGCTTTTCATGAAGAATGCATGCTACTTAATTAATATTTGGATTATCAGATATGAGTTTTAATTTGTGGAATATAGTTTTTCTTTAATGTTATCAAGACATATTGCATTAATATTTATTGGTACTATCTTTGCCTTCCTAGAGAAGTCCCTACATTATCATGATTTATTTCATTTATTGAACGTTTATTTTAAATAAACATTTAAGAATGTATATTTACTATGCTCTGCTTTAGCTATATCAAAATTTGACACACAGTGCTTTGTTTTCAATGTCATTGAAATTACATTGTGATTTGCTATAAAACCCTTGTTTTTTTTGTAAAAGAATGCTTTTGAAATTTATTCCTGTCCTAATTTTTTTTTATTTGCAATTGGTTTGTTGACAAAACCAGGTCATTTGTTTTATAGTTTGTCTTACTCAAAATTTTGGTAATGTATCCTTGTCACATGTTTCTTTGTCCCCTCTATTTCCTGAAATTTGACTATTAAATCTAGAGCCTTAATCAGGTTTTAGTGACACATCTCTGGCAAGTATATAGTAGCCAGGCATGGTGGCACTCGCCTGAAGTTTCATCTACGCTGGAGGCTGAGGTAGAAGAATTGGTTGAGCCCAGGTGTCAGCCTGTACAACATAGGGAGACTCTGCCTCCAAAAAATAGAGAAAAAAGAAAGAAAACTTCATAGGTATTATTTTTGTGTTACCATTAACTGACAGTAACATGTTATCATCTTTTCTAATGTTAGCCATCAACAATTATTGTCTGCATCTTAAACAGTAATTGATAAAGGACAAGAGTGTATGTAGACATTACTTTTAACTGTTTGTTGAGATATTTCTATAAAACAAATGCACTCATATCAGCAATTTGACTCCCTAGATCAAATTCAGTCAGAAAAGGTCATATGAAAATGGGATAATTTCTTTCTCTTTACTGGATGTTTTTTTTTTTTTTAAATAATGGTCTTGTTCTCTAGCATGAACACGATGAAGTGTTCTTTTCTTAGTATCATTATGAAAGCACAGAATGAAACTTATGTGATTGTTTCAATTATGGAATCATGACACCAAATATGTTCAGATTTTTGCATTAGAAACCATCCTGAGTCCCTCTAACATGAACTCCAATATATTTTCACAGTTTTCTTAATTGTTTCAAGATCATCTTGTGCATTTTTATTACTATTATTATTATCAATATATATTATACAAAGTATTGGGTTTTACTCTGACATTTCCATATATACATGTATCATATTTTGATCATGTCTACCCTCCATTCTACTTTCTCTTGCTCTTTGCCCACCCCCCAGCATCCTTCCCCCTTCCCAATAATTTCTTTTCTCCTTCAATTCATCTCCTTCCCACTTTTTACCCTTTGAAAAAACACTAAGGAATGGTCTATTTGGAGTTTTTTTTTTTTTTTTTTTGGTGGTGGTGGTGGGGAGGGGGTAACTAGGGATTGAAGTCAGGGGTACTTAACCATTGACATCCCCTGTCTATTTATTTTTACTTTGAGACAGGGTCTCACTAAGTTGCTAGGGCCTTGCTCAGTTGCTGAGGCTGGCCTTGAACTTTTGGTGCTCCTGCTTCAGCCTCCCAAACTGCTGGGATTACAGGTATGCACCACTATGCCCAGCTCTAGTTGGATTTTATGGTAAATCTATTTTTAGTTTTTTGAAGAATCTGTAAACGGTTTTCCATACCAGCTATACTAATTTACATTTTCATCAACAGTTTATGCAGATTCATATTTTTTCCACATTTCAACTAGCATTTGTTATCTTATTTTTTGCTTTTGCTGATTTATATGACAAGAGCCATTCTGAATAGGGTGACAGGAATCTCCATGTAGTTTTTTTGTGATTTATTAAGGCTAAAGATATTATTTTACATATATTTGTTGTCTTGTATTTGTATTCTTTTGAGAAATGTCTGTTCAGATCATTGGTCCAGTTACTGATTGGAATATTTGTTCTTTCTGAAGATTTATTCTCTGTCAGATGAATAGCTGGCAAAGATTTTCCCCCATTCTATAGATTTTCTCTTCACTCTCTTGGTGGTTTCCTTTGCTGTGCAGCAGTTTTGATTTATTGTAATCCTATTTGTCAATTGTTGCTTTTGTTTCCTGAGATATCAGAGTACTATTCAGGAAATCATTGCCTGTCCCAGTATTTTGACGTGTTTCCTATATGTTTTCTTCCAGTAGTTTCAAAGTTTTATGTCTTAAATTAAGATTTTGATCCATTTTGATTTAATTTTTCTTCAGGGTGATTGAAATTTAGTTTCAGTCATCTGCATGTGGATACCCAGTTGTCTCAGTACAATTTGTTGAAAAGGCTTTTCTCCAGTATATGACTTTTGGCACTTTATTGAGATCAGCTGTCCGAAGATATATGGATTTATTTATGGGTCCTCAATTCATTTATATATATATATATATATATATATATATATATATATATATAAAGAGAGAGAGAGAGAGAGAGAGAGAAATTGTAATGAAAATTGTATTATCTGGTGGATCCAACATGGCGGCCGGCGAGGAAGCAGCGATTCCAACGTATCCACTTTAAAGGGATAAGAAAGACCCATCTGAACAGCTGCAGCCTACCTATGGAGGAACTTCTAGCATAATTCCCTTAAGAGGAGAGCAGCAGTGATCTGGTAGGTTTATTGGAAGTGACAGTTTGTCCCAGAGAAGTGGATCTTGGACGGCCACTCGGGCACAGAGGTCTAGTCCCACAGCCATCAGCCACTCCGGCAAGGGGCTCTTGTTTTGCGAGCAGCCCCCTCAACTGCCCGGTTCCTAACCACGCGGCCACAGCTACCCGGCTCCACAGGTGGCCCCGCGGCGGGTGCAGAAGTCAAGTCCTGAGGAGGGAAGATGGCAGCGAAGGGAGTGCATCACCCCAGTGCACCGCGTCACTGAGCAGGAGAAAGATGATGTGAATCGCCTGAAGGCTATCTTGTAGGGAATTTCCAGTGAAATTGAGGTGCTCCAGAATCTAGTGGACAGATTTACATCGTGCGAAGTTCGACTGTGGGAGCTCCATTTCTCCGCACGGAGGGTCGCATAGCCTGATGGGCAATCGCCCCGCGGCTGGAGTCTGTGGTGCGCACTGGGGAGCGGCAAGGTGCTGGAGCTGGGGAGCAACGATACCTGCGGCCCACTGGAAAGACAAGCCAGGTAGCTTGCCAGCGTGGTGGACACGTAACACCGAGGCAGTAGCGTCACACTGGTTGGAGTAGGGGTGGAGCAGGGTCGCCGACCGGGTCCGGAGGGGGCTCAGCGACCCATTAGACAGGTAGTCAGGTACCCCCATTGGGAGTGGGGCCTGTGCAGAACTGCGACCCACCGGCCTAGAGGCCTGCCAGCGTGGTAGACGCGTCACACCAATTGGAATGGGGACCCAGCAGAGCAGCCACCCACATCCAGATCAGGACCAACGACCCCAGGGCGTGGTAGTTACGTTACCACAATTGGAGTGGGGGCAGAGCAAAGCTGCCACCCATGCCCGCAGGGGGGGCAGACCTGCGACCGATCAGCGTGGTAGACAGATCACCCTAATTAGAGGAGGAACACAGCCACTACCCGCCCTGCAAGGGAGACTCCCCAACTATACAAGAGCAATATAAATAAATAGGGGGTAAATTTCAAAAACACAACAGTTGTATCAAGCAGAAAGAAACGAGAGCAGTATGAAAACACAAGGAAAGAAAGGACCACAAGCAATGCAGATCAACTCAACATTAGAAGAGGTAATAGCTGCAACAGATGGAATGTCAGATAAAGAGTTCAGGATATACATGCTTCAGATGATCTAGAGTCTCAAGGAAGACATGAGACAGCAAAATCAGACAATGAAAGATCACATTGACAAACAAATCCAGGAAGTAAAAGATCAATTTCACAGGGAGATAGAGGTAATAAAAAACAAACAAATAGAAATCCTAGAAATGCAGGAAACAATAAACCAACTTAAAAACTCAATTGAGAATACTACCACCAGAGTAGATCACTTAGAAGAGAGAACATCAGACAATGAAGACAAAGTATTTCAACTGGAAAAGAACATAGACAGCTCATCAAGTCTGCTAAGAAACCATGAGCAGAACATCCAAGAATTATGGGACAATATCAAAAGACCAAATTTAAGAGTCATTGGGATACAGGAAGGCACAGAGCTCCATACCAAAGGAATAAACAGTCTATTCAGTGAAATAATATGAGAAAACTTCCCAGACTTGAAGAATGAGACAGAATCCCAAATCCTAGAAGCCTACAGGACGCCGAATGTACAAAATCATAAGAGATCCACACCTAGACACATTATAATGAATATGTCCAACATACAGAATAAGGAGAGAATTTTAAAAGCTGCAAGAGAAAGAAAGCAGATTACATTTAGGGGTAAACCAATCAGGATAACAGCTAATCTCTCAACACAGACTCTGAAAGCTAGAAGATCCTGGAATAACATATTTCAAACACTGAAAGAAAATGGGTTCCAACCAAGAATCGTGTATCCAGCAAAATTAAGCTTCAGGATAGAAGATGAAATTAAAACCTTCCACGATAAACAAAAGTTAAAAGAATTCACAGCTAGAAAACCATCTCTTCAAAAAATCCTTGGCAAAACATTACAGGATGAGGAAATGGAAAATAACTTTGAAAACCAACAATGGGAGGTAGGACAGTAAAGGGGGGAAAGTAGTCAAAGAGGATAACAAATCAGGTTTAGTAACATCAATAAATAAATATGGCTAGAAGAACAAACCATATCTCAATAATAACCCTAAGTGTTAATGGCTTAAACTCACCAATCAAGAGACACAGCCTAGCAGAATGGATCACAAAACAAGACCCAACAATATGCTGCCTACAGGAGATGCATCTGATAGGAAAAGATATTCATAGACTGAAGGTGAAAGGTTGGTAAAAATCATACCACTCATATGGACTGCGGAAACAAGCAGGAGTGGCCATACTCATATCTAATAAAATAGATTTCAAGCCAAAGTTAATTAAAAGGGATAAAGAAGGACACATCATACTGCTCAAGGGAACCATACACCAACAAGACATAACAATCATAAATATATATGCCCCAAATAATGGTGCAGCTGTGTTCATCAAGCAAACTCTTCTCAAGTTCAAGAGTCTAATAGACCACCATACAATAATCATGGGAGACTTCAACACACCTCTCTCACCACTGGACAGATCTTCCAAACAAAAGTTAAATAAGGAAACTATAGAACTCAATAACACAATTAACAACCTAGACTTAATTGACATATATAAACTATACCACCCAACATCAAGTAGTTACACTTTTTTCTCAGCAGCACATGGAACCTTCTCAAAAATAGACCATATATTATGTCACAGGGCAACTCTTAGAAAATATAAAGGGGTAGAGATAATACCATGCATCTTATCTGATCACAATGGAATGAAACTGAAAATCAATGATAAAAGTAGGAAGGAAAAATCAAGCATCATTGGAGAATGAATGATAGGTTGCTGAATGATCAATGGGTTTTAGAAGACATCAAGGAGGAAATTAAAAACTTCCTAGAGTTAAATGAAAACACAGACACAACATATCAGAATCTATGGGACACATTGAAAGCAGTTCTAAGAGGAAAATTCATTGCTTGGAGTTCATTCCTCAAAAAAAGAAAAAGCCAACAAATAAATGATCTCATACTTCATCTCAAAATCCTAGAAAAAGAAGAGCAAAACAACAGCAAAAGAAGTAGAAGGCAAGAAATAATTAAAATCAGAGCTGAAATTAATGAAATTGAAACAAAAGAAACAATTGAAAAAATTGACAAAACTAAAAGTTGGTTCTTTGAAAAAATAAATAAAATTGACAGACCCTTAGCCATGCTAATGAAGAGAAGAAGAGAGAGAACCCAAATTACTAGCATACGGGATGAAAAAGGCAATATCACAACAGATTCTTCAGAAATACAGAAGATAATCAGAAATTATTTTGAATACTTATACTCCAATAAAATAGAAGATAGTGAAGGCATAGATAAATTCCTTAAGTCTTATGATCTGCCCAGATTGAGTCAGGAGGATATAGACAACCTAAACAGACCAATAACAATAGAGGAAATAGAAGAAACCACCAAAAGATTACCAACTAAGAAAAGCCCAGGACCGGATGGGTATACAGCAGAGTTTTACAAAACCTTTAAAGAGGAACTAACACCTATTCTTTTCAAGCTATTTTAGGAAATAGAAAAAGAGGGAGAACTTCCAAATTCATTCTACAAGGCCAACATCACCCTGATTCCGAAACCAGACAAAGACACTTCAAAGAAAGAAAACTACAGACCAATATCTCTAATGAACCTTGATGCAAAAATCCTCAATAAAATTCTGGCGAATCGGATTCAAATACATATCAAAAAAATTATACACCATGATCAAGTAGGATTCATCCCTGGGATGCAAGGCTGGTTCAATATACGGAAATCAATAAATGTTATTCACCACATCAATAGACTTAAAAATAAGAACCATATGATCATCTCGATAGATGCAGAAAAAATCATTCGACAAAGTACAGCATCCCTTTATGTTCAAAACTCTAGAAAAATTAGGGATAACTGGATCATACCTCAACATTGTAAAAGCAATCTATGATAAACCACAGACCAGCATCATTCTGAATGGAGAAAAATTGAAGGCATTCCCTCTAAGATCTGGTACAAGACAGGGATGCCCTCTCTCACCACTTCTGTTCAACATAGTCCTCGAAACACTGGCCAGAGCAATTAGGCAGATGAAAGAAATTAAAGGCATAAAAATAGGAAAAGAAGAACTTAAATTATCACTATTTGCAGATGATATGATTCTATACCTAGCAGACCCAAAAGGGTCTACAAAGAAGCTATTAGAGCTAATAAATGAATTCAGCAAAGGGGCAGGATATAAGATCAACATGCATAAATCAAAGGCATTCCTGTATATCAGGGACAAATCCTCTGAAACGGAAATGAGGACAACTACTCCATTCACAATATCCCCCCCAAAAATAAAATACTTGGGAATCAACCTAACAAAAGAGGTGAAAGATTTATACAATGAAAATTACAGAACCCTAAAGAAAGACATAGAAGAAGACCTTAGAAGATGGAAAAATATACCCTGCTCATGGATGGGCAGAACTAACATCATCAAAATGGCGATATTACCAAAAGTTCTCTATAAGTTCAATGCAATGCCAATCAAAATCCCAACAGCATATCTTGTAGAAATAGATAAAAGAATCATGAAATTCATATGGAATAATAAAAGACCCAGAATAGCAAAAACAATGCTAAGCAGGAAGTGTGAATCAGGTGGTATAGTGATACCAGACTTCAAACTATACTACAGAGCAATAGTAACAAAAACCGCATGGTACTGGTACCAAAACAGGCGGGTGGACCAATGGTACAGAATAGAGGACACAGCAACCAATCCACAAAACTACAACTCTTATATTTGATAAAGGGGCTAAAAGCATGCAATGGAAGAAGGATAGCATCTTCAACAAATGGTGCTGGGAAAACTGGAAATGCATTTGCATCAAAATGAATCTGAATCCCTATCTCTCGCCATGCAGAAAAGTTAACTCAAAATGGATCAAGGAGCTTGATATTAAATCAGAGATACGGCATCTGATAGATGAAAAAGTTGGTTATGATCTACACGCTGTGGGATTGGGCTCCAAATTCCTCAATAGGACACCCATAGCGCTAGAGTTAACAACTAGAATCAACAAATGGGACTTACTCAAACTAAAAAGTTTTTTCTCAGCAAAAGAAACAATAAGAGAGATAAACAGGGAGCCTACATCCTGGGAACAAATCTTTATTCCACACACTTCAGATAGAGCCCTAATAACCAGAATATACAAAGAACTCAAAAAATTATACAATAAGATAACAAATAACCCAATCAATAAATGGGCCAAGGACCTGAACAGACACTTCTCAGAGGAGGACATACAATCAATCAACAAGTACATGAAAAAATGCTCACCATTGCTAGCAGTCAGAGAAATGCAAATCAAAACTACCCTAAGATACCATCTCACTCCAGTAAGATTGGCAGCCATTAGGAAGTCAAACAACAATAAGTGCTGGAGAGGATGCAGGGAAAAGGGCACTCTTGTTCATTGCTGGTGGGACTGCAAATTGGTGCAGCCAATTTGGAAAGCAGTATGGAGATTTCTCGGAAAGCTGGGAATGGAACCACCATTTGACCCAGCTATTCCCCTTCTCGGTCTATTCACTAAAGCCCTAATAAGAGCATGCTACAGGGACACTGCTACATCGATGTTCATAGCAGCTCAATTCACGATAGCAAGACTGTGGAACCAGCCTAGATGCCCTTCAATAGATGAATGGATAAAAAATGTGGCATTTATACAATATGGAGTATTACTCTGCATTAAAAAATGACAAAATCATAGAATTTGGAGGGAAATGGATGGCATTAGAGCAGATTATGCTAAGTGAAGCTAGTCAATCATTAAAAAACAAATACCAAATGACTCCTTTGATATAAGGGGAGTAAACAAGGACAGGGTAAGGACAAAGAGCTTGAGAAGAAGATTTACATTAAACAGGGATGAGAGGTGGGAGGGAAAGGGAGTGAGAAGGGAAATTGCATGGAAATGGAAGGCGATCCTCAGGGTTATACAAAATGACATATAAGAGGAAAGGAGGGGTAAGACAAGATAATACAAATGAAAGAAATGATTTACAGTAGAAGGGGTAGAGAGAGAAAAGGGGAGGGGAGGGGAGGGGAGGGGGGATAGTAGAGAATAGGACAGACAGCAGAATACATCAGACACTAGAAAGGCAATATGTCAATCAATGGAAGGGTAACTGATGTGATACAGCAATCTGTATACGGGGTAAAAGCTGGAGTTCATAACCCACTTGAATCAAACCGTGTAATATGATGCATTAAGAGCTATGTAATGTTATGAACGACCAATAAAAAAAATAAATAAAAAATTAAAAAAAAAGAAAATTGTATTATCTGTAAATAGGGAGATATATCTTATTTATGTTTATATTCTCTTTTTTTAATGTTTATTTTTTAGTTGTAGTTGGACACAATATCTTTATTTTAATGTGGTAGTGAGGATCGAACCCAGGGCCCCACATTTGTGCTAGGCAAGTACTTTGCTGCTAAGCCATAACTCCAGCCCCTTTATATTCTTTTTTGTTGTATCCATGGATATCTGTTTTTATGTCTATACCAGGTTTTTTTTTAATTAAAATAGCTCTGTAGTATCCTTTATTTATTTGCTTGTTTAGTCATTTGTTTATTTAATTTTAGCACTACAATTCTTAATACACCTTTATACCACAATTTATCATATCTTTGATTTTATATAAGGTATGTTGACACCAAATTCACATCTTCATATTTTGTATACTGATGAGGGTCTCTATAGTATATTTTAAAATAAAGGATTACAATGCCTACATCCTTAGTCCTTTTGCTCAGAATGATTTTGATTATTTGTGGTCTTTGTTCATTCCAGATGAATTTTAGGATTTTTTTTCTATTTCTGTGAAGAACTGTGAAAGATGTCATTGGTATTTTGATTGTGATTGCATTGAATCCATAGATCACTTTCAGTACTATGGCTGTCTTAACAATATTAATTCTTCCAATCCATGAACATGGAGGATCTTTACATCTTCTACTCTCTAATCTCTTTCTTCACTACTTTCTGATTTTCACTGTAGCAATCTTTCGACTCCTTGTTCAAGAAACACTAATTTCTTTCTCAGTCCATTCATTATTGATATATAGAAAAGCTATTGATTTTTGTATATTCATATTGTATCCCTACTACTTTGCTGAATTTATTTATCAGTTTTGAGTCCTTTGGTGGAATCTTCAGGATTTTCTCAGAATATAATTGTATTATCTGCAAATAGGGATAATTCAACTTTCTCCTCTCATATTTATATCACTTTATATATTTTTCTTACCTAATTGCTCTGGCTAAAATTTCAAGCAATGTACTGAATGAAAAGGTTGAGAATAGATACTCTATTTCCTGATTTTAGAGGAAATGCTTTCAGTTTTTCCCCATTCAGAATGATGATGGATATAGGTTTATCATATATAGCTTTTATTATAATAAGGCATCTTCTTTCTATATCTAATTATTCAGAACTTAATCATGAAGGACTGTTGAATTTTACCAAGGACTTTTTCTGCATCTATTGAGATGATCATGTGATGTTTATTCTTGATTCTATTTATGTGCTGTATGCTGTATTACATTTATTGATTCATATATATTGAGCAATCATTGCATCCTAGGAATGAAACCAACTTGATCATGATATATGCTCTTTTTAATGTGCTGTTGAATTCCATTTGAAAGTATTTTATTGAGGATATATATCATCTATGTTCATCAGGGACATTGGTCTATAGTTTTTTTGTTGTGGTTGTATCCTCATCAAGTTTTGGTAACAGGGTGATACATTGCAGAATGAGTTTGAAAGGGTTTCTTTCCATTTTAATTCATGGAATAGTTTGAGGAGCATTGGTGGTAGTTCTTTAAAAATCTGGTAAAAATTCATCAATGAATCTGGTTCTTATACTTTTTTGTTGGGAAACTATTACTGCTTCAATCTCATTGCTTATTATTGATCTATTTAGATTTTTTTATGTCCTATTGGTTCGATTGTGGTAGGTCATCTGGGCCCAGAAATTTGTTAATTTCTTCTAGAATTTCCAGTGTATTGGTATATAGTTTTACTCAATATTGCTAATGATCCTATGAATTTCAGTGATATGTGTCATATTATCCCTTTTTCATCTCTTTATTTGTTTGGGTCTTCTTTTTTTTTTTTTTTTTTTTGGTTTGTTAGTAGCTAAGTATTTGTCAATTTTGTTTATCTTTTCAAAGAACCACCTTTTAGCTTAATTGATCCTTTCTATTCTTTCTATTCATTTATTTCCTGTTCTGATATTTATGATTTATTTCCTGCTACTGATTTTGGATTTGGTTTGCTCCTGTTTTTGTAATGCCCTGAGAAATATTATTAGATTATTTGTGTTTGCGGTGGTGATTTTTTTATGTACTCATAGTTATAAAATTCCATCTTAGTACTGCTTTCATTATACTTCTGAAATGTTGGTAATTATGCAACACTGGCTGAGTCACAAAGAATTGAGTGTATGTCTTAGTTGTGATTATTGATCCTGAGTATATCTTAGTTTAAGTTTCCTATGTTGTGAAACAGGAATATTTGTTTCTTTGAGAATTTGATAAAAGTAGTCCTGAGTGATTCGTTTCAGATTATAATGACAACTTTTATTACTGCTTAAGTTTTTGTTTTTATTTATTTTTAAAGTTTTTGGTACTAGGGATTGAACCTAGGAGTGCTTTACCACTGACTCACCTTCCCTATTACCCCCTCTTTTTTAAAACAAAATTTTGAGATGATTTTGCTTAGTTGCTGAAACTGGCCTTAAATTTGTGATCCTTTTGTCTCAGCCTCCTGAGTTACTGGGATTCTAGGCATATACCTCCATGCCTAGCGTATTAGATAGGGTTTTAGAGAGAAAGTAAGAGAAGAAAAACTTGGACGTGAATATTCAACTCTCTACCAAAGTAAGATGACTTTCTTCTTTTTTTCAGTCCTCCCAAATATCACAAAACCTGGACATTATGAAGGAAAAAGACAATAAAGGGTTTTTTTTTTAGTTTTTTTCAATGTAGTAAGAAAAAATGGGAGCAAGTAAGTATTTTCTTATGCAATATCTTATAAGAGTCTTCAAATCTTGTATAAAATAAGTGGTTTTTATCTTGAAATTGCATATAGACACTGTCTTTTTCTTATTAGACTGCAAGTGCTCCTGCAACCCCTCTAATAAATAAGCACCGCCCAACTTTTTCGAGGTCCAATACTATTTCCAAACCACATGTTTCAAACATTCTGCCATCGGATGCACCCAAGAAGAGGTGTGCTCCATTGCCTCCAATGGCAGCATCTCAGAGTGCCCCTCAGGACCTTACAAACATACAGGAGAGGCCAGCTTCTTGTGTGGTGAAATCCACAAGTGTGGAGGAGACTGATAAGGTGGGTAGATTTGTTTTGTTTTACAGGATGAGACAAGGCTATGTAACTTAGACCCCCAAGAAAGTTAGCAACAGTTATTAATATGTAATAACATGAATAAGTACTTAACTAAAATTGGTACTGGGAAAAGATTATATGTAGTTTGATGCAATGAAGAATAAGTTGCTATTTTAAGGAGCTTTTTTTTTCAAGCAAATAGCTGGTCTATAAACATTAAGTCTTACTTAATGCACATATTACAGATGAAAATGCTTATTTTCAAATGAAAATGTTTTAAAACAACAGTCTTTGTGCTAATTCATGGGCTTCTAATTTGTATGTCTTCTTTACCTAATTTTGAGATTCTTCAGAGGAAATACTGGTGTCTACCTAAAATCAATACCCTATTTTTTTTAAAATGAGCCTTTTAATAGAACATATTGTGATTACCTTTATGTGTTATTATGTTAAAAGCATTGTTCTATGTGTACCTTTTCCTTTAAGTTTTATTTTTATTCTTTTTCTTTAGTGTCTTATTTTTACTCCCCTATTATTATTGGTTCCCTTTAATCCTAAATTTGGGAATCTATTAGCAAACAGCTTTTTATGACTAAGCAATCTGAACATTCTTGCTTTATTCATGTGGAAGGTAGATGATTTTTCAAGTAAATGTGATTGAACATAAGATGACGTAATATGTTGCTTGTAATCACACAATGATTTAAATGACTTTGAGAGCAATTTTTATTTTGAAGTATTCAAGACAACAGATGGTCTTCTCATATCTGGTTGAAGGATTTTATTTCCTCCTCAGAAATTTAGTAAATTCTAGCCTCAAGAAATGAACTCTTCCCATCACCTAATATGCATTTGGGTACTTTCTTAATTAAAAAAAAAAACAGCAACTTGATTATAGTTTTTTTGTAAACTATCTTGTGTGTCTTTAGAACATAGCAATTTGAATAGAAACACATCTTTAAAGAAATGCTTAATGAAGTTGTTACTTAGAAAATCAACTCTCTTATTTCTATTAAGATGTCTAATTTAATGTTTGTGGTGTAAAATCTTATAAATCAGGAATTTTTTTCTGTGATGGAGTCATTTTTCTGACAAACTTTTCCAGAGTTACTGCTTGGTAGTTGAGTGAAGCTTTGCAAAAAAGGTGATCATTGAGTTCAGTCTTATAAAATGAGTGTGGGAGTCCATCGGTCAGGTGGAGGACCCTGTCCAGAGATTCAGTTCCTGAATACAATAGCTTCCCTGGGTGTGTGCAAGGATCAGATTGAACCAGCAAGGAAATCTAGAACCAAGTCAAGGTCAGAGACTTCATTTTGTGCTTGTAGCTCCTTTGCATTTCTTCATAGCAAAAGCATTTTCAAGATTTTTTATACTTGTATTTACCCTAAAATTACATCCTAAGTGTGTAAGTTATTATACTCTCAAGTAGTTACCAAAGCATCTTTTTCTGTATATAGAAATCATCATAGCCCCTGCTTATAAATCTTTCTTCTGGATTTCCTCATTTAATCCATTCCAGTGAAGTTCCTTTGTACTTGGATCCCCAGGAGGTCTAGGTTGTCTCTTAAAATTCTGGACTGTGCTACCAGTGACCTTACTGAAAGCTATTTCTTTTGATTCTTGCCCTCTGCTCTATGACCACTTGGTGCCCTCTGTTAAGTAATCTTGTTTTAGTATGTTGCCTTTGGCAAACTACACATCTTTATACAATTTTTGATTATTTTTTCTTTTGATCTGGACATCTGGATAGTTCTTTGGTGTATTGTTCAGCAGAACCCAGAATTTTATTTGTTTTTCCCTAGAGAAGCTGAAGAACCATTTTTTATTTATTCATTACAAAAGTGCATGTATGCACACACGTGAATTCTTGGTTTGCCTTGGCATCTTAGTGCCTTTTCCTTACATTCCTGGCCATATTTGATGTGAATAGTCACCCTTTGGTCCTGATTTTTTATCTTCTGCTGCATCTCACTGTGTACCTTCGTACCTGCACAGATCCAGGAGGAGTCAGTTTTTGTTGTTGTTGTTTTTTTTTTTAGATGGGGATTGAACCAGTGATGCTTTATCACTGAGCAACATCAAAAGGCTTTTTATTTTTAATTTTGAGACAGAGTCTCGCTAAGTTGTTGAGGCTGGCTTTGGACTTGCAGTCTTCCTGCCTGAGTCCCTGGGATTACAGGTGTATACCATGGTACCCTGCTAGGAACCAACTTTTTATACTTTAATCACATGCTATTTTTATTTTCCTTGTTGTCACTCTTTTACCCATTGTCTGAATTGGAGATACCTGAATTCATGATTCACTATGTTCACTCTACTTTTTAAGAGGCAGCACATCTGTTCTTTTGTTAAATCCATGGGCTGATAATTTTCACTATGTGATTTTAATAGTGTCCCCCTAGGTCCAGGTCTTAAATAAATGAAGTCATATTTAAAACTAGTGTTTTGTGGATGTACTTATGGGTGTAGAGATGAGAGCATCTTAATTTTAAGTTAGACCCAAATCCACTGGTGAGTATGCCAATGATGAGTCCACAGAGAGGGCACATAAGGTGAAGACAAAGCAAAGGTGATGTCGTCCTGCTGCATGCAGCTAAGGAGCACCAGCAGCCAGCAGAAGCCTGGGATCATGGCCTTTCCAACACCTTGATTTCCTTGATTTTGGATTTCTGGCCTTAGAAACCATGAAAGAAGAACTTTGGGTTGATCTAAGCTACTCAGTCATGGTAATTTGTTATAGCAGTTATAGGAAACCAGTATATCAGTAACTCCAATCCTGGTATTCTTCTGGTTGTACCTTGACCTCACTGTTACTTAGTGACTCATTACACCTATAAATCAACATATTTAAAACCAAAATCATTTTTCCCTCCTAGACTAAAAAGCTAAAGATCATTTTTTAGTTTTTTCCTTATTCTTTCACATCTACTTAGAAACCAATTCTTCACATAGTCACCCTTCATAATGTCTTCCATTTCCTTTGCTGAAGTCATTCCTAGGAAAATCCAGGCAGAGTAAGGTGAGAAATAGTATTGAACTTATCCTCAGGATTCTCTAAATGGAGCAAGCTACCACATTTCTTTTTGTTAATTATCACTTCCCAGTTCAGAAACCTCAGTTTGCTCTGATTGATTTTCTGGATCTCAAGTTTCTTTACAGACTGATCATAACTTTTAAACTTTTAATCCTCATCATTTTCAGGATGGTTTTAACTCTGACCACAAGATTTGACTTACTGTCTCTCATGTGAAATCCTGCTTCCTTTCCTTTCATAATTGAATGGCCCGATTGCATGTACAAAAGTGCATGTATGCACACACATGAATTCTTGTTTGCCTAGGCATCTCAGTATCTTTTCCTTACATTCATTCCTACTATCCCATTCAGTGGATCCTGGTGTTTTTTTTTTTTTTTAACTTAATGAAGAATTTTTTTTTCAGATTTTAGCATAGAATACTTTTTACTTTCTCTTAACATGTCTCCCTGTGCCTTTTTATTTTTTTATGTATATGTTTAGGTAGCATGTTCATATATTACATAATGCTAAAGATAAAAAGGGGAATACAGTGAAAATCATCCTTTTCTGCTTTGTCCTCAACTAAATTCTTCTGCCCAAGGGCAACCAATATTGACAGTTCAAGTCCCTTTCAAGAGCTAATGAATTTATGCAAATTCAAGTCAATACTCATACTACCTATTGTTCTTTTCCCATGGTCATGTGCTACCTATACCATGTTATTCCTCACTTTTTGTACTTAATGATTCATTTTGGATATCCTTATTAGAACATAAAGGGCTTCCCTTGTTTAAAGATTGAATAATATTACATTGATGGATATAACAGGATTTACTTACCCTGTCATCTAAAGATAAATATTAGGGTTAAATTGTTATTGTTTAAAGTGTAAAGCTCTGTTAAATTTTCCTTTTGTCCTCTTCCAGCTATAGGGCAGGAATTGTATTCTCCAGCAAAATCCTATAACACTGTAGGTATTCAAGAGAATTGGTGGTATAGTACAGAGAATTGACAAACATTAATAAGTAGAACTTCCACATATCCAAGTATATTATATACAATGAGAATTTGTCATATCACAAAATTTTAGTATTTATTTCAGTTTTGTATTTGTTGAATTTTCTGAAACACTTGGATAACATAGGTTGCTTATATTTAGTTTTATGGTAACTGGACCACGTGGCTTTTAGAAATGTTTTCTTAGGCTTTTATAGAAAATCCAGAATTTTGACAACCTTATATTTAAAAATCAAGGATGAACACCTAAAACATTATATTATATATTACACTGTGCATATAAATATAATTAACCATTGGATTGACATTACTTATATACAGACATTCAGAAAACTCAGCAAAACATATCAATTACTTAGTTTACTGATGACTTGCTGAGGCTGGTCTTGAACTTGCAATCCTCCTGCCTCAGCCCCCTGAGTTACTAGGATTACAGATGCCACCACTCCTGGCTGAACTTTGAATTTTAACAAGTCACTATTTTATATGATTGAAAGTATAGGCATGTTGGGGAAAATGTAACTGGAAGAAAAAAATATTTGTACAAATCTGTTCTTAAGTATGCAAAGAATTTTAGATACACTTATATCCTATGATTTTCATTGTCTGTGATGCAAAATAAACTACAAGGGTGTGCTGTTTAACAGAAGTACAGTGTTGCAATCTTTTCCATTTTTTTCTTCCAAAATATACTAAAGCAGAAAGCAAATATTGGAAATATTTATGTTATATTAGAAATACAAATGCTTACTTTGTATGAGTAAAGTGACAGAAAATAGAATAAGAGAGATAAATACCAGTAATGTCTGACAGTGATTTATAATTAGCAGTTTTATCCATTTTGAGCTTTAAGTTCATTTTAGTGTTCTTTTAAAGTCACTAATACTATGTTTCCCACAGTCAAGGCTTACCAATAAGTTAGTTCATCTGTATCTTGAAAAAAATTGTCAAACATATCTCTTTTATATATTTTTTTGGCTGCCCGTATTTAATAATTTGCCTAATTCCTCTAAGACATTTCTCAATATTGGCAAATTAAGATATTTGGATTGTGTTTTTGGAACTTATACTGAAATTATTCACATTACAGGCTGTTGATTTTCTGAGCTGATTTTGACAACTGATTGTGCAGTTTCCAAAAAGGATTCATAAAAGTTTAAAATTAGTAAAATAGTCTAAATTTTTCTTGGAATAGATCTGTACCTAAAATTTTCCCCATTTAAGACTGTATTTTATAGAATATATATTTCACTGTCAATTTCATGTCCTTAAATTTTTCTGTACTTTTTTTTTTCCATTATTTCAGGCTTCATGTCATTTTCCCTATAAAGGTGGATATATTCCTATCTACAAAAATGTTCATTTGAAAAGAAAAACTTTCCAATTAGAATTTTTTCTGGCAGTTTTTAATGGAAATTTTGGAGCATTTTGTGGTTCTAATGATTCAAAATGTCAATTCTGTGACAAAATATAAAATATTTGACTCATTCTCTTATTTATGCAAACCATATCCCATGCATTAGTATAGAAAATATATACAGTTATATATAGTAAGACCAACATGTGTGAAACAGGAAGTCAGAAATGCAGTGACTTGACTTAAATTGAAAGTGACTTATAATTCTGGAACTAAAACTAAGTTCAGAAATCTAGTTTCTGCACTGTATGTGCAGAAACTAGATTTATTACATTAGAAGAAGAGGTAAAAAAGTTGAATTTGTGGATAATCTTGACTCAGAATTCATAGAACCTTTGGGAGAATTTTTCATTTGACATATTTGGTGTGTCTTTGTGGCTTAGAGCTATGTGTATACAACACCCACCAGCTTTTCCACTGACCACTAACATGATATGCCATTTTCTTGGGATATTGAGTTGTGACTGAAAACACAGTCGGAATAATCTCTAGTGGATCTTTCATTTTGTCTCCTTTTGCATTGTGCTACAAACACTCAAAGATTGAGCAATTGAGACTTTTGCCATCTAGTATTATGCAAGTGGAATTTAATACCTAGAGTATTCATTTTTAATAAGTAACTTAATTTTTTAAAATATGTGCTGTCTTCATCTTTTACTCACTTTTATATCAATGGCTTACAAGCAGATGATATATCTGGTTGTATGAGTAGGTATATATTTGTTTTCATTTTACTTAATTGATTTTAATCCTACTTTTCAACAGAGTAATTAAGGTTGTACTCTTCTATATATAAAGTTTGTATTTGTAATCTTTAAGAAATATACTGTTTTTTAATCCAGATCATCGGGTAACATTTTATTTTCCCCTCCACTCTCCTCTTATCATATGGAAAGTGGACCACACACATCATTTTACAATTGCCTAGGAACAGTGGTTACCATGGCATTTGCAGTTTGATAGATCAAATACAGCTGTCTGTATTTCCAAAAATATGACTGGTTTCAGTAGAGAAATGCACGTGGCACAATATATTTAATCTTTCCCAGATATAAAGCGTATTTTGTCATTGTGGTTTTCATAAGGTTGATTTCAAGGGTCAGAATAACAAAAGCAATGGTGAATGCTTATATATTGACTATTAATATTACATATCAAGTTTAAAGAATATTACCCAGTTAATCTCCACAATAACCCTCTGTATCACTACTTTTTAGTTTTCTGCCCAGTTTACTTCTGACCGAAATGTAAAAAAAATCTATGCTCATTATAAATTTAAATTTTAAATAAAAATATTATTCAAAGAACAATAGGTTGTGGGATTTCTCTTCCTTATCTATTAATATGCAAAAAAGTTGTTTCTCTCTAAAATTGCACAAGATATTCATAAAACCATATTGAAAACCATCAGTGTTAGGAGGCTTTCTTGACCAGTCCTTGTGGTTCAAAGTTTGCTTAGCCTGTCTGCCATGGGAGAGATTCACCTTTCAGTGGTAATTGGTTTGTGTTAACAGAGGCCAGGGCAGAGAGAAGCGGGCGTCTTTCCTAGAATGATGGTGATAAGCTTATAGAGGTGGGGCACTGTCTGGAATGAAGCCAGCTATACATCTTTGGTGCATTTTTTGGAATCAACTGAATTGGCCCCAGTTTGTTTACCTGTAGGTGTTTCATATTCCCCTACCCTGTCCCTAGAAAGACTTCTGCTAAAATGATAACAGAAGACTAGAGTTACCACCATTCCCTATCTTTAAGCTTGATCATGGGTTCTGCACTCTTCTGGTTTATCCTGTCTTTTCCCCACAAGACATACTATTGAGAGAGGCCCTCATCTTTGGTCTTTAACAAAATGTAATAAGCAAAGGTTTCTCAATAACAAGAATTGGTTGTATGCTATCACAGAAAATTGTAGGGCTTATGAAATGAAAGTGCATGTTGCTTCAAGAGAAGTGTAAAAACATTTTCAGGTCATAACACAAGTTGAAAAATTTGTAATTTATTTCTTCTTTGCATAGAGAAGGGCTGGAAAAAAAAAGAAGTATATTGTGGCAGAACAGGAATTGTCGTGGTTTGGAGCATGGTTACATTTTGTTCTTGGGCCTATGATTTTTTTTTGTCCTTGTCATTTTCTTTTCCATCATCATCTTCATTGAACTTCTCTGTGGCTTCGTTTTCTTCTCTGTAGAATAAGGTTTTTTGTAACTGTGTTCATCAAAGTGTCTTCCAGCTCTAGTATTGTAAAATTATTTTAATCCTTTTATTGTCTTTTAAAATTGGATGAAAGGGCTTGGTTGTGGGAAGCTTTGATCAGTGGTAATGAGATGGTGATGCCTACTTCAACTCTGTGAGGATTTATGAAACCTAAACTACAGAAGCAACTTAAGATATTGAATAATGGACATCTTTCTCCCTGGACTCCTGAAGGACCACATGGGTATCACTAAAAAGTGCTCAAAGACTAAGTTTCATGAAGATGTGTTCAAGTTAATGAAGTTGCTAAGATATTCAAGTTAATGAACTTGAATATTTCATACTATCTCATAGTATTTACAAGGAATATATAACTGGCAAAGAATAATGTTGATATATAATATATATATATATATATATGTATAAATATATAAAATCTATATATATATATATATATATATATATATATATATATATATATATAATTTATAATAATTTTACAGGATTTCTTAGGTTCTCTCTATTTACCCTGATCCTCCCCACATGTGAAAATAATATTGTAACCAGATAATTTTAAAAAATCCTAATAGATATATTAAATAACATTATTAAAATTAGGCTACTGTTTATATGCCTTAATTCATTTTTTTCTTTTTGTGTTCTTTAACTCTTATCTAGAATGCATTGATTCCAGTTACCCACATCTTATGATTCACCTAATGATTAATAAGTGACCTAGTAACTAGTGCAAAGCTAGTCCTCAGCTAGTCATCAGTCTTTTGAACATTATTTAATTATGTATTATGTTTTCAACTTTTATTTAGTTTCATTTGAACCAGTGAATTTTGATTTGGATGAGAATTGTGGGACATTAACGATCTGGCCTGGTTTTCAACCTGACGTTGCCCTTTTTGCTAGAGGATTCTGTTTTTTCCTTGTACTGTTTCCCTTTTCACAGAGCACACGGTTTGGTGATGTGTGTTTCTATTACACGTGCAGTGGTCACTAATGGCAGACAGACTTATCAGTAGCTTTCACTAAATTAAATAATTGAATATCTCTAATGATTAACCATAACAGTTTCTCCTGGTAAATAGAAACCTATTTTCTCATTGTAAACCCTTTAGACTTAAAATAATTAAATTTTAACCACTGTTAAATATAATATAATATATATAATATATATATATATATATATATATATATGTATATATATATATATATATATATATATATATATATATATATATATATATATAAAATTTGACCAAAGGAAATGTATCCTGGTTATAAAAGGTAAACATTTATAAATTATTAATTAATTCTTCATGAAAACTTCACCTGTTAGATTGTTCAGATTTATATACTCTAATGCATATTCACGTACTCATCACCAGCATTTAACAAACTAGTGTTAAATATTTAACTTTTATTAAAGTCCTTCATGGTATGATGAAATAACTTGAGGTGATTAAAGGTGGAGAATTTAAGAACAGCGAATTTGGCTTATGCAGCGGACTAAGCACAGATTCCTGAACATTGAACACTGTTGGGTTTTAAAGTTGATCATAACTGAGATTGATTCCAGTAGGGCCCCCAATGCCACTTTCACCAAAGAGAAAGGCAGTCATAAATACTTCCTTTTTTAAATATCCATACTTTTCACTTTAACCTTAATAACTATCATGTTTTTATTTTGTTTACGGAATACATTCACATGTCTTGTAATAACAGCTGATAAATATGGAACATGTACTGTGTACTAGGCACCATTTTATATATGCTGAGATCATTTAAGGATCACAGCACCTTTTAACATAGATATGGTTACTTTTTATAGATGAGGAGACTGAAGGTCACAGAGACAGTAAATGACAAGTTTCTTGGTTCTCCCCCTAGTGTTGACCCCATAGTCAATTTTGGGGATCACCATTATGGTGAGCTATCTTCCAACATAAAAAAAAAACTTCTATGAACCTCCCTCTGGTTTAAAAAGATACACCTTCAGCACACTAGGTGATTGAATTCTGATCAGTGCAAAAGTACAGTTACTTGGAGACTATTGGGAGCACATCCTGAAGGACACAGGAGAATATATTCTAAATGGAAACTTGTGTATTACTTAAATAACTGTGGTATTTTAGGAAGTCTACTTTCTAGCTGTAAGTATTCCTGTGTTTGGAGCCTTTCCAATCTTTTGTATTAGGATATATATATATATATATATATATATATATATATATATATATATATATATATATATATATATATTACATATCTAAATACACCCAGCTTTCTTGGCTACAATCTAACCAAGAAGTACTAAAGGGTTTTAATGTAAATACTCCATTTTTACTGCAGACTTTCACCCAAGAGGAGGATATGTTCAGTAGATACAGACCATCTTTTCCTCAAGACCAAGTACTCCTCCAGGTTTTCTTAGTAGTGATATTTTAGTCAACCCCAAAAAACTTCAAATTTGACTTTTAGTAACTTTGTTTGGCTGTTACCTTAGCTGACTGAAGCTCTTCTCTTTGAGTCTCTTTTTATAAAAACAACTAACCTCTTCTGTATCCCATAGGACTACTGAAAATATAAAGCTATTTTTTAAATGCTATTACTGGTGTTACATCTCAAAATTTACATTTCTATTATTAATCTTGTGTTGATTAACTAATCTCACAATTCTTATTAATTCAGAACTCCTGCTTTTGGATCATCTTATACTAATTGTTACATTTATATTTTGTCTCTTTATTTAGCAAGTTTTCACTATTAATTATAAGATGGAATCTAGTTATGACAGGCACAAGTTCTACCTCATATCAATTAGTAAGAATCATGTCTCTCCTAATGTCCTTGTTCTGAGGCTCTGTGGTTCAAACTGCAACTCTAGAAATGGACACCCATTTATACCAGTGTTTTGTAGAATGATTATACCATATATGCTTCCCAAGGTATCCGTAGCTTTGCATTCCCTCAATTGTCTTCATAAATGCTATTTATTTATTCTGACAAGTTTTAAATTCCTTGTTCATAGAAATATACATATTCTGTACAAAAATGCTGGCTTATTTTAGGATCTCCAGACTGATAAATATATGAATATGTGGGTATTCTGTATTTGAGTTATGGATATGTTTATATGAATTTGTGAGTATAAAAATTCCTCTATTTTTAAAATTTCTATGCTGTCTGCTTTACTGTATTATGAAAGTCTTTAGCTCTTAAACACTATTGTCTATGAAGTTCATATCATGACTGCTTTTATCATGTAATAGGTGAGATCCATAAGTGACAGTAATTGAGAATATGGCCTAAGGTGGAAGTATTTTTATTATATACCTCATGAAAGCAATCAGTCAAAACATGAGAAAGATGAAACTAAGGAGGAAGATCAAAGATGTCATTACTTGGTGTGCTTTTACTGCATTGTTACTAATAAACCAGGTCTGCAGTGATAGTGATGCTTGAATAAGGCTAAACTGAAGTCAGTTTCTCAAGAAATAACATCTTTAGATTTTTAGACAAATATTTTAAAATGTTCTTTTAGCATTTAACCATCTCCTTGAGTTTCTCTGAATTTGCTAATACTATGAGAGATCAAGTGAAAGTTTCAGACCACAGAGGCATTATAATCTACTCAAATCAGTATTTACTGCTAATTCCTCACTATGTTTCTATATCATCTGTTTATTACTGAGGATCCTTCTCTTGAATTATTTTAGAGGTCTGTTGGGGATCCATCCCATGACCTCCCGGTGGGGGATGATCACGATAGTTAATCAGAATTGACTTTAGTGGTTCAGAATCAAAATATGAGTTTGAGTGGCAGGTTTTCTTTTCTTGCTAGATTATTAGAGGTCTGAGTTCTGAAAGAAGGAACAGCGTAATATGATGGCAAGGGCTAGCTATTACTATATATCAACTGATATGGTAGAAGTTTAATATTTTGGGGGATGATGAGATCACCAGCCACCTTATCTCTCCTTCATTAAGAGGAATTATGAATGAGGGGTTTGTATAGTATAGAATCTGCCATGTAGGCTTGTGTTTCTGTCCCTGTAGTGATCCATCATTGTCTTTAGTATCTCACACAGTTGGCAATGATGATAGTAGCTTTTAAATCATTTTTTTCTGTTGGGGCAGGTTTTTTTCCTCTGGCAGAAGTATTAGAAAGTTATGAAATAGTAAATTCGTCACTTTTTTCTGGATGCGTAGCAAAGCACAAAGACAGGGAACTTCTTATGTATTGGACTATTTTGCTTGGATGTACTTACATGGTCCTGTAAGAGTGGAATGACCCAAATTTACACAAACATCTAGTCCAAGTTTATCAAGACTTCTTACCCATGAAGAAGAAAATACAGAATTCATTTTCCACTCACTTAAATATTTATTGAGAAACTTCTGTATGCCAAACAATTGTTCCAGAATTACAGCAATGAGCAAAATAGAAAAACAAGTTCCTGCCCTTATAGCCAATTCCACTGGAAGCAGATAATAAACCAGTAAATAAGCCAAAAGCTGTTAAAGGCTTATAGTAAAAAAATAAAACTTGGAAATGGGATAGAAAATTTTGGAGTCAGGGAGGAAGACATTGAAAGGTGACATGTGAGAAATAACCAGAAGGAAATGAGGGAGGGAAACATTAAGCTATCAGAAGGAAGAATGTTCTAGGTATAGGAAAAGCCAGGGTAGCCATCCCAGGAACTCTCCAGGCACCATGAGAGGCAGCAAAAAGGCCATTGTGACTGGAGTGAGCTATTCTGTCCTTGCAGATGGTCAGAGACATCTAGGAACCAGGACATCAATTAAAAGGACTTAGATTTTCTATGCCAATTGGGAAAATACTAGAAGGTTTTGAACAAAACATCCTAAAGTGACTTACACACTTTAACAGGATCTTTTCTTCCTGCTATGTTGAGAAAAGACAGTAGGCATTCAGTGTACAAGCAGAGCCCTGTTAGAGTGTTGTCAATGATTCAGACTCTATGGTAGAAGTCAAGCTGATGCTCAGTGTCTTTTAAGGGAGGAGCCAACAGGGTAGATTTGTTATGGATGATGAGAGAGGAGATGACAGCAAATAGAAAAATGACTTGCTATTTGCTGAGATAAAGACCATGAGAAGTACAGTGTTTGGGGTAGAAGGAAGAAAAGGAATGACTGCTAAGATTTCAGGTTTAGAGTTGCTAAGTTGAAGTGGCCTTGATGTGGAGACCAAAACAGGTCATCAGATGGAGTAGACATGAGTTTACAATCATCAGCATGTATATAAAACTTACAGGTAACAAATCATCAAGAAAGTGTTAGTATAGATATTAACAAGAATATGGCCAGAGTTCTGGTGACACCAATGTTGGTCAGAAGATGAAAACTAATTCACCAAGAAAGCAGAGCAGCCAGAGTATGGATCTGTTGAGAGTGAGAAATGTGGTGTTCTGGGTAAGAAAAAGCACTACAGAAGGGAGGTCATGTGTGTTTATTGCTGCTAACAGGTCCAAAAAAAAAGTTCTGAGAAATGACCACTGATTTATTTGTGGTCAAGGTCATTGGTGATTTTGATAGGAAAAGTGTTAATGGGTCAAGGGTTGGTAAAAGTTTAATTGGGAAACTCAAGTGGGAAAAGAGAAATTGCAGAAATAAAGTATGAACAATTCTAAGTTTTGTTATAAGTGAAAGAGCAAAGATGGTGTGGCAGTTGGCCAGGAGGCATCAATCTGCCTGAGGAGGCAGGATAGTCCTAGGTTCTGCAGACATTCACCTGCCAGGAATGTGAGCAGTAGCCACTTGTAGTCTGTGACCTCAAGGACGTTATCTTGGGTAAATATAAATTCTTGAAACATTTTCCACTGATACACTGGTGCTAAAAAGAGATAGATTAACCAAGCCAGCTATTAGTGTACCAGTACTCTTCTCCTTTTTAACCCTTACTTTACATTCAATAATTTCTCTGATTCTTCTGTAAAAGTTAGTTTTTAACTGTATTTCTCAAAAGCCTTTTACATTTCAATTTGTTATTTTCATATTTGTCCCCTGTCCTAGTCTAAGTTAATTGAGGAGGGATATATTTTATTTTTCCTTATATTTTACCTTACTTCTGCACAGATTTTTCTTTGTTCCATAACTATTTTTTTTAATAAATTACTATTGTGCTTCATTTTGGTAGATGATGGATTTGTTTTAAAGATCAGTGTCTTCATAAGGTTTGCAATTAATTTCTAAATATAGGATTGTGTTTAGTGGTTTTGTTTTTTACAGAGTCCCTGTGAAGCAAGCATAGTGAGAACAGGCTCACTGCGGCTCAGTAGCTCCTCCATTGGGGAACTTCATCTTTGAGGAGAACAAAGTGAAAAGCACCTTCCCCACCCTCCAAAGCAGCCCAGTGTTCAAGTGATGGAAATGGCCGAGTGACTGGTAATGTTGCTTTTCCCATTAACACTATCATTTGTATTATGTTCTGCTTAATACAAACAGAAATGATATGTTTGTCTTTTTATTAAATAATGATATTTAGGATTTATAAATAGTCCCTGATTATTCTCACTTGACTGCTTTCTATGAATCTGCAACACAAAATAAAATGACAAAATTATATGGCTTCATTATCTGAAAATGAGCAGATTGTAATTTGTAAACTTATTTAGAAAACATTGCCGCTCCAGGATTGACTTATATACTAAGAGAAATGAATCTAATTGGAATTTTGTCATTTCACAGTTGGGTAGTAAAATGACTGTTAGCAAGGTCAAGGCTAAATTCTTTCTGGATTATATATAAAAAAGCTACAGTGAAGCTGTAAAGGTGCTTTATGTATGAGGCTTATTTATAAATTGTGTTGTTCCTTTCAGCCCTGCAGTTAGTAGATGGGATTCCTCCAGACAGTGCTTTGGAAACAAGCTCTCCTGAGGGGCCATCCAGCCCAGGTATGACACCTTGACTCCACTCCGTGTCAGTACTGAAAAAGAATTTCCATGACAGTTGAGGAATAGATTTAATTAGAATGCTCTATGAAAGAGATCAGATTCTTTGACCTCATTTCCCAAATTTATTTCATGAAATGAATTCTCCTTCCCTTACTCCCCCCAGGAGTAGGGATTAGAGTCTGAAACTGGCACAAAATCAACATTTCAGTTCTGGAATTATACCTGGAGGACTTTCCCTGTTTGGTCTCTTGTTTTTCCTTATTCAATGTCAGGTTGACATTTGTTAACCTCCTTCCCAAGAGTACTGACACATCATAGTTAGAAACGTTTAGTATGTTTTGGGAAAAAAATTTACATTAAAATATAAGCATAGTTTTTTAAGCAATGCTTCTAGGTATGAATTCAATGACCAGGTATCCTACTGTCATTGTAAAAATTTGTTACCCTGAAAATACTTTCTATTATATAACTTGCATTATCAGTGCTCCTCAAATAAGTAACTGAACTAAATTTTATTAAAAGCATGTACACTATGATAAAATTTTATGTGCATTTTGACTTATATGTTCAATTATCAATATTAAATTTGCATATATACTGGTATATATTGTTTATAGGATATATTCTTCATCCCCATGTTTACCAAATTTGTAATCACATGACTCACATTTTACTTATGCCTGTATCAACATGTGGTTTTATATATGCTTTCATACATAATTTCACAGTATATTCTTATGAATATTGATATTTCCCAATTCACATATTCATTCTTATGCTAAAACCCTAACACAATCCAAAATTTTATATTGACCTTTATATTACTTCTACAAGAAAGGCAAATTTTCCTTCAATCCTTGTACACCAATAAGAATTTTAAAGTGTATTTTGACTTTTATTTTCAATGATCAATATTAAATTCACATACATATCACTGTATATAATTTATAGGGTATATCCTTGAAACTCCCTATTTACAAAATGTCTCATCATATGATTCATATAACAGTCTCCCTAATGTCATACCATGCATGTTTTTTATGTATTTTTAACATATTTTCACACATTCATCTTATGAATACAGATATTTCCCAGTATACATGTCCATTCTTTAACCCTAATCCTAACTCAAACCAAAATTTTTTATTATCTTTACATTACCTTTTTATCTAAATCCAGTTTGACTTGAATCCATGTAGTCCAATAAATTTTAAATTGTATTTTGACTTCTATTTTAATTGTTTAATGATAAATCTGCATCTATACTAATATATGTAATTTATAGGTTATATCCTCACCTCCACTTATATACAACATGTATAATCACATTACTCATATTGTATTCTTCTCTGTGTCATAACATGTATGTTTATATATGTTTTGGTACATTTTAAATGTAAATTCTTAGGACTGTTCATATTTTCACATACACATGTTAATCTTTAACCCTACCACTAACTCAAACCAAAATTTCATATTAACCCTAACCTTACCTCTACATATTAACCAATTTTACATAAATCCATGTGATCAGGTGTATATGTGCCTGTGAGTGCTAGCTGTGCTTACTGGTTCAGATATGTACGTGTGTGTATATGTATATATACATATATATATCTGACAGGAGACCTCAGCAGTCTTGTGCAGCCAAGCAATTGCATCATCACTACCAGGTCCCTGGATTGGCACCAGCAGGTTTCCATGTTTGGCCAGAGTTATTTAGTGCTGAGCACCGCATTGGCCAGAACTCCAGTCCTCCCAGAAGTTGAAGCCAGGAGGGCTCTGAGAACTACCTTGGCTCCAAACAGCAAAAGTTGTGCATGGACCCCAACCTCAAGCGCTACTGCAGGGGAGCGGGGGTATGACACAACATTCCTGCACTGCCTCCTACACTCTGGCCCAGACAAGGAACCGGCACCCTACGCCACCTCCTGGGCAACTTCTGCAGCGCCCCCTCCTGCAACACGAGCCATCCTCCCCATCTTCCTGGGAACTCTGCTTCCCGCTCGCCCTCCCTGCACATCATGTGGCCCCACTCCTATATTGTTGGGCACAGCCCTGCCCTCAACTCATAAGTGAGTGCATGATGCACACACGCACGAACGCAAGACGCGGTCATGCTCCACGTGCACATGCACGCACACACACACGCATGCACGCACGCATGCACAGAGGCACTGTGAACTACTTCTGTGCAGTGGGTTTCCTGCGGCCTAGAAGTTTCAGGCAGATGGTGGAGAAGCACGTGTCTTCAAGTAGCTGAGGACCTACCTTTGCAAGGGTGCCTGGCCTGCTCTGCTCCTGGCCAAGAAGATTTGTCACCCTCTGGGATGAAGTCCGTTCCAGCATTCAACTTTGCGGTTCCTGGTGAGAATGTGAGGCCTCCCACAAAGGCAGCCTGGCACTCACCACTGTGCTCCTGTTGGACATTATGGATCCCAGTGGAGAGCCTCAGGTAGAGAGGGCACCAGTGTGTCTAGCAGTTTGTGGGGTGCAGCACTGGCTGGAGTGGCATCATGGGACCAGAGCTGGGTAAGTAATGCATGGGGAGGAGGCAAAGTGTGTCTCTCTCCCTGTAAGGTGGTTCATGGATGCGCAGACCCTGCTTAGTCCTGTTTGGGATAGGAACCTTGCTGGATAGTTCTTAGGGAACCAGAAGCAGGGTGGGGTAGGAGGTGGGAGGGGTAGAGGTGGGTGAGGTAGGAGCTCCGTGGGGTAGGAGCTGGGTGGGATAGTGCAGGGGAGGGTGTGCTCTGTGCTATCCATGGGAGGCAGTGACTGAAGGAGTGACCATGCTGAGGCTTGTGGGGGAAGGGTCCTGGCTGGAGATCTTAGGGGACCCGAGCTGGGTGGGGTAGTGTCTGGGGAGAAGGCGCACTGTGCCTGTTGCTGCTAGGCATTACCTTGTAACATTCCTGGGCAAAGCCCCACCCTCAACACACAGACGAGTGGGTGAGGCACACAAGCTTGGGCAGGCATATTGCAAGCTGTTTCTGTGCTCTTGAGTTTCCAGGCATCCAGAAGTGGCCAGTAGACAGTGGAGAAGCATGTTCCTCAAGTACCTGAGATCCTTTCTGCTGAACCTGGGAGCAGAGCCAAGGTAGGGAGACCTCCAGTGTCCTCAGCAACGTATGGCGTATGGCCCTGGCTGGAGAGGTGTTGGGGGATCAGACTGGATGGGGTAGGTTCTAGGTGTGGTAGTGTGTGAGGAGGGGGCACGCTGTTTCTGTAAAGTGGTGCCTGGAGAGGAAGCTCATGCTGAGGCCTTTGGGGGCACCGCCCTGGCTGAAGAGGCGTCAGGGGAACAGAGCTGGGTGAGGTAGTTGGTGGGGAGGGGCACACTGTGTTTGTACCTGTGAGGAGATGCCTGGAGGGGGCGCTCTTGCTGAGGCCTGTGGGTACAAGGCCCTCACTGGAGAGGTGTTAGGGCACCAGGAACTGGATGGGGTAGTACATGGGGAGGGTACTTGCTGTGCCTGTCACTGCAATGTAATGCCTACAGTGGATGCTTGTGCTGAGGCCTGTGGGGGTGCAGTCCTGGCTGGAGAGTTATTGGGAGACCAGAGCTGAATGGGGTGGAGCTTGGTGGGGTAGGAACTTTTGTGGGGAGAGGTGCACTGTGCCTGTTCTTGCTAGGGGTTAGCTGGAGGGGGCAGTTGTCCTGAGGCTTGTAGGGGTACAACCCTGCCTGGAGAGGTCTTAGGGGACCAGAGCTGGGTGAGGTAGTACCTGGGGAGGGCTGAACTGTTTCTATAACTATGAGGTAGGGCCTGGGAACATCCCAGCACATAGCCCCGCCCTTGACCCACATGTGCATGCAGTTTGCACACATTCACTGATTCATGCTGGAACTTATCCCAAACTGCATCTGCACAGTGGTTTTCTGGGCGGCCTAAAAGTATACTGCAGATTGTGGAGAAGCTAGGGCCTTCAAATCACAGAGATCCTTTCTACTGATGGCTGCCTGGGCTGCTCCAGTCTTACCCCTAGACTATGTCACCCTCTGGGAAGGTGTCCTTGCTGTCCTTTCTCATTCATGGGTGAGGATGTTGGGCCTCCCACAGGGGCAGCATGGCCCTCACCACCACTTCCTGTTGGTCTTTGTGGACTTATGAGGACAGTTTCAGGTAGGGAGGACTCCAGTGTCCCCAGTGGTATGTGCCATATGGCCCTGGGTGGAGAGGTTTTAGGGGACCGGAGCTGGGAGGTGAAGGAGTTTGGTGGGTAATGTGTGGTGATGGGGCATATTGTGCCTGTCTCTGCGAGGCAGTTACTTGAGGGGGCGCTCATGCTGAGGCCTGGAGGGGGAGCACATCCCTGGCTGGAGAGGCATTGGGGACTGGAGCTAGATGAGTTAGAGCTGAGTGGGGTAGTGTGTGTGGAGGGGGCATGCTGTGCTGGCCCCATGAGAGGGGCCTCTTTCTGAGGCCTGTGGGGGTTGGACCCAGGAGAGGTGTCCTGGGACCAGAGGCTAGGTGGGGTAGGGTGTGGGGTGGGGGCACTCAGTGCCTGTGGCTGCAAGGTGATGACTGGAGCAGACACAGGTCGTGAGGCCTCTGGGGGTGCCACCCTGGCTGGACAGGTGCAGAGGGACTGGCAGCTATGTGGGGTAGTGGGTGCCTGCTCTGAGTGAGTGCCTGGAGGGGGCACTAGTGCTAAGGCC
This sequence comes from Urocitellus parryii, assembly GCF_045843805.1. Lineage (NCBI taxonomy): Eukaryota > Metazoa > Chordata > Mammalia > Rodentia > Sciuridae > Urocitellus > Urocitellus parryii. Next base: position 86,958,668 of record NC_135537.1, on the reverse strand, counting down.
TATTGAGGTGGGGAAGTGTGGCATAGGAGTTAGTGTGCTGTTCCTGGGTGCTCTTGACATGAGCTGAGTGGGTGTGGCAGAGGTTGTACGGCAGTGGGGCAGAGGCACTTGGGTGCTGTTCCTGGGTGCTCCTGGAGGCAGCTAAGTTTGTGTGGTGGTGGTTTTAGGGCCAGTACCTGGCTTCAATAGTGGGGCCTTGTTGGGGGAGTAAGTGTGAAGGGAAACTTGGTTGGGGGCTGGCCTGAATGGGAGGATGTTGAAGGGAGAAAGAGGAACACCTGGTTTAAATGGGAGTATGCATGTATCATTTTTAAAGTTGTGCATATAGTGTATCATTTTAAAAGCTGTGTTCTAAACTTTATCTGCCAGTGTTTTCTTTTGTTTGTCCCCCCAAAAGAGTAAATTACAAGTTTTCAGTGTAAGTCTCTTCTCTACATTCTGTACATATAATTTATGTGTTTTTCTTGTACCTTTTATTTTATTACAATTAGGTGATTTGTAATGATTCATTGTTTATATATCAATGACTTTCATATTTTAAATGAATCATTTTTATAGAAACCATTTTTGTAAGTCCTCATTTACTTTACTTTTTAGTTTACTATTTCCCAGTAAGTACAATTACTCATCCATTGACATTTCCCTTTTTGCTGTGCAAAGTATTTCATTCTGAAATACTTTGATGTGTATTTTGTCCAGTGTGTCTTACTCAAGCTTCATGGAAATTTAATTATCAGTTGTTTTTGTCTGATATTCTTAACTTCCACTCATTTACTGGGATGTCATCACTTTGTTCTTCTTTAAAACTGAGTAATATTCCATTGTGCATATTGACCACATTTTCTTTATCTGTTCATCTGTTGAAGGACACCTAGGTTGGTTCCATAGTAAAACTCTTGTGAGTTGAGCTACTTTCTAGCATTGATGTGGCTGCATTACTGTAGTATGCTGATTTTAAGTCTATTGGAAATAGACACACAGTCCCAAGGGCCCACACTGGGAATAGCATTCCTACAGAGTATTTATACATTCACCAATTGAAGGATTGTTCATTGTATCTAGTTTTCCACAGTGTTTTAGTTTTGTTTTGTTTGTACCAGGGATTGAACCCAGGGGTACTTAACCACTGAGCTGCATCTCTGATCCATCTGCCCCCTTTATTTTTCTTAAAGGTTTTTTTTTCTTTTGATTCAGGGTCTCATTGAATTGCTTAGAACCTTGCTAATTTGCTGAGGCTAGCTTTGAACTTGCAATCCTCTAGTCTTAGCCTCCCAAGTGGCTAGAACTTAGGCACAGGCCACTGTGCCTAGATAGTTTTTCACAGCTATAAAGAAAGCTGCTACAAACATTGGTGTACAGGCATGCGAACCTAAGTTTTCATTTCTGTTGGGTCAATTCTTAGGGGTGGCATTGCTGAGTCATTAGGTAACTATAGGTAGAACTCTGTAGAAAATTTCCATTTTTCTTTCAAAATCACTGTACCATTCCTAATTTCTACCAGAAAAGTATGAAAATCCCAGTTGCTCCACATCCTCACCAACATTTCACACTGTCATTTGTTCTTGTTTTGTTTTCTCTTTTTATTGAAGCCTTTCTAATAAATGAGTAGTGGCATCTCATTTCAGCTCCAGGTTATGTTTTCCTAATGAGCAATGATGTTGAGCTTATTTTTATGTCTTCTTGCCCATTGGTAGGTCTTTGGCAAAGTGTCGGCTCCAATCTACTTCTCTTTTAAAAAATATCGTTTTCTTTCCTTACTAAGTTATACGAGTTGTGTACACTGGGTTGAGATCTATGTTTTCCAAATTTTTCTTGCAATCTGTGGCTTTTCATTCAATTTTCTTCATAGCATCTTCCGAAGAACAGAAGTTCTTAGTGGTGTTGTTTTTCCAGTTCTGGAGATTGAATCGAGTTGCTCTGCCACTGAGTGTTGTTATTTATTCTACTTGGAAAATCATGTCCTCTGTGAGGAACAGTTTTATTTCCTTCTTTCCAACATGTGTGTTTTTATTTCTTTTTCTCCTTAGTGTTGACTAGGAATGATAGGAGTGGGCATCTCTGCCGTGAGATTCCTTTAGTATGGCAATCACTTGATTAAAGGCTCTTTCCGAAGACTAGTGGGCAGCATCAGTGGGGGAGGTGAAGCTTCAGACCCTGAGACAACTGAAAAGACAGAGGATCCTGTCTGCTCATCACCTCCCATCCTTTTATTCAGCACCCCACCACTGCCATATGTGGTTCCCTCCCACCTGTGACTCTTGAACTTGGCCCTTATTCCTCATCCCTGTGGTCTGCCTGTCTTCTCCTCTATCCAGCTTCACTCCATCATTGAGTTTGCCTGGCAGCCTTTTCCCTTCCTCCATCCTGTGGTTCTTCCAGCCCCAGGTCAGGCCATAGGCCCTTCTTCCTCTGCTCAGAATGAGGCCCTCCATGTCCAGGATCACTATTCTCAAGGGACCTAAATGTGGTCTGCCCTCTGGGATTCCCAAGTCAGGGTTCCTTTCCATTTTTGGAAGCACCCATGTCAGGCACTGATCCCATGCTCCAACTTCACTCCCTTTCTACTCTGCCCCCTGACTGCAACTCCTCCTGGAGTCCCTTGCTTCGTGGTTGGTGGCAAGGTCTCTGGAGCCAGACCTCATAAGTCCAAATCACAGCTCTAGAACTAACCAGCAGGGAGACCTTGGATAACTACTTAGCCCCTGGTCAGTCAACTTCCCTATCTGTAAAACAGGGATTGTGGTATAATTCATGTAAACCACATAGAACAGTGGCTGTACCAGAAGGTGCCCTGTGTGTTGAATACAGACCACAATAAATGTTGATGAGGATGTGGGGGGAAAGGTACACTCATACACTGCTGGTGGGACTGCAAATTGGTGTAACCAATCTGGAAAGCAGTATGGAGATTCCTTAGAAACCTTTAAATGGAACCACCATTTGATCCAACTATCCCTCTCCTAGGTCTATACCCAAATGACTTAAAATCAGCATATTACAGAGACACAGCCACATCCATGTTTATAGAAGCTCAATTCACAATAACTAAACTGTGGAAACAGCCTGGATGCCTCTGAATAGACGAATGGATAGAGAAAGTGATATATATATATATATATATATATATATATATATATATATATATATATATACCTAATGGAATATTACTACTCAGCATTAAAAGAAAATAAAATTATGTGCAGGTAAATTAATGGAATTAGAGAACATCATGCTAAGTGAAGTAAGCCAATCCTCAAAAACCAAAGGCTGAATGTTCTCTCTGATAAGAAAAAATGGAGGAACTTTGATGAGGCAAAGGGGAGGCAGAGGTGAGGATGGGGCATGGGGATAGGAAAGATGGTGGAATGAGATGAACATCATTACCCTAAGTACATGTATGAATGCACATATGGTGTGATGCTACATCAGGTACAAGCATAGAAATGTAAAGTTGTGCTACAGTTGTGTACAATGAATTAAAATGCATTGTGCTGTTATATATAACTAATTTAAAAAAACAAAAAAAAACCAAAACAAAATAAGAAAACCTAAGGCTAGCATGGTCTGCTCCAAAGCTCAATAGACCCAGTATTTATGATTCTAGAACCACTCCTGACCTTTTTCCATGACCCAATGCATGTCATCCCTTCTTGTGCTAAAACAGAAATCGACACAAAATTTGAAGGTAGACTGTGACTCAAACATCATTGCATTCTCAGTAGAAACACAATTGACCAAGAGAAATCTGAAAAAAAAATGTTCAACATTACTAATCCTTAGAGAAATGCAAATTAGAATCATAATGAGATACCCTCCCACACCTATTAGAATGGCTATTATCAAAAAGACCAAAGAACCAGTGGCACATGCCTTAATCCCAGTAACTCAAGAGGCTGAGGTGGGAGGATTATAAATTCAAGGTAAACCTCAGCAACTTAGTGAGACCTGATCTCAGAATAAAACTTAAAAAGGTCTGCAGTTTGTATCAGGGTAATGTACCCCTGGGTTCAACTCGAGTATAAATAAAAGAAAGACAAAATATATTAAGTACTGGTCTGGATGTGGAGAAACTAGAATTCTTGTAGAATGTTTGGTGGAGTTTAAATTAGTCTAGTCATTAGGGAAATCAATATGGGAAGTTTCTTTAAAAATCGAAAATAGAGCTCAGTTGGTAGAGTGCTTGCCATGCATGGACAAGGCCCTGGGTTCAATCCCCAGCACCAAAAAAAAAAAAAAAATTACCCTACAGTCCAGACATCCAACTACTTGGTATATATCCAAAGGAAATGGCAGTGTATTAATAGATATCTGCACCCCATGTTCATTGCAGTAATATTCTCAGAACCTAGAAATGGGAAAAGCTGTGTCTATCAGTGGGTGAGTTGATACAGAAAATGTGGTTTAGTAATATAAGGGGACACTATTTAGTCTTTAAATAAAATTAGGAAGTCCTGTCACTTGTGGCATTGAATGAGGCCAAAGGACATTTTACTGGGGGAAATAAGCCAGGCATAGGACAACTATCACATGATCTCACCTACATGTGGAATCTATAAAAGTTGAACTCATAGAAACAGAGAGCAGAATGGTGACTGCCAGGGGCCCAGGAGTGGCTGGGCTGTGGATGGGGGAGATGCTGGTTCCAGGAGGCCAAATAGCACTTAGATGAGGGGGATGAGTTTAAGGGATCTATTGTACAATAAGATGACTACAGTTAATAATAACATACAACAGAATGAGTACAGTTGATAATGTTATATACACTGGAAAATGACTCAGAGAGTAGATTTCAAGGGTTCTCAACACAAAAAATAATATGAAATAATGTATATGTATACATGATTCAAAATATGTTTTATGCCATAAATATGTACAAATTATTATCATTATGTTATCATCATCATCATCATCATCAGGGATTGTATGGAGGGTTGCTTAACCATTGAGTCACATCCCCAGCCCATTTTATGTTTTATGTTGAGACAGAAGTATGTCATAAAGCCCACCCTGGAAGTGAGGGGAAACTGGGAAGATATTTAGTTGGTAGCTTGCTACCTCCTCCCCAAAATAGAGCTTTGTTACAACAGAAAGGAAGAAGTGGCGCTAGGATAAGCGAGGAGCACTGCCTACTTCCATTAGCACTGGGCCTGAAAGGGGGATAACTAACCATCACCAAACTTCTCCCCATAAACCATATGACATTGTCTCTGTATTAGCTGCTTTCTGTTGCTCTAACAAAATACCCAAGAATGGGTACTTTATAAAGAGATGAGGTTTATTTAGCACAGAATCCAACATTTGGTAGCCCCTGAGACTGATCTTTGCTGAGAGTGATTACAACATGGTGAATGGCATCATGGTGGGAAGACATGCCAGGGGTCGAGTCTGAATGGCCAGAAACTGGGGAGGATGAGTCTTGTTCTCTTTATAACACCCCCTCTCACAGGAACTAACAGGGACCCATGAGAAGTTCATTACTCCCTTCCAAGGGCCTCATCCCCAGTGGCCAAATTACCTCCCACTAGGCCCCACCTCTTGCAGGTTCTACCCCCTCAACACTGCCGCACCGAGGACCTAGCCTCCAGCCTATGAACCTTTGGGGGATAAACTACATCCATCCTCACAAGCTCCAACAAAGCCACATTGTAAGAGCAGGATGTCCCCGACCAGAAGTGTGTATGTGAGGCCAGGGGAAGGTTGATATCAGTGGTCACAGGAAGCAGCCAGAGCCCCCATTCCGGAACCTCTCTGATGTCACACTTGTAGTCATGGTACTCTGGGTGCCAAGCCAGGAGAAGGAGCGGTTGGCTCTCATTTGTTTGAGAGCAGGCATCGCAGCATGACTGTATCAAACAATTTATTGTCCCCACCCCGACCCCCAGCCAGATCCTGGCTATTCTCAAGTCTCTGGGCTTGTTTCACTGTGGCAGCCCTGGTGTCTCTAAGTGCTGTGTTCTTTATGTTTCCATGAGTTTCTGGGCCAGCTGTGGGTTCTCAAAAAGAGACAGAAGGGAAATAGACAGTGAGAGTGCAGAGGCAGGGAGGTGGAGGGAGGCCAAGAGGGGAAGGAGGATATTTAGTGGGAAGCACAGAGATGTGGGGAGCCTGAAGATTTGGGGGGGGGGGCTGTTGGAGGCTGGTAATGCTGGTGACATTTGGTGGAGGGAATGGGGTCTGTCTCTAGCCTGGATATTCAGATCTGTCCTTAAGGTGTGTGGGTCTGACCTCATGGGGGCTCTGGGTTGCCCCCGACTAGAACGGAGTCTGGCTCTGATTTCAGAGGCCGAGCACTGGCACAAAATGGAGAGTGGGCCTACCCAGTGGTCTCCGGACTTCTCTGCCTCCTGAGTTTGTATAGCCTCATTGGCATGAATTTTTCAGACCCAGGAATCTTGCACAGAGGTAAGGCCTCAGACTCCTGGGAGAAGGAGGTGGCACCCCAAGGCTGGTGCCTACAGGGGTCATTTGTAAAGGGCTAACCCCACCTGTGGCCTCAGGATCCTTCTTGCCCTGGCACTTCATTTCCCAAGCCACTGAAGTGTGAAAAACAGAATCCTGGAGGTTTTCCAGTTGCTTTAGAAGGGAGGACGGGGCAAGAAAGGCAGCAGGCTCTTCCAACCACGCAGTTACCCCTTCCTCCTTCCCATTTCACACCTGACTCCAAGCACTGATCACTATTCCACAGGGGGGAGCTCCATGTAGAGCTCCTGTGCTGGACAGCCCTTCTCTCTGACTGCTGCCCATCTGAGTGGTCAGCTTGCTCAACAGGGACTGGGGTTCCCCTGCCCTTCTCCTCCCCAACTTCTTGATGCCCAGTGATGCTATGGGGCTGCCCCAAGCATCAGAGTGATACAAGGGCCTCCTCCACTCCCACACCTTTCTCCCTGCCAGGCGCCTTCGAGCAGTACTCTGAGACTGTGTACATGGCACGAGTTAATGGCAGGTTGTACCACATGCCGTGGTGTCCCACGTGTTATTTTCACCGCCTGCCCCGAACCTTCCACTGCAAAAGGTGTGACATCTGTGTGGAGGTGAGTGCTCCTCCTCCCTGTCCACTCACCAACCTATCTCCGTGCACCTGGCCAGGACCAGGAACCTCACATCATGAGTGGGCCAGGTGGGGGTATCAGACCATGTTCCCAGAGTGCCACATGTGGCACTCTGGGAACATGGTTCACAAGAGCAGTCAGCCTGTAGTGGAAGGGCATTTTTTTCATCCTTTTCCAGTACTTGAGGAAATGGAGGCCCAGAGTTTTCATGTCCTGGTCCACGTGACACCAGGCAGGTTTTGTCTCTAAAGACCTCACTCAGGACAGGTGACTTGATGAGCCATGGGGTCCTAACTGTGCTCTCACTGAGATGGGAACCCTTATGTAAGGTCAAGAGCAGGCGGCCTAGAGGGCTGCGTTATGGGAGGCCCCAGGATTAGGGAGTGATGGAGGCCATTCCAGAAGGACCCTCGGACCTGTCTCCTCTCCCCTAGGAGTTCGACCACCATTGCAGGTGGGTGAATAACTGCGTGGGGCACCGAAACATCCTGCTCTACCTGCTACTCCTCGTGTCCCTGTGCCTCTATCTGGGTACCGTGCTGGCCACCTGCGTGGTTTTCATCACACGCAGGAGGAACATGGCATTTTTGGACAAAATCATGACGTATCCACACAGTCCCAAGGGCCCACACTGGGAAGAGCTGGTGTGGTGGGGAGGGAGGGGCAAACAGCCCAGTAGGGTCAGGGTGACAGGGGAGGGGCTGACGTGGGCGGGGCTAGAGGGAGAAGTCACTTGGCAGGACCTGTGAAGGACATTTGGAAGGCCAGTGGAGTCAGGAACATGGACGAGATAGGATGCCTGTGGAGTTAAGAACCTAGGGGCCCACAGAGTAGGGTAATGAAAGTTGAAAAGGGACAGGTGGGAGGACAGTGTAGTGGAGGGAGGTTTCCCTTGGTTGTACTGGACTAACTGTCCAGTCCAGGGAGGGAGAGCCATGGGCAGTGCTACCTGGGGCGGGAGGTAAGGAGGGAGCAGTGGGGTCGAAAGCGGGGCCAGGGAGGAGCTCTTCCATGGCTTCCCTTCTTAGCCTGTGCACAGCATCCTAGTGGCTGTACCCGCTGGGGCCCTCCTGGTCCTGCTCATCCTGCAATTGTTCATCAAGGCAGTGTCGGTGGGCACCGCCAGGCGACCCTATGAGGAGAAGGTAAGTGGTGAGTGTGTGTGCCCTTGGCTGTGTGGAGGCATCTTGCACCTCTTCAATTAGACACTTTGTGCGCTTTCTCCACTGCCCTTGGCCTTGATGATACCTCATGAGTCCTTCCAGACCCACCTCTGAAGATGCAGCTCAGATATTTCTATACCCTGGAGCTTGGGGCCATTCTGCCTCCTGGGTGCATTGCATTGAAAGCCTACTGTGTGGGCTGGGGATGTGGCTCAAGTGGTAGCGCGCTCGCCTAGCATGCGTGCGGCCTGGGTTCGATCCTCAGCGCCACATACAAACAAAGATGCTGTGTCCGCCAAGAACTAAAAAATAAATATTAAAAAATTCTTAAAAAAAAAGAAAGCCTACTGTGTGCTGGGTGTTCTAGGTGGTGGTGATTTGAGGGATGGGTGTAGGGGTGAGTAAGTACATCATGCACTTGTGTTGATAAGCAACCTGCCATCAGAATAACACTGGGAGATACCAGGAACACTCTGAGCAAGTGGTCAGTCCTGAGTGGTGTAGCCAACTGGAAGAGACTGGGAGTTTGGTGAAGCCCACGCTGTAGAGGAGAACATGCCACTCTCTGTGTCCTATGTGTGCTTTTGGAGAGGCAGACAGGAGGGCATTGACTGTGAGAGGTACAATTTTGTAGAAAGGCACAGAAATCTGAAAGTAGGGTGTTAACAGAATGATGAAGAAATGGATCCTAGTTCAAGCACAAGGTGACATGGGCAATGAGGTTGACCCTATGGGGGTCAAGATTAGAAAGGCCCAGAAAGCCAAGCTTGGAATTTTATTTGGAAGAACTGGAAACCTGGGAGCCATGAAAAATTTTGTGAAAATGTCATTCATTGAGGGGTAATTAGAAACAGTAAATTCACCCTTTTTCATCTATAGTTAGGGATTTTGACAATGACATTGTGTACTCTCCATCAAGATCAAGGTTAACCAGTTTCACTACCCCAGAAAATCCTGTCATCTTTTGTTGTCATTTTCTCTCCCTGAGTCCTTGTGGTTTTTCTCTTTCCGGAATCATGCATCAATGGTGTTTTGAGCTTTCTAGTCTGGCTTCATTCACTGAGCACGATGCATTTGAGATTCATCTATGTAGTTGCTCACATCAGTAGTTTATTGTCTTTTGTTTCTTGTAGTATTGTATTTCCCTACAGACTATTTGTACATTCACTAATTGAAGTATTTTTACTTTGCATCTAGGTTTTGGCAGAATTTTTGTTTTGCTTTTGTACCAGGGATTGAACCCAGAGGTGCTTAACCACTGAGCAACAATCCCAGCCTCACCCACCCCACAACCAGCACCCTTTTTGAAAAATTTTTAACATTTTGAGAAAGGGTCTTACTAAGTTGCTTAAGGCCTTCCTAAGTTACTGAGGCTTTGAACTTGTCACCCACTTGCCTTAGCCTCCCAAGCCATTAAAGTCATGGGGAACTGTGCCCAGCCAGTTTCAGGCAGTTATAAATAAAGCTGCTACAACAACCATTGATGCATAGACATGTGGACATAAGTTTTCATTTCTGTTGGGTAAATTATTAAGGGTGGCATTGCTGAGTCATGAGATAAACATATAGGACGTTTTAGAAAACAACTCTACTGTTTCTATTTTGTACCAGCAATGAATGAGAATTCCAGTTGCTCCACATCCTCACTAGCATTTGACACTGTCATTGGTCACTATTCTCTTTTGTTTTCAAATTGTAGCCTGTCTAATAAATGAGTAGTGGTATATCACTTGGGCTCCACTCTGTATTTTCCTAATGACTAATGATGTTGAGCATATTTTTGTGTCTTATAAGCCATGGGTATATTGATGGTGAAGTGTTTGCTCCAAACTTTGCCCATTTAAAAAAAAAAAAACTGTGTTGTTTTCTTATTGAGTTTCAGGAGTTCTCTATACTGGATTCAGATGTATGTGTTGCAAATCTTTTCTTGCAATTCATGGCTTGACATTTCATTTTCTTCATCGCATCTTCCAAAGTGCAGGAGTCCTTAGTGTTGATGTTTTTCCAGCACTGAGGATCGAACCAGGGGTGCTCGACCACTGAGCTTCTTCCCCAGCATTCGTTGTTGTTCACTCTAAAAGGAACCTCATGTCCTGTGGAGCAGTTTCATTGCTTTCTTTCCCATCTGTGTCTTTATTGCTTTTTCTTTGAGCATCCACTAGGAATGATATAGTGGGCATATTTGCCCTGGGATTCCTTTAGTATGGCAATCACTTAACTAAAGGCTCTTTCAGGAAGACTGGTGGGTGGCATCAGTGGGGGAGGGGAAGCTTCAGACCCTGAGATAGCTGAACAGACAGAGGAGCCTGTCTGCTCATCACCTCCCATCCACCACTGCCATATGTGGTTCCCTCCCAGCTGTGACTCCTGTGCTTGGCCCTTATTCCTCAGCCCTGTGGTCTGCCTGTCTTCTCCTCTCTCCAGCTTCTAGTATCATCATTGAGTTTGCCTGGCAGCCTGTTCCATTCCTCCATCCTGTGGTGTTTCCTGCCCTAGGTCAGGCCATAGTCCATTGCTCTTCCTCCTCTGCTCAGAGTGAGGCCTTCCAAGTCCAGGATCCCCAAGTCTCAAGGGACCTAAATGTGGTCTGCCCTCTAAGATTCACCAGACAGGGCTCCTTTCTATTAATGGCAGCACTAATTTCAGGCACTGATCCCATGCTCCAACTTTCACTCCCACCATACTCCATTCCCTGACTGCAACTCCTCCTAGACTCACTTGCTTGGTGGTTGGTGGCAAAGACTCTGGTGAAGACCACATAAGTTCAAATCGCAGCTCTAGAACTGAGCAGCAGGGAGATCTGGGGTATGCTACTCAGCCCCTGGTCACTCAATTTCCCTATCTGTAAAACAGGGAATTGTGGGTTAATTCATGTAAACCTCATAGAAGAGTGGATGGCACCAGAGAGTGCCCTGTGTGCTGCTGTTACATCACTACCATTCCTTCACATGGTCATCTACACATGTTTGTGCTCATCTTAAAAGTCATACAAGTCCCAGCCTTAACATCCCAGGCCTCTACTCCACCTGTTGTACCTTCTGGGCCTTATTTCCTGAAAGAGTTGACCTTGTTCACTAGCTCCCCCTTCACTTCCTGGCCCAGCTCTGCCCAACCCTTGCTGTCAGGATGATGCTCTCATTAATGGCCAAATGCAGCAGACATCTTCAGACTACTCTTTCTGGTCTAGACACAGCCTCTGAAACCAGAAGTCGCTGTCTCAGCACTTAACTCTCTGGGCTTCTCCTCTGCATGTACCTGGGTGGTGTGAGCTGGGTTGCCTACATGGTTCCCATGATACTCTCTCTCTGCTCTACCCTTTCCACTCCCCTTGGTGCACAGGGCCTCAGGTTGCAGCTGCCCTCACCCACTGAAAGTAGGCTGACCATGCTGTTTGCGGTGTACTTTCCATCCCCAGTGCAGTGATGGGGCTTTGTTTTTTTGCTACTCGGTATTAAACCCAGGGGCACTTTACCACTGAGCTACATTCCCAGTCCCTGCTACTTTTTATTATGAATCAGGGTCTCACTAAGTTGCTGAGGCTGGTCTCAAACCTGCCTTAGTTTCCCAAGTCACTGGGATTACAGGTGTGTGCCACCCTGCCTGGTTGGACCCAAGCATTTTGGTGCCCTGAAATATTTCTGTTGGGGGTGCATCTCAGTGGTAGAGTGTGTGCTTAGCATGTGCAAGGCCCTGAATTCTTCAATCCCCAGCACACAGAGAAAAGACATCTGAATCAATGAGTGAACCGTCAAACAGAAGAACCAACATTTGGGGATAGAAGGAAAGAGGAAAGGAACAGAGAGAAGAATTGTGTCCTGACCCCCCAGGATAAGGAGAAGAAGAAGAGACAACAGGAAGTTGGGCAGAAGATGGGGCAAGAAGAAGATGCTGCTGGATTTTGGTCCTGTGGTGTGTGAGGGTGTTTGAGACACAGAATTGGAACAGGAGCCCCAAGAGTGGAGCCAGTGAGAGAGGATGGTCTTGGTGCCTCAGAGCTGTTGGATTCCAGTTGTGTGTGATAGGGTTCCATGTCGGGGGAGGACGGTATTCACATTTACTGCTCAGTTCTTAGAAATTTACTATCATTCCTTAAACATTTTCTATACTTTATGTACGATCAATATTTTCTACACATGATATATATCTAATCAAATATTCTTTCTCAAAGTTTAAAAATTCTGTAATTTTTAATGCTCTGCTATTAATTAATTTATTTCTTCTGGTACTGGGGATTGAACCCACAGGTGCTTTACCACCAAAGCTGCATCCCTAATCTTTGCTCTATTTTGTTTTGAGATAGGGTGTCACTAAATTGTTGAGGGCCTTGCTAAGTTGTTGAGGCTGGCCTTGAACTTGTGATCCTCCAGCTTCAAAATCCCAATTCCATGGGGTTACAGGTGTGTGCCATTGTACCTGGTGGTATATTCATTTCTTATGTGCTGTGAACACCTTAAAGGAGGCAGAACCTCATAGAGGACATTGATTCGAGTTGCTTTTTGGACATATTCCAGAGCTGTTCTGATGTGGAATCGTCTTTCCTTCAGTGGAGGAGAGTGTTGAAGATGAAAGTCTTCGTGTGTAGGCCATTGGAGACTTGGGGTGGATAGAGGTGCTGCTGGCCCACTTTCCACTATAACAGAGTATTTTCTACCTAAAGCTCATGAAGTTGAGGTGAAACTCAACCTGTTCTGGAAGGAGGGGTGGTCGAGGCTGATGGATGGACTCAGGGGAAAGAGAAAGTAGAATAAGGGAGAGGAGAAGCCAGTCAGAGTCCTGGGAAGGACATGACCTTTGAGCTTGACCTTTCCTGCTTTGTGTACTGAAGGTCTTCAGCTCAGATTTTCTTGGAAAATCTGATTTTTGACTAGGGAAATATGTCTGGGCATCCCCTGCTGCCACTGGTCTCCCAGATAATAAAACTCAATGAAGGTAGATTTTTAGAAAAATCGAGTGGTAAGACAGTCAAGTGGGAGTGGGGTGGTGACACGATCTTTGGATCAGTTGAGCAGAACAGCAGGAGACAGACCTTAAAAGGTACCTGGAAGGATGAGGTGAGAGGACAGGTGAGGCCAATGGAGACAGAGCAAGGATCCTGCAAAGGGAAGCACTAGGGGTTGAGAGCCCTGAGAAGGCAGGAGAGGTGGGTGCTGGGTCAGCACTGTCTGGGGACAGTTGCTCACAAGTGGGTAAAGGGAGGTCATGCTTCCTGGGAGCCTGGGAAGACAGGAGGCCCTGGGTCACTCTTGGGCACCCCTGTAACTAGAGCCTGGCCACAGGCCGAGGTTGAGCCCTGGATTGACTGACCAACTTAGCGAGGGTCCCTGGGAGATGGCGGTACCCAGTCCTGCTGATTCTGAGCTCCTCTTCCCTTCCTCATCTCCCTCCAGTATGACAAGGCATTCAATGTGGGCTGCCCAAGAAATTGTTACATCGCACTCTGTGCACCCTTGGGACCTAAGTAAGTTGGTAAACCAAGGGCTCAAGTGGTGGACCCTGGGGCTGGTCGGGGGGGTGAAGCTTGGTCTAGTTCCCTGGTCCCTGACCCCAGCTCCCAGCCTTAACACTCCTGTTCCTTTCCTTTGGGGTTTTCTCCAGGGCACTCTGGGAGTTTCTGGGAATTTCACTCTTCCTTGGTGTTGTAGGTTCTTGCCCCAAGAAATGTGCTCGAGGGGAATGGCAGCCTGGATAAGGCTCTTGGGCTCTGTGCTTTCCCAGCTGAGGGTGAGAGTGGTCAGTGAGACCAGGCCAAGGTGGGTAGTGACTCCTTGAATTTGGCCTGTTGCTTCCCAGGTACATGTCCGAGGCGGTCTGCATTCAGGTGGACCAGGGGACCAACTGGGGGCCAAAAGAACACCTTAAAGACCTCCTTTGGCCCAGGTGCACCACTCAGGCCCCCCCAAGGAGTGACAAGGCTGCACCTGTACAGAAGGTAAGGAATATCGGGTGTGCATTGAACCATGAGGGTCTGTGGTTGCACATGTGTTGGGGGAAGCCCCGGATGGAGGGCTGGCCCTGAAGCTGAAGCACTTGGAGCATAAGAAGTGGGATTATGGACCTGGAGGGTGTAGGGTCCAGGTCACAGGGCTTCAGAGCACACCCAGGTGTCCCTGGGTAGAGAAAGAGAAAAGACTGAAACACACTTTCTGGTTGGCTTTGTGCCAGTCCTTACTTCTTTGGTCCCCAGTTTCCTCATCTATTAATGAGGACTGAGACTAATCTAGTAGTTTATGTCTTAAAGAAAATTATGTTTCTTTTATATGTGTGTGTGTATGTGTGGTGTATGTGTGTATGTATGTACATGTATAAATATCAGTTGTAGATGGACACATATACTTATTTTATTTGTTTATTTTTATGTGGTGCCATGGATTGAACCTAGTTCCTCATGCATGTTAGGCAAGCACTCTACCCCAGAGCCACAACCCCAGCACTCCAGATTCTTTATTTATGGAAATTTTTGACATACAATGTGAAACACTTGTGTGGAGCATTAGGTGTACAGTGGGGTGGGTAACCCACAGTGTCCCCCATGGTCTCTTGTAGTAATGTGGTGCCAGCCCTCTCCCTTGTCCTGACTCTAGGCACCAAGTGACTTGACTGTGAGTTGTTGGGTGGAGGTAGGGAGATTCCCCATGTACTGACTCTGTGTTTACCTTCTCATCAGCCCAGTGGTGCATTGGGAGGCTTCCAAGGGAGGCTTGGCCTCCTATTCTCCCTTCACACCCAGCAATGCCAGGACAAGCACCAGAAGTTCGTCTCCTGAGCCCCATGTAGGGGTCTCTTGTTCCTGAGCCCTCACTCCCCTGTTGAGAGTGCCAAGAACCCCATGTCTGTTATATACACATGTTTGGTGCTGCTTCCTATGGCAGCTGTGCCTATGTGTCCTAGGTTCAGGGAAGTGTGGGTGGAGGCTCTGAGGGGCTGGGACAGAGCCCTCCTGGAAGGGAAGATCCTTGCTCTCTGGAGACTCAAGCTCATGAACCAACACTGCCTGACTCTTGGCCAGAAAGGATTCCATATAATAGGAAGGGAACTTGTTTATTATGAGTCCTAATAGGCTATTAGATTAGTCAGAAATTACAAAGTTTCAGTTAAACATGAGTAAGTTTTGGAGATATAATGGCCAATAAGGTTGTTCCAGTTAATTTACTGCACACTTGAAAAGTGATAATACAGTTGGGTACATGGGTGCCCATCTATAAGCTCAGCTACTCAAGAAACTGAGGCAGGAGGATCACAAGTCAAGGATCAGTAACTTAAAGAGAATTGTGTTCTGTATCCAAAAAAAAGTTTTGGGGATGTAGGTCAATGGTAACACACCCCTGAATTCAATCCTCAGATGTGGAAAAGGAAAGAAAAATTGACCATCAGTTTTGTGGGTTTTCTGTTTGTTTGAGGTGGAGTTCCCAGTATGTTGGCCAGGCAAGTCTTGAACTTCTGAGGTCAAGCAAACCTCCTATGTAAGTGTGCTGAGTCCTGGAAGGCAGGTGTGCACCACTGGACTGACTAGAAAAGGGATTGTAAACTGGGTTTGGTGGCACATGACTAATTCCAGCAACTCAGGAACTCAGGCAGCTTTAGGCCAGCCTCTGCAATTAGCAAGACTGTATCTCAAAATAAGAAGAGCCAGGGATAAAGCCAAGTGGTAGGATGTCCTTAGGCTCAACCCCCAAGTGCTGGGGGAAAGTGTGTGTACACACACACACACACACACACACACACACACACACACGCACACACACATAGATATAAAGATATATACACACACATATATATATATTTCATTATATAGGAGGATTAGGAGATTTTAGATTTCTGCTTTGGGGCTAGTATGAATAAGCATGAAAACTCATGTCCTTGAGCATGCTAGGCAAGAGCTCTACCATTGAGCCACACCAGAGACCTTACATTTAAATTTGGGTTATTTTCTCACTGTTAGTTATTAGAGTACCCCACTTTTATCTCTTTTTTTTTTTCCATTTTTTGTGGTATGAGGTGGGGCTTCCTCTGATGCTCAGACTGGTCTCAAATTTGTGGGCTGCAGTGACTCTCCTGCTCCTGATTTCTGAGCAGGGGGGATTACAGGTGCATGCCACCACACTTGGCTGTACAATCTCATATTGATAAGACATTTTACATGGGATTGGAATCCCAGAATAAAAAAACAGCAATTTAAGATGACTGGGCATAGTGACGTCTGCCTATCATCCCAGTAGCTCAGGAGGCTGAGGCAGAAGGATCATAAGTTTGAGACCAGCCTGGGCAGTTTTAGCAAGACCCTATCTCAAAGTAAAAAGGGCTGGGAATGTAGCTCAGTGGTATAATGCTCCTGGCTTCAATACCTAGTACTTCCAAAAACAAATTAAAGAATAAAAACATTATGGCTGGGGATGTGGCTCACTGTTACAGTGCTTGCCCAGCAGGCATGAAGCCCTGGGTTAGAGCCTTAGCACTACATAAAAATAAATAAAATAAATGTATTGTGTCCATCTACAACTAATATTTTTTTAAAAAATAAACATGAAAGCTGGTCTTTGTGGCACATGCCTGTATTTCCAGCTACTCTGCAGACTGATACATAAAGATCACTTGAGTCCATGAGTTTGAGATAAGCCTGGGGAAAATGGTGAGGCCTTAAATCCCAAATAATAATAATAATAATAATAATAATAATAACTTGTGTAGCCAAGCACGTTGGTTCACCCCTGTAATCCCAGAGGCTCCAGGTAGTGGTAGGATGATCACAGGTTTGATGCAGGTGTTGGGGTCTTAACAAGACTCTTGTCCCAAATTTGCAAAAGGGTAGAGGGACTGGGGATGAAGTTCAGTGTTAAAACACCCCTGGATTCAGTCCCCAGTCCAGCAGATCGGGGAGGAAAAAAGCCAATTTGACTCCATAACATTAAGACCTTGGGAATAAAGGTAACTGGTGGTAATGTTTAGCAGGTGCTTACCAGCTTGATGCTCTGGGTTTAATCCCAAATACCAAACAAAAAAATTAAAAACCCTTTATGTGTATATCCCAAATCACAAATGAATATCCTACTTTTTCAAATTTTTTACATTTTGACTCAGAAATGAAATATTTAGCATGTGTGTCCTTGGGGAACCAGAGAACAGTACATATTATGGGTTTTGTCCCATTATTTAACTAGCAAAATGTATTAAAAATCAACTCAAATATCATTAGTAGTAAATTGGTTAAAAACATGGCATGACCATTTAATGTACTACTAGATTATTTGAAATGAATTTAGGGGAAAAAATTGTAATGTTTTCCTGGGTTCAGTAGAGCATGATTGTAATCCCAGCAGCTAGTGAGACTGATTTAGGATGTTTGCAAGTTCAAAGCCAGACTCAGCGACTAAGCCAGGAACTAAGCAATTTACTGAGACCCTGTCTCAAAAAATAAAAAGGCTGAGGGTATGGCTGAGTGGTTGAGTGCCCCTGAATTCAATCACTGGTACTCCTCCTCCTCCCACCTAAGAAGATCTGAAACAATAAACACTGTATAAAGTGGGTTCTTGGTTTCAAATCCCTACATTTGTATTCCCTGAAGTACTTAAGTTGGAATGGGCCTGCCTCCCTGTGTTCTCTATCTGTGTAAAGCCTAGAGCAGAACCAGACATAACCAAGCATCCTTCTTCCTGTTTGCTGTCCCCTGACTTATGCTCTTGGCTTAAGCCTTTTCAATTAGGAGCTACTCTGGTTGGGGATGAACAAGAGGAAATACAGGTTTAACACTTCTGTCCCTCTCCCCAAACAAACCCAGCACTCCATTTCCATTCCTCTGTTTGGATCTTTCCTGTTGATTTGCAAAATAAATATGGAAAAGTAGAGTTTTAGAAAAGGAGACCATTTAGAATTTAGTCAAATATGTGTATGGGTTTGTTTTATGTATGTTGATGTTTATCTCTGAAATTTGATAGTATTAGAGCAATTCAAACCACAACTCATGTCTGAATTTCTCTTTGTTAGGACATGGCAGAGCAGGGGGCTCAGTTGCCACAAACCTTCAGGGTCCTCAAAGGAAAGCCAACGGAGCATCCTCTAGCTGTGTGGGGTGTCAACAAGTATTATAACGCCAGCACCTTGAAGAAGAAAAATCTCAGATTTCCTCCTACTGGTGAGACCTCAGACAGTGGTAAAAGACTGAATCCCATGGAAACTTGTGAAGCACTGATAGATAAAAAGATCATTTCTGGAAAAATAAAAGGTAAACTGTATTGTTCCTACTTTCTCCTACATAGATACTGCTTTTTGTCAACTCTCGGGAAGGCTCTTGAACATCACCTGGAGATTGAGGATTTCATTGATCTCATAATTTTGTTACAAATGGAATTGGATCTGTTACATTTTCCTCCATATTTCTTATACATTATAATTCAACATGGTAGTGGGATTCACAATTGTTCCATGTTGTTATATTTACTTTGTTTTTTTTTCCTCCTCATGGGTTTAAATGATTTTTAGTTGAGAAGGAAAAATTGTGGATTTTTAGACATGTTTATGCTAGAGATATGTTTTTTTGTCATTGGCCTAGAGGAATTTTTCTTTATAAATGCATAGACCTTCAAATAAAAAGCATTTTCTATTCAAAAATTACATTCAACTACATAAAAATAAATACCTTACCTCAAAGAAGTACTTATTCCTCAGGAATAGAATCTAAGTGGGTAAGAGTTGAAGGATACTGGGTTTTTAAAAACAGTTTGTGTAAGGCAGCATCAGAATGAAGTCCACGTGGTGCAGTTGGTTGACTGATCCCTGGAATATCTTTGGAGATTTAGTTAGACTCCAATTCTCCTCACTGGTTCTCCTGCTTTCACTTCTTGCACTGAACTTTAAAAGATGCAACATCATTTCTCTCATTTCTCTCTGTGCAGATTTTGCCCATTACAACCCCAAGATATATAATTTTTATGTAATATGTTTTCCATCCCTAAAGACATTATATAGTTTTAAAAAATAATCTAAGTATGCAAAAATCATATGTGGTTGGATAAATTCTATTTAATATGTTTACATAATCACAGAGATATAGGCTATGTTTAAAAAAGAAGTAGACTTCTTTGCAAGTAATACTGATCTTGACTTTTTCTATAAATAACTGACCTGGTATCCTTAGGCAAAGGTCATACTTTTACCTAGAACTTCTGTGTCAACTAGTAAGTTGCATTTACAAAGAAACAAACCATGTCAAATATAATTCTTTTCCCAGTTGCCATGTTTGGTGGCTTTATATCCCCTTGCTCCTTGGTACTCAAGAATATTTGTCATATCACCTTTACTGCTTAAGAATGATTCTAAAACAAGGAATGTTTTATTTTAATACAGCTTGGGTGGGTATTGTTTTCATTACACTTTGGTGGGTACAGGGTACCTGGGATTGAACCCAGGAGCACTCAACCCCTGAACCACATCCCCAGCTCTATTTTGTATCTTATGTAGAGGTAGGGTTGCATTGAGTTTCTAAGCACCTAGATAAATTGCTGAGGCTGGCTTGGAACACAAGATCCTCCTGTCTCTGCCTCTTGAGCCCCTTGGATTATAGACTTGGAATTACCAGGCCGGGACTCATTACATTTTAATAACTTGATTGAAGTATAATTTACATTCCATGAAATCCAATCATTTGAATGATCAACTCAGGTTTTTGAAAATGTGTTTTTAAGGTTTCATTAAGATTATAGAGTTAGTAGCTGAGTCTTATATAATTTTTTTAAGTTACTATTAGTACCATATTTCTAGATAAGTAATTCTGCTTAAAATGAAATTGGTTTTAACACATTTCTCTTGCTCCTCTTTTATATTATTTTTCTTTTTGTCATAGAAATTGTTTCTGTGGTAAATTGTTAACATTCCTTTCCCTTTCATTTTCAGAGAAGGATTGTTTACCTTCTGGAACACCTGCAGTAAGTTGATGATGTATTTCTTATAGGTCTTGCTCTAATTATTGTTACCAAAAGAAATCTGTTTTTCATTTTCTTAATTTCTAAAATAAGAGGTAGGGCTGGGTTTGTGGCTCTGTGGTAGTGTGCTTGCCTGGCATGCATGAGACACTGGGTTTGATTCTCAGCACCACATACAAATAAATAAAATAAAGGTTCATCAACAACTTTAAAAAAATGTTTAAAAAATTAAATAAGAGGTAAAGAAGTATTTAATGTTTCTAAAGAGCACTACAGAATATTTATCATAATGTGTATTTACTTTTCCATATTTCAGAAAATCATCTTTAATTTTAATTGAATATATTGTAACCAGTGAGGTTTAGTCATTTAAAAATTAGCTATGGAAAAAATAACTTCTTAAAGTTTGCTTAATAAAAGGAGACTTGGTCACATTTTAATCTTTGACTGTTCCTGGCTTGTCTTCCTTTGCTCCTGAACATAGCTGAACACCAAGGGGCCAGAAACATTAGCAATAATAATGGAGGAAGATGATGGTGATGGAGAAGTGCAGCCTTTTACTGCCCCAGGACATGGCCACACAAGACCAGTGAGTAACTAATGACCTAGTGTGCACATTTGTGTTCGAAAAACAGCTGTTTGCATTAGACTTTCAGAGATAATTTCAAAAAGCTTCAAGTTTAAAATTTTTTACTCTGAGAAGATTAAGATTAAATTAAAGTTTTTACCTAAAGAGTCCTCATCAAATACCACTTTTTTGAAAAATAAAAATCGATGGCTTCTTTAAAAGTTAGAATACTTAACTCACTGCTTTTTTCTTTCCATGTTTTGTCCCGTTTTCCAGAGAGATCATCTGTTGCTCTGTTTTTTCTGTGTTTCATAATGTGGGTAACTCTTCTACCTAAAACTTAGATCTCTCTTCTTCCCCAGATTATGTACTTTATTTCTCATTTTGACATTTCTCTCAAAGCCTTAATGGCATCTAAAGACATTTGAGAGTTAAATTCCTCACCTGATGAGGGAGAATTTCAGTAATAATGAGCTTAGATGGAGCTAGGGAGAGAAGTAGTAAGGGGGCTGGACTGTGATGTCGTGGCTCTGAGGACTGCCATTGGATTCCCATCTCATGACAGATGGCTATGTTTTCTATATTCCTTACAACTGACTCTTTGAAGTGAAAGGGAGGGTAGGCATTATATTTGTATAAAATGTTTTGAGACTGGATTAATGATAGATTATTTTAGTGGAAACTACCACAGTGAAACGTAAAGATACAAATGAAAACAACTTTTAAATGCAATAGCATCAGTGAGCTGTGAGACAGTTTCAAGGGTTTTCATGATGTGTAATGAAGTTCTGATAGAAAAAAAAAACAACCCAAAAGTCTATCTCACAAAAGCTATTAACAGCTTCTTCAAATGAAATAAAGTCAAAAGTACTTCTACCAACCTGAATAAATAAATGTCTTGTCTCTTATAAAAGTATCTTTAAAAGATAAAACCATTTAACTAAAAATAATAACAGTGAAGGCCGGAGATATGCTTGCAAAATGACAATTAGAGCTTCCAGGCCAAGAACAACAACCCTAAGATTATTGTCCTGTGTGACATGGGGTGTCACATGATGGTGGATTGTGATCATTCAAAGATGCAAACATTCAAAAATAAGAGGGAGTCTTACCTAATCACTAAGCACCTTAAGGCCTTGGTTTAATCCCAACCACCACACACCAAAAAAAAAAAAAAAAAAAAAAAAGAAAAGAAAAAAGAAAAAAATGTGTTTAAAAATCCCTTCATATATCTATTGCCAATCACAAATGAATATGTAACTTTCACCTACATACCTTTTGACCTAGAAATGTAATTTTTAGCATGTGTGTCCTAGGGAAACCATAGAACAGCATAGACTATGGTTTGTGTCCCATTATTTTGATAGCAAAATGTAGCAAAAAGTCAACTCAAATATCATTAGTAGTAAATTAATTAAAAATATGGCATGACCATTTAATGTACTACTAGATTATTTCAAATTAATTTAAGGAAAACAAAAAAGATGTAATGTATTGCTGAGTTCAGTGGAGCATGACTGTAATCGTAGAAACTAGTGAGGCTGATTTAGGAGGTTTGGAAGTTCAAAGCCAGACTCAGCAACTAAGCCAGGAACTAAGCAATTTAGTGGGACCCTGTCTCAAAAAATAAAAAGGCTGAGGGTATGGCTGAGTGGTTGAGTGCCCCTGAATTCAATCACTGGTACTCCTCCTCCTCCCACCTAAGAAGATCTGAAACAATAAACACTGTATAAAGTGGGTTCTTGGTTTCAAATCCCTACATTTGTATTCCCTGAAGTACTTAAGTTGGAATGGGCCTGCCTCCCTGTGTTCTCTATCTGTGTAAAGCCTAGAGCAGAACCAGACATAACCAAGCATCCTTCTTCCTGTTTGCTGTCCCCTGACTTATGCTCTTGGCTTAAGCCTTTTCAATTAGGAGCTACTCTGGTTGGGGATGAACAAGAGGAAATACAGGTTTGACACTTCTGTCCCTCTCCCCAAACAAACCCAGCACTCCATTTCCATTCCTCTGTTTGGATCTTTCCTGTTGATTTGCAAAATAAATATGGAAAAGTAGAGTTTTAGAAAAGGAGACCATTTAGAATTTAGTCAAATATGTGTATGGGTTTGTTTTATGTATGTTGATGTTTGTCTCTGAAAATTGATAGTATTAGAGCAATTCAAACCACAACTCATGTCTGAATTTCTCTTTGTTAGGACATGGCAGAGCAGGGGGCTCAGTTGCCACAAACCTTCAGGGTCCTCAAAGGAAAGCCAACGGAGCATCCTCTAGCTGTGTGGGGTGTCAACAAGTATTATAACGCCAGCACCTTGAAGAAGAAAAATCTCAGATTTCCTCCTACTGGTGAGACCTCAGACAGTGGTAAAAGACTGAATCCCATGGAAACTTGTGAAGCACTGATAGATAAAAAGATCATTTCTGGAAAAATAAAAGGTAAACTGTATTGTTCCTACTTTCTCCTACATAGATACTGCTTTTTGTCAACTCTCGGGAAGGCTCTTGAACATCACCTGGAGATTGAGGATTTCATTGATCTCATAATTTTGTTACAAATGGAATTGGATCTGTTACATTTTCCTCCATATTTCTTATACATTATAATTCAACATGGTAGTGGGATTCACAATTGTTCCATGTTGTTATATTTACTTTGTTTTTTTTTCCTCCTCATGGGTTTAAATGATTTTTAGTTGAGAAGGAAAAATTGTGGATTTTTAGACATGTTTATGCTAGAGATATGTTTTTTTTGTCATTGGCCTAGAGGAATTTTTCTTTATAAATGCATAGACCTTCAAATAAAAAGCATTTTCTATTCAAAAATTACATTCAACTACATAAAAATAAATACCTTACCTCAAAGAAGTACTTATTCCTCAGGAATAGAATCTAAGTGGGTAAGAGTTGAAGGATACTGGATTTTTAAAAACAGTTTGTGTAAGGCAGCATCAGAATGAAGTCCACGTGGTGCAGTTGGTTGACTGATCCCTGGAATATCTTTGGAGATTTAGTTAGACTCCAATTCTCCTCACTGGTTCTCCTGCTTTCACTTCTTGCACTGAACTTTAAAAGATGCAACATCATTTCTCTCATTTCTCTCTGTGCAGATTTTGCCCATTACAACCCCAAGATATATAATTTTTATGTAATATGTTTTCCATCCCTAAAGACATTATATAGTTTTAAAAAATAATCTAAGTATGCAAAAATCATATGTGGTTGGATAAATTCTATTTAATATGTTTACATAATCACAGAGATATAGGCTATGTTTAAAAAAGAAGTAGACTTCTTTGCAAGTAATACTGATCTTGACTTTTTCTATAAATAACTGACCTGGTATCCTTAGGCAAAGGTCATACTTTTACCTAGAACTTCTGTGTCAACTAGTAAGTTGCATTTTACAAAGAAACAAACCATGTCAAATATAATTCTTTTCCCAGTTGCCATGTTTGGTGGCTTTATATCCCCTTGCTCCTTGGTACTCAAGAATATTTGTCATATCACCTTTACTGCTTAAGAATGATTCTAAAACAAGGAATGTTTTATTTTAATACAGCTTGGGTGGGTATTGTTTTCATTACACTTTGGTGGGTACAGGGTACCTGGGATTGAACCCAGGAGCACTCAACCCCTGAACCACATCCCCAGCTCTATTTTGTATCTTATGTAGAGGTAGGGTTGCATTGAGTTTCTAAGCACCTAGATAAATTGCTGAGGCTGGCTTGGAACACAAGATCCTCCTGTCTCTGCCTCTTGAGCCCCTTGGATTATAGACTTGGAATTACCAGGCCGGGACTCATTACATTTTAATAACTTGATTGAAGTATAATTTACATTCCATGAAATCCAATCATTTGAATGATCAACTCAGGTTTTTGAAAATGTGTTTTTAAGGTTTCATTAAGATTATAGAGTTAGTAGCTGAGTCTTATATAATTTTTTTAAGTTACTATTAGTACCATATTTCTAGATAAGTAATTCTGCTTAAAATGAAATTGGTTTTAACACATTTCTCTTGCTCCTCTTTTATATTATTTTTCTTTTTGTCATAGAAATTGTTTCTGTGGTAAATTGTTAACATTCCTTTCCCTTTCATTTTCAGAGAAGGATTGTTTACCTTCTGGAACACCTGCAGTAAGTTGATGATGTATTTCTTATAGGTCTTGCTCTAATTATTGTTACCAAAAGAAATCTGTTTTTCATTTTCTTAATTTCTAAAATAAGAGGTAGGGCTGGGTTTGTGGCTCTGTGGTAGTGTGCTTGCCTGGCATGCATGAGACACTGGGTTTGATTCTCAGCACCACATACAAATAAATAAAATAAAGGTTCATCAACAACTTTAAAAAAATGTTTAAAAAATTAAATAAGAGGTAAAGAAGTATTTAATGTTTCTAAAGAGCACTACAGAATATTTATCATAATGTGTATTTACTTTTCCATATTTCAGAAAATCATCTTTAATTTTAATTGAATATATTGTAACCAGTGAGGTTTAGTCATTTAAAAATTAGCTATGGAAAAAATAACTTCTTAAAGTTTGCTTAATAAAAGGAGACTTGGTCACATTTTAATCTTTGACTGTTCCTGGCTTGTCTTCCTTTGCTCCTGAACATAGCTGAACACCAAGGGGCCAGAAACATTAGCAATAATAATGGAGGAAGATGATGGTGATGGAGAAGTGCAGCCTTTTACTGCCCCAGGACATGGCCACACAAGACCAGTGAGTAACTAATGACCTAGTGTGCACATTTGTGTTCGAAAAACA
This sequence comes from Urocitellus parryii, assembly GCF_045843805.1. Taxonomy (NCBI): domain Eukaryota; kingdom Metazoa; phylum Chordata; class Mammalia; order Rodentia; family Sciuridae; genus Urocitellus; species Urocitellus parryii. The sequence continues at coordinate 86,933,210 of NC_135537.1, read as the reverse complement.
GCTGTTTGCATTAGACTTTCAGAGATAATTTCAAAAAGCTTCAAGTTTAAAATTTTTTACTCTGAGAAGATTAAGATTAAATTAAAGTTTTTACCTAAAGAGTCCTCATCAAATACCACTTTTTTGAAAAATAAAAATCGATGGCTTCTTTAAAAGTTAGAATACTTAACTCACTGCTTTTTTCTTTCCATGTTTTGTCCCGTTTTCCAGAGAGATCATCTGTTGCTCTGTTTTTTCTGTGTTTCATAATGTGGGTAACTCTTCTACCTAAAACTTAGATCTCTCTTCTTCCCCAGATTATGTACTTTATTTCTCATTTTGACATTTCTCTCAAAGCCTTAATGGCATCTAAAGACATTTGAGAGTTAAATTCCTCACCTGATGAGGGAGAATTTCAGTAATAATGAGCTTAGATGGAGCTAGGGAGAGAAGTAGTAAGGGGGCTGGACTGTGATGTCGTGGCTCTGAGGACTGCCATTGGATTCCCATCTCATGACAGATGGCTATGTTTTCTATATTCCTTACAACTGACTCTTTGAAGTGAAAGGGAGGGTAGGCATTATATTTGTATAAAATGTTTTGAGACTGGATTAATGATAGATTATTTTAGTGGAAACTACCACAGTGAAACGTAAAGATACAAATGAAAACAACTTTTAAATGCAATAGCATCAGTGAGCTGTGAGACAGTTTCAAGGGTTTTCATGATGTGTAATGAAGTTCTGATAGAAAAAAAAACAACCCAAAAGTCTATCTCACAAAAGCTATTAACAGCTTCTTCAAATGAAATAAAGTCAAAAGTACTTCTACCAACCTGAATAAATAAATGTCTTGTCTCTTATAAAAGTATCTTTAAAAGATAAAACCATTTAACTAAAAATAATAACAGTGAAGGCCGGAGATATGCTTGCAAAATGACAATTAGAGCTTCCAGGCCAAGAACAACAACCCTAAGATTATTGTCCTGTGTGACATGGGGTGTCACATGATGGTGGATTGTGATCATTCAAAGATGCAAACATTCAAAAATAAGAGGGAGTCTTACCTAATCACTAAGCACCTTAAGGCCTTGGTTTAATCCCAACCACCACACACCAAAAAAAAAAAAAAAAAAAAAAAAGAAAAGAAAAAAGAAAAAAATGTGTTTAAAAATCCCTTCATATATCTATTGCCAATCACAAATGAATATGTAACTTTCACCTACATACCTTTTGACCTAGAAATGTAATTTTTAGCATGTGTGTCCTAGGGAAACCATAGAACAGCATAGACTATGGTTTGTGTCCCATTATTTTGATAGCAAAATGTAGCAAAAAGTCAACTCAAATATCATTAGTAGTAAATTAATTAAAAATATGGCATGACCATTTAATGTACTACTAGATTATTTCAAATTAATTTAAGGAAAACAAAAAAGATGTAATGTATTGCTGAGTTCAGTGGAGCATGACTGTAATCGTAGAAACTAGTGAGGCTGATTTAGGAGGTTTGGAAGTTCAAAGCCAGACTCAGCAACTAAGCCAGGAACTAAGCAATTTAGTGGGACCCTGTCTCAAAAAATAAAAAGGCTGAGGGTATGGCTGAGTGGTTGAGTGCCCCTGAATTCAATCACTGGTACTCCTCCTCCTCCCACCTAAGAAGATCTGAAACAATAAACACTGTATAAAGTGGGTTCTTGGTTTCAAATCCCTACATTTGTATTCCCTGAAGTACTTAAGTTGGAATGGGCCTGCCTCCCTGTGTTCTCTATCTGTGTAAAGCCTAGAGCAGAACCAGACATAACCAAGCATCCTTCTTCCTGTTTGCTGTCCCCTGACTTATGCTCTTGGCTTAAGCCTTTTCAATTAGGAGCTACTCTGGTTGGGGATGAACAAGAGGAAATACAGGTTTGACACTTCTGTCCCTCTCCCCAAACAAACCCAGCACTCCATTTCCATTGGACCTTTCCTGTTGATTTGCAAAATAAATATGGAAAAGTAGAGTTTTAGAAAAGTTTTAGAAAAGTAGAGTTTTAGAAAAGGAGACCATTTAGAATTCAGTCAAATCTAAAATTATGTGTATGGGTTTGTTTTATGTATGTTGATGTTTGTCTCTGAAAATTGATAGTATTAGAGCAATTCAAACCACAACTCATGTCTGAATTTCTCTTTGTTAGGACATGGCAGAGCAGGGGGCTCAGTTGCCACAAACCTTCAGGGTCCTCAAAGGAAGGCCACCGGAGCATCCTCTAGCTGTGCGGGGTGTCAACAAGTATTATAACGCCAGCACCTTGAAGAAGAAAAATCTCAGATTTCCTCCTACTGGTGAGACCTCAGACAGTGGTAAAAGACTGAATCCCCTGGAAACTTGTGAAGCACTGATAGATAAAAAGATCATTTCTGGAAAAATAAAAGGTAAACTGTATTGTTCCTACTTTCTCCTACATAGATACTGCTTTTTGTCAACTCTCGGGAAGGCTCTTGAACATCATCTGGAGATTGAGGATTTCATTGATCTCATAATTTTGTTACAAATGGAATTGGATCTGTTACATTTTCCTCCATATTTCTTATACATTATAATTCAACATGGTAGTGGGATTCACAATTGTTCCATGTTGTTACATTTACTTGGGTTTTTTTCCTCCTCATGGATTTAAATAATTTTTAGTTGAGAAGGAAAAATTGTGGATTTCTAGATATTTTTGTACTAGAGATATGTTTATTGTCAGTAGCCTAGAAGGAATTTTTGCTTTATACATGCGTAGACCTTCAAATAAGAAGTATTTTCTATTCAAAAATTACATTCAAATACATAAAAATAAATACCTTACCTCAAAGAAGGACTTATTCTTCCGAATTAGAATCTAAGTGGGTAAGAGTTGAAGTGTACTGGATTTTTAACAACAGTTTGTGTAAGGCAGCATCAGAATGAAGTCCACGTGGTGCAGTTGGTTGACTGATCCCTGGAATATCTTTGGAGGTTTAGTTAGACTCTCCTTCCCCACGTTGGTTCTCCTGCTTTCACTTCTTTGCACTGTACATTAAAAGATGCAAAATCACTTCTCCCATTTCTCTCTGGGTAGATTCTGCCCATAACAACCCCAAGATTCATAATTTTTATTTAATATGTTTTCCGTCTCTAGTGTCATATATATAGTTTCACAAAATAATCTAAGTATGCAAAAATCATATGTGGTTGGATTAATTGTATTTAATATGTTTACATCATCACAGAGATAAAGGCTATGTTTAAAAAAGAAGTAGACTTCTTTGCAAGTAATACTGATCTTGACTTTTTCTATAAATAACTGACCTGGTGTCCTTAGGAAAAGATCTTACTTTTACCTAGAACTTCTGCGTCAACTAGTAAGTTGCATTTTACAAAGAAACAAACCATGTCAAATATAATTCTTTTCCCAGTTGCCATGTTTGGTGGCTTTATATCCCCTTGCTCCTTGGTACTCAAGAATATTTGTCATATCACCTTTACTGCTTAAGAATGATTCTTAAACAAGGAATGTTTTATTTTAATACAGCTTGGGTGGGTATTGTTTTCATTACACTTTGGTGGGTACAGGGTACCTGGGATTGAACCCAGGGGCACTCAACCCCTGAACCACATCCCCAGCTCTATTTTGTATCTTATGTAGAGGTAGGGTTGCATTGAGTTTCTAAGCACCTAGCTAAATTGCTGAGGCTGGCTTGGAACACAAGATCCTCCTGTCTCTGCCTCTTGAGCCCCTTGGATTATAGGCATTGAATTACCAGGCCAGGACTCCATTACATTTTAATAACTTGATTGAAGTATAATTTACATTCCATGAAATCCAGTCATTTGAATGATCATTTCTGGTTTTTCAAAATGTATTTTTAAGGTTTCATTAAGATTAAAGAGTTAGTAGCTGAGTCTTATATAAATTTTATTTTTAAGTTACTATTACTATCATATTTCTAGAGAAGTAATTCTACTTAAAATGAAATCGGTTTTAACACATTTCACTTGCTCCTCTTTTATATTATTTTTCTTTTTGTCATAGAAAAGTTTTCTGTGGTAAATTGTTAACATTCCTTTCCCTTTTATTTTCAGAGATGGATTGCTTCCCTTCTGGAACATATGCAGTAAGTTGATGATGTATTTCTTATAGTTCTTGCTTTAATTAAGGTTACCAAAAGAAACCTGTTTTTCTTTTTTTTTTTAATTTCTAAAATTAGAGGTAGGACTGGGATTGTGGCTCAGTGGTAGTGTGCTTGCCTGGCATGCATGAGACACTGGGTTCGATTCTCAGCACCACATACAAATAAATAAAATAAAGGTTCATCAACAACTTTAAAAAAATGTTTAAAAAATAAAATGAAGTAAAGAAATATTTAATGTTTCTAAATAGCACTCAAGAATATTTATCATATATGCTTATTTACCTTTCCATATTTCAGAAAATCATCTTTATTTTTTAATTGAATATATTGTAAACAGTGAGGTTTAGTCATTTAAAAATTAGCTATGGAAAAAATAACTTCTTAAAGTTTGTTTAATAAAAGGAGACCTGGTCACATTTTAATCTTTGTCTTTTCCTGGCTTGTCTTCCTTTGCTCCTGAACACAGCTGAACACCAAGGGGCCGGAAACATTAGCAATAGTATTGGAGGAAAATGATGGTGATTGAGAGGTGCAGCCTTTCACTGTCCCAGGACATGTCCATACAAGACCAGTGAGTGTCTAATGACCCTGGTGTGCACATCTGTGCATGTGTGTTGAAAAAACTGCTGTTTGCATTCGAATTTCATAGATAATTTCAAAAAGCTTCAAGTTTGAAATATTTTACTCTGAGAAGATTAATTTAAGATTAAATTAAAGTTTTTACCTAAGGAGTACTCATCACAAACCACATTTTTGAAAAATAAAAATCGATGGCTTCTTTAAAAGTTAGAATACTTAACTCACTGCTTTTTTCTTTCCATGTTTTGTCCTCTTTTCCAGAGAGGTCATCTATTGCTCTGTTTTTTCTGTGTTTCATAATGTGGGTAACTCTTCTACCTAAAACTTAGATCTTTCCTCTTCCCCAGATTATGTACTCTATTTCTCATTTTGACATTTCTCTCAAAGCCTTGATGGCATTCTAAAGACAGTTGAGAGTGAAATTCCTCCCCAGCTGAGGAGAATTTCAACAGTAATGAGCTCAGGTGGAGCCAGGGAGAGAAGTAGTAAGGGGGCTGGACTGTGATGTGGTGGCTCTGAGGACTGCCATTGGGTTCCCATCTCATGACAGAAGGCTGTGTTTTCTATATTCCTTACAACTGGCTCTTTGAAGTGAAAGGGAGGGGGGTAGCCATTATATTTGTTAAAATATTTTGAGACTTGATTAATGATAGATTATTTTAGTGGAAACTACCACAGTGAAACATAAAGATAGAAATGAATCTTTTAAATGCAATAGCATCAGTAAGCTGTGAGACAGTTTCAAGGGTTTTCATCATGTGTATTGAATTTCTGGTAGAAAAAACTAACCCAGAAATGTATCTCCCAAAAGCTAAATAATAGCTTCCTCAAATAAAGTAAAGTCAAAAGTACTTCTACCTACCTGAATAAATAAATGTCTGTCTGTTATAAAAGTATCTTTAAAAGATAAAACCATTTAAATAAAAATAGTAACAGTGGAGGCAGGAGGTATGCATAAGTAAAATGACAATAAGAGCATCCAGGCCAAGAACAACTACCCTAAGATTCTTGTTCTGTGTGACATGGTGTGTCATGTGATGGTAGAGTGTGATCATTGAAAAATGCAAATATTCAATAATAAGATGGAGTCTTAGCTAATCACTAAGGAAAGAAAGAATTAAAAAGTGAAAAATGAGAGATGGAGCAACAGAAATGCTCCTGCATTACTAATGGGATGCTCCACTCCAGAAGAGGGTTTTTTCAGTTTCCCACAAAATGAAACATGACCTTACCACATAACCCAGCAATGTGTTTCTAGGTATTTACCCCCATGCATTGAGATGTGTCCACACATAAACCTGTGCAAAATTTTTATAGCATCTTTATTCATATTTGCTAAATCTGGAACGAGATGTGTTTCAAAAAGTGAATGTGAGGACTGTGTGCAGTTCAGTGGTAGAGCACATGCCTAGCCTGCTGAGGCCCTGGATTCCATCCCCAGCACCACAATATAAACAAAAGAAATCCAATGTATGTGCTACATCCATACAGTAGAATAGTATTCATGGATAAAAACTGAGATATCATAACACCAAAAGGCATGAAAGAATTTTATCTTATCTCTTTATTTATGACAGGGAAATAACTTGGATAATTGACTACATGCCTATGGTGTGGGCATATTATTCTCTGAAAGATCTTTAAGAGCATAGTGCTTAGTGTTGCCCTTCCATCTAAAGGGGCTAGATGCTCTCCAATTCCAAGTGTAGCGTGTGGGCTAGAATTGTTCAATCCATGCTAGGGTACTTGCCTAGCATGTAAGTTTAGGACATCTCAAGTATGAGGAGTTTTTAAAAATCATTGATTGCAGGGATTCAGGGGTGTGAAGAGGATGAGTAGTAGGTTTTTAGGGCAGTGAATTTATTCAGTATGATGTTATAATGGTAGATACACAGGACAATATTCATTTTTCAAATCCCATAGAATTATATAACCCAATACAAAGAGTGAAGTCTAATGTCAAGTGTTAGCTTTGGATTAATAGAAGTACGTCCATATTTGTTCATTTGTGGTAGAGTGCTTGCCCGACATATACGAGTCCCCATGGTTCAAGCCCCAGCACCTCCAAAAAACAACAAAAGTGTATTATCTATATATTGTATCCACAATAGGTATCATTGTAGTAAGTATACTGCACTGTAATGCAAGATATCAATAAGAAAATGAGGCGCCAACATGGGAACATTTCAGGATCCACATTTTAAGACCCAGTATGCATTTGGAAAAATCATTTGCAAGGCTATCTAGTTGTCTTTTCAGTTTTGGAGAAGGTCAGCGGGATCCCTTAAGTGTTCTTCCTGTGTCAGAGGCAACTTAGTGAGGGTCCCTATTGTCTGCTCACTTTTAAACCTAAAATTTATACTAAAAAATCCATTAATTAGAAATAATTTCACTTCTAGAAACTTAAAGGTAATAATCAAAAATTAAAGAATACAAAGATTTTATAAAGGTGATTGGTTAAATTATGAAAACACCCATATTAAGGCACTATTCAATTTAGCCATTAGAATCATTTTATGGTCAGTTCTTAGGAATGATGTAACTGGCATATAGCTTTTGAAGGAAGAGAGTGTCAGTATATCCAAATCATTTTGAAATGTGACTTTTAAAAAGCGTGTGAAGTTTTAACAGGATAGTCCACATTGATAGAAGGATTGTCATCATTTTTCTTAATACTTTTATGCATCCTAGGTTGATTTTGTTTTCTTTAAGCAAATGTATTGTATTTATACTTAACCCAGAAAAGATGAAGCTGCCAGGCCTTGAGGGCACACACCTGTAATCTCATCTTCTGGAGAGGCTCAGGCAGGAGGATCTCAAATTGGAGCCTGCCTGGGCAACTTAGAGATACCCTGTCTCCAAATAAAGTGAAAAGAGGGCTGGTGTATAGCTCAGTGGTAGAGCACTTATTTGCCTAGCATATTCCTGGGTTCAGTTCCTGCACCACCTCCTACAAAGAAAGGGCAGTGGTGGGGGGAGTTGGTGAAGAAAGAATTGAGGGAGGAAAGGAGGGAAGTTGAAGAAGGAGGAGGAAGAAGAGGAAGAGGAGGAGAAGGAAGAGGAGGAGGAGGAGGAGAAACAATAAAGGAAGGGGAAGGGGGGGAGGATACAAACTTCAAGCAGGGAGAGAATGATAACCTCATTTTACTCACTGTAGTATTTATAGTGATTTTCTTTGTAGAATGCAGAGAGGCTAGAGATGTTGTTCAGTGGTAGAGTGCTTTGCCAGCATGCACAAGGCCATGAGTTTGGTTCTAACACCACACACACACACACACATACACACACATACACACACACACACACACACTCAAAATAGTTCCATTAACTTGATAAATTATATTATAACTTGTTGAGCTACCTTAAAATGTCATAAATGCTATACTCAATGGTTGTACACCTGTGATCCCAGTGACTGGGGAGGCTAAAGAGGGAGGAACACAAGTTTAAGTCCAGCCTTAAGAAGTGGGGTAGACCCTATCTGAAAAATTAAAAAGAAGGTTTAAGGATGTAGTTCACTGGTAAAGCCACCATGGGTTCAATAAAATATCATGTCGTTTTGATGCTGACATGAGTGTATTAATGGTCTGTTTAACTGTTGACTTTTAGAATTTAGAACAATTAAAAACAACTGTTTTCCAAACAGCTTATAAAAGTTATGGTTGTGACTAAGAGAGGTTTGGGGCAGGTATTAAAATATGGGTTGTTTAAGTCAATTGTATTCATAAGTAGTCTTCAGGCCTTAGTTGAAAGTACATAAAATGTTTTGCTTCTAAATTATGCACTTTTTATTTTCTCTTTGCAGTACCCACTCCAGAACATGGCGAAATGGCTCACAAGTTAATGCCTCACATCTTGGGAGCCAAGGAGGTTCTCCAGAAAAAAAACTATGAATGGCATCCTACTCTTTTAATTTTCTGGAAAGGAAAATGTTAAAAAATTTAATAATTAAAGGGTTCATTGTTTTAAAGGACTGGTACCATTAAATTTTCCATTTTAGCCCTGTTAAGTGGACAACTCAGAGGCATTGATTACACTCACAATATTGTACAACCTTCTGTTTCCAGCACACTTTTGTCCCTCCAAACAGAAGCTCTGCCACCATGTAAGTAAGAATTCCCATTCCTCCTCCTCCACCCCTGGCTGCCACCATTCTTTTTTCTTTTCTTTTCTTTGTTCTAATTAGTTATACATGGCAATAGAAAGCACTTTCACACATCATACACAAATGGAGTATAGCTTCTCATGTTTCTGGTTGTACGTGATGTAGAATCACATCAGTCATGTGGTCACACATGCACCTAGGGCAATAATGTCTACTCTTCTTCCCACCCCATACCTGGCTCCCCTCCTTTCCCTCCCCTCTGCCTAATCCAAAGTAACTTCATTCTTCCATAGCCACGCTCCTTATTGTGAATTAGTGTCAAATATCAGAGAAAACATTTAAACTGTGGTTTTTGGAATTGGCCTATTTTGCTTACTATGATATTCTTAACTTCCACTCATTTACTGGCAGATGCCATCACTTTGTTCTTCTTTAAAACTGAGTAATATTCCATTGTGCATATTGACCACATTTTCTTTATCCATTCCTGTGTTGAAGGACACTCAGGTTGGTTCCATAGTAAAACTCTTGTGAGTTGAGCTACTTTATAGCATTGATGTGGCTGCATCACTGTAGTATGCTGATTTTAAGTCTATTGGAAATAGACTGAGAAGTGGGATAACTGGGTCAATTGGTGGTTTCATTCCAAGTTTTCTGAGGAATCTCCATACTGCTTTCCATGATGGTTACATCAATTTGCAGTTCTACCAACAATCTATGAGTGGGTCTTTTCCCCTACATCCTCACCAACATTTATTTTTGCTTGTCTTCTTGATAATTGCCATTCTGACTGAAGTGAAATGAAATCTGAGAGTAGTTTTGATTTGTATTTCTTGAATTGCTAGAGATGTTGAACATTTTTTCACACATTTGTTGATGAACATACATCTTCTGAGAATTGTCTGCTCAGTTCCTTAGACCATTTATTGATTGGGTTATTTGGTTCAGGGATATTAAGATTTTTGAAATCTTTATATATCCTGGAAGTTAGTGCTCTATCTGATATGCGTGTAGTAAAGATGTTCTGCTACTCTGTGGGCTCTCTCTTCACATTATTGATCATTCCCTTTGCTGAGAAGAAGCTTCTGAGTTTGAATCCATCCCATTAATTGGTAAGGAATATCGTTTTATGGCCCAGAATATGATGTTTCAATTAATTTATGAAGTGCCCTTAAAGGGAACGGGAGTTCTGTAGTTGTTGGGTGTTGTATTATATAACATCAGTTAGGCTGAGGTAGTTGATACTGTTCCTCCAACCTTCTATTTGCCCATTTAATGTATTTACTGAGAGACAGGTATCAAAATCTCCCGCAATGGTTGGTAACTGTTTCTCCCTTTCATTCTGTTGATTTTTGTTTCATATATTTTGAAGCTCTGTTACTTAGTGCAAGAGCATTAATTATTGTCGTATCTTTCTTCAGGATTTCTATTTATGCTAATACTTTTGCAGTTTATTTTATCTGATATTAATACAGCAGTTCCAACTTTTCGTTCTTTATTTTTGCATTATTATTTTCCTGACTTTTTAACTTTCAATCTATCTGTATCTTTAGATTTTAAGCACATCTCTTGTAGACATGATTAAGTCTTGATTTTTTAACCCATTCTGATAATCTCTGCCTTTTAACTAGGTGTTTAATTCATTCTGTCCAATGTACTACTGATATATTTGGACTTAGGCCTCATATTTTGCTCTTTGTTTCCTGTTTGTACCATCTGACCTTTGCTCTTCTGTTCTTACTTTTCTGCAGTCTTAAATTTTAACCATCAACTTAGAATTAATGTCTTTATTTAAAATGTAAAAACCTTCTAAGTCCATACACTATTACTTTATATTATTTTTTTGGTACCAGGGGCATACCTAGGGGCACTTAATCACTGAGCCACATCTCCAGCTCCTTTTTTTTAAATTTTTCGAGACTGGGTCTCAGTACAGTTTTTATGGCCTTGCTAAGTTGCTGAAGCTAGCTTTGATACTCCTGCCTCAGCCTGAGTCGCTGGGATTGCAGACATGTGCCACCACACTCGCCCAGTCCATACTAATTTTAACCTCCTATTATATGCCACAGTTCTGAGAAGAATTCCAGTTCCATACCTGATAAATCCCACCATACAATGCTGTCATTTTTCTTTAAACTGTAGGATATTTTTTAAATGAATTAAGAGAAAATGTGATAGTTTGAAACTATGCTCCTGCATAATTTACATAGTTACCATTTCTGGCACTCATCTTTCTGAGGATCTGATCATCTACTGGTACCACTTTACTTTCATCCAGAGACCTTCATTTAGTGTTTCTTGGAGTACAGGTCTGCTGGTGATGGGTTCTCCCAGCTTTTCTTTATCAGAATTGTCTCCATTTTCTCTTAATACTTTATATATTGATTTCAATACACAAAGTGTATACATATATAAAGTATATACATATATACACACATTATGTGTATTCATGTTTATGAAGTTATTTGGTTTTTTTGGCTTGATATAGAATTCTGGTTTGACAATTTTTCCTTTCAGCTCTTGTTTAAAAAATTAAACTATTCTTAGAATAGTTTTTTTATTTAAAGAAAAATTGCATGGATATAAAGACATAGTTCTCCTATGCTCTACACCCAACTGTCCTTATTATTATACCTTTTGTTAGTATGGCACACTTATTAGAATTGATGAACCAGTATATTCTGGAGAGATGATGGAGAAATAGTACACCACTGAGGTCATTTAGTTTTTTCAAATTTTTCATAGAATTCACCAGCAAAGCCAAAGAAACCTGATGTTTTCTCTTTTAGAAGGTTGTTGGCTTTTTATTTATTTTCCTTAATAGAAAAAAACCTATTCAGATTGTCTGTTTCTCCCTGTGTGAGTGTGAGTAGTTTAGTTTGTCAAGGAACCCATCTATTTTAGCTGAGTTATCAAATTTGTGCACATAAAGTGGTTTGTAGTAACTTTCTATTGTTTTTAATTTTATTGATTTTCTTTTCTTTTTGCTTGCTTTAGGCTTAAATTGCTCTTTTGGCTTTGGCTTTTAAAAGCTAGATTACTGAGTTTAGCTCACTCTTCTTCTCTCATCTGTGTCTTCAGTGCTATAAATTCCACTAAGTGCACTAAATGCTTACACAGTTCATTGGATAAATTGTTAATTTTGATAAATTGTAATTTCTTTTGTTGAATTCAAAATATTTAAAAATTTCCCTTGGGACTATTTTTACTCATTTGTTATTTACAAATGTATTATTGAATTCCCAAATATTTGGGGATTTTTCAGTTCTTTTTCTATTGGTGATTTTCAGCTTAATTTCGTTGTGATATAAGAATATATTTTATGAGCAGGGCCCGGAGAGCCAGGCCAACTGATTCGCGTGGCCTGCCCTGCGGCTACAGAAGGCGTGGCGCCTCAGTGAAGCCATTAATTGGCAAGCAGGGAGGTTAGGGAAGGCCATTAGGTGGAATCCCACCAGCCAAGCCCACACGGACCCTTGGGCCGAGCACGGGTTCTCAGAAGGGGAAGGAAGCGGTACAGTCCCATCCCCCACAGCGGACACTCCGCCGAGGCATTCAGCGGCCACCATCCGGGAAAGCTGAAGGATACACCGCCACTCTCCTTCAGAGTGCGACATCAAAACAGGTCGGTGTCATTCAGCTCACCCCCCAGACAGCGGGAATTCGCATAAAATCTCTCCTAGGCTTGCCGGGAGAGGGAGTATCAAGCTGAGCCTCCATACAGGCTAGTGGAAACCAGAGACACCTGACCTCCAACCCCTCCTCCCAGTAGCAGCCAAAAGGAAACCTGGCTAGCCAGCGCTGGGGGAGGGGCAAGCAGAAAAAATCAAAGTGATAGAGTGCCAGGGATCCCAGCAGCCTGCAGCAGGGCCCGGAGAGCCAGGCCAACTGATTCGCGTGGCCTGCCCTGCGGCTACAGAAGGCGTGGCGCCTCAGTGAAGCCATTAATTGGCAAGCAGGGAGGTTAGGGAAGGCCATTAGGTGGAATCCCACCAGCCAAGCCCACACGGACCCTTGGGCCGAGCACGGGTTCTCAGAAGGGGAAGGAAGCGGTACAGTCCCATCCCCCACAGCGGACACTCCGCCGAGGCATTCAGCGGCCACCATCCGGGAAAGCTGAAGGATACACCGCCACTCTCCTTCAGAGTGCGACATCAAAACAGGTCGGTGTCATTCAGCTCACCCCCCAGACAGCGGGAATTCGCATAAAATCTCTCCTAGGCTTGCCGGGAGAGGGAGTATCAAGCTGAGCCTCCATACAGGCTAGTGGAAACCAGAGACACCTGACCTCCAACCCCTCCTCCCAGTAGCAGCCAAAAGGAAACCTGGCTAGCCAGCGCTGGGGGAGGGGCAAGCAGAAAAAATCAAAGTGATAGAGTGCCAGGGATCCCAGCAGCCTGCAGCAGGGCCCGGAGAGCCAGGCCAACTGATTCGCGTGGCCTGCCCTGCGGCTACAGAAGGCGTGGCGCCTCAGTGAAGCCATTAATTGGCAAGCAGGGAGGTTAGGGAAGGCCATTAGGTGGAATCCCACCAGCCAAGCCCACACGGACCCTTGGGCCGAGCACGGGTTCTCAGAAGGGGAAGGAAGCGGTACAGTCCCATCCCCCACAGCGGACACTCCGCCGAGGCATTCAGCGGCCACCATCCGGGAAAGCTGAAGGATACACCGCCACTCTCCTTCAGAGTGCAACATCAAAACAGCGGACACTCCATCCAGGCAGTCAGTGGCCACCATCCGGGAAAGCTGAAGAATACACCACCACTCTCCAACAGCTTTCAACATTAAAACAGCCAGCAGCAGGACCCCGGAGATCCAGGCCAACTGATTCGCGCGGCCTGCCCCGCAGCTACAGTAGGCGTAGCGCCTCTGATTAGCCATTAATTAGCAAGCAGGGAGGTTAGGGACTGCCATTAGGTGGAATCCCGCCAGCCAAGCCCACCGCCCACGCCCGGAACAGGCCCAGCGATCTGCCAGCATTGTAGTCACGACACCCCAATTGGAATAGGGACAGAGCAGAGCCGCCTTCCACTCCCGGAACAGGCCCATAGAGCCGCCAGCGTGGTAGATACGTCACCCCAATTGGAGTAGGGGCACAGCCGCCGCCCGCACCTGCAAGGGAGACTTTTCAAGTATACAAGAGCAACATAAATAAATAGGGGGTAAATTTCAAAACACAACAGTTGCACCAAGCAGAAAGAAACGCGGGCAGTATGAAAAGACAAGGAAAGAAAGGACCACAAGCAATGCAGGTCAACTCAACTTTAGAAGAGGTAATAGCTGCAACAGATGGAATATCAGACAAAGAGTTCAGGATATATATGCTTCAGATGATCTGGAGTCTCAAGGAAGACATGAGACAGCAAAATCAGACAATGAAAGATCACATTGACAAACAAATCCAGGAAGTAAAAGATCAATTTCACAGGGAGATAGAGGTAATAAAAAACAAACAAATTGAAATTCTAGAAATGCAGGAAACAATAAACCAACTTAAAAACTCAATTGAGAATACTACCAGCAGAGTAGATCATTTAGAAGAGAGAACATCAGACAATGAAGACAAAGTATTTCAACTGGAAAAGAACATAGACAGCTCAGCAAGTCTCCTAAGAAACCATGAGCAGAACATCCAAGAATTATGGGACAATATCAAAAGACCAAATTTAAGAGTCATTGGGATACAGGAAGGCACGGAGCTCCATTCCAAAGGAATAAACAGTCTATTCAGTGAAATAATAAGAGAAAACTTCCCAGAATTGAAGATTGAGACAGAATCCCAAATCCTAGAAGCCTACAGGACGCCGAATGTGCAAAATCATAAGAGATCCACACCTAGACACATTATAATGAAGATGTCCAACATACAGAATAAGGAGAGAATTTTAAAAGCTGCAAGAGAAAGAAAGCAGATTACATTTAGGGGTAAACCAATCAGGATAACAGCTGATCTCTCAACACAGACTCTGAAAGCTAGAAGATCCTGGAATAACATATTTCAAACACTGAAAGACAATGGGCTCCAACCAAGAATCGTGTATCCGGCGAAATTAAGCTTCAGGTTAGAAGATGAAATTAAAACCTTCCACAATAAACAAAAGTTAAAAGAATTCGCAGCTAGAAAACCATCTCTTCAAAAAATCCTTGGCAAAACATTACAGGAAGAGGAAATGGAAAACAACATTGAAAACCAACAATGGGAGGTAGGACAGTAAAGGGGGGAAAGTAGTCAAAGAGGATAACAAATCAGGTTTAGTAACATCAATAAACAAATATGGATAGAAGAACAAACCATATCTCAATAATAACCCTAAATGTTAATGGCTTAAACTCACCAATTAAGAGACACAGGCTAGTAGAATGGATCAAAAAACAAGACCCAACAATATGCTGTCTACAGGAGACGCATTTGATAGGAAAAGATATACATAGACTGAAGGTGAAAGGTTGGGAAAAATCATATCACTCATATGGATCGCGGAAACAAGCAGGAGTGTCCATACTCATATCTAATAAAATAGATTTCAAGCCAAAGCTAATCAAAAGGGATATAGAAGGACACTTCATACTGCTCAAGGGAACCATACACCAACAAGACATAACAATCATAAATATATATGCCCCAAATAATGGTGCAGCTGTATTCATCAAGCAAACTCTTCTCAAGTTCAAGAGTCTAATAGACCAACATACAATAATCATGGGAGACTTCAACACACCTCTCTCACCACTGGACAGATCTTCCAAACAAAAGTTAAATAAGGAAACTATAGAACTCAATAACACAATTAACAACCTAGACTTAATTGACATATATAGACTATACCATCCAACATCAAGTAGCTACACTTTTTTCTCAGCAGCACATGGAACCTTCTCAAAAATAGACCATATACTATGTCACAGGGCAACTCTTAGACAATACAAAGGGGTAGAGATAATACCATGCATCTTATCTGATCATAATGGAATGAAACTGAAAATCAATGATAAAAGAAGAAAGGAAAAAGCAAGCATCACCTGGAGAATGAACAATAGGTTGCTGAGTGATCAATGGGTTTTAGAAGACATCAAGGAGGAAATTAAAAAATTCCTAGAGTTAAATGAAAACACAGACACAACATATCGGAATCTATGGGACACATTGAAAGCAGTTCTAAGAGGAAAATTCATTGCTTGGAGTTCATTCCTCAAAAAAAGAAAAAACCAACAAATAAATGATCTCATACTTCATCTCAAAATCCTAGAAAAAGAAGAGCAAAACAACAGCAAAAGAAGTAGAAGGCAAGAAATAATTAAAATCAGAGCTGAAATTAATGAAATTGAAACAAAAGAAACAATTGAAAAAATTGACAAAACTAAAAGCTGGTTCTTTGAAAAAATAAATAAAATTGACAGACCCTTAACCATGCTAACGAAGAGAAGAAGAGAGAGAACCCAAATTACTAGCATACGGGATGAAAAAGGCAATATCACAACAGACACTTCAGAAATACAGAAGATAATCAGAAATTACTTTGAATCCTTATACTCCAATAAAATAGAAGATAGTGAAGGCATAGATAAATTCCTTGAGTCCTATGATCTGCCCAGATTGAGCCAGGAGGATATAGACAACCTAAACAGACCAATAACAATAGAGGAAATAGAAGAAACCATCAAAAGACTACCAACTAAGAAAAGCCCAGGACCGGATGGGTATACAGCAGAGTTTTACAAAACCTTTAAAGAGGAACTAACACCAATACTTTTCAAGCTATTTCAGGAAATAGAAAAAGAGGGAGAACTTCCAAATTCATTCTACGACGCCAACATCACCCTGATTCCGAAACCAGACAAAGACACATCAAAGAAGGAAAACTACAGACCAATATCTCTAATGAACCTTGACGCAAAAATCCTCAATAAAATTCTGGCGAATCGGATTCAAATACATATCAAAAAAATTATACATCATGATCAAGTAGGATTCATCCCTGGGATGCAAGGCTGGTTTAATATACGGAAATCAATAAATGTTATTCACCACATCAATAGACTTAAAAATAAGAACCATATGATCATCTCAATAGATGCAGAAAAAGCATTCGACAAAGTACAGCATCCCTTTATGTTCAAAACGCTAGAAAAATTAGGGATAACAGGATCATACCTCAACATTGTAAAAGCAATCTATGATAAGCCACAGGCCAGCATCATTCTGAATGGAGAAAAATTGAAGGCATTCCCTCTAAGATCTGGTACAAGACAGGGATGCCCTCTCTCACCACTTCTGTTCAACATAGTCCTCGAAACACTGGCCAGAGCAATTAGACAGTCAAAAGAAATTAAAGGCATAAAAATAGGAAAAGAAGAACTTAAATTATCACTATTTGCAGATGATATGATTCTATACCTAGCAGACCCAAAAGGGTCTACAAAGAAGCTATTAGAGCTAATAAATGAATTCAGCAAAGTGGCAGGATATAAGATCAACACACATAAATCAAAGGCGTTCCTGTATATGAGCGACAAATCCTCTGAAACGGAAATGAGGACAACTACTCCATTCACAATATCCCCCCAAAAAATAAAATACTTGGGAATCAACCTAACAAAAGAGGTGAAAGATTTATACAATGAAAATTACAGAACCCTAAAGAAAGACATAGAAGAAGACCTTAGAAGATGGAAAAACATACCCTGCTCATGGATAGGCAGAACTAACATCATCAAAATGGCGATATTACCAAAAGTTCTCTATAAGTTCAATGCAATGCCAATCAAAATCCCAACAGCATATCTTGTAGAAATAGATAAAAGAATCATGAAATTCATATGGAATAATAAAAGACCCAGAATAGCAAAAACAATACTAAGCAGGAAGTGTGAATCAGGCGGTATAGCGATACCAGACTTCAAGCTATACTACAGAGCAATAGTAACAAAAACAGCATGGTACTGGTACCAAAACAGGCGGGTGGACCAATGGTACAGAATAGAGGACACAGTAACCAATCCACAAAACTACAACTATCTTATTTTTGATAAAGGGGCTAAAAGCATGCAATGGAGGAAGGATAGCATCTTCAACAAATGGTGCTGGGAAAACTGGAAATCCATTTGCACCAAAATGAATCAGAATCCCTATCTCTCGCCGTGCACAAAAGTTAACTCAAAATGGATCAAGGAGCTTGATATTAAATCAGAGACACGGCATCTGATAGAAGAAAAAGTTGGTTATGATCTACATGCTGTGGGATCGGGCTCCAAATTCCTCAATAGGACACCCATAGCGCTAGAGTTAACAAATAGAATCAACAAATGGGACTTACTCAAACTAAAAAGTTTTTTCTCAGCAAAAGAAACAATAAGAGAGATAAATAGGGAGCCTACATCCTGGGAACAAATCTTTACTCCACACACTTCAGATAGAGCCCTAATAACCAGAATATACAAAGAACTCAAAAAATTAGACAATAAGATAACAAATAACCCAATCAATAAATGGGCCAAGGACCTGAACAGACACTTCTCAGAGGAGGACATACAATCAATCAACAAGTACATGAAAAAATGCTCACCATCACTAGCAGTCAGAGAAATGCAAATCAAAACTACCCTAAGATACCATCTCACTCCAGTAAGACTGGCAGCCATTAGGAAGTCAAACAACAATAAGTGCTGGAGAGGATGCGGGGAAAAGGGCACTCTTGTTCATTGCTGGTGGGACTGCAAATTGGTGCAGCCAATTTGGAAAGCAGTATGGAGATTTCTCGGAAAGCTGGGAATGGAACCACCATTTGACCCAGCTATTCCCCTTCTCGGTCTATTCCCTAAAGCCCTAACAAGAGCATGCTACAGGGACACTGCTACATCGATGTTCATAGCAGCTCAATTCACGATAGCAAGACTGTGGAACCAGCCTAGATGCCCGTCAATAGATGAATGGATAAAAAAAATGTGGCATTTATACACTATGGAGTATTACTCTGCATTAAAAAATGACAAAATTATAGAATTTGGAGGGAAATGGATGGCATTAGAGCAGATTATGCTAAGTGAAGCTAGTCAATCTTTAAAAAACAAATACCAAATGACTCCTTTGATATAAGGGGTGTAAACAAGGACAGGGTAGGGACGAAGAGCTTGAGAAGAATATTTACAGTAAACAGGGATGAGAGGTGGGAGGGAAAGGGAGTGAGAAGGGAAATTGCATGGAAATGGAAGGCAATCCTCAGGGTTATGCAAAATGTCATATAAGAGGTAAGGAGGGGTAAGTCAAGAGAATACAAATGGAAGACATGATTTACAGTAGAAGGGGTAGAGAGAGAAAAGGGGAGGGGAGGGGAGGGGGGATAGTAGACAATAGGACAGACAGCAGAATACATCAGACACTAGAAAGGCAATATGTCAATCAATGGAAGGGTAACTGATGTGATACAGCAATTTGTATACGGGGTAAAAGCGGGAGTTCATAATCCACTTGAATCAAACCGTGTAATATGATGTATTAAGAACTATGTAATGTTATGAACGACCAATAAAAAAAAAAAAAGAATATATTTTATTTGATTTTCAATCTCTTAAATTTATTGATGACTATTTTATGATACAGGACACAGTGTGCGTTTCTGAATTTTATGTAAACTTGAAAAGAATGTCTACTCTATTATTTTGGGGGAGAGTATTTCAGAATTCCAATAAGATCAGGTTGATTGACAGCGCCATTCTGGTCAACTATATCCTTATTGATTTTCTGCCTGCTTCATCTATCAAGCCCTGACAGAAGTGTTTGGAAGTTTCCAACTATATAGTAGTGAATTTTGTCAATTTCTCCTTGAGTTATATCAGTTTTGGTGTCACATATTTAGATTTCTGTTGCTAAATTCTTACATATTTAGAATTGCTATGTCTTCTTGGAGTTTGTCCCTCTTTATTGCTGATAATTTTCCATATTCTGAAATGTACTTTATGTAAAATCAATATAGATATTGCAGATGCCCACTGATTAGTTGGTATAGTGCATCTCTGTCCATCATTTGGCTCTAATTGTAACTGGGTCTTCCTAATCAAAGTGGCTTTTTTTACAGACAATATATGGTGGAGTCTTGTTTTTTATTCAGTTTGACACTTTTTTCTTTTAATTGGCATATTTAGAGTAGTCACATTTAAAGTGATTATTGGTAGAGTTGGAGTAGTATTTATTGTATTTATAACTTCTTTCTCTATTTTGCCTTTGTTCTTTACACATTTTTCCATTTCTCTGGTTATATGAGCATTTTATATGATTTCATTTATTCCCTCTCTTAGAATATCAACTATCCTCCTTTATCAGATGTTTAGTAGTTGCCCCAGAGTTTGCAATGTACATCATAAGAATATAAGAACATCCTCAAATAATACTCCACCCTTTCACGTGTAGGGCAGGTACCCTATGATATTGCTCTCATTAATTTCACTTTTTCCTATGCTATAATCACCCAATATATGGTTACTGTTACCGCTCTAAACACATGGTTATCTTTTATATCAGGAATAAGACAAAGAAAGATGGCATTTCACATTTATTTCTTCGCCAGTGCTCTCATTTTCTTTATGTAGATCCAGGTTACATCATTTTTCTTCTCATTGAAGAACTTGTTTGAACGTTGGCTCAGAGCAGGTTGCTGGTGATAAATACACTTTGTTTTTGTTTATGTGAGAAACTCTATTTCTGCTTCATTTTTGAAGAATAATTTCACTGTTTTAGTCAGCTTTTGCATCACTGTGATCAAAATACCCAACAAGAAACAATTTAGAGGAGGAAAAATTTATTTTAGCTCACATTTATAGAGGTTCAGTCCATGGTCAGCTGATTCCATAGTGCTGGGCTCAAGCTGAGTCAGAACATGAGGGCAGAAGGTGGCAGAGGAAAGCAGCTCAGAACATGACAGCCAGGAAAGAGAGAGAGAGAGAGAGAGAGAGAGAGAGAGAGAGAGAGAGAGAGAGAGAGAGAAGAGCACTTCAGTTCACCGGGAACAAAAATACAAGCCCCAAGGCATGCCCCTAGTTGACCCATCTCTCTACAGATATCACTGGGTTAATCCATATCAGTGGATTCATCTACTTGAGTAGGCTACAGCTCTCACAATCCAACTTTCCACATGGAGGCCTCTGGGTCCTGAGTCCTCACCCACTCCCTCATGATGTTTTCACCTTCATAAATAACATATATTATTTAACCCTGGCCTGCCTGTCTATTCTACATTCAGAGAAACCTGTTTCCTGAGGGTGTGGGGAGGCTCTGAGGGGCTGGGACAGAGCCCTCCTGGAAGGGGAGATCCTAGCTCTCTGGAGACCCAAGCTCAGGAACCAACACTGTCTGGCTCTTTGACCTTGGGCAAGACACTTAACATTTCTCTCATCCTTAAAATATGGCGACAGTAATAATCACAGTGACTGACATGGCTGGCTTCCTGGCAAGGGCTGGAGATGAGAGGAGAGAAAACCAATCATCCAGGGTAATACCAAGTGCACCTCAAACACAGAAATGGAACTTATTATTAGTTTTAATTGTGTGTATTCTTTAGGAGTGTGTGTGTGTGTGTGTGTGTGTGTGTGTGTGAGAGAGAGAGAGAGAGAGAGAGAGAGAGAGAGAGAGAGAGAGAGAGAGTTAAGAGTCATTATGTGTGGTACTGGAGATCAAATCCAACCCAGGGTCTTTTGCATGGTAGGCATGCACTGTACCACTGAGCTACAACAGTCCCAGCTCTTTTTTATTTTCAGACATGGTCTCATTAAATTGACCAGGCTGGCCTCCAACTTGTGGTCCTCTTTTCTTAGCCTCCTACACAGCCTCCCAAGACTTTACAGGAATTCAGTGTCATAACTGGCTTAGGATTTGCTATATGTAAGATCTTGCTATCTGCCAATAGATAATTTTTCTCCTTTTTTCCCAACCAGATATTTAATTATTTTTCTTGCCTAATTTCTTTGGCTATAACTTTTAATAAAAAAATGTTAGGTTTTTCATAAATGCCCTTCATCATGTTGAAGAAGTTTCCTTTTGTCTTTGTTTTGTGTGTGTGTGTGTGTGTGTGTGTGTGTGTGTGTATTTGAAGTATGGAAAGGTATCAGATTTTTTCAAATGTTTTTCTGCATCAAATGATTATGTTGAGTTTTTCCTTCACTATTAATGTATAGTGTACTAGATAATTGGCATTATTCCAAGTTAGTGTTTAATAATAATTAAGACCAGGGTCAAGACTTTAAGATACTATATTCAAGAAACTGGGGGAAAAATCACTTCATAAACTCACTACATGGTATGTCATAAGAATACACCTTATAATATAAAATCTTTCTACACATAGTAGGTAGCTGCAAGAAACCATTCTTAGTTTAGGAAAATAGTGTTCCAAATGTCAGGGTAAACTACTAGCAACCTTCAACTCTTCTGTGTGGCAATATCCGATTTTTGTTTCCAAACTCTTCCACCCTAGCCTAAATTATGGAGTCTGGAGTGATTTTCTCCAACCGTGTGATTACCAATATTGTCAATTTTTGCAATAATCTGATGAGATGTAGTCTGACGTGTATCTTGCATTCATTTCCTGAGCATGTGCTCAATAAGGTGAGATCCTGCATGATGTTGGGGTCAGTCTTGGTCATCTCCCCAAATAATGAGTCAGACTATCACCTATATGACATTTTTGGGGGAGAAGGTTGTGTGCTAGGGGTTTAACCTAGGGATGCTTTACCGTTGAGTTTCATCCCCAGTTCTTTTTACTTTTTATTAGAGTCAGGGTCTCATTAAGTTGCAGAGGACCTAAGTTACTGAGGTTGGCTTTGAACTTGTGATTCTCCTTTCTCAGCCTCCAGAGTCACTGGATTTATAGGCATGCCCCACCATGGCCAGCTACACTCCAATCTTTTTTGTACCAGGGTATTTTTGGTACAGGAGACTGAACCCAGGGGTGCTTATCACTGAGGTACTTCTAAAGCCCTTTTTATTTTTTATTATGAGAGTTGCTGAGGCTGACTTTGAAATTTCCATCCTTCTGTCTCAGTCTCTCAGTCACTGGGATTATAGTTTGTGCCAGCATGTCCCAGGTGATAAGATTATGTTTTAAATGCTAAATTTTAAAGCTTTTGATATTTTCATTTTTCATAATTATTATTGTCCTTTAATCATTTTATAGGCCCATCTTTGTCTCTTTTAATAGATTTTTACTTTTAAAAGTCTGTTTATCTAATATAAGTATAGCTATTTCTACCCCCTAAATTTCTGTTTTCATGAAATAGCTTCCTTCATCCCTCAATTCACAAGTTTTTACTGCACAGTTAAAAACACATGAACTGTAGCAGCATAACAGTACATTTTGTTTTATTATTCATTCTGCCAGTCTTAATCTTTTAATTGGGTAGTTTAATTTACATTCAACTTTTGTATAGTTAAGAACATATTGCTATTAAATCATTAATTTTTTTCTGGTTGCTTTCATTTTATTTCATTTGTTCCTTACTTTCTTATTTATCCTTGATTTGGTGATTTCTGTATGGATAAGGTGATTCTTTTTCTCTTTTGTATATCTGCTGTCCTAGTGAGTTTTGTAGTTTTTCATGTTTTAATGACAAAGCCTTTACATCTGGAAATAGGACTTTGATAAGAATTTATTTATTTATTATAATTAGGTATATATGACAACAGAATGCATTTTGATTCATTGTACACAATCTCAGCACAACTTTTCATTTATCTTGTTGTACACAATGTAGCATTTTACCATATGTGTAATCATACATGTACCTAGGGTAATGATGTCCATCTCATTTCACTGTCTTTCTTGCTCCCATGTCCCCTCCCCACCACTTCTTCCCTTTTGCCCAAAGTTCTTCCATTTTCCCCATGCCCACCCCCTCTCCCATTATGGATCAGCATTCACATATCAGAAATAATAGTTGGCCTTTGGTATTTTGGGATTGGCTGACTTTGCTTAGCAAGATATTCTTTAACTCCATCCATTTACCTGCAAATGCCATAATTTTATTCTCTTTTAATGCTGAGTAATCAATATTCCATTGTGTATATATGCCACAGTTTCTTTATCTATTCATCTATTAAAGGGCATCTAGATTGCTTCCACAATTTAGCTATTGTGAGTTGAGGTGCTATAAATAAACATTGATGTGGCTGTGTCACTAAAGTATGCTGATTTTAAGTCCTTTGGGTATAGACCAAGGAGTGGAATAGCTGGGTCAAATGGTGGTTTCATTCCAAGTTTTCAAAGGAATCTCCACATTGTGGTAAGCATTTCTTTTAAGGCTGGTCTGGTGGCAAGTTTTCTCAATTTTTGCTTATCTTGGAAAAGATTTATCTTTTAATTCTAAATGTTAGTATGCCTGCCTGCCTGCCTTCTTCCCTTCCTTATGTTTGACTTTAAATACCTTACCCCAGTCTTTCCTTATCTTTACAGTTTCTTCTGAGAAATCACCTTTTCATTTATATATGTCCTGATGCTTTTCTCTTTCTGCTTTTAAAATTCTCTCTTAGACTTCTAACACTTTGACTACATTATGCCACAAAGAATACTTTTATTTTGGAAAATCTGTTTGGGTTTTTTGGACTCCATGGGCTTAGATTTTCACATTTTTCTTAAAATTTTGATGATTTCAGTTATTATTATGTTAAGTAGGCTTTCTATAACTATTTCTTCTCCTCTTCGTCTGGAACATAATAATGCAAGTATTTGCTTAGTATTATCCCATAAGTGTCATAGTCTTTCCTTATTCCTTTTTACTTATTTTTTTAACTTGTTCATCTGAGTAAAAAAAGATATTTCAAAAGATATTTGAAGACATTTCAAAGAAGTGTCTTGAAGCCGAGATTTTTTTTGTTGTTATTCTGCTTGATCTAGTCTATTGTTGAGGCATTCGACTACATTTTTGAATGCAATTTGTTGACTGCTTTAGTTCTAAGATTTCTGTTTGGTTCTGATCTCTGCTGAATTTTCTAACTGAAAGCATGAGCTGATTTTCTAGTTTTGTTAAGATGTCTAGTTTTTGTTGATTCTCATTGAGTTTCCTTTAAATCACCATTTCAAATTATTTTTCAGGTAATTTATTAATTTCCCTTTCCCTGAGATCTGTCATTAGAATTATTTTGTCCTTTAGAAGCATAACATTGTGTTGGTTTTTCATATTTTTTTGTCACTTTAATTCTAGGTGGGCACAGCAGTTTGGTCTCTATGTAGTGTTTCCAGCTAGAATCAGGCTAGTGATGCTTGTGGATGTCTGGGTGGTTTACAGAATTGCTTTGTGATCTGGGATTCAGCTTTCTTATGAAGGGCAGGTTTTCTGGTGGCTCTGGACACAGTATCTGCAGCCATAGGTGAAAGGTACTTGTAGTTTCTGTAGGTCATGTAGGAATGGGGCAACTCTGGTAGGCCTAGGCATGTGCCATGTGGCTGGTGTGACAACAGAAGCAAGAAATTGTCAATTACTAATAAACCCATGGGTGAGGGGCTGTTCTGGAAGGCCCAGGTGGGTTTGGCACTGTGTGTATGGTAGTAGGGGATGGGGTACCCACTGATGTCTGAGGACTGCATGGAGCCAGATCACTCTCATGGCCCTGGGTAGCATGAAACAGTGCCCCCAACAGTGGGGATGGTGTATTTGTCTTTGTCAGAGGACAGTGTAGGGACCCAATCTCACCAGTGTGCTCAGAAGGAGGCTGTCAGTGTCAGAGAACTGTGTTGATTGCCTTTGTTTGTGCTGATTGCCTTTGGTTATGCCACTCACAGGTCTCTTGGTTATTCATTCAGTTTTGAGTAGGTAATTCAGGCTGTTTTCTAGTTTTTCAGGGACTCTGTGGGCTGTGATACTCAAAGAAAGCCCCCTCAGTACATTTCAGGTCCATGTATAGGGGGGCAGGTTGGCCTGCTTCTTGGGACCATGGGTTGGTAGAATTCCAAAATGGTTCATGTAGCAGGAGCTTAGTGGGAGAGGATACAGCATAGGTTGACCCCTTTCTCTTGGGTAATGTAGCAGCTTGAATTCCTTGGAAGCACCCCAACTTGAACGCAGGAGCTGTGAGGACTTTAGGTCTCTCCAGCGGCAAATATGTCAGTTGCTCATTATGTTAGTGAAGGCTGCTGGGGACCTCCTGATTACGGATTCCCATATTAAATCTCTTGTATTTGGGGGTTTATCTCAACTAGGCAGTTAAGATGGTAGATGTTCTGGGTTTATTCCCTTCTTTACAAGGCTGTCCTGGGTCTCTGTTCTACATAGCATTTCTGTCACATTCCTAGTGTACTCTGGCACTCTCCTTCCAATGCTTCAGTGGAATATGTGTTATTTTTATTTGTGTTTTTTTTTCTTCTGCTTTGGAGGGAAGTGCACCAGACATCTCTAATCAGCAGTCTTGCTGATGTCACCCCTCCATATGGTTGCTCTTTTTAGTTTTGAGGAAAAGCACACCAAACCAGATTCTGGGGATACCTTCTTTTGTACAGTCCCCAGTGTTGCCTTCTGGATAATTTGTCCTTACATTCTCAAAGATCTTAGGCTTCCAAAGAACTTGTGCATCTTGAGAATATCTTTAGAGCAGTTTCAACCTTCAGCTTGCAGATAGGAAACACAAAATGGCTATTAATCATTCTCATGGGGAAAAGAGCTTATAACTAGAGAATTCCAAGGCCTATTTAGTCTCTATTCATGGGAACCAAAGACTGAAAAAAATATGACTGTCATTTTTCCTTGTTCAGACATAAGACAGACAGATAGATAGATAGATAGATAGATAGATAAATGGAGTTCTTACATCATGTAACATTATGTTGCTAACATGAATTAAAGCCTTACAAAATTTTACAAATAGAACTAAAAAATTAAGTTTTTGTCATTGTAGATAAAATAGCATGGTCAGAGGTTTTCTGAGTATGAAATAATACATAGACTTGAAATTTTTATAGAAACAATTGACAGAAATTTTAAGCATGACTTAGGAGGGACAAAATGAAGACAATTATTTTTCAAAAAGGGTTTGTGAATGAAAATGCAGAGAGCAGAGTTAGGGATAATTGGAACTATTTTTCTGAGTGACTGAAAGAATATTTGTGCTATTAACTGCACTAAGAAAAATGTTGTACACACTGGGCCTATTCAGAAAGTGGAGTCTGGCCTTTGGGCTGTCAATCCTGTATGTTTCTACCACTCTATATTTGGCATGCAGATGGTACCCATCATTACAATTGTTGTTTAACATTTATTGAATATTGACAGTGTGCTAAGCCTGGTGTGGAATATTGGAAAGGCATTCATTTCTGCACATTCCCCCACCCACCTCCATCTGGTTCCTTCATTTTAGTATTGTCATGTTTCTTGGCACTTTGAAGTTGGTCATTGGCTTGTTATCCACTTAATAATTACCAACGACATGACACATGATGAAAAGATTTGAAGTATTTTAAAAGCGCATTCATTTATCAAGCCACCATTTGTGGGAGATGGGTGCATGACATTAGTTTAAACTTTGATCGAATAAGGGTTGTAATGTTTTTAGTATGCATGCAATTTTATGAAGAGTTTTACCTTTATTAGGTTACCTTGATCTTACAAAAATGGAAAATATTGTTTTAGTTCAAAATCTTTAAAATCACAGGGAAGTGCACAGGATTATATAAGATTCCAATTTATAATGCTAATATAAATTTATGATATAAATATAATTAAAATTATAATCTATAATTGTACAATTTATAAAATTATCATCAGTGCTCCCCACATATGCATAATATGGATTTTTAAAGTAAAATTAAAGATTATGGAAAAATCAGAATCCTTTGTGTTTTTACCACAGCACAATTTACCTCTTCCCTACTCTTGCAGAAGTAAACATCATCATAACTTGGCAAATTTTTCATCCTTTTAGCCAGATATACATGTTTCTTTTTAGAATATATAATATAGTTTACTCTGTTTTAAATTTTAATTATTTTGCTCTATGCATTTCCATTTAAAAAAGGAAATTTCTATGTTCAACATTATATTTACGGTATCTATAATTAAGCTTAACTATTGTTTAGCACTCTATCTCTAATTTTAGAAATAAATTATATTTTTTTCATACAGTCTTTTAAATAGACATTTTGCTTCCAATCTTTGCTATTACTTTTTAAAAATTTTATTCTTTGCTTTT
Source organism: Urocitellus parryii (assembly GCF_045843805.1). NCBI lineage: Eukaryota > Metazoa > Chordata > Mammalia > Rodentia > Sciuridae > Urocitellus > Urocitellus parryii. Next base: position 86,905,248 of record NC_135537.1, on the reverse strand, counting down.
ATTAGTGCATTGTAGTTGTGCATAATAGTTGGGTTAATTTTGATATGATCATACATGCATGAAATTGACTTTACTCCATTTCTGTCCCCTTTGCTTGCTTCTCCTTTCTCTCCCCTTCTCCCTCCCCTTATTTGCCTTCCTCTATTCTACTGATCTACCTTCCACTCACTTATTTATTTTTAATGAGGCTTCATAGATATACATATAGCTGGAATTCATTGTGGTGTATTTATGCATGCACATAGAGTCATTTTGTAAAGTACACAGAAGAAAGGATATTATAAAGATAAAAGTATAAATTGATACAGTCAAATTATTTGCTATCATTTAGACAGAATATTTCAGAGAAGCAAAATAGAGGAAAATGTTTGGCTTACTTTATAAGTCTAGTATAACTTGATATTAAAAAGAAATAAGGACAATGTAAGAAAATTATAGAATAACTTTGCTTTGTCTACATAAATGTAACTATATTGAATAAGTTAAGCAAACATGATCTAGCAGTGTATGTGAATGAGTGTGTAATGTATTATCAACAAATGAGCTATCATTATGCATTTATTAAAATAGCTAAAAGTAAAATGACTGATAATATCAAGTACCTGTGAGAGTGTAGAGCAACTAGAATATGTATATGTTATTAATGGAATACAAATTGATAGACATTTAAGAAATCAGTTTGGTTATTTGCAATTTTGTTGATAATTTGATATAAGTCGAGAAATGAAGTATGTATTTATTTAAAAAAAAACTTGGGTGGCAAAGTTTATTGCAGCTTTATTTATAATGGCTAAACTCTCGAAACAACTCAAATGCCAAAAAACTGTTGACTAGATAAACTATGGAATACATGCATTGGAATGCTGTTTAGCAGTAACACAAGTAATTACTAATTCATGCAGTTTCATGGATGAACTGCACATTCATCATGCTAAGTAAAATAAGACTGATTCAAAAGGCTACAAATTGTATTATTCCATTCATGTGATGTCCTGGAAAAGTTACAACTATAAGAAAACAGTTTAGCCAAAGGACTAAATGTGAAGGAAGTAGATTGACTACAAAAGAGCATGTGGTAATTTGTGGGGTGATATGAATATTCATTCTCTGTTTTCTCTCATATGCAGAAGCTAACCCACAATAAAAGTAGAGGGATAAAAAAGAATAGAATTCAGTGGAGTAGACAAAGGGGAATGAGAGAAGGGAGGGGAGATGGGAAAAGGAAAGTGGAATGAATCTGACATAACATTCCCATGTACATAAGTGAAAAATACCACGGAAAATCTCACTATATGTACATCCACAAGAAATTAATTTAAAAAAAAATCACTATGGGTAAGTGGCAGAAAGATCAGAAGAGGGAAGGGAACAGGGGTGGGAGGAGGGATGGGGAAGGAGAGACACTGGGGACTGAATTAGAACAAGATATATTCCATGCTTTCATAATTATGCCAAAATGGATTCATGTATAACTAAAAAAATAAATTTAAAAATTTTATTCTCGGGGCTGGGGATGTGGCTCAAGCGGTAGCGTGCTCGCCTGCCATGCGTGCGGCCCGGGTTCGATCCTCAGCACCGCATACCAACAAAGATGTTGTGTCCGCCAAGAACTAAAATAAATAAATAAATAAATATTTTTTAAAAAAATTTTATTCTCTTAATTTTGACAGTTCTTGTATGGCTGTGTGCATGTCTTAAAAATTATAGAACTGAACTCAGAAAAAAAATAATTCTATCATATTTGAATTATAACCAATAAACCTGACTTTGTCGGTAGGTTTTATACACACTAATGGGAGTTTTATTCCTACATGCTTGATATCAATAATGTTATTTTAGATGAAATGCTTTCCAAAATCCAGTCTTGAACTCTTGCTAAAGCATAAAGTTTTGCTTAATTTTATTGTCTTGGATAAATCCCAATAACTTGCAGAAATTTTACATAAATTCTAATTTGTAAAAATGTATGGATTTTTATTTGTGCACAATTATCTCAACAGTAGCTCATAAAATTTTTGCTCATTCTTAAAAAATAATTTTAAGAACGCAGAAAATAAAGTTCACAGATATTGTCATTCACTGAAGTCTATAGGGCTTAAACATGGCAGAACTGTAACACCTATACTGATTTTTTAAATATAACTCCAGTGTTTTCTAATTAATTTTAAAATTATTTGTTTTAATTATTTCATTTAACATATTTGTATTGAAAGTGTTATGTTTGCAAGGTTGCAGTGGATACCTCTTTTCTGGGCCAGCCTAACACTTTTTCATTTTTAAATAATACATTCTCCATTTCCCTTGCCCTAATATCACACTCCATCTAGGAATTTAGGTGGGGTTAATACATGCATATCTTATCAGTGTGCCACATACTCTGTTTATAGTAAATGGATTAGGGATCATTAAATGGCACCATTATTAACATTCAATCCTAGAAATTTTACTGGATTAATTTGATAAGAGGAGCAATCTGTCTGTCAGGCCTGCAGAGCTATAGAATATAAACTCAGTGTTGCCAGAGGCTGATGTGTGGTGAAACATTCCTAGGGTAGAGAACCAGCACAGAAGACAACAGAGCTGCGATGAACTTCTGTTGGCATCATTCATTCAATATTCCCTGAAGCCATAGAGATCCCTGGAATTAACACTTATGTGAAATAATGAACTTCCTTTTCTTTTTGGAATGGGCTTGAATATGAAATCATCTCCTGATTTACTGAGTCACAAAATGAGACATTAGCTCACATGTAATTTATGCCCTCAAGAACTCAGGGACTTGGAAAAATAATGCACATAAATTTATTATAGTAATAATGTTGCTATGTTACTTTAATTGATTACCTCACTTAACTGATTATCTCACATTCCAGAACATTAGTAATAATAAATTGAGTTAAGTAAATAGGAACCATTTTCTCATGCAAGCCAAAAAGTTAGTAGTATTTTAAATTTAAATAGAGGGAAATTTTAAAGACGATAGTCATCCAGTAAAGAGATATAATCCAAATAAACTAAATTCAGATTTCATCTTTTACTGTTGGCAGCTTTTTGGACATATTTTATTTCAAAGACCTAGATTTCTTAATATAAGTCTTGAAGGTCAGATGAAGACTAGGTCATTCCAAATATTTAAAGATAAATGCTTTTTCCATTTGTTGGAAAAAATCACAAGGCAATAAACTCCAGATCTACTATCAGGAGAGAAGAATGAGACAAGGACCCTTCCCAACTTACCTAGCCAAAGACCTCTCATTCATTGATCACTGCTTTCTGCCATTTGTTTGTCATATATTGTTATATAAAAGCTGAAGAAATAAATATCAGAATCTACAACATGAAAAGTATTGTTAAATAACATTTTTAGAAATTCAATAAGTTGGAAATCAATCAAATATGAAAAAAAACACTTTAACTCAAATGATGATTTATATTAAAACCTTGAATTTAAGAAAAAGTTAATTTTTTAGACATAACTTGTGTGAGAAGTATAAAGAAGTTTACTAAACCATGAAAACTTAGGTAAGTACTTATCACTCTCTGTAATGCAAGTACAGCATATAAGCTGGTCTGTTTTATTCAGCTTTTTCATCTGTGACCAAAACACCTGATAAGAACAACTTAGAGGAGGAAAAGTTTATTTGGGACTCAGGGTTTCAGAAATCTCAGTCCATTGGTAGCTGACCATTGCTCTGGACCCAAGATGAGGCAATACATCATGGGGGAAGACGCCCAGCAGAGAAATGCTACTCAACACAAGGCAAGGTCAGGGAAGAGAGGTAGAGGGGTGGGGGAGGGAGAGGGGGAGAGAAAACTGGAGAGAGGGGAAGCTTGCACATGGGAAAGATGCATCATTTTAGGGCACACCCCCAGTGACTCGCCTCCTCCAGCCACACCCCACTTGCCTTCAGTTATCACCCAGTCAGTCCATTCGAACTAGGATAAACTGATTAGGTTACAGCTCCCCCAATCCAATTATTTCACCTCCAAGCACTCCTGTATTAACACAGGAGCTTTGGGGGGAACACTTTATATATAAACCTTAACACTGCCTAAATGTCAAGTATATCTTCAATGCACATTTTGTTTTAAAGAGATGCATTAAACCTAGAGAACAATTCAGAGAAAATTGACATCTTTATTATATTGAGTTCTATACCCCATAAATATTCTATGCCTCTTCCTTTATATAGGTCCTCTATTTCTTCCAATCTCATTTTGTAATTTGTAGGATGCAAATCCTCTGTTATATTAGACTTTTGCTTAATAATGTTTCCTTTTATGTTTTTAAGCTATTGTCAATTGTGTCTCAAATTTTATTTCTAGTACATAAAAGTGTGGTTGATTTTTGTAATTTATTTGTAAACCCTGAAATTTTGTTGAACTCACTTAACAGTTTTATGATTTTTAAAAATACAATACTAATCATGAGAGGTTGGGAAGGTTGGAGGGCTAGCATAGATAAAGAAAAGCAGATTTATCAGTTTTTCTGGTATACAGGTGTTAAAATATGACACTGAACCCCATTAAAGCATACAATTAATGCATAAACAGTTTTTAAATGTGATATGTGTGTGTGTACAATGAAAACTACATAGCCTTTAAAAAGAAGGAAATTCTGTCTTTGTGAAAATAGAATCCTTAAGATTTTTCATATAGACAATTGTATCATATATGCAAATGAGGATAATTTTATTTTTACTTTCCAATTGATAATGCCTTGCATTTCTTTCCCTACTTTTACTGCAAGGACTAGAACTTCTAGGTGAACAGAGTAGTGAAAACAATACTTGAAGGGAAAGTATACAATCTTTCAGCTTTAGATAGGGTATTAGCTGGGATACTAAGTATAATTGTAGGTGTGCTTTAATTAATGAACCAGCCCAATTTGTTTACATGTATGAAGAGTTTTAGTCATGAATTATTGTTGGATTTTATCAAATTCTCCTTCTGTTTCAATTTATGTAATCACTTGATATTCATATTTAGCTTGCTTATGTGATTAAATTGATTGATTTTAAATGTCAAACTTGCCTTCCATCATAGAAAAGATTCCACTTGTAATGATTTTTAATTCGTTTTATTTCTCTCTAGATTCAGCTTTCTAAAATGTTGTTATTTATTTATTTTTGCATCTAACATCATGAGAGATGGTCTGTAGGGATTTACAGACTTTTATTAATGGCTTAGGTGTAGAGCAGAGCCTGAGAGAAGGTGTAAGGGAAGAAGTTTGAATGCATACTTGTTTAGGATGAGTTTCTGATAATCATATGTCATAATAGAATGAATGCTTGTATTCCTAACCCCCTAATTCACAGTATGATAGCGTTAGCAAGGAGGAGGACCTTTGGGATTTATTTAGATTTAGATGAGGCCTTGAGAGTAGACCCTCCTGATGCAATTAGGGTCCTTGTAAGAATAGGAAGGTATTAGCACTCTCTCTTTCTCTCTACCACCTGAAGATACAGCCAGATGGCAGTGTCTAAAAGCCAAAACCCAACAATGTGGCATCTTGATCTCAGATTCTCCAGTGTCCCAAATTGTGAGAAATAAACACCTATTGTTTAAACCAGTTATTGATGATATTTTATTATAGCAGTGTAAGCTTACTAAGACATTTTGTTTAACAGGACAAGTCCAAAACACTGGTTATTTTTTTTTTCTTTTTTTAAATTTTATTTTTATAAGAGCTTTATAGTTATGCATAGTCATTGGGTTTATCCCAATAAATTCATACATGCATAGAATTGGATTTCAGTTCATGATCACCTCTTTCCCATTCCCCTTGTCCCTCCCTGTTCTCCTTCCTCTACTGTACTAGACTTCCTTTCACTCACCTATTTTTTATATTTGATTGGTTCTTCTTATTTATACATAAAGATAAGTTCCCTGTGGTATAGTTATATATTCACATAACATGATTTTCTAAGAATTAATTCTGCATTGCCTCCCCTTTACTATCCCTCCACTCTGACTCTAGATCTCCTTGTATACTACTGATCTTCCCTTTCTAGGGGAGGTGGCAGGAGTATCTTCAGGGCAGCTTGGGGCTGGCTGCATAAACCGAGATCAGTCTGGGAGGCCAGAAGCCCATCTTCTGGCATCACCCTCCACAGTCTTGTTAGCCAGATATCCTTTTGGAATCCTTGAAGCTGTCTTAGGACAGGACATCTGCTGATGAGGGTTTGTTTGTCCTGATTCTGTGTTGCCCCCTGTGAGTGGCCTCCTGTGCCTGAATGCCAGGTTCCAAACACTGGGGGTCACTGGGCTGTGGGGACTTCCTGGCTGCTGGGCCAGTGACCTGGTTGTAGAGCAGAGGATATATCACTATCCTGGGATGCTCAGGCCTTCTTTCTGCACATGAAGCCTGGGTTGGACAACCAGGAGGGGATCCTACAACCACCTCTATCCCCTACCTCCCACAGAGGGAGCTGCCAGGCCTCCCACAGTCTTCCTTGTTGGGATTCAGGAGTGGGCCACCTGTTAAGTTTTGAGGCTGTGGAGGTATGCAGCAGGTGTCTTCCATAGTTAGGGACTCTGTTCCATGCTTTCCTAAGGAGGGCCTGATTCAGCTGCATGTCCTCTGTGGGTTCCTGGGCCCTCTTTGGGGGTGGATGTTATGCAACAGTTTCCCAAGTGGAGAAGAGCCAAGATGAGGTTTTGCATTTCTGCTAAAGAGGAGAAGCTGATTGCTTCTCCTGGACAGTTGCAGGTGACAGGTCATTGAGTAATATGTATCCCCCTTCATATTTGGGGATAGGCCCTTTGTCCCTAAGGTAATGCTGAGGTGGGTGAAGCTGTTCTAGTGCAGCAGACACGGTCAAGATAACCAATATATCTTATGTTGGACACTATTGTTTGGAGGAGCCATAATTCCAACCTTGGAATGTTCCTGCTTTGGTTTCTGAAACAGTTGTCAAGGCCACTTGGCACACATTGACTCTTATCCTGGATCCTGCAGAAGTTGCTAAGTGTAACATGGAGTCACTTTGAGTAACCCATGGTAGCCTGAATCTTGGCTAGTCACCACCTGTGGCAAGTGACAGAACTGCCACCTACATAGAGGAGACAAGTCAAGTCTGGTGTTTCTTTGGCCCTGTACCATGTTGATTTCACACTCTGAGCACAGCCAGGCTGATGGTGTCTGAAGAAGACAGCCAATGAAAGATAGAAAACCAACATTGTGTCTGTCTTTGGACACTGTGTCAATGAGACTCTGGCTGTTTGTTTATGTGACACAATTCTCGTGTGATTGATTTCTTTTCTCCTTTCTTTGTGAGACACCTCAGAACTTGGGCAAAACTGCTGGGCCTTATTAGGACCCCAGAAAAATGTTTTGACTGGAAGTCGAGGTTCCCTGATGAGTGATTTCTCTCTCCCATCTCTCTGGGTTGCTGTAGGTCCTTCTCACTCCCCCTACCATGGATATGCATCTCTTTGACTACACAGAGACAGGAAACTTCTCTGACATTAACTGGCCATGCAACAGCAGCAACTGCATCCTGATTGATACAGTGCACTGCCCAACCATGCCCCACAAAAGCATCCTACTCTACACACTTTCCTTCATTTACATTTTCATCTTCGTGATCGGCATGATTGCCAACTCTGTGGTAGTCTGGGTGAACATCCAGGCCAAGACCACAGGCTATGACACCCACTGCTACATCTTGAACCTTACCATCATGGACCTGTGGGTGGTCATCACCATCCCCGTCTGGGTGGTCAGCCTGGTGCAGGACAACCAGTGGCAAATGGGAGAGCTTACCTGCAAGGTCACGCGCACCTCACCTTCTCTGTCAACCTCGTTGGCAGCATCTTCTTCCTCACATGCATGAGCATTGACCGCTACCTCTTCATCACCTACTTCACCAGCACCTCCAGCCGCAGGAAGAAGATGGTGTGCCACATCGTGTGCATTCTGGTGTGGCTGCTGGCCTTGTGCTTGTCTCTGCCCAACACCTACTACCTGAAGACTGTGGTGTCTGCTTCCACCAACGAGACCTACTGCTGGTCATTCTACCCTGAGCACAGCATCAAGGAGTGGCTGATCGTCATGGAGCTTGTCTCTATTGTCTTGGGCTTCATTGTCCCCTTCTCCATCATCACTGTCTTCTACTTCCTACTCTCCAGGACCATCTCAGCCTCTGGTGATCAGGAGAATCAGAGTATCCGGAAGATCATCTTTTCCTATGTGGTGGTCTTCCTTGTGTGCTGGCTCCCATATCACATGGCAGTGCTGCTGGACATCTTCTCCATCCTGCACAACCTCCCCTTCACCTGCCAGCTGGAGAACATGCTCTTCACAGCACTACATGTCACACAGAGCCTGTCCCTGGTGCACTGCTGCATCAATCCTGTGCTCTACAGCTTCATCAACCACAAGTACAGGTACAAGCTGATGAAGGCCTTCACCTTTCAGTATTCTGCCCAAATAGGCCTCACCCAGCTCACCAACACCACAAGAGTGTCAGAGACAGAGTACTTAGTGCTGGAGCAAAACTCCAAATGACCTGCTGTGCAGAGGCCACTTCATGGAGCTTGTGAACATGGCTTATGGTCTTCATAAGAGAGCAAGGGAGCTTTGGGTCTTGATGCCCAAGTGACATGAAGAGGAGAAGGCGTGACATTGTGCATCTTACTCTCTATCCAGTGCTGTCTGTCAAAGTCAGCTTCAGGAAACACTTGACTGGACATCTATACAACAGAACCGTCTGCTCTTCCTGAAATTTTTATATGTTGAATTGTATTTAAGTCTTCATTTTCTCACTATTGGCATACTGCATAAAAAGTATTGGAAAGTTAAATGTATTTTAAATATTGCATGGGAGGTATAATTCTACTCAGATTGCTGTAGTTTTAAGATTAGTTTGACTTTAGTTTTACTAAGGGTGTCATTTTTAACTAATTTAAAGTTATGTATTTATATACATGTATATGCATATATATAAATGTACACCATTCTTCACTGAAATGTGTTCTTTATAAAAGTTTTATATCTCTGTGGTGGGTTGTATTTGCACAGGATATGGAACAAAAATGGCTTCATAATGCTGTTTGGGATGTTAATAGTTTTGCAGAGTTACATTTAAAAGAAAAGAAGACTATTACAGGCTACAAACCTGTGCATACAATGAACAGAGTTCTCTTTGTCTGTAAGTTATTTCTTTAATAAAGAACTTTGTTTCCTAAAAGTGCATTCCTGAATGTGTGAAAGTGCCAGCATTGAGGTAGCATTCATGATGTTGCTATGTGGACACACCTGGCACACACAGTCAAGCTGAGCAAGAATAAAGAGAGAACTGCCACAGAGCAAACTGGAGGGTTAGTGTGGGTGAGTGGCATGAAAGGCACAGCATTCAAAGTGCTGAGTGTGTTTTAGAAGCTCTTCAGGTGGTGTTGGGGAGGGAGGTGGTGGGCAGATGTCTGGAGGTGGAAATGCAGGAAATGTGAGCCTGGATCGGCCAGGGCTCCTCTGCTCCCAGCACCAGTGTGACATCCCCCCACACAATCCCTGCTGAGGGTTGAAAGCAGCGCTGCTTTTACATTCTTAGCAGACCTAAGAAAAAGCTGCACAGGAAATGCATATTTTCTACTTACCATAGACCAACTAATTACATTTGTCCCCTGTCATCTGCACCAGATATGTCCCAAGATCCCCTGAAACCTGGAAAGTACCTGACTCATTATGTATATTTTATGTATTTACTACGCATTCTCCTAGACATACACATTTACCGTACAGTTTAATTTATAAAGTAGACACAGAGATCAACAATTATGAAAATTAGAATGACTATAATTTTCTGTAATAAAAGTTATTTAAAACTTAGCAATTATGTATTTCTAGAGTATCCCATTTAGCATTTTGGGGGGCTGCAAGTAACTGAACTGCAGAAAGTGAGCCTGTAACTAAGGGAAGACTATTGACTGTGCTTGAGGCAGTAACCCAACTCTGGCTTCTGCATTTCCACATGAACCTTCAATGGGAGGACTCCTTGGAGGAGCACTTTCAGAGCCACAGGAGCCACAGACTTCTACAGACCTGGCTTTTGGGTAGGAGCTCAGAAAAGTGTCCTTCCCATCTTAGCACAGGTGAGGCCATCCACAGGTGGGTCTTCTTGAGATCCAGGGTCTAATTCCCTTTTGGAAAGTCCCTGAACATATGGGCTCACCAAGACTTGCAGCCCAAGGGTCCCTGGGTGTTACAGACAGCACCACTTGCAAAGGCTGCACAATCTGAGTTCTGAGGCCAGGCATTATGGCATGCTGACTCCAATATGCTTGACACATGTCCACAGGTGCATGCATACTGTCATGAATGCTATAATAATAGCAGATCAATAAGTTAAAATGCAAGAGAAAGGAAAAAATAACACAAGGAGCATACAAAGTTAGGGAAAATCATGACATTATAAACACTTATTACCATTAAAATGGGGCCATGTTTGCCCTGAGGCTTCTAGAGGTCAAGTTCAAAGAGAAAACTCCCAACCAGTGAATTGAGGAGGAGAATGGAGAACAGAAAAGCTGAACTTAAGTTGAGTGTTCAGGCCCCTCCCACTCAGTGTGGACCCCTCCTAGCCCAGGAGTTCAGGCATGTAGATGCATAGTGCTGGGTTCAGGTGGGGTTCCTTATCCATTCACAGAAGTCTCCTGTGCCACCTAACTTTAGTGACTCCTATTGCCCTTGCTTAGTTGGACCATGGACTACTTTCTTACCACTCTGTAGAGCTGGGTGACCACTCAGTAGCTTACACTCACTCTGAGGTGCAGAGCAGTTAGGAGGTTTGTGGAGAGCAGGCTGTGCTGGCTCCAAGCCATTCCACACTATGCAGAAGAGCACTGCCCATACCTGAGCTACCCTGTTTTATAAAGCAGCAGATTTCCCTGGGCTACACACTTCTGAGTGCAAGTGATGAGGCAGAATGACGCATGCCTTGACAGACCAAGTGGATAACCACCAGATGCTGGGTATACAAAACTTACTGGAAAGAATTAACCCAACTGGGCACAAAGGTGCATGTCTGTAATCCTAACCTCACAGGAAGCTGAGGCAGGAGGATCACTGGTGTCAGGCCAGCCTAGGCAACTTAGTGAGTTCCCATCTCAAAATAAAAAATAAAACTCTGACAGGTAGCTCAGTGGAAACATGCCATGCTACGAGGTTCAATCCCCAGACTCACACACAAAAAAATAAGAAAGAAGGCAATGACCCAGCTGTGCAGCAGCAGCATAAGGCACAAATTGATACATAAGTGAATCAGGTTAGTAAAACATTACTCCCTGTGCATTCACTAAATTAAATCAGATACACATGGACTCCTAGGCACATCAGAACCTCATCCAGAAAACCAGCTCCAGACTTGTCACTGGAACACCAGGAGAGGCGCATGGGACTGTGGCAGTGATATTTCCTTCTTCATCTTGTGTTTTAATAATCTGACTGTTTTCTCATTTTCCCTTCATTAGCATGGACAGAGGTTTATCTATTTTATTTTTCAAAGAACATCTTTTTGTCTTGTCCTTTATTTCACTTGTTTCTTTTGTTTGAATTTCATTGGTTTCAGCTCTGATTTTATTTATTTCCTGTCTTTACTGCTTTTGGTGTTGATTTGTTCTTTTTCTAGGGCTTTGAGATGTAGTGTTAGAGATTTTGACATGTTGTATAGGTGTTCCCATTTACCTCTAAGAATTGTATTTGTATTTCACCCTTGATTTCTTCAACTGTCCATTCACCAATCAATACTGTATTATTTAGTCTCCATTTGTTAGATATTTTACTTTATCATTGATATCTAATTTCATTCCATTGTGATGTGAGAGAATGCAGAGTATTATCTGTTATTTTGTATTTATTAGGACTTCCTTTGTTGTGTAAGATATGGTCTATTTTAGACAATGAGCCTTGCTGTGGAGATAAAAAGTATATTTGCTCATTGATGGATGAAATATTATATATATATATATATGTATATATATATATGAAATATCTTTCAGTTCTAAATTATTGACTGCATTTTTTAGTTCTATGGTATATTTAATTAGATTTTTGGGAAAAAGACTGCTAAGTGGAAAAAAGATGAGCAACTGAATTGGAAAAAATATTTAGAAAGGTCATACTTGACATAGGATTTGTATCTGGAATGTATAAATGCATATAGAGATGTATACACAATTAAAATTATTGAGGTGTACGTGTGTATATGTGTGTGTGTGTGAGAGAGAGAGAGAGTTTATGGATAGAATTTTATTTTCAAAATTAACCTTTAAATTATGTTTAATTGCAGGTGAATATTTATGTTGTTTGAAACTTTTTGATTGTTTTGTGGTCCTGGTAGTTGTGCACAGGGACATGTGTGTTCTTGGCAAGAACAACAGCACTTACATCACATCCCAAGCCTTTCTATGTTTGGAGACAGGATGTGTATATATTCTCTGGCTACATGGAAAATGACATTAGCCTGCCTCAGAATTCCAAAGATCTGCAAATACAGATGTGGCCCTCTTCAGCCAGGGCATATTGCATCATTTAGGGAATAATTGGATGGAACCAATACTTCAGAGACACTAGAAGTTATCATGGTCAATGCATATGGAAATTTTTCTGCTGAAGGAAATATTAAAATTACAATGGAAACAAGGAACTTCACACAGTTTACTATGTCATGTTGTAATAGTAATTTTCCAAGGAACACTGCACATTTTTGTGTTCACACACACACACACACACACACACACACACACGCACAAAGAAATCACACATATACTTTTACCAGTGAGCTCCATTCTCCTTTACTTTCTTTCCTCTTCATTTTTTGTATTGGGATGCACACTGTTTTTTGAAGCCTCCCTCCTTGTGCCTATTATGCCTGACATATACTGTCTTTGCTTCCCTGGTGTTACCTCAGATATTGATCTGCTTTTTTACTGGGTAGTAACTTCTTTCCCTGTAACTTATGCCTTTCCCTCTCTAGTCCCTTAGGTTATAGACTTCAGAGGGCTGCTTTTCCTTCGCAATGCTGTCAACAGTTTATATATTTCCACCCAAAATTGGGTGTGAGGTAAGAGTCTGATCCAGTATCAGGTGCCATGGAGGGTGACTGTTCTAGACAGGGATGTACAGAGACTTGATAGTGATGGGATCAGCCAGAGGCAGGGAATGTTGAAAGTGCAAAAGGCTCGATCATAACACAGAGACAAGGATTGGCTCTATGTATTTGTCTGATGGTAATACAGGTATGATGTTGCTCATGGCTGGCTTGTTGAACCATGTCCCCAGCCTTTCTTACCATGTAAATATTTTTGCAAGGAAACATGGACCATTTTGGGTCAGCACCTCATCTATCTTCTGGTTCCTGTCTTGTTTTCTGGAACCTAGTCTGAAGCTTATTGCAGCTTTGTCTGAGCAGATATCAACAGTGGTCAAAGGGAATAGGGAACAAAAAATACAAAGAAAACCAAGAATGTCCATGAATCACCCCAAACTGGCCTAATCACACTGGGCCATTATTCAATAATACAAAGAATGTATTTGTTCTTTAAGTCATTGTACTATTGAATTCCTTGCTATAAGAGCTTTGTTCTTACCCTAAAAGATGCACTCCATATGCTATTCATAAAAGGAAGTTGTGTGTATTAGCATCCTGCTGAAAAAAATGAGAGCAATAATGAAGTTTGACTGTATAATAAAGAACTAGGATGGTATATAACTTTAAACAGAATATGTATGTGTTTGTGTGACATACACATCAGTTAATTATTCTTCTAATATCCTTTACCAGAACTTCCATGGGGTACTTTTCATTGATATTCTTTACTTAGTCCACAGTCCTCTTAATAAATGATAATCTCCTTCCCAAGTTCAATACTGCATTGCTCATATTCTGTGTCTCATTATAGTGTGTGACCCAGTGTCAAACTTTCCTTTATGAGAAATTTCATTCTCAACTATCAGTTTGCCTTTTAAGTACATAACAGTTATTTTCTGGCCTTTCTAGCTACCTTTTCAAAGAGAAACTTTTTCAGAGTCCATTTTTGAATTTCTTCTTTTTGTATTACATAATTTCCCTGGTGGTTCATGTTCATTTTCCCATTCCTCAGATTATGAGTTATATGAGGACAGTTCCCAGATCTTATTTCTAACTTTTGTGTCTTGCATTTCCAATTGCCTAGCATATATTTCCAAGTAAGTGTTCAGCCAGAAGAGCAAACATAGATATTCATATATTGGAAAGATTTTTAAGGCATTTAATAGCAGACACTGTGCTAGGGATTATGGTGACCAGTAAAAAGCATAAGGCCCCTGCCCTATGAAGCTTATATACTATGGATCAGGAATTACCTAAAGGCCCTATGGGAAGGGGAACAGAAAGTCCAAGGAAGTAAAGATCAGAATCTTTCTAGCTTAAGGGGGAAATAATGGAACACATAAGAAGCAGGCACAGGATAGATTTGCATGACTTGTAAGCCAGAAATGTTTAAGCAAGTTGGTCATCTTTGCCTTGAAAAGATTACTGTGGATCTGGGAATGTATCACATGTTTGGAGAGCAATGGTGAGTTAAAGATAAAGGTTATTTGGAATGTTTGTAGGCAAAATGGACAGGATTGGGTTATAAGTGAATATGGGGTGGCAGGTAAGAGATGACATGAATCATTTCAAGGCTTCTGGGTGTGGACAAATGAAAGAATTGTGGTATCATTCACTGAGGTGGGGACTGTTGGACAAGGACAAGGGGTAAAAGCTAAGATAGGTACTAAATAGGCAGCTGGATATCCTGACTGATACTTTATAGTATCTGGTGTGGAGATGTGATTTTTAAGTTTTATATGATGATGATAACAAGGCTTGGGTGTGTTTTCCTAGGAAAAGAGTGTATAGTGAAAAGGAGCAAAGTCAAGACAAAAACTCCAGAAACCAAGGCATAAATGTTATATATTGTGCCAGAAAATATGGCTGAGAAGGAGGGGCCAGAGTAGCAGGAGAAAAAACCAGTGGTGGCAGACAATGTTTTCAGAAGGAGGAAATACTCAACATTGTACATGCAGCTCAATGAATTAAGAAAGAATTCCAAAATAGTCAAAGGACCTAGTGGAGTAGAGGCCTTGAGACATTAATACTACAGATTGAATGATGGGTGTAAGCCAGTTCAGAGATACCTGAAAAGGGAGGGAGAGAGAATAAAAGGAGAGGGCCAGCATATGTAGCTCTGGAAAGAAGATGAGATAGGAAAGACTCGAGGAGGAGACATGGGATCCATGGTGGTGTGTCTTAATGGGAGCTTCTGGGACATGTTTAAATGTGCTTTGGAAGGGTCCAGTTAGGAGGAAAATGGAGATTCATAAGTTTTCTGAGAGGACTTTGCTTCGAATTCCCAACTCTACACTCTTCCATAGTCCTCTCAGATTACCCCAAATAGAGATTTCTATTCCAGTACAAGTGTGAATAGAGTTGTAATCAATATTTTAATTTAATTCTTTCAGATTTACCCAAATAGAAAGGTATTTACTGAGAGTGATAAAAATTCTTTGAATGTTCATGTGGAATATGTGCACATTCAGGAGTGTTTGGGAAGGGGTGTTTGTAAATGTTTCAAGACTCTAGGGAAGTAGTGTAGTCATATGTCACTAATTTGAAGTTTTGTAATCAATTCCAAAATCGGTTTTATTATTCATCTATCTTTCACATAAAAAAGCACACACTTTGAAAACCTTAAATTGTTATCACAACTTGAAGCAAAACAATTTGCAGAGAAAAAAGGCACACTTTTCCATTTAAGTCATTCTTGGTATTTGCAGGTAAGACAGCAGATGTCATAAAACTCGAATGTCTAAATTTCTGATTATCAAATATAAATACAAAAATACTTAAGGAAAACAGCTTATATCAATGAAGAGGTCTATAGCATACTGTCACCCTCTGCTTCCAAAACAAAACCACAGTGTATAGAAGCTTAACTGCCAAGCAGTAGGCTTAACAAAAAAAAAATGGCCCTTAATAATCAACATGGAACTCCTTATTAACAGAGACTTGGAAGAAGGGATGTGAAAGAATGCTAAGGAAAGCCATCTACCCTCAGAGGTAGACAGGGTTTAGTCATGGTCTACCATTATTTCCTGCCACACCAAAATTTGTTTCCACAATGCTGACAGGATGCCTCTAGAACAAGACTGGCACAGAGTCAAAAGAAGAATTGCTGAGAAGACTGGATCATGAAGAAATTTCACTGTGACCAGAATCTGAAAAATTATATACAGTACCACTGGGAGCCAAAGGATGACCTGCATGAGAAATAAAACGACATAAGTTAGACATTCTAGGTTCACAACATCAGAATGAAGTCCACCAAATACAAGCAACAAAGAAAGTAGCCGTAGCCGTGGATTATCACCATTGAAGTAGGGTTTCATTAACAAAGTGAATACAACATTAAAGTAAGTGTTTAATCTGATGGAGCTAAATCATGTAATTAAATGTTAAAAAGGGACACATACATCTGTGTTTGAGTGTGTGTGTGTGTGTGTGTTTATGTATACTGCCATAAGTGTATTTATACTGTCATAAAAGCTATGAAATGATGCAGAAACCACGACATAACTTGAGTAATTTTAGCTCCCTTGGCTTTGAATTACACTAGTATTATAACCCATAAAGGGACACTGGGTCTGGGGGCAATGACACACCCCTGTAATTCCAGCAGCTCTGAAGGCTGAGGCATGAGGATCATGAGTTCAAAGCCAGCCTCAGAAAAAGTGATGTGCTAAGCAACTCAGTGAATCTCTAAATAAAATACCACATAGTACTGTGGATGTGACTCAGTGGTTGAAATCCCCTGAGTTCAATCCACATCACCCTCCCTACCAAAAGTAGAAACTGGGCTGGAGACAAAGCACAATAGTGCTTGCCTAGCATATACACATGGCCTGGGTTTGAATTCCAATATTGGGAAAAATAAAAACAACTGAGTAGACTTGAAATGAGATTTTTTTCAAACTTCAAAATCATTAATCTTGTTTTTAATTTTTAGAGTGATAAGTGCAGCAGAGAAAAATTCAGTTGAAGATTGTATTCAAAAACAATAAGAAATAACACCTGAAGAGTGCCTCTTTGGCATTTTGCTACTCATTTTTCAACATTAAGAGTGAATTAGCAGGATGGGGTTGTGGCTCAGTGGTAGAGTGCTCACCTAGCACGTTTGAGTCCCTGGGTTCGATCCTCAGCACAAATAAAAATAAATAAATAAAATAAATGTATTGTTTCCAATCACAACTAAATAAAGAAATACATAAATAAGTGAAGAATGTGTTAGCTGAATCACATAAAAAGCTAATTGTTTAGGATACAATGTGTACTTTCCCCAAGACCATCATTGTAAAATGCCTCAAAACATCTCCATTTCCTGTCCTAAACAGATCATATAACATTAATGCAGAAGAGATATTTGAAAACAAAACATGCTAATACTCCAGATTTATTTTTTCATTATGTTAATATGAGTCTTGATTATCTTTTTGTTGTTATTTTAGGCAATCAAAATCTTTTCCTTCTATGGATTCATTCTTATATTAAAAATAGTTAATTTTCTTCCACATAATTCTCCAGGTTCACCATGTCCTTAAATCTCCTTTGTTACTAAAATATTTCTGAAAATATCAAGGAAGAGGCTTGTCTTGATATGTTTAATAGAAAAGAAAAGCAAACTTTCTCAGGATTTACTTTTTTCTTTTCTATAATATATAAAAGACACCACAGTAGATTTATATCCTAAATGTATTATTTTTATGTATAAATATTTAGAATATATATGTATTATAAGTGCTCCCGACTGAAGTATGTTTCCAACTGTATAATAAACAGGTACTTACTCATTTAGAGTTTACACATGGGTTTAAAAGATTTAACATATTCTTATATGAAATATCTTTTAATAAACAAAAGTACAAATTCTAATAAGCAAGATTTAAATCCCTCCCTGAAATTTTGCTAAAAAAAAAACCCAAACCCAAACCCAAACCAAAAGCAAAATAAAAAACAATAAGAAAAATCATCACTCAGATGGAGCACCTGACATTGGAGGAATTCTTCCATTTCCTTCATCTATTGAGATGAAGCAAAACTGGGGTGGGAAAGAGAGGAATCATCAGTCTTGGTTTTCTAATTACTGCTTTCACTTTCAAGAGAAGAGGAGGTAGCTGAACCCAGAACCAGAAGATCTTAGCTGACTTCCACTACCACGTAACAACCAGATGAGAAATGAATTGAGACATATCCACCATTTAAAAAGGGCCTAAAACTGAAACCCACACAAAATGCACAGATGCCTGAAATGTACACAAAGAAAAGCAGTCATTTGTTGAGTGAGTTAAATCTAGTAATTGATTAACCTTTTAGAACTTCCTCAAAAGAAAACTAATTCTTAGTTCCTTCAATACTGATTGACACCCACCCTTTCAATTAAAGGGCAGGAGGAGGAAGGAACATGGCGAGTAATGGGGAAGAGAATTATCATCTATTTTAACATAAGAAAGTATCCATATAAGGAGAATATTTGCATTGCCTAAAACACAGGACCCATATTAACACAGTGGATATATAAATCCGGAACATCAGTATTTTTTGTTTCCAAAGAGCTCTTCTCTGTGTTAATGTTTTTTGATCAAAATTAGTTATAAAGAATTTTCAAATAAAGACTATCTTTTATACACAGGGCCAATAAAACCCATAAATTTTAGAATAATTTTATATTTATTAATTTAATTCTATTAAGTATAAGAATAATATTAAAAAGAAATACAAAAAAATTTCCAAGTATATTCACAGAGGGCAAAAATCCATTGAACATTATAAAAGAGATAGTTAAAAATTATTATAATATTAAAATTCTATAATACAATACAATATAATAGTTCTAGAATTTACTAAAACTGAAAAGTATAGATTTTGATAAAGGAAAAGAACAACTCATTTAGTTGTTCATTTCTACCTTTCCTTGGAGAACTCTATGGGAAGTTGGAGGAGGAGACAGCTGTGAAGATGCCTTTGGCATTTTATCATCAGCTGGATTCTTGTGACATTCCAAAGTTCCTTCCTCAGTCAGGGAAAGAATTTTCTTTAAAGCCTGTGGACAGCCGATGCCTATAAAAGAAAAAAAATTAACTTAGATATGCATTTTGAAGACAAAAATAAATAGTAATGACTAAATACATTTTTGTGTTAAGATTTACTTTTACAGTCTGATTCAACTTATCTACAATCTAAATGTTCTTTGTGTTACTACTCATGGTACAAACAGATCACCAAAGGCACAAGATACTTGGAATTTTTTTATAAACGTATATTTTTAATTGTATGTGCACACAATATCTTTATTTTATTTTCGTATCGTGCTGAGAATTGAACCCATTGCCTCACGCACACCAGGTGAGTGTTTTACCTCTGAACCACAACCCCAGTCCTGGGGTTTTAGTTTTGACTGGTATCTACAAGACTACTATAAACAGATTTTTTCTGATATTTTACTTTGTATTTCAAACCTGAAAGTTGTCACTTTTATTCAACAATGAAGAATAAACATACAATTATAAAACATCTGAATTTAGGATGACAATGCCACAGCCAATTTCAACTCCAGTTGTTTCAGTTTTAGGATGGAAACACATTGTGGTGTGGCTGGAAATGTTAGCTGTGGAGAAGTGGGAATGATGGAGAAAAGCATAGGGGCAAGGGTTAAGAGGAACTGTCTCAAACAGTGAATGAAAGAGCTATAGGAATTCTGTGCCCTCGTACTTAAACAAGCACATGAAAGAGGAGCAGGAGACACCATGTAAAAACACTGTGTCAGAGAGACAATGACAGAAGACCTCAGCAGAGGGGTGGGCCACTGCAGGATCCAGTAGCATGAGGATTTAAAGTGGCTCAACATTATTTTTCAGAAATAAAGAAGTCAAATTTTACTTTGAAATAAAATTATTTCATTAATTAGAATGGGGAAAAATCCCTCTTACTACCTTTAAGTTACTATTTTATATAACATTGCTTTAAATATATTATACTAAACATAATAAGATGTCAAGTTATATTTCAAGCACATGTAATTTCATAAATCCAAAATGAGCTAAAATATATTGAGATATTCTGTATAGAAAGTGAGAGAGAGCTTCATATGTAGGCACACATGCATTATATAAAATATGACTAAAAAGCTGTTTTTAGCTAAAAGGAAGATTGATCATCTTCCAAATAAAAATGTCAGCACAGGAGACAGAAGTCAGCCTGCAGGGAATTTAGGAATACATATCTGTTGAGAGCAACAGCAATCAAGACACGTGTAGTTTGATTTTTTCAGATAGGAAGAATGACACAAAATATTTAAAAGAGGACTGATGTCAAGTAAAGGTGTTCTTTTCTCACATTCCCATAAAACTCAACAAGACACTCACTGGTCAAGAGGAACAGGGAAAGGATAGAGTCCCTGAGTGCTCCAACACATTAATAATGTCCAACTCACAGAATGCAGGAACTCCATTCCTACCAAATAATTTTATCTAAACAAACTCTTTGCTATCCATCCCCCTTTTAAAATTTCTTTAGTTTTATTAGCATTGTTTCCTTCAACCTATATGTAGAAAAAGAGAGACAATCCATTTCATAAAACTTACTTGTTTTACATTCATATAAAGGGCCTAAGCCAGTAGATAAGTTTCTTTTTTAACATTTTTTTAGTTACAGGTGGACACAATATCTTTATTTTTTTATGTGGTGCTCAGGATTGAACCTAGCACCCAAATATGCTAGGTGAGTGTTCTACCCGTGAGCTACAATCCCAGCCCTAGAAGAGTTATTTTCAATGGGAAAAATTAAAAATGTTTTTTGCTGTTTGACATTCAGGCATTAGATGTATTCTCACTGCTCCCAAGTTTCAGAATCAGTGATTCAATAAAAAGAAGTCACCTTCATGCCTACCATGCACAAGGCCCAGAGTTCCATCCCCAGTACCACAGTAGAATAAAAAAAAAACAAAACATAATCACTTCCACACAGATCACATAGCTGAAAATATTGCGACTATATTTCTACAATTCATTGATTATAAGCCAAAACTAGTTGAAAAATCATATATGAACATAAACTCATTACTAGAAAAATTAAGTTACTAAATGTGTAACTTGTACATTTATTTCCTTATTTTGCCAAGACCAAAAAATGTTATTTAATAATATATTATGTTTAAAAACTGTCTGATCACTGGTAAAAATAAAGTGTAACTTGCTGAGTATTTGTTTAGTTTGGAGATAATAATCACAAAGAAATTCAAGCATGATAGACAAGTTAGTCCAGATAAACATTTTTTTTAACTAATCTGAAAAGCACAGCAAAACATAATACCAAAAAAAAAAAAAACAAAGTTGGAATGAACCCAACCACAGGGTGTAAGTATAAAACAACAAATTTTCAGAAACAATAATAAAACTCACTTTGAGGAAAAGGAAGGGGGAAATGAGTTTCATCACTTACCAAAAGGTGGGAGATCCTTCTCAGACACCTTGTTCCTTAAAGTATTGAGGACTACAGTGGGAACCTGCAGTGTGTAGTTGACCTTATGTGGTTGGGGAATGCCCCTTCTGCTGTGACTCTGTCCTAAGAGCCACTTGTGAGGTCTTGGATACAACAGGATTTTTGTTACCAGGATTCTTAGGCACTGGAAATTGTTTGGTTTGAAATTATTACAAAAAAAATTAAAATGTTAGTAGCTATGTAGAAGATAATTGTAGAACTACAAGAGTCTTTTCTGATGTCAGAATACTAAAATACCCATCTCTCCCACCCGTTACTTATAAAGGCCAGAAATTGAGAGGGGGGGCCTAGTTACAGAAAATGAGAGAGCACTGGCAGGATAAAGATTAAAGGTATTTAATTAAGGAAATTAATAATCTTGAGGAAGATTACATAGGAAAACACCAAATAAAAAAATAAGAAGGAGTATGGTTTGTGTTCCCTGAATGGGGTAAAAGCTGCAACAGGAAAATCACCAGGAATAATTTTGTAAAATGACATCCAAAACTACTGGACACATCTGAGCTAACTTTTGATTTAATAAATTCTACAAACTATAACCTATTGACTATCAACTTCTTCTATAGAGAATTATATATGTAAGCAAATAATGAACAATTGCTTATGTATTACACTATTCAAAAAATTCCATGGTAGAAAAAGGGCAAACCAGTTTACTGGGACAATTAAATGTTAAGCACATAGAATCTTAATATCTAAACAATTCAATGTCATGTTCTTCCCTCATGTGACACACTCAGAAGCTTGGGATAAGGAAAGAAAAGTAACTCTTCCAAGGTCACATTGTTAGTCAGTGTTGTAAGCAGGATTTGAAATCAGAGCGCTCTCCCTGAATAGAGCAAGCTCTTCACCATGACATAAAGTTCCTAACTGTGAATCTTCTAAATTAATCTATTTAACATTTAAATTTTGTACAACATTATTTTTCACACCTTTACATACAAGGCACAAAATTGTTCTAAATGAAAAATGCATTTGTTTAGTGTACATTGATTGAGACTAGCCCAAGGAATTCCACATGCTAGTCAAGCGCTCTACCACTGAGCTATATTCTGAAGTTCTTATTTTTTAAAAATATCTATTTTTTAGTTTTAGGTGGACACAATATCTTTATTTTATTTTTTTATGTGGTGTTGAGGATCGAACCCAGCGCCCCATGCATACCAGGCAAGTGTGCTACCACTTGAGCCACATCCCCAGCCCTGAGGTCC
Source organism: Urocitellus parryii (assembly GCF_045843805.1). Classification (NCBI taxonomy): domain Eukaryota; kingdom Metazoa; phylum Chordata; class Mammalia; order Rodentia; family Sciuridae; genus Urocitellus; species Urocitellus parryii. Next base: position 86,882,462 of record NC_135537.1, on the reverse strand, counting down.
TTATTTTTTTTTAGAGAAATGCATCTCTCTTTGATATCCAGACTGGCTTAGAACTCCTGGGCTCATGATCTTCTCTCCTAGTCCTCCTGTGTAGCCAGGACTAACTACACATGTGATCTATCAAGCCTGGCTCATAGTTAGGCCAACCTTTTAAAATGCTGAGGACCCATCCAGTTAGCCAGGACTAACTACACATGTGATCTATCAAGCCTGGCTCATAGTTAGGCCAACCTTTTAAAATGCTGAGGACCTACACCTCAGGCTAAGTTGTGGCCCACTGGGTGGTAGAATTATTGTTTTAAATAACAGCTGAATACGTGGCTGGGAACCATATGGACTATGGATATACATGACACAGTACAACATCCAGTCCTGTGTCCTCTGACCTGTGAGGCCCCAACCCCTCAGGTTGCACAATGCTTTGTGAGTATTTTGGTAAGAAAACAAGCAATGCAAATTTGAACTGCATCTGCCCATGTGTCCTGTAAATGAGTACTGGCTACAGTGGAATGAAACCAAACAAACTGAGTATGTCTTGTCCTCCATACACTAACTCAGCTGGACACAAAAGCTTCATCAAGGACAGGGGAAAGGTGGGTGCACTTGAGGACTAGAAACATACTTGTCAACACTCGACCTTATCCTGTCACCATGCATGTCACTGCACAGGAAACAAACACACATGGCAGTCAGAGTCTGCAAACATTTCCAGAAAAAAACTCACGTGTGTTGGTTGCTGACTCACACTGCAGAGACATCACGTGAAGACTCTCCTCATCCATCTCCAGCTCCAGATTGGACAGGTACTGCTTCAATTTTGGAACTATCTGCCCATCTTCATAAAGCTTTTTGGTGTTGATTAAGTAACTTCGGCATGCCCACATTTTAGGACCACCTGTCTGAGCCACCTCCAGCACTGTTGCATTTGTTCTACCCTGGCTGAGAGACCTGAAGGATGGAAAGGTCCGTATGCAACTCACTTGAGCATGGGGTAATTTTATCTATTGGAAACTTCCAGAAACTATATATGTATTCTACATTTGAAAGGTCACATGCCCCATTCCCTAAGCAAACTGTTAAATGGATCAAAGAATACTGCAGATGATAAATCTTTTTTTGTTTAAAAAGAATTACACACAATACATACAGAACAATATGTTTGGCACTCATTCTGATTCAATTAGGAAATTCTAATATTCTCCTCTACAGAGCATTCAAATGTTTATATAGAAGAAAGTGAACAATTATATAATAAAGCTCATGCAAGAATTCAAGGCTATAATCATTAAGCCTTGTATTATCTTTACATCTCCTAAAAATGGTGTTTTAAAGATTCAAATAAAATTAGCTCCACTATTCTCAATTGTTTTCATATTCCTTGGGTTGAATGTGATGAGTTTTTATAATAATATAATAAATCTGTTAATATAACAATCATGCAAATGTGTTCATCTACATACATAAACTGTTTAGCACATGAATTGTTAAAAATCATTTTTAAAATATATTGTTTTATATATAATGGAAACTGTGCTTCATTAACCTGTAAACATGTGATTTTAACTCTGCAGGCACCTGTTATTTTATTCATTTGTACTAAAATATCTGTGCAATAGTATTTAAATTGCACAATTTTTATTTCTAATATTCTTCTTCCATTCCCCTCCTTTGGGCTCTCCTCATTTCAAGACACAGATTATATTAATTTTTTTTTTCTGAGAGCCTGGAAATATGTCTGGCCATAGTTCCCCAAATAATCATCAATCATTTCACAGATCTCATGGATAATGACTTCAAAAGCACAGGCCCCAACAGATTAAACTTGAAGTCAGTTTGACATCTAAAATTCTGTTAGGGAAAGAGATTTCAAACAATGCAAATTGTCAAAAAATATAGCACGTAGGAAAATAATGCAATGAACTGAGCAAGAACTATGTGTGGCTATGCAAGTCCTCCACCACTTAACCCAAACTTTTCTCCCACTTCTTCTTCCTTTACATGAGAACCATGAAGATTGAAGCACAGGTGCAGAAATAGACAAGGAGAACACATGTTCAGAAATAAAGATCTAAACTTCTGCATAAGCCCTTTTACAAGTCCACAAACATTGAACTGCATAATCATTCCAACCACCACCTTACTAGACACAATTTTTTTTTGTTTCAAAAGACAAACATATTTATTTTTGTTCTAGAAAAATATTGACTTATTTTGTCTCCTAGTCATTTTTCACTAAGGTGACATCTAAATCTATCATGTGAATAAGGAGACAATACTGTTTGGGATATTTACATATTTACAAGAAAGTGTTCTAATATATAAGGAATAAATATCTGTGATTCATGTTCACTTAAAAATAGTTGAAGGACAAACTTTTTACGAATAGTCAAAATTACACATGATGCCAAGTAAGACATCTACTCCAAAATGAATTTTTTGATGGTGATTCTTGGTACATTCTAATATAATATCTGCAATTCTGCAGATATAAATATGTAAAATTTCTTCATTTGTATGAAAACTCTAAGCTTAAGCTCTCTAGTCTCGCATGTGCCACTGGAGGTAAATCTCTCACCTCGTCCTGAACATGAGATCTGGGTCAACGTTAACTGAAGCCATTCGGCCAACTTGCTAGATCTCTTTTGCAATCACCCTGAGCTTCTCAAAGTTGACTAGCCCATCTAGGTTTGAATCATATCCTGTAGTTGGCAGATAAGAAAATGGATATCACATGGCATCTATTATATACTGCTACAAGTGAAGGTGGAACTCCCATACCTTGCATTTACCTTCATAAAGAAATGTGAGATCCTCCTTGATAACTGGGAATAGAGGAATTATGAGAGGTTGCATGTTTTGACTTTTGAGGACATCGCGGTATTTTGCCATGTTCCTTGAAGGGTCAAATAGGTCTTGGAGATCCTGAAATAGGTTTTCATATTTATTGGGAAGTTCTTCCCAGGTTGCTCACAGTCTTGCCACTGGTGCCAGGTTTAGGCCACTGAGAGAGGAAGAAAGAAAAGGGGGATTCATGTAAATGTTCTCTTCCGAAATGAATGAAGCAAAACACTGCACTGCTTATTTACTGATAAATACATCCGCATGGATGCTTTCCATGTCTAGCAATGTATAGAGTCGTGCAGAGGAAACTTGGGTAATCCTGGGTGATGAGAATGCCAGATAGAATCAGAGTCAGGGCCAAGACTGTGGGTTGGATTCTTCTTCCCTTTATACTCCCCTGATCTCTTTATTATCTGCTAGAGTGTAGGTCCCACAAGTCCTCAAAGGGCTGTGAGTATGAGCTCAGTCCCTCCTCCATAGTGCTATTGGAAGTTGATAGAGGGTGTGTTTAAGAGGAGGGATTAGAGAGATGTCTTAGGTCACTGAAGTATATCTAAAAGTTGATGCTGGGACCCTGAATTCTTTCTTTATCTGATTTTCCTGTCGGAGGCATGAGGTAAGTAGCTTTGGTCCACCACATGCACTTGTTTCCTCAACACAGGCTAAAAAGCAACAGAGGCAAATGACCACCACCTGAAACCTCCCAAACTGTGAGGCAATATAAACCTTTCCTCTTTATAAAAAGCTTCATAGCAACATTGTTGCAGCAATGAAAGCTGACTAGCAGACCATCAGAAAAACCTCTAGAATACAAGTATTGTTGCTTTTCCTCCAAATAGAACAGTGTTTGGCTCACAGCAAGCATTTAATAAAACAGAGTAGGAAAATGTTCTCCAGTAAGAAATTTAAACAAAAGACACATTAGTCATGACACCATGATCAAACTCCCAGCAGATAAAAATGATTAACTTTCAGTCACATTTAATATTAAAATAACTATTTTTTTTTTCATTTACACTTTCTACTAGGTTCAATCTAAGCACTTAAAGGGGAGGAAAATTAACATTTATTGTGATGCAGCTCCATACTCTCCAATAGAATTTCACATACATCATATCAATTAATCTTGATAATTCCTTGTGTTATTATTATTTTAAAAGGAGGTTTATTGATGTTTCCAGCAGCTCAAATAGTTAGCACACAGTCCAAGTTAAAAAAAATAAATAAAATGTGATGGATTTCAAATGTCCAATCTCCAAATCAACATAAGAGAGGTTCTTGAAGGTAAGGATTAAGAATCAGATAAAATTTCACTGAGAGTCAATGACAATGTAGCAAAAGTTTGATTACCAGCATGGTATTAAAAACCTCAGTCATTTATAAACTACCACATTTTATAAAATTATATGATATCGCTAGAAGGAGATGATTTCTTATCTGTAACATACACTGAATCTTAAGAGTGATATGTGATCTTACCTGATGATTGCAAACTTTGAGTTAAAATTCTTGCATTCTCTAAGGTGCAATGCTATCTTGATAAAATGCTTAATGAGCTTCATCCTCTTCAGCTGGTTTGTCTCTCAAAGAATTTCAGATGCCACCCAAAATATTTCCTGGTTAATGACTCCTTCAAATTTCTTCATGTTGTGACAGCTGGATTGTGACTTAAGTTTAAATAAATCATCTATATATTCAGTAGGCTCCATGTTGCAGAAGAGTTAAAAACTCTGCATGGAGAGCTGGGTGGCAACTTCCAAAGTACTGAGCTGAAGGAGGGAAACTTGACCTTCTCATAAAAACTCCTGAGCATCCTCATCTGAACAAAGCACTTCTGTCTCCATGTTGTTTTTCAGATAATACCTGTGAAAGCAGAAGTGTGTTAGATGTAGTCCAGCCTAAGCAGAAGCCTCATGATATCTGTAAAACATAATCCTACTTCCTAGGGGAGGCTTGACAGAATACAGAATTGAATCCTGGAAGAGCTCTGTTTACCCATGATAGACTGTGCAGTTGCTGAATCCATTGGTAGAAAACAGAACCCAGAAGTCAGAAAAAAAAAGAACAAATCACTTGGGATTTCATTATTACTGACTGAGATACTTTTTCACCATTCCTTTTCTGCTGTCTAAACCATTCCATCCTTTCCTCTATGGATGAGAAAAATAGTTATTTCTAAGTTTAACAAAAGGTACAGGCTCTATGCATGAGCAGAAAAAGTCATATCAGGGACATTACTCCATTTTCCAAGAATAAAAAAAAATCTGACCATTGAGGGGCCCAGATTAGATCAGTTCAAGATCATTTAATTAAAAAAAAATCCCCAAGAAACCTAACAGTTATTCCTTCATGTGATCTTATGACAACAACCCTAAAGCAGAACTCACACCTAGTCCATCTCATTTTAAGCAACTTATTGAAAACAGCATATAAATAAATTATAACTAATTATAAATATATTATAACTAAATAACTATTTTCTCCCTTCATCTCAAACTCCTTCCTTCCTCCCTTTTTGGGAGGGCAGATGTTTTCTCTATTTAAAATTCTGTAAATGAAGAAAGAGTGAAGGTCCCATTAAGCTGGTCTTTTGAAAGTTTCACAAAATATCTATGGCAAAAAACAATGCATACTGGGCTTTGGACATTCACAGATAGAATGCTCTCCATTTTGATTACACATTAAGCTTATGACAGAGATCCACACATATATTTTTTGAATAAGGAATGTGAATAATGAACTTGCAGCTCACTGGCAATCTGAAGAATTCCATCTGATTACAAATATATCAGTGTACATTCAAATGATAATTGAGAAAAACCCACTTCCTAAAATAAAAATATTTACTACTGTTGAGGGTGGAAATAAAACTGAAGATTATGAATATTATAATTGATAGCTATAAAACAAATTTTGACCAAAGTCAATGGTAGTCTAGATCTATAACAAGGAAAATTTGAGCACAACAGAACCCTCCAGAAGAAAAATAGGATAATGTTACTTTTTTGAAAACTCAATTTTCAGACTTTATTGAATCTAGTAATTATTTGAGATTCAATAGCAAACTGCTTCTTTCCAACTTCTAGTTAGTTGTGGTTTGAAAGTAAAATTACATATCCCCAACAACAGAAATGTCACTGAAAAGAATGACAAAATCAGCACTGCCTTCTTCCATGTACCATGGGGTACAGGCACTTATACAGCAAGCAACCAAGCTCTGTAGCAACTGGAATTTGCTTTCAGCATTCAGAGGTGGTTTCTGTAGTGTAATGCACAATGACTGACTAGACAGAGTTATTCTGCCAAATACACTGTCATAGATATCTCAGCCTAAAATAAGGAAGTTCCTTGAAAATCAGGTCTGTGGGAGCATATGATGATTGAAAATGATTAGAATCTAGAGGATAAACCAGAAGAGTTAGTGCTTGTATGTTGGCTGTTAATAATACCTTTTAGGTCACAGTGCCCTTGTGTAAGCACTTAAGAATTCCCCCAGCACTCTGTTGTGTACATTTACTATGATAGAACAATCCATGGTGTGGTTCTTGGTTTTTAATATGTAGGGATGTTTAGTCACTTAAAAACCCTTAAGGTATTCATGTATTAGACTTTGATGTGGTTTTAAGGAGGGGAAAGAAATCCATGAGACAGTGTATACCTTCCACTCAGTTTCATCCTATTGGCAAGTTTGGAAAGCTGATCTGGAAGTCTTCTCTGTTTGATGACTCTCTTGGGTGTGACTGAGACCTCACACAGTGAATACTGATCAGGGTTGGCAGTAATTGCAAACTCCCTGATTGCCTGAATGACCACTTAATTTGCTGTGGTATCCTTACTGATCATGATGTATCGGTGTTGCTGATCAGTCTTAAAAACTCTTAGCACTTGATACATCAGATCTGGAAGAAAACCACACACAAGTAAAGGATTTCAACATAGGGTGATGCCCAGAAACCTGGAAAGAATCTCCCTAGAAAAGATCGTGAGAAACTTTGGCCTCTTCCATACTAGAGTTGTAAGAGCACATCTTCTCTATAGATAACTAAAAGAATAGACAAACAGAAACAAATCTGTACATGGTAGGATATACACAATAACACCATGGGGGTATCAAAGAAAGAGAAATTTAAATAGAGATTTTATCTTTATTTTTCTGAAAAGCCCTCAGTGACCTCAAATATACTTCCTATTCTTATTTATATGATATGAATTAGTAATAACTTCATATTATGTGTTTTTATTTATGTTATCAATTAGGAAACAAGTTGAGAGAGATTAGATTTCCTATAGCCATATGAAAATAGTTTTCAGAGTAGAATGAGAACTGGTTCTAGACATTTGGAATTTAAGGCTCATCCTCACTCTATGCATCTGGGTATTAAAGAAAGAAAAATATGGAAAAAGATGACAATGTGAAAACAAAATAAGTAGTGGAGGTGCTCACCGGGAGTAGTACTGATGTCTAAAATGGGATGATGTGACTGCAGCAAGTCAGGATTGCTAGAGGACAAGGTTCCTCTGGCAGGCAATGTGGGCGGGATGTGCCTTGTCTGCCTTGGCCCTACTACGCAGTCATCTGGAGACTGTCCAGTCCCAATATCACTGAGGAAAGAATTAAAAGTGGATTATCAACAAGATAAAAATCTGTAAGCTATAAAACCAATAATAAGCCATAACCCATTAAACTTGCAATTTGTGTAAGAATGTCATTAATTTACTTGAAAATTGCAAAAGCCATGGTTGCTTAAGAGTATTAAGTTCGTTCACTTTATTGTTTCTGAAGAATATAATGTGTCTCTACAGCCTGCCTTTTTCACTAGAAAAACACATTTACAATAATAGTAGTTTCTCAGTCTAAAACTAGATTCAAGCAAGTATGAGCTCTAGTGTCTGGTGGGAATGGAATTCAGAAAATCCATACTAAAAAGAATAAATTTTGTCTCACTCATTCAATGGTTCTGCATCAAAATGATGAAGTTCCATGGTCGTATTTGCAGGAACTAAAGAAAGTGAGTAAAATGAGAAGGAAAAAATCTAAACTATCCTATTTAGATTTAGATTATAAAATATTATCCTTTAATATTTTAAGGGAGAATGGGATTATTATGCAGTTGAATGTAAGGAAACCCTGAAAGACATTATTTCTTAAATACACAGAGCATATAGAAGGAGACTGGTGCATGGTGGCATTTTCTAGATAACAGAAAGGCAATGGAACTCCAATGACTCACTTTGATTTTTACTCTGCTAAAATTCTCTAATTGCACATTTAAGATTCCAGACAATCACCAATTATTATTGATGTCTATAAACTCCTTTCTATATATAAAAAACTATCACAGTGGGGAAATCTTAAACATGATTTAATAATATATAAAAGTTATTTATAAAGGATCTGTTTCTTAAAGTATCAGTGTTTCCAAATCAAAAGATCAAACAAAATGAACATACCAATCAAAAAAACTAGATTATAAGCAAATTTGCTTTCTAACTAGATTTTATAAACAAGTTGAAAAAATACCAAGGCATCATAAAGAAGAAAACTGTAGTGTAAGTTCTTCCAAATACATAGGCAAATCTATGACAAAATTCAATCTCTATTTAAGCACATATGGGTGTGTGCATGTACATGTAGACACTCTTAATTAACATTCTCTGAAAGATAGAAATCTTCACATTTGTGGGTTTTGCTTGTTTGAGGTATTGGGGATTGAAGACAAACATGCTCTTACATTGAGCCACACTAAGGCCCGTTTTAAATTTTATTCTGAGACAAAATCTACATCAATTAATGAGGCTGTCCTCAAAATTGAAATCCTCCTGCCTCAGCCTCCCAAGTTGCTTAAATTAAAGGTATGTACCACCATACCCAGTTACATCAGTGGGACTTTATTTTTCAATCATAGAAAACACAATTTGCCAAAATTATTAGATGTAATATATGATATCAAATGATAACTATGCCTTTAGGCCAAGGCATGGCTGACTAGGACACTCCTGGCACAAATGGCCATGATTATTAGTATATTCGAGGCACATCCTATAAGATTTGTCTTCTTAGGAAATGTTTCTCAACCACATTTTAACATCTAGCATGATGGTCTAACTTTGCACTCTCATTTTCTTGATTACTTACTCATATCAGATGACTATGGGACTAAAACTACTGTACATGTGACATCCAAGTTTGAAATATCCCTCTAAAATAGAGAGAAAAGAAAGGAAAAGGCCCTCTTTAGCACACCCTCTTTTTGTTTCACCTCACTAACTCTAATTTTTTCCAAAATCCTTTTGGAGTCTTTGAAGACTTTAAAGTCTGTTGACTCTTCCTTTTCCCTTTCGGTCCATATATTTCCTCTCTACCCACCTCAAAACCAAATCTGAATCCCATAATGCTTATTCCATACCCTTTCCTCCCCTCATTATGCACATTATAATTCCATGTTCATCCTAATTTATTAGTATTCAGCATCTTAGCTTCTGTAATAATGATTAAGAACAACATATTCACATGATTGTTTCAATATTACTTCGAAAACAGCTCAGCCATAAATTCCTGATATATTAGAATAACGTGAAAAATTTACATCACGAGCTTAGCATATTGTTTTATCACAGTAAAGTAATAAAATGATGCACAGAAAATTTGTAGACACTTACTTATAAGGTTTGTGAGGGAAGATACTCATCTGAGTCTTGCCATGCATCTTCTTTAGCTTGTTCCTTTCTCCAACAGTGTTAGCTATACTTTTTTAATTTACTTTTTCAAGTCCTATCACCTGTTCTCTATCTACAGCAAGACCAGGAATGGAGGAGCCACTGGCCTCCTTCATATCACCAATAATGGAAAGGTCGGGGGCACCATTTCTCTTCTCTTCTTACAGTCTTGTTAGAAGTTCTTTAAACACTAAAATATATACAAAGAGAAACATCACATGTTGCCAATTATAAGATATCTGGAGGGCTGGGGGTGTGGCTCAGGTTGTAGCGCCCTTGCCTGGCATACATGCGGCCAGGGTTCGATCCTCAGCACCACATACCAACAAAGATGTTGTGTCCGCCAAGAACTAAAAAATAAATATTAAAGATATTCTCTCTCTCTCTCTCTCTCTCTCTCTCTCTCTCCTCTGTCACTCTCTCTTTAAAAAAAAAGATATCTGGAAAAGGACAAGGCAGCTGTAGAACTTGGGGGTACCTGGGAAGTACAAACTTCAGCTATGAAAATCCTGCACAAAAACATTACTCCAGTGACTGATACCAGGAATCTACTTTGTATATTGTTCTATCCAAGTAAATGTAATAATAACAGTAAATATTTTAAATTTTCTTCTATACCAGGGATTGAACCCAGAAGCACTTAACCACTAAGATACATCCCCAGTCCTTTTATTCTAATTTACTTAGACACAGGGCCTCTCTGAGTTGCCAGGACCTTGCTAAGTTGCTGAGGTTGGCTTTGAACTCATGAACCTCCTTCCCCAGCCACCTTAGCTGCTGGCATACAGGTGCCAGGAAGCAGTAAACCTTTAATCTATAGTATTTTAGATTTTATTGACATATGTACATTTCATTTTATCAATAAACACAGATCAAAAAATAATGGTCTAATTATATATTTATAAATGAATTCTATATTTATAAAATATATTCTATATTTATGAAATACTACTTATAAAAGTTACTTCTGTCATGATTAAGATTTAAATGTTTAAAACAAGCAAAGGATAAAAATGAAAGTCTGCAAAAATACTTACCAAATAAATTGTTTTTCACAGTGATAGATAGATGTGTGTTATCCCTTAGAAATTCCATGACTTTTGGCAGCTGAATATTTTCAAAGTTTTGACCATTTAATTATAGTATCTAAAAGTGAAATTATAAAATTACAATATCACTGACTGAAGAACAAAAATACCAAACTCCCCCTTATATCTAGACTGAGAAATATCATACCTGATCCCCCTGTTTCAAGCCTGCTCCAGCTACTGTGCTACCTGAATCAACACTGTCAACGAAGATTCCAGATCCTGTCTCAGAGCCTCCAAGTAAGAGAAAATGCAGAGGAGCATCCCGGGATGTTTTTGTTAACGTTATCAATCTACTTTTTGCCTTAGCTTCACATGCAATGTTTAACAGCCTTAGATATCCGCCCATTTTCTATAAGGGTTCAAAAGAGTGGTGTCCATTCTAGACAGGAGGAATGAATGAACTGAAAGCTGATCTTAAAAAGATCACAACTACTACCTCTCTTTCCAGCTTATTTTCAAATTCTGCTAGAAACCGAGTCATTGCAGGATCTCCTTCAAAGTCACTGAAGTGATTATTCACCCACAATAACACTACTCGAATAATCTGAAAAAGCAATTTGTTTCACCGAGTTTTCTTGAGTGCTGAAGATTGGTGATTAGAATAATTTCAAATGAGATATTTAAGTTTCAATTTATCTCAAAATACTAAAAAAGAAAAAATAAACTAATAAAAATCAAACCTCAACAAGAATTTTATTAAAGAAAATGATCTTCTGAACTACATATATCTACTTTATAAACAGACTATTTATATGTTGTTTGCCAGGAGACACCATGGATTTGTGAAGATATTCAATGACCATCTGACTTGACTTTCAAAACACATTGAAATAACTCAAAATGAAAGCAAATTCAAAGTGCTGGAAACCTTCAGGGACACTATACGTCTACAGAGTAGAATTTTTCTTTCTTAGATCCATATGTTTAGATGGAAAATCACACTAACAACTGCAAAAAAGAAATAAAGTGCCCCAAACAAACAAAGATGCTTCAACAACAGAAGCCACTGATATCAGAGTTCAAGAAATGTCCAAGAAGGAGTTCATAGTTGAACTGATGTATGAAATAAAGGATAATGTAAGGAGTGAAATGAAACAAAAATACAGAAAGTGAAAGACCATTTCAATAGAGAGTTAGAGATCATGAACAAAATTTTAAAAATAACAAGCAGAAATCCTCTAAATGAAGAAATCAGCAAACCAAATTATAAATTCAATAGAAAGCATCTTCAACAGATTAGACCACTAGGAAGAGAGAACCTCAGACAATGAAGACAAAATGTATAACCTTGAAAGTAGAGTTGAACATGCAGAGAAGATGGTAAGAAACTATGAGAAGAACATCCAAAAATTATGGCGTAACATGAATAGAGCAAATTTAAGATTTATCAGAATAGATGAAAGAGCAGAAATACAAACCAAAGGAATGTACAGTTTTTTCAATGGTATAATAATAGAAAATTTCCCAATCCTAAAGAATAGTATGGAAAATCAAATATAAGAGACTTACAGGAACCCAAATGTACAAAATTACAGAAGACCCACACCAAAACACGTTATAATGAGAATGACTGATTAAGAGAATAAAGATAAAATTTTTTAAATATTTTCTTATATTTCATTCACTTGAATGACAACTGTTGTGAGAAATGTATCTTTAAGCTTATATTTAAAAAGTACTAAATATTTAGGAGCTGAAATAAACTGTATTTGCAACCTTACCTCTGAGGTTAGGATCATTAAACCACTCCAGTAACTTTTACCACTTCCATTGGACTAGAAAGAAAACTCCCGTAGGTCAACAAGAAGTCTTCTATGAAGGTTGGATCTACTACTGAATTCTCTTCCACCAAGTGCTTAGTTAACCCTTCTGAGGTTCCTTGTAATAAATAAAAGGTATAATCATGATCCTGATTAAATAGGATTTATTTAATGCCTTGATCTCTACCCTTCAACAAAAAAGCGATCAGGTAAGTAATAAGGATGTTAATTCATGCTATAAATAAATCATAACATGCAAACGTTTTTAGTTACAAGTGATGACTTTCAAAAGATATTATGCTTGACAATGAAAAATGAAACAAACCTGAAGTTGCCATACCTTATACTATTCAAGTCTTCCTTTCCATTAGAAGGAGGTTGGTTCTGGGTCTTACCTTGATGACAATGTGACCCTTCCTTATTCCAGTTCCATCAAGGTCTTGATGTTCTTTGACTATAAGGATCTTTCTTTCCTCTTCAACTTTTTGCATATTCATTTCTGCTTGGTTGAAGATACAACAGTAATCTTGCTGGGTGACGCAGGCAAACTGGAATAAACATCAGTCACATGTTAAAGATAAAGTGCTTGCTGAAGACCTAGCTGCATGGATAATTCAGTGTTTTAAATATTAAATACCAACATTTTCCCTGTCTTTCCCATACTTTCTAAATTAATGCAATAATGAACCTTAATCAGACTTCTCTACTCTTAATGTGTTTCTTCTTTTGTCAAGAAAATTTTCAGATTTCAAACATTTATAGATATTTACATAAAATAATATCAATTTAAAAATCTGAAGATGAAACTAGAAGTTCTCTTTAACATGCCTCTTTCACATTAAAAAGCATCAGGGTAGAGGAATAGATTCCTAGGATGACAGACAACAAGCATATTTTTGTTATAGTTTAAATCATTATTAATTATACCCTATATTAAGGGTAATTCTTTTTTTAACACAAAAGTACATAAAAATGTATTGTAAAGAATCCTTTTTTCCACATTATAATGAAAAGCAAGTTGTATCTAATTGAACATTAACTTCAAGTTAGACATAATCAGTTCAAAATTCTATTATAGCACACACATTTTTAACGTACAATTCATTACAGGCAATGCTAAATAAAGATGCTCATTCCAGCCCATTTTAAAAACTTAAACAAGCATATCTATATTCCTATCAAAAGTTAATTTCTCATAACAAGGCTACAAAAGGGAAAAGGGTCTAAGAAATTACTTTGAGCTTTAAGAATTTAAAGTGTAACAACTTGAATGAAGTTATGAACTGAAAATTTTCAACTTACATCATATGAAAGTGACTCATGTATTAGTCATTCAAATAAAATCATTAAATATTTAATTTAATACATCAAGATAACTTTGTTTCACCAAACAGCATTTCCATTATAAGAGCAAATTAAAAAGGAAGCATTTTATTATTTTCAAAATGTAAACTACTAGAGCAATTATTTAAAAATAAGTGTTTCTCACTTCAGTGCTTGGTTCAAAATCAGGGTGTGTAAAGGGTCCAGATCACTCAAGGAACTTCTTTACATGGTTCCAGCGACCTTCCCAGTCTCCAGTGTCCCCACACCCACCATCAACAGCCATTCTGCACAGAACACAGTCAATTCAACTGCAAAGATCAATATGAAATAGTCACACCTATAACTATTATGGTTTTATGGAATGAAAAGGTAACCACAATAGACCTGCTCAAATAGAATAGGAAATGTTCAGTGTGGTTATGTTTAGGCTTTCCAGTTTGTCTTGCTTATTATATTGGTTCATTTAAAACTAAGAACTATATGTTTGTATCTATTTTTATTTCATCCATTTGATGAAATAGATCAGCCTATTTCTAGGTTCCTAGAGCAGCCCAGGCTCAAAATTAGAATACTGATCTCTCCATGAGAAATGGACTTCTCTGCATTTGGCACTTACAAAAGAATACTGCAAACTTTCTGTCTATGCCTTCAACATTGGTTCAGGAGGTATGAGATACCTGGGGGTACTTTCAGAACTGTGATATTTCCACTATATTATTGCTTATGTACCTTTCTGAGTCAGAATGGTGTGATTTAAAGATCACTTTTGATGAGAGGAACTTTCAGGCATTTTTCTCAGAAAGAAAAAGAGGTCCCAATTTTCAAAAAAAAAAAACAAAAAACAAAAGAATCACACTGTCAGGTGGTCGTTGTCACTAAACACACACAGAAAAGGTTTTTGAGAGGCAGTATCATGTAGAACCTTCCAGGATACTGAATATGGGGCTCCACTAATAAAGATCTATCAAAAACTAAATTAATAATAATAATAATAATAATAATAATAATAATAATAATAATAGAGGCATCTCAGTTCTTATGCAGAGCTGGGTTCGGCTGCACAACTAGCGCTGTCCTCTTGAGCAGATCCCTTGACAGCCACAGACCTCACCTACAGGCGGTCTAGCTAGCTCTTAAGGGTCGACCACAGAGACCTTGGCGCTTGGCCTGGCACACAGTGCGCGCCCTACCTGCAACTGTCATTCCATGCACAAGCTGCGGGAGCAGCAAGGATAGGGTGGCTTGTCACTATGGCCACCAAGCCAGGGCTGAGGCCCCTCCCCAGGCGCGTGGAGGTCCCGGGGCTGGCCCGTGAGACCCTGCCTGTGGCCCCTGCCCCGCCTGGCTGGGCCCTGGCTCGCCCAGGCCCCCCGGCCGCTGCGGCTGTCCCCCGCGCCGGGCGGGAGGCGGGGGTCCCTGGAGAGGCCCCAGCCTTTCGGTAGCACTAACTTCTCAGCCAGCAGCTCCTCTACTCTCCTTTTCTTCTCCGGCTCTTCGCCATCCGCCATATTCTAAGGGTAATTCTTGCTCCATCGTTATTATCCTAGCTAATTTTTAAAAGAAAAAAATTACATGCACATAAAAATCTTGGGTGAAAATATATCAAAACATTATAAATATTTCTGATCAATGTAAGTCACACAGGACTTCCAATTTATTTATTATGCCCTTCTATAGTTTCCATGCTTTCTGCATAGACAGTAGTTCTGTTAGTGAATAGAAGCAGAAGTTCAGAAGAGAAACAGCATTATAGTACCAAGTTCCTCCCACTGAGTCAGCTTACATAATCTAACTTTTTTTGTTAAGCATTTAGGAGAAAAAAGTTACTACTTCAAAACACAAGACTTTTGTGTACAAGTAAATGAAAATAGTTGAATTAAAAAATTATAAATACCCAATTTCTATCACGCTTGCAATTAGTGTACACATATTTGGAAATATATAGCCCTTGGTAACTTAAAAATATCTTTATTTGTTTTTTACACAAGAGCAAAATTGCTCCCAAAATTTGATAGAAAATTTACAAAGATTTTATTTCCAGATACTTTTATGTGTTCTTTCTTACATTCATGTTTAAGAGAACATAATGAAATCATCATTTTCTCATTTATCTTCTAGAAAAGAAATGTAGCCCAGAGTTAAAGTGAATATTAGCAGATAGATGTATGAAAAAAGTTGAATTTGAAATCCTTAGTTTCTAGATAAATATTTTGGCATTTCATATATAACAACCTCAAATACCATGCAAAAAAGAAAAAAAAATGAAACTGAATTTCTAATGTGATCATACAGAACTGGTATTTTGTGCTTTGAAGAGAGTTAAAATTTGTGAATTATTTTAGTGAGGACTTAGGTTTTGAGGCAGCTATAAACACATGGCAGCGCTCATATTAGCATCCTAATATGAAATAAAAATTCAAACTAAGACTTCCCTCTCAGTGATCAACAGCAAGGGATTGGGTTGTACCAATTTAATGGTAAAGAGGTTGCCTAGCTTGTGGAAAATAGTGGGTACTATCCCAAGAGTTGCACAAAGACAAATAAACCAACATAGGTGAATAGCAGTTCATGCTACAGTATTGTTTCTATTTGCATACAAGACTCATAATTTAAGTTAAAAAATTACAGATGATCAAACAACAAGTAAAATTGCACTTCCATCAACATATTATATAGTTCACTTGCAACTTATGCATGACAACCTGCTTCCTCATCCAAAATGACTTTTTAATTTTAATGGTCCCAAGGAAACATGATTCTAATGGAGATTTACCTTAAGAAGTTAGGTATCGGATGAGAAGAAGACTACCACTAAATAGGGAAGAGAGGTGGGAGGGAAAAAGAGGGAGAAGGGGAGTTGCCCAGAAGATGGAAGGAGAACCTCATTGTTAAACAGAATACATATATGATGTTGTAATGAGAAAAAGAAAAAAAAAGTGTGTCACATTAGATTGGATAGAGAGAAAGAATGGGAGAGGAGGGGAGGAATAGGGAGGATAGGAAGGGCATCAGAATGGAATAGACAATATGATTGATGTATGTACATTCCATATATGTATTATATATCAAAATGCATTCTACTGTCATGTATGACTAAAAAAATAAATAACAAATAAAAAAAGAAGTTAGGTATATTTAAACTAGAATTCTGTATTCTGCAAGGAAAATTCACATCTGATTTCTCAAATTATATATCCAAGTGCTTGTTCCCCATGGAAGGGTGAAGGGCAGACAGTAGAGAGGGCAAAAAGGGAGAAAAATAGAAGAGGAAGAGGGGGAGAAGAGGACAAATGGGGAGGGTAAAGGAAAGGAAGAGTTGTATGTGGGGTTAGAAAGCTGTCGGGAGCTGTGACTGAAGTGATGCTTCTTCTGCCAATGATCTCTGAGAAAGTGCCAAAGAACACTTCAGGGTTGCTCTTGTGATTTCCTGTACACAAGGAGGTTCTGTACTGGCCATGGAATTATCAGTTCTTAAAGTTCAGATACCAACTGCCTATGAATAGAGAATTATGGGGTCAAGTTCAATTATATTTGGGCTATTAATCTTCAACCTTAATTCTGGGTGCTTTAAAGCAACTTTCTCACAAGAAATCCTTTTGATGATAAAACCTATATAATAAAAGTACTGAGATGGTTCTTGGTCACTGAATCTCTACCAGAGTGTAATGTCAGGGATGAGCAGGTGGGTTGGTAGATGTCCAATCTATCTGATTTGGGTATCCCTGATTTAACATGTTCCTTTTCCATGGAGTGGAGCAGAAGATACAGTTTTATAGTGCAGGAACTCAACCTTTGGCCCTCTACATATTTCTGCGAACTGCATGTTAGGAGTTACAGGTGTCTACATATCTTATTGAGAGTTTTGAGTGGAGGCCTACCTTGCCATCACTTTGGATTTCCTACCATTTTTTTTCTGTAAGTATATTAAACTCTCTCCTTTAAATAACACCTACCTAACCTTACATTCCCAAAACTACAAGATAACTACTTAATGGTACCTCACATGACTTACATACTATGTAATATTCAGTCATATAACATTTTTATCAAATACTCTAAAACATTTACATGCCTCTTAAATCATTTAGGTCGTATGGTTACATTTCCAATGAAAGTAGTTTTTCCAACTACGTGTACTGATGTACTTGTGGAACACTCACACATGAAATAACTTTTATTTGGCCTCATACTGAGGTATAAACTCCAACTCAAATATTATTGGAATCCTGACACAGAGAAGAAAGGATTCAGGGAGAAATTAGTAAAAGATAATAGGATGGAGAAAACTGTAATGCTTTTCTATCTTGTCTTGACTCAGTTTGTTTTCATTATTTTTTTAAAATACAATTCCATTGCTGAAATACCACACATAATCCTTCCTAAATGTAAATTCTCATGTCAAATAAATATTCTGGAATTTACCCATTTTGTTTTCCTTTATCATATTAAATAATTGACAAATGACTATACTTAGAATTATTTTCTGACTGATGAGCAGTGAGGCAAACAGTTAAGTTCACACCTGCAGTGGAGTTTGAACAAATGTCTCTGTGCCTACTTGGTGTCTGCTCATAGTTTGCTACTGTTCACAGAGTCTGAGTTAGTCAAATTTGCAGGGGTTGTTAATACACGTGTGTTGTGAGAGAGTAATTGATCAGAGGCTCCCAAATAAAACACCCATTAAGAGAGGTGACATCTTAGTATGGTCAGTCTGTTTATTATTGCCATATCAGCAAAACTCAGTGAAGGTATCTGGTTTAGAGCACTATGGTGAGCATTCAGTAAGCATATCTACTATCATTTTAAAAACATTTTTAAATGATGTAATTGTTAACATTTACACACAGTAAAAACTGAGTCTGAGTCCAAAGGCTGAGTCTCCTCTTCCTCCTCCTCCTCCCTCTTCTCCTCCTCTTCTTCCTTTTTCTTCTTTTGTTACTGGAGATTAAACCAAGGGGCACTTTACCACTAGGCCACAACCCCAAATCTTTTTTTATTTTGATTCAGGATCTTGCTAAGTTGCTTACAGCCTTGCTAAGTTCCTAAGGCTGTTTTTGTACATGTGATCCTCCTTCCTCAGCCTCCCCAGCTGCTGGGATGACAGCTGTGTACCACCATGCCCAGATGAAGACTGAGTCTTGCAGAGGCCTGGTAGAACCAGAAGTACTGAAATTGAAAGATCTTCTAATACTTTATTAACTGTTAAAACCTAATTCTCTGAGGAAAAAGCACCTTGCAGAGTGATTTGAAGAAAGGTCCAGGGAAAAGTAAGTTCCTGAGTTTTCATACTGTGGCTGGGGAAAGGCTTGTCTTTTCCTTGGTGACACACCTGCATCCTTATAACAGGTGCTGGCAAGATGGATGCATTACTTTGTGGGCTTTTAATTTACATCATTCTTATTCTTGGTTTTACAAATGTAACAAATCAGGATGTTACAAAATCAGTGATTTGAAAAGGGTACAAGACTATGGTTTTATTTTAAGAGGAAGAGAGCAAATCTGCTTCATCAGATTCTGTCTTAGCATTCTCTAATACAGATGTCATATATATGCAAATAGAACCACACATTATTAGAAAGGCACACCATACTTCAGCTGGCCTGTCTAGTAAATAATATAGTGTGTTTATGGGGAGGTGTTGTGTACTACATTCTTGTTTCTGCAAAACCTCTGGAGGGTAAGGGGCTCAAGGTCATGAATGGAGACTCAGGGGCTCAAGGTTATGGATGGGCCTCCAGCTGTCTATTCATTGTAAGCAACCACACACACACACACACACACACACACACACGCACACACACGTGTGTGTGTGTGTGTGTGTGTGTGTGTGTTTGTGTGTTTGACAACAGGATGTGCTGCATTTTGCTGTCCAACACCTTCATTTCTTAATTGCCTGGTTTCAAAATTGTGAAATCTACATTTGATGTTCAAAGCTAAGTTGTATCATGCAGGGCATTTTAAAACCCAGAATGTGATGCTTGAAGTGTGATATCAACATTTTTGGAATGTTTTTTGTGGACACAAAATCCTGAGAAATTTTTTCTTAACTAACTACTGAGCAAAGGACATTGTTAGATGAATGTTTTGACACTTGCCTGTTATCCTAGCAGCTCAAGAGGCCAAGGCAGGATGATTGTGAGTTCAAAGCTAGCCTCCACAACTGCAAGGCCCTAAACAACTCATTAAGACTCTGTCTCTACATAAAATACAAAATAGGGCTGAGGATGTGGCTCAGCGGTCATACGCTAATGAGTTCAATCCCCAATCCCCTTCCAAAAATAAATTAATTAAATAAATAGATAGATAGATAGATAGATATTGACAAAGGACAGTGATGTTCATCTGAGGTTATGGGGGCGGGAAAAATTTCCTAGCTCAGAGCTGAACACTTTCTCTAGGTGTTTTAAGTCCTACATAAAATCAGTCAAAAACTTTTTCCCCATTGTTTTTGTTTTTGGAGTCATACTGGAAATCTGTGACAGAGACAGACGGAGAGACACAGCGTAAGTGTAAAATTTTCTGTAATTAAACCTTATTGTAGACACTCAATTCTCAAATCTTTGCTTGGAATTCAGATTTATTTTCTGTAATATAATGAAACATCCATATTTGATGCTCTGTGCATTTGAATAGCATAAGCAAAGGCTGATGTAGCAAGAACAGATTGTCATTTGTATTCTGTAACCCAGAATTCCTTTATGAATCAGCTATCTCTAACAGAATGACAAATCTAGTCAATTAGAATGTTGATAAGTTCTGACTTCAGATCAAATTGATTCCAGAAATTTTATTGCCCAGAATTCATTCACTTTATGATTCTCTGAGTTTTGATGCTTATTTATTATTCTTATGATTTTCTTATACTTGCATTACTCAGAGACAGAATCCAATCATCTAATATGTTTGTTCTTAAGGAATAAAATCTTCAGACTAGTTGTTCAAGTAACAAAAGTATTTTAATTTCATGGTAAACCAACTCTAAATAATCCTTTCTAAGCTTTTCAATTGCCAAATTGAGTTTTATTTCAAAATACACATTTCACTATGTATTTGTGTTTTACAAAAACAGTCTCAGTAAACACAATAATTAAAAGACATTTATCTACAGAGATTTGTACAATTTGAATTTTTCATTTTTGTCCAGCTCCAATAATATTTGATAATACCATTTATAATGCTTTAATGAACAAAATTATATTACAAAATAGGTGTATGTCACCCTACCCTAATAAAAATGGACATGATACATATATCATTATTTAAATGTTTATCTACTTTTACTTCTCAGTATACCCTACAAGTATTATTCTAAATAAAGCTTAAAAAATAATGCATACAAATCCAGTGGAACTTTGGGACTCAAATGATCCTCCTGTCTCAGTCTCCCCATAAGCTGGGATCACAGGCATGCCCCCTGATTTTGAGGATCCTTCACACACACAAAAAAAAAAAAAAAACTTTTCAAAATATTATCTAATTCTGTGCATAAATCTATACAGCATTAAGTGATCAGGCAACATGGATTTCATAGAAACAGTAGTGGCTCAGTTTTTTAAAAAAGTTTAAAACTTGAGTAGGTCATACCTGTAGTCCCATTACAAAACCTTTTTCTGACAAAGGACTATATCCACCCCTACTAAATATACTTCTACAACTCAGTAATAACAAGATAACTCAACAAATAATAGACATGATCCAAATCTATTCTTCACAGAAAAAGAATGACTGGCCAATAGAAGACAGTCAAATGTTATCAACTTTATTAGTCAACATGGAAGTACGACCCTAAGCCACAATGAGATACCACTATATACCCAGCAGAAATGGCTAAGGTATGAAGACTAACATCACTAAACAATGTGAATATATGCAGCAATTGGAACTCTCATATATTGCTCATGAGAATGTTCAGAATTTTTGACAGTTTTCTTTAAAACAAAACAGAGATCTACCTTATGTGGTAGCCATTCCACTCTTTGAGTTATTTACCTAAGTGAAATGTACACACACATATACACATACACATACATATTTTTCCCCAATACATCTAGTAAGATAAAGTTCAAAGCCTGGAAAATGCTCACATGACCTTCAATGGAAAAAATAAGTGCACTATGATATATTCATAAAATGAATACTACTGCAGTAATAAAATAGAAAACAAAACAAAACACTGATTCAAGCAACATGGATGAACCTCAAAAGCATATTGATTCAGACACAGAGTGTAAGATCCCATACCTTTCTTACTCATCCTAATAAGACTCACATCCATAACAAGAATGAAGTAATTCAGACTTGAAGACGGCACCAGAAGATCTCAGAAATGAATATCTCCTAAATTAATAAGTGAGTTACAACTCCTGAACAGAAAATAGGTGGAATGTAGCCTTTGAATTGTATCTTTAAAAAAAAAAAACAAAAAACCCTATTCCTCCTGATGGGCAGAATCAATAGCCTCCAGGACAAGAGTCCCATTGTTTCTCTTTTGCTAGGAAAACAATAAAACTTCTCCTTCCATTTTTACTAAAACAAACAAGAAACAAAAACAATAACAAAAAAGTTCAAGAACCCATTATGTTTCTAGGTTGAGGCTCAATGGTAGAATACTTGCTAGCATGTGTGAGGCATTGGGTTTGATTGTCAGCACAGCATATAAATAAGCAAAATAAGGATCCGATGACAACTAATTTTTTAAGAAGAATCCATTTATACAAAATTCTAAAATGACAAAGTAAAACACTCAATGGTAGGATAAAACAGAATAGTGCCTTTAACCAGTGGGAAAAAATCAATTAGAAGGGACACAAGGGAACTTTCTCAGGTGTGGTTTATCATTCTTTATCTTGAAAGCAGTTTAGATTATACTGATTTATTGAAATTCAACCACATTTGACTTAAAATGCATTTCATTGTATGAACATTTCAGAACAAATGAATAATAAACACTGAAATATAAATTATATACAAATAAGTGTATGCATGTGTGCCTACACATACATATGCCAGAGCAGTGACAATCAAACAGCAAGGAACTCCTATAGAACCCAGATTCAGGATTCTAAGTGCTAGGCCCACATTAAAAGGAACCAGGGCTTTTAGAGAAACAACTAATACCAGAGTTTGAACAGCCAATAAAGAGTACATTGAACCTGAAATATCTACTGTCAAAAGAAAGTACTCCATAAAGGAAAATACCACATATTCTCATTTACATGTGAAATAAAAAATAATTAAATTAATAGAAGCATAGAGTAGAATGGTGTTACCAGACGCTGTGGCATGGGAGACATGGGAAGAAAATGGTCAAAGCGTACAAAATCTCAATCAGACAGAAGGAATAGATTTTTCTGTTTTTTGAGGACTATTGCACACCATGGTAAATAAAAAATAATATGCTATACATTTCAAAATTACTAAAATAATAAATTTCAAATGTTCTCACCACAAAAATACTCTGGTATTTAAGATGATATATATGTTAGTAAGCTTATTTCACACTGTATATATAAACTATAACATCACCTCATACATTATAAATATATACAACTAAAATTTGCCAATTTATACTTTAAAAAATAAATAAAGAAGAAAGTAAAGTGTTCAAACAATGGCCCAAATTGAGAAGCCAACTTAGATTTCCTACTAATCATATCTGGCACAACTTGAAAATCTAAATAATGAAATAATGGATTACAGCCCACTGAATAAAATAAGTTTCAAGAAGTCTATATAAAATAAATGTGAGTAAATTTAAAGCACGATAATGATCAAGATACAGAGTGCCCAAATACCCTACAAGTCATTCATTAATCACAAAATAGAAAAGAGTAACACACAAATGAAAGGCCTAGCAGATAACTCCTTAATCAAGTATTTAAAATGATCATAACCACTAAAAAAACAAATTGAGTACTATATATCATGCTACATAATAGGACTAAAGAACTGATCAAGAATTAGGTTGTGGTCCTGGTTTTTGTTCTAACCTAGCCTGAAGAAATAAATATAAACCTGTACATGAGGATGATTAGTCAAAACTACCTACACTTAAATACTATTGGCTATCCCAAAGCAGTAATGGGCATATATTGCTTCATACTGCCAACAACATAGACCTACCTGGTGGCTGCACTCACACTTCTTCATGATAGAAGCAGTATGTACTATCTAAGCATTTCCTCCTTCATCTTTAATTCAGGTCAGAGTTCATTATCACCACACAGCCCACTTTCAAATTCATTCTCTCTCCTTACAAAATTGGTCAGTTTACTACTTGAGAACCTGGTGCACTGGTGAGATGACAATCACTCCACTCAGTGTTTCAAAAAGCCATGGCTTGATATGTGCAATAAGGGAGTCAATGTCTACTTTTAAGAATCAGGAAATTAGAACATCTGAAATTCTGAATGCATATGAGAAAACAGGAGAGATGCATCCTAAGAATGCCCCTCAAACTGGAAAGATCACGTTGGATTAAACTGTCCCCTTTTCTGCTCCTGAAGGCGATTCCAGGTTGGAAATCACAGCCAGAGAAGAAACTCACCACATTTCATGAGGGGAATCTTGTGTGAAGGCCGCACATCCCTTCTTGGAAGCCACAGGCCTGGAGGGCCACCTCAGGAACTGGACAGTGAGCGTGATGACTGACACTTGACCCTCTGAAACATCCTCACTAGGGACAAGGAAGGAAAGGCAAGCCTCCTGAATGAGAGGACCACCCGGAGAGGCCACCCGCCTGGGGGACACCCCAATCACTCATCCAAAGCACTTTCCATCCCGCGGGAGCCCACCACCCCCTTGGCGCCGGCAGCCTCTCTGCCTCCCTGGCCACCAGCTGCTTCCCGCTCAGCCTGCCATCATGGGCCCAGGGAGGCGCAGTACCTGAGAGGACAGCCCGCTCTTTGCTGAGAGCCTTCCAGGCCTGACTTCCTGCAGGCGTCCTTCTCCCAGTGCCCTTCCCCTTCTCCAGGTCTCACTCTTCCACCGCCACCCGCCAGTTGCACCGCCACTGAAGCACCAAGTCCCCACGTGGGGCTGCGACACCCAGAGACAAGATCCTGGCCTTCGTGAGTCTGCGCCCCTTGGGCTTCCTGAGCCCGCCCATGGCAGGACCAGAGTGCCGCCTGGAGGCCTGTGGAGGGCATGACACCCACTCAAACCACACCCCACCCTCCACTGGTTGCAGGGATAACTTCTGCTCCAGTCCTGCTCTATTCTAGCTCATCCCTGCGAAGGTGACCACTTTTCCATCCATTACCCTACCTCAGACCTTTAAATGCCATATGTGCCTCTGCCTTGTCACATTTATCTGACTACCTATGAATTAAGAAACAATATATGGGTGGCTGGGGTGTGACTCAGTGGTAGAACAATTCCCTCCCACATGTGAGGCACTGGATTTTATCCTCCACACCACATAAAAGAAAATATACAAAATAAAAGTACTGCATCCATGTATAACTAAAAAATAAAGTAAAAGATTCGATTTCAAAGATGATTATTAACTTTTTAAAAAGAGTGCTTCATTATTTATTGACTACATTTAAGAGGGTAAGCATGTACAATTCTCATACCTGGATTACTATGGTAGAAACAATTGTAGATCCTTCCTTATGCTTTTATTCCTTGAGATGAGGGTATTAATATGTTTTTTAAAATCTAATCAACTAAGGCTTTCTGACAAATATCTGACCTGTCCACTTGTTATATCAATGAAGATTGGCTTTGTCAATTAAATTATATAACAAATATTTCATAAGTTAAATGGCTTTAGTCTGAAATTTATTCACTGATTGGTAAAATATACTTAAGTCACATTTATATTAAACATCATTTCTTCACATACAACCTTTATTGGTATTTAAACTTCAAACATTTCTAATTACAACATGAAAATGTGCAAGAGAGTATTCAGTATTTTAGAATCCCTTTAGGGTATATGGAAGCTCAAGTGTTTAAAGAAAACCTTCAGAAGTCTTTTGTGAGAGTTATTAGCCCTACCCAAAAGGATAAAATGTATATATTTTAAATAATAAAGTGGGAAAAGAAGGTATCTCTAATGAAGTGGGAAAAGGAGAGGCAAAACTTAATTTATGGTACTTGAGTTTCAGTGTAGCTTATTTTTTTTTCATTAGAGTTTTGACAGTCTTGTATTATATAGTTTAAAAACTATTTATTAGCAAGGGTGATTTTGTATCTTTGATGTCAGAGGGACATTATTACATTTTTTGCTTTGCAATCCATTGCTGATGAGTTTAAGGAAGCAGTTCATTATGTCTTTCCTCCCTCATCTTATGCTGGTGACAGTTTTCATTATTTTGAATTATTAAAGGTAAGGCAAAAACTTCCTGAGCCTTAAAGAAAATAAATTTATGAAATCTGAAATATAGTTTTTGAGCTGGTCATAGTATTTTATATACATTTTATTCATAAAAATATAATATCTTATGGCTAAATTGTGTGTGTGTGTGTGTGTGTGTGTGTGTGTGTGTGTGTAATCAACTTTCCAGAAAATTTGGAGAAATATCTTTCTTATGTTGTTCAGGTAATTTCCATTGAATAGATAGACAGGAAAATTTATCTGTTATTTCACAGTGAAATCTTGAGTTACCAATGTGATAGAACTTACTTTTTGAAATGAACTTTTAGAGACACACAATATTAGTCTTTTAATTGTTGATTTATTTATGTAATAATTTTATGCATGATATTGCTCTAAAGTTTCATGTTATTTTAACTTCTTAAGAAAATAATTTTTGTGGGCAAGTAAGGGCAATTACCCTGCTTGTGTGAGGCACTAGCTTTGATTCTCAGCACCACATTTAAATGAATAAAATAAATTTCAATCAAGAACTAAAAAATATTTTTAAAAGAAAGTAACTTTTAAGTTGAGTGTTTTTTACTGTGCAGTATAGTATTATTTCTTTCACAATTAGGGCTAAGACTTTATATGTATTTAGAATATACATATTGGTCTTAATCACATTTGTCAAGTGTCAAGAGATCTAGTGAGTGATCAGTGACAAAAGAAGCTGTGGCTTTAGGCTGAGTCAAGCCACCATAGTCAAATATCTTAATCTTATATGTAGACTTAAGTGGCTATACGAACAACATTGTGATTATCCACATAGGGAAAATATTTGTACTATATAGTAAAATAAGGATTATTCCAATATTGATAAATATAGAAGACAAGTATAAGTCCAAAGATAGGACTTCTAAGAAGAACTGTACATAATCTAGACATGTTTTAGAAAACTAAGTAGCTGTCTGGGGTAATGTATGTATTATTCATATTAAGACTGCACTATATTTATGTATTCTTTACATAAATATATTTATGTATTCACTATATTTATGTATGCACTATATTTATGTATTCCCCCCCCCCTTTGTGTAACTTTTTGGGCTATAAAACTGGGCCACAAAGAAGCCTCGGGGCTGTCTTGTTCCCGCCGTTTGGGGAGGGAAAGGCAGCCCGGCCGGTGGAAATAATAAGCTTGCTTTAATTTGATTTTAATTGGAGTCAGTGGTCTTTTCTTGCGTCCTGGTATAACAGGAAGAGATGGCTTGTCATGGATTTTTGTGGTTGGAGGTGATTGGAATCCCAGCTCTGCCCTCAGCCCCCTCGTCTCTTCTGCATCAGCACACCTCCTCCTTCAAAGAGGGGCAGGAGGAAGGAAGGGAGGGAAGAGGGGGGCACAGCTGGCCTCTCAAGGATGAGAAGTACCCCATACACTCAGCAGCCAGACTTGCCAAAATGATCAGCAAACCCCAAAGCTTGATAGGGGGACAGATATTTAAGGCAAAAGGTAGGTGACTTGAATATACCTTCAGGGTCTATCCTTATAAAGTTTCCCCAAAGAGGAGATTTTCAATCCTGGCTTCACATTTGAATCACCTGGAGAGCTTATAAAAATGCCATTGCCTGGGCCCTAGGCCCAGAGGCTCGGTTCTAATTTATCTTGGCTGGAGGCCAAATGTTGGTGTGCTTCAAAATCTCATTAGCCACTCAGGAGGCTTAGGCAGGAGGATCACAAGTTTGAGGCCAGCCTCAGCAATTTAGAGAAGCCCCATCCCCAAATAAAAATAAATAAATAGATAGATAGATAGATAGATAGATAGATAGATAGATAGATAGATAGATAAATAAATAATAAAAAGAACTGGAGATATAGCTCAGATGTACAGAATCTCTGGGTTTCATCCCTAGTACCCCCAACCCTTGAAATACTTTCCTTAAGGCCTTGATCATAGATGAACTTCCAATAAGGAGAGAAAGAAGAAAGGAAGGGGTAGGAAAAGGAAAGGAGAGCTGAGGAGGTGAGAGAAGGGGAGGTGGGGAAAGGGAGGCAGAGGAGGGAGGGGTCCTAGAGGCCTGAGGACCTTCAATAGGTAAGAGACTGAAACAGTGGTCAGAGGGCTGGGGAGAAGAGCAAGTGTGTTCATGAGCCCCATCTTTTCCCTGACTCTCCTGGGTTTCTTCTCCAAGCACAGAGACAGTTTGACTCAGTGATCTTCAAGATTCATCTTGTTCTGTGGGCATGGCATCTAGTGCCACAAGAGAGGAGCGAAGCTCTCTGGGAGCCCGGAAAGCCCCCCAGATTCCAGGAATCAGAAGAGGTGTTGCAGCTCTGAAGAATAAGGAGGATTTGCACAGGCCCAGGAGGTGAGAAAGGTAGAAGTGGGGGGTGGGGGTCAGGGCAGCACTAGGTGAACAAATATTCCAGGCCAAAGAATTGGAGTGAGGAAAAAACACAGTAGCAGGAAAACACTGGGAGTGTTTTGGGAATCCTGAGTAGTCACTGTGTCGCGGCCAGGTACAATGGGTGTGGCCTGGTGGATTGGAATCCTGTGTCTGTCCCACAGCTGTGTGACCTGAGAGAAGTCATTGAACACAGCCTCATTTTCCTCATTGGTTCCAACACTAATTCTCTCCTCTGGGGAAGGGATGGAAGAAGAAAGAGCCTTTCTTGGCTGGGTTTCTAGAAAGATCTTACATGTGGGGAATGACAGTGATCCCCAAGTGTGAGCCAAATGACCAAGGGGTCACTCACAGAGACTCTGGTCCCTTCCTTCATTCTATGTCAATGAGGCTTCCCAGTCAAGGGGACCGAGCCAGGAGAATCAAAACTCTGGACTAGAATGCAGACAAGCATGGTAGAGGTCCCCAAAAGGCAATGGCCAGCCACCCTCTGCCTCTCTCAGAGAGCCACAGAGGAAGGGACAGGCAGGGGAGCTTTGGATTTCCTGGTATGTACCCCAGCCACACCTTTGCCCAGTCACCCCATTTCACAGATGAGAAAAGCGCCAAGTTGCCAGGAAGCAGCAGAACCAGGCCAGAACCAGGACCATCTGACTCCTAGACCCACACTTGCACCTGCCACTCCAGCAACTGTGTCACTTGGCTCTGAGAAGGCCCCATCTGTGACTGTGTGTCTGGACAGCCTCTGCTGGCTCCCGCTGCTCAAGATGGCCCTCCCTCTTCTCCCCTCCATCTGCCCTATTCTTCTCTGGAACACACTCTCTACAGCCAGCCCTGAAGCCTGTGTCTGTCCTCTCCACTGGGACCCAGGCAGATGACATTGGAATAATTGAAGTGTCCTTTTTATGACCTTGAGTTCTGGCAAGGCTGACTTCCCTTCTGGTGACTGGGGCTGATGACAGCTGAGTGGAACAAGGACACACACACACAGACACACATCAATGAGCCACATCACAGCAGGCATGGACAGGATCCCCCAGTCGCCTGCCAGGGCAGCTTCCCGCACTCACAATACAGACAGCTGGGAATACTCCTATCAAAAGACAGGGCTCCACCTCCATCCTACCTCCTCTTCCCAGCCAGGAACACACCTGCTGACTGATGGGGCACAGTCATTCCCTATAGCTTCAGACACATCTCCATGTCACCCCTGCCAACAGGTGGGACACAGCCACCTCTTCAAGACATAAACAACATGGGCAAGTTGCAGATAGAATTGCAAAGGACACTCTCGGTCCCCAGGCTGCATAGATAGATACCAGCCTCTTCAGGACTTGGGAACTGATGACCACCAGTGTTACCAGGCCCCTATTCCAGGTCCTCACTGTGTGACAAATATAGCAGGAATGCAGATATTGGAGCTTCCTGGATGTATCTGGGTAGTCTGGGGCCTTCCATGGCCCAGTACACACGTGCAGTTCAGGTTGCCTCTGGGGGCAAGCATATGCACACGTACACGTGTTCTCACACATGCACCCACAGGTCTCCAGCTCTCATAGGTGTCTTTTTGTTGTTATTGTAACAGGGTTGAACCAGGGGATACTTACGTTCCAAATACAGGTATGAACAAATACCTAAACCAGGCACTGGGATAACAGACAGAAATCAGAAAACCATTCTCTGTGGAACAATTAAGC
This sequence comes from Urocitellus parryii, assembly GCF_045843805.1. NCBI lineage: Eukaryota > Metazoa > Chordata > Mammalia > Rodentia > Sciuridae > Urocitellus > Urocitellus parryii. The sequence continues at coordinate 86,852,323 of NC_135537.1, read as the reverse complement.
TAGAAGAGAACCCCAAAGAGACCCCCCCAAAAGGTGACAAGCTGGGGTTGGGGTTGTGGCTCAGCGGTAGAGCACTCGCCTAGCACGTGCGAGGTTCTGGGTCCAATCCTCAGCACCACATAAAAGTAAATAAATAAAAATAAAGGTATTGAGGTATTGTGTCCAACTACAACTAGAAACTAAAAGGTGACAAGCTGTAAGACGTATTGTGTCTGGAAGGAGCAAGGTGATGTTCTGGCCCTCTGAGTCCTTGCCAAGACCATACCTGGGAGATTTGTCCAGTGGCAGGCCTCAAGCAGTGAGGGACCACGGAGCAGGCTCTGTGAGAACAGTCTGGGCAGAAGGGACCATTTGGCTTGGAATAGAGTCAACTTGGGATTGAGCCATCTGAAGAGCTGTCACAGGGCACAGGCCATGTGTAGCCACAGGAGACAGAGCTAGTTTGGACCTGTTGGTGGAAGCTACAGGAAGACCACTTGGAATGACTGATCCCAGAATGCCAGTGGAAGGAAGGAGCCTCCCATCAGTAGAGGTGTGCCAGCAGAGCTCAACTGACCCCTGGGTGGAGGCTGCAGCTAGATGACCTAGAAAGGTACTTTCGACCCCGAGATTCCATGACTCTGGCATTTGAATTCAACTTATTCATGCTACAGATGAGGAAACTGAGGCCCAGAGAGACGCAGGGAATGTTTGAGGTCACACAAAGCGTTATTGGTCCTCTGAGAACTAGACTCAGGAGTCCTCATGCTCCTTCTTGGATCCTCCCACTCCTTGGATGTTTGGGCCAGAACCAACCTCGTGGCCCAGAGATCCAGAAGCTCCTCTCTTCATTTGGCATCCTGGGTGGTCTGACACCCTGTGGTCTTTCCCAGCCCCTGCCTGGACTCAGCTGGTAGATGAGCTCCTTGTTGGACTGCCTCTGGCTCCAGCTCTGGCTCTACAGATGGATGCTTTCAGGCTGAAAAGAGATCCACATTTGACCCAGAGCCAGATGTGGAGCAAAGAGAAGTGGGAAAATGGGAGATCCAGGGACTTGATGGGGGGCTTCAGTGCCTGGGGGCTATGGCTGGGATCCATAGACCTGGTGAACCCCTCAAAAACTTGGCACATAGTAGGTGTTCCATAGATCACATGGAGACAAGGAGAAAAAAACTCTTCCTCTGGAGCAGGGACATTGGGAATGCCAGTGGATGAAGCTAAGGGTCCCGCAGACTCTTAGCAGAAATCCCGAGGTGTGGGACGTGGGTCTTTGGAAATAGCCCTCATCCTGGACCCCACCACCTCCCCAGCCATTCTCCCCTGAGAAGAACTCCCCAGTCCAGCCTTTCCCCTCTGCCCTTGCTTGTGAAACCTGGATGACTTCTGTCCTACCCATCAGGGCAAGGTGACTTGCTAAAGTGCCAAGAGATTTCTGCATAAGAGGGGCTTCTTGTCCCTAAGAATGCCACAAAAGAGAAGATTCCACCCACAGACCAAGCCCTTCATGAGTCAGTAAAATTTCCATAGGGGATTAGGGGTTGGGAGAACAGACAGGTCTGACCCCAGGTGACCTGGGGACAAAACTGGAGTATGGACCTCCAGTCTCCAGGAAACAGGTATTTTCTCACCTGCCCTTTGCATGTTCTGGTGACAAACTACTTTTTGCTGTTTCATGGGCCCTTTGCAATTACAAATGAGGCAACCATTATTACCCTCATTTTAAGAAAAAGAACTAAAGGCAAGAGAGGCACAGCATCTTTCCAACTATCTTTCCTTAAAAATCAAGAATGTGGCAAGTTAATTGGAGGCAGGGGAGTTGGTAATAGAAATGGTGACTTAGGAAAGCAGTCCTGATGATGGAGTTCCAGGCCCATTTCAAGTCCATGAGGGACATTTGTGAAGCAGTGAATTCAAAACATCACTATGGATAGGCTGCATAAGACCCACTTGAACAATTAGTGTGTGTGTGTGTGTGTGTGTGTGTGTGTGTGTGTGTGTGTGTGTGTTTGGGCTCTATGATAGGTAGGCCCAGAAAGAACTAATATTTTTTTGTTTCATTGGGAGTTCTGGGAATGGAACCCTGAGCCTCATGCATGCCAGGCAAGTGCTCTACCACTGAACCACACCCTAGCCCAGGGACCATGACTTTAACAAGCACGTCAGGAGAATATGACATGTGGCCAGATTTAGAAATAACTGCTTAGGGTAGCCAGAGTCTTCCATTCCAAAGGCAGGGCCAGTCCTGGGAAGAGATACCTCTGGAGGATACCTTTTTCCACAAATTTCAACCCTACTTCTGGTGATAACATGGGAGCAGGAGCTGTGTGCATATTGACTAGCTACCCATTCATCACCACTTCCTCTTCCCTTTCAGACCCCAATCTGTTCATCCACTTCTGAGCAGCCAGCATGTGGGAGGCTGCACTATGGGGGCTTGATCTTGGTAAGTATCAGCCAGTGGTTCATTCCCCTGGCTGCATATTTGACTCACTTGCAAAGGTTTTTTAAAATAGTAGTAATTGGGCCTTATTTCCAGAGATTAAATTGGTCCAGGAGAGCAGTCTGAGCACTGGTATTGTTTTTAAAAGCATACCAGGAAATTCTATTGGGTAGCCAGGATTGAGAGTACTGATCTCAGTCAGCCACGATCATTGTAACTTCTTTGCCACGTGGTTGGCTTCAGTTTGGCATGTGACTATTCTGTACAGTGAGAGGCATTAACAGAAAGCTGCTGGAATGTACTGGGCAAGGTCACTTTGTTCTGAAAAAGTGACCCAAAGCAAAGCCATGACTTCTTCCTCTCTTGGGGTCTTATTGAATGAGAGTGCCGTCCTGGGATCAGATTAGCCACCTTATGACTATAAGGAGACAGGCTTGAGCACAGAAGTCAAGAACAGAAGGATGGAGGTAACTGGCCTCCTGGGTTCTGAATATACCAACTATTGAAACACCCTCATGGAGGACTTCTTCTGTGGGATAGTTAATGAGCTTATTATGTAAGCCTTTTATTTTATTTTATTTACTTGAGGCCAAATGCTCTTCCCATTTGATGGGAGAGGAAATTAAAGCTCAGGGAGGTTAAGTTATAAAAAAAAAGATCATAGAACTAGTTAGTAGCTTGAGTTGAAATGAAGGTTATACCCTTTTCCACAAACCAAGTGCGCATGCACGCGCACATACACACACACACACACACACAATCCCTCAAACCCTAGGTGGTATAGCATAGTAGAAAAAACATTGAGCTTTGAGGAGAGGTCTGAGGTGGAGAGGTGGGGGTATGGGGATAAAGGGCACATAGGGGTGATCAGGTCAAGCATCCTGTGGGTGTCCCCTGCCTCCCATCAGGGGAGTGGCAGCTGGTGCCTGCTCTGACTCCATTAGCCATTAATTAAAACTTGACAAGAAGATTAATACACAGGGAACAATTTTAATCAGAGACTCCTGGAATGTTAGTGCTGGCACGGCCTAAAGAGACCATGTCTTCCGGCCTCCTTAGATGGGGAAACTGAGGCAGGCACAGGGAGCAACTGGCCTAAGTTTATTCAAGGAGGTCAAGGTGTCCCATGTAATTTCCTGATCCCATGTAATTTCCTCTTCCTCTGCCCTAGTATCACATACATAAGGGATAGCTTCAATTAACTTATTATACCATTCAACTTGTCACTGATTCTCAGAGCCTCAGCAAAGGCCTACACCTCGAGATCCCTTTTGTGCACACTCTGCCTGGCTCCAGGAGGCTGATGGGATCAGGGTAAAATGAGGAGCCCAGGGAAGCTGAGTTTGGTCACCTCCCAGGGCTCAGGTCAGTTAGGGTGCTGAGCTGGGGGTTAGTTAGCCTGAGGACATGGCCTTGGCCTTTTTCATGAGAGGGGGTGGAAATGTCACTCATCCATTATCCCAGCCCCTCAATTTGCTGTCTGAAATCTTAACTGAAATCCACACTCCCCACCAAAGAGAGAGGTTTATTCCTTTTCAAAACATTTCTATTTTTCTTTCAATGAGACACATTCTTTGTAAGAATGCCCACAGAATGCCTCAGGGCATAAGGCCAAAATCTACTTCTCTTCCTCCACTCTACCAATACCCAGCCATAGCCACTGGGAAGAGTTTCTTGTCTAACCTTCTAGACTTCCCTTTCCCCACACCTTTAGGTCTGTTGCATGTGCCCTATTGTCACATGGGGACATTGTCGCATCCCTGGTGACTCACTTTTGTGGGAGCACCAGGAAACAGTGGGGAGCAGGAAGGAGGAGAGGAGGTCCACTTTGGGATCCTCCCTTCCCTAGGCCCTCCTAGGCGACTGTCCTCTGTCTCAGTCTGCTGTCCAGTCAAAGCTCACAAGGTGCCTAGTGCCAACTGGAAAAGCATGTCCCTCTAGGTACATAATTGAGCAGAGGATCCCTCTTCTTGAGGGTGGATGCTCCTTTCCTCTAGGGCAGTGTGAGGAACACCAGGGACCTTGCTTCATGGCCACAATGTCTCCATCTCTGCCCTGTATGTCCACTGACACTGTCACTGCCTTGAACCAGGCTTCCTCCCAGAGACTGCAGCGACCCCAGGCTTCCCACCAGCATTCCTGCTTCTCATTGGTCCCTCCAAGGCCCCCTGCTCCCTGTAGCCAGATGGATTGATGTCACAAGCAAAGTAGACTATGTCCCTCCTAGGTAAGCCCCTCAATCACTTCCTCTTGCCTCCAGTCAAGGGCACACTCCTTGAGGATGGCTCTTAAGGACTTTTAACTATGAGCACAAATGTGACTGGATGAGGCCCAGGGCCTGTGCACAGCAGATTCCCTCGCTGTGTGAATCCTGCTTCTACCACTTGCTGGCTGTGTGGCCTCTGGCAATCCAGAGAACCTGGCTGCCTCTCAACTTCCTTATCTGGAAAATGGGAATGATGATGATAACAGTATCTGCTTCACTGCATTACACAGAATAGGAAGTCAGGTAATTTGGGTCAAGAGCTTAGAACAGTACCTATGAGATGAGGCCCTGGTAGCCCATGAGCACTTGAAGATCAGTGTCCCAAAGAGCCCTCCACCCAAGACCTGAGCCCATCTCCAGGAAAGTGGGGAACAGGAGCTGTGGGTGATAGAGACAGGGACAGAGGTCACTGTGAGACTGCTCACCCTGGACTCACTTCCAGGAGCTGAAAGGAAGATCTGACTGTGGCCAGTCACTTCCTGGAATGAGTCCTCTGAAGTGGACAGAGCTATAAGAACAGGCCCCAAGGGCCCTTCAGCTCCTGCCTTAGGGCCTGGGAAAGAAGGAGGCCAGAAGACTTAGGGGATCCACAGAAGCTCCTGAGCCTCAGGTCTCTCATCCACAAAATGAAGGTCTGAATGACATCACAGAGTGACTGTGGAACTTAAGGTAATATGTCATGGAAACACCACCACAATGCCTGGAATATAGTAGGTGCTCAATAAACCCCTGGGGTAGGAAGAAAAGGGAAGACTGTGGACCCTCAGTCCAGAGTGAAGCATGAAATGCTCTGGGACACCTGTAGCCTAGGGGGTAGGTGACAAGACAAAGCACTTCCCAGGTTCTTTAGGAGTGCTGCTGGCTTTCTGTGTGAGCCATGTGGGCAAGGTGGGGTGGAGGGAATATAGCACTACCCCGATGCACAGCTGTGCTTTTCACTTGCTGCTCCTCAGTGTCCGTATCTGGAAAGTGGGGATCATCTTGGCAGGTGCACAGGCCTATTGTAAAGCTGAACAAAGCTACTGAGTGGGAAAGTCCACCATAGCTAATGTGGACATTTACTGGCTCCTCATCTGCCAGAGAAGCCATTTGGAGTCATAATTCACAGTGCTGCCTTTGGAGTCTGGTTGAGGTAGGTACAATAGTGGTTTCCACTTCCTCAACCAGCACACCTAGGCAAGTCTCTCAACACCCATTAGAGACAGTTTCTTTGTCTCTAGAATAGCAATAATAATTATGCCCATTTTACAGGATTTGGGAGAAAATTCCCCAATGAGACCACTTCAGTGAAAATTCTAGCCCATGTAAATAGTTACTGTGTAGCTATTGGCTTTTTTTCCATTCTGTGGATGGAACCAAGGGCCTTATAAATGCTAGACAACACTGTACCACCACAGTCTCACCGCCTTGCCCAGGCCAGTCTTGAACTTGGGATCCTTCTGCCTCAGTCTTCTGAGTAGCTGGGATTACAGGTATGCACCACTGGGCCTGGCCTAATATATAGTATTTTTTAAGATAACATCATTCTTTAAGGAGAGAGCCTGTGTCCTATACCTATAGGCAGGTAGAGTCACATGCCTATAATCCCAGCATCTCAGGAGGCTGAGACAGGAGGATCGCAAGATTGAGGCCAGTCTCATCAATTTATCAAGGCCTTACAGTGAGACCCTATCTCAAAATAAAAAAAAAAAGGGATGGGGATGTAGCTCAGTCGTGGAGCATCCCTGGATTAAGCCCCCACTGCCAATAAATACATAAGTCAATAAATAAATAATTCCCTCTCTTGATGCTGCAAGTCAAGCCAGAGAATACATCCAACTAACACTCAAGAAATCTTCTGTAGCCAAAAAACAATCCTTAGCTCTCAGCAACGTTATGGTATTATGGACTATGGACTCTGGAAGAACTGTTCAGGATTGTTTATTCCAATCACCTCATTATACAGTTGGCCACACTAGGACTCAGAGGGCAGAACAGATAATCCCCAAAGCTCATGAATGCCATGGTAGACCTAGGACCAAGGCCTCCTGACAGGAAACCAGTATCCCAAGTTCACCAAGGTTGTCCCTTACTTGGAGTTGCTTCAAAGGGGAAGGGATTTGTCCCCAGGCAGGGGACACCTGCTATGGCCTCCCCAGACTCTCAACAGCTTAGAGCCTAGTCCCCGTGCTCTGCTGTCCTTGCCCCAGGCCAACCCTAGCTGGCCACCTAGGCTGGCCTCAGCCTGCCCCCCACTCCAGGCTCCTCAGCAGCCCAGGTCAGGTGCTCTGTGATGGCATCCTGTGCTCACAGGCTCTGTTTGTTTGCTCTGTAGCCCCTTCCTCACACCCTAGCACACCGGGGGCACTGACCCACAGCATGGGACTCCAGGGGCCAACCCCCAGCCTGCTCTCAGAGGTTGGCCAGCTCTACCCAGACTCACCACCTGGAGCCCAGGAATCAGCAAGACCCTGGAGACACCCCCCTCAGCACTCCTACCAGTTTCCGCCTCCCACCCTCACCCCTTCCCCAGCAGCTGGTCCTGCCGCAGCTGGGGGGTGGGGGGGAAGCCAAAAAATCAACAGGTGGAGTCCACAGTGAAGCCCTGTAGGCCTCAGGCTGAAGGGGACCCAGGCCACCTTTGTCCCAGCCCAACCCCCTTCCCAGCTGCAGCCCAGGGGAACTTGGGCAGTGGGTCCAGATGACAGTGCCTCATGTCAGGACTGGGAAACTGCTGAGGTTGGGATGTGTGTGGGGGAGGAGAGAGGTTCCTAAGTCTGTCCCTAAAGGTCTCCAAGACTACGATAAAAAGTCCAATGGAGACAGACAACAGACCTTGACTTCACACTGGCCACTCTCCACATGACGTTAGAGCCAGGTCCTCACATGGTCTCTTCTGTAAAATGGGGCTTGCACACTGTGGTCCATGGCCCAGGGCTGTGTGGCGGTGGACACGAGCTGTCCAAGGATGCACACTGCCTGGTGGGCAGGGGGTGCAGGGAGCTGGGCGACTCCCTCATCCTAGGTCACTGGGGCCTGAGGGGTTTCAGTTCTCCAATCTGGACAGTCTCTAGCAAACTGGAACACACTGGTCATGCAAACAGTAGGTTCCACTGTGAGTCTCTGAAGACTCCCTCCCACCCCACAGAGTATGAAATATGATATGTCAAGAACTTTGTAATGTTTTGAAAAAGTAATAAAAAAATAAAACTAATGCAGCTTCTTTTAAAAAAAATTAAAAAAATAAACTGTGTTTCTATACACTAATAATAAAAAATATGGAAAGAAAATCAAGAAAACAATTTCATCTGACAAGTAAAATAAAATGTAATACTAGACCCAATGTAATACTACCCAATCAAGTAGATAAAACGTGAAGACTTTAAAACAAGCAATGAAGCTTAGAATATTACTAAAAAGTGAAAGATATCAAATGATCATGGGCAGGAACACTTAAACTTGTTAACATATAAACACTACCCAAAGAAATTTACAGTTTCTGTTCAATCCCTAAAAAATTTCTAACTTCTTTTTTTTCATGCATATCATTTTTATTTTATATTTTCATTTACTCATATTTGTTTTACATGAAAGTAGAGAATATTTTCATTTATTCATAAAAACATGGAATACATCTTATTTTAATTAAGATACCAGTCTTGTTGTACATGATTCAGAGATTATTCATTGCAAAAATTTAAAATTCCACCCTAAAATGATAGGGAATGTGAAAGCAACCAACTTCAGAAACATTTTGAACAAGAACAAAATTGGTGGTCTAACCTGTCATAATTTCAAAACTCCCTGCTATAAAGCTACCAGTCATACAAACACAAAAGATAGAAATGTTGATTAATAAAACAGGGTAAGGAATCCAGAAATGAAAAAAAAAAAACACCTAAGTTCTCATGTGATTTCTGACAACAGCATTCTATGGAAATGGACAGTCTTTCAACAAATACTGTTGATAAAACTGAATAGACAGCAACACATCAAACAAGGAAGTTGGGCTTTTATCTGACACCATGGACAAAAAGTAACTCAACATGAATAGAGGACATAAATGCAAGATCTGAAACTATAAAACACAAGAGAAAAAGCCCGTGACAAGGGATTTTGACAGTGACTTTTTGAACAGCACATCAAAAGCACAGGCACCAAAAGGAAGAAATAAACTAAACTACATCCACCCAGAAATTGTGATTCATCAAGGGACACAGGCATTAGTGAAAAGATGACTCACTTAATGTAAGAAAACATTTGAAAATTATATTTCTGATTAGAAGTTAAGATCTATGATATAAAGAGCCCTTATACTTCAACAATAAGAAAACAACAACCCAATGTTAAAATGGGCAAAGGACTTCCACAGATGTTTCTCCAAAGAAGACATTCAAATGGCTGAGAAGCACATGGAAAGATGTTCAATATCAATAATCAGTGGAGAAATCAAAATCAAAATCAAAATGAGATACAGTTTCACAAATATGATGAAACAAAAAGAAACAGAAAACAGAAAAATCCCTGATCGGCTCCCATCCACCAGCCCAGGATACAAGAGGCATATCCACCCACCACCACAACTAAAACAGAAAACACCAGTGCTGCTGAGAATGTGATGGAGCTGGAACCTAGTGGGTTAGAATGCAAAGTAGCGCAGGCTCCATGGAAAACTGATTGGTAGTTCCCCAAATTATCAAAAGGATTTCATTCAAATGACCCTTCAATTCTACTTCTTTTGAAGAGATATTTATGTGCTTATAAGTACTACAGGATTATTTATTATACTCAAGGATCCATTGAGGAAGAATATTTTTATTTTTTAGCTGTGCATTATAGTTATACATAAGCATGGAATATAGTTTGTTCCAAATCAGTCCCCAGAACTTGCCTTTCCGTCCCCTTCTCCCTGACCCTGTTTCCTTTCTTCTTCTGTACTGGTCTTCCATCCATGTTTTTATAGTTTTCTTAACTTGTGCTTTACAGATATACATAAAGATAAAACTCACTGCGGTCTCTTCATTTATGTATATAGGATAGTTTGGTCAATTTCATTCTACAATTTTGCCCTTTTCCTATCTGAAGGAAGAATGTTTTTACATGTAGCATATGATGGAATATTATTTGGTCTGAAAAACAAAGGAAATCTTGACCGAGAGTAGAGCAGGGATGGACCTTGAGAACACCTACTGTATAATCCTACTTATATGAAGTACAGTACACAGAGTAATTAAAATAATACAAAAAGGAGAATGGTGTCTTCTTAGGGCATGAGGGAAATTGATGATCACTGTCTAACAAATGAAGTTCAATTTTGCATGATGAGAAAAGTTCTGTGAGTGCATGCTGGTTTCAGAAGAATGGAAAAATAAATGTAATGAACACCACTGACGTGCCTTCCCAAATAGTTTACATGGCGAAACTTTGATGTACGTATTTGAAAATGTATATAAAATTAAACTCCTCCTACTTATTTCCACACAAATAAAAACCAAGTAAATTCTCCACTAATAGAAACTGATCAGAAGGAAGTTCTCCATGAGTAGAAATGTGAAAGGATCATCCATCCTTGGTTGAAAGGATGGATCACTCACTTGGTCATGTCAAGAAAAAAAAGAATACAAAGGGGGTAGCTCCTCAGGAAAATTTAAAGCAAGTATCATTGTACAATCAGTTCTTAATTCCTCTCCTAATCTGACTGAGGTGCAGTGGTGTAATAATTATAGAGCTTTTGATGTTTCCAGAGCATGCACACCATGAGGCCAGTCATGTGCACATATGGGCCAAGGACACCACCAGGCTCAGAGGGTCCTGGAGAGACTTGTGCTTAGGGTCTCTGTCTTTGTCTTGGCAGAGTCAAAAATGCAAGGGAGGACACAACAGGTGGACAAACAAACTCTGTCAACAATTGTCCTTGGATCTGTGAAACTCCTGGCAGTTTCCTTCCAGAGTCTGTCCCTTTGAACCACAATGGCCATACCTCACATCTTGGAGGAAAAACTCCCCCTACCACTCCTGAGGGAGCATCCCTGATCAGCTCCCATCCACCAGCCCAGGATCCAAGAGGCACATCCACCCACCACCACAACTAATGTAGACAGATGTCAGATAAGAATGAGAAAGCAGAAACCACTTTTGGAGCTCCAGATCAACAGGAACAAGGGTCAGTGCATATGGAAAAGGATTGCCATCACCAATGTGTTCATGCCACCCCTTACAGCCACACATAAACACACATGCCACCCAGCCACAGACACCTGTGAACACCCCATTTTGAGGCACGTACACATGATGATGAATACTCATTACAACCCCTTCCACCACAGATATCATTAAAACCCCTCACATTTGCAAACAGGTGCATGACCCACAACTCACTGCCATCCCACCCAAAACACAGATGCATAAATCACCCTTATCCCTGCCTTATACATATACCACTACTTCCTTTCTAAGAAAATATACTCTATGCATACCCCCAAGTACACATGCCTCTTAGCACCCAGGTACTGATGGACATGCAACTGTAATGTATACTTTTCCAAATGCAGGCTTATATATTCCTATATACTCTACACTTCCTGAGGACATGCACATATCACCAAACACAGAGTATGCACACACACAGAAATACAATATACAAACCCCTACACATAAAAAAACCTACTTGTTTCCAGAAGTCACATAAACAAAATCCTAAGTGCTCTAGAATGTCTCACAGATTTGATCCCCCAAGATTGAGTGCAACCAGATATTCCCTGATTACCAAAACGCAACATCATTAACAACTAAAGGACACAGGTACAACCACTAACACACACACACACACACACATATACATGACTCCATATTCCCAGAATCACTTGATGTGCAAATACCAACTCCCAAATACACATAAAGTTTCCCAACCCTCTCCAAATGTATTCACAATGATGTCAACTACAATCTCTACTCACTGTCATTTCCCAAATACACACATAACATATGTGTGGCCTTAATACACATAGTTTACCCCTGCACTCTCTAATCTCTAATGCTTCCCAAACCAAAAAATAAAATGAAATAAAAAATTCAATATTTTGTGAATATCAAAAAGTATTCACCAAAATACTCCATTCAAACACTCTTTTTAATAATTATTCATAAGTCCCACCACATCATACAAAACCCATATACACTATAAGTACTCAAGCCTCCTAACTTTTATTCCCATATAAATATAACTCCTACATTATCTCAGTGGAAACACATACCACTCATCTACAGTTTGAGAATGAATACTCAGCCATCACATTTCCTAAATACATTCACAGTCCTAGATTACACAAGTCTGAGAACACATGTATCTGTCTGAATCTAAAATATCCAGTACTCCCACAGACCCATAGTACATGCAGCCACTCTCTCCCTATTAATGGGTACAGAACACACTATTAATGTACAGAACTGCTCATACTTCTTGATACACTCAGTCAACAGCACACAACACTGTGGAACTCTGAAAATCCTCAATTGCATAAACTTCCTATCTTCCAGATGCCTGAATGTAAACACAGAGTTTCTCATGCCCAAATTAAAACAAATACACAGCAAAATTCAAACAATTCCATTCAATAATTTTTCTTACATATTACAATAGTCTTCTCATACATATTCCAGTCACCTCCAAGGAACACTTAAAATAGATATGAAGTAGGACTGAAGAGGCTGGATACCAGAGGAATTTTTAGAAAGCAGGTTTATTGGCTGTAGCCAACAAGTCCAGAGTGTGGCTTATGCCTGAAACATTATCTGGACAGATAATTTCAAAATATTTTGAATTTTATAACTCATGGGGGGAAATGGGTCTTGAAAATTCACTTGAAAAGTGCTTTTCATTCCATTCTCTAGGCCAGACACAAGTTTCACAAGATTTTACCAAAAAATAAAAAACCTGGCATTTACAAGAAAGAGGAAGCTACAACCACAGAACCACAGTAACCTCTGCACACATGCTGCTGATCTGACAATAGAAGAAGCTTAATTATGACAAGGGTCTTTTGGTTGGGAGCATCTGGTGTGCTTCAGATACACATATCGTCAGACCCCAGAAAAACACACACCAATCAGTATAACCCAAAATGAAATCACACAAACTCTCCCTCAGTATCTAAATAGACAAAACAAGTTACTTATTAACATATGACAACAATTTGTATTCTGAAAAGAAAACATACAATCACCTATATGTTGCAAATATGCATGTACAAAAAATGCCTCAGAATATGAAGTTCAACAAAAAATCTCAGACATACAGACACTGCTAACTCCTCCTACTCACAAAGGATACCCCTCCATTCCCAAGAATAAAAGTATCACTTCAAAGCCCTAAACAAGAAAATACACAGCAGTCCACTTGAGACATTATCAACAGAATCTGTATACATCCATGTGCCACATATACATAACTTGAAACACGCCAACATGATTCCATTCTCTCCAAATCTCTCTACACCAAATATTATGTCCCTAAATTCTCACCTACACACCATGAACATACATATACATTCTAAAATCTGAGAATGCACAGATCCAACACATAATGGTAAGACAACATCCTCACTCTTCTTAAATGCATTCATAATAGTCATGTTCCCAATAGTCCACAATGCCAACAACACCTACACAAGCACCACAGAAATCCTAAACACATGTCCTGCCAGAAAGGTACTCAGCCAACACTGACCAAAGAAATCACTCAGAAAATATTTACACATGACAATCAAACAGTCCCACACAAGATAATTTATGGTGTCTTGTTTCACATCTTTTCCATATCTATACAGATGAAACAAATAAGAGCACAAAGTCCTGATGCTAGAGGAAAAAGTTATTGTGTTCTCTCTCTCTCTCTCTCTCTCTCTCTCTCTCTCTCTCTCTCTCTCTCTCTCTCTCACACACACACACACACACACACACACACACAGAACATCACATACATAATCTGAACACTGACACAACCAGTTCAAGGATATTATCTTGTAGGCCCTGCACACAGAGGTAGAGGGGTGAAGATTAAGATTTCAGGCACATACCTTGTTGTTGAAAATGTAAGAAAATATAAAAGTGCAAATGAGAGAGCACATTCCCTCCTATAAAACTGAAAGATACTAGCCAGCCACTCAATAGCTGCTCTATATAGAGAAAAACCTTTCAAATAGGAAGAGAGCCCTCTCAGATAATGCCTCTGGAGATGAAGGTACTCTGGGACACATAAGTGGTATCTAAAGGAAAGAATCACCCCAAATAGACTATTTTGAGTATCCACTGTCAGCCCAGATGGATGTCTTGTAGCTGGAAGGCCAGAACATTGTGCAATGTGTGTTCCCATGCCAGGGATGGGCTTGTGCACCTGGGCTCCCTTGTCAGTCATGTCAGCTCCAATTTCTGAATGGGGTCTGATATTACTGGCATGTTTGTTGCTCAAAAGATGAGTAAATTCTCAGCTTTTCCGGGCTACAGTCAGACAGAAGAGGTGAATATGGTTAGAGGAAGGGCCTGAGGCCTCTTGTGTTTTAGACAGCAGATGTCCCAATCAATTTCCAAGCCTGTGATAATATACCTGAGATCACCACATTCAAAGGAGCAGAGATTTATTTTGGCTCATGAGTTCAGAGAATATAGTCCATGGTCATTTGGCCTCTTACCTCTGGACCTGTATCAAAGCAGAAAAACTGGCAGAAGGTTTGTGTCAGAGGAAAACTGATCACCTCATGGCTGCAAGGAAGCAGAGAGAGACAGAGACAGAAGTGCAATAGATTCCCAGTACCCCATCAGGGACACATCCCCAATGAACTATTTTTCATCACCTGGGCCACACTTTCCACAAGCTTCCAACACCTCCCAAAAGTGCCTTCAGCTGGGAACCAGATGTTTAACAGGTGAGCCTCCACAATATCAACAGTGCATTCTCAATAGTTCTTGTCCAAAGTCTCTTCTAAGACTCAATGGAACACAGTGATGCTGAACCCTGAATTGAAAGTTTTTTTTTCCTGCCATTCTCTTCTTTTTTCTTCCATGAGTATAGCTTTCTTTTCTCCCCACACCCTCAAACCTATCTTAATGACTAACCATAGAGTCAGTTAAAAGCACTAAAGTCAGTTAAAAGGGCCCTTGCTCTGGGCACTCCTCCTTATTATGTCACAGGAAATGTCCAAATTAAAAGGTATTGGCAGAAGTGTACAGAAGACACTGACTAGGAGAGAAGCCAGACACACACAACTTCAGAATTGCAAGCATATTAAAAATCACATTATCTTAGATTCACAGGTCTGGGATGGGTCAGTGTCCACTGGACCCAGATAAAACCCACACAATCCCATCTTTTCTAAATGACATTTTTAATATATATATTTAGTTGTCTATGAATCTTTATTGATTTATATAAGGTTCTAAGAATTGACCCCTCTGCCTCACACATGCCAGGCAAGCTCTCTACCACTAAGCCATGACCCCAGCCCCCTCTAAAGGACAGTCTGCCAACACTAGTGAACTGTGCTTGTGTCCACCTGCCCAAGACTAAGAGAACAATTCCTCATAACACACTGTATACACTTTCACTCAGCAGCACTAAGCAAGATGAAACCAGGAGCTAGCCATTCATCTCTGAAACACTGATTGTTGCCATTGAAGCCTTTTCCTCTCCCACCTCTCTGCCTCTTCAGTTACTGACTGTCATGGGTGGAAGCAAAGCAGCATAATCAAACCTTTGGTATCTGCAATGGCTGCAGTCCTCATTAATAATCAAAACGAAAGTTAACACATTTCCAAGATACAACTACACAGGAGAAACACAACTAGCCTCAAAGGGAAGAAGACGAAGTAGCAAGGAGGAAACTGAAAAAGCACAGCAGGGCACACATTAAGTCTAGTGCTTCTTTAAGTCTAGTGCTCCAGGTGGAAAAATAGGGCACCTGATGGTGTGATATGGGTCACTGAGAGCTTCAGCATCCTCACCCCTCCAGCCTGGTCTGATGTGGGACCACTCCCTAAAGTTGGTGCGCCCACTGACTTTCACTTCCCTGAGCAGGTGTTTCATAGGATGCCACTGCTCACCTACTGAGCTCTTCACCACATCACTGTCTCCACTCTCACAGTTTGACAAATCACTGTTTCTGGGGGTACTGCGTTGCACTCTGAATGTGACATGCACTTTCTGGCCACCAGCCTTTCCTCTGAAGTATCAATGCAAACCTTCACAACCCCACCACTCTTCGCTCTGTAAGCCTGATAACCAGCATCACATGGACAATACCAAGGTCAGCTGTGAATGAGGACAGTAGCCAGGCACGCCTGGACCATGGCCTGTGAGCCCATATGATGTTAGTTCCACAGCAAAATGAATCTGGACATAAGGATTCTGAGGCTGCCCTGTGCAAGCAGGGCATCCTGACACTCTCTCCACAAGTCATTGAGCCTTCTAAGGTTGGTGTCCTTCCCATTCCTGAGATGCCTAAAGGTGGCTTCTGTGTAATGGAACTAATCTTTTTACCACCCACTCCATCCTTGGCCCCAACATTACAAAGTTTTCTTTTCTGGAAAACCTGCAAGTATTTTAAATCTTTCTACCCTGGCTTTTGCTCCTGAGCCCTATGCTAAGTCAGGCTGAAAGCAGCTAGAAATACCCAGGCCATATCCCAAATGCTGTACTGCCTTGTATATTCCCTGCTGGATTAATTAGTCTGTGTTTTAGTTGCCTTTTATATCACTGTGACCAAAAATATCTAACTAACAACAACAATTCAAGCAGGACAAGTTTATGTAGCTCATAGTTTCAGATATCACTCCACTGACCACCAACTCCATAGCTCTGGGGCCAAGGTGAGGCAGAACATAGTGGTGGGAGTGTAGGGAGTGGGAAAAGCAGCTCAGGATATGGCAATGAAGAAGCAGAGAGAGAACTCTGCTCACCAGGGACAAACTAGGAACCCCAAAGGCATGCCCCCTTTGATTGACTACTTCTAGGTCTACCCTACTTGCCTACAGCTACCATGCAGTTACTCCATACCAGTGGATTAATGCACTCATTAGGATTAAGCTCTCAAAACCCAATCATTTCACCTCAAAACTTTCCTGCATTGTTTTATACCTGTGCTTTCCAGAGACAACTCATATCTAAAGTATAACCTTCTCTTACCTTTAAATAAACCTCCCATGAATTCTAAGGACATGTAGAATGTAGGCCAATTCTTTGTTTGAAGAGAGAGAGAGAGAGAGAGAGAGAGAGAGAGAGAGAGAGAGAGAGAGAATTTTAATATTTATTTTTAAGTTTTCGGCGGACACAACATCTTTGTTTGTATGTGGTGCTGAGGATCGAACCCGGGCCGCACGCATGCCAGGTGAGCGCGCTACCATCTGAGCCACATCCCCAGCCCTATGTAGGCCAGGTGAGGTGCAAAAGAAAACAGACAGGGGACACAAACCCTCCAGAGACTCGGGTGGAAACGGAAATGAAGGGTCACGTTGGCTTCAGTCTGCGGCTCCCCGCCCCCACCCACCCCCATTTTCTATTCTTTGTAAGAAATTAGGATCCCCACCAACCCGGAGCCCCTTGCAGCATAGAGGTCAGCCTGGAGGGGGGTCCTGGTCCCTCCAGTCCATCGGCCCTGTGCTTTGGGAAAATTCCCTCCTTCTCTGAGCCTCAGTTTCCTCATCTGTAAAATGGACTTAATCTTCCTTATAGGCCACTACAGGGAAATTAGGACTGAATCAAGGTGTTAGGTCTGGGACCAGCCTGAGTCTTGGTCAGCACGTAACACCTGATCCACAGACTCATGATAGTTTTCTAAAATTAGACAATTCTTGCCCGTCCTTGGCTTTCTGTAATTGTAACAATCCCCAAGACAATCAGCTTATAAATACAGGAGGTTGATCTGGCCTCATGGTTTTCAGGTTGCAATGCATGCCCAGTTGGCCCTCTTATACATCACAGTGGGGATCCTGTGGTGGAACAAGCTGGTGACCTGGTAGCTAGGATGGGAAAGAGGGCAGCAGGCTGACCATGGGCCACACACCTGTCATCCCAGCAGCTTGGGAGGCTGAGGCAGGAGGATCAAACTTTGAGGCCAGCCTCAGCACCTTAGCAACATCGTGTCTCAAAATAAAATAAACAAATAAAAAAGGCTGTGGAATGTGGCTCAATGGTAGGAAGACTTGGGTTCAATCCTCAACATCACAAAAACAAAATAGACACCAGGGTCCCAGATGGGCACAGCCCCAGTGACCTGAGACCTTCCAGTAGGTTCACCTCCCAAGAGCTCAATGGAGTGGGGACCAGGCCTGTAATCCTGGGCCTTTGGGAACCTTAGCCCAACCACAGCACTCATTCAATTGTGCACATTAAAAAATGATAAGAACAAATGTTCCTTAAGTGTCCAGAGACTAGTAGGGGAGCCTCCCTGGTACTTGCTGTCCCCTCCCAGCCTCTCCAGGCCCCCCACGGCCGCTAAGAGGACCACTCTTCTCCTGCAGCATGTCCTGAAGAAGCCCTGGGAGTCGGGCCTGGGGCCTAGGGCCAGGTCGTATGAAGGGGCAGCTGGAAGCTCTTGGGGTCAGGGCCACCAGGCCGAGACCAAGGCCCTCAGCTTCCTGACCTGCAGAATGGGCACCTGGGTCCATGTCAGCCTTCCCAGGCCTGATGCCCTGATTCACGTCTCTGTCCCCAGCCTAATTCCACCCTCCTGAAATAAATCAGTTCATTACTAACTATCTCTGAGCTTGGTGGGGATCCAACGGCACCGTCACTGCTGTCCCTGTGTGACAATGATCAGGACCCACCTGCACAACCCTTGGAAGGACAGGAGTGAGGACATGGGGTTGGACCCACCACATCCACGGAGCGCCCTGTGTGGACCAGGCTGTGTGCCAGGTGCGGAGGGGACAGTCAGGAGCCAGACAGTCAGGCGAGAGTCCTGGCTTTGGAGAAAGTGGACAAGAATAAACAGCTTTAATACCTTAAAAGGAGACTTTCTGAAACATTCTATTTTTTAGTTGTGGTCAGACACAATACCTTTATTATATTTATTTATTTTTATGTTGAATCCAGGGCCTTGCACGTGCTAGATGAGCACTCTACCACTGAGCCATGACCCCAGCCCCTTAAAAGGAGACTTTTTTAAAAATAAGGTTTGATAGGAAATGAAGGGTGCTATAGAGAGAAGAGCTGGGAGAATGAGGGGCGAGGGGCTGTGGGTTTCAATAGGGTCCCAGGGTGCCTATTGGAGAATGTGACATTTGGGCAGCACCTTCATGAGGAGGGGGTGATTACACAACTATTTCTGGAGAAAGTGATTCAGGCAGTGGGAGAGAGGCGTTCAAAGGCCCTGGGGCAGGGCGCTGCCTGGCTGGTAAGTGGCCAGAAGATGGAGCCGAGGTGGGGCGGGGAGGAGAGAAGAGGTGAGGACAGAATGGTGTCCAGGTCTCAGTAAGGATTGCTGATATCTTATAACTCAAACTATATTGATAATGTCCCTATCATCTTTGTCCCTACATGTATCAGTGAAGTGCGCCCACACCAAAGCCCAGGTGGGCAGGGAATCCCTCTCTCCTCAGACCCTCAGTAGAGTCCCCATGTCCTGCAGGACTGGGGTCCGTGTTCCTGGATGTGGGGGAGCAAATTGAGGTCTGGCCAGCTGAAGTCTCCTGGGCAAGACCTCACACCCAGGATGCAGGGAGGGGGTGCAGTTAGGTCATGTTCCAACGTGGGGCTGACCACGTGCCCTGGGCACCCCTGCCACCCCCCAGGGAGGTGGAGGCTCCGAGAGGAAGCAGGTGACGAGAGCCACACAGGTCTCTCTCCTCTCCCCGTACCTCCCCGGACACTCAGCGGATTTGGGAAAAATCAAAGTACTCAGTACTTTACTCAGCAGGGAGTCAACTCAGGAGTGTCACCATCCCCAGGGTGGCCCAGGCTGAAAGGATGCACTGGTTCTTCAGGGTTACATTAAAAGCAGGGACCGTGGATTGGGCATCGTGCAGGCTGGAGGAAGGCAAGGTCCCTGAGGGCGTCAGGACCTCCCAGGCCCCACCACACAGAGCACACTGGGGAGGCAGCTCCAGGGAGACTCAGGGCCTGGGGCCATGCACAGAAGGACAGGAACCCAGCTAATGTGGGTTTTGCCCCCTCTCTGACTTCAGGCTCTTCTTCTGGGACATGGGGTGTGCAGTGAACCTTGCTTCATGGGACCAACATGGCAGCCAGGTGAGACAGTGCTTATGACCCACCAGCACGGGGTAACAGAGCCTGGGACTTCTCAGCCACTCTCCAGAGCACAGGGTCCATGTGTGTCTGTCCAGGCTGGCGTACCCAGGAGATGTCTGGCATATGTGTAGGCCTTCCTATCGGCTTCCTGCCTGGCCTCGGGCCTCCCACTCTGAGCCCTGGACCAGCCCCTGCTGCCCCCTTGGGCCACACCAGCAGTCCTGCAAAGGCTCCCCAGCCTTGGGGCCAAGAGCAGGCTTCGCTCCATCTGGGTTTCACCCGGCCAACTCTGATGGTGAACATCAGGCCCCAGCAAGGGGAAGAATCTAGGGACCTACCTCAGAGTCTAAGAATGACCCCAGTCCATAAAGATGTCACCCTCACTGCCCGGACCCCAGTGAGGACACAGTGGGGTGGGTTCCAGAATGGGGGGCCTGGAAACCGTCATTAGTGGCAAGAATCCCTTGATCTCCCCACTTCAGCATCGTTGGCTTCAGTGGGAGGAGAATGTTCTCTCCTTTCTAAAGTCAGAGAACAGACCAGAGGACAAAAGCAGCCACAACCCAGAGGCTAAGGCTGGACAGATACTTCCTTGGTGACCAGGATGGACATCTTCAAATTCAAGAGCCACCCTGTCCAGGAGGAAAGGGTGAAAGCCACACACAGGCACTTTCTGAATTTTCTAGAAGCAACATTAAAAACAAAAACAAAAACAAAAACGTGGCATTTAAATATTTAGGGGTCAGGAGCAGGTACCAGGAATTGAATTCAGGAGCACTCGAATACTGAGCCTCATTTTGGGTTTTCTGTAGAGACTGGTTCTCACTGAGCTGCTCAGGGCCTCACTGTGGCTGAGGCTGGCTTTGAGCTGGTGGTTCTCCTGCCTCAGCCTCCCAAGCCTCTGGGGTGACAGGCCCCACTTCACCCGGCCCATGAAATCATTTTAATATAATTTAACAAGATACGGATGCCTACTCTCCAGTCGCCCAGGGCTCAGGGTGCAGAAAGCAGGTCTTGGAGTGGAACCTCCAAGGCATCAGTGGATCCCTCTGGGGCTGAAGGGCGCCCCATGCCTGTACCCTCCCAGATCCTGGCGTCCCCTCACCCTGCACCCCATCTCCAGACTGGCAGCCCCCCCACCAGGTGCCCCATTTTTCTGGTCCAAGGTGAGGGAAGGGTGCAGGGAGAGGAAGGAGCAGTCACCAGCGGGAGCTCTGGGGGTGGAAGAAAGGGACAGGCTGACAGGGTCAAGGGACAGAGAGGGCCAAGGCTGGTGAATGCTGCTGTGGGGACAGGGCTGCAGTCTCTCTGGCCCAGGGAAGCCCAAAGAGCCACCCCCAAACGCCACTGTGTCCGACCTTCCTCTCTCTGCACCCTAATGTCCTGCCCTAAGGCCACCTTCTGTCACCTCCCCAGGTGCTCTTCAGCAAAGGAAATTGCAAACAATTTCCTTGCCTTTCAGGGAGCCTTGAGGGTTCCCCACACCCACCTCCCCCTTCATCTGCCTCTCGCTCCTCCTTTCCGAGGAATCTTGAGCAGCCTAGCCCGGGGGGCGCCGATTCCTAGTCCCCAAAGAGAATCAGAAGGGGACCGTGGGGTAAAGACATTGTCTCCCTGCAGGAAGCTGTGTGACCTGAGGTAGGCAGTTGATCTCTCTGACCTTTAGTTTCCAACCAGACTGGGGAGCTCAGCGTCACACACCTGTATCATTTTATTCATCCCTCACAGTGGCTCTGAGAGGGGAGTGTCCTGAGTGCTCTGACCACCATGTCCACCATGCAGTTTAGGCAAAGGAGGCCCAGAGACACTGGGGTGTGGGCCTAAGTCACACAGCTCCAATTTGGCAGAGCCAGCATTTGAAACCTGGTTGACTTGGAACTCGTGCCTCGGCTTCCGGGTGAGCTCCCTAGGTGGCTGTTCTGGTGACAGTTCCCTTTCTAACTCTCCAAACACCAAGAAGCTCCAGGAGAGGATGGTGGCCTGCTTCCCGCCTCTGCCAACCTCGAGTGCACTCACCCAGCAGCCGCCCCCTCCCCTCATGAAGTCACTCTCTGGTACCCAGGCCTTCCCCACACCATGTCCCCACTCAGCCTGTGGGCACCTTGCACTGCCTGGACTTTCCCTAAATCCCCTTACTTGAAATATCCCGATCCATGCACCTGGTGATTTTCTCCCCCTTAACCTCAAAATGTGACCCGTGGGTGGATTTATGTCAAACCAAATTGCCTTTCCATTTTCTGGGTTAAGTGGGACAGTTGTCCAGGCCTGTAATTCTTCTCTCTTGAGTCGAAGTTAAAATTTGCTGTGTAGAAAGTTTTCTTCCCACATCACACTAAGAACGCGGAGCAGCCAGGTGCAGAGGCACATGCCTGCTATCCCAGTTGCTCAGGAGTCTGAGGCAGGAGGATGGCAAATTGGAGGCCAGCCTCAGCCACTTAGCAAGGCCATAAGCAACTCAGCAACACCCTGTCTCTAAATAAAATATAGAAAGGGCTTGGAACGTGGCTCAGGGGTCAAGCCCCCACTGGGTTCAATCCCTGGCACCAAAAATAAATAAGTAAATAAATAAGAATGCAGAGGGGGATGAGGTGGGAGAAGAAAAGGAAACAATTTGTCAGACTCAGAGCTTGGCCCCGCGTGCTCTGCAGCCTCCAGCCTCTCTCAGGACGTAGCTCCTGCTCGTTGGCACCAGGATACTCACTAGAAGCAAATCAAAATTCCTTTAAATTCCCCAGAAAGCTTTGCCTCTGATTGTCCCCAATCCACAGGCACCAAGAGAAGATCTATTGTTGCCTTTTGCAAGAGAGGCAGAAATAAGCAATCTGGGATCTTCAAAGGTAAAGGTAATAAAAGTAATTAAGGTAATCAACCCCCCTGAAGAGAGAAGAATTCTGTATTTTGCTCTGTGGAGGCTGAGGCAGGAGTGCTGTGAGTTTGAGGCCAGCCTCAGCACTTTAGTGAGATCCTAAGCAACTTGGTGAGACCCTGTCTCTAAATAAAAGTAAAGAGGATGGGGAGGCGGGGAGGTGGCTGAGCTCCCCTGGGCTCGATCCCCAGGACCAAAAAGAGAAGGGAAGAGACAGAGGAGAAATGAGGTACTCCTGGAGGACGCAGGGTCCCCTGCGCAGCCTCCCCCAGCACAGCCTGGGCTTTCTGGCCCTCCAGCCATGTCCTCAAGACCCCTCAGAGGCCCAGCAACCTCCCCCCATCTGTGCCCCAAGGGAGACGCCTACCAAGGAGCCTCTACAGCACCCAATGAGTCGAGAGCCACATGTCTCCCCATCATGAGGCTTCAAGTGCCCCCATAATTCAGCCCGGCCCTGCAGGGGACCAGCCCATCTCCTTGGCAGAGTGACCCATAAACCCTCTGAAGCCCGTGGATTGATTGTGTTTATTTGTTGGGAATTGCAGAAATATACCTGGTCCCCAGAGGCCCTGGGACACGGGGACATGATTCTGAAACCCACATCATTAGAGGGAAGGAGAATTATAAGGCAGAGTCGCAGCTCTGCTCTCCCAGACAGCAGGAGAGACGCCACTGTCATTAATGACCGGAGTGAATGTGATGTCACAGGAGCCACGTGGAGAAGTCCCCAGCAGAGGCTGTCAAGGTCCCCAACCCCAGTTCCATGTCCCCAGCAGGCTGACTCCATCACCACCCTTGGAACTCGCTGTTCCCTCTGCCTGGTCCTCTGTTCCCTGCAGCCCTGGCACTAGGCTCATCTCCTGATGGGGTCAGTGCTGAGACCTAGCAGAGCGTCCTCCTGGAAGGCTGTCCCCTCCACCCTCCTGACGCTGTCCCAATCTCACAGAAGTCTTGTCACCACCCCATCGCTGAACATAAGTGTGCACTTGGCTACTGTTTCCTCCACAGAGAATGGAAGCCTTTGTCCCTCTCCATCACCTCTGTGTTCCCAACGCTGAGCTCCAGGCAGGCACACAGTAGGAGCGCAGGGCACACGGTGTTTGTTGAATGAGTGAGTGACCGGGTCACCGAGGGCTGTGGCAACTGCTGGCTCCTGTTCTCCCCTCTTCTTCTGCCGTCAGCCCCAGAAACCATGCAGACCACTCTCAGGACATACAGGGACACTGCGGTTCCGTGTGTCCTGGGGCCACACTGTGTGCGGTGGCAGGGCAGAAACCAGGACCCAAGTGGCAGAGCGGAGACAAGTGGAATTTAGAGTCCCACCCACTGGTCTGGGGCCTGGGCTCCGTCCCATCACTTGGCCTCAGAGATTCGATCCCCTCCTCTGTAGAATGGGGACAGTCCCATCAGACCTGGGGAACACACAGTAGGTGCTCACCAAACGGTGCCGCAGGCCAGACCCACCTTGAGCGCTATGTCATTTGTAGCCTATCATTTCCCCCTGACCCAGGTGCGGAGAGGGATCGCCTCCCAGAGAGCAGGCTCCTCAGAGGCCCTGGTCACCCCAGGCAGGCCAGCCAGCAGGGGTCCTGACTGTGATCTGAGCTCTCTGTCATTTCTCCTGCGATGGAGTCTCCTACACCTGTAAAATGGGACAGTCAGGGCTGTGGTCACCTTGCAAACCCCAGGGTGGGCGGGGAAGATGGTTGGGGATGGTAGGCGGATGAGAGAGGAGAGGAGGTGGACGGCTGAGTGGCCAAATGGGTGGGTAGACAGATGGACGGGTGGGTGGACAGACAGATGGACTGATGGGTGGCCAAAATGGACTGGGGTGAGTGGGTGAAGCAGTGTGTGACTGGGTCGATGTGGGTGGGGTAAAAGGGTGGACCTGGGGACCGACAGGAGGACAGGTGAGCGGCGGTGGCTGGGTCTGCAGGGTGGTGAGTGGGACCGCAGCAGAAGGGATGCTGTGACGCTGTGAGGTCACACAAGAGCGCACGGCTTTCCCCTGGGGTCCTCCCCTGAGACAGTCCTGGGAACACGGCCGCCATGTTGTGAGGAAGTCCAGACCACACTCAGAGGCCACCTGCGAGCATCTGTCCCCACAGCCCTGCCAGGGTCGACTCCCAGGCTGCAAGTGAACCAGCCCCCAGAACCTCCCACTCCTACCCATGGGGCCACCCTAGAGGTGCCTCCCTAGACAGAGGTGCCTGTGGCAACTCACAGATCCCCGAGAAAAATTAAGACATAAAATCATGAAAAATCACTGAATATGTTTAAGATAATTAATTTAAACATGAATCACATTTTTAAGTTGCTGACTTTTGGGGACATGTGTCTCTAACCTCATGACAGACAACTGAAGTTGTGTGTGTCTGGCTTCTCTCCTAGTCAGTGTCTTCTGTACACTTCTGCCAATACCTTTTAATTTGGACATTTCCTGTGACATAATAAGGAGGAGTGCCCAGAGCAAGGGCCCTTTTAACTGACTTTAGTGCTTTTAACTGACTCTATGGTTAGTCATTAAGATAGGTTTGAGGGTGTGGGGAGAAAAGAAAGCTATACTCATGGAAGAAAAAAGAAGAGAATGGCAGGAAAAAAAAAACTTTCAATTCAGGGTTCAGCATCACTGTGTTCCGTTGAGTCTTAGAAGAGACTTTGGACAAGAACTATGGGCAGTTCTCAGTGGCCTCCCCCTCCTCCAAGGTGAATTCTCCATCTTTTAAGGGCTTAATCAGGTCCCACTAACTGCCACCAAACCCTGTGTTGATGTCCTGACCCCAGTACCTCCGAATGCAACTGCATTTGGATTTTTCAAAGAGGTGACTGAGGTGATGTGAGGTCATCAAGGACAATGTGGCAGGTTCTTCTAGGTAGAGCAGATCTAAAAAGGACACACAGCAAGGGAGAAGGTGGCTTTCTATAAGCCAAGGAGAGAGGCTCCCAAGACGCCCACCCTGCCAGCTCTTGGCCCCAGGCTTGCAATCCCCAGAACCAGGAGGACACAGATCCCCATTGCTCCAGCCACCCTGCCTGGGATGCTCTGTTACAGCAGCACTCGCAGACTCATATGGCCCCGGGAGTCAGTTTCCTGGTGGAAGACAGAGTGTGAAGGTTGGTGCCTCAGTGGGCCCTCAGTCTGTCACCCAGCCAGGGGTGGATCCTTCCGACCTCTCGGGGGTGACCCCACTGTGAGACCTGAGTGTGGCGGGAGTCACCCTGAGGTGGTTCCCTAGAACCAAACCCCCAGGCTGCCTCCAGGCAGACGTTGCCAGTCCCTCCCAGAGCGCTCCACCAGCCCCACCTTCTTCTCCAGCTGGGCACCTTCTGGGTGGACCAACAGGGGACAAGTTTTCCTGGGCTCAGCTCAGAAGGACTTGTCTAAGGCTGTTTGAGTCATGCTTGAGGGGTCTTTAGCCTCCCTGGGGGTTACCTGTGCAGACACTGGCCTAGGAGGTCCCCAAGACGAACTTGCCAGCCACATTATCACCTGCAATGTGTTACATAGAGAAGTGTCCTAGTGTGACTGGACCCAAGGCCAGGGCTAGGCCAACAGGGAGAAAAATACTGATAATTATCCCAAATAAATAGATAAATAAAACTCTCCCACCCACATGACACTCAGTCATCGGGTCAAGAGAGTTTAGCAAAACCCAGATCTGGGGTCTGAGGGACCCCAATCTACTCACTGTTGTCACCCAGGAGTTGACAGCAAACAGCCAAGCCAGCTCTGTGTCCACAGGGCCTGTTAGGTGGCCCTAGAGAAGGCCCAGGCACAGCTCTTCTGTTAGTCTCCTGGGTAACCTTCCCAAGCCCCAGTGTCATCAGCACCCCTTGGAATCTGGAGGTGCAGAGGGGGTGCTGTGGGCCTCCTCTCAGACCCTCAAATTATGAAAGTATGAGTGTGGCAGGATGAATTGCACCAATAAATAATTTAAAAGAAACAAAGGCCACAATAAAATAATAGTTTACCACTGGAATGTCCTCACATGTCTCTGGAAATGGCACACATTGTTGTGAACACCTTGAAAATCTTCATATGTGTCAGCTTAAAAATAAATTTATTTTAATTTGAAAATGAAAGAAATTCAATAATCTTAAAAATATTATAGAAGTAGGTAACAGTGGTAAGCAATTATGTGGTTGTTGGCCTTGATAATGCCCTTCAATACTTTGTCTTTGGCAGATGAATGGGCAGAATATTAAAATTTGGGTTGTTACTCAGTTATTGTTGAATGAAATACAAGCTGTAAAATAACAAGTGATGAGCAAGTATGCTACTGTTTCTGAGCTTTTAAACCTGATTCACCAGGAAGTGACTCTAGCCTGAAAAGTGGCATTTCTCTGAATGTAGGAAATTTCTTAACTCAGATCAAGTTGCCTACCTCTCTAGATACTGTTTCTTATCATGGGAAGTCCAAGGGCTCGATTATGACTACAAAAAGTTCAAATACTGTATTATTGAGTACCCAAAGTTTAAGAACCAAATGTGAGGAGAATAATGGATGAAGTGGCAAGCTGAGTCTAGGGTATGTGGACACTTGTGCTGAACTAATGCTTATGCTCTCCCTCTGTCTCTCCCCTCTCTTCTTCCTTCCCACATTTAAGTCTCTCACTGAAGGTGTTTCAAAAATTTTAAATGATTCTTAATCATGATTTGCAAGGTTCCTTGTATAATTTTCTATTTTCATTTTTCATTTTTCTGGTTTCAAAAATATAGAGTGTTTCACCAATCAATGAGATAAGACCTTGAAATCTTAAAAAGAGCATGATTATCTTGTTAAGAGCTCTTTGAATCCAAGAGCTCAAAGGCACCTTAGAAATCACTCTTTTGGGTGTATCATGTACTTTGAAATGCCTAATCAGTTTTCCTCCACTTAGGTATATTTTTATTTGATGATTCAACCCAATCCTAGTTTATATTTCATTTTAAATAATACCATTTCATCAACTGGCCGCTGGCCAGATCTGCAGTTTATTTTTTGAATAGTGGATATTATTGATTGTTGATGCAGACTTACAGATAGCCTGATCCAGAAGAAAATAATCCTTTAATATTATAGTAAGAAAAATATGTGACTTTTTAAAAACTTTGGTGTTTATATGCTAAATATGAACTTATACCCTTATGGACTCTGAACAAAGTTTGCAATTAATCATTATTATTGTTTATATGAATTATACAACATGATATTTGTTGGTAGATAATGTTATCTTAATGTATCAGTTAATCCTTTGGAAAGTAATTATTTGTTTGATGTTGATACCTTAGAAGCAAGTATCCTGATTGCTGTTTTTTTTTTTTTTTCTTGTTTCTTAATGCAATTCCTGGCATGTAGCAGGTACTGAATGAATGTTCAATGTATGAGTGAATTTAGAGAGGCTAGTTTTTAAATTTGTAGCACTTGTTTATATCTATTCACTTAATAGTGTTGGATTTATATATATATATATATATATATATATATATATATATATATATCACAATCTTACTAAAGAGCAATTTAGGGTATCTCTCCTATTAAAGAATGGATACAAAATTTAGATTATATGCATTATTGCTGATAAATACTCAGATGCAAGCACAAACTGGAAGTAGTTTCATTGGAAGTAGTTCACAAGTCATAAAAATACTTAGTTATGGTGCACCAATGGTAATTAGATAAAGAAAATAATATTATAATCTGCTGGAAGATTGCAACTACTCTTAAAGTTAGGAGTTATTTGAGTTATTTTCACATCTTTTATCATAACAGAGAAAACTATTTGAGACAAATTTATATCTTGGAGCTAGTATGCTTGCAGTTAAAGGATACTGTGTTTGATGTAAGTTATTTGATAAAAAGAATGACTGACTAGGAGAAAAAGAAACCTGAATAGGGTTTAGGAGAAATGTATTTAAAATTAGTACTCAAAAAATCATCCACATTTACTTATGTTTGAAGTTTTTATACTTAAAGTGCCTCACTGCAGTCAAATTATAAGATTAGCAGATTTACATGAAATGAATTTCCTTTCTATTAAAAATATTTAAATAAAATAGCTTTTCCACATAACTTGGTTAGCAATAGACAAAAAGTTATAGCTGTGGATATGTATAAGCAATGTACTTTAAAGAAAAAATTATTACATTGAAATATTAATTTGTATTTTTGCTTATTCTCTAATTACTAAATATATATTTCTTTTGAATCCTTTGTTGAAATGTGGAATCAGTGAAAGAGAGCTGGGAAAAGAAACTTTGAATCTAAGAGTGCAGGATTTGATTGTTGTTTAGAATTGAGTGAGCCATTGCATAGTTTTGAGCAAGGGAGTGATCTACAATCAATCATTTTATATTCAAAGCTATAAATATAATCATAATATGTAAAGCTATGCCATAATGTTTATGAAATTTGTAATCATAACCAAATCTTGTCAACCACAGTTACATAGCAGGTGTGTTTATACAGAATGTGTTTATACAGAATTAATTAAACTAAGATTTTTTTCATTTTTTTCAATTAACATGACAAGTTTATTTTATAGATGTTATTTCATTTCAGGAGTTGGAAATTCTATGTCTGATTTTTATTTAAAATATTTTCCTAGTTCTTCATAACAGAAGTTGAGCATGTGTGTGTGTGTGTTTGCACAAATTCTTGTGGTCTAACATTCAAGTTTTGTTTGGGTGGGGTGATGAAGGACAGTAGAAAAGTTATTAACATCCTTAGAATTCAATGTTGTATGCATAATTTGAATCTATCTGGAAAAAATGGAAATGATTTTTACCATCTCAAGTCTTTAGTTAATTTCTCAAGGGTGGAAATAAATACCGTGAAAGATTTAGCACTCAAATTCAAATGACTATCAAACAGGTGGCAAAATTTCTTCTCCCCTACCATGCAACTTTATCTCAATAAATGCTTCATTTAGAAAGTGCTGCTGCTAGCAGATAATTCTCTCTTTCAGAGCAGAAAAACAAATGGAGGGGGAAGCAATTCTTTGAAGAAAACCTTTTTTCTTGATTTTCTTTTTAAATTGTGAGTGTGAGAAATATGTATTTTATTTTCTTGGGGGATAGGTGGTGGAAAGCATGAGTGAATGCACTGATTAACCCACCTATGTTGTAGTATTGTTAAACCATTCCTGGCTTTTTTTTTTTTTTGCTCTTTTTGTATACCAAAGCACTGGTAGTAACTTTCAGGTGTGATAATTATATTAACCTGGGAGCTTAAAACATTTGTATAATACTTTAGACACTAGCTCAAGAGACCCTATTCTTAGTGAAATTGTGTTATTAGAATACATTTTAGACTGAACCTCTGTAAGGAAATGGTGGCAAGCAAAAGGTTGCACTGAGAAACCAATTGGTAACCAAATACAAAAAAATGTCAAGATATTGTTCTTATACTTTTGCATTTTTCTATTCTCTGATTCATTTGTTTGGTGTGAGCTAGAAGCTAATGTGCCAATGCATGAGTTGGTATACACAGCCTCTACTAAGAAAAGTTATGTTTCCCTGTATTTTTGGAACTAATAATTTCAAAAAGCACTAAAATTTAGTTTCCTAATCCTTCTCAATGAAATTTGACCTTACCTGCTTTTTTGTATAACATGAATTGGGGTTTGCAGTGATAGAAACAAAGAAAATGAAATGTACATTTTATATTTTACCGGGACAACTCCTCATTTTTTAAGTAGTAAAGTACTTAATTGCATTTGAGTTCAAAGCCCAAATAATCTCCCAATGCCCAAAACAAATTCTTCCCAATAATCTCCAAATGCTCAAAACAAATTCTTCCCAATAATCTCCCAATGCCCGAAACAGGAAGAATTTGTTTTGGGCATTGTGATATTATTTGGGCTTTTAACTCAAATGCAATTAAGAGAAGACATTCTTCTTCCTATGTGACAAGTTAATTTGCTATAGTAAATTATAAGAACACACCATTCTTTATAGAATCTCTAACAAATTAAACTTCTACATAACTAGAAAATATATTTGAACCAGATTGACAGAGCACTCTCACTGTAGCCCATCTACCAGGATATGAATGTCGTATAAAATCCTTCAATGTCATGATATTTGCTATAAAAATAAAAATAAAATATTTGTCCATTAGGTGGTTTTAAAATTTTCTTTTCAAATATTCATTTGTATGAACATTCCATGTAGACAGTAGGGACTTAATATATTTCTGCACTAGATACTTGAAAGAATATCTGCTACTCTGCTCTGATCATTTTATAGGTGTGGTCTTTGTTTTAATTTGCATATTCTGGAATACTGATGAAGTTTAACCATTTTTGTTAACCATTAATATTTCATGTTTGTGAATTGTGTGCTCATATCATTTACATATATTTTTCTTAGAATACTTGTTAAAATATGGAAATTCTGAGGCACAATTACAATGTTGGCATCATTTTGTGAACATGCAACATGCTTAAAATGTTTTCCTCATTTGTCTTAAAACAACAATGCAAAGAAATGCCATAGTCTATGTATGTCCAGTTTGACCATGTTTACAATTGTTTCAGCAAAATGATACAGGGATGCCTCTATCTGTAACCTAATGGCTGTTCAAAAAAGTAATTGTTTTCTGTGAGCAAGAACAGTTCACTGATGCATCCCCAGTTTTGTGAAAGATTACTTTTGTGTTCTGGGGCAGGGGGAGTCACATTGTTTTGAAAATAGCATTTGTCCAGTGGATAGGAGTGTCTTGGCAGAGATATGCAGATTTAATATTGTAGAAAGAAAAATATGTTTTATTTTTAGAAAGAAAATTGATGAATATAATCTTTCCCCAGAATAACTTTGTAGTGTTGATGAAATGGGAGTATTGAGACAGGATTCATTACATTCTAAACTTCATATTGATCCAAATAACAACTGTTTTAAGCAGAATTAATAAATCATTGTTTTTACATGAGCTTATATAAAATCAAATCTTTTCTATATAATAGTCTTATAAACTTAAAAGCCAATATCTGCTTATCTGCTGTAAACACTTGATCATTAAATGATGGATGTGATGACATCACAGAAACTCTATTTGGTGGCCATGGAAGAGTTAGTTGTAATTAATAATCATACTGTGTTTTTGTATTGCTAACATCACTATATGGAATCAAGCAGAGAGGACCAGGGAATTGTTTAAAATATAAAATTGATTGAGAAACATTTTATTAGGCACTGTTTCTCTACATCAAGGTATCTCAACTTTAGCACTGTTGACCTTTTTCCTGAGAATATCTTTGATGTACAGAACTGTCCTGTGAGTTATAAAATGTTTAGAAGCATTCCAAGAGATGAAAGTAATTGTGTGCCCCTCCACAATTGCTATAGTGAAAAATGTCTCTAGACATAGCTGAACACATATGTGTGGAGGTCAGCAAAATGTCTTTCACTCCTCCCTCCTTCATTGAGAAACACTGGCCTATATGTTGTTTTTAATCATATGAATTGAAAGACAAATAAGATTTTCTTTTAAAAAGATTTTTGGTTGTTTTTGCTTTGGTTCATGCAATTACTCAGATAATCATTCCTTTAAGTGTAGTCTGATATAATTTTGGTCTGGGGTTGCAGAGAAGTGTCACCTCCTTACAATGTTGAGGAACAATGCTCTTCATATCTAGTCAGTAAACTTAATGAAAAAGAGATGGAAGGGAATATTGATTCTACTAAGAATGGTGGCATATAATGTACTGATACTGACGCAGAAATTATAGGAAGTGTTTTGAATGTTAAAAGGTCAATACATACTGACAAAAAGTCATAAAGAAGATGAATTTACTAAAAGCTTCTTCAGCTTCTGAAGTAATTATTTAGGAAGCCAGCTACATTATATTGCCAAGAAAGGGCTGCATTTTCACATTCTGCCTTTCAATTTTAAGAGAAAGAGACAAATGACAAGTAAGCAAGTTGTTATCTGTAGTTTATTCATAAAAGCATTTTCCAGGGTAAATAATAAGGGCAATGTTGTTTCAGCTTTACCCCTGTTTCTTTCACATCTGCAGTTTTGATAAATGATAATTGATAGTTATTTAAGCATTCCAATGTTCATTCAGGAGACATGTATTAAGCTTCTCATGCCAGGCTCTGTGTAGAAAATACAGATACTAAGAAAAGAGTCTGCTTGAATATCCTATTAAAATAATTTTTAATGAATAGAAAACTTCTGATTATAGATACTACTCAGCAAAAATCTATTTTTTGACTTTTCAAACTAATTCTGTAATTTTAAATATCTGTCTACAAAAGTTATTGAGAAGTATAGGTGAAGGTATGTATTAATATTTCTGTTATGATTATGATCTCTGAGGCTTAAGATTTTTTTTCCTTTTCATGAGATCATCTAAGAGTTTTCACATTTTAGATTCTTTTAGCACTGAAAATTTAATTTTGTTATGAAGAAGGTGCTTACATTTCTTTTCTTCCATGTGACAGTTATTAATTTGGTCAGGTGACAAGATTTTAGTTTTTGTGGGTCTTTATGGACTTTATATTTTTTCTCTTTAGATTCTTTGTCTGTCTTTAAACCATTAAATAATATATGCTGTCTGGTTGCATATAAAATGCTGTGGGATTTTCATTTGAATTGCATTAATTTTCCAGAACAGTTAGTGGATAATTAGTTATAATTAAGTTCACCCCATTGGTGAACTTAGGGCATGCTGACATCAGGTTTTCTTATATGTCCTTCAACAATGTTTTTAAACCTCACAACGAAAGTCCTGCTTATTAATTTTTTGGGTTCCTGTTGTTACAATTTTTTTTCTGATTAGCTTCCACTCCTTACTGGGAAGCTATTAATTTTTGTGTATTCATCTTTTGTCCTAGAAATTTGCTCTCCTTTCTTGTTACTAAAGAAAATCAAATATTTTTGGCTATTTTGTTCTTTTTCTTGTGCCCTTATTCATTATCTTGTTTTATTGCAAGGATTCCCAGTACAATTTTGTACAGGACTGAACCTAACAGTCACAATTATCTTGCTCTTGCTTTGATAGTACTACATCTAAAATGTCACCATTCACATGATATTTACTGTATGTTTTTTCTAAATATATTTCATAAGGTTAGAATGATAACCATATATTTTTTGTTTACCAAGATTTTATTTTTTAAATCAAATTTAGTGTCTATTATATCATAAGCTTTTTCTAAATATCTTCTGAAATGAAAACACATTTTTCTTTTTTCCCTCAGCCGTGTAATGTAGTTAATTATACTGACAAATCTTCTTATGGTTAACCAGTCTTTTATACTAGCACTAAATCTTTCCAGGTAACATATTTTTGTTTTGTTTCAAACATATGGTTAAAAATCACAGTGCATTTAATGCAAGATGATTAGAATTGATGTATTTTACAAGAAATAAAATCATTTTCTCAGACCTAGAACTTAATTTTTTGATTACTGTAATTAGACAATATTATGAACTTTCCTTATTTCATCTATGATTTGAAATGTGAAGCAGTTTTTAAGTTGGTATAATTTAATGAAATATATATATTGTAATTTTGTTTTATATTTTCCCCTTTTTAAAATAATTGGCTTTAATACTATTTGGTTAAGCTCTCTTAATATGAGAGATCATGTGTGTATGAGATACATATGAGATTTAAATAAAATTTATTGTCATTTCATCATGTATCTTGTCTCCTAAAACAGTATTTGTATAATCAGAATCTCAAGCTCAGTACCCAAGTTAACTTTGCCTTCACATGTAATGTGGGCTTACCTCTTTATGAAAGCATATCAGTAACTTCTCTGTCTTCCCATGGTTTTTCAATCAAGTGGCACAGAACTTTGTGTTGACTGCTTAAATTTGCTTAAAAACAATTTTTTGAAAGTTGTATTACTTTTAATGCAAATCCCTGTTATTAAATATCAAACAATAAGTCCATAAATTTATACAAAAGATGATTTGTTCATGCACTCTATGGGGTTTCTACATTCATTCCATTAAAATGAATGAAACATAACTTGATTTACAAAAGGATTAAAACATGATTAAGTTTCAGGAGTGATGTCATGTGAAATTCCTAGATGGGAAATAATAGATAATTTATTTTTCCTTTTTTAAATATTGAACTGTTTTAAATTAAATTACTTTATGGCAATTATTTTCAGTTTAATTCACCTGACTATGATTAGAAATGAATAGGTAAAAAAATGCCTGGAACAACAGCTGATTTTGACTTTTATTCTTACAGTTATATCTCTGGTGGTGGTTTCTGTAGTCGTTAGTTAAGTAAGGATAACCAACTTTTGTCCAGTAATGGAAATTATTCATATATTTAAGAAAATTAGAAAAAAATTGTGCAGTATGCAAAAAAAAAAGATGTCATTGGATAAATTATCCATATTCTAATTTTTTTGGTGGGGGGGGCGTTAGTAATAAGCGAATTCTGAATTAATCTAAAATGTATTACTGTGAGTGTCTCTTTTTTTGAATATTTATTAATTTTAATTAATATTAAAATGGTTATCATTCACAATTGAAACAATTTTAAGAAGACTCATGAATGAATGAATTTTATTCTATACATTTTAATCTAGGAATAAGTACATAATTTTTGTGTACTTAGTACAGAGATAAATGTGTAATTCATATAGTAATTTCCTGCTCAATACATTAAGAATCTGTAGTTTGCATTCTTATTAGTCCAATCTCATACTGTTTAAGATAGATCAGATCAAATTTATCTTTAACATTTGAAAAGAGAAAGAAACATGCCACATGTCAGAAGTCTAGACCTCCCATCCAAGTACTAACCAGGCCCGACCCTGCTTAGTTTCCGAGATCAGACGAGATCGGGCACGTTCAGGGTGGAACCTGAACAGACACTTCTCAGAGGAGGACATGCAATCAATCAATAAGTACATGAAAAAATGCTCACCATCTCTAGCAGTCAGAGAAATGCAAATCAAAACTACCCTAAGATACCATCTAACTCCAGTAAGATTGGCAGCCATTAGGAAGTCAAACAACAATAAGTGCTGGAGAGGATGCGGGGAAAAGGGCACTCTTGTTCATTGCTGGTGGGACTGCAAATTGGTGCAGCCAATTTGGAAAGCAGTATGGAGATTTCTTGGAAAGCTGGGAATGGAACCACCATTTGACCCAGCTATTCCCCTTCTCGGTCTATTCCCTAAAGACCTAATAAGAGCATGCTACAGGGACACTGCTACATCGATGTTCATAGCAGCACAATTCACGATAGCAAGATTGTGGAATCAGCCTAGATGCCCTTCAATAGATGAATGGATTAAAAAAATGTGGCATTTATACACAATGGAGTATTACTCTGCATTAAAAAATGACAAAATCATAGAATTTGGAGGGAAATGGATGGCATTAGAGCAGATTATGCTAAGTGAAGCTAGTCAATCTTTAAAAAACAAATACCAAATGACCCCTTTGATATAAGGGGAGTAAACAAGGACAGGGTAGGGACGAAGAGCTTGAGAAGAAGATGTACATTAAATAGGGATGAGAGGTGGGAGGGAAAGGGAGTGAGAAGGGAAATCGCATGGAAATGGAAGGCGATCCTCAGGGTTATACATAAGGACATATAAGAGGAAAGGAGGGGTAAGACAAGATAATACAAATTGAAGAAATGATTTACAGTAGAAGGGGTAGAGAGAGAAAAGGGGAGGGGAGGGGAGGGGAGGGGAGGGGAGGGGAGGGGGGATAGTAGAGAATAGGACAGACAGCAGAATACATCAGACACTAGAAAGGCAATTTGTCAATCAATGGAAGGGTAACTGATGTGATTCAGCAATCTGTATATGGGGTATAATTGGGAGTTCATAACCCACTTGAATCAAATTGTGAAATATGATGTACTAAGAACTATGTAATGTTTTGAACGACCAACAATAAAAAAAAAAGAAGTCTAGACCTGAACTGTCCAGTGGAAGTTTCCATAGTGAATAAAATCTTCTATAACTACATTGTCTAACATCATACCCAGAAACAATATAAGGATATTGAGCATTAGAAATGTAGCTAGTACCAAGGAGAACTACATTATGAATTTTATTTAATTTTAATTAATTTGGTCTTGTATACATGTATCCACATGTGGCAGTGTCTACCATATTAGACAGTGCTGGTCTAGAATCAGGTTCTCCAACATTATTCCACTACTACAATATCAATATAACTCTGTTTTTATAAAATAGGCATACCAAATTTGAAGTTCAAATATCTATTATTAAAATCTGTTTGGCTAATATTTCACAGGTGGATCAACTTACCTTTTAAATAGCATACTGCCATAAACTATAAAGATTGTGAACAAGCAAATGCTGAAGAATTTTATTGTGTGTAGGAAAAACTGATGAAGAGCTAGTACATTTAACCAGTATATTTATACCAGTTTCCATGCCAACAGAACTTAGATTATTGGGATATTTGATGATAATTTAAACAATTGAATAAATATGAAATATACATCCTAAGGCCACTTATATTCTCTATTAATGTTAAAAAATCCTGAACTAAGATTACTTGTTAGTAATCTTAGTTTAAATAAAAATGTTCCTAAGACCCTGTTATAGAACTAAGTGGGCCATAAAAATAAATTTATATTTGAAATATTCATTTCTTCTCAATTATATCTGTTACTGTGGTCCATATTTTCAAAGGAAATTAAGCTATCCATTAAGTTTATACAATGATGTCACATTAACATTTGTAAAGCCAGAAATAATCAGAAACCACTTTTTTACATGGCGAATGACTACTATATGTTTTATTTTGTTTAATATTTTTTCAGCAAATACATTTCAGAAATTAATTGTTGTGTAGACTTTTAATAAAAGGTATTAATATTCTTAACATATAAATATACATGTACATTTATGCATACATACTTACATGTATACCCTTTTAGAATTAAAACCAACATAGAATTATTTAAATACTAAATATAATTTCAAAAATTTAAAAAGTGAATCTCATACAATAAAAAACTGAAAATAAGGGCTGAGTTGTGGCCTAGCAGTAGAATGCTTGCCTAGCACATGCGAGGCCCTGGCTTCAATCCTCAGCACTACATAAAAATGAATACATAAAATAAAGGTATTGTGTCCAACTACAAATTAAAAAATAAATATTAAAATCTGAAACTATGTCAAAGATTTTTAGCTATTAGAAAAGTAAACTAGCAAAATGGTACAATAGTTTGAGAACTTTATAAACAGTAGTTTTTATCATCCATCTCGAAAGGATGCTGAATCATATTGCTAAGTTAGAGACAAATTTGATTAATATAATATATAGCAATAAAACAATCTCTTTTTTCCAGAGAGAAAAATATGCATCTTTAGTGGATGAAAATATATAACTTAATAGTTTTCTGGTCCTAATAAAATAATAAACAGTAAGTGTGACAAAAACATATCCCTGAAAGAACTGAGTTTTTGAATGTGTCTTTCAAACAATGCTCAGTAAGACATTTAAAGATGTATGTCCATGTATGGATTTGTAACAAATCCCACCAATATGTACAACTATAATGCACAAATATAAAAATGAGGGAAAAATACAATAACAGACATGTGGCCTTTATCTTATTTTAAGGCTTTTGATTAAAAAAAAAACAAACATTTCACAGAAAGGAAGTATTAGATCTTAGAATTTTTTCATCAGGATAATGCTTTTTTTTCAAACCAAAACTATATTATAATGAAAAAAATCTAGATTATTTCTTCAGAAGCTTTTGAGAGATAAATTATTTGATTTTGCAAATTTATTCTTCACATTTTACCTACACTGATAACCTTAGAAAATAGAATTTTGTGCATTTTAATGTGGTGACAAAGACTTTAAGTAACATTGCCTAGCATGTGGGAGGGCCTGGGTTGAATCCTCAGCACCACATAAAAATGAATAAATTAAATAAAGGTATTGTGTCCAACTACAACTAAAAATAAACATTAAAAATAACAGCAACATTGTAATTATTGATCAAACTAGAGTGGAGTCTGATTGCAGACAATGCAGAGTGCAAACCTTCCTGTTTTCTCTGGGTATTACAGCTATAATTTCAGAGACCAATATATTGCTATATATTATATTAATCAGTCTGACATCTGTCAGACTAAGGCTCTTTCTAGGCTAGAAAGATTCTTTGGTTAAGTTATATGTGCTGGTGATGGGTTGGGGTGGGGTGAAAACCTAAAACTGGAAAGGTGACAATATTAGAAGAAATCCTTCTTTCTTCCTGCCTCCCTCCCTCCCAGCCTAATTTTTTCCTCCTTTCCTGTCTTTCTCAATTCCTTCTTTTTCTTTGTTCTTTCTTTCTAGGTTTAGGAGGCTTATTTCTTATAGCTGAGAAGGTGACTGGTGCCTGCACTAGAAAGTGAGGAGACACTAACAGCTCCTAGATTGGTGGGGTAGCGGAGTGTCATTGAACAAGATGCATAGATCATAATAAGCAAGTCAGCAAACATAAAAAAACATAATGGTGGGTGCTTCTCTCAGAAGAAGATCTGTATAATCTGGATTTTTTTTTTGAATGGGAAGTCAAAGCAACAGAAAATACATAGGTAGGACTTTTTTCTGTGTTGGATGATAGCACAAAATTTTTTACAAGAGTCTTCTAGAGATATAATGCAATTCAATTTAAAGCAATGTGCAGTGGGGTGAGGAAGTAGATAGAGTAGCATGGATATCTGAATATTAGGTATTGACACATTATAAACTTGAAATAGCAAAAGTACTGAGGCAAGAACAAACAGAATCTATATTATGGAAAAGAATTTAGCTTAAGAACAGTGGTGTTTTGAAAAAATATACTAATATTTTAAGATTTGGGATTGTATTTTTGTTTTCTTCTTTTGATTGTTTCTCTTTCCTATATTTTTAAGAATAAATCTGTATTGTTATTATATGCCATATATAGCATATTGTATCAAAGTTCAAAATCATGTGATAACCATAATATACACACACAAACAGGCATCACACCTCACACTTTTATTAAATTCAATAATTGAAATGGGGTTTTCTTTGCTCTTACTTGTCAAAATTTAATAGTAATAAGGTATATATAACAAAAAGAGGCAAGGAATATAATCTCACTTTGCTAAGAATATTGGATTATAGAAAGATTACCAAACCATATGCTGCTCAACATTTTATGTTTCTCTTTTTTGTCAAAGCAGATCTGGCAAAGAAACACATGTTTTAAGTTTTGATCCAAGAAACGATAATCTTCACTTCAGCATTTATTATGCACCATGTATACAAAATGCAATGAGTCAACCAACTCACACTTTGGTTTCATGTAAATAAAACCTAAACACAAGAAAATGTAATATCTAGTAAAATGTGTCACAAAGGCCAAGATAAGAAAATGGATAGCTAAAATATGCAATTAGCAAATTCACTGAAAGAAATGAGGAGGATTTGGAGATGAGCCAGAGAAATATAATTCTATACTTTTGGCTAAGAACAACATTATACTTATAGAAAAATATAGACTCACATTTGACGAGAAGTTCTGCATTTCATAAAAAAGAATGAAAGAGAAATATCTATGAAGATAGGTGAAAGGCAGTCATATAAAAGTGTCAAATGTGATTTTTTTAAAAGGATGGGTGCATGCAAATGCTTCATGATTTTTTATGTTTCAAAAAGTTGATCATATTCTTTCCAAATATTTGAGAAAATATTGTTCAGTATTTCAACACTTAACAATTTGTAGAAACAGAGTTTCTTCATAATGGCCTAAAGATTGATCAACTTTTTATCCAACTATAGGGGAATATATGTGTTCATTTATGGATTGATCTTTTTATCTTTTTTAGCTTAGATACTAAGCTTCTTTGAATCAGTGCACACAAAAACAAATTGACTGTGTTGTCTAAGTGGCAAATTAGAATTAATTATGAAACCTATAGAGCTCATATAGTTAGATTTTACTAATGCTAACAGACTACTACCAGTAGTCAATTATTCCAAAAAGTTAATGGTTCTGCCTGTTGAGATATCATCAGAAACTAGTAACAATAGAGGATTACTAATCAACAGGTCAGACTTAAGTGTGGCAAGATAATAGGAACATGGAAACTGTGGCAGCAGCCTCAGAGGACTGTTTTTTAAAATATTAAAGTCACCTATAGGAAAAGGATGGAAGATAATTTTTTCTAGAGTCAGCTGTATATATAAAATAAAAAGTAGCTAACCTATTTAAGTAGTTTTTGGGCTTTTGGGATTAGAATCACCACCCGTGATGGTGATTGCCACATAACAACATCAACAGTATAACTACATCCCAGAACCTATAGAAGCACCTCAATCATCATTGAATTAAAGCAGTGGCTGCTCTAATACTGGGTCTCTACTTATGAATCACTGATGATTGCAGATAAATACCTTCTTAAATACTCAATTGTCAAATATCAGAATTTACTAAAGTAATCCTTCTATGTTACTTTGAAGCTGGCTTGAAAACACACCAACCAGTTTTTACTTCTTCCTTTCATCAAGTCCTAAACTGCTCCAGTGCAAACTGTAGAAACCCTTTTTGCTCCATTTCCTTTCTAACAGACATTGCAGTGACCATATGTATCTTTGTTTAAATCCAAACTACATTTTACATGTTGCTTAAACTTTGGCAGCACATCTGGGAAACATTTGTGGTATATCCACATATGTCCTGATATGCCAGTGAAGAACAAATTATTCATTCGTTCATTTCAGTTACATAAAAGGTAAATGAAAATGTTTGACAAACATGACCTGCAATATAGTATAAAACAAAAAGAAAAAGAAAATAGTCAACAAGCACCCTAGTTGACACCAGTTTGTAGAAAGAAAAGGTATTTGTGAGAGAAAGATAAATATGATTTCAAATTTGAAATCTCATGTTAGGTTCTTCTTTCTGTATTTTCTTTTAATTGACACTGGAGCATATTCAAATCTTTGTTGTTCATGTGTATTTATATGGTAGAAGGGTGCCATCTGTAAGCTTTGAGAGGATCATGACAGCTGGTTTATTTCTAGTTTATTAATATTTTCCAAGTATATTCCATTAAATTATTTGCTCAGGAGGAATTGAGAAACTGGATGAGATTCCCTATTTAGATCATTGTATTTGATCTTAATTTGGGTTGTACAGAAATTAGCTATGCAGCATTGGTCAAGAATCCTTAATTGAGACCTTAATTTTTAGATTTGTAAAATGTGGTTATCAAATACAGACTTCTCAGGTACAACAATTAGGTAAGATAAAATGTGAAAAACACTTAGTACAATATCTGCAAATAAAAGTGCTCAGTAAGTACAACTTTGTTTTTATCAGGCACCTAATGTTTGCTATATGCAGGAATTTAAACCCTGAGAAGGGAAAGCAAATGTAAAAATCAATTAAAGAAAGATACATCTCTGATAATCACCTGATGACAAAATTCAAGATATAACAGATATTGAGAAGCTTAAATTAGCATGATAATTATGAGTAGCATCCAGGAAATAGTCTGAAAAAATATGCATATCATAATTATTCTGTATAAAATGATCTGCTATTTAATCTGGGACTTAGGAGTGCCAAGCATATGAATTCATTCCTTCAGTCCTTCTTTGAAATGTTTCTATAGCATACAA
This sequence comes from Urocitellus parryii, assembly GCF_045843805.1. Classification (NCBI taxonomy): domain Eukaryota; kingdom Metazoa; phylum Chordata; class Mammalia; order Rodentia; family Sciuridae; genus Urocitellus; species Urocitellus parryii. The sequence continues at coordinate 86,809,948 of NC_135537.1, read as the reverse complement.
AACAGTGAGGGAAATAGTCCATGGGAGTCTCATGTTTATCTGAAACAAAATTAAGAAAATCTGTTAGAATACTGATTGCTTTTCATTATTGAGTATGTTTTCAGAATCCTTTATTTTCTGTGTTCAGAACTATACAGTAAAATAGCTTTATCAATGGCATTTTATATAGCAAAAGGACTTGGAACACAGGCAGATGTTCCTAAAGAAGAGCAAAGGTAATTTTACTGCAAGATAGTGAAATAAAGATAAAATTTTTGAATAATTGAGAAAACAAAATAGGAGAAACTGGTGCTTGCTGAGAGAAGTTAGGTAAACTTGACATAATAGTATCCAGAAAGCCTTTTTGGACTGCAACACCACTGAGAACAGTGCACAGCAAGGCCCCTGGACATTCCATCAGGTGTCAGACTGGCCTAAAGGTGAGCTTCATTTAGAATTTAGTTGCAAGAATTCTTTCTTAGGTCATTAAATGTTTCCTTGAATCGATCCTTTACTTACCCATATTCTACTTACAGACTATGGGGAAAATATCAATTTCAAAGTTGATCTTTCATTTTCTGAGGGAAGATTGAAGCTTGCAAAGTAAAATGTCAAAGTCTCTCTTGGTCAATGGCAGACAGCACTTTTTAAATGTTATTCTCCAATAAAAATGGTAATTCAATAAAATTATCAATTCTTTTAAATCAGAATGTAACTTTACTATGTTCTCTCATGTCAATGTTAGAAATCATTGCAATAAAATTCACAATTCAGATGTTTAAGTTTAAAGCAAAAAATAAAATAGAAATACACTCTTTCTGAAGATCTGTCCTGACCTAAATCTTGTAGTTTTCAAAACATCATTAGCCTAAAATTAGCACATGTGTAATTTCCAAATGCAAACATATGCAAATAACCTTGCATATTTTAGCTTCTAGGTTTGGGACTCAAATCTGTCCCTGTGGTTTTAATAGTAATAATTTATATAAATTTAACAAAATAACTGTGCACAATTTTTGACAGAGTCATAGAAGTTAAAATTTTAGAGTTACAGTTTTTTAGAAAGTACAAATGCAACTTTCTAATGAGTAAACAGAGCTGTGGTCGTCCAAGGTGGGTGCCTGAGTCATTCGATGCTGTAATTATTTTTTACCTTTGCCCAGATTCAAAAAATGCAAATTAATCTACCATAAAATTATATTCCAATGAAACTGCAGTGTAATCTGAAAAAAGAAATGAATAACTTGATCCAAGTTAAGGCAAAGGGCAAAAAGGAATGGAGATTTTTCAGAGTTCAATCTGCAAGCTGTTGGGGATTTTTTCATTTAGCTTTCCTTCCTTTATGCCACAAGCAATGAGCTCTATATGTGGAGCAAACCATAGTTGTTAATTTAACTCATTTGAGATAAATATGATTTTTTTACAAGAAAGATAGAGTAGCCCCTGTATGTTATGGATTGATCAATAATATATGAGCAAATTGAGTTTCTGCAGAGTTATACAAGTCCAGGCATAAATAATGAAAATAATTTAAAACAAACTGAGATATTGGGAAAAGGCAAACATTTATGAGTCTAGGCAAGATTTGTAACTGGATATTTATTAGTTACATGTTGGCTGAGTCTGTGTTCCCATGCAACTCTTGAGACCCAAGTAGTGTTAGTCATGCTAGTATCTTGTTTGGGGATCAATCCCAAGTATACCAGTGGAGAAGTCAATATATGATACAATTAATAAGCAAGTTACCCCTGGGACACATGAAATAAACTTCAGAGTTGTCACATCTGTGAATGAGGAGGCTGCAGTTTTTTTTTTTATCATTAGTTGTGGAGTAGTCCCAAAGGTTTAATCTTTCCAGCATATGTCATCCTTCCCCCTCTTGACAGTGGCTGGAAAAAATCCTAACAAATATAGGTGGTTCCTGTACACCTGGAAAACACACACACACACACACACACACACACACACACACACACACAGAGAGAGAGAGAGAGAGAGAGAGAGAGAGAGAGAGAGAAAGAGAGAGAGAGAAAGAGAGTCTCATGGGTTAATTAGCAGTTTTAAGCAAGTTTGAATTTACCAGGTTCTATGGTACCAAGTAAGAAGATATGAGAGTAATATATTCTCAAAATGTGGGGATAAAATGAAATTATGAAATATTATAGGGATTAATAATAGGTTCCTCTAAACTATACACAAGGGTGTAGCTCAGGTGAAATCTATGTACAACATCATTTCTCTCCCTGGTGCTGCAGAGTAAACTGCATTGTCATAACTACAAGCATGGATTTAGCTCAAATGAGGTTTTTAGCCAAAATACTGAAGAACTCCTGGAAATAGAGTCCCCTTTGCAGTTGAATGGATAAGGCTCTAAGAGTCTGATATGATGCCATGCATAATGTAGGTCATATTGCTAGCTCTTTGAGCTTCAGTCCATGCCCACCAAAAAAATCTCCTGATTTTAAATCAATCCCAGATAGATTAATCTATAAAGAGAAGAGTTAATACTACATACTAATATAATTTTATTTGGCATTGTAAATTAGTGAAATTTAAAAGTTGATATCATGATATTGGCCAAGACAAAGTCAAGTTCCTGGATCTAGATCATGGCAACTTCATCAGTATATTATGAGACCACGTAGCAATGCCTCTTTAAAGAACTATCTAGCCAGTATTAAGTCTGGTAAGAAACCTGCAATCCTCAGCAATGGAGATCTAGTTTTCAGGGACTGTAATACAGAGTAGTGGTGTATTTGTAAGATTTCTGTCAGCATACAAAAATACCTGAGACACTACTTATGAAGGAAAATAAGGTTTATTTTGATTTATAGTTCTGGGAGTTCAAGTCCATTAATATGGACCTCTATTCATGGCAGCACATCATGGTAGGAGCATGTGCCTACCAATCTAACAGACACTGAGAAATGGGATCTGCATATATCAGATTTACTTATGGACCTTTGGAGAACACTCATCCAATCATAGCAAAATTCTTCTTTATGTGTATTTCTATAATATTTTATTCATGTGTTTAAAAAATAATCAGGTTTCAACACTGGCCATCCTAGGAATATGTAGAATGAAATGTGCAATTCAGATTAACTCTAAGTTTAAATTAATTGGGAAAACATCCAGTTATATATGTATTCCTCAGAACTCTTACTACCTCAATTTCTTGGTTTAAAAAGTTGAAAAGATATTGCATACTTTAATTCTATTTAGAGATTCAAAATATATATTAACCTTTAAAGATTTGGGATGTCTTTAAGATATCTGTTCAACTTTAACTCAGAATTTTTCCTTTCTTCTCTAAGGCCTCCTACTTTCTTTAATGACACATTTATTAATATCCCTTAGAATATATTAATAGATTATCATTTCCATCAATTTATTATTCTATTTAATGTGTTAAAAGTCATTATTAAAGTTTGTAATTGGGAAAATTAATCTATTTTTTCACATATTTATAAAAATTGAATGCATTGTGATTATTTATTTTGCCCTGGAATAATATTCAAATCAATTTCTGCTTATCTTCTTTTTACATAACGTTTGTTCTCTTAATAACAATACAGTTTACCAAATATAGAAAACTGCATTTCACAAGAAAATCTTTTCCATATCTGTGCAAATTTTTTTTTCTGCATTTCCTAGTGTACATCTGTTTGTATTGCTAGGTCAATATGCTTGAGTTGCAAATATAAACATTGAAATGATCTGAAACTCCCTCTGACAGAGAGGTTTCCCCCACTGATAGTCATTTCTCCTTGTATATTTTGCTGTGTAAAAAATTCAATTCTCTGTTCAGATATTAAGGCTTTCCCAGGGGGTGGGCTTTTATGTCATTAACAAATTGTGGGTATCTCTTTCATTACCTGGAAGGAGTGAAGATAAAAAAACACCGACTCTGAAAGCATAAGCAAATAAAAAGATTTCAAAGTCTGACTGCTAGCTGAGATTTTCTTTAAGCTCAATATATATAGGCATCTAACTGGGAGTGGGGTGTGTGTAAGCATGTTTATGTGTGTATGTCACTGAGTGTATGTGGGTACACATATGTGAGCAATCATGCATGCATGCCCATTAGTTTGTCTTACAGCCTTGTGTCAACTGACACCTTTTTTTGCCTCTAAAAAGAGACTAGAATCTTGATTTTATAATACATTTTCTCATAGGAACAATAATTGTGAAATATCACAGTGAGTGAATCCATAATTACTAATATAAAATGTTTAAACTAAGAAGAGAGTTTATATTTGAGGGTAAAATGTATGGAAAAGAGAGAGGCATTGAACTACACACTATTTTTTTTTGTGAAAAACCTAAATGAAATTTGAGGGTATCTAGAGAAAGAAAAAGGAACCAAGAGGCCCAGTACTGTCAGAGTCTCTCCAGAGTTTATGTGATTGAGTGGATTAGGCACTTTCAATAATAAGACTCAGGCTTAATCTAAACTTTAAAAGAGACTTATGAAATTTGTAATAACTCTCCCTAATGTCCATGGCATTCTCATTTCCCATTTAGCTTTCTTTTCATTAGTATGTCTGTGCTGGACACTAACATGTACCACATATTTTTATTTAACTGCATCTCTGAGGATCTCAGAACTGTGTGGACAATTTCAGCCTCCATTAAAAATCACATTTATCAGTGATTATGAAGGAGTGAGCAACTACAAAATAAGGAACAGACTGATTTTCTCAAGTTCACAGAGGGAAGCTGTAATAGACACAGGAGAATAAAGTAAGTTTTGTTATTTGATTAGCTGAAAGCTTCCTACTGCACCTTTCCAACTGGGAGACTGGAAAATAAGTGAATGATATAGCCTTGTGGGCAGGAGGCAATAGAAAGGAGTGCGGGAAATCACTTCAACCCACTGGATTAGCACTGCCATGAAATGGGATGGTCCCTGTGCATCTCTTGAAACATGTATTGTTTTCTAATTTTGGGGGTTATAATATTCATAGTAGTATCTTGTGATACTTTTTTATATGTCTGCAGTATCAGTTGTAAAGTCTCCTTTTCATTTATAATTTCACTTATTTGTGTCTTCTCTTTTGTAACTTTTGCTAAAGCTTTGTCAATTTTTACAAAATTATTTCAATTTCATTTATATTGTATGCTTTTTTTCTAGTTGTTATCATTAATTTCTACTCTTGATATTTATCACTTTCTTCTTTTTTCTTTAAGTATACCATTAGGTTATTTGGGGTATTCCTTTTCTTCCTTGCTACAAGGGATTGAACTCAGGAACATTTAGCTACTAAGTGACATTCCAAGCCCTTTTTTGTTATTTTTTTTTTATTGAATCAGGATATCAGTTGCATAGGGCTAGCTTTAAACTTGTGATTCTCCTGTCTCAGCCTTCTGAGCTTCTGGAATTTTAGGAGTGCACCACTGCACTACTGCACCACCCATGCCTGGCACTTATTTTTGGTATAGGTACTTCTTGTTAGTAATTTTGCTTTACAAAGTAATCACACTATATCCCATGTTTTAGAATATCATGTTTCCAGTTTTGCTTGTTTAAACATACTTTCGATTTTTACTTTTATTTTTTTTTCTTTATTCTGGAGCATAGTGTTTAATTTACACTTAATTGTGAATTTTCCAAGCCCCTTTCTTTTATCAATCTCTATTTTCAATATCATTTACTCAGAAAAGATAATCAATATTATTTGTTGAGAGCCACAGCCGAAGGGGCCCCAGCAAACTTCCAGCTGCCAGCTGATGATTGGCTCACAGCAGCCCCAGCAAACTTCTAGCTTCCAGCTGATTGGCTCATCTGCAGTGATGCTATTGGGCTGTTTCCCACCCTTTCAGACCATGGAGCTGCTCATTGGGGGGCTTTATTTGGCAAAGCCCATGCAAACCAGCCAATTGGCCTCAAGAGCAGGAGGAGTGGGAGGGTTGAGAGGCTTGTAGAAAGATGTGGTGGCAGTTGGGCTCTGAGGGAATTCCTGAAGAGCTCATTTGGCCTGGCATGTGTTCTAAAAATAAAGTTCCTTTCTGCTTGATAAGTGGCTCTTGATTTGTGCCAGGCCAGACTGCAGCAATCATTTCAGTTTTTTAAAATTGATTAATAATTGTTTTGTGTCCTAACATGTAATCTGTACTTCAAAATTATCTAGGGGCATTTTAAATGACTATGTATTCAGGTGCTGTTAAATTAACTGTTCTGTTCTAAAATGCACTTTATATAGAAAATTTTCTTATATTTTTCTTTCTGTGTGATCTGTCCATAATTGAAAGTGGTATATCAAAGTCCCGTGCTATCATTGCATTGCAGCCTATCACCTTTCAGATCTATTAATACCTGTTTTTAATGATTAGAATCACTAATTTTGGGTGCCTATATATTTACAATTCTTATATCCTTTCAGTGAATTAACCCATATATTTATACGATGGCCTTTTTTTGTTTTAGTTTTTTTTTTTTTTAATTTAAGGTGTATGTTATCTGATAAAGTATAAGCTACTCCTGTTAACATAATTACAGCTATCTTCCTTTTCCCCACCCCTAATTTATGAATAATGTACTTATTCCCTAGAAATAGAAAGTAGCCCAAGATAAAACCTACTGGGAGTGTGGGGAAAGCAGGCCCCCATAGACATTGGGATCGCCATCCCAGGTGCCCTCGAGGTGGCGTGGAGTCTCTGTCAGCATGCGCTGGGGAGGAGATTGAACTCCAGCCGGAAGAGGGAGGTTTGGGTAGGCATTCGGTGTTGCCGCCAGGCCTAGAGGAGGAGTCATCCCCAGGAACTTGGAGCTCACCTGGGGATGGTGGCATATGCTCCCCTAGTACTTCATCCCTGGCCCTTGACCAGGAGTCTCCTGTAGGAAGAGGGAGTGCATGAGGAGATATCAGTATAGAGAAACGCGAGAACCTGGAGGGCCCCGGATGGCGAGACTTCTGATCCAGCAATGAATGGCCCCAGAACGAGAGCAGGGAACCTTAGGGTCCTCCTATGCAGTGTAATCAGGATGAAGAATCCAAGGGATAGATGCAGGGCTAGAAATACTCTCTGGAGGGCATGAGAAGCTCAGCAGTTCCCTGTCCTTGCTCTGTGGCTGTCACTCAGTTCTTCACCCTGCTCTTGCCTCGTCTATCCCTCCTCTCTTTATTTTCTTCTCTATGTTTACCCCCTAGCTTCTGGCCTGGATCATATCCACAGACCTACAAAGGGCCTCATGACCCTGCAAAGGGCCATGAAATACCCATTTCTCTCCTTGCCTACCTACACCTTTCTCTAACACTAGGACATTTCTTATTTTGCCTGCTGCTCCCCACTTTGCAAAATCCCACAGGAGCTCCTTGGGAGATACTGGTGGTCACACCCCAGCCCCAAAGAATGATCATGGGGGCAAAGTAAATCACAGAGGCCCTATTCCCCTTGAAGTGGTTAGATTAGGCAGGAATAGGACAGCACTTTATGACCAAGAAGATGTGAGGAGACATCATCTGGAGGCCTGTAGCAGAGGTGGTCCTGGCCATTGGGAAGAAGATGGCGAAGAAGCAGTTCCTTCCACATCATTGTCCACTGCAGTCACTGGATGTAGTGCCTGACTTGTGGCTGGTGGTTGGTAGGGAGCTACCTTCCCCTAACACAGGTAAACATGCAGAGTAAGATAGAGACTGAGATTTTGGACAATGCTCAGGGTTTGAGTTAGTCAACTCTGGAATCACCCTGATTCCATAATTTGCAGTATGTGAGAAAATGCATTTCTTTTGTCATTGAAGCTATTTTGAATTAATTTGTATGTTATTTGCTCTAAAGTCACCTGAGCTTAAACAAGTATCTTCCACCTCATGTAACACGTTCCATGGACTCTGAAAACTTTCCATAAGGTACAGGCCCTGTCCCCCACAGAGGCTACCTCTTAGTCGTAACCACTGTGAATCCTGCCCCCTGACAGTGCTAACATGTGCCCAATTGTGAATTCTTTACCTTGGCCTGCATTATCCCCCCACTTTCTCCCATCATGCCCAAAGATATGGCAAATTTTACTTAAATTGAATCCCCAAACTTCTGCTTCTAGTAATGATGGGTTAGGCCAATTAGAAGCAAAACAATATGAAAGCTGAAAACAATATAAAATCATCTGATTCAGGGCATTTGAGATCAAGGGGAGCCAGAGTTTGAGTGAAGATGGAGTCCCCAATGGTGAGCTCAGCTTAAAGGCTACTTCCCCTGGAGCCATTTTCCAATGTAGAGAGGGTAGCTCAGATATGGAGTGGCACCTATAACAGAATCAGAGAATAGTCACCCTTATGGTTTGCATTTGAACAGGAAATTCATGTAGCAAAATGAACTTAAACCCCTATCTCTCACCCTGTACAAAACTCAAAGTGGATCAAGGACTTAGACTGTAGAACAGATATCCTGCATCTAATAGAAAAAAGGTAGTGCCAAATCTCCAACATGTTGGCTTAGTAACTGACTTTCTTACCAACACCCTTAAAGAACTAGAAGTAAAATCAGGAATCAATAAATGGAATGGAATCAAACATACATGCTTCTTCACAGGAAAGAAAACCATTCATAACATGAAGAGAGAGCCTACAGAATGGAAGAAAATTTCTACCACATGCACCTCAGATAGAGCATTAATCTCCAGGATATACAAAGAACCTAAAAAATTCAACACCATAAATACAAATTACCCTCAATAAAAGGGCAAAGGAACTGAACAGACACTTCACAGAAAAAGAAATACAATCGATCAACAAATATATAAAAAATGTTCAACATCTCTAGCAATTACAGAAGTGCAAATCAAAACTACACTGAGGTTTCAGCTCTCTCCAGTCACAAGGCAATCATAAAGAATAAAAGAAATAATAAATGTTGGCAAGGATGTCAGGAAAAACGGTACACTCATGTGCTTCTGGTGAGACTGCCAATTGGTGTAACCACTCTGGAAAACAGTATGAAGATTGCTAAGAAAACTTCTAATGGAACCACCATTTGACCCAATTATTCTACTTTTCATTTTATACCCAAAGAACTTAAAATTAGCATACAACAGTGATGCAGCCACGTTAATATTTATGGCAGCTTAATTCACAATATCTAAACTATGGAACCAACCTAGATGCCTTTCAAGAGATGAATGGGTAAAATAAATGTGATATATACACACAATGGAATATTTCTCAGCCTTAAAGAAGAATGAAATTATGGCATTTGCAGATAAATGGATGGAGCTGTAGAATATTATGCTAAGTGCAAGATGTCAATCCCAAAGAACCAAAGGCTGAATGTTTTCTTGGATATGTGGATGCTAATTCACTTTAAGTGATTGTGTGGAGGAGCTAGGGAAGAGTAGTGTTACTTTGGATTAGACAGAAAGGAGGAAGTATGAGGTTAGGAAGGATAGTAGAATGATTAAGATATTATGACCCTATATACATATATGATTACATGTCTTGTGTAACTACATCATGTACAAACAGAACAATAAGAAGTCATACTCTATTTATATATGATATATATATATATATATATATATATATATATATATATATATATACACTGTCATGTACAACTAGCTAGAGAAAATTTTAAAAAATTAAAAAATATATAACATGAGTTACAGAAAGACTAGTTAAACATTGACTAAAATCCATAAAGGAAAAGTCTTGATAAATTGTTCTATAATAATTCTAACACCCTCAAGTAATGAAAAGAAACCAGAAAAATGACAAAGGTAAGCCATATAGCAGAAGGAAATCTAGTTGTGTGTCCCCTAGTGACATGTTGGTCAATTATGGACCACATATGCAATGGTATTACTATAGAACTGTACTGGAAAATTTATTCTAGCCAGTCATAGCATCCCAATATGGTAGCAGAATACACTGCTTATGCATTACACTGTGGCAGTACTGACATAAACAAAACCTGCCACACTGATAGTCATTTAAAAGTAGGGCACCTACAATTATGTACAGTAATAATTGATAATAAATGACTGTTGTTGGCTTATGCATTTATGATGTTATGTTTTTATCATTATTTTAGAGTTTAACTTAAAATAAATTAGTGTCTAAGAGTATGCTGTGCTACACACTGATTGACAGCCACTACATGCACCTTGCATTTACTATGTATCCTTTTTTGGTGCAAAAAATTGAACCCAAGGTACTTAACCACTGAACCATATCCCCAGCCTTTTAAAAAATTTGATATAGGATCTTGCTTAGTTGCTTAGGACCCTGCTAAGTTGCTGAGGCTGGCTTTGAACTTGTGATCCTCCTGCCTCAGCCTCCCAAACTGCTGGGATTACAGATGTACACCACCAAACCCAGTTTATCACATCTCTTGATAGTATTATTTTCTCTTGTGCATGATGTAATCTTGTGTTGTGTTGTTTTGTTTCTCATAGTTCTGAAAGCAATATGCTATACCACACACACACACACACACACACACACACACACACACCATATAGACAAAGTGTATGACAGGCTACATATGGTCTAGGTTGCTGTAAATATATTTGATGATGTTTGCAAAATGACAGAGTCAACTAAAGACATATTCCCCAGAACATCCCTATCATTAAGTGACACATGACTGTATTGTTGCACGTTTAACATCCAATGGATTTCTACGAATTAATTAAGAAAATGACAACCAAATAGAAAACTAAGCAGGAGGCTTCAAAGGAACAAAAAAAATAGATAATAAAGGAAAATTAAATTAAAATCACAATGTATTATGTCGGCATACCTCATAAAGGTCAAAATGAAAAAGATAGACCCTCAACTTCAGTGAGGTGTGAATTGGTAGAACTATCACACACTACAGAAAAAAAAAAAAACTTGGGAAGACAGATTGGCACAATTTAATAATACCAAAGTTGTGAATAAGGCAGGACCCAGCAAATTGACCCTTGGCTACATCTTTAACAGAATGCACAGATGTGTGTATCAAGGGACAATGAACAATAGTATTCATTGAAATAGTGCTTGTGACAGCCCCAAACTGAAAAATGACCCAAATGTACATGAATAACAGATCTACTCATAAGGTGTAGTGCTAAGTAGGAATGATCACCAGCTAAGTGGTGAGCACTAACACCAGAACACTCACTGTGTGATTCCATTAATATAAAATGAGCAAAATCCAGCAAAAGGAAACTCTATTATTTAGTTGCTAAGGGAAAACAAGGAAGTTATTTCTGTAATTGGGATAATGGCTACTTTTAGGGACAGCTCCTGGAAGTAGCAATATTCTCCTCTCAAATTAGGTCCTGATTACACAGGTATTTACTTTGTGATAAATATTTTTCTGATTGTGTCTTATATTTCACAATAAAAAGAAAAAGATAAAAGGACATTTTGCACCAAATCACCACAAGATGAAGTCTTCCAGAAACAGTCTCACTTGGCTTCCCACAGTCCACATCAGCATACACACTCAGATTAGAAATACTGTAGTAGTCCAATGACAGTCATGTGTTTACCTTCTGGACCCTGGCTCTTATAACTGATCACATCTCATTCGATTTTAGTGCATGAAGCTGCGCACCACATGCAGACATTTGGGATGCAACCACAAGCCTTTCTATGAGTTGAATTTCCTTTGGGATTTATTAGTTTTTCTCTTCTTAATTTCCCTACATAACTTCCTCAACAATTCATCTGATCCCCTCTTAGTACATGCATATTGATTAGTAATTGTATTTTTTTCCTTTTATGCATTTTATAGTAGCCTCAGTTCTTATAAGTTGTACTGTCTCAATCTTACATTTCTGTGCAACCAACAGCTCTAAATTCATGAGTCAGAACAACGGAGTATTTGCCATGACTCAGAAATCTGGGTTGCTCTCATCTGGACTGTGCAATAGAATCTGCAGCTGGAACATCCAATATGGCTTGGGCTATCAGGAACTCTCTTTCCATTGGGTAATTGTCCAGCAGAGTAACTAATTCTCTACATGGGGTTCAGGAATTCTGTTAGTCCATTTTTTTTTTTTTTGGTTATTTTAACAAAATACTGGAGGTTGAACACTTTATTTAAAAAAAAAAAAAGGTTTATTAGTTTTCAGTTCTAGAGGTTGAAGGGTGTGGCATTGCTTCTGCTCAGCTCTGTTAAAGGCTTTCTGGTTCCACCACACCAATGATGGGAGCACATGGAAAGGGAAAGATCACCTGGTGAGATAGGAAGCCAGAAGTATTCAGCAGCCTGGCTTGCTCCTTATTACAGCTTGCTCTCACAGGCACTAACTCACTCTGGAAGACCAAGGATGAAACCCCATGAGCTAATTACCTTGCATTAGGCCCCACTTCTTAAAGGTTTCACCAACTCCCAATATCATCACACTAGATATCAAGCTTCCAACACACGAACCTTATCCAGACCACAGCATTCTATGTCACTGTAAGGACTGTGGATTTTAATTCTACAAGATGACAGACCATTGGTATGATTGTAGTATAGAATTTATGATCAAAACATACTCTGCTACTGCATATAGACATAGCAAAAGGGGATCAAGAGAGAAAACAGGAGACAGGACAGATTTGATGGCTAAGAATTGAATGTTGTTTCCACTATTCAGGGTGGTTGGATTCTGGAATTGTTTGCAAAATAGAGAAGTGTCAAGGGTGACTCCTATTTGGAGAGGAAGCAATCCAGCAAATGGGGATACTGTGCATAGACTGACAGGCGGATAGTTGTATTAGTCAGTGTTCTGCCACTATAACAAATAACTGAGTTAGTCAACCTATGAAAAATAAGAAAGGTTTATTCTGTCTCACAGTTTTGGGGATTTGGGTTCATGGTCAGTTGGCCTGGCTGCTTAGGGCCTGTGGCAAAGTGGCACATCATGGTGGGGAGTACATAGCAGAGCAGATTATTCACTGAATGCTGAGTCAAGAGAAAAAGAGAAAGAAACTGACATCTTATAATCCCCTTTGAAGGCACACCCTCTGAGCTAAAATTTCCCATGAGGCCTCATTCCTTAGTTTCCACCAATTTCCAATAGTGACACCCTGCAGATCAAGATTTTAACACCTGGTTCTTTGGGGGATGTTGAGGGTCCAAACCATGGCAACAGTGAACAGTGAGTCTGGTTTGGTGACTGTAGATTTTAGACATTCTTCGGTCGCCATGGAGAGCTGTGGGCTGGGTGGAAAGTTGTCATTTGAAGCATACATTTGGAGTCCTCTGGTCCTGAGAGAAGAGCATGCCTAAGAATATGTCCTCATAGGGAACAGCAGTGGGCAAATGGAATGGGGCATTTCAGTGTCATACTAATGAACCCAAAAAGAGGACAATGAAGCGGCCTGACCCTACCCTTTGTCAAGAGGACCACTTGCCCAGAGCCAGGGCCTCTTACCTGAAGGTCCATCCCAGCAGGACCCAGACCTTTCTTAAAGATACACCAAAACAGCTTCCCCACAAATAGCATTTATTAAAACTTGTGTTCTTCTACAAGGGTTTGCCAAGGTAAAGGTGAGAGTTGTTCTCCATTTTTCACATCAGACTGATAATGTGCTCACACTGCAACAAAGTTTGAGGGAGGCAAATCTCACACAATGGCATTAAAACATGCATTGTACATAAGAACAGCCAAGGAATCATGCTTTTGTTAGTTAATTTATGTCAAGTAAGACTGTGATATGATAATTGCAAATTAAAATATTGTATAATTTGGAACTCCAAAAGGGAAATACAAGTTGTTTTGCAAGATAAAGTACAGCATCCTGAGACCCCACAAACTTTAGACTAAAAATTGAATATTGTGTAAAAATCATAGCTCAGTAGGCTTTTGACTGGCATTTTATGGGCCACTGCTGAGCAATGCTGTTCTACACTTTGCATGTTACCTTATTTAATATGGGAAAATTACCTTGAAATAAAGTAGCTTCTCTCCTCCACATTTTGCAGGTGATAAAATGGAGTCACTGGGAGAGGTTCCCTAACTCTCCCCATTTACCTAATATTAAAGTTGTCAGAATTAAAATGGAGCCTCTTGGGTTAAGCTTGAACAAAATGTAAATTAATCAGGGAGGCGGTAATGGAGGCAATGTCACCTGCATTTGCCTGTTAACAAGAACTGCTACAAGAGACTGCCAGAACCCCTTGCACAAAGCCATCACAACCTTGCTCACAAAACACTTCTGTAAGAACTGTCCAACAACTGCCCACCTGACCTCAGGTAATGACAGTTCTAGGATTCTTGATGAATATTGGTTTATTCATGCAATATTGATATTCTTCATGCAATCTTCCTGGAGACTGGACCCAGAGGGCTTTTACCACTGAGTCACATCCCCATTCCTTTTAAATTTTAATTTTTATTAGGAAACTGAGTCTTAGTTACTAGGGTCTCAGTAAGTGGCTGAGGTTGGCCTTGAACTTGCAATCCTCCTGGCCCTGGGATTACAGGCATGCATCACCATGCTTTTATTATACACATGGTTTATTATCACATGCATATTCTCATTGCAATGTTTTTCCAGAATAAACTTAATTTTTGGAGAATCTCTCTATGCTTGGTACTGCACTAGCTGACTAGGAGAGCTAAAGGACTGGGTTGCAAGCCCACCTCTTATCTCTTATCGGGGTGGCATCTATACCTTGTGAAACAGCCTTCAGACTCAGGGTTGGTGATGTATCCTACTTCTTCCACACTAAAACACTGCAAAATCAGTATCAAAATCAGCAGGCAATATCAAAAATCATTCCAATTAACCCACAAACAATTTGGAGAATATAAATAACAAATTCAGATTTTGACACATATTTGGGAGGTGACATGGGGCACACCTAGGTTACAACAGTGATGTACTGAATTATGTGCCAGATCATTGACCTGGCTGGCATTTTTTGTGCCTCTAATTGCAAGACTGTGGGAGGGCTTAGCCTGTGGAGGAGATCACGTTTGCAGGCGGGGCAGAGTGAGCACACAAATCCAGAGGTCTCCTCTCCTCCTGACTGGCACTCAGTTAATGCTTATGGGCTCAGTTCTCCACATCCACACAGAATCCCAGGGCACCCCACCTGGCAGGGATTGTGTTTTGTCCAGTGCCTGTGAGCAGCATCAGGGAGGCCATGCAGGCAGCTTGATGAATAGGGGACGACACAGTGACCACACTTGCCTGCAAAAAGGTGAGGCTTGTGAGTGAGCAAGGCATGTGAAACTGTTAACTAGCACAAAGTGTTATTCAGATGTGCCAACAGGTGAACAACACAACTCACACTTCCCCTGCAGGACAGCTGGGGGTGTGTAATTCTCCTTCATCAGATAGGTCACCCTTGCACTGGGAGCACTAAGGAATTGCAATGAAAGTTTCCTTCATTGATTGTACACTGTGGTCTCTTGAAACAAGCTACAGATCCAGATCTGTTGGAGAAAATGGGCAAAATCTGTCTGGAAAAGACCCCAAAGTCATTACAACATTGTTCTCCCATGAAATAGAGTTTCGCAGAAACTTCCAAAACAAATCGCCTATTTGAAAAATAAATACCACAAAAGAAATAAAATTGTATGTGTGTGTGTGTGTGTATGCATGTGTGCATGCACACAAATTTTCTGATGAAATTCAGTGGAATAGATTGATTCTTCATATTAAGTAGATTTCACAAAATGATCCCAGATGTTACATAAACAAATTTACATCCTAAGAACTATGTATTTATTTTAGAGTTTATAAAAAAATAAAATTAGTATATCCAACCTATGACATCAGTGGTGACCTAAAGTTTTCTTTATGAGTTTACATAAAAAGAATCAATTTTAGGTTGTGTGTAGTTTATCCATTTTGAATGAATTGTCATTAATCAGTTCAATGTCTATTAAATATCCATTTGGAGGTTGGAAGAAAATTCATACTAAAAACTATTTGGATACATTTTTAATCCTCACGATGTCTTTTAAACCCATTGGGGCACACTTTTCTCCCTCCTCCATTACCTGAGGAGAAGCCCCTGAATAGTCCACCTTTAGTACATCTTGGGGAAACAGTGTCAACTTCCAAGCCCAGCCAGGGTTCCAGAAGAAGGCTCTGTGTTTGGTAAGTAATGCATGTGTCTTCTGTTTCACTTTCCATGGTTTTAGTTACAAGTGATCAATTATAGCCCAAAAATATTAAATGGGAAATTTCAGAAATAGCAATTCACCAGTCTTAAAATGATGTACCATTCTGAATAGATATTCTGATGAACTCTCACACTGTCCCATTCCATCTCATCTGGAATGTGCAGGATTTTGTCACATGACAGGTAAGGATGCGTATGCTAGCCACGTTCTTCCCCCACCTAAGCCGGAGCGCATGTGTGCACACCTAGTTCTACCAGAACACACAGTAGAGAGGGGCAGCCACCTTAGATTTGCCTCAGGAAGTTTTTAACCTCTTGTTTTTGCATCATTGCAAAGCCACAAATTGAACCCAGGGTCTGGCACAACCTAGGTAAGTGCTCTGCCACTGAGCTACACCCAGGCTGGGGAGCTTTAATAAGAGGGACTCCAGTCTTCCCATTACAACCTGTCTGTAATTATAAAACAATCTCTTTATTGATCTGTTTCATGGACCAAGACCCAAAATGACTTGGACAAAATAACTCCCTACCCTGCCCCCAAACATCAGGGCAGTGATGACTTTCTCCATGTCTGGATCCTGTTAAATTAAATAAATTTGTATAAAGCCAAATGTAAAATAATGCATCTGGAGGAACAAGAGTTTGTTTGTTCCTGGTTGCCAGGGGCTCTGCCACCGGCTGAGATACCCCTGGGCAGGAAGCACTCACCGTGTATATTCTGGAGATGGTGTGGGGTACTCGCTGGCCTGAGGCCAGGCCAAGCATGAGCAGTCCCATGTACACAGCTAGGTGAAAGCCAGGTTGCCTGGCTGTCATCACCACAGCACAATACCAAGGGGCTTGTGTTTGTTTATAGAGGCCACACTCTCTGCCCTTATTACCACACTCTGTGAAGCATCAGGACTTTCTCTGGACATGCTCTCCCTGACACCTACTAAAGGGGTGGATGGTTCCCCAGGCTCCAAAGACCTGACCCCACACACTGCTCTCTCTTTGTGTCACATGGCTACTCCTTGGGCTTCTTAATTTATTGTCCTCTGCTCATACTCTACAGATTTCAGAATTTGCTTTTCATAATTCAATCTCATTTTCCATATTTTTTTCTTTATTCCATATTTAAAGCCAATAATGATTGACTCTGGTACATAAAAAGCCATGGAAGAAAGAGGCCCATGTGCCACACTTTCTCATGTGTATGTCACGCAGAGGGCAAGTATTGTGTCCTGAGACAACAGAGCAAAAAGGCCACACTCTTTCCCACCTTCCATTCCCTTAATGAAATTGCTCCCTCCCTCTCCAGCCCTGTATACATACTCAGAATGGAGCCATCACTACACCTTGGAGCTGCTGTTCTATTATTACATAACTACAAGGGGAGGGCAGAGAGGGTGAGCAGGAGGCAAAGAGGAACCTCTGGTCACAGCAACCACACCTGTCCTACCTAGAGCACCTGGTCATGACTTCAGAATGCACAGCCTCATCATGCGTCTGCTGTCCTCTACTTCATTCTAGTCTCTGTCACAGCATACCATCACAAGGCCTATAAACAACAGAAATTTATTTCTCATAGTCTTGAAGGCTAAAAATCCAAGACCAAGGCACTGGAAGATCTGATGTTTGATGAGGACCCACTTTCTCATCCACAGGTGGCATCTTCTCTCTGTGTCCTCACCTGGAAGAAGGGTGGGTGGTCCTTTGGATTTTTTTTTCTTTTTCCCAGAGGTGCTTTACCACTGAGCTGCACCCTCAACTCATTTGATGTCTTATTTTGAGACAGGGTCTCACTAAGTGGCTTAGGGTCTTACCACATTGCTGATGTTAGCATTGAACTTGTGATCCTCCTGCCTCAGCCCCCACCACACCACTGGAATTAGAGACATGCACCACTGCACTTGGCCTTGGGCCTTTCTTTAAAGGATACTAATTCCATTCATGAGGTATCTGCCCCTTGGCCTAATCACCTCCAGAGGCCCCATTTTCTAACACCTTGGAGGTGAGGATTTCAACATATGAATTTGGGGATGTCACAGTCAAATCACAGACAGCAACTATGTGAGAACAGAGCAGTTCCCCAAGCAGCCCTAGGAGAAGAACCCTGTTCTGATGCTGGGTGTCCTTCCATCCTGCTGTGTGGTTCTTTTCCATTGAGGATAAGGTTAGGAGCCCCGTATGGATGTCTCATCTCCTCTTTGTGTGTTAGCGGTTGTATCCATGATCACAATTGTGCTGTTTTCCCAGATAATAATATTTACTTTTTTCCCATAAACATGTGGCCATGGGAAGGGCCATTCTGAGAGGACAGAAGGACTTTGGTAGAAGGGAAGCAGGCCCTTTGGTCTGGGTGGGTCCCTCCTTCCTTGGGCTGCCCCTTCCCCACAGGGTCTCTGTAGGAAAAGCAGGGACAACCATGCCTACTTAAGATTCTTTTGGGCTGGGGGTGTGGCGCTGCAGAAGAGTACATGCTTGGTATGCACCAGAACCTGGGTTCCAACCCTAGCACTGTATCCTTTCAGAAGCCACTGAGGGTGTGTTACTCCAACTTCAGCTAGGAAACCATGCACCCCTTTCAGTTGATCACAGCTCTTCAGGTTTTCATATAATCGCTACAAACATCAATACATTTCTCTTACTTGTTTTCCCATGAAAGGCACATGTAGCAGCTTCCAGAATGCGCACAGAATACATTCCCCCCATAAGTGTGTGACAGAGAAGGAATTGACTTTATTTGGAGAAAGACACTTAGGTGAATTTCCCAATGGAAAGTTCTCAAAATAGTCAAATAGCAAATAAAGCAGATCACCACAGGAAGCTAAAATGAAGTATAGTTAAGACACAAGTTCAATGTTTCAGCATCTCCCAGCCACTGTCACACACAGAAATGACTATTTTCTTCAACATGGTGATTCCAGAAAAGGGCAAAGAAGTAAGGATTTCCCTATCAGCTATGACGCTGCAGATGCCAGTTAGCACATTCATGGACCTGGGTCCAATCCATTTCCATTGCTGTAGCAATCAGCGTTTTGTGAAAATGAACTCCCCACCCTTTACTCAAACCATTCCTGTCTGAATTTCATGAGCATCCAAAAGTTCAAGTAGCTTTTTCTTAGCAGAGCCAGATCTCAATTCTTATTTTGCTTAACAGCAGAAACTCTTCAGGTACAACATGTTCTGTGCTCAAGAACAAAGCAGCAGATAACATTTACTGGATGCTAAGAAGTGGATCAGTTTCCTTCTGAGGACTTTACAAACATAATATATAGTAATCCTAGCACAAGCAAGCAGTCATTCACATTTTACAGATGAGGAAACCCAGGTGCTGGATAATAAAGTAATTTTCTCACTGCTCCTCTCAGCAGGGTTGTATATTTTAGCAGAGAATTGCTGCATAAAGGCATCACTATCAGCTATGGCTGAGTTTCCGGTAGACAGAAACTAATAAATATGGGCCATGGTATCTGCTTTCCACTGCACCTTGCATGTAAAGAGCTGTTGCTAATTTTATACCTGCATATACAGACTCCAGGAAGATTTGCCTTCCATCTTAGGATCAGCTGGTTATCAGATCCTCTACAGACCCCTGGAATTGTGTTTTGCTTGCAAAGCACAGGGAGGGGATGAAGAAAATGTTTCTCCCGTCTGAGTGCCCACAGCCAATGCTCAAGTCCCTTCCCAGACACATCTGGGTCCCTTCCCTGCCCCACAATCTCCTGCAGGCTTGGTGGCTGGTAAGAGCACTGGGGACAGGGGAAGAAGAGATAGGGTTGGATGAGACTGTGCAGAGCTGGGTTGGGACCAGGGAGATTAGAACATGGTGTGACTTTGGTTTCACAGGAAAGACAGAATCTAGCCAAGCCCCAGTTTCTGCTCTGCTCCTCTCTGGGCCTTGAATCAGGTACCTGGTGTTCCAGGAGATGGAACCCTCTTGGCTTCCTCACCAAGTATCAACATATGTGGGGTGTTTTCTAGAACTCTCCCTCTCCTTCCCATCCTACACTGCTCTTTCTGTTGTGGCTTTGGGGTCAAGGAGACACATTGTGACCCATTGACCGGCTTGCCATCTGTGGAAATGCAGGTGGGGGAGAGAATATTCCTCTCAAGCTCTTAGCATAATGTTTACAGAGATTGAAAGGTTGAAGGACCAGTTCAATAAGTACTGTGCACATGTTGCCTGGATTCAACATTGAATGTCTATGAAATTTCCTCTCTCTCCCCATCCCCTCTTGCTGAACTGCTTAGAAGTTAGTTATGGACATCATTATATTTTATCAATAAACTCCTTTGCAAACATCTACTGAAAAAAAAAGATGGGACCATTGTATTAATCAGTGAACCAATAGCATGTATCACAGTAGTCCCTCTTTATCCATAAAGGACACATTACAGGACCCTCAGTGGGATCTCAAAAATTCAACTGGTATCAAACCCTATATACACTATGCTTCTTTCCTATATAGCAGATCCTAAAGTCTACTTCATAAATTAGGCACAGCCAAATGATTGGTAATAAACTGTAATAAAATAGAACCATTATAACCATGTACTGTGATGAAAGTTATGTGAATATGGTCTCTTCCTCTTTCTGAAATTCTGAAAATGTGTTCCTCCTCTTTTTTGTGATGATGTGAGATGATGTAACTGTTACCGCTGTTGACTGGTGACGAGTCCTTGCTTCCCCATATTGAAGAATAACACCAACGAAGCATGCCGAGGCAAGGTCAGAGTAGAAATTAGAAGTTTATTAAAGGACAGCAGAAAAGACTTCTCCCTAGAAAGAAGGGGACCCAAGAGGTGGAATCCGTGGAAGTGCGGTTGTTTCTCTTTTTTATAGTTTTGGGGATGGAATGTAGGTTGGAAGGCCCGAGGGGTGGGACACTTCTTTGTGATGGGCTATCTTTAAGTTTGCTGGGGGCTGTTCATTAACACTTCTTTGAGGTGGACTTTGGCCTAGGGCCTTTTCGGACTTCATTAACATTCCATGAGTTGTCCTGCATTTCCCGGAATCATTCTCAGCATGGCCTCCATTTTAGATTTCACTCGGTATTAGACCCGATTTACCTAACTACACTGACTACCTAATTTTAAATCTGGCTTCATAACCACTCTGTGAAATGAGGTGAGGTGGATGACATGGACATCTTGACACAGTGTCAGGTTACCATGCGATGGTTACATGAACACAAGTATTGCATCACCAGGACAATTGATCTGTAATGGATACAGGAACCAAGTAAGTAAGGATTGGGTACCCTATACAGATGAGTACACTGTACAAAGGGACAATCCATGTCCCAGTGTGGATGGAGGAGGATGGAATAAGATTTTATCATGCAATTTTAAATTTATGAGTTGTTTATTTCTAGAATTTTCTGTTTAATATTTTTGAACCAAGGCTGGCTGAAACAACAGCAGGAAACTGAAACCTCAAATAATATGAGAGAGAGAAAGAGAGCGAGGGAGAGAGCCAGAGAGAGAGAGAGAGAGAGAGAGAGAGAGATTGAGATTGATCTTAAGAGACTGGCAAGTCCCAAACTTGAAGGACCATCGGCAGTCTGCAAATGTAGGTAAGAGTTTATTTTGTAGAATTGAATATAAAATCCCTAAGGCAGCTGGCAGACTGGAACACTCAGGTGGGATTCCTGTGTAACAGTTTAGAAGCAAAGTTTCTTTTTCTTCAGGGTTTCTCTGTCTATTTTCTTAAGGCCTTCAACTGATTGGGGAAGGCCTGCACACATTCTGGAAAATTCATCTGCTTTATTCAAAGTCAACTGGTTCAAATGCTGATCAATCACATCTACAAATATTGGTATTTGGTCAAACAACTGGGCATCTTTTATTAGCTAAGGTGACACATATAATTTAAAGATATGTTAAATCAAGAATGAAATTACTATAATAATAACCTGAAATTTATGATCCAATACTTCCTTAGAAGCCAGCTCTACTGTTGCATAGAAAAGGAAAAGTTTGTGTAGAGAAGGAAAAGTCTAAATGCTATTGCATCAGCTTATGCAACTCACAGAGGATTTACACAAAGCCAATGAAAATGGAAACCAGGGCTAGAGGAGGGAACATGGGATGGATCAGAAAAGGAAGCAGTTCCCTGATGGCCTGTTTTGACTTATGATCCACACAAATGTGTCACCTAGTAAAAAAAATAAAAATAAAAAGTAAAATATCAAAAGGTGGCAAATTGTAAGCAAAACAACATAAGCCATGGCTCCATCCTGGTTCTAGTCTCTTCATTGGAGGTTTTGCCCACCCAGTGATCTGGATACATTCTAAGGAAATCAGAACAAAATATAAATGAGTAGCATATAAAATCATGCAGGCCGAGGTTATCACTGATTCTTAGAAAAGCAATGGCCATGTCTGAGAAGTGTCAGAGACACTTACCATTTGGATTCTGGTAGGTACTGGATCCAGACCTGGAACAAACCAACAACAGCTGCTGGAGGATCTGTCCCTATGTCCCTGGTCCAGTCTCTCCCTCTGAAACCCCTTCTGGCAGCCTTAGAGAGAGCATCTGGACAAGTCCCAGGCTATTACTGCACTTTGACCCCTCTTCCCAGCAGGCTGGGAGGCCCCATTCCTCACTAGATGCTCTGGAGGGTAGGCAGGGCATGTAGAATAGCTGTATGTAGAATGAGGATGTATTAAGGAAGACAAATTGAGCATCCCTTATCTCAAAATCTTTTTTTTTTCAAGAGAGAGTGAGAGAGTGAGAGGGGGACAGAGAGAGAGAGAATATTAACATTTATTTATTTTTTCTTAGTTCTCGGCGGACACAACATCTTCGTTTGTATGTGGTGCTGAGGATCGAACCCGGGCCGCACGCATGCCAGGCGAGCGCGCTACCACTTGAGCCACATCCCCAGCCACACAAAATTTTAAACTTTTGAAATATAATGTGGGCACTCAAAAAGTTTTGAAATTTGGGACTATTTCAGATTTTGTGTTTTTAGATTAAGGAAGCTCAATCAGTAAAATCTCGGTAAATATTCCCAAATCCAAAATAAATTCTGAAATGCTAAATACTTCTGCTCCCAAGGGTTCCACTGAGGGGTACTCACCTTGTGTGTACAATTGCCTGGTTCCTACACCCCTGCCACCTTGTTGTGCTCACAGAGCCTGTGAGGCCCCTGAGCCTAGGCCTGGCTGTGGTGCTGTACCTTCCCTAAGACCAGCACCAAAGGCGTGAGCTCAGAGGGCAAATCTGTTTTATTCTCAAGGCACTGAATTTCTGTGCTCATCCAAGGGACCTTTTAGATATGACTACTCGGTGACCTTTTCCGTCCACCAAACATCTACATGTAGGATGGTTTTTCCACCAACCTGTGCTAGCTAGGAAACTTCCAGAAGACTAAGAACGCAAGCCATACTTTCCAAAATGTGCTTCTCATGCCACTTGGAGACTGTACACTGCAGGAAAGCAAGACCACAGCACAAGGCACCCCCAACTTCGTGATGTAAAGAGCTCATGCTTGCACATTCTATGGGCAAGGGGACAGTGGGAGGCGTGACCTCTTCTGCATGGTGCCTGGGCCTTGTCTGGGTAGACTCTAATGGCTAGGGCTAGAATCACCTAGAAACTCCTCTCTAGCATAAGGCTGCATTCATCCTGGACTCTCCACCAGGGAGAAAGCAGATGGCCTTATGATGACTCTTCCTTCTTGTGCATGAACCATCAGGGAGCCTCCAAGGATAAGTTTTCCAGGATTTTTAGACAGAAACGACATCCCTTCTTTGACTTGGCTCTGAGAGCCATGTGTCACCATTTCCATCGCATCCTGTTGATTACCAGCCAGCCTTGACCATGAGACCAGATCTAAGTGGAGGGAGTTGGTCTCCCCAACACTCAAGGGGGAGGGCCAGGTTTATTGTTTGGGGGTGACAGACATTGTCAGCTGAGCTGCCTGTCCCAAAATAAGTCCTGTGCCCTCCTTCTGCTAAAGCTGAGGCTCTGAGTTGGAGATGGGACTTGAATCCCCAACCCTCCAGCCCAGGGCTGCTGCTACCAGGCCATACATACTCCCCATGGACCATATCTATTTTCCTGCTTCTAGGGCTTTCTAAATGAAATAAAGCAAACACATTCCTTCCAGGGATGTCCTACATGCAGGCAATTCTGCCCATGGTTATTTAAGATAAAAATGAAGTAAGATTGGTTTTTACTTTTAAATGAGAATCCACCTGCTACAGGGGCTGGCCCAGACCCCCATTTTCTTCTGTAGTCCCGGGAGTTTCTTCCTTAAAGGCTTTCCTTAGGGACTCCATCTGGTCCTGATCGACTAGGATGTATAAAAAGAGGCCTCACTTTCAAGATCAGGCACGTGGAGGATGCTCTGTCAGTGTTTTGCCCATGGTGGGGACGTGAGAAAAGTCCTCTTAGATTTAAACTTTAGGTTTAAATCCTCTTAGATGGTAAACTTTAGGTTTACCATCACCTCTGGACTAAGGTGAAGTCTGAATGATTATAATTAAAACCCCCAAAATACAGTAGCTAAAATAAGTTTGGTTCCTTCTCCTGTGAGATGACAATGACCTGGGCCAGTGCTGCAGCTCTATTCTTTTCAATGCCTGGCTTTATTTCTGTGTTCCAATTACTTAGGTTGGAGAGCCAGGGTAGAGGGGTGTAGTGTACACTCTGTTTCTTTTCTGAGGCATACATCACTTCCTGTCTCATTTTATTGGCCTGAACTTGGTCATATGGTCATATCTAACCACAAAGAAGACCAGAAAATGTGATCTGTAGATCAAAGTTAACTCATCCAGTTAAAACTGAGGGTTTCTATTCCTAAATGGAAAAAATAATAAATGGAAATCGGGGACAGTGATTTGCCTCTGCACTGTGCTCACACATTTCTCTTCTTGATTTCCCATGAGAGAGCAGTATTTATGGAAATGCCATGACATTAGACTTCAGGAAGCATTTGTTACTGACCACCAGTGCAGGTTACATACAGGTGCTTGCTTGCCTCTGATCAAGCAAGATTTTAAGAAAGAAATCTGTGGTCTGAAAGACCACTATTTCCTGGTCATTGGTTGTTTCTGGTATTCTGTTGGTCTTTAGAATTCAAATTCAAGTCCAAGCTCTCTCAGAAGCTAGAAGTCAACCTCAATTACTTTATCTAAAAATTAAATATTTTGTCAGGCAGCTTTCAATTATATAACAACACACCTGAGATAACTACTTAGAAAGAGTAAAGGTTTGTTTGGGCTCATAGTTTCTGAGATTTTGGTCCATATAGCCTGACTCCATTGCTCTTAGGACTGTGGAGAATGAAACTGAACTTCATGGTGGGGAACATGAGGAAGAGCAAAGCTGCTCACTTCAGAATCAAATGAAAAATACTGAGAGAGGAAGGGGATGGAGTTACCCTCAGTGACCCCCCACTTTCATCCACCAGGCTCCATCTCCATCACTTCTCAATAATGACACAGACTATTGGCCAAGCCATTTAAAATACTTGGGAGTTTGGGAGACATTTGTCTATACGGTAGCAGATACTATGTTATTTACTGTCTAGGATGAGTGTGAGGATTGAATGGAAAAATATATATATAAAGCACCGGGTCATAAACATAATAGAAAAGAGTCAGGTAGGACATAAACCACAGAGCCCAGTTTGCTACATTAATAAATAGATCTGTGTCAGGCATGTCAAAGCAGACCCTCAGGTCCTTCCCCAAACTGTCCCCTGCTGACTCTACTGCTTCTTGGGTCTCACTCCAGGGACAGCCTCACTATACTGGTGTTGGGTAGACTAGGAAACTGATTGAGTTCATTCTTCAATGTTATGTGGTAGAAGCAGCCCTGAGGATGACGCTATAATTTGGATCTGTAATGTCTCCACAAAGCCCATTTGTCAAAGGTGCATCCTTCCATTTGGGCTGCTTTTGAGAGGCAGTAGAACCATTAGGAGGTGGAGCCTAATGGGATGCTTTAGGTGACTTGGGGGTATGTCCTCAGAGGGGATTGTAGGACCCCAGTCTCTTCCTTTCTCCCTCCTTCCCCCACCCCTCTCTTGCTTCCTAGTCATGAAATACATGGCTTGGTTCCACCTCACATTTCCTGTCATGATATATTGTCTCATCAAAGGCCCAAAAGCAGTGAGATTAACCAACCCTGGATTGAAATCTCTGAACTGAGCCAGTAAACTTTCTCTTTTTATAAGTTGATTATCTTAGGCATTTGTTACAGTAACAGAGAGCTGACTAATACAGATGGTATAGACTGCCTATCAATCCCTACCTGGTTTGACTGATGGCTTTCTGACTTAGGCTGAGCATCTTGGGCTCCAGTCATTAGTCAGCTCCTGGTTTCTGGGTGCACTTAGACATGTGGGGGTTAATCAGGAGAATCTGGGACTACCGTCTCCCTGTGAGTCATGTGGAGGCATGCCCAACTCTCACAGTGCTTCTCAGATAGTCCAATTGTGTAAGTCTGGGATTTAGGTCTTATCTTCTGTAGGTTGTAATCACTTTAGTATAGACTCTGAGCACCCCCCTACCCATTGGGTTTCCTGTCTTCATGAAATAGCTCAGCCAGCTTAAGGCATCTGCTCTGATGATCTCTATGAAAACCCTGGACAGATAGGAGTGAAGAGTTAGCAGGTACTGTCAGCAGGCAGGCTCATATAACTGACTGGATGATGTGTACAATAGCTGATCACACCTGGCACCAAATAAAAGGGTGAACTTACCAGATGTGAGTCTTTTTAGTTGTGAGTCTTTTTAGTTGGTACAAACATTTCTATTCCTGGCCCAAGGAGTGTCTTGCTTGCAATTGAGCACAAATCCTAATGTATATCTAATGCCCATATTATCTCCTAGAGATATTGTGTCATTCTTATGTTATAAATGAGTAAGAGATGGAACTTAATCTGAACTTAAGGATTCTTGTTTTCTTGGGATGCTGAAGCTGAAATAGGTGTTCATTTTTCACTGATTAGCATAATGTCCAAATTTCCAAATAAGGAGGAGGACGCAGAGGAGAAGGAGGAGGTGAAG
The DNA here is from genome assembly GCF_045843805.1 of Urocitellus parryii. NCBI lineage: Eukaryota > Metazoa > Chordata > Mammalia > Rodentia > Sciuridae > Urocitellus > Urocitellus parryii. Next base: position 86,782,900 of record NC_135537.1, on the reverse strand, counting down.
GAGAAGGAAGAGGGAAGAAGAGGAAGAGGAAGAAGAATAAAGAGAAGGAAATGAAGAAGGAGAAGGAGGAAGAGGAGGAGGGGTAGGAGGAGGAGGAATAAGAATGAGAAGGAAAAGAAGGAGGAGAAGAAGAAAGAGGAGGAGAAATAACAAGAGGAAGATGAAGAAGAAGAAATGGAGGGAAGATGAAAGGAATAAGAAGATGGTTGAATTGACATGAGGTTGTCTTGCTTCATGTTGTTTCACACATGTCAAATATAATGACTCCTGCCCTTACCTATCCCCACCACGTTTGCAGAAGCAAAGAAAATAACTTATATTCTCAGAATGTGAGAAAGAAAAAAACGGAAACTCTGAAGGACAGCTGGCAACTCTGATTGCCATTTCCCCAGGGTCCCCATAATCCTAATTTCCATTTATGTAACGACTCAAGCATGTCCCACATGTGAAAAACAAAAGGCGAGGACATAGCAGCGCCACAGATACCGCTACCCCCTTAAAATGATAGGTTTTAATTTGCCTCCAATGTTACTCAAAGCTGTGGAATCTAACTTTTCAAGCCCTGGTTCTTTTGAACAACAAAATATGGATCAAGCATCAATAAATAAAAACTATAAAACTATGTGTCCATATTGAGTGTTCCTTATCTCAAATGCCAGATGTCAGAGTGTTTTTTGATTGTGAAATCTTTGCATAGACTTTACCAGGTGAACATTGCTAATCTAAAAATCCAGAATCCAATATACTGATACTTTTTGAGCATTGTAACAGAAAGCTTCAGATTTCAAAGCATTTTGGATTTTGGATCTTCTGAATAGAGAGGTTCAATCTGAATATGGTTCAAGGAAGATAATGAAGAAAAAGGATTGGCTCAAGGAAAACTAAAATATTTTCATTTGGTTTATTCGGAAAGCACACAAAAAAAGCTGAAAATGGTATTTGCTCATTTACAGACATAAAAGAAAAATGTCAATCTCAGGAAAAACAATCTTTAGCTAAATTTGCTAGCTGAATCACAAATTCTTAAATTGCAGAGGGTGCTAGAATTTTGGAGATGACATGGAGCTCTTCATTGTGCTGTTACTTACACACATGGCTAAAGTGCCTGGCGAGATTCTAGGAAGGCAAATTCTGGAAATGGGAACTTTGAAACTGAGTTTGCATTGAGGAACAGCATTTATGTTCTCCAAGGGTGGGTGGGGGTCTCACTTCTGGATCATTATGGATTACACTCATGTCCTTCCACACTGGATTCACTGTGCTGGCCTCCTGAAGTCTATAGGCAGTGACATGTGATGGCCTGGGCACCAAGAGGAGAAACACCTGTGGCTGGCAGGCTGGGCTTGATGCAGCCTGCTCTGGCCCTGCCTGCCTCCCTCCCAGACTCATTGTTCTGTACACATAAAGGGCCTAGCAAGTCTCAACCAGGTTTAAAGTGTCATCTCTTTTCCTAGGAACAAAGAAGTCACTTCTTTCTACTAAACTTGGTGCTGCATTGTAGGAGGTAATTCACAAAAATGGTTAACATTTAAAAATTGGATTACACTTAGCACTTCTTCTTTTGGAATTCTGTCATTCATTTTATTGTTCCAATATATTTTGCAGAGAGATGGTCCCATAGTCACTCAGAGGTAAGCAAAGAAACAATGGTGACCATTCTTTGTGTACTTGCTATGTGACATATGGCTTAACTGTGTGTTTCTGCAATCCTTGGTTACTTAAATCAGTAAAGAACAGAGTAGAATGATCCAGTCTGTGTTTTGCAGATGAAGAGACTGAGACCCAAAGCAGCTAAGTAATTCCCAATATATCACAGCTAATGAATAAAATCCAAGTACTAACCTTTCTGACCTTAAGACATCCTCCCACATACCCCAGTGGCTGAATGTCCATTCAGGCGCCAGCCAGGAGCCACCCATAGATCCTTCCAACTCCCTAGCAGACAGGCCTTGCCAAGTTCTCACCTCCTCTGTGAAGAGGATTGCATCTCCCAGGATTTCTCCATAATGCTCTGCTTTGTGGTTCAAATCAAGAGCAAAAGTGGAAACCAGGGTCAATGGCAATCATAATCCTGTAATCCCAGTTATTCAAGAGTCTGAGGAAGGAGGATCAAGGCTTGAGGCCAGCCTGGGAAACTTGGAAAGACCCTGTCTCAAAATAAAATAAAAGGGCTAGGGATATACTTCAATGATACTATGCACAAGGCCCTGGATTGAGTCCCCAATGATAAGAAAAGAAAAGAAACAAATCAGAGGTAAAACATTATTGCTCCTAGAATGGTCAAAATATTCCTCTGTAGGCACACAGAAAAAGAAAAAAATTCCCCAAGGGTTCTTTGAGAAAATAATGACATCCATTTTTGAAAGTACCTACTGGAAAAAAATAAAATTGTGCTAACTTAAATTACTTAAAGGATCAATCTAAATGAAGATAAGCATTGAGGGGAACTACTTTAATGAATTGGAAAGAGTGACCAGTGCTTAATTCTTTACATCAGAATGTGTCCAGACTGTATTTTTTTCCTTAAATGGTTTCACACTCCTGTTACATCTTATTATCCATGGTTACTCACCTACATTAATACTCACATTCCTATAAGCCTAGTTTCATGAGCCTAGCATCTCCTGAGTAGATAAATGCCTCCAGAAATTAGTCATAAGAAAAACTCAGCCTCTCTGTGATCATGGCCTTTGTCAGTTTCTGGACAATGGCTAGAAAGAGAAACATAGAAATTGGCACACTTGAGGAACAAGACCTCAGAAGGTTTGATGTTCTAAAGACTTTCTGGAAGCCAGCGTTTTCTGTTTGAAGAAGCGAGTGTGTTCCCCCTGGCCAGGGGCATCATGAGAATTTGAGGACACTTGTCAGGACTTGCAGGTCTCAGGGGTCTCTGGAACCTGGGTATTGTGGTCATTATTCAACCCACAGCAAGAGCCAGCACACAGGACAGAGCCCCTCTGTTCCACTCTGCCTTCAGCCCCTCCCAGGTGCTTAGACCAGGAGTTCACTGACCAAACCCCTTTCCATCCTGAGGCAGTTTCTCTGCCTCACTGCAGACAGGTGGGGAAGCAGAGGCAAAGGTGAAGGGACTCTGCAGGGCCTGCAGAGTGGGCAGCAGGCAGAGCTCTGGCCAGCTCCATCCTGGACAGTTCCTCAAGGAGGATGGAGTGTGACAAGGGCCAAGTAAGCTGCAGGAATTCCACAATCCTGCTTTTGGAAATGACTTAACTCTCAAAATAGATCTGTAAGAATTGGAGTTCATTTCAACAACACAATGACATAAACAAAACTCATGGCCTGGTGACTTAGTGGTGTCCTCAGTCTCTCATCTACAATAGCCTGACACCATGAAGTCAAATGGAGCCAACCTCAGCTTTGAGACCTGGGCAGCTGGGACCACAGCACAGTTGGTGAAGGAACCAGTAATTAATTACCTGTGAGTCACAACTAACACCCCTCCTTCCTTTTTCTCGTAACCTTTCTTCTTTCTCTCTCTCTTCCTCCCTTCCTTCTGTGGTCTCATCCTCCCTCTCTCTCTCTCCCTCTCTCTCTTTCTCTCTCTCTCTCCCTCCCTCCCTCCCTCCTCTCTTTCTTTCTCTTCCTTCCTCCTCATTTAGGAGTCTGACCAACTCTACCACAAAATTCATGGCATTTACGATGTGTTAAAGCACAGTGTACCCCAGAAGAATGTACAACTATCATATGTCAATCAAAAGTAAAAATATCAAAAGAAAAAAAGGCAACTGGATTTGGCAGAGCCCTGGAGACAAGTACAGGAGTGTGTGTGTGATGTTTTTAGTTTTAAAATGAGCACATAATATTTGAACCTATTCATGAGGTAGAATTAATGATTGTTGAATGAAAAAAATAAGGACTCACAACTGGCAATGGGGCCCTTTCTCTAATCCTTTCTTTTTACTCAACAGACACAAAGGAAAAGACACAAAATCATCCAGGGCCTGAGGGAGGTCTACCTTAGAGGCCAGAGAGAGTTCAGCCAGAAGGCCCTACCTGTGGGCTGGGCCACCAGCTCAGTGGCAATTATCAGTTTCTTAATCTGGAGAGTGAACAGTTGGCCAAGAAGATAGGCCAAAAAAAGCAATTTCACACTCACTGAGCTGTGGTTTGAAGCTACATGCATACACTCTAGTTTAACCTACTAAATCCAGTTAACAGTAGTTTAACCTACTAATTCCAGGTTTCTATGTCATTCATTCTAGTTCACTGGTGATTGACTTTTGTTTTTCAAAATGATTTAATATTTGTGGTTCTGTTCCATAACAGGATTTGTACAGAAAGTCTAAGGATTTGAAGCTTTTAGTAAACACCATGTGGAAGTCTGATGCTGTAATGGGAGGGGCATGGAGTGGGGGAGAGAACTCCCCCACCTCAGAGATGTCATGGAAAAAATACAGTGGTTCTTCAGCATGGTGCCCCATGGTCCCTGAGGGGCTGTGAGCATCCTATACACAGGTTTACTCAGCCAGAAGAGTAGAGATGGATAACACTGGCATTGGTGAGTTTAATTCCTAAAAAAAAAAAAAAAAAAAAAAAAAAAAACCAAGTACTGCCAAGCCTGGAACACAGCCCACAGCAGTCAGCAATAGAGCCTCTCATCCTGAACATAAGCGTGGCTGTCCTGAGCAAGACTGTCACCAAACAGAAATTCCTTCCAAAAGGAATGATAAAGTTCTTCGATAGTTTTTTTTTAAGACAGAAGTGGCATCACCAAGAATTATTGTTTCCCCCTGTGACAACTGTGAAACCATCTCACCAGAAAAAAAATGACAGATAGCCAGGAAGCTTTAGATCTTGTCTGTTTCCATGATCAGTATAAATCCTGTGACCAACAGAAAAGAAAACAGGAGCCAGTAGCAGAAAGTGAACTGGAAAGAGCTCAGCACCCTGGGAATGGCTCTGTCCCCCAACCTGTGGAACTCTTCTCTGGGGCACTGAGGTCCTCTCTTTACCACACACTTACCTGCCACATGCATGAGCACAGGGTAACTAGAACACAGAGAGTCCCATAAGCACAAGGGTTAGAGGGGCAGGGAATGAGACAAGAAGAATGATGTTTCAAATTATTAATAAGGAGTGCCAAGAAATGCCAACAATGGGGCACACTCTTGTCAAGTGGAGGATGAGAAGCCCCACCAATGTGAAGTGGGTTGGGGTTCACACTGGGAACTATCCCTGGAGACAAAGGCCAGTATCCTTGGAATAAGACAAGCCAGGAACCCTTGCCCAACTGGGAGAGTGGAGCCCAGCAGAGGAGGTTGGAAGACAGCCAGGTTTTGTCCAGAGAGTGCACAACCCATGGGAACCCAGTTGTATTATATGAGGTGAAGCCAGTTGTATTATATGATTTGCCAGTGGTGGGGGCCTGCCCTTAGGAATGGAATGCTGCTTCCCCTTGGAGAAGCTATCCTCAGGGCACACAGGTCCTAAGAGAGCTAAATGGTACCCCTGGAATTCTGCCATATACTCCTGATACAACTACTCTAAATGAAATTATCTGACTTAGGAAAGGTTCTTTTCCTAGAAGTGCTCACTACATTTCCTTAGAGCAGTACAATGGAAAAGTCAGCAGATGGGTTTTCAACAGGAGGGGAGACGGAGAGCCGAATGACATGAAGCCATTGAAGGCGCACTTATGATCACAACACAATCCTGGAAAAATATGTTTGTAAGAGGAAAGGAAAAGCCAAGTGTGAAGCATAGGGACACTCGGATCCTGATGGGATGGGAAGGAACAGGCTTGTGCAGAACAAGAGATACCGGGATAAAACTGATCGGGTGGAGGATGGGGAGGATCATTGGCTTCTTTTCTTCCAGTTTCTAGGGTGTTTTGCAGGTGCATATCAAGGTGGAAATGTAGGCTACTGCCTACAGTTTGGAGCTGTCCTTCAACCCATGAAGCTCTCCAGCATTTGTGTTGAGGATCTCAGAAGCCCAGTACCCAAGGGGCATAGCTGACCATGTGGGTCAGGGGGAAAATCCTGCAGGGCATAGTGCAGCCTGGAACCTTAGTATTAAATCCCCTGAGAATGTCTATGATCCCCAAAGCATTTCCACAAATATTGATGGACCAACCCTGCAGACAAATTGGCTGGACCTCTTTGGGCAAGGTTCATGCCTGTGCTCTTGTAATTTTTTCCTCCCTCCAGGTGGACAAAGGAGTTGCAAGAGTGATCAGCTTGGGTCCCTGGAATCTGCACCAGAAAATATGTCTCCAGAGCTTCCCACAGGAGAAGCTAATCCTCCCTGGAAGAGAGATGGACTATTAAGTGGGTTTCCCATGGCTTTAATTTGGAAAAAAATTCAAGTGTGCCAATATTTATGCCAGTTTCCCTATATCCTAGGTGCAAACAAGGTCCCTACATCTCTTCATGCCTATCAGCTCAACCCAATCAACACAGAGAGCAATTTTGACCATCTCCACCTCTTCCACCTTCCCCACCACAGAAATGTGTACCCCAATTTTGAAGGTGGAGACTTAATGTCTGAAGATGGGAATTCCCAGTTTTGGGGGAGTGGAAATGCACAGACTTTGCTATATTAAAAGGTGGGGGGAGGCAAGGTGGATGGCCCATGCCTGTAATACAAACTCAGGAGGCTGAGGCAGGAGGATCACCAGTTCAAAGCCAGTCTCAGCAATTTAGCAAGACTGAACCACCCAGCAATTTATCAAGATAATTTCTTAACAAAAGAAAGAAAAATAAATTAAAGACTGGGGCTGTAGCTCAGTGAAAAAGTAACCCTTGGTTTAATTCCTAGTACCAACAAATAAAATAAGTGGCACACATGTTTGTTCTGGGGCCATCTCAGACCAGCAGATGCCCTAGCTCCTAGGTACATGTCACAGACCTCATGGGCCTAACGGGTTTCATGAGGACTAGAGCATTTCAGTAAACTCCTCTGAACTTTTTCTCCTAGCTTCGCTCCACGTCCATAGCAGCTCCCATAACACCCATTATTTAATGCCTGGAAAGCCATCTCCATATGGCCAAAGCCTTAGAGATCAAGGATATGGGACAAGGGATATAGGATGACCTCATCAATTCATGAGAGCTGTTTGCTCTGGGAAGTTTATTTTCTTCCTGTATGAAGAAGGAAGTGAAGAGGACACTCTGCTACTTTTACATTATGGCTGAGTTCCTAATAGGCTTTCTCTATTCCCACCTGAAGATGTAAGATGATCCCTTCACAGAAGTGCACAAGAAGAGCCCAGCAGCTTTGCTTCTTCCCAGTGGGCTCTAGGGTTCAAAGAGCATCTTAGAATCAGATCTGGGAAGGACATGCTTGGTGGAGCACTGGGATGTCCATCATGGGCTGTCAAATGAAACCAAGGAGTAGACCTGTTCTTCAGGTTCCTATATTTACTTTACAAAAGTCTGATTGATAACAATTCATCTCATCTGGTCCCTGTAAGCTTTTACTCTTGTCAAATTAGAGGAATAAAAATTGCTTTGGAAAGATTGTTACTGCTCCGTCAATAAGTGTCTTTATGATGCAACTTCATGTTTGGGTATTCCTTTAGCCTGCATGTAGAAAATGCCCTTCCCCAGATAGAATCTGTTTCTAGAATTTGCCATTGTCTTAGCCTTTACTGCTGCTGTAATAGAATATCACAGACTGGGTGATTTATAAACAATAGAATTCAACTTAGTTGATGGTTTTGGAGGCCAGGAAGTCCAAGAGCATGGTCCTGGCATCTGGAAATGGCCTTTGTGCACATTATAACATGATAGAAGCTGGAAGGGCAAGAGAGAGGGAGTGAGGGAAATGGAGAAATAGAAAGGAAAGGGGAAAACCCCTCCTGTTATCAGAAATCCATTCCCACCATAATTAGCCCACTCTAAACCTTTCACAAGGGCAGAACTCTGTGACCTGATCACTCCATGAAGTTCTCAGTGATCAGCACTGTTGCATTGGAATTCAGTTTCCAACATATTCAGTTTCCATGCTCCAACCAGAGTGTCCTTCCAGACCTGATCCTCAGCACTCTTGAGCTCCAGAGCACACTGGGAAATAGCAAACCCCCCTCAGGACGTGCCTGGCTCTCCTTGTCCACCTCTGTGAAAGAACTCAGGCATAATATGAAAGTGGCAGGGTACATGTTCATTTCATTTTTAGTAGTAAGAATGAATTTGCCTTTTCAGCTAGAGGAATTTTTTTTGCAGACAATTCATTGTGTGTGTGTGTGTGTGTGTGTGTGTGTGCATGTGCGCATGCGCGCATGTACATAAATATAAGTATATAATATATATATGACATATATTATATGTATATCTGTATATTTATGTATATGTGTATATATATGTGTATATATGTGCATATATATATATATATATATATATATATATATAAAATATCAGTAAAAATTCACAGTTTTTATCTCATTTGACCCCTTAGCATTTGAATTAATTCTAGTGGCCAGGTAAAATAATCCACCTAGTCTTATGTTCATTAATGCCTTTAGAGAGATAATGCTCTCAATTTTAACATTCTTCACCTGGAGTCTAAAGGGTCTCCCCAAGAGTTTCTGGGTAAGCTGGTTGCGGTGGCATATACTTGTAATCCAAGCAGCTCAGCAGGTAGGAGAATCGAGAGAGCCAGCCTCAGTTAAAAGAAGGAACTAAGCAATTCAGTGAGACCCTGTCTTTAAATAAATACAAAATAGAGCTGGGGATGGGGCTTAGTGACTGAGTTTCCCTGAGTTCAATTCACAATGCAAAAAAGAAAAAAATGAGTCTCTGGTTAGAATGGGGTGAGGTTTACATGAGCATAGATTGGGAAAAATCAGCCTGCACACTTGTTAACCTCTAACTGATCTTGGTATTGACCAGTTTGAATGTGGGCAGCAGACCCAGCAGGAACAACACACCTCACATCCTGCCCTGTTGCCTTCACAGCTATTCCCATGACACACTGAAGTGACTGCAGGTAAACCATGTGTGGTTGGTTTCCTTTGAACTCTCTGTATTTCTCTGTATTTTCATAGACTTTATGTGGGCAAACTGAGCTACAATAGGTTGGGAACACAGCTCAGCTGGGAATTCAACATGTTCATGTCCCTTGAAACTCAAGCCAGATCCAACAGGTCCCATGGAACTGATAATATGTAATTTCCTTTTCATACTATCTTCAGACTGCATTCTGCCCTCATTCTAATCTTACCAGGGAAACAAAGTAAAGGCACCTCAGGTTTTATTATCCTCAGAGCCCTGAAGCAGAGAGAGGTTCTGTGATTTGACCAAGGTCACACAGCTGTAAAACAGTGAAGGAAGAATTTGTTTTCTGGAACACACCTGACCTCCCAGGTGGAAGTGAGAGGGGCAGTGTCTTCTGTCCCTCCTTCTGTTGTTTAACCCCTTCATGGGAACCTGATCAATCAAGTCTCTTCCAGACCTTTCCTGGGCAGTTCCATCATTTATTCAGTCTCCCAATCTCCTCTCATCTGGCTCCTTCCTACATCATGGCAGCCTTGTGCTTTTCTGTAGAGAACCACAGCAGCCCATTTTACAGATGTAGCCAGATCCATGAAAAAAAAAACTGAGCATGCAAATGAGCTGGTGCCCTGAGGAACAAGCTCTGCTGATCAAGCAACAGGTGGGACAAAGAGTAGAGAAATGAGGTTGGAGCAGCAGGGAGAACTGAGAGCAAAGCTGGAGGCACCTGGGAAGCCCATTATAAGAGTTTGATATGGGGTGAGGGAGGGTGATATTCATCTCTGTACAGCCTCTTAAAACTGAGTTACTCTAAAAATTACAAATTACTGTAATTTTCTGGCATTTTTTTCTTCTACCAATATCTGTCGTTCATTCTGTCTTTATGCCATTTTCTTTTCCCTTCTATTATCCTTTTTAGCCTGATCCAGGCCTGATCCTTGACACTCTTGTTGACTTAAATTTTAAAGTATTGTATTTGTTAAATCAAAGGTATATAACATCCCATTCTCTCTCTCTCCACTTCATTAAAAGAAAACAGCTGAAATTGTTTCAAAATTGTTTCTTACTGGTGTGAAAGAAGTTAGTAGTTTTTAACATAATAAAAAGTCTTCCAAAGGGTAATTACTCTTAAAAAGTGAAAGATAATGAAATTAAATTTTGGTACCCCAGCACTTCATGATTAGAAAAAAAATGGTTAAATATTAAGTAACAAGTGTTTCTTATTTAATATACTGTTTTAAATTTTTAAAAAACTCCAAATTAGAATTTAGGAACATTTTAACATTGATTAGACTCTTCACTTTTGAATGAAAACAAAAAGTTCATGTGTGCCTAATTAATATAGGTTGAAGAATAGTTTATAGAACTATAAAATTTCTTAACTATGAAATTTCTGTAAAGAACATAAGATACTAATACACTATATTTGTACATTAACTATGTGAGTATATTCAAATAATAGTCATGTAAGGTTGTTGTTTGGGGAAAATTCCAAGCATCACCTGTCAATCCGTGCCTAGTTGGATATAAATAATGTCTCAAATAATAGCTCAATCTGATATAATCACTCTAGTAAAGAAAAGTTTGTACATATCTGTGAGTGTGTGTGTTTGTGTATATATGTAAGTTTGCATATATACACACACACACACACACAGGTATTCAATTTGATACAAAAATATGCACCTGCTTACTAAAGACACTGCAAATGAGGATCAACATTGCATCAACAACCACAAAACTTAATAAACTCATCTAAGTTGTGTGTTGTAAATACCAAATAATTACAAACAGCCATTAGGGACTGATACCAGAAGCATATGCACATGCCCTGTGTTGCCTGAGCTAAGTAACTACAGTGTATTTTAATGTAGAATGTATTATATAAAATCCAAACAAAGGGATCCCATTATAAGAGATTGATTTGGGGTGAGGGAGGGTGATATGATATTCATCTCTGTACAGCCTCTTAAAACTGATTTACTGCAATGGCTTGTGGAAGTAACAAATGTTTATTTGAATGAATATTCATTTGTTCACATCAAGTCCCAATAGAAAACTCTTTCCTCTTAAAAGGTCAAATTTTCCTCTTATGCAGTGTTTACTATTATGGTTGCCAATTGTCTGTTTAGAAGATATAATATTAAGGAGATATGTAGAGTCTTGAAGATTAATGATGTAGAATCTGAAGCAGAGATAAATATGCTAATTAGAAACAGCAATAATTTCAGATATAAACATTGTAGTGACTTACCTTATATTTCTTGACCGCATGGTGATCATTTCTCATCAACCAATCATGAATTCTCTCTCAAATTACCTTATTATCACACTGTTTGAGCTATAAAAATTTATTTAAGAAAGAATATTATCAGGCTGGTGATGTGGCTCAGTGGTACATCACTTACCTAGCATGAATGAGGCCCTGGGATTGAGTCCCCAACATTGCAAACATAAATAAATAAATAAATAAATAAATAAATAAATAAATAAATAAATAAAAAGAAAAATAAATAACATTACCAAAAAGTTAAGTAACTTCTTTAAATAACTATAGAAACCAAATGAAGAATTTTATTGTGAAGAAGCTTTAGAAGTTATACAATTCTATATAAATAGAAATAATCATCATCTGGAAGATTGTCTGCATTTCTGCCACTTGCTGTACAAAATATTGCTTTCTCCCATGTTTACTTTTCAAGAAAACAGCAATATCAGAACTACATATAGCCTGTTTGTTTCATAATTTCATGTATTGGGGCCAGTTTATCATACCTGAAGTTATTTTGGCTCTGCAAAAGATTATTTTGGCAGAAGTTTTATTAGTATCTTCAAATTGTCTTTTAGGAAACTTGGCTAGATTTACTGCCTAAGATGGCCAGTTATAAATCTTAAACCTTATTACTGCACACTCCCAATCTCCTTCTCCAAGTCAGTAGTACTATGGTATTTTCTGGTGCAATGATTCAAATATAAATTTGTTACAGAATTCCTTAACAAATAGGATAATTTTAGGAGCAGAGTTATAATGAAATAATCATTTGGCTTTATGTTTTTGGTGCATGAAATGCCTAATATATTTGCAGCATAACTCAGTCTCCATTATCTATGGTATTAGAAGAATAGCTATAACATGTACAGTAAAATATATATCTAATTCAAAAGCTATTTGAGTCAGCCTTCTTTCTCAAACACTCAGACATCTATTTATTCATGGGAAAAGGTACATTATTCTATGTACTACTACATTAACAAACCTAGCTTTCATAGCAACTGGGACAAAGCATTAATGTACCTAAATTTTTATTATTTCCTTAGGATGAGGGGCTGGGGTTGTAGCTCAGTGGTAGAGCACTTGCGTAGCATGTGTCAGGCTCTGGGTTCCATTCTCAGCACTACATATAGTTTCTAGGGTGAATTATGAGCATTAGAATTGCAGAGCCAACATGTTTGTTACTGTACAGGTTTGAAACATATTGTTAAATTTACAAAAACCATACAGCATATTCATTGTCTACTCAAATATTACTTCTCTTTAGCCTTCCTTACTCCCTGAGGCAAAATGAAAACAATTAAGTGCTATGCACCATGTTAAGAGCTGATCATACAACAATGAGCCAACAAAGTCCCTGCCTCTTGATGAGCTTATAGACTCATTAGCAAGACAGACATTTATTAGATAACTATACACACCTTGCATGATCCTTCTCCTGCACATCCCTTGAACTTTATATCTAACTCCATTATGACATTACCCTTTTAAACTTAATTGGTATTTTTTTTTTCTTGTTAGACTTAGTTACTTAAGGTCAGGGACAAACATTTGTGACTATAGTGTCTAAGTGGGATCAGAGTTTCTGCAATAAGACAATCTTAATCTACATCCTGTCTCCACACTTATGCATCTTTGGATAATTTTTTGACAACTCGTGCCTCAGTTTCTTAATATATAAAATTAATGGGGATAGTTATAATATTCACCCTATAGTGTTGCAAAAGGATTAAGTCCTAGGACATGTACAGAACTTAGAATAGTGCTTGACATATAATAAGTGCTTAAGAACTAGTAGCTATAACCATCTTTCCAGATCTAGTATAAATATTTTGTAATGTCTAACACTTAGCTTAATAGATAAATAAATGCATTTAATTATATTAATAATTCTGAGTTCTTCAACATAGTCAACAATTTGATGACTAGTCTTAAAAATTAATATGTGCTTTTGCCATATGACATGAAATTGAAAGTTTGATTCTAAAATAATGATTATTTTGCCTCTAAGAACATTTGTTGTCAGCTAAACAATGGCAGAAATTATATTATCAAATTAAAGAGTTAATTCAAAGATCAACATTATCTTATGTGCCATTAAAAAAGAAAAATCACTACCAATTAAACTGTGATAATATTTTTTGTTACTTAGAATTCTTATTTTATGTTTGCTGAAATAATTTTCTTAAACTTATCTGGTCATTTAAGTAAAACTACTCATGTGGTGAGGTAAGGTGGCTGAGCTGGGGTCCATGTGGGAGGCAGTCGGGGTGGCGATGGCGGCAGCGGGCAGGGGCGGCAGCAGCTTCATTCACCACGGGAGGTAAGGCTGCGAGGCTGGGGTCCTCCTGGGAGGCAGCTGGGGTGGCAATGGCGGTGGCGGCGGCAGCGTCCTTCCCCCGTGAGGTAAGGTGGTGAGGCTGGGGTCTGTGGGCGTCAGCCAAGGCAGCGGCAGCGGCTGCTTAGTTCAAGCCCCAGGTAAGGCCTTGGGGCTGGGGTCCTCCTTGGGGGCAGCCAGGGTGGCAGCATAGTTCACACCGCGAGATAAGGCTGAGGGGCTGGGGCCCAAGTGGGCATAAGCCGGTGGGTGGTTTCAGCTTGGTTCAACGCCTCGAGGTAAGTCGGTGAAGCTGGGGTCCGTGTTGGGGGTGGGGTGCAGCGGTGCTGCAGGCTTTCACGCTGCGAGGAAAGGCGGGGAGGCTTGGGTCCACATGGGCGTCAGCCAGGGCCGGGTTGGGGTCCGCGTTGGCGTCAGCTGCAGCAGCCACAGCGGTTTTGGCGGTGGCAGCTTAGTCCAAACCCTAGGTAAGGCAGCGGTGCTGGAGTCATTCACGCTGCGAGGTAAGGCAGCGGGCTGAGGTCCTGGTGGGCTTCAGCCGGGTGGTGGCGGCCGCGGCAGCTTTGTTCCAGCAGTGATTTAAGGCGGCAGGGCTGGGGTCCTCCTGGGGGACAGCCGGGGTGGGGGGGGGGGCGCAGTGGCAGCTTCCTTCCCTCTGCGAGGTTAAATCAGCGGACTTAGGGTCCACATGGGGTCAGCTGGGGCGGGGGCGGAGGTAAGGCAGCGGCAGCTTAGTTCAAGCCACGAGGTAAGGTGGTGGGGCTGGGGTCCGCATGCGGGGCAGTGGGGGGAGGGAGTGGCGGAGGCAGCATAGTTCATGTCACCAGATAAGGCTGAGGGGCTGGGGTCCAGGTGGGCGTCAGCTGGGCACGGCGGTGGCTTCAGCTTGGTTCCCGCTGAGAGGTAAGTCAGGGAACCTGGGGTCCGTGTTGGGGTGGGGTTGGGGGGCGGCCGGCTGCGGCTTTGTTTCCCGCGGCGAGGTAAGGCTGCGGGACTTGGGTTCCCGTGGACGTCAGGCAGGGCGGCTGCAGCGGCAGCGGCAGGAGGTAAGGCGGCGGGGTTGGGGTCTGCTGGAGGTCAGCTGCCATGGCGGTTTGGGCAGTGGCAGTTTCGTTCAAGCCCTGAGGAAAGACAATGGTGCTGGGGTCCGTGTTGGGGGCAGCTGGGCTGTGGCAGCGGCCGTGGCAGTTTCGTTCAAGCCACGAGTTAAGGTGGCGGGGCTGGGATCCGCATAAGGGGCAGCTGGGGTGGAGGCGGCAGCTTCGCTCAAGCCGCGAGTTAAGGCAGCAGGGACAAGGGTCTGCGTGGGGGGCAGCGGTGGTAGTGTCATTCACGCAGCGAGGTAAGGCGGCTCAGCTGGGGTCCATATGGGTGTCAGCCTGGGTGGCGATGGCAGCGGCGGTGGCGGCAGCTTTGTTCCCGCCACGACGTAAGGAGTCAGGGCTGGGGTCTGCGTGGGAGGTCAGCTGGATGGCGGTAGAAGCTTAGCTCCAGCGGGCTGGGGTCCGTGTGGGAGGCAGCCGGGCCCAGGCGGCAGCTTCTTTCACACTGGCGCCCGCCACAGGTGTTCCCAAGCCGCGGTGGGGCTTCTTGGCTGTTCCCATTACTTGGCAGCTGGGGCGGGGAGCTGGCCAAGCGCGCCCCTCCTCACAAGGGCCTCGGAGTTGCGAGGACACCAGCAGTGGCAGCGGCTCACCTATGAGGGTGCAAAAATTTGTTGCAGCTCTTGGGGCTTTGTTTTTCCTTGGGCTTTTACCTCTTTTCATTAACTTTGGACAAAATGTTGGTCAGTGATGTAAAGATTGAGCAAGGAACCTTGGTGAATGGGAAGCTTTGCAGAAAGCGCAGTTTGGATTCTGCTTTTCCCAGGGTGGCAGCTGGGTCTTGGCTGGATGAATCTTCACTGCTGGCCGTGGAAATCGCTAGGGCAGCTTGTTAGTTGAGTTTTAAATTTCCCAGTGTTGTGTTTAAAGGTTTTACAGTGCATAGAAGAGGAATGTTCACCTGAAACAAGCATATGAGTGATTAACAGGGTACGTTTTCCTCCAGGAAAGGGAATTGGTAGCCAAGGCAGCCCCCCACACGGACCCCAGCACCGCTGCCTTTCCTCAGGGCTTGAACTAAGCTATGAATAGTTAGACGTGTAGTGACTTTTTCACATTTTTCAGCAAAATATGTTATTTACAATGTGTCATATGTTGTTAATGCTCATTGCCTGAAGTTGGCTGGAAAATCTGTTTCAAGCCTTCTGAGAAAGTAGACAATTGATAGATTGTCCAAGGATTGGGGAAAAAAATGTGAGTGGGTGAGTTTGGACAATCCCTGAGAGCTGGCATTATAAGACTCGTCCTATCCCCAGTAACATTGCCATACAATAAATGTGAACATTTTTGAAGCCTTTTTATAAGATAAAATTTGAGGATAATATTAAGATAAGAAAATGCTGTTGATTTCTTAGATTAACATTTCTTCCCTCTTCCTTTTTCTTTTTAAAATGTTTTCCAAGTGATAACTTCATCAAGATGGCCAGTGATGAGCAAAAGTCCCCCAGTACCAGCAGTTGCAGTTCAGATAAGGACCAGGGAGACTCTGCTGCTCCAGAGCCTGAAGATCAAGAAGAGTTAAGGCAGCAGGGCTGGGGTCCAGTGGGGAGGGAGCAGGCGCCAAGAATGAAGAAGAAGAAGAAGAAGAGCACCAAACTCCCTAGCAAAACCACTGCTAGTTATCCACTAGTTTAACAGGTAACATTGTCAGGTTGTCTTCCAAGCAATTGGATGTTTGTATTTTTACTTTAAGAGCAATACTCCAGAACTATTTCATGATTAGTTATCTTTGTACTTGAATGAATTGTCATCCTTTAGGGAGCATGAAAATGTCCTCACTAAAATTATGCTCCAAAGCAAACTTATTTTGTACTTTGGTAACTTCAGGAAGAGTCTTAGAGATTGAATTCTCATTCTGACAGTTTAAGGAGTTGGCAAGGAAAATTTGGTGAAACTGAATTAGATGGTACACTGGGGATGTTTCCTTTTGTGAGTTATAGTTTTGAGTGAAATTGGCACATCTAGAGATTAGTAGTGTCACTTTTCATGAAATGAAATGATCAAAAAAGTTTACATTTGCTAAAAAATTTTGAACGTCAGGCCTTGTCTGTATTTGAAATCAGATTTTAAATTTGCTTAGTTTTACAAACAAGGCTTTAAATCCTGCATAATAGATATAATTTTTGTAGTTAAATTATAGTTATCCTTCCTTGTTCTTGTGAGGGCAAATAAAACTGAAAAGTAGCTATTCACAATCTCAATTGTCACTTTGCTGTTGAAAACGTTCATTGTCTTTGCACATCTTTAAAACTTGTGTACGTTCTTGACATAGTAGTGAAAATCAACAGCAGGAAAAACATTTTGTTGAGTGTAAGTGAAAGATTATTTGTTGCCTGCTGACTTTTATTTTTTTATGATGGCAAAAAAAAAGATTTCATTAAAAGGACTCTATCAGTGATAGTGGTTGTATTGAGTAGAACTCTTGTAATCAAACACAAAATGTATCTATAGCATTACCTAGTGTTGATGTTTTGTTGATTTTCATTGATCATCACTAAAGGAAAAATAAAATATAAAAACTGATCAATTATTGCATTTTATAGTGAATCATGTTCTTATTTTTCTATACATTTTGATGGTCATCTTACTTGTTGGGAGTCTCCCTGAGAACTCCCCAGGGCGTTGCAGACATGGTGGCAGGCAAATTGCCAGTGGGTGGCGAAGAATTCCCCAGGCCTTTCAGATAAGGAGCCCCTAATGCAATATGGCGGCGGGAAAATTTCCAGTGGGCGAATAAAAAGTTGTTTTGAAATTTCTCTAATTGGTCCTCCCATCTTCTGCACTAGTGCACAGTTCATTCCCCCATGAATCTTATGCAGGGCAGACATGCGTGCACCCTAGGTGATGACCTTACCTTTACTATGATTGGCCCAGAGAGCTTCCTGGTTTAAGATAACTGACTTTCACTTTCTATATAAGCTAGCACCAGCTTGCGGTATAGTGGTTCATCTTGGTCACTGCTACCTGTATGTGCATTTTAATCTCTGACGACAAACCTTGGCCTTTCAGTACTATTAATCAAACACTTAATGAATTTGAGAATATTATATTGAATAGCAGCAGTCTTTGAAATAATTCAAAATTCTCAGTGTGTTGTAATATTGTGGAGAGTAACAATAAAATTTTGAAAACATTTTAAATTTCAAGAAAATCAGAGAAATGCTCTTTTCCCCCTTACCTCAAGGCCCTCTTTCCTCCAAGAGTATGGAATTTAAATTTACATACTGTACCTAAGATCAGAGAAAAGAAATGGTTAAATAAGATTGCCAAAATAGTCCTTGGAAGTTTTTCATTAGTAAAGGTATTTGTAAATTTTAAACTTTTTTTAAACAGATAAAATATTGACAAAACTATTAATGTGCTCTTCTAATAGCTTTTTAATTTTTACCACAGTAAAAGTGGATTGAAGTCATTGTCAAAAATATTCTAGTGCTTTTCCTCCTTCCTTTTTGTCTCATTTGCATATAAGCTTGAAAAGAGAATTTCTTTTGTAAAAAGAGTTTTAAAATAGATTTTATATCCTTTTGTTGAATAGGGTGGAGAACTTTCTCAAATCAGGTGTAAATGACTTAACTATTTAAAGTAGCAAGTAAGAAAAAAGCTGCAAAGTTTCTGTTAAGGAGTTTGGGTTATACCTCTGAGAACAAAGAGGAAGCAGCCATGTTAGCATTACTGAAGGCAAAACCAGCCTTGCTTTTACCTGCATGGCGGTAGAGGGCAGTCTGATTTTCTGGTTATTCTGTAGACTGTCTCAAATCCTTTTTGTCTGTTCCCATTTCACCAACAGAATTCAGAAGGAGCTAGCTGAAATAACCCTTAATCCTCCTCCTAACTGCCGGTAAGAAACAAATTTTGTTGTTTTGATTTCTAAATTGTGGAACGATATTAGGATATGAACCTATTATCCTTGTATGTATGTGCAGAAGAGGCTAGCTAGCTATGTTTGCTTCCTTAAAGCTTTGCAAGTGCTTTAAACAAAAATTTCCTAGGTGAATTAAATTAAATTAGGAGAAAAATACTCTTTAGCATGTATCATATATTCTGTACTTATGAATATACTGATCTCGTGCTTCTTGCTGAGATTTGTTTGAGTGGTGTTGATTTTTCTATAATATTTCTGTGGAATATATTTATTCAAAAGTATTTTGTATAAACCTGTAAAGTTTTAAGTTTCAAAGTTATTGCTTGTGTACAATCTGAATTGATTTTCCAAATTTAGAAATTGTTGAATGTGGTATTATAAAATGTTAAAGCATTAAACAAGAGTATAGTTGTTTCTGTTTGATTTATTCAGTAACTTGCCTAAAGGACAAATTTTATGTGCTAAGCTATGGTTGTAGCTGCTATTTTCTAGAAAACACATTGTTGGAATTATTTACATTTTAAGCAAATGTCCTAATGACTTGGGAAAATTCTTAGCAGTAAATTAATTGGAATTGTGAGAAGAATCACTTTCTGTGGAACTCAGAATTTAAGATTGGTTGACAAATTGTATTAAAAGTAGCTGGTTGATTTTTTTCATTTGTGTCTTATATAGTGTTCTGTTTATTTTTGAATTGTGACTGACTGTATGGTTGACAAAATTTATCAAATTTAGAGAGCAATATTATAAATAACTTGCATAGAAATATGTGCTCAAGAATGAGAGAGGAAAGGATGCTAGAATTAAGGCAGTGTTATGATTTGATATAAAAATGTTTTGGTGTTTAACCTGTGTTTTGGTTGTTGAGGGCTTCGATCAAGTCAAGATGGTGCCTGGCAGTTTCCCAGGAGGAGTGGTCTGTGAGGCAATGCCACCAAGCCATTAAGATGATGGAGATTCCTTATTGGCTGACTGCTGTATCTAGATGATGCTAATTAAGTTAAGCTGTGTGTAATCAGTTAGGTATATATACTGCTGTTGTTCCATAATGAGCTTGAAAAATGAATTGAAACACACACACACACACACACACACACACGAGAATCAGGATATTATTATAGTATTCCAATATAAAATTAAAGGGGCCTCAACTAAAAAATTATAATTAAAGTAGAAGAAACCAAGTGGAACAATTTGCAACCCCCTAGTGTCAAGCACTACTCAATCTCTCCAGTTTGAACACCTATGCCCATCATATTAGCTATTTTAGAATATGAGAATATAAAGAAGTACCAGTAAATATTTTAGAATATGAGAATATAAAGAAGTACCAGATTTTAACATTCAGAATTCAGAAAATATTTACCTTAGCTACTTATTTGGAATGTTCATAAAACACAAAGTAATGTCTTTTTGAAGTGGGATATAATATGAAAAATCAAAGACAATAATGTTTTATTAGAAAAATGTGTTTCATATTTGATGTTAGAACACAACACATTTGTTTTCTAACTTAGATTCAATAAAGATAAGGAGCTTAAAGTTATCTGGACAGAAGAAGAGAAAGGAATCAGTCATCAGTTAGAATGAAAGAAAGCACATGATTACACTTGAAAGGGTGTTAGCAGAAGCTGTCCAATAAATTCACAGAAGATGCTTCTGCTTTAATAAATTGTTGTGCTATCAGCCAGGCACGGTGGTGCACAACTGTAATCCCAGTGGCTTGGAGACTCATGAGTTCAAAGCTAGCCTCAGCAACATCAAGGCACTAAGCACTAAGCAACTCAGTGATACCAACTCTAAATAAGAATACAAAATATGGGGGCTGGGTTTGTTTTCTGTAATATAGTGTTTGCTTAGCATGTGTGAGGCACTGTGTTTGATTCTCAGCACCATATATAAATAAATAATAAATAAAGGTCCATCAACAACTAAAAAATATCTAAAAAAAATACAAAATAGGGCTGGGATGTGGCTCAATAGTCCAGTGCCTCTGAATTCAATCACTGGTACCAAAACAAACAAACAAAAAAACAAACAAACAAACTGTTGTGCTATGAAATCCTTTTGAAGCACTTGAGGTTCATTTTCTCTACTTGTACTGACAGATCAAGGTTTTGTGTGTCCCAGAATCTATAATTTAGTGCCAATTGTCTGTTTATCTTCTGAGCATGAAAGGGAAATCTAAGCCTTGAATTTTTTTTATTATTACTGTTATTATTATTACCCTGGCAAGAACCACAATAGTGCTTTCATGAAGCATAAGAAAATTTGAGGTTCTAAGACTTTATTCTGAAAAAAAATTAATTTTATAAATATTATTTCATGTTCAAAGTATGTTCATATACAGCCTTACATTTTCAAATGACCAACCAATTATGAACACTTAAAAAGAATGTGTTTCATTATTCACATAGATGGTAATAAAGTTGTAGCTTAAATTTTAGCATTAGTACTCATTCTCTAATTCTGTGTTATTTCTATCCATTGTCAAACATCTAACAATATTTTAGGAATAGGATGTCAATTTTTTATGTTCAGAAAGTTCAATGTAAAATAAAAAAGAATTATCCTCTTGATTATGGCTAATATTTTCTGTATAATCTTATGAATCATTACTACTGGATAAGCATTTTTCAAAACCAGGATCAAACATGTTTTTTTTTCAACTTAATTACCTTTTATACCTATTATTAGAGTAAATAAATTGGCATCATAATTTTAAGTTAATATTTTTTTTTCACATAATGGTATGCTAAAATTAAATCCATTCCTTTATATGGACTTGTAGAAGCTACACCCAATTTTCAGGTGCAATGTCACAGTAATCTTTATATATAAATAGTGTTTGGTTTTCAAACTTTTCATATTTTGGAAGAATATTCATGAGCTAAAAGGTGTTCATATTTTTAAGTATTTTTTAACATCAGAAAATACATTAATTTGCTCTTTGATTAGTCCAAATGCAGCTTGAACTTTGCCCATTGTCCTCCATCTTTTACAACACAGTTGTTTTCAGTTATTAAATTGTGGAAACAATAAAGACATTATTCTGAAACAACTCTTAATAGGCATAAAAATTAAAAAAATGTTATCACTAAGAGATAATCTATAAATCTAAAAAGCTCCCATTTCACATACAATAAAGAAATTTCTTTAGCTCTACTCTATTAACTTGTGCTTGATAGCATATGGGCATTATTTAAGTTTCACTGTCAGCAAAACAGCACAAATTTAACAGTTTTGTGATCCATTTTTACTAAATAGCAGAAGAGAAAGTGTTATGTCAAGGGCAGTGTGAGTTTAATTTTCTGTATCATTTAAAATTACTTGAGCGTATCCCCAAAGAAAACTAATATATTGATCAGATATAATGCAAATAAAACCTTAGCATTAGTTGTTTGCATATACTAGCAAAAGAGATGTAAGTGAAAATAATCTATGAAAGTTCATAATGCTTTTCTAGCACACAAGAAATCTATGGGATAATAATAACAAGAGACAAAATTTGATGTGTGGCAGAAGAAATATACTTTAGTGAAAAAAGTTTGAAATTTAATTGTGGCTTTAAAATACTCTTCTATATTAGATTATGTACATACACATATTTAATTTTATTGTAGATAGAAAAAGAGAAAATATTGCATCCTGGTCACTCTCCAGAACTCTGCCAATGTCACAGACAGGTGGACAGACAGCACTCTGACTCACCCTGTGCAGGCAAGCAAGGAGCTTCCTGTCCCAGCCACATCAGACAAGCACCAGTTCACCTACCATGGTATGAGGGAGGATCTAGGGACCAATGTCCAGAGACACATTCTTTTTAACAAATGCAACCCTCACTTCCTCAGCCACTGGAAGTGGAGCATGGGTCTACTGGGGGAGTGGCCAATCTGACCTATGGTCTCTCACCCACCTACCAGAACCACTCACCAGGGTTGCTAGAAGGTGAAGGCATGCTGGGTCACAGTGACTACTGCATCCTTCTGTCAGCACTTAGGGACCCCTCAGTTCCACTGGACCTGGGAGGGACTGCAGGGGGATGGGAGGATGTGAGGATATACTTTAATATGTGTATATATAAGCATTTACTTATTATATCTTTATATGTGTGTATATATCTTATGTTTGTATATACATACATGCTTATGAACTTTATACTTCCATGTGTATATTGATACCTAACTTGAGAGTAGAGCTTCTATTTATCATCTTTATTTTTTTGAATACAGTTTCTTCCATATTTAAACAGAGTTCTGTTTGGAAGCATAGAGGGAATAATTTAATTTTCCTGTCTCATAAATGTTCATTTCTTTTGTACCATAATACATATCAGTCAAAGAATAAAATTGCAATAATTCCACAGTGTGATTACTGGAAGCATTCTGGAGTTTTATTGTTAGTATTGTTATTTTTGGTTTTGATTTTTAGCATATACTCTCCCATTTCTTTCTTTTTTTCTTTTTTGCATTTTCTTTTTCTTTTTTTTGCCAGTGTTTTTTAAAAATTGATTTAAAAAATAAGTGACAGCAGAATACATTACAATTCTTATGACACATATACAGCACACTTTTTCATATTTCTGGTTGTATATAAAGTATGTTGACATTAATTCGTGTTTTCATACAGGTACTTTGGATAATGATGTCTATCACATTCCAACATCCTTGCTAGTCCCCTCACCCTTCTTTTCTCTCCCACCCCTCTGCTCTATCTAGATTTCATCTATTCCTCCCATGTTTACCATCCCTACCCCTCTATCAGTTAGCCTCCTTATATCAGAGAAAATATTCAGCATTTGTTGTTTGGGGATTTGCTAACTTCACTTAGCATTATGTTCTCCAACGCCATCCATTTACCTGCAAATGCCATGATTTTATTCTCTTTTATTGCTGAGTAAAATTCCATTGTGTATACATGACACATTTCTTTTATCCATTCATCCACTGAAGAGCATCTAGATTGGCTCCATAGTTCAGATATTGTGAATTGTGCTGCTATAAACATTGTTGTGGCTGTGTCTCTATACTATGCTGTTTTTAAGTCCTTTGAGTATAGACCAAGAAGAGGGATAGCTGGGTCAAATGGTGGTTCCATTCCCAGATTTCCAAGGAATCTCTATACTGCTTTTCATATTGGCTGCACAAATTTGCAGTCCCACCAGATATGTATGAGTGTACCTTTTTCCCCACATCCTCACCAACACTGTTGTTGTTTGTCTTCATAATAGCTACCATTCGGACTGGAGTGAGATGATATCTAAGAGTGGTTTTGGTTTGCATTTCTCTAATTGCTAGAGATGATGAGAATTTTTCAAATATTTGTTGATTGATTCTATATCCTTTTCTAGAAGTCTTTTCAGGTCCTTGGCCCATTTGTTGATTGGTTTATTTATTTTTTACTGCTTTTTGAATTCTTTATATACCCCAGAGATTAGTGCTCTATCTAATGTGTGAGGGGGTAAAAATTTGCTCTCAGTATGTAGGTTCTCTGTTCACCTAACAAATTGTTTCTTTTGCTGAGAAGAAAATTTTTAGTTTGATTCCATCCATTTTATTGATTCTTGGTTTTAATTATTGCACTATAGGAATCTTATTAAGGAAGTTGGGGCTTCATACCGCATGATGAAGATTAGGGCCTTCTTTTTGTTCTATTAGACACAGAGTCTCTGGTTTAATTTCTAGGTTCTTCATCCACTTTGAGTTGACTTTTGTGCAAGGTGAAAGATAGGGATTTAACTTAATTTTTTTGCATATGGATTTCCAGTTTTCCTAGCACCATTTGTTGCTGTCTTTTCTCCAGTGCATGTTTTTGGCACCTTTGTCTAATATAAGATAATTATAATTTGGGGGGTTAGTCTCTGTGTCATCTATTCTGTATCATTGGTCTACCAGTCTGTTTTGGTGCTGATACCATGATGTTTTTGTTACTATTGATCTGTAGTATAGTTTAATATCTGGTATAGTGATGTATCACTTTTATTGCTAAGGATTTCTTTCGATATTTTGGGTCTCTTATTTTTCCAGATTAATTTCATGATTGCTTTTTCTGTTTCTATGAGGAATGCCATTAGGATGCTGATTGGAACTGCATTGAATCTGTATAGTGCTTTTGGTAGTATAGTCATTCTGATAATATTAATTCTGCCTATCCAAGAGCAAGGTAGGTCTTTCCATCTTCTAAGGTCTTCTTTTATTTCTTTCTTTAGGGATCTGTAGTTTTCATTGTATAGATCTTTCACCTCTTTTGTTGTTAAGTTGATTCCCAAGTATCTTATTTTTTGAAGGTATTGTAAATGGGGTAGTTTCCTCAATTCTTTCTCAGAGGATTTTTCACTGTTATACAGAAATGCCTTTGATTTATGAGTGTTGATTTTATATCCTGCTACTTAGCTAAATTCATTTAGTATTTCTAGAAGTTTTCTGGTGGAGTTTTTTGGGTCTTCTAGGTATAGAATTATATCATGAACAAATAGTGCCAGTTTGAATTGTTCTTTTCCTGTGTGTATCCTTTTAATTCTTTCATATGTGTAATTACTCTAGCCAGTGTATCAAGAACTATGTTGAATAGATGTAATGAAAAATGGCATCCCTGTCTTGTTCCAATTTTTAGAGAGAATGCTTTTAATTTTTCTCTATTTAAAATGATGCTGGCCTGAGGCTTAGCATAGATAGCTTTTACAAGATATGTTCCTGTTATTCCTAGTTTTCCTAGTGTTTTGAACATGTAAAGGTGCTGTATTTTGTCAGATTCTTTTTCTGCATCTATTGAGATGATCATATGATTCTTATCTTTGAGTATATAGAGAAATGCAAATCAAAACCACTCTTAGATATCATCTCACTCCAGTCCAAATGGTAGCTATTATGAAGACAAACAACAATAGTGTGATGAATTACATTTATTGATTTTTGTATGTTGAATCAGCCTTTCATCCATGGGCTGCATCCCATTTGATCATGGTGCACAAACTTTTAGATATGTTTTTGTATTCAATTTGCCAGAATTTTATTGAAAATTTTTGCATCTATGTTCATTAGAGATATTGGTCTGAAGTTTTCTTTCTTTAATGTGTCTTTGCCTGGTTTTGGGATCAGGGTGATATTGGCTTCATATAATGAGTTTGGAAGTTGCTGCCTCTTTTTCTATTTCCTCAAATAAATTACAGAGTATTGAGGAATTCTTCTTTAAATGTCTTTTAGAACTTGACTGAGTATACATCTGATCCTAGGCTTTTCTTGACTGGTAAGCTTCTGATGGTGTGCTCTATTTCATCACTTGATATTGGTCTGTTTAAGTTGTGTATGTCTTCCTGATTCAATCTGGGCAAATTGTATGACTGAAGAAATTTGTCCATGCCTTCAATGTCTTCTATTTTATTGGAGTATAAGTTTTCAAAATAATTTCTAATTATCCTCTGTATTTCTGTAGTGTCTCTTGTGATATTACCTTTTTCATCATGTGTGCTAGTAATATGAGTTTTATCTCTTCTCTTTATTAGCATAGCTAAGAGACTTCCGATTTTATTTATTTTTTAAAAAAACTTCTTTTGTTTTGATTTCATTGATTTTAGCTCTAATTTTAATTATTTCTTGCCTTCTACTGCTTTTGCTGCTAATTTGTTCTTCTTTTTCTAAGGCTTTAGATGTAGTGTCAGGTAATTTATTTGTTGACTTTTTTTAAGGAATTAACTTCATGCAATTAATTTTCCTTTTAGTATTGCTTTCATAGTGTCCAAAAGATTTTGATATGTTTTGTCTTTGTTCTCATTTACCCCTAAGAATTTTTTAATCTCTTTCTTGATGTCTTCTGTAACCCATTGTTCTTTCAGTAGCATATTGTTTAGTCTCCAAGTGATAGTGAAAATTTTATTTTTTATTTTGTAATTCATTTCCAATTTCACTCCATTATGATCTGATAAAATACATGGTAGTATCTCTACTATTTGTATTTGCTAAGAGTTGCTTTGTGGCATATTATATGGTCTATTTTAGATAAGGATCTATGTGCTGCTGAAAAAAAAGTGTATCCGCTTGATGCAGGTTGAAATATTCTATATATGTCAGTTAAGTCTAAGTTATTGATTTTATTATTGAGTTCTATAGTTTTTATTCAACTTTTGTTTTGAAGATCTGTCCAGTGATGAGAGAGATCTTTTAAAATCACCCAAGATTATTGTGCTGTGGTCAAGTTGACTTTTGAACGTGAGAAGAATTTGTTTGATAAACATAGCTGCAGCATTGTTTGGGGCATATAATATACATTTATGATTGTAATGTCTTATTAGTGTATGGTTCCCTTGAGCAGTATGTAATGTCCACCTTTATCCCTTTTGATTAACTTTCACTTGAAATCTACTTTATTGGATATGAGGATGGAAACCCCTGCTTGCTTCGGCAGTTGATGTGCATATTATGATTTTTCCTATCCTTTCACCTTCAGTCTGTGTATGTCTTTTCTTATCAGATGAATCTTCTGTAGGGAGAATATTGTTGGATCTTTTTTTAAAAATCCAGTCTGCTAGCCTAAGTCTTTTAATTGGTGAGTTTAAGCCATTAACATTTAGGATCATTATTGAGATATGGTTTGTATTGCCAGCTATATTTGTTTATTTTTATTTAACACATTTGTAGTTTCAGGGAAACAGAAATTCAAACTTGATTTGCCTTAATTGAATAGATAGTGATTAGCTTATAATTCACTACCAGAGGTATTTTGGGATCTTAGGAAAGGCGAATAAGCTGTGAAAGCACAATTTCCCAAATTTGCCTTCCTTGTTTCCTTACTACCATATAGTAGGTATAGAGTGTGCTCCCAATGTTGATATGTGGGTTTCTGTATGGAATCAGGCAGCAATTCGATAACATCAGTGATTCAGATTTTTTAAATTCCTTAAATCCTGCAGTTGTTTTGTCCTCAATTTTATGTGCGTAACAGATTGATTTCTCTTATAGAAAAAAATTACATACATATTTAAGAGTATTTATTGGTTCAATAAAATAGAATATCCAGTGATAGGCAAAGTCTATAAAAGGTTGGTAGATTCAGTTGCTTAATAAGATCACTAGTGACACAGTTTCTCTGTACACTGTCATGAAGGGAGCCAGCTTTACACTAAAATGAGCTTTCTGGATGGAATTGGATGGCTTCCAGCACAAGGAGCACCAATGCCTGCCTCATTTACAGTCAGCTCAAGAGAGAGTGCTGGAACAACATGGACAAGTTGTCATGAGCTTCATTCTTAGAGAACTAGCTGAGCTAAATATTTCACAAATGCACAGAAAAAAATCTATGAACTCTCTGCTTTCCTTCTTTTACAACTGGGTTTCAATAGCCTATTTCTTTCAACACTTTACCTTCATTGCAAATTTCCAGTACAATGATTTCAGTTTTCGCTAACAGTGAAAAAACATTCCATTTATCATTTGACAGATGGAATTTGTGTTACATTTCCTTAAGTCATAAAGAAAAAGAGATGAATGACAACTCTATCTCTTAACAATAACTGCCCACCAATACTGCATTAATTTAGTGTGCATGATAATGCCAGAGGTAATTTATTATATCTGAAAATTCATAGTATGCATCATTATCCCTTTACTAAAATTTGCTTAAAATTTGTGAAAGGTGATTGATAAAGCTAACACTATTTTAACCACTAGTGGAGAAAAATATTTTTAAAGGAGAACATTATTGAGAACTGAGATAACCATATTTTATGACTGATAGTACTTGTTTGATCCCACTAGTTATAGCACAAATGCATGCATTAAACTTATATTTTAATATTTTTAGTTATTTATACTGAACATTGTCATCTAAGGGCAAAGCTCTTGTAATATGTGGAATTAAATTTGCTATGTTAATGGAGCATCAGTTTCAATTCTAGAAGGTATTGAAATTCAAGAAAAACTTTGTCAATGTATTGAAAGGAAATAAGCTGAAGGAATTTTTCCTTAATCTTAAAATTTATATTTCTTTTGATAAATGTAAATCCACATATATTACCACAGCCTTCTTCAAAACTATTTCACTGCAAATCTTTATATAGTTTTTTGTTTGTTTGGTTAATGATGAACATTTTGAAATGCAACATTAAATAGTTTGTAGGGTTAAATGAAATAAAAAATTTGGTTCTGATTAGTGTAAATAAATAATTATGAATAAGATTTGAAACAATTGAAAATAATCACATATAACTTCTAAAAACAGAGGAAAGATTATTTTACAAATTCTTTGACTCAGAAGAACTTTCTTTTGAATATTTTTCTATTTAATGCCACTGAGATGTATCTCCTCATGTAAATCACTAATCTTTCCTAAACTTAAAATAAATTCAATAACATCATTTTGAAAGTTTAATTAAGTGTTTGGAGACTTACATACAATTTGTTGCAGAATAACCAAGTATTAGTTACTTCTTCAAGCTAAAAATTTACTTTCACAATACTTACTTATCGGAACCATAAAATGTAGTGATTCATATATAACTGCATTTACTACTTGTTGGGTAACTATTACTTGAATTATTTTGTGAAGCTCTTTGATTAAATGAGATAAGAACAATTTCTTTTTTCCCAGTAAATTTATCTCTTATTTTATAGTTTGACTAATACTTAGTATTATATTAAATCTAAAGCAAAACAAAACTAGTTATTATTGTTAAATGAATAACATCAAAGGTTTTAGAATCACACATAGTGGTCCAGATACCAGGAAAAATTAGTCAAGGTAGGTTCATAATTATAGGAAGAAACTCAAGCCAGACTTGGGGAAGGAAAAAAAAATTGTTTTGATACCTTTTAAGAGAAAAGAACTTTTCTAACATATGGCAAAATGGGACTGATGGAGAGAGATCATGTTCAAGGATGAAGTGTTTTGGGTAAAATTAACTTTCCTTTACTCCAGTGTATTGGAAGAAGAGAAAGGAGGTCTAAAAACTCCAAGTCCCAAGTGTTCAGTTTGCCTTGTATCATGTATGAGACAAGAAATGAACAAGTCTTGCAAAAGGCTAGGTAAAACAATTACCTTGGATAGTAAAAGAAATTTTACTAAAATTAATATTAGCAGGCCTGTTATTGAAGTCCAGAATCTTCTGCTGTGTCATCTTAAGACTTCTCATTCTGATTTATTTTCTTAGCAATGAATGAGGAATAATATACTTTTTTGAGGATTAATGGAATGATCATTCTAAACATTTTATATGTTTGGTAAACTATGAAGCCCTACTCAAATTTCAGATATGACAATTTTAATTGATAGTAATGCAATATTGAAATGTGGTAGAGACATAAAACAAGACCCCTTAAAATGTATGGGAAAATTTACAGAGGTGCTGAGGCATACAGACAATTTTGAGTTATTAGACTTAGAAAGTGTCAAAACTATTACTTTTGAAACAATATTAACAAATCTAATAATAATGATGGCTAGGACTGTAGTTCTTTTGTGGAGTGTCTTGCACATGTGATGTATTGGGTTTAATACTCATCACCACATAAAATAAATAAAATATGATTGTGTCCATCTACAATTAAAAATATTTTAAAAGATATGTTAACAAGAACAGCAACTCCACAGGTGGAGACTTTTGTAAGTATATATTATATTATTTCTTCTAAAAGCACCAACAGAGGCAAAGTAATTAATTTTTTCTAAAGTTTTTAATCTCAAATTCATTTTATTATATATCCCTTTGAGAGAAATACTTGAAATTAATGGAATTAACCCAACATATCTCTTCTCATGTCTTATTTGATTTTACCAGGTTGAGTATTCTAAATATTTACTTGCCAAAGCATTTTGAACATTATTATTTCCAGGAATGATAATAATAAATAACTTGAGTATAGCAGGATAAATCATTATTGTTATAGAATTAATTCAGATAAAATCAAATATATTTAGAACTACATGCATTTTACAACTAGGAGTTAATTATAATTTAAAAAACTAATGTCTATTTTGTGATATATGAATAATGACATAGTTGTGTCTTATTAAACTAAATTAGTAATTTCTTACTGTTTTAGTAATTCATGTAATTTCTCTGTAATTTTGAAAATGTTTGTAATAAGTATATACAAATGAGTTAAAGCTCATTTGTTTTTATGTAAACAGAGTAATTATAATCTCAAAGTTACTTAACTGTCAAAATGAATATGCTTATGGAAAAATCCAGGCTTACTGCATTGAATTAGAAAATATTAGGTAACTGGCTTTGAACACAATAAATATATTCATAAGATTCAAGAAGGCATTATATAAGAAATGTTGGAGGATATGATACTGAGTTTCTCTCTTTTTCTCTGTGATAATGAAAACAAATTATGACAATGTTCATTTTAATAGAAATAAAGGCAATTGATCTTAGTTCAAGAGAATAAAAAATTATGGGGTTGGTCACAATCCAATCTATTCTTCCTTTGTCTTTGGGGAAGTGTCATTCTTATATATGCTCATTAAAATTTAATTGGAATAAAAGTGTACTCTTTGATACTCTTCCCTGAGAATATTGAAAATATGATGTGTATCTCTAAACACCAAGCTGTAGTCAATTACTAGTAATAGTGATACTTGGGTATATCCAAAGTAAAATGTTCACAGATCAAAAGTATGACTTGTAATTGACTACAAATTTTTTTTGAAAAGTCAAAATCAGAGTGGAAAGAATTTCTATTATTAATTAATTAAAGTATTAATTGATGTTCATCAACTTCTCTGCACCATGGTTTGTTCATTAAAATATTTGATAACAATATAAATTTCCTTGTACAACATGCTTGAAATGAGTATGGGATATTAATAGGCAAAAAGGTATTTTAATTAAGATAGTCCCTAAGGATTTAAGTTGAGTCTACACCATTTCATGAATGTATACCAAAATTCAATGGAAAATAATTTCTTTGATCTAATTGTATCACCTTAGTACTATCCAATTAAGTTTAGGGTCAGAACATAGTAGTATTGTTGTTGTTATTATTATTATTTAGGTTGTTATTTTTACTCAATGTCAAGAGAAATTTTTACTCCTCAAAAATATATACATAATTTTTATGACATATTGGTGAAGGGCTTTGTGATAATAGCTGAAAATGAATCTAAGTTGCATAGAATTTGAAAAGTAAAGAATATTTCTCTCATTTCCATATTTGTGCTTTAAAAATTTCCTTGATCTCAAATAAAATTCTTGTGGGAGATTTTCTAAAATGAAATATACATATGTTGTTGAAAATAGTTTTATATCCCAAAAGATTAACATAACATAATTTAAGTTTACCAAGTTACATAAGGTTCCTTGTTAACTATTCACCCTAGAAAAGAATGGGAGGAAAAGAAATCTGCAATCTTAAAAACAAAACAAAAAATTGTCCCATTTGTGTGAACAAATGCTATCAGTGCTGCCCTAGGCTCAGAAGAAACGTGTGTGATTCCTGTAGGTCTTTCCCCAAGAACTGTGGAAACAGAAGGTGGCTGAGGGCACTACCTCAGTATCCAGCTCTGCCTCAGCCCTGCTCTTTGCTACAGCAGTGATCCCTGTGCTCTGCAAGGACCTTTAAGATTAGGTGGGTGAGTATCTTCGGGAATAAATCTTGAGCAGATAGAATCTTGAGCCTGCAGATATAATCTTCCACTTTCATCATCTGAAGGCTGTCAATGCCTATTGCCAAGGAAAAGAAGAAAAAGAAGGGCTTACTCTGCAAAACTTCTACACAGGAAAATGTGTGAAATAGAAAGTATTTAAAGTGATGTGTCCATTATGTATTCTGGAATCAGACATTATACAAAAAACATCTGCATGTCTTGTCCTTTCAGAGGGATCTGAAAGTAGCCTTTCTGATGAGAGCATCCCTCCAATCTATTTGTCTAATGCATTGACCATAGTAAATATTTACCACACAATATTGCTAGCATTGCATTAACTAGCTTGCTCTTAGCCTTTCTCAGCACTTTCCTTTTTGGCTAGGTGGGTTTATTTGTGTAAGAATGTCCACCTCTGACCTGGACAGACAGAAGCTGTGATCTGGACTCCCATCCACACCCAGAGGGGGTTTGTAGAAGTGCCTGGGAGGGATCTATGTTAGGTGACTTCCTGAGAAAGCAGATTTGTAGCTTAAAGGGATGTTCTTTCTGCCAAATCATTTTAAATGTGTGATTTAGTTAAGTTTTCTTCCCTATCCTCCTTTTCTGATGGATGTAATGGTGTCATTTCTTTTTTTTTCTCCACCCAAGAACTTGTGTCAACAGCTCCCTCCACGGACCATTCACTAGAGTTGCAATGTCACAGAATCAGAATCTTTGTTTTTTGTTTTTTTTTTGGGGGGGGTTGTTTGTTTTTAAATCTAGAAACAATTTATTTAAGCCTCTGTGTACCTCTCCTTTCTTTGGTATCTGTTCTTAGCTGAGCTCTCTAGTGTTCCGCACAGTCAGCAGTGCCATTTGATTGGGTAGGCTTGCCTGTCTTCTACTCCCCTTTGCTGCTTGGGGCTCTCTTTCTTACTATTTTAGTATCGGCTTCTTATTTCTCATTAAGGATAAAACTATTAAACATTATTTTCTCTAAAATTTGATTATAATATGGAAGACTTTCACTTGTGTGTGTGACTGTGTCTTACATTTTTTTTTAATTTCGTTGTTTGTTTTGCAAACATTTGGGATCCCAGTTGAGTATTTTCTATTACAAACCTGTTGCTCTTGTTGGTGTAAATGCTTTAAAGGCTGACCGTGATTGTAAGATTATCCAATGACAAAGTATGGATATGCCTCCTACACTGAGCCTTTAGCAGAACAGTTTCAAGATTGTTTTCATTTGTTGTCTGTTGAGAAAAGCAGCAGGGAAATGTCAAAGTAGTACTCAGTGACATGTTATACTGGATTTAAGCAAAGGGTATTTTTTAATTTTTTATTGTTGGCACAATTGCCTGTGTGTGTTTTTCTTTATTCTATCTTTACATCTTGTAGTTTTATGTCTTCTTCCTGTATGTAGAGCTTTGATTGTTAAATCTTTTCTTGATTTGTGATTTGGAAGAAATGGATTGCTTATCTGTTAGGGTTCTCTCATCAGATTTTACTTAAGCCTTGGGATCTTCCCTCATTTCCTTTGTCCCAGTACATGAATCAAATGGGAGTGTCTCTGCAGGAGGGGAAGAAAAAAGAGAGGAGACTGGATTGAGTGCAAGAAAAATCTGCTTTCAAAAAAGATGTTTTTTTTTTTTTTTTCTTGAGGGGTCAGACCTGAGGGAAAGTACTGAAAGTCCAGCAAACTCAAGAATCTTCTCCTCCTTTCTCCCAGCTCCAACCTCTAACTTACATGAGGAGATTCAATACTGACTGTCATGTTATCCACTGGAGAATTTTACTAATAAATTATATCCCTTCCCTATTCAGGGTAAGTTTACATGTTGCCACAATGATATATTTTATTCTGACTTTATTGTTAAGCTGTATCAGCAATTCATTTGAAATAGAGTCATCACAATTGAAAACTAACAAAGTTTTAATGGAAGATAGTGAAATTTTTATACAAAATGGATTTCTTCCATGACAGATTGTTATTAGCCTGGAATGCCCAGTGACAAATCAGGTAGTGTAATAGTAGGACACAGTATAACAGCCTTTATGGTTTTGATGTGTACAGCTTTATTATTTTATTTTTTATTGTATTCATAATCTAGAAATAATATAGAAGAGATGTGTGGTTTATCAAGTGATGACCAGTGACATATTGCATCTTGTTTAGAGAGAGTCAGTCCTCTTGTCTTAGTGGGAATATATAGTTTAACAAGACACTTGCCTTCATTTCCTTAACAGGGATAATAAACAGAACAATTCTGCAAAAAAGCTCATATCAGCTTCTTTCATGCCTTTTCTTTTCAGAAGGCTGCCTAAGGGTTTAAGCAATTTACTGGTCTGACCCGCATCCTTTCTCTGTAGTCTGCGGTTCTTTTGTTTAACATTAGTATGTGGGCAAACAGCATTCTGAGCTGTGCAGAGCTTATCAGCCTGCGTTCAGTTGACCAGAACCCCATTCTATGTATCTAAGC
Source organism: Urocitellus parryii (assembly GCF_045843805.1). Lineage (NCBI taxonomy): Eukaryota > Metazoa > Chordata > Mammalia > Rodentia > Sciuridae > Urocitellus > Urocitellus parryii. The sequence continues at coordinate 86,748,331 of NC_135537.1, read as the reverse complement.
GGGGCCATATTTAATACTCCACAGTGGGAGCATCTGCAGTTTCCAAAAATGACTTGTTTACCAGATAAACTCTGTCTTTATGCTGACAGATGTGGTGGATGGTAGATCTTCAGTATCATACTTCTCTAATATAAGGCTTGTACAAAATATGGTATGCTGAGGGACGATGAGACCCACAGACCAGAGTCATGACAAGAATTGTTTATGTAGCCACTATCCAACTGCACTCAGAATTTATTTGCAGGATACAGAGGCAAAAGGCAAGTCTCAGTTTCTCTTTTGGAACTGAATATATAACTAATTCTTGTGCTATTGAAGTGTTAAATAGAGGGAAAGCATTTTTCGCTGTTAGCATAACATCATATGATTTCATTGGTAAACACTGTAAGGTGCCTTAGTGCATGATCTGATAAAAGCCAGGAGCCTGAGGGGGCTGACGGAAATATTGATCTTCATGTACCAAATGGTCTAGGGTGTTGGGAAACTAGAATAAGTGAATTTAGGATTATCTACCATTAATCTAAATAAGGCTAATATAGTCCTTTAACTCAAAATGATCCTTTCTTAAAATTGTTACTAGAATTGCATGAAGTGATTTTAAATGTATTGAGAATTACACATCCCTATTTCTAAAACACCCAAATCCAATTTTGAGATTGTATATTATAGGTGTCTAGTTTTATGGAACTATTTTGAAAAAAATTGCCAGTCTTTATGTATGTATGTGTATAGACATATATGAATATATACATATTCAACACGTTCTTAAATATTCCTTTTAATTAGAGCATTTTTCAAAGGATTGAAAGAAATAATTTTTTTTAAATGTATACTTTTGGTATTTATTCCCAAGAGAAGTTCAGTGATGATAGAACAATCTGGACTTTACCATGACATCTAAGAAGTTCTGAGGTAGCAGTCCAAAGTGATGCTATGTTACACAGGTAAGAACAGCCTAGCATATTACCAATGGGGCTGTAGACACAGAACACAAATTGATTTTAACTGATTAGATTTGACCCTTCATGCAATTAACCTTGCTCGTGGTACTCTTATAATTTAGCACATATGTTACATTTTTGCTCCTACCTATAATGACTCTATATTAAAGCATTTTCTCTCTAATTATTTCACTACTAGTGGCTCCCTTAACCTCCTAGCTCTCTGCTAATTAAATACTTTTAAATATGTCTTTGTTATTAATTGTGAAGTGTTGTCTCCATCATATGATAAAATAATTATTTGGAAGAATAATTTTAAATTAATAACTTAAACTTGAGTATTTTCATCTAGAAATTAAGGCAACATGTAAAGCAAAACATATAAAACTATAAGAATCATCTTTGAAACCTGTGTAGTCAAATCTAGACAAGGAGCAATGTTATTTCTAAACAAGTATGATTAATAAAATATACAAATCAATACAGTCCTAGGAAACATAATAACGTGTTTTTGTATTTCCCAAATATTTTTTATAGGGTTTTACACTCCTTTTTAGATGTGGCTAAACACATCCATGCAGTGTCCTCATATAAGCAGGCTTATCAAAGAAGCAGCCATTAAGAAATATATTCAATATCAGACTGGAAGACATTTGTGTGCCTTTGCTACTCTCACTAATGTGTGCTAGCCAACTGTTCATGCAGAAATTATAACTGTTAATGAGGGTTAAAAGGAAATTTTAAATTAGGTGTCATCTTTTGACTAAGGTACCTCAACTGTTTTATGCTGTCTAGTATTTATTTTCTATCTTGCCTCTTGCTCTTAATACAACCCACCACTAAAAGTAATAATTATTAGAATATTTTTCTAGCAAACACACACACACACACACACACACACATACACACACACACACACTCATTCACTCATCCCTGGCCCTGCACATTTCCTGGGTCTAGCATTTCTGATTGCTCACTGTTTTTCCTAACACTGAATACCGTGTGTCATATGCCTTGCATGACTGCAGACTTTGGCCTTTTCACCTGCTGTTTTGGTTGGCTTTAGATGCAAAGAGAAGAATATGAAAAAGAGAAAGGGGGAGGGAGGAAAGTTTGGAAGACTGAAGCTAAAAAAATGGCAAATGTTTTTAGCGCCTTCATCTAGACATGTGTCCCCTCACTCTGTGACATGGCTGCTCCAATGTTGCCATGGTGAGGATTTCTAATCATCCCTACACATGACAGGCTCCTATTTGTCTTCACTCCCTTGGGTGTAAATTTCTAGGCTTAAAAAAAATCCATGTGAGCGTATCATCTGCCGTGCAGATGTTTCATTGCTTTAGAATATCAGGCAGGTGCTTGTGCCACCGTAGACAGCTAATTGGAGACTGCATCATAGGAACAGAGGCACAATTATGGCATAAATACACATCCTCTGGTGCATCATTGTATCTCTATTAACAGAAAATTTTAAACAGTGCTCAGAGTGTAATTAGTGTAGTTGATAAAGTTGTAAAACATGTAAATAACGGAAATAGCAGGTACGTGGCCAATCCACTATCCAGCACTAGGGGATGCAGATTATTGCCTATTTAGAAGTAATTAGCAAAGCTGCATTAGCAAAGCCTCTGTCCAACAGAAGCAAGGCAAACATTTATTCTGGTAACAGCTTTTTCTGTGCTAGCCATGAAAATCTACTAATATTGGTAATTTAGCCCTCATTACCAGAGGATAAAGCATGAAAAGAGCTCAGACATAAAATATGACAAGTAATATTAATTTTTATTCCAGAGGAAAGGATGCTTCCTTGGGTTGCATGCTGACTTCTCGGCAGGATCTCAGCAGTGCGTGAGGAGGAGGCAGTGGGTAGCTGGTAGTTGAGAATTCAGGATACAGAGCTGACTCCCTGCTGGAGGTATACCCTGGGGTGGCTATGACAGTGGCTGATGAGGCATGCCACTGTTAGTGCCCAGCCAAACCTCAGGTCACAGTTCAAAACAAGCACTCAGCCATTAAACCTTAGTCCTTATGGACCTGCAAGGCTTTATGTCCTCATTCCTGCTCTTTTCCACCCTCCCAGCCCTTTTCTCCTTACTCTCCAACATTTTTTCCTTCCCTTGGAATGATTTTGCAGAGCTATACAGGCAATCAGATTGATTTTTGTGCCTGCACCTCTCTTGGCAACGTGCTTCTGATAATGAGCTGCTGTTGTTGAAGTGGAGAGTGTGGGAGGGGTGGTTTCAGCTGAGTCTTAGCCACGTCCTGTGCTCAGGATAAGAAATGATCCTCTGGCTTACGTACATTGAAGATTGTGCCACGGAAGAATCTTACCCCATGGCCAGGAATCATGAATGGCAAAAATTTGGGGCTTGTTTTACAAATACACTTCCTAATGAAGAAAAATACAAAACCACTGCTAGTTTCTGAAACCTCAATTCGTTTTCTAGACAGCAGGATAAAAAGGCGGAATGTTTGGGAAAGAGCCACTTTTCTTGCATTAATTTCTGTCTGTTTACTTTGTCTTTGTTATATTCTTGAAGCATAAAAAAAATGGCAGGAATTAAGAACCAAGACTATGAAACTAACCATGTTTTGTGGCATCTGAATTCTTTGTTATCATCTCCATACTTTTGTTATGGGCAGTACTGCTTGTTTTTACATGCTGCTAGGCACATACATGTTAAGTTTATTTTCTTGATTTCCTGAATTGAACTGCTAGAGAAAAAAAAAAGTTATTAGCCAGTAATAAACTAAATTTCCACTCAGTCTGAATTTCACAGTACATTCAGAGTACTATTACACATTGCATGCTTCATGTATTTATAGAACTTTTACTAATGAAAAGGTTATCTTAATAAATAAATTGAAATAATTTACCCTGATTTTCCAGTATAAACTGGGAATTGAAATTCTAGTTTCAGATGTGATAGTCACTCAAAGTCATCTCTTTTCCAGGACATATTGGAAATGACTGGTGATACTCAATACTGTTCCTGCTTCTTTCTCCTTTCTATTATGCATTTTCTCAAAGGATAATGAGAGGATGATGGTAACTAACTTCACTATTGTGATGTAGACTATGTATAAAGTGTCCAAAGACTAGAGTTATCAGGGAGTTTTCAACCACATCTGAATACTGATCCAGTCTGTGCAGCATGGCCACACCCAAAATGGCAAAGTGTACATTTATATTTATGCATATTGTATTCATCTATACTCACAAACACATATTGTAATTCTTCTACAGCAGAGCTTAAACTGTGAGGATAGATTTTTTTCTTTCACTTTCTTACCGCTGCACTAAGAGTAATAAGTCCAACTAGTCATCAAAGTACTTTTCCTTCAGGTTAGCATAACTCCTATCCACAATGAGTGGAAATGAGCCTCAGAATTGCAATCAGATGACCTTAGGTAAAGTTTGAGTTTTATACATTTCTCTTGGCCTCAGTTTCCTCAACTATAAAAATGAAAATTTCTCCTTGTCTATTTCACATGATTATTATGAGAATCAAATGACGTCATACATATAGAAGTACTCAGCAGACTGTAAATATGACACAAATTAGTTTTTATGTGATTTATCCCATTACTATTTACATGATTTCCTCACTGGACAAAATTATTACTATGTCACTATCAGTCCATAATCATAATTGGATATTTGCCTGTGTTTTAAAATGAAGCACAAATAAGCTCAGATAATGTCATAAAATTATCTCTGATTGTGTCTGTACAGTGCCCAAACTTCTGATTCATAAATGATATCACATTCACCCAACCAGATGTTTCCTCTACAGAATGCCAAATTGCCACTTTAATTGATTTTTATTCAAGAAATTACTGTGTATGTGGAAATTATATAAACATGACATTAATGATTTTCATTTAAGTGTGTATAATCTTATAGAGATCCTATATACCTTTCTAAATGCACATCTCCTTGCTTATCAGAGACATATTCTGCAAAGTGAATGGCACTCTGAAAGACTGCCCAGGTAAAGTTATGTCCAAGTTCCAGAGTTTTCCCCAGGGAAGCAGCTAGAGGCTCTTGCTGCTGAACCATCCTTGCTAAGAGAAATCTCTTGCAAAGCAAAGCCCAGGTGTGAGTTATCACAGTTGTTTTAACTACTTGTAGAAAAATAATAATAATTGCAGAGAGCCTTATTTTCCTAATTTTCTCTGTTGATTTCTGGTGTTTGACAAACAGTTCTCATTTGGAAATATTATACTACTGCTCTCCACTCTAGCACTATGCCCACTGCCTTCACTAAATTGGCAATGAAACAGCAACCATTGCCAAGACCTGTGCAAGGGCAGGAAGGACTGAAAGGAAACATGAAGCAAAATGATCCCTTAATTCAAGTGAATTATTGTTACCTTTCTTCACATATTCCTTCCCTCCTCCCTTATTGTTCTCCTCTCAAAAGAGAGGAAATAGGTTCCAAATCAGACCACAAAGAGGATCTTCAGAATCAAGTTAAATTGGAGCACAAGGATTGGGGCTGATGGGAATATGGATTTGCAAGGTGCCAAAGCCTGATCTAATTTACATCCATTTACTGATTTCCAGCCTTTTGGCATCTACTGAAATAGCATTTCATTGTAGAGTTCTTGTAACCATATATTTCATATATGTTGTTTTAAATTTAACTGAAAACATAATTTTATATATTTTCTCCTGTGCAAAACTGTATGTATGAATGGATAGTGAATTCTATGTGCCAAATATTTAGACTAGTTTTACAGTTTCTCTGGTGCTTCTATGAGCAGCTTTCTCCAAAGGGGCCTGTAACTCATAATCACAGGAGCTGCTTGTGAATATATTTCTCTGGGTCAGAAATTTTGCCAGCACTGACAGGCACCCTGGACAGCTTTTCAGAAATCTCCTTGTTATTACTTATCCATTAGAAAGGGGGGGGGATATATTTTGCATCAGTAGTTTCTCTCTCTCTCTCTCTCTCTCTCTCTCTCTCTCTCTCTCTCTCTCTCAATTGCAGAAATAAAGTGTCCATTGTAAATTGTTCATGCTGGAGGACAATATTGCATGCAGATCAGGCAGCCAGCCATTATGGGATGGGAATGGCGTGGGGGTGGGGAAAGTCTTTGTGAATGAGTAGACACTAGCAGGGTCCTGGAATGATTTCAGTAGGGTCAAAAGTAGCTCGTTACTGGGTAGAAAAGGTAGCTGCTCATCCTTTAGGGTGTAGAAAGGCGAACTCCTTCACATTGGGGTTTCTTATTAAGTTGTTTTACTGTTAATAAGAAAAATTCACATTTGTTCTTATTCTACTTGCATTTTCGGTAATCTGCCTTATGGGTAAACAAATCTTAAAAAATATGCTCATAATAATTAATATCCTAAATGAGTTGATTTAAAAAATTACCTCCAACCTAAAAAAAATAATGTTGACTAGCTGGGATCCAAAATGAAACAAAAACCAGACAAATAAACAAACAAACTAAACAAAGCAAAAACTTGATGAGTATACTTAATCTCTGTGTTCTTGGTATGAGAGACTTGTAAGTTTCTTCTTTTAACTTTCATATTAGTTTAGCAATAAAATGAAAGCTCCCTTCCCACTCCTTGTTCCTATCTCCCAAATGACTGTGGTTGGGAAAACATGGAAACAGAGACTAAGTAAGAATAGCAAGCTTCTTTCCAATAAACTAATCAAAGAGCTGCAATAAACTAACCAAAGATCTACTGGTAGAAGAGTGAAGGAGAATTCTAAAAGCTACAATGATATTTGAGGACACAATTCCTTCTGACAAATTGCTTTTGAGGAATAATCAGATATCTATCTCTTGGAATCCCAAACATTGTTAAATCTAACAGAGATGGTGAAAGACTTTTATACATTCTTAATTCCCTACATAAATGGAGAAATGTGTAAATCTGAAAGATCAGTAACTTGTATGAGTAATAGAAGACAGGCAAAATATTACTATGTGTCATGTAAAAAGTTATGTGTTCTCTGTCTTTATTTTTCTAAGTTCATTAAAAAAGCCATTTCTTCCTCTGAATGAAAATTGTTCTAACAAAGAGAAAGTGAGCATTCCTCAAATTTCTATTTTGTTGTCAAATCTATTGAGTTCTAGGGCTTTGAATGTTCTGGACACAGTCTGATGATGAGGTGAACACTGAATTGCTTGACATCAGACAGAGTTATTGGTTATAGAATCTATCAGCATTAACACAACTGAGTCACTTGTTCTTTCCAGTGAGTCTCTTCATGGTCATTTTTACATCAGTCTAAAATAATAACCATATAAATATTTTCCATGTTTTCTTTCTAAAGTTTGTTAAGGCCCACTTTATTATTTGGACCAATAACCTTTATGTCTTTGCACTCTCTCTGTTCTAAAGGGAAATTATCTTCTTTTGAGTAGATGAGTAGATGAGTACAGAAACTAATATAAACCTGTAATAAGTGGGGTTCCATTTCTATTTCTGTATTCTGCGTACATCCCAGCACCTGTAGGCTATATTCTTTCTCACCCTAATGCATAGAACTCCCATGGGTTCCAAAAGGATCCTGAAAATAGCATAATGAGGTAAATATCTGATGCTAGTCTTGAAAACTCAGATTCATATTTTTGTTCCACTATTTTTAATCCTCTAGTTTATAATTAATATTTTAAAAATATGCATTTCTATCTCTAGCTACTAAAAGACAAACTATCACAACTTTCTCTCTGAAAGCAAGGGAGGCAGGGAAGGAGAAAAGATTGCTATAAAACCCAGACTAATATTTTTTACACAACAATTTCTAAAAAACAAGCTTGAAGAGAAAATCCTTCCTTTAAATTAGCTGCCACTGTGAAAATTAAATTGGTACAATAAGTAATCTAATTGTAGCTTGCTCTATCATGTAGCTGATTAATATATTATGATTTGTAGAATTCTCTTTATATTAAATGTGTATATAATACATAGTTTGTGGCAGATTTTGCACAGCAATTTTTATCCAGCGATGATTGCTGTGAGGCAGTTCAAAGTTGAATTTGGAAAGTAAACTTTAAAAAGTCCTCTGTGTCAATTTTTATCAATACAAGCCAAGCCATATAAAAGCAGTAATTTACTTCCCTTTAAAAATTATGCATTATGGATTTAAATTACATTTCATTTTACTAGATGTTAACAGCACAAGTTTGTGATTCCACTTTCATGTTTTCATCTGAAAATTAAAATGGTGATAAAAAAATAATCTTTCATGACTAGTCCCCAGGAAAGTGTAAATGTGGTAGGTATTATGTTCTTAACAGAAATTATATCAATACTACTACTTTAAAAAGGCATTTAATGTAGCTAGGTTCAGAGTATTTCACTAAGTCTTAAATGAATTCCTTAAAGCTAGTCCCAGTGTCCATACACACCTTTTGGTCACATTTTCTTTTTTCTTGTGTGTGTGTGTGTGTGTGTCTGAAGGTTGTGCATTTGCTAGGCAAGGCTTCCACAATGAGGCTACAGCCCTAATCCAGTCTCATTTTTTAGAAAACAAATTATAAGGAGAAAAATCACCTAGAAGCATTTAAATATGCATGACTTTAAACGATTTACATTTATTAGCAATTTATACACATAACATATACATATGAATGATAAAATTAGTGCATATGATGTTTTTTATGAATACACATTAAACATATAAATATTTTGGAAATATAGTAGTGTTTTAAATATTTTTGAATTTGTGTTCTAAATGTCAGCAAATTCAAAGCATAGCATATTTTACACTTCATATTATTTAGATGTTGTTAAGAAATACACCCACCAAAAGTCTCTATCTTGGAAGGGAACTATGACAAATAGCTTGGAAAAACCTTTGCAAAATATTTAAGTGCTTTCAAAATATCATATGTTTGAAGGAGGTGCAATTATTAGCCTTGTATTTCTGAATAAGGAACTCAAGTCTTAGAGAATGTAAGCACTCTGGCCAAGTTCATAAAGATCACAAGAGATGCAGCAGTATGATTCCCATGTTCTACTGCTTCTGGGCTTATTGCATGGGACTGATTTATGAGGATTCACTTACAATAGTGTATAACATGTCAAGAGAGTCGACGATAACCTTGATTCTGAGCTGTTTTGGTTTAGGTTTTGGGTACCAACCTACAGAAGAGGTTTAGAGAAATAGAAGGCAGAGAATGAATATGAAGGCTCAAGATAAGAAAAAAATCAACAGAAATTTAAAATTATGTATGGCTGCTAAAAATACTAAAGAGTCAAAAATAAGAGGGCTAGTCAGGGACTTGAGGTTGTGGCTCAGCGGTAGAGTACTTGCCTCGCATGGGTGAGGCACTGGGTTTGATCCTCAGAACCACATAAATATAAATAAACAAAATAAAAGTATAAGAGGAAAAAAAGAAGGATAGCCAACTGACTACTTAGGAATTTGGGACAGAAGTGTGTATAATAAGGTTGAAGTGAATTGACCAGATAGGATAGACTTTATTCTATTTGAAAGATCAACATAAAAGGAAATTATTCAAACCCTTTTCTATCAAATGTTTCAACACCCTTTCTGTTAAAGAAAGTTTTCTTATACCTATGATTCTTCTCATCTGTTAATTCCCACTTGATTATTCTAGAAAATTTAGATTATTCCCATTCTAAATGACATTTGACTGTATTTTTAAATATGCTTTTCACATGTTTCTCCCTCTCTTATATTGAAGAATCACTGACTTGATTTAGTCAAATTAAATGTTTAAGCACAACAAAATTGCCCCTGAAATACATGGCCTGGCAGTTTTGGGTAAATTTCCATGATGGTTTCTTTTGTGTTTCTAGGTTGCCATACTGTAACTTTTTCTGCCCTCTCTTCCAAAAATATGGATATATAAAGAAAGGCACTCTTGCCTCACAGTAACAATTTAGTTCACAGTAATACAATTTATTTAATAAATTATCAAAGAACTCTTAAAATATACTGAAATGTCCCCATTCCTTCCCCATTTCAACTAAATCCTGTTTTTTTTTTTTTTCTGAGTGTCCATTAGCTGGTCATCTAAGTAAAATGAACTGTGAATATGGAAAGTGTCTCTCATAGGCCACCATATCTTTGCAGCAGCCTCTAGTCCCCTTCTTTTAAAAGAGCCATACATTGCCAAGTTGCTGATGGTCTATTTGCCTTTATATTTGATTTTCTTACTCTGAAGCCCTTGGCTCAAATGTGGCTGAACAATCTTCAGTTTCACCAGTAGGTGGGGGAACTTATTTCTTTTTCCTTATTGTCCTCTTCCCCCCACCCCCTTAATAGGAATAATAGCATTCTTTCCTGTGAACTTTCTCATAATACCACTGATGTGCTCTGTGCTCTGTGCTCTGGGCATCTATTTACTGCCTCCTAGAGAGTAGCAATGAGAAAACCTAGAGAAAGAATTTTGGGAGAAATACTCTGAGTTTTAGACCTGTTGATAAAGCATACAAATCAAGGAAAGAAAAATTAATTTTTAAAAATCATTATATTTAATAATAATAAAAACCTGGGAACCTTTGAGGAATGCCTTTAATTGAAAAGTTATATAAAGACACAAGCCTAGTTATAAACAATAAATAGTTAGATGATAAAATTATTGCCAATAGTTTGCACTTTATTTCCTATGGATAGTATAGAACAAAATGTAATAAAATAGGATAAAGTCTGCATAATTTTTAAAAATCAACAACAAAGAAAATTATTCATACTCTTTTAGTAACCTACTATTATGTTCTAGTAATTTGTCTGTTAATGTATTTCTTTTTATCCTCTACATTTGTACTTAACTTATATTTTTGATACAATCATGGAGAATATTATAGACCATATTCCATTTGTGAAGAAAAAAGCTGTTTTTCTTCTTTAAGCTTTATTATTTGAGAAAAGTTTGTTCTTCAAAATCTATATTATTTGTGTAGTTTTCTTCTAATGTGGTTTGTTACTTCTCCACGGAATTTAAATGTTTAAGGGTATAGAGTTTTTATTATCAAACAGTAGAACCTAACTTACCAGAAAAAAAGACACTAAAGGATGAGTACTAGGTGGCTCACAGCAATATACAATAGTCAAAATGACAGTGATCTGACTACAGATTAAATATACATTAGTAAATTTAAGCCTTAGTACATGTGTTAAATTGATAAATTTGGGATATAATGCTCAGATTCTTTGTAGAATCTTGGCCCTTATTAGTGCCCCTTATCAATGCTTATATGATCAAGGAGTTCACAAAGACAAGCATATGTTCTCATGTTGAGAAGCAAAGAATAATGCACACATATAATATATACATATGTATAAAAGATAAGTTGTATCATATATTCACTGAAAATTCAGAGTTTGATTTTCTAAAAAGTAATTTGCCTATTAGAAATGAGGATTTTTAACATCATTGAAAAATATAATTGATTTGGTCAGTTTTTTCTATTTTACTAATCAACTTTGTCAAAATATAAGAATGTGTGACTAAACTTAAGATTTGCAACTTGTTGCGTCAAGCCAGTAGCTACAATTTTAAACAAAATCAGAAATTCTGAGGTTAGATAATTTGTTTCATTACTAAACAATTTTCACAGAGTAATCACCACTATTAATAGTCTATCAATATGCTAGTAGATCAAATTAACTATCACAAACTCCCATTAATTAATTTTACTACCTTATCTCACAAATTTTATAAAACAAAAATAAGATTAGTAAGTAAAAAGTAGCTCAATTTCAAAGTTATTGAATAGGTGAACCTGCTGAAGAAATATGTCTATTATATTTGTAGTTGTTAACTACCATGAAAATGCCCAACCCAACCCAATCCAAAATTTAAAATATGTGGTACTGTTTAATTTATTATCATGTATTATGTATCTTGTTCATGTTTCACTTCAAAGAAAATCTAAGTATGTCAATCCAAGTATAACCATTTAACAAATGTACTGAGGCACAAAGGTATTAACACACATTTTATTCTCTAGTCTGGGACATTGTCATCTTGACCCCTGTATACTGCTGCTAAACACAGAGGATTTACTTTGAAGCTTTCATTTAAGGAATTGAGTTATTATACTTTGTTTGACCTTTTTCCATGGCATATTTATCATTGCAGCCTATAAAACTATAATGTGTGAGAAAAGTGAAGAAAGGAAGTAATATATTTGTGATTTATAAAGAAAGGAGGAATAGTATAAATCAGACTTTTAAAATCCATTTCTAAGTACCTCTTACATAATCCATTCATATATCTCAAAAATCCCTCCCTGAAATGACTTTTTTACATTTTCAAAAACAAACATTAGCAAAGGTAACTTGAAATTAATCATGATCCAGGATTTCCAGGATCTATTGCCAGGTATTGTTTATATTTATTACCAGGAAGAAAAGAGGGAAACTGTTATTTTTAAAAGTACAGGAGGAAATAGTTTTCAAGCTGTTCCCTTAATGAACTGGAAATAGTAACCCTGTCAAATTTAATATAAAAATAGTGTTATAAGCCTATGGCATCTATTTATTACTAGAGAACAAAGCCTTCATCCATTTCCTTTAGAGAATGACATTTTTGTAATTCGCTGCCCATTTCATTTGTTCCAAAGGCCTTCGTCGGGTGACAAATATCCCACAGAAATGGCTACTGAGACTTGATAGGATAATGTGCAGCCCCTCAGGACAAGGCAAAGGCAGCAAACTTATCATCCTTCAGTTTAGCTTAGCATGGGTCAGTAACAGCGCCAGAGGTGACAGAAGATGCTAAAGTGTGGGAAGCAAGAGCTGAAAGCTCTACGTAGGAGGGGAGTTTTTATAGTTTATCCTTTCTTTTTGCCAAGAAGCTATAGAGACACTAACTGTTTCTGGAAAAGAAGAGCGAGGGGGAGAAACATCCAACACTTATGGGTCATTCTCACCAACAGCATGTGGCATTTCAATGTCCTATTGGAGGAAGAAATGCATATTTAATATTTTAGCTTCAAGTTCAGATTTTAAGAATGCATTATCCTGCAGGAAGGTCTGTGGTGAATAATCAGTAGGACATCACCATTATATCAACCTGATAATTTTGCAGAGGAAGAAGCATTAGCAGTGATGCCTTTCATTTGGGAATTTTCACGATATTGTTTTCTGTGTTCTGTGGATAAAAAATGACTAGTATGACTCTTCTTAAATTTTTTAACTTACAAACGTTCTTAAAATGTAGTACTTTAAATTTATCATTAACACTTGTCCATTAAGGACAATTGACTTGCATGAAACCTGAATATACATATTTTATTCTCAAGAAATTAAATCAGTATAGAACTTTCCCTAAGAACATCATAAAAGAATGATATGCACCAGCTGGTATATTACTCCTGATTCTATTAAAAGATCATGTGAGCAAGTTCTTCTAAACACTTCTCTGTTAAAAAAAAAGAATGAAGTAAAAAGAAAAACATAAGTTCTTCATTATGCAGGTATCTCTTTTTGTGGCTGTCAGTGCACACAGTGAAGCTCATGGAAACATGATGGTTATGTTGTGATGTCTCTAACAGCACATCTGTTAAAATGATTCCTGTTTTGCAATATTAAGAAATCACTTTTTATGTTACATGTGATTTGAATTAATTTGTTTTTAAATTTCAATTATACAATTCAAAAATTCCTAAAGGTCTGAAAGGAGAAAAAACTAAAATAGGTGACCTTGTTTCACAAGCAAGTTGCCAACTCCACCTGAGTAATTACTAGCTTTGATCAGCATTTTGCAACATAATGTCCTTCATAAGAACAATCAGTGCTTCTTCAAAACATTTATTTTTGTTCTTCAAGCCAGAGAAAAGAAGGTTCATTTTTATATCTTTTCTTGATATTATAGATAAAACCTTTGTCATCAGCGGAGAATAATAAATTTTAGAACTTAAATATAAAACAAATTTATTTAATTGAGAAAAATCTTTTGAAGTTTTATGTAAATATAAGGTACACTATAATGTGTGGAGCATTTTCTGGCAGACTCCTTTTCTTCCAAGCCTATCTGGAAAATTATGTAATACTGAATTGCAGGAAGAGGAAGACAAACTAATGCCTACTTTGAAATAAGTATGTTAAATAGTTCACATACTTTATCTCTGAAAACCTGGTTGTGTTCTCCTAATAGCACTATTGCTGGTTAAAATTTATACAGTACTTTTTCCATTGAGTTGGAAATTGTTCTCTTTTCAGAGGGAAGTTCAGGTTTATTTCCAATATAGAGAACTTGTTTTAGTTTTGAAAGTAAATTGAACAAGTGATTGCTTTCATATATCATGTAATTCCTTACATGTTGATGGCTGTAACTTTTCTACTTAACACATTTTATTCCTTACCATACCTGTCACTGGTTTAAGCAATCTGTGGGTAATTGATTTCTTCTGTAAAACAGATAACATTTGCTTAAAGCTCTTCTGATAGCTTTACAGCCTCCGCATTAGAAGGAGCACTTCCGTTACCACTGGCATTCTTATAAAATATAATTATTATATATCCATCAAAGACTAAAAGAAAAGCGAAATTGGAAGAGGCAGCACAAATATTTCCTGACTTCAGTGTTCACAACAGTCTTGTTGATACTGCTGCCCAGCACATCAGTACACACCTTGCTTATATGCCTTGGGCACATAAGCCATCCCTGCTTTGAATTTCATCATTTATTTAAACAAACAACAAGCACACCTGGGTCTATGTTCAATCCGTTACTTTTCCTAATAAAATATAAAAGTATCTTTAAGTAATGACTGTTTCTCAACTGTGATTAACATTTTTATTTATGAACTCAACAAAGTAAATATGTAGTAAACATCCTAAATGAACAATTTTAAATGCACATAAATTGAATTCAAATAAATTTATGTTATCAGAATTATTTTTTTCTTGTTGCTACATTGTTGTTTTGTTTTATAAATCCAAACTGATTACTACTTTAGGGTTTGATATCTCTCTTATCTTGAGACACTAGTAGACAGTTAAAGTCCTTTATAACAAGTGGCCCTGAAACTCAGGAGAGCCAACTCAACTGGGTTTTCCATTTGTTCTATGTTTATGAATGTACTTATCAGAAAACTGGAGACAGAAAGGGAGTTATAGCTCTACAATATTCCAAGTAAAAATTATTTGCTTTCCTTGGTATCTAATAGGTCATTTGATCTTTTCTTCTTTCTTTTGCCTTCTTTTTATTTTTTCTCTTAAGAAACTGTATAAAACAGAAAAAGATTCATTTTTCAAATTACAAATGTCAGTTCACAGAAAAAGTGCACTGCAAGCTGAACTTATTGATAAAGAGGAGGCAAATCATAGTGAGATAGTTCAGTTTGTGTCTGTGAAAAGTACCCTGTTAATTCTGGGTACAATATTTATCCATTCACTATCTAAAATAAATGTTTAGGAGAGGCAAATAATAGAGAAATAAATAATCTACCAATCAACCAGGTAAACAAATGTTTTCTGCTTTTCTAGCCTAGCTAAATCTAATTTGTGTTTTTTACTTTCAAATGGAAGCCCTGAATAGTGGACACAAAATTCATATTATTTTAGTTCAGTTTCTTGTTTCAAAACCCATAGTGAAACTGCATTCTCCTTGGCCTAGGGAAACTGAAAGATCTCTATTTTTGACTCTGAGTTCTCAAGTTATTCTAGCTATTTGGGTCAGTTCTGTACACAACCTTCTTGTAACCCAGGCACAGTTATCAGATGTCCTTCTTTCTACTCCCACTTTCCAGCATCATGCTAGGAAATCCTGTAACTGTCATCACAGAGACCTTCACTTTGCCATTTTGCTACAATCCACTCTCTTTGGAAGCTTCATTTTTTTTTTCCTGTACGTCTTTGTGTAGTGATCAGAGGAGAGCTGATACCTTTCCTCACTGGAACATTTCAAAACCCTTCCATCTGTAATTTATCTTTAAATTAATTTTAATAATATTCTAGCATCTACTTTTCAGTTATTGTGGCATAACTGAGATTTATTTATTCAAGCTAGTGCCATCAATTCATCAGTTCTAGTTTTAAACTCCAAGAGGGTAGAATCTCTGCCTGAGTAGTTCTTATCCAGTGCCCACTGTAGCATTATATGCAAATTGATAACTAATAAGTACATTTTAATTATGATGACATTATGCATTATGTAAGACAGTGTTAGCACTCAATGCTAGAATGCCATTTTTGTTAAAAGTAGAAATGCTAATAAAACATTCAAATCACAAATCATCATTTCTTTTCCCTTGATTGATTTCAGGACTTCAAGAAATCCACAAGCTTTATTATTTACTTTCTTGATAAAGTACATGTGTTCAGTATGCATGGATGTAAACTTGCATTCTCTGATTTGTTTTTTCTTTTGGCTAATTATGTGTGACACCAGACCACTCAGAAATTCAGATGATGGAGGGAAAAGCGATCTTCAGAATGTTTCATCTTAATAATCGCCATTCTCTAAATTTTCTGTAACATTTTGAAAATGGTTTAAATTCTTCCTGAGGATCTGTGACATACGCTTGGACTGCAGATGCTTTTGAGAAATATATTGCAGTTTTTATCTTGACTTTGTATAAAAGTCTCAAGCACAACCCCAAGCCAGGAGATGTTTTTTTTTCAGAAATCATTAAGGAAAGGTTGTTACTTCCAGTTCACAGCTTTAAATCATACCATCATGATTAACTTGTCTTTAATATATCAACAATACCTTAAGTTTGATTCATTTTTAAGACTAAGCAAGATATCAGTCAGAAGTGAATGATACTTATTATTAATACTTTTGAAAAATCAAAGCATAAAGTATTGAAAGCATTGCACTGATTTGTGAGAAGTAATCCCATGTGATGAGAGGAAGGATTCTTATTAGTGATTTATTCTTGAAAAAGTGCTTCGATGTCCAAATATTATATTAAATACCTTTCTCAGGTCTCTAAACAAGTTGAAATCATTTCACCTTTGAATATTTGAATGAAGTGCTTAATTTTTCCCTCCTACCTAAAGATAATGTCAAGATTTGTGTTAATATTCCTTTCTTAATTGACACTTATTCTATGGGGTCGCATTGCAGATGTCTCTATATGTTTTTTAATCAGCAGGATAAAAAAAAGCTCTATAAACTTTAAAAATCACATGTAAGATTATCTACATGTTTTCCTACTTCTACTTTTTTAAAAAATGTTAGGGTTCCCATTTAAATAGTGTGCCTTTGTAAGATATATGTCCCAAGAATGTGAAATGATTGCAGTTTCAGTCAGTGATATTTTAGCAGTGTCATGCTGATTGCCTCAATCCTTGTCAGGCCAGCAGCACAGAAAAGGACTCATGAGCACTGCACTAGTCTACATGAGACTACAGCAGCTTAGCTGGTGTGCTTGAGAACTGTCCACTTTCTTTACTCCATGTCTCAGCAACTTGGTCTGTGCTGCAGTTTAACACGTGGCTGCAGGGGTTGCCAGGCTGAGTGCTTTATGCTGTGACAGGCCAGAGAGGAGGCACTTAACATGAGAGAGTCAAGTGTGCTGGGCACTGGGCATGAGACAGGTGCCAACAGGGTTACAGCTATTTTGAAGCAAGAAGAATCTTTGTAACTTATATGTGTGTGAGTCAGAATGCATTAGACTGTTTCTTTCTGTTCCTTTATTTTTTCCCCTCATTTGTCCTTTTAAAACTAGAGAATTATTTCTTTTTCTAATTGAAATTTTTCATCTGTAGCCCCACTGCCTGAAACATAGTAAATATTCAATAAATATTTGTGTGTTGTATGACATGAAGGCTTGGGTGTGTGTGTAAGTCTTAAGTGGTTAGACATTACTACAATCAGACAAATGTGGGCATTTGGGGCTGTTATATCCAATAGGAATGTGCCCAGTAGCCACATAAAATCCTAATTTTAAGTTGAGGTCTTTTGGGAAACGTAGCAATTTCAAAAAGAAGGAACCCCGAGTCTCTAATATTTTACCTACATTATTGTGTTGCTAACTCATTGAATAGAAAGCAT
Organism: Urocitellus parryii; assembly: GCF_045843805.1. Taxonomy (NCBI): domain Eukaryota; kingdom Metazoa; phylum Chordata; class Mammalia; order Rodentia; family Sciuridae; genus Urocitellus; species Urocitellus parryii. The sequence goes on along the minus strand of NC_135537.1, from coordinate 86,730,440 downwards.
TTGACATTATGTAGAACAAGTCAGTCATTCCAGTCATAGTAAAAATATTTCAATGTGGTAATTTAGATGGTTTTCCTTCAGAAAGAGGCAAAACACAGAGGGAAATAAGAATCAAAAGGCAATGATAAACCCTAACAATTTTAAATGTTTTCAAAAGTCACCCTTTGTAGGAGTTTTAACAATTTTACAGGCAAATCCTAACAATGGTAGGGAATTGGGGATTCAAATAAGACAAAGAGATGACTGGAGCAGAAGAGATCCTTGCCATGTAAAACTGGGACTCCTTGTTTTCTGCCCAAGACCTCTTCATAATTCCTATGTCATTACAGACTCTGGGGTTATTATAAATTTTAAGAAAGTTTTGATTAACTTAAAGTTGCAGCCATAATTATGGAAGTAAATAGGTCTGCTTTCATGTATGGGTACCAGAAAAAAAATCCCCTAACAATAATCTAATGTACCTTCTGGAGCTGGAGGGTAGAAAACTTTCTTTTTATTCAAGTTAGTGAAATTTTTATTTCTCATTCTTTATTTTGGGTAAAATACACTAAAATAAACATGTATGTACAAGACCCTAAAATTCTCCACAATATTGAATGCAGTTTTCATAAAGAATTTGTTTCAACTTTAATAGTAGACAATGGATTCACAAAAAGCTTATCTGAATAACACTCCAATTCTGATTTTGATACTTATAACAAGAGATGTTTATTAATGATATGGCTAAAGAAGAATAAGGGAGTAGAAATGCAATTACATTTGTATTCTTGTTTGTAAGCATTAGAAAATTTATAGAACTAAATAAAACTAAAGACAGATTACTTGGTGAATTTTGTCAGATGTTTAAAAGTATTTATTAGTGCTTTTTCCATCCAATTGGAAAATACTTTTTCTGTATTTTTCATTCCTGGAATATATCTGAAAATAAGATATTCTGAGGTCAATTAGCCTATACATCATAAAGTTTAATTTCTTTTTTTAGTTTTAAAATCTTTGTGTTTAATTCAGCTTGGGAGGCAACTGGCTATGGGCATGAGAGATACAATGATAGCTTGTTCTCAGAAGGCAAAATTTTACAATATATTAAAATTAATCAATGATTTTGACTTTAAAAAAGGATAAAAAGAAAACAAGTCACATTTGCTTTATTTATGATCTTCTGGCAAAGGCTTAGGAGACATGCAAGGATGTGGTCACAGATGAAGTAAAGTGTGCAGAAAACTCTCAGATAAAATTATGTAAACATCCCTATACTCTTGGAAGACTACATATCACATTATTACTAGAAAGAAAAACCTTTCTTTTGATAAAGAAATAACATAGTTCACCACTGAACTGATATCATCATGACTGTACTCTTTTTGCCAATTAGTGAGAGAATGCTAAAAAGGAGAAATGGAAACCAGTACAACAGTCCTAAACTTAGCCTGAAGCTTAATATGAAGCTCAATCAAACCCAGTCCAGATAATTTGGCCACCAGCCAATTTTCAGATTGGTGAACGTGGGTTATGATTGTTATTTTAAGATATTAAGGAGTTTAGGGCTGATTTGTTATACAGAACTACTGTGAAAGTATCTGGCTGACATACATGCTAATGGTAATTTTTAGTGGTACTGATTAAATAGAGTTTATCAATGTAGACATATTAAAAGACACGGCTTTTGGGTTTTAACTACCATCATATGCTAAGTCATAAGAAGTCCTGAACAACTTTGTAATTCCATAAGAAGAAGTAGGGATAATGCTGAGTGTATTGGTACACACCTGGATTCCCAGCAACTTGGGAAGCTGAGGCAGAGAAATCATAAATTGGTTGGCAGCCTGGGCACCTTAGTAAGATCCTGTCTCAAAATAAATAAAAATGGCTGGAGATTATCTCAGTGGTGCAGTACCCCTGGGTTCAATCCCTAGGACCAACAAACAAATGAAACAAAACAAAAAAGTAGAAGTATCCATTAAGATACACTTAGGAACAAGTATGAGTATACTGTTCCCCTGTATCATTGCCAATATATATATTTTTTTTATTATTTGTAGTCTTGATGATTGCCCTTCTGACTGGAGTGAGATGAAATCTCAATGTTGTTTTGATTTGGATTTTCCTGATCACTAGAAATGGTAAACATATTTTCATATATTTGTTGATCATTTGAGAAGTGTCTGTTTAGTTCTTTTGCCCATTTATTAATTGTTTTTTTGGTGCTAAGATTTTGAATTCTCTATACATTCTAGATATTAATTTCCCATCAATGGAGCATCTGGCAAAGATCTTCCATTCTTTATGTTCTCTCTTCATACTCTTGTTTCCTTTGCTATGCAGAAGTATTTTAATTTGATGCCACCCCACTTATTGATATTTTTTTCTTTTATTTCTTGTGCTTTAGGAATCTTGTTGAGGAAGACAGTGCCTCTGCCAATATGTCAAAGTGTTACACCTGTGTTTTCTTGTATCAGTTGCAAAGTTTCTGGTCTAATTTCTAAATCTTTGATCTACTTTGAGTTGACTTTTGAAGTACAACCACTCTGGAAAGCAATATGGAAATTCCTCAAAAGACTAGAAATGGAACCACTATATAACTCACCTATCCCACTCTTCAGTATTTATTCTAAAGAACTAAAATCAGCATACTATAGTGATAACAGGCATATCAGTATTTATAGCAGTGTGATTCACAGTAGCAATTTAGGGAACCAGTCCAGATGCCTATCAGCAGATGAATGGATTAAGAAAATATGGTATACATACACAATGGAGTTTAACTCAGACACAAAAAAAGAATTAAATTATGGCATTTGCTGGTAAACGGCTGGAACTGGAGAACATCAGGCCAAGTGAAATGAGCCAGACTCAGAAAATCAATGACTGAAAGTTTTCTCTCATATGCAAAAGTTCTACCAAAACACAGGGGAAAAAAAGAGGAAGAGATCCCATGAAAATAGGAGGAAGATAAGTGGAGTATAGGAAAGGGATTGAAGGTAAGGGAGGAAGAATGAGAAAGGAGAGAAATGGTAGAATGAAATTGCTCAAATTATACTCTGTGTGTATATGAATACACCACAGTGTATTTCACATTTATGCATGCCTATAAAGCACTATTTTTTTTAAAAAAATGCTGTAAGTAAATAGAAGGAAGACTAATAGAGTAAAGGAAGAGGAACAGAGGGATGAAGGAGGGAAGAAAAAAGAGAAATCCGAGGAAATGAAATGGAGCAAATTGTTTTCCATGTTTGTATGATTAGGTAAAAATTAAATCTGATATTATATGTAACTATAATGTACTAATAAACGCAAAAAGTAAAGATGTAAATAGGGTGTATTGAAACCCAACTCCAAGCATAATAGAGTAATAACTAAATAATTATAATTTTAGTAATTTTCCTTTTGTGGAAGCAATATTTTTAGATTCCTTATCTGCTGAGAGCCACAGCTGAGTTGGAATGGCCCCTGGCATTTTGCCAATAGTATTGATTGACAGGCGAGGCATTACTATCCGACTTGGCCACTACTTTGCAGTTCTTGTGCTACTTTGGAGTTCTTGTGGGGATTCCCCGAGAGTTCCCATTGGTTGGGGAGGTGCAGGAGGAGGGATTTCCAGAGGATATTTCCGGCTGCTGGTTCCTGGACCAGCCGCGTGGCATTCAGGAGAATTCCCTGGGAGCCTGTGTGAAGTGTTTTGGTGGAGTTCAAAAATAAAGTTTGTTCCTGCTTCAGTGGCTCATGATTTGTGTCCAGCCAGAATGTGGCACTTATCTATTAAAATATTAGAGTATCAGAATTTACTTCTTTTCTCTGAAATGTTCCCTGAACAGCTTAATTCATATAAATTGTTTCTTCATTGCTTAATACTCTAATATTCTCTAATGTAATAGTTAGCAGAACTCCAGCAAGAACTTTGTTACTCTAAGTTATTCTCTTTTGAAAATTTTTAAGGGAAGTGATATTTCCAGAGGTTCGTGAATGTACAGTAATACTTATGTTTGGAGATAGGGTATGGATATATATAAACTATGTGCAAAAATCTAAATTCATTTTATAAATGCTCAGTGAAAGTTTATTTTTTTATTAAACATACTAGACTAAAACTCTTTTTTACTCTAAATATAAGTGAGATGGCCAAATATTAGGCCTGTGACATGGTTAGAGTTCTTTTACACTTTTGATGATTATATTCTTTCATCTGCCACACAGATTAGCTGAATTTCAATATGTTTTCAGGGAATATAACCTACAACTGCAAAATTATTATTAAAATATTGCTTGAGAGTAATGTTAATACTGTCATGGATGAATCAAGACCATGTACTCTGTCCATTCTTCTACATTCATTATATCCTTGAATCAAACTAAAATAGAAAAAGAAAAGCTGTAAACAATGAAAATCTTTCTTTTTACTTTATTCAAACAATTTTTCTGGCTGCATTGATGTTTATATTTAATTTTATGAGTGATAAGGGTCATTTGAGTAGTGACACAGGAAACAGTAACACGTTTGAGAAGTGAAGCAGGGAGTGACACAAAGATAGCCATATACTGTAAAAATGCATGTGTCATCTATGTTTGGATCTCCAATATAACCAAAATCTCATGTGTTGAAAGCATGGTCCCCAATATAGCAAGGTACAGAGGTGGGGCTTTTAAGAAAGGATTAGGGCAATGACTACCTGCTAGAATAATCCACTGAGAGTTGAATGGACAACTGGGAGGTGGGACCTAGTTGGAGGAAGTAGGTCATGGGGTATGGCCCAGATTTTTCAGTTCCTGCCATCTCACCCCCCTTCTTCCTCTCTTTCTCTCTCTCCCCTTCCCAGCTGCCATGAACTGAGTAGCTTCCCTCTACCATACCCTTCTACCATAATTTTCTCTCTAGAGAAATATAATCAGCCAACTATAGACTAAACCTCTGAAATTGTGAGCCCCAAATAAATTTTCCTCCTGTAAATTGTTCTTGTCAGGTATTTTGGTCACAGTGATGAAAAGCTGGCAATAGGACCTAGGAAGAATTTTAAAACCCCAAATAAATAAATGTTTTTAAAAATTAGTGTAAATTTTACCTGGTAGAGATGAAGTCACAGAGATTAGAATTATCCTCCTAATTGAAATATTCAAAAACTGTAAAAATATATTCGAAACAGTGGTTAAGCCACTAGAAAACCGTCAATGAACTTCATTGATTCCTTAGGGATTTCTTAGTAAGCCTGGTAAATTCCCCCAGCTTAGTGCCCTGAGGGAGTTTCTTGATGACAGCACAAGCAAAAGGGAATAACTACAGAGCCTGACCAACTCCCTGGAATGAGCAGATGGAATTGAGAGTCTAGTGTGACCAAGGTTGTTAGAGTTCATCGGACAGAGTACAGGAAAGGAGACAAGTGCACTGAGAAAACTGAATATCCACCAGGGGTCCTCTGCAAGAAGTCAGATCAGTGCACTCATGGGAAGAACATGACTTAGCCCTGGGGAATGACACCTAGAAGGACAAGAAGAAATGATGCCTGGCACTCTCATAGAGCCTGCAACAGTGTCTATTACCACCAGCCAGACAGGAAAAAAATCATGACTGGACAGAGTTCTTGGAAAGATCTTTCCTTGTTGGCTGGGAATAATTTATCCTACACACTATGGTTCTGAAGAAACAAATCTCAAATGCAAATCCAGAATGATTTCTAATATTTAACTGCCTCTGAAACCAAAGCTTAAGAGCATTTTTAGAAATAATTTCACTGCCAGTGGAGTTCATGTTTGTGGATAAATTTATTGGAGATGTTGATATGGGAAATAATGTGGTTGAATCTGGAAATAATTATGCCAAGTAAAAGAAGCCAGAGCAAAAAGACTACCTAATTCCATGTATATACAACTCTAGTAAATACAAAATAATCTGAAGTGAGAGCAGATAAGTTGTTATCTGGAATGGAAATTGGGGGGTATTGTCAAAAGGGATGAAACAAAGACATCACAGGGCCCTGAGAAAAACTTTAGGGGTGATATATAGATATATAAAATCTTGATTTTAGTATTTTTTTTAAGTCCCAGTATTAAAAATCCAGTGTTTAAGAAAACTTGCTTGCTTTTTAACCTAGTAAAGATAAATCAATAAGCATAAGGGTGCCCTTCAGCTAACAGTCAAACTGAAATAGTTAATGTATGTGAGAAATGCAGCTGAGCCTTAAATGCCTATAAATATAGGTTTGTCTTTTATTTAAAAAAATCCAGGATTCAAAGAAAATTGTAACAAAATTTGAATTATAGAATCAGATTTCTTTATACAAATGTTCTTTTCTCATCCAAGTTTTGCATGAGAAATTATTTTCATGTACTATCTCTTTAATTTCTGAGATTATATTCTTTTAATGAATACTCTATCATTCATCATAAAAACGTTTTCTTCCTTTGCCTTCTAGTGATATGTTTCTCAGCATCACAATTTTAATTTTTTAGTGTTTATTTTCTTTTACAGAATTAAAACCACATAGCAAAAATTTACTTTTGTCATTAAAGACAGGTGGAGTAATTCTTGTGCATACTTGATAGTTAAATAAATTGTTTATAAACTGTCTACACAGGAACTTACTAAAAGTATTTAATGTACTACAGATTTAACAACTATATGTCTCATATTTATAATAAGTAGATTTTCAAGATATGGCAAGATATAAGGATGCCCATTGAATTGTTTACAATAGTAAGAAAAAAATTGGATACAGATATGATATCTAATAATAAGTTATTATTTAAATGTTGGCACATTCAAATAGTAAAGTATGCAGTAGTTATTTATTGTGTCAGACGATAGCATAATTATATTAATAAAAATTAAAATGATATAAAACAATTTTCAAAGCAATATGCATAAGATGCTGAAGATTGTTTTCATTTAAAAAGTCTATATATATGGTAGTAGGTAGACAAAAAGATATACTTGCAATTGCTTTGTGGGTAGGCTTTTGGTGGCAGCTTCAATTTCATTGCTTGAGACTGAGCTGTTTAAATTTTCTAAGTCATCCTCGTTAAATTTGGCTAGTCATATGTCTCTAGAAATTTGTCAATGTCTTCATTCAATTAACCATTCTTTTAATAAAGTATGTTGCTTTCAGAAAATGTAAGCCATATAGTAGAAATGTAAACAAAACATTAAATAATTATAGTTTTATAATCATGCATATTGCAGTTTTTCTTGAAAAGTGTTATATATCACATTCTTAGAGAAATATTATGGTGCCCATAATATTTCCATGCCTTTATATGAAAGTAATTTTGGGAGTGTTCTAGAAGGAACACAAGGCTTCATTTTATGGAGAAATCAATAAAGCAATGCAAAGAAAATTGATGTTAGGCTAGATAGTTCTCTACTGAATTGTTTACATGGTCCTTGGGGGAAATAATTGAAAGAAAAAATACAAGTGACCTACATTTTTTAAAAAAATTTTACTTTGTTGTTAATGTTTTTAGATATACATGACAGTAGGCTGTATTTTGACATATTATACATACATGAAGTGCAATCCATTACAATCCTGATCCCATTTTAGTGGTTGAACATGATGTGAAGTTTCACTGGTGGTATGTTCACATGTGTGCATAGGAAAGTTATGTCTGATTCATTCTATTTTTTTTCCTATCTCCATCCCTCTCCATTCCCTTCATTCACCTTTGTCTAATCCAATAAACTTCTGTACTTCTCTACCCACATATCCGAAGCAACATTTGACCTTTGCTTTTTTAGTATTGGCTTATTTCACTTAGCATGATATTTCCAGTTCCATCAATTATCAGCAAATACCACCACATCAATGTCTATAGAAGCTCAATTCATAATAGCCAAACTATGAACCCAAATTAGGTGCCATTCAATAAATGAATGGATAAAGAAAATGTGGTATATATACAAAATGGAATATTTTAATTGGACATAAAGAATAATTATAGCATTTTACCATAAGAGACAACTTTGTATCAACTGAACAATTCAGAATCCATATTCACATGTTGTTATGTATTTCCAAATATAGATGTGAATATATATGTACTCATGATATATGATATATTTATTAGCATATTGTTATATATATATATATTACATAATAGCTATCTGAGCAAGTACATCTCCATAAATTCAAGTAAATTTGTATAAATATTAAAATAACTTTGTATCACCAATGAAATTTGTGTCAAAAATACAGTATTCAGTACTAAATTCGGTGGGGTTGACAACAATGGTTAAGTTTAGTTAAGAAAGAAAATGTCACATAACACTTTGATAGTGGATGAAAGTAATCCAAAGTAATTAGATGCAATTTCTATCATCAGAGCAATAGCTTCTGCAAACATTAAAGTATTTAGAAATCTATTATTGACTTAAAGTTTACCTTGTGATTAGATATCTGATAACAGAAATGAATTATGGCTGAGTTCCTGAATTTCTACATTATTGCATAGAGACATTTCCATTCTTATGTGGAACTTTAAAAAGATAAGTGCAAACATTTGGGAATCATGAATAAAAAGTTATGCTTCAAGAAGGAAAGAGAACCTTATGCTTTTTTCGTGTTTCTGTTTATATTGATGAAGACCTAAAATAAGTGATTCCCAACAACTTTACCTTTCTTGACTGACAGAAAAATATTAGCATTGGAAACCTTTTATAGTGGTGATTTAATTCAAAACAAATTATGCTAAACGTTTTCAATTCTAAATTCTAGAAAACTCTCATTTCAGAAAACACAAGAACAACTCAAAGAGAACAACTTTATAAGCATAAAAAACACACATTTTTGACACTGATGATTCAGAGTTTGTGACAATTCTGACAGACTAAAGTTGAGCTTTTTGCAGAAAAAGAACATAAGAAAATGTAAATAAAATGCTAACCTGATTAAAGTACTTTCTAAAAACTGTCAGTTCTCCATACTATTTTAGAAGCACCTCTGGTTAATAAGTTTTACTCTTTAAAAATGGAACCTAGGGTTTTTGTGCTGTCTTTGAAACTGAAAGCTAAAGAAAACAGAGACAGTTTCCATTACTTGACGACTTCCAAAGGCATTAACTTTTAGCTTCCTGACAGCCCTTTTCATTTGTGACTATTCATAGTTCTTTCTAATCATGTTAGCAATAGCTTTCAAAAGGTTAAATGAACTATCTTGAAAATATTTTCAAGTATGATCAGGTATTTATTATAGTGAAAATGAATGAAGATAATAAGAAAGTATAAAATCAGAAAGTGGATGGGAGGAAGCTGTAGCAAGGTAGAAGTTGAGAAATTAGAAAGGGGTTTGTGGGAAGAGAAACTAGAACAGGTTGTGTTCCAGGGGATTAGTAGAGTGGAACATCTTACCAAGTGTTGATGTGAAATGATATTCAATATTCATTCTCCTTTCAATTTTAAAACATAAAAGGAAGAGTTAAATACTAATTTTCACTGTGTTTGGTTGCAAAACCAAGTTTATTGAAACCTTCTGCAGCCTCAATTTTAGTTGCATTTTTTTCATAGATAGCCCCAAATATTTAGATTCTCTGTTTAGTGATGCTATTCATCCACAGTATGAACATATAAAATGACATAAATACACTGTCTAGTTTGTTTTCTAAAACCTGTCTTATAATAAGGTTACATTTTACCACACTCACTTATTTGTCATGTACTTTTAAAATAGTCATTTTACAAGTCTACTACATTTTTCTTATGATGTTATGTGAGGGGCTGGGCTTATCAATACAACCCAAACTTAATAATGTATTACACATCACAGAGGCCCTCAAAAATCAAATAATAAAGCAGGATCAAATGTCTAAGGATTTTACTAGGATAAATATCTGTGTGAAAGAAACATAGAGGGAGCTGGCTATATAATAAAGTAACATGCAAATCTGACCCTGAGTGAAGAGAAGACAGGATGGCTGTTGATGTCTTGGTCATCCATGAACTCTGAAAGAGGTTTGACAATGCTGTCAGAGAATGTGCTCAAACTAAAGTTGCCCATCAAAGGGTGTCCATGTTTCCCAGGAATGGGCCTGCCTTAGTATTCCTGCCATTCTCAGTCATTAACTGGGAGCAGCCCATAGAACATGTGAAGTCACCATAAATGAAGTTGTGGATCTCAGAGCATACAGCTTGGGACTACTGGTCCTTATACTACCCATAAAGGTTGGTCTCTGAGGCTTATTCTCACAGCTCCCTTTGTACCACTCAAATCTACTTTCCACGCAGGTTTCTATGGGTCTTCACTCCTGAACGAAATCTAGGAAGAGGAAGTTTAATATGTCCTGTTTGCCTTCTGGTGAATGGGGAGTCAGTCTCAAATCCCCATCTTATTGCTAATTTGCTCAAATCAATCTTGGTACCATTTGTCTAGATCCTTCAAGAGTCAGACCTTGAGATGCGACGAGATTAAACATGCAAATACGTTGTTGGAGAAAACGCCTTTGTGGGATAAAATGGTGAGGGATCCAGATAAAGCTGGGAGAATCTTTAGACCACAATGTAAGTGAAAGATGAAGGGGATGGGGGGGCCAAGGGAGGTGCTCTTGACAGAGGTGATATCTAAAGATGATGTCAGCAAGTGTAGCAAGGAGTCTTCTGATTGGTCATCAGAAGAGTCCCTGGTCTCTCAGGCGTAGGTAGCTCTTAATATCCCCGCCATGATCCTTCTCTGATTGAGAGCAGCTGTGGACTCAGAGCAAATGTCTCAAGAGATTTCATAGTGCAACAGCTGTACTATTAGTTGCATTCTGTGTAGAGGGGGATACACAATGCTCATTCTCATGGCTTTCACATAGGGATGAACATTCATTTTTAAAGTACTTTCTAATTCCACTCCCAATTTTTTCCTTTAAAAAATAATTGATAAACTTAGTAATTATCCTCTGGCTGTTTTTTACAATATAAGTAAGTGGAAATAGCAAGGGGTACCCAATGGAAAAAACTGAGTTAAATTACTATCCTACTATGATATAACTTTTAGGACATGTTAGATGACATCTCTGACTTGCAGTATGCTCATTTTAAAATAGCTAGTTTGCAGGCTTGTGTCAAAAATGAATGAAACCAGGTTTGAAACCAATCAGAACATTATATACTATTTTTTTTGCTTACTGTATCTCTTCTTTTCCCCCTTCCCCAACTCCATGTTCTTTCCATGAGAATGTTCAGTTCATGAGTCTGAGGGGCATTTGTGAATTGTTCACTGCTATATCACCATTGCCGGCATATCTGATACATAGCAGACATTTAAACAATGCCTGAGTGGGATTGTTTTAATCCCTATGTAGAAGCCAAAAATGACCTCTCTACTAGAAAAAAAAATTCAGGAAAATAATGAAAGAAGGCATAATGGTAAAATATTTCTGAGACCATTTGAGCAGGGTTGTGAAAGCCATGAATGTGAGGCTAGGGCTGTGGAGCAGCAGTGGAGAGCTTCCCTAGCATATGGGAGGTGGGAGGCACTGGGTTAGATCCTCAGCACCACATTAAAATAAATAAATAAATAAATGGGGATATTTTGTCCAAGTACAACTAAAAACTATATTAAGAAAAAGAAAGCCATGAATGTAGAAATCACCTGTAGTTATTGTTCATCTATATTATTTCATTGCAAATGCACATTTTCAGTTTGTTCTCTTACCCAACAAACATTTACTGTATTACAGATACTGTACTAGACCTACAAACTTGCACACATTTGGAAGTAAAGTTGGCTCTCTATTTCTAGCAAGCTTTATTAAGTTGTAAACTAGAAAAAGCAAGTCATTATTAGAGTTCCATTCTTGACACTGAACCTCCTTTATTTTATACAAGTGTGAGTTATTGTGCCTGGCCTGCCAGTATGCTGAAGGTCCTGGTTTTTCAAAGAACTGTGAACTCTCTTTCAGTAGTTATATCAGGGTAAGAGTATATCTTCGCAATAGTAAACAAGTTTCTATCAAGAGTTTGTGATAGTTCAGTATTTGAGCAGAAAGAAAATCAGGCTGTCATTGTAGATTGTGCAACCGACTGAGCAGGGACCATGTCTAATTCTGTGTTCAGTATTTGATTTTTAAGTAAAAGAAGAATGAGACAATTTCATTTCTGACTATTGGAGTTTCTCATTTGAAGAAAAATAAAGTTTTCACCAGATGTTTGTAGAAAACAATACAATAGGAGTTTAGGTCTTAATTTAAAACATATGAATCTTTCTTTTTTTGTAATAATTATTCATTTCAGATTTCTGATTGATTTTACCAATGTAATACCTTCCCTGACATATATAAGAAATGTTATAAAAGTTTTGTTTAACTTAAATATTAAAATAGAGAAATATATTTTGAATTGATAACTGTATTAATTAAACCCTGACTGTAGCTCATTTAAAAATGAGTAATTAAAATTTTACCAAGTAATATTATATGTGTAAAATGGCATATATTTAATTATAGTGAATCTACATAATTTTCCCATGTATCTCTTCTTTTCCATGTATCTCTTGTTTTTTTTAAAGTCTTTCTCAGGATAATATACATTATCAAACTAGCTTTACAAATTATATTTTGAAAAGAAAAATGTTATTGCTGAGTATTATTCCATTTTACATATGTGCCATAATATGCTTATTATTTCATCTATTGATACATATTATATTGTTCCCAACTGTAGCTATGATAATTTAATATTTTCAGTACAGCTTTCATTATCATTTTTATACATGTCTTTTTGTGGATATGTTCTTTAATTTCTCTTCAAAAAGTATCTAAGAGTAGAATTTCTGCGTCATATGGCAAGAGTATGTTTAACTTTGTAAGAAATTCCAAATTGCTTTCTAAAGGGACTACACAATCTTTTGTTACCACTGGCAATGCATGACAGTGAGTTCCTCTCCTCCTTCAAGGATATCTGTTATCACATATCTTTCCATTTTTAGCCACTCTTAGATGTATATAATGGTATCCCATTCTGATTCGTGAAACAATTTGGACATATCTCAAAAAGTTTAAACCAAGTGAAATAAATCAGGCAGAAAAGAGCATATACTATATGATTCCAATTATATGCAATTCTAGAATAAAAGTCTCATCTGTAGTGTCAGAAAGTTGATCTATAGTTGTTTGCTGTCACAGAGACAAGGAGTACCTGAAAAGCAATAAAATCAAGGAAATTTTTGTGGATTGTGTAAATATTCTATATTTTTATTATAATAGTTAATTGCATTTGTGTATACATATACACACATATGCATGAATATTTATTAGATTTAATTAGACTATATCATGAAAATATGTTCATTTAATTGTAGTGAATTATACATTAATAAAAGTGACATAATGGGGGCTGGGATATGGCTCAAGTAGTAGCACACTCGCCTGGCATGTGTGAGGCACTGGGTTCGATCCTAAGCACCACATAAAAATAAAATAAACATATTGTGTCCACCTAAAGATAAAAAATATTTTTAAAAAGTGACATAATGGGACATATGCCTACTTTCAATTCTTAGGAATATGAAGCATTTTCAGAACATAAAACAAGGATATAGGCAAAGCACAAAACCAAGCACTGTTCCTTCCAAAGAAGCATGTCTGTAAAAACTGTCTGAATGTCATGCATTCGGTCAGACTAAAATCCTTAGAGCTGAGGTGGTCAGTTGGCTCATATTCTGATATTTTTAGTTTACCAAAATCTGGATATATATTAATGATAATTAAATTAATACATGTAGTTCATAAAAATCAATGGAAAGGGAAAGAGCATCCATCATTCCACCACCTAAAGGCAATTACAGCTCGTATTTTGGAGTATTCTTTCTTTTTTAATGCAATTTTTACATGTCTCAGATAATATGGTAAGTGCTATTTTGTAAGTACATTTTCACTCAATATTAAATCATTAGCATTTTCTCAAGTCATTAAACATTCCATAAACATCATTTTAATAACTGCATAATAGCTCATCATGCCTGTACCATAATTAACTATCACTCCTTTAATGGCATTTACATATTTTTAAAAACAGGAGGCACATTGCCTAGCCCATTGAAAGTTCTCAAAAATTGTTGTTGGATGAATGAATGAATGAATTATAAACAATGTTGTGAAGAACATCTCTGTGCTCCAATTTGAATTTTGTGAGAAACTTGATAAATTCCTAGAACTAGAATGTTTGAGGCAAATGCATAAAAAGAGTTAAAGGCACTTGAATCACCTGAAAGAAACTTTTATATTGGGAGAAAAGACAAAAGTGATAGTATCTATGGGTTTTCCAATGTTAACAAAGGCATATTTTAAAATAATTAAATATGTTTTAGATAGTTACCATTCATTTCAACTATTTCTCTTAATAGTGTACCAGTGTAATTAATTAAAGGCAAAACTCACTCTCTTTCTCTCTTTCTCTCTTTTTATAAAACAATCTCATGGCCAGGTGTGATGATGCATGACTGTAATTCTAGTGACTTGGGATGCAGAGGCAGGAGGATTGCAAATTTGAGGCCAGTCTCAGCAACTTAGCAAGACTCTAAGCTAAACTCAGGAAGACCCTGTCTCAAAAACTAAAAAAAAAAGAAAAGGGGGGATCAGTGGGGATGTGGCACAGTGATTAAGCACCCCTGGGTTTAATCTCCAGTACCAAAACAACAATGACCACCACCAATCTTATGGTAGTCCTATATCTAAGAGTGTCTTTGTTTTACATTGCACTTTGCCCCTCCATTTTTTCTTTTTTATCCTTTTTTTAGGTTAGCTTCTAAATTCAAGACTGTTTCTTGATTTTGGCTTTGAGTGCTGTTTTGGTGCTACTTTCTTTCATCTACTTTGGTCTTTTTAGAAATTTGCTGCTACTTTGACTCTTACTGAGTTACATACCATGAAAACACATAACTTAACTGTTGTGGTGGTGGTAGAGTTTACAAATTTTACTTGATAATCTCTGCTCTATGTGAATCTTCTCTGGTTTATTTTCTCAAATCAGTGTCCATCATGAGCCTGTCATTGCTTTTTATATCAGTCCCTTTTTTGTATCTATTTTGCTAAGTCAAACTTTCTCATTGCCTTATGGGGCAATCATCTGGAGCAACTGAGAACTGGTTCCTTGGTCAGAGAACTGCCGGCTGCTGGCCTCTGCACCCCAGCCCCTTCTGATTCTGATTTTGGCCCTTGATTTGTGGGTAGGGGCTCTTTATTCTGGAGCATTGAGGAGCTAAAAAAAATATTTTCTTACCCTACTGCTGTTAGCCCATTGATCCCTTAATTTCTTCATTTAAAGCATTTTCCAATTTTGCTATTTCCAATTCCCTCTTTAATTCAGAGTTTTGGACCAGTTGCTTGGCATAAACCTCTTGTGATTTACTTTTAAATTATTCTTTCCTGGAATAAAAGTCCCCTTTTAATTACATTTTCAGAATAAAAGTATGTCATGTACCTTATTTAACTCATGCTCAGGGATCAGGTCCATACCTATATAACCAAAATAACCAAAGTAGTATGTTATCTTATAGTATGTGTTAGTTATCATTAAGAATTAAATGCATGCGTTGTATACATAGCTTGACTGGCTTTTGCAAGGATGAGTCTGAGAAATGAAAATAAAGTGATTGGAACAATTCAAATGATTAAGTGACAGCATCTCATATTTCACATTTCACCTATATTATAACTTAGAATGAAACATTTATTCTTTTACTCCTTTTGAATAGTTCAATAACTTTCTATTTTATTGAACTTTGGAAATTTTATGCATATTTTTGAAGCTTATTAGAATAAAACTTATTGACAGCTTCTTTCTGGGCTATGTATTAAAATAGAGGTAAAAATTTGAATGCTTTTGTAGTTAGTAAGACTCAAATATGTTACAAGGTCATGTTGTTAACATTTGGCAGTGAATAGAGCTTGTAATATCCTGAAACCCAATTCAAAGCTTTTTAGGCTAATCAATAGTGCTACTCAATTATATAGATGAGGTAAGAGATAATACATAAGTGGGTAGACAAAAATTATAGCAAAATTCCCCTCCCAGCTGCCCATTTCCTTGATTCTATTGCTAAGCTCTCCATGAGGGTGTATCAGGACTACTGGCTGAGTGAGGGTCAAGGGTTCTGGGAAAACAGGTGTCGCTCAGACTATTTTACTTGACAGTCTTGAGCACTGAGGTCACTGACCCAGTAGAAGAAAAGTAGACCCAACAACAGTGGCAAGCAGTACATTTGACATTCTTTGCCCTCTTTTTTACATTCATTTTGATTTTGATTCACCCTGAATCTTTTCATTTTTTGACAATATAGAAATGCATGTTGTTTCTGGGCCTTAGCAGGATGCAAGTAAAAAGATACCCGTAGAACTGTAAAATTCAAGATAGAATGAAAGCTATTTTAGGCCAGGGTTTGTTGATTTGATAATAAAGTCTGACTTCTGTCATGAAATAAAAATAAAATGCACTCTATAGATTAATTAGAAATAATGAAAATAATGTTTTGGTTCAGTATACTTTGACTTTAATATTCCCACGAGCAGTAAGTGGGCAAAATACTTATTTTTCTTTTTGGTTTCTATTTACCTTACTCTTTTCATTTTCTTATAATGTCTGTTTCTCCACTTTTTCTCTTTCCCCACTCCTCAGTCTTTCAAGCTCTGACTCACTTACACAAATATATACACACAAAAAATTATGTTTCCTTCTTCCAATAAGAGAGAAGGCTTAATATAATATTTCAAGAGTATATTTTTATTTCAAGAATATATATTAAGGCATGACAGTTGGGCACAGTTTGATATATTCCTTGAAATATAGCTGCAAGTCATCATTCTATTTTGTGCCTAGAACACAAAATTAAAATTTGTGCTTTTAACTGTATTCTTGTGTTTCTCTTAAAGTAACAGTCCTTTATAAAGATGCCATCAGGAAACATTAAGTGACATTAGATAATTTTTAAAAATATCATAAAAAGTGGATATTTCACTATACACTCCTAATATTTTTGTAGCTCACATATTCTGCATACTCTACGATTCTGGAGTATTTATGAAGACAACTGAGTATTAATTTACAAATATTGACTTTACAACCACTACAGAATATTTCATTGATAGGATGGTACCAGTAACACAGAAAAAAATATATGAGATTGTATAAAGATGCAAGTGGTAACTAAAAGAAACATCACAATGTACTGTGATAGAATGTTAATGCCCTGAATATGCACTGATATATTTTAGCAATTAAGCGTCTTTTTTGTTTATAGAACAGACATATCTAACTCATGTTTAAGATTCAGACTTGAACATCTAAAGTAAAATTAAAGCAAATAATTTTATTCTGATATTTATGAGGAAATGTTATATGGATCAAATTGTAAACCTGCTTCCTTTTTTGGTAAAATGAATTACACCAATTTGTTTCCATAAAGTAGGATTTTCACTTTTATATTTAATTTTTAAATATTTCATTATTTTATTTTTCTAGGTTCAACTTTGCTACAGAATTAAGAATTGGCAGTTAGGGCAATGCTAAGAACCACATCTGCAATGAAATCAATTATGTGTGCTTGGTAAGTAGGATAGATAATATTTGACAAGTACTTTTACGTGCCATAAACACTAATGCTCATGTTTTACCTACCATTTTATTCTAAGCACCACTTAAGATTATTTTTCCCCAACTGCTTTGTATTTATCCACAACTAGAAGATTTAACTTTATGAAAATTTTCAATCTATTGTATTCAAAATATTTTAATTGATCATATTAAAAATGAAAACTCACCTCTTCATTGTTTAACTCAAGTGTTCATTCTATCTTCCTAAAGGTAGTAAGAACTTCTCAAACACCTAGGTATTTTTGGACTGTGTACTTGGTGCTTGGTGTGTCTTCATTTTCCCTTTAGTATCTTCTGTTTATAATGTTTTCCCCTGTAAAGACTAAATAATAGGCATATAAAGGTGAACTGTAATATTAATTTCTTTGGTAATATGACCAGCATATTGTTTCCATCCTTTAATCATTTATAGAAATGCTGACAGATAATATAAAAAGCTATAGGGTTTATGTGGAGAAATTAACTCAGGAAATCAGAACATAGAAACAAATTACACTTTTCCTGCTCCAATTCTACATAGTTCTTGAAACAATAGTTAGAGTAATCAGGCAAGAGAAGGAAATTAAAGGGATACAAATAGGAAAAGAAGAGATCAAATTATCTCTGTTTTCAGATCACATGATCCCATATTTAGAACACCTGAAACAGTCCACCATAAGACTTCTAGAGATGATAAATGAATTCAACAAAGTAACAGAATACAAGATCAACGTTCAAAAATAAATTGTACTCCTATACTTCAATAATGAATCTTTTGAACAAGATAGTTTTCCTAACTATCTGACCTACAATAACTTCAGTAAAAAAAGATAAAATAAAGTAAAATACTTGGGAATCAATCTAACAAAAGAGGTGAAGAACCTCTACAATGGAAACTATAGAATACTAAAGAAAAAAGTTGAGGAAGACCTTAGAAGATGGAAAGACCTGTCACATTCTTGGATAGGCCAAATTAATATTGTCAAAATGGTCATACTACAAAAAGCATTCTACATATTCAAAGCAATCACCACCAAAATGCCAATGACATTCTTTACAGAACTAGAAAAAGCAGTACTGAAATTCATTTGGAATAATAATAGATCCAGAATAGCCAAAGCAATTCATAAAAGAATAAAGCTGGAGGCATCACAATATCAGACCTCAGTTATACTTCAGCACTATAGTCACAAGAACAGCATGGTCTGGCAAAAAAATAGGCCAGGGTAACAGAATAGAAGACACAGAGACAAACCCACATAAATACAGTTGACACTAGACAAAGGTGCCAAAAATGTAAGTTGAAGAAAAGATAGGATTATTAACATATTGTGCTGGGGAAGTCAGAAATACATATGTGTAGAAGAATAAAATTTGACTCCTATCTCTCACCCTGCACAAAAGTCAACTCAAACTGAGTCAAGGACCTAGGATGAGAACAGAAACCCTGCACCTGCTAGAGGAAAATGTGGACCCAATGCTCTAGCATGACATCACAGGAACTAACTTCCTTAACAAGGGCAAGAACTAAAATAAAACATCAGTAAGTGGGATGTCAGCAAATTAAAAAGCTTCTGTACAGCAAAGAAAACAATGAAAGCGTGAAGAGAGTCTACAGAATGGGAAAAGATCTTCCCCCCTTGCTCCTCAGATAGGGCACTGATATTCAGAATATACCAAAGAACTCAAAAAGCTCAACACCAAAAAAAAAGTGAATAAATGGGCAAAACAAACTAAATATACACATCTCAAATGATAAAATACAAATGGTAAAGAACATTTGAAAAAAAATATTCAACGTCTTGTGCAATTAGGGAAATGTAAATCAAGACTACACTGAGATTTCATCTTATTCCAATCAGAATGGCAGTTGTCAAGAATACAAATAATAATAAATGTTGGCAAGGATATGGAGAAAAAGGTATGCTCATTAGTGGTTCCACTAATTTGATGGGACTGCACACTAGTAGAACTACTCTGGAAAGCAGGATGGAGATTCCTCAGAAAACTTGGAATTCATTCAATAAATGTGTTTGAATAGGTATGATGTTCCACATGATGATCTATTTCTCTAACTTCTACCAAATGCTTTATCACATTTCTTCTGATATTAACATTGTACTAATAATATTTTTCAGATAATGAAACAATGGCTGTTTAAAAGAGAAAACTTCTAATATAGAAAAATGTTAAGGGTTGGAGCTATAGCTCAGTTGAAAGCACCTGCCTAACATATATAAGGTCCTTAGTTTGATCTCCAGCACGTATTACCAAAAAAAAAATAGTTTAAATTCTAAAAATAATTATCATATAAGATGAATTATTTAGTAGATTTAGTAGATTGAATTTTTTGTGCATATGTTGTTTTTGTTAAATTAAAAATCCTCTGAATGTTAAGTTATATATTCTGATTTTCTAAAAGTAATGTTATTCTGTGATTATTTTCCATTGTATTAAAAATTTAAAATATGATTATCAATGACTGTGCTGTTACAAGTGTGTGTGCTAAAATTTATCCAATCTTTCTGCTATAGGTTATGTATAGTTTTGTTTCTTCAGGGGATGTTATAGCCAATTGTTTATTCATAAAATTTGGTTTTCTTTACCATACAATTCTACAAAATAAATATTTAAAAGTGTAATTATGAGTATAAAATTAATATTGAGAAAAATTATTATAATTTAAGTGTCCACCAGTAGTTCATGGATTACACTTATTTCTTGGTCCTTCCCACTGTACTAGGTATAATATTTTTTTAAAAAGTCAACTACTTAAGAAAGTGTGGTGGTAATATAATGGATGAAAAAAAGGCAAAATAAAATTGAAGAAAATACAGTTTGCCTTAATTTATATTTATTTGATTATAAGTGTGGTTTAGTATTTTTCATGTTTATTTATTTGTCTTCCTTCTCATAATGTCTCTATTGGGGCACAAGTACTAAACATTGTGTATTGATTGGTAAACCCTTATATTAACACCATAAATTTCCTTTTGTGCTTGTAACAAAATTCCCCTAGTATTATTTATATTTTCTTTTTTTCTTTCTTTGATTTACTAAATTTTAATTCTACTGAAATCTACATATTTTCCCATCATGGTTTCCTGATTTGCACTTATGCTTGAAGTATTTCCCAATCTAGAAAATTGAAAGGTCATCTGGTAGAATAATTTTCCAATTTTTATTTCATCTTCTAACACTTCAGTATTTGTGGAATAATTTGGATTGTGATATGAGGTAGAAGTTCTGACTAACAGCTATCCTTATGAGTGACTTTAGCAGGTGAACTTTATAATTATTTTGTCATATAGCTTTAAAGAAATGTGTCAAGTCCAAGAAATTTATCTTTAAGATTTATATGAGAAATGTATTAACTATCTAAATTTAGGAAAAATTCTTAATTTAAGAAGGCGCTGATATCATTTAAAATTTTACTTTCACATACAAGAAAACTCTGTTTATACAAATAACAGAAGGAATAGAGTAATACTTCACTAAGTTATTTATTAGGAGATCTCAAGTTTTGATTAAAATTGGTTTTTTTGTGTATTATATTTTGTTACTTAATTTCTACTTTATATAGATTTTATAACTAATTATTATAGATATTAGGAGAGAGACTAGAAGACTAGCAAGAGCCTGGATTTTTTTTTCAAACTTACCCAGTTTTTGAATCATTCACATATAGGCCAGATAATGATAAATTTTAAGAAGGATACACAATTATAGTGACATTTGTGCATTATTGTAGCTTATAAATTATAATATGATAAAAATTATAAGTTATCTAACAAAAAATTATTTCTAGTTTGAAATTTGTACATATTAACATACAATATGCTAACGATTTAACTCCTACCAATATACCATCACAAAACTTGTACATATTTACAAGGGCAGTGAAAAACAAGTTCATCAATACTTATTGCAATAGCAATATTACAATTATTGTTAACAATGAAAACTACAAATGTATTAAATATCCATCTGGTAGAAAATGGTTAAATAATGGCAAGAAATCTACTATAATATTATGATGCAATAATATAATTCAGTGGAAAGTAATGAATTATAGATATGCACATTTTGAATGACCTTCACAAAAATGATATTAAGTGAGAATACCATGTTATAGGGAAGTGCATGTGGTATTATTCCTGATAAAAATGTTTGAATCCATGCCAAATTGGACAATATATATTACACTTATGTACAAACATTGTAAAACTATAAAGTCATAGAATAATAAATTCAAAATGTAGAAAACTGGTTGCTTCTGAGTTGGAAGACAGGTTTTGCACATGTGTATTAATACAAGGGGCTTCAAATGTTGTGGAAATGTTGATTACTCTAGCTTAGTTATGAGTTTATGGTTACTTATATTTTTAGTTATAAAATATTTTTTAAAAAATTAAGAATTAGGTGTGGGGAGTCCCAAAAGATTGTTCTACAACTGAATGTTATTCAAATCCAAAAAAGGTAATTCCACTGTGATTAAGATTATTAGAAAATATAAAACAATAATAAAAATCTATTCAAAACTTGAAGTATAAATTACATAACTATGAACCCATCTCACTTATTAGTCTTGAATTAATATGGCAAAATATCATTCTTTAACTATTATTAATATAGTGAAATTCCAATTAGAATCCAAAAGGAACTGTTGTAACGACTGGAAAAATGATCTTAAAGTATTCATGCAAGATTAAATAAGAAACATGAATAAAAGTAATTAATAAATTGGATTTTTATAATAAAATATGTACAAAAATTAACTCCAGAGTCAGTACAACTCTCTTGGATATTACATATACAATTAATGGCCCTCCTCAGCAATATTGAGATCCAGTTGCCAGAAAAGAGCAGATAGGCCTGTTTCATAATATAGAAATGGAAACTTTGTGTATCAAAAGGTCAAGTTCGGGCTGGGGATGTGGCTCAAGCGGTAGCTCGCTCACCTGGCATGCGTGCGGCCTGGGTTCGATCCTCAGCACCACATACAAACAAAGATGTTGTGTCCGCCGAAAACTTAAAAATAAATATTTAAAAAATTCTCTCTCTCTCTCTCTCTCTCTCTCTCTCTCTCTCTCTCTCTCTCTCTCTTTAAAAAAAAAGTCAAGTTGTCCAAAAACTTGAGAGGCAATAAAACTATAGAATACACATATTGCATTTGGGTGAATTATTTATTATAATTAGGTGAATAATTTCAAATGAAATAAAGTCATTGCAATGTTTGAATCCATTCATTTCACTTATTGAACAAATGTGTTCTGGGCACCTGTCATGTTCTATCCCTCTTTTAGGTCCTGGGAAAACAACAGTAAAAAGAACCAAATAGATGCCCTAGTGGAACTCACACTCCATATAAGAAAAATGAATGAGTAGTATATATTATGAAAACATACATATTAAACAAAGAAAGTAAGCTAAATATATGTCAGTGTTAAACATCAGACTGCAAGCAGAGTGGTGCTATAATACATATGTATGTGTGTATGTATATACACAATTTTACAGTGTGCCTAGGGAAGAGCTGGCTGAGAGTACCAGGGAAGAGCTGGCTGAGGGTACTAAAGACCTGAAAAAAAGGGGAAAAACAAGTTATGTGAACATTAAAGGTGAGACCAACATTAAAGGCAAATAGAAAAGCAAGTTCAAAAGTTGAGCTAGGAACACATTTGGTCTGCTTCAGAAGCTGCAGAGAAACCAGGGTGGTTATAGCAGAATGAGCTGGGTTAGGGGAGGGAATGGGTAAGTGATGAGGGCAAAGAGGCGACAGGACCAGATCTGACAGCAACACTTTATATGGTATGAATTTTTTTGTTTTTTGTTTTTCTAAGTAGCATAGAGAAACTTGAGCACAGAAGTGTCCTGGTCTATTTTACATATTTTTGCTGAATTCCTTGGGCTAGATTTAGGCATAGACAGTGGGAAAGGCATTGTAAGAGCTGTTTAAGGCTTTAGTAATGATCTAGACAGGAGAAAATGGCAGTTTAGTTTAAGGTGGCAATGGATATGAAAACTGTCAAATATTACCAATGGCAAAAATATAATGGGTAACAAGAGTTGTACATTATATTTGGAAAAATAGAGTTCATTGGTGATCCAGTTTTTAATAGATAAAGGCAAAATCTCACTGGATTAAGGTCAAATGGAAACAAGAGGAGAAAGTGAGATTAGATGTCTCCAGTGGATTTTTGATGTAAAAGAATGAAGAGAGAGTGGGTGGAAGTTGAAAGGGAAAATGGACACAGGAGATGGGGAGAACTGTAGATTGAATAAAATGAGTGGTGCAAGAGATAGAAAAGAATTTCCTGGACAGTGCCCTTGACAGGACAGTATGTGATTCAATCCAGCAGACAAATGGAAGGCTGGCCCTTGCATAGGAGTAAGGACAATTCTTCCATAGTAATAGAGAAAAGGAAAAATGTAAAGCAGTTTGAAATGAGAGGAAAAAAATGAGATAAGCTTGTCTATTTTACCATTTTCTCTGTGAACTGGAAAGCAAGGTCATAGCTGAGAAT
The DNA here is from genome assembly GCF_045843805.1 of Urocitellus parryii. Classification (NCBI taxonomy): domain Eukaryota; kingdom Metazoa; phylum Chordata; class Mammalia; order Rodentia; family Sciuridae; genus Urocitellus; species Urocitellus parryii. The sequence goes on along the minus strand of NC_135537.1, from coordinate 86,706,383 downwards.
GAACATGGTGAGAGGAGAAATTATAAGTTACACATTATTTTAGGTGACAGAGAGACTGGATGGAATATAAGACAATCAGGCACTAAGAACACAATTGAGATTAGAGATCATAAATGTCAAGTAAGTTCAGAAGGCATTGTGTGTATGTATGTATGTGTTTGTGTTACTCTAGCTTCATTCTGTGCAAGTATACATGGCAGAATGTACATAGTAGGATTTAACCAGGTCAGTTGTTTTGTCATTTGGTAGGATGAATTCAAAGAATTTTAAGGCCCCTAGTATTTATCTGAAAGAGTTGAAAGCTTATTCACAAAAAATTCACACATTTATAGAAGCTTTATTAAGAATTTACAAAACTTGAAAGCAAACAAGTCCTCCAGTATATGAATGAATAAATAAACTGTTATACATCCAGACAAGAGGATATTATTCACCACTTTAAGAAAAAAACTATCAAGCCACTAAAAATGCATGGAAGAAACTTAAATGTGTATTACTCATGATAGAAGCCAATCTGAAAAAGTTTCCGACCATATGATTTCAGTAGGCAAAATTGTGGTAATATTAAAAAGATCAGTGGTTACAAGGAGATGGAGAATAGGCATGACAAATTCCACTATTCTTCTTATTTATAAAGCATCAATAAAAATGTGCTACACGTATTATTGATCTACTATAGATTTGTTTTTAATATTTTTTTTCTAAGACAGTTTGAAAGCCATTGTTATAATTTCATGAGGGTGACATCATTTTATCATCTCTGAGTATGAGTTTCTTTTATATAAACTTAAAAATATCCTTATATGGATCTCTTTCAAACTTCAGTGGCCATTTGTTCATATTCATATCTATGTGTTGATAATATGTGTTTTATGATTGATAAGCCTTTATGATATTTATTCTCAAATTTCCTATTTTTATTTTGATACATATTTAAAAATGTGCTCTGATAAAGTAGCCCCATATATTCTAATTTATTTCTCCTGGTTAATTTTCTATTCTTTGTTTCCTATCCTTTGCATGTCTTTTATAAGATTTCAGTACCAGAACTTCAGCCTTAATCCAAGTTTGTTTGGGGCTGTTGAAGCCAACATATAGATCCTCTGATTTAAGGAAATTGAATATAAAATCACTTTTCTATGATCTGTTGGAATATATATTTCTGTAGGCATAGTTAAAATTATTTTTCTATAGTGTGTTAATTTGTACCAGCTTCTTATTTACTCTACATAATACCTTTAAAAATCCCTTTAGAATTTTAAAATTTTTATAGGGAGAAAGAAATAAAATCATTTTGTTCAGAATTTTGCATACTATGCGTAAGATGTTAATAAATAGACTTCTTGTGATACACTTTATTTTCCTATAAGACAGTCATGAAATTTATTAGCAATTAAAAATTCTGGGAAGTCCTGTAGTAGAGAAATCTGACCAAAATCAACAAAACTTTTTCTAAATATACTTGATATCAAATATACTAACCCCCTGTTTCTTTTTTCTTTAACATCTATGAACATTTCATTGAACAAATATTATTCAGAATAGGTTGAAAAATACTGTCCTCTCTATAAATGAGTTAAAAATATGTTATATTTCTTGTACTTTACTAGTCTTGTTGAGAAATTCAATTCCAAAACCAACATGATGGAGACTTGGGCCTACTTTTTCTTCTAGTAGGCGCAGAGTATCTAGGCTAATGCCTAGGTCTTTGATCCACTTTGAGTTTTGTGAAGGGTGAGAGATAGGGGTTAAATTTTATTTTGCTACATATGTCTTTCCAGTTTGTTTAGCACAATTTGTTGAAGAGGATATCTTTTCTCTGGTGTATATTTATGGCACCTTTGTCTACTATGAGATAACTGTATTTATGTGGGTATGACTCTGTGTCTTCTATTCAGTACCATTGGTATACATGTCTGTTTTGGTGCCAATTCTATGCCACTTTTGTTACTATAGCTCTGTAATATAATTTAAATTCTGGTATTGTGATGCCTCCCACTTCACTTTTCTCACTGAAGATTGCTTTGGCTATTCTGGACCTCTTATTTTTCCAAATGAATTGCATGAATGACTTTTCCATTTCTATGAAGAACATCATTGAAAACTTGATAGGAATTGCATTAAATATGTATAGTGCTTTTGACAGTATGGACATATTGTCAGTATGAATTCTCCCTATCCAAAGCATCAGACATATTTCCATCTTCTAATATTTTCTTTAATTTCTTTCTTTAGAGTTCTATAGTTTTCCTTGTAGAGGTCTTTTACCTCTTTTGTTAGATTGATTCCCCATTTTTTTAGGCTATTGTAAATGGCTAGTTTTCCTTATTTCTCTTTCAGTTGATTCATCACTGATACATAGGAATGCAATTGATTCATGGGTGTGAATTTTATATCCTGCTACTTTGCTGAATTCATTTCTATGTTTGTTAAATTTATATGGCTATAGAGTGCTTGGCACAAGGCCCTGGGTTCAATTCCCAGCACCACACATACAAAAAGAAAACACACACATACACACACACACACACACACACACACACACACACTAAGCTTGTGTGTATTTGAGATAGGAAACATTAACTCAGAAATGCATAAAAATCTGTTTAGGGCCACACAAAAAGAAGAGCTGAGAAATCTTAGTCTAGCTGTCTGTTCCCAAATAAAATACCTAAAATTTAAAGATTTAAAAGTTCCATAGCTGTTTTCCAGGAGAAAGGAACAAATATAATTTGGACTCCCAATCAAGTACTTCTTTTTTCTTGCAGTTTTTCTACTGAGTTTTTATCCCCATGGCTGTACTTAGTCATATTGGGGCCTGAGGCAAAAGGAAACATCAGCAACACTAATCCTGTCTTCACTTAAAATTGTGATATTTTGTTCATCAAGATTTATTTGCATAAATTTTTATTTAAAAAAATACTGATTAAAATATTATGTACTGCTGCGACCCCTCGCCAGCAAAGGAAACACGACACAAGATTCTTCCTTCAGCAGTTTATTCAGGCCCTTGTTTTGACATGTCTTTTAGCTTGTTTCTCTCTCTACTACTACTACTACTACTCCTCCTACTACTCCTACTGCCACTACTACTACTCCTGTGTGCCCCAGCCTTAATAAAGCAGATAAAGCCCCAATGCACAACTGCCACGTGGACTTTTCTCATAGGGTGCCAAGTCACAGCGTGCCAACTCATTCTGATAAGGAGTTGTTTGTCACAGACTACAGCGGAGCCAGCGCCATCTTGTAATGGCGGCCACAGTACACAGAAACGGCTCACCAGAGTTCCCCCTTTTGTTTTCTTAAAACAATACAGGCGAGAGTAGAGGTCCTATCCCACTGTGCAGAAGTGGCTGCATAGTACGGTTCAGTCCTAAGGAGGGCCCTTCCCCAGATCTGGCTCCATATCAGCCGACGCCTTTTTTTGTAGGGCGGGACGTGGACGTCAAACCCGCATGCAATAGGACATGCTCTCCTTGAGGTCCACTTCAAGGATCACTCAAGTGCAGTGCCTTGCCTCGCATCCTGTATCGTGATGATGGTAGACAAAGGGGGACAGCTGAGGCTGTCTTCGTAGTGCAGACAAAATTAAGTTGGCAACACCCCAAGAGAAAGGCACGGACAGTAGAGAGGGGGAGAAATTCGGTTGTAACATCTGCCATTGTTAGATAAAGGTCAAGATGTTCCCGTGGAGCACATATGTCATGGCCTTGTGAGCTGGCCACCTTGACATGCAGAACAAGGAATTGGGGGCTGGGCCCCAGGGGCCAGGGAAGGCCTGCTTCCAGTAAGTCAACCTCTCTTGCATGTCAAGGGGAATCAAGTAGCCCCTGTCTTAGGTCGTCCACCGCCCCTGCACTGCTTACCCGTCTCTGGGGAGGCCCCATTCCCCTGTCTTAGGTTGCAGTGCAAGCGTGGAAGTTGCCCGTCACTGGGTACTACAAGATCAGCTCAGAGTGTTGTGGCCAACAGGACATTGTTATGGTAACCACCTCCATAAACAGGACCCATGACCATCACCATCAAATGGCAGGTGTAGTTGGACTGTAAGATTAGCTAGCAAAGATCCTAGTGCAGAAAGGCAGGGAGGAGAGGTATGCACAAAGCAAAGATATGGTAGAAGTTCCAGCATTAGAAGAGTGACAAAAGAAGGACATGTCGATCCCAGTGCAATGTTATAATAACTTGGGGTGCAACGACCATGTCAAAGGTTTACTGTTTAAGATGCGCAAGCCAGACTTGAGGTGAGTTGCCATTTTCTAAAGCAGCAAGAGCTTGGACGAGCATTGCCTTATCTCGAGCATTGCGAGCCTTGAGACGACAGAGAAGCCACAAACAAAGAATCACACCAAAGCAACACATAGTACCAAAAATGCTTACTCCCACCCACTCCTTAAAAAAGGAAAAGGCAGATGACAACCAATTGGTAAATTGACCCAAGGACACTGGATCGACACGGGTGCTATTCAAAACAGCAATCTGAGTTAGTTGAGACTGGATCAAGTTTTCTGCTTCCATGGACCAGGTTCCGGATAGATACTCCCCGATGATGAGTGAGGCATTTCTGGAATCATAAAATCTGACAGAGGTTATACATAAATGTGCACGTTGATCAATACAACCCAAATGTACTAGGTCAGACAATTCCTCAACTTGAGCTTGAAGCAGATCTATTCTTTGATTAGCAGCCAAAATCCCAGATAAAATGTGTTGATTTGGGCTGGGGATGTGGCTCAAGCGGTATCGCACTCGCCTGGCATGGTGTGGCCCGGGTTCGATCCTCAGCACCACATACCAACAAAGATGTTGGGTCCGCCGAGAACTAAAAGATAAATATTAAAAATTCTCTCTCTCTCTCTCCTCTCTCACTCTCTCTTTAAAAAAAAAAAAAAAGAGAAACCATCTTGAAAAAAAAATAAAAATTAAAAAAAAAATGTGTTGATTAATTCTACTTTGAGATTCAAGTATGGTGGATGTTTGTTGAATAACCTGATTAATAGTGGCAGCAGTTTGTACCTGGCTGGCCATGGCTACTCCAGCTGTAACTGCTGCAGCAGCAAGGGCTGCATTAGTTAATGGCCCACCTATTTCCCTACAGACTTTCATCCAGGCCTCTATGCCTTTTTTTTATAAGGAGTAATAGCTGCTTTACATTCTTTAGTACATTGTTCAAAAACAAGTTGTTTAATCAGGGGCATTGCTCTATAGGGGTCACCAAAGATTTTTTCCTGCGGCGTCCACCATCCTAGCAACAGAGTCTGAGAAAGGTTCTGTGGGGCCTTGTATAATTTTTGTCAGGTTGCCAGATACTCCTCCTCTATTTGGGAGGGACTTCCATGCACGGATACAAATGTTATTAATCTGATCATATACTTCAGGAGGATATCCCGTTTGTTGGTTGGCAAACCTGCCCTGCCCCAAAAGCATATCTTTATCCCAGGTGGGTGGCCCGTCTCATGATTTTGGGCAGCTTGTTCTATCGCGCCCTCTAGCATGAATGCTCTCCAATCTAGATATTTTCCGGGAGAGACACAGGCTCAGACTAAGCCAGCCCAATCCGAAGGGGTCATGCAGAATCTAGTCAGTCCTTCCACCTGAGTAAGGGTGAAAGCAGCATCTATGCCATAAGTACGGACAGATTCTGCCAAGGTTTTAATTATTTTAAAATCTAAAGGCTCATGATAACTTCCCCTGTTATTGTCCTGAAACACCGGGTACACAAGTCCCATATCTGTATTAACTGTCCTCCAAACTTGAGTATGAAAAGATCTCCCGGAACTTTGGCCTCCCCCCACATATGGGGGTGGGGCAACAGGCATCATACTTTCTCCTAGATTTTCAACCTCCTCCTCCTCAGAATTCTGTTGACCGAGAGTAGATCCCTCCCACTTCTTACAGTAGGCTAGTGTGCCCTGTGTCTCCCTTTTCTTCTTTTTCATTTTTATCTTACGTAGTTGTTGCAACAATATATCAAAGTCCTCAGAACTCTCTGAGCCGCTTGTGTTCTCAGATGTTTTGAATTCAGTCAAGTCTGGATAGAGCCTGCTTCTATTTTTATTCTTACTCTCAACAGTCTCTGCCACTTCGCTATGTGACCCTTCAGATTTTTCCTCATGTAGCTGTTCAAGGACTGCCTGACCTTCACTCACAGCTTCTTGGCATTTACCATCTTTTATACATCCTCTAATTAACTTCCAAAGTAGTATAACACCACCCTTCAAGATACCCTGCTCACGAGCGAAATCCAGGTCCTTCCCTAATTTATCCCAGCTGGGAATCGTCAGACTCCCTGAAAAAACAAACCAAGGAGCCGCTATATCAGCTTCTCTTAAAAACATCTGCAATGTGCTCTGTTTCACTTTAAGTTCCTTAGAACGTAGTAACCTGTCCAAGGCCAGCAAAATTGGGCTTGAGGAGTTAACACCCATAATGTTTTCAAAACTATGAAGAAAGTGAAAGTAAAAAGCCCCGCTCTCTCTTTATCTACAGAGGAGTGTCCTATTTTATTATTTTTCCCCGCTCTCTCTTTATCAACAGAGGAGCTGCCCCGCTTTAATCGAGGATGCCACTCACCTGGGACTTATTGCAGCTCTCTATTTACAGAGGAGCTGCCCCGCTTTAATCGCGGATCCCACTTACCTGGGACTTCCTGGTGCACCACCCTGACTGCTGAAAGTTCTGGTTCCCGGGTTTCAGCACCACTTGTCGCGACCCCTTGCCCGCAAGGAAGACGCAACTCAGGAATCTTCTTTCAGCAGTTTATTCAGGCCCTTGTTTTGACATGTCTTTTAGCTTGTTTCTCTCCCTACTACTACTACTACTACTACTCCTACTACTCCTCCTACTGCCACTACTACTACTCCCATGTGCCCCAGCCTTAATAAAGCAGATAAAGCCCCAATGCACAACTGACACGTGGACTTTTCTCATAGGGTGCCAAGTCACAGCGTGCCAACTCATTCTGATAAGGAGTTGTTTGTCACAGACTACAGCGGAGCCAGCGCCATCTTGTAATGGCGGCCACAGTACACAGAAACGGCTCACCACAATGTACCTTGATTACTGAGGGATTTTTGCTGTTGTTGCACCTTATATTTTGTGCTCAAGAGAGAACCTCATTTGCCTCACTCTAGTCCCAACTCCAGTTATCCCTACAAGACAACATGAATCTCCAGTCTTAGAATATCCCAAAGCATTCTGCATTCCAAATTATAAAAACATGATGAATTAGTCAAATCTCCACCTCAAACCCTACTCTGGTGATTTACTATTCTTTGCCTTTTTATTTCTGGGAATAACAGAATGTTTCTTCAAGTCTGGTATATATTAATTTACAAATACCATATAACTGAAATTTTAGTTAAGTTAGAATTAACCCATATCTTTCATTGAACAATTCCCATATGCAAGGAATAAACTTGGGGATGAGATTATATCTCCTATTACCATTCTACCACACTATGAAAATACAATTCAGTAATTCAGTGAACTCTAATATAGCATTTTCCAAAGTGTCTTTCATAAAGAGAATGTTAATGGTTTGAGGGGAAGAAAAGTAATAAGAATAAGAAGACAAAGAAGAAGAAAAAGAAGATGGTTAGACAAATATCTGAAGGAAATTAGAGGTGTTTTATACCAGGACTTCTCAGTCTTTAACGTGCTAATTATCTTCAGGAATATTAAAAAACATAGATGTTTCTTAACATACTAATCACAGAATCTTTATAGTCATCTGATACACGTGAACTTTTGCATAGACCATATGTTGTGGCATGACTATTTCACAGATAATCTTTGCAAAGTGTGTCCAACAGACTAGTCAAGCTTGGACTTCATTTTATAGAAAATGTTTTTCACACAAATATAATTTAGTGTTCCATTATACTATTTTGTTCTTAAGTAATGTTTCACTAATCCCAAAGCCCAGCTAGGACTCTTCTTGTACATGGGAAAAATATTGAAAATTAATCAAGTATTTTTCCAAGTGGCAATTTATAAGAGTAGATTTTTTTTCTGGTCAACATATTCTCTTTTCAGTTGATTTTTTTTCTTTTTGTGAATTTCAACCAGCTGTTACCCACTTAATAATAGAGATTCTTCTAATCACTTAGATTTGGCACGGATCTCTGTTTATCCCAGTTGTCTCTGGTAACTTTGACATGTTCACTTCAAAAGAAGTTTGAAAATTGATATATGCTTCCTTATAATAACTCTATTTTGTCCTACATACAATGTACTCCTTTTCATTTGACCTGAGACCAGTAAAAGCTCTCACTTTTCCTTCTTAAAGCTTTCTTTTCCTTACTAGGAGATGCTGACCAAAATAATTTCTTGTTCCTAATATGCAATTAATAATTTAAAAAATACTCATCTGCTGAAAATTTAACATGGAATCTAAACCTGTTATTCCTAAATATTAATTTGAATATTTAGATAGATTTTTTTAATCAGATGTGATAACAATGCTTTCACTTACAGAAAGAGTTTGAATACTCAACCACAATTTAAAACCAGTGCCTGTAAACCTCTTTCCATCTCTTTTGTTTTAAGTGTGGACACTCTCATAACAAATCAAGGTATGTAATGATACACCATCTTTCAATACTATCCAAACAAAACACCCATCACCTAAGTTGATTTTAGGTTTTCATGAATTAGTTTGCAAATCTAAACATCCCATCTATAGTTAATTCATTTATTCAGCCATATGCTTGGACCCTATTGGCTTAGAAAGGAATTTGCTCATCTTTAATAGCATCTTTTACAGCATTGTTTTAGGAGTTTGCGTTTTTCAAAATGATATAGGCAATCGTTGTTTATAAAATATTATGATGGCACAGAGTCTGTAGCAACTAAATACATCCCAGTGTTTGCTGCAAAGCATGAGGAGACAGTGACACAGCTCATTTCCTCAGCCGAGCTCTCTTTGCTGCCTTGTACAACACTTATTTCAAAGCACGCCACAGCTTAGAACTGTCGTGATCCCCATTAATATAAAATCATTGACCCCTGCTCCCGTTGGTGCGACTAAATTACATTCTGCTGCTGAGCGGCAGCCGCACATGGAGCCAGCGCTTTTAGTCATCTCCAGGTGCCTTGATGCCAGCGCAGCCCCTCCTACGCCCAGGGTTTGCCTTTAATGATGATTAGGCACCTTCAAAGATCTAGGAGGACCCACTCCCAGGATGGAAGCCTTTCTAATGGCATCTGCGCTTATCGTAGGCAGTAATTTAGTATCTCAGAGGAGACTGCAGAGAGATTCATTTCTCGCCTCTAAGAAATTGTAGAATGTGTGGTTTTGTGATTGGCTTTTTTCCCCCTCTCTCTCCACCAGCACAAATTCAAGAGCATTATGCCTAACAATGTCATGTTTTTATGAAGCCTAGAAGTATGAATACCATGAAAAAATTCCAAATTATGGCAGGTGGGGAAATTACTCTTTATATTATTTTTATGTTATGTGCTGTTAACAAGATTAAACTCATTCACAGGAAATTCACTTTTGTAGTTCAGCTGGTGGAATTTCTTTCCCAAAGGATTGGTCATCCACCCTGCATATGGTCTGTTTTCTTACTTGTGGGGTCTCCCTTCACATCAGCTCCTGGCCCTGCACCCTGGATTTTGAAGGTGAGGTTGTCAGGATGTGAACTGTCCTCTACTATATAGAGTTTTCAGAAATGTTCTCTTCATGGCTACATCACTCATTCTTGCCTTAGTTTAGAAGGGAGAATGTCAGTGAGTTAGGTAGTGAAGGCTAGTAAATAGTGAACATAAAAAACACGGGAACTTTAGGTAGGCAGACATAAGGAAAATTCCTTCCTTACATAAACTGCATAAAATTGAAAAAAGTAATTAAAGATCACTCACACATATGGTAGTAAAACAAGTGTGATTATGTGAATGTATATACATATATTCACACAATTATTTGCAGTATGTTTAGGTAAGTTCTGTACAGAGAAACTTAATAAAAAGCTTGGAAATAATTTATCAGCATGAAATCTGGTGTTTGGAGTATTATGTGTGGAAACATGGGATGTTTTTGTCTGATGAGGGGAGGAATATATGTAGCAAAGTAAAAACAATGAGTTTAATCCAGGAAAATTTGAACTCTTAGGAGTCACTTGGTTTCATTTCTGTTTCATTTTTCAGCAGTGAGGCCAAATCATGGTATTTTCTCAATGGAGGAAATGTCAACACTTAAATTTTAGTTTTAAAATATATCTTGGTAGGAAGCTGTGTGTGCTTTCACTCAGCCCACATGCACTTTGAAACCAGTCAACAGTGTAAAATGGGACAGAGTTTAATCAATAGTGTGCTGGTCACACTGACTGTGTGTGGAGACTTTGCCTGAATTTTCTACTCTATGATTCCTATCAGAAAAAGCAAATTAAGTTTTATTGCCTTAGGGAGTATCTACAAAGAGTTCTTAGTAAATGGAGAGAGGTTAAATGGACTACACTATTTAATTACAAAATGTATAAGTACTGTTTGTTGATAAAAATCCATTTTCAATAAAAAAATCACAAAAGCAAACAATAAGGGAAACATGAAATTTATTAGAGTTACATTTATAAATAAATATGATTGGTGTAAATAGAAGTTACTTTTTTCATTATATTTCTTAAAAGACTTGTTTTTGAATTCTGAAATTATGTTTTCCCTGAGGTTTAATTGAGTTTCATGAAATTCAGTATCTGGATGAACAACTTGCTTCTGAAAGCTGATACCCAAACAGAGGGCTTTCTTTCCAGAAGGGTGTACTAACCCCAGTCACACGTCTGCTAATTTGGCCTTTCTCTTAATCTCTGAAGAACTTGCTGAACAGAAGTGAAACTATGCACATGCTAATGGCTTGCACTCTGCAAACTCCCCTCTCTCCCTGAGAGTGTCTGGTGTGCAAAGCTGAGCTGGAACAAAGATACACTAATTATTCCCCATTAATTTGTCTGCTTGAATGGTCCTAAATACCAGAGTGATTAATTAGCGCAAGGCAGCCAGGGCAGGATGTCACACCCTTCTCTGCATTTAAGTGTCAGCAAGGTTGTGCTCAAGTGTTGACAACAGCATAGCTTTAATTTTCTCCAAGAAGAAAAGTTTAGTCAGTACAATTAATTTGAGCTTGGCTGGCTTGCAGGAATAAATGTAACATGTGGAATGATATTACTGCTGTATAGGCTTTTTCTCCCCATTTTTTGCCTCCTTAGGGTACAGTAAAATTTTTTGGCAACTGAGTTATTGAACAGTGTATTTCTATAATTGTTTCAATTTGGCTTAATTACTTTTGTGCATTTTGCAGCAAAAATCACTGATTATAAAATAGTTAGAAATTATTATTCATAATAGGCTGAGATGGATATAGATGAATGCATAGATAAAAATCGCAGATGAAGAATAATATCAAAATTTGATTTTCTTTTAACAAAATGCCACTTGCATTCATAAATCAAAATGCACACCAGTATTATCAAGAATAATTTGAGATCACTTAACTTCTCAAAAATATAAATCTATTTATTAAAATATATGTAGTTAAAAACTTGCTTATGTGGTCTAATTTTTTTTAGGCAGGTTTTGATGAGATTTTTAATCCTAATCAACAACATTTTTCCTAGGCTAATTGTACCACTAGTAACATATGCAAATCAGTTGGAAATAATAATAACATAATAGGTGATGTTTAGCATTCTCATTGTATCCCTTTCTATCTTGGCAATTTTATTTGTCAGTGTTTTCTTTAAAAAGATTAACTCTGTTTTAAAACAATTGCATACTGTTTAGAGAAATAAAATGAATCAAATAAAGTTGCTGCTGCTTATATAATTTTCCCCATTTTTAAGATTGAACTACAAACATGACTCTGGAACAGAAACATAATGCTATATAATTAAGCAGCTGTGTGTTCAGTTTGTTTTATTTCTTTGCTATTACTTAAATTTTAAATAAATTTATTTTACTATGGACATGCCAGTTTGTTTCGTTTTGTCTTTACTTGATGGAAAGTGAAAAAAAAAATTAGAGAGTGCACGTAACCGTAGCAGCATGGATGTGTTCATCATTCCTTTCCCAGTCTTCCTCAAGCTTTATACAAACCCAAAAGGCTATTCAACAGCAGGGGTGTGAGCACCCAGGGAGGGAAGGGGTCACCTCTCCCATCCCTCCCTGTATCTCATTGTTCATCACTTGTCATGTATTTCCCACACCCCATCGCCAGTCACACTGTGCCTCCACCCGGCTGCCAGTTCCATGACCCCTGGGGTATTATTCTCTCCTTCTCCACTGTCTACAGTTGTGTTTTGTTTTAGTTTTTCCCAGACTGTGGACACTATAAGATTGTCACTCTGGCAGTTTAAGGTGGTAGAAAATATTTGTTGGAATAACTAAGAGTGAAATGAAAGTTCCTCAGAATAATGTTCCAGTGCTCCCACTGCATCTTCTTGTCCTATCTCCATGTTTTCACCTAGAATTTCTACACAAGTTTTCATGGTATTCATTAACTTTTTATTGAAGTAGCATGTATAGTGGAACAAAATCCCTGGCTGCAATCTCAGTTTTACTCTTTAATAAATTTTCAATTTTAGGCAAAACCAGACAAAACAAAACAAGAAACACTTAACATTTCAAGCCTCTTCTGCACAATAGGATTATGAATATCTGCTCCACTTAAATACACATAAAATAGCAAATATAGGTTCTCATCCACTTTGCTTAACAGTTTGTTACTGTAGGTAAAACACAGGTAATTATGTTTTCTTGTAACTTCACAGTTTATAAATTATTTGTCATAGCTACAGCGAAACATAAGACTAGAGGTAATGTTTATTCTGAATTAAAATGGTATAATTTTTTTAAGGATTTTTCTATTTTCCTCTGCCTCAAGAACAATAAATTTGGAAGAATTTGGAATAGGTCTCTTTGTAGTAGAGGAAGAAGTGCTTTCACAGAAATGTTTCACTTTGATTTTGAGACATGTTTTTCTTTGAAGTGAGAAGAACTACTAAAAAGCTATAATAGTGAAAGCTAAACACCATCAGTTCCCCTCCTCCTTTTCTTTATGTGCTACTTCCTAGATCAAATGATGGACTCTAGTTCCCCTATTTGAATCATGTTCAGATGTAGTGACTTGCTTTTTCCTATAGAATATATCAAAGTGATACCTGGGATTTTCATGATGAGTTCATACTGAACCTTACAGTTTCACCCTGGATCTCTTGATATTCTTGCATTATGAACCTGTAAGAAGGTTATAAGAACCTGTAAGAAGCCTGAGCTATAGAAAAATATCCCATGTAGATGCTCTGGTCTGTTCCCTAGCTGAGCACCCATGTAATATCCAATATGCAGTCCCCACTATTTTGGATGTCCAGCCCAACCAAACCTTCAGATGACTCTAGCCATCATTTATTTGTGACCCTGTGCAAAACTTCTAGTGAAAATACCCAGCTGAGTGCAGCCAATTGACAGAAATGTGAGAGGTAATAGTGGTGTTATTTTAAGTTACTATGACTGGATGGTTTATTAGAGAGACTAATCGATTTTAAAAAACCTACACATTAGTGTGATTTAAACCCTTTGCATCACAGTAGAAAACCAGGACACTATTCACTGTGAAAGTCAGCTAGAACTTTTAATAATTGAAAGATAAATTGTATTTGTTTGTATCAACTATCTTCATCTATTCATTCATACATCTATTGCTTGACTGCCAAGAACTAGAATTTTTTTGTATTCATTGAAAAATGTTTATAAGCAAAGTTTTAGTTTTCCAATATATATTGATTTATATATATGCATTATCAGCATTTTTTTTTTCTTTTTTCTTTTTTTTTTTTTTTTTTGGATCAGGGATTAAACCCAGGGGAGCTTAACCAATGAGCCACATCCCCAGCCCTTTATTTTTTGCTTCTTATTTTGAGACAGGGTATTGCTAAGTTGCTCAGGCCCTTGCTAAATTGCTGAGGCTGACTTTGAATTTGTGATCCTCCTGCTTCAGTTTCTTGAGTCAGCATCTTGCTCACTCATCACATATTCACTGTTCCTAATCTCTAGTAATCACTATTCTACATTCAGGTTGGCTTAGTTTTCACAACTGGGAGAATACATGTAATATTTGTTTCTTCAGTGTCTGGCTTATTTCACTTAACCTAATGTCCTCCAGTTCCATACATTTTGCTGCAAATGCAGGGTTCATTTTTCTTTATGGTTAAATAATATTCCACTGTGTATATGTACCACTTTTTTCATCCATTCATCTGTTATTGGGTACCTAGGCTACTCTTTGTCTTCTCTTTTGTGAATAGTGTTGCAAGTATATGGCATACATATATCTCTTTGTTATGCTGATTCATTTCCTTTGAATGTATACCCTGAATTGGGATAGCTGGATCATGGTATGTCATGTTTTTTTGAGGGACCTACATACTGTGCTTCATAATGGTTATACTAATTTACACTTCCACTAACAGTGTATAAGAATTCCCCTTTCTCCACATCTTTGCAGGATTTACTATTATTTATTTATTTATTTGATTATAGCTATTCTAAATGGGGTGGGAGGCTATCTTATTGTAGTTTTGATTTGCATTTACCCAAAGGCTAAAAATGGGATAATGGCATCTATTTTCCCAACAGTACTTTAGTTAAATTATATTAATACTTGTGGCATTAATCTTGATTTTTAAGAAAAATCAGTGTCAATGCCATTTTATGTGCTATATGACATCGGTCACAAAAATCACATCTTTCAAGATAGAGATAGATGAAAACAGTTTAACTTATGACCTTAATATGGACTTTTAGAAAATATGCATTTTTCCTTTTGCTTCTTTTCCTTGGCCTTCTTGAGAGTCTCTGCTACTCACTGAGTAACTTTTGTAAGCTGTTCATTATTGAATCTTACAGTGCAAAACTCAGAGTGGAAATAGTTTATCAGAACATCCTGTGCAACTTCTAAATGGAAGTGGCATAGGAGTGAAGTGTTTAATTAGAGACCCACCAGATTGTAATATCTGAAACAAAAGAACATATTTTCCTCTGCCAACTTCTTTTTGATGAGAAAGAAGGTGATTTTTCCGTGGAGAAGGAGGTGATCTTTACTTGGACTTTGAACCTCTAGAGCTGTGAGCTAAATAAATCTATCTTCTTTGTAAATTAGGGAAAAAGAAAACAAAAGAAAGGAGAAAGGAAAGGGAAGAGAAGGAAGAAAGAGAAAGAAAAGGAAGGAAGGAAGGTAGGAAGGAAGGAAGGAAGGAAAGAAAGGCTTAGTGGAGCTCATCCTATGCTGACAGAATTTCTGAAAAGTATGTAGAATTGTTTGAAGAATAACCAGGCACATCTCTTGAGTACTCACTGATATTCAGAATTCCATCCTCTTTCTCTCAAAAATTTAACATCATTATAGTGTAAAGGAGAGTGTAGCCTACAAAATGAAAGAATTTCATTAATCCAACAGAGGGTGCTATGGTTTGGATATTGTTTGTCCTGTAAAGATTCATGTATAGGGAGCTTGGTCCTCAGGATGGCAATGTTGAGGGATGAGAACTAAGAGGTGGGGCCTAGTGGGAGTGCCTTAGGTCAATTGGGGCAAGCCCTCAAAGGAATTGTGGGATGGCAATCTCTCTTCGACTTCCTATTCAACGTGTGATTTATTCTTCCCATGTGAATTCTTCCCATTTTGACATCTACCATCACTAACATCCTCCTCAAAACCCAAACCAATGAAGGTTCCCAATCTTGGACTTTGAACCTCTAGAGCTCTGAGCTAAATAAATCTATCTTCTTTGTAACTTGGTTTGCTTAAGAAACAGAAAGTGGCCTTAAACAAAGGTAATTATGAAATGTACTTATTTTAATCTACCTATTGAAAAACTCTCTGAATCCATGTTTAAATGCTTATTATTATATTGAAAATAGTGTTTGTGAATCCTAACTCACCCCCTGTAGTATCTAAAGGTACAGTTGTAGTTTCTTTAGTAGCAGAGACTCTCAAATATCAGTTCAGCATTGGATGCTAGGCAGTTAAATTGAAACCACCTGAAGAGTCCTAAAAATATGGACTTCTAGACCCACCTTTCAGAGATAGGGCATTCGAGACTATGCTTGTTCTCATCAACCATCAGATGTGGCTGTCCCAAGCTTCATTCCTACATGTTCTGTGAGAGGAATATTTTTTCCTAGAGATTCACAAATGTTCATATCCATATTACAGTCCTAGAGATGTTTAACTTTGCTTAATCTAGTATTCCCAAATCGACTAGACCTTTAAAACATTTTTTAACATAGCATTCTACTGAACGCACTTTGATAAACAGGGATTTAGAAGGATGCTGAGGTGTTTCTTTCATAAAAATTAAGCAAAACAAAATTGCCTTGCTTTTGGCAAAATTTGTGTTTTTATTTCTACTCATGTAATATTTCCTGAGAGATTAACATTTTCTTTTGTTATCCAGTTTCTTACTATCTGCTATTAACCTGTTTTCTGATAACGTTTGCAAATGAGAAAATACTGTAAAATTATATGCACACCTAATATGCTCAGCTTTTTCCAAAGAACATAAGTACTATTCATTACTTCAAATGTCTGATTCTGAGAATTTATAAAAATACAATCAAAATATCTTGCTACAAAATTGTACACTAAGACAAGGACCATATTCTGGCTTGCATTATATTTACTTATGGTCATGAATTTTCCCTCATTGGATACCAAGCTACTTAAGGACAAAAAATACCTTGCTTATGTTGCCATGCTGAAAAGACTTTGTTGAATCCTGTTGATTCCTGAAAACTGGGCTGTCATGAATTGTGCTAGCAATATATATGTATTTCTTTTCAGTGATCTGATTCATATACTTCAGCAGTTTGCTGACTTTATCAAGCTTGTGTGTGTGTGTGTGTGTGTGTGTGTGTGTGTGTGTGTTTAAAGAAGACTAGCATTTTATCTTCAGTTTGTATATTGGAAACATTAGTAACCAACTCATCAGCCACTTCAGCACAGAAACCCAATCTATCATATCTTTAATAAACTCCTTGAGGACAAGGATTGTGTTTTACTTCTTTCTGTTTCTCATTAGACTTACAATACTCTTTTGCACAAAAGTGTTCAAGAAGCAGTGTGGAGGGACTATAAATAACCAAAAGGAAAACATGTTGAACAACCTATGGGTATTATGATTTCCTCTATTAATGTTTTTCTAAAAATCAAAATCCTGGATTCAATGTTTGTAGCAATATATCTGCTAACCTTGGTTGCTTTATGCACTAAAAGGATTTTCTGTTTTCTTTCTCTGTCTCTTGCTCTTATTCCTGCTCATATTAAAGCTCTGAATATTCAGCTTGCACAGTTAAAAGTTAAATTTCAGAGATAATGAATTTCAAAGTGGGTGTTTTATTAACTGCAGTAATAAACAAGTGAGAGTTGCATTACACTGTGACAAAAGTTCTTCAGTTTCTATGGGCCCTTGTGTTCGCAGATGAAGAGCCAAATGGAAATGTTCAATAAAAGATGTGTGAGACTGCACAATAGAACAGTCCTTACATTTTACATCAAGCTACGTCAGGGTCACGGGAGGTGTTTTATTAGCACAGTCAACAATAATATCGTGATTTTTATTAGGAGGAAAAGATAGTGAGAGACTACTAATTATTTTTCAGCCTGAGGGGCATTTTTTCTTGAAATGACTGTTAATTCGATCATTGTCGTGCAGTTCACAGATTTACTTGAACTTATTTCATTGTGACACATGGTTAAGAACCAGACTAAGATTGTTGCTTTATTAATGGTTTTCAGTAAATGTATTCAAAAGTGCTAACTGTGTGGGTGTATGGATGATATTGATAGCACTTGGAAGGTTGAATCCTTTTGGAAGTAGCTAGCCTGAAGCCCTTTTCACTTGATATTTTCTTTGTTCATGCAGTGAGATGTTAAGCCTACAAGAATGAAATAAAATCCCAGTGAAATAAGAATGGTGTTGTCTCAGATATTACCAAAGTGGCTTTTCTAGAAATGTTTCCTTTCTTGCTCTCCCCTCCCCCCAAGCAGGGCAAGCTCAAGACATGAGAAAAAGCCAGTGATTTTTAAAAAACACTTTCTTTAGCATGATCAACAAAATACTGACAAATGTTTTTGTCATTAAATATAATAGAATAAGCATAAACTACTATCACACTAGCAATTCTTGCTGTTATGTTTTTAAAACTAATTTACTATAACTTTTAATCTGAACACATTCTACTTAACTCTAAAGAGAATCTTAAGCTTGTTGTGACCTGGTTAATTTTTATTTTATCTATCATTTGTACAAATGCCATTAATCAGATAAAAAGTCTACAAAAGCTTCTCCAACCTCGATACTTAAGAGCATCCACATAAGACACATTTTTAATGGTGAAAGAATTCTTCAGAAAGGATAAAAGTTTAACAAGTAGAAGGACAGAACCCATAATTTATCCTGCAGAGTTCTCTATTTAATTTAAAATCTTCTGTTTTCAATTATTTAATGAATTTGGAAAAAATTGAATTGGACTTAAAAATTGGCAGCTTTTTAAACATAAACATATTAATTTGAGATAAAGTTCTGTTTTTTAAGATAACAAACTTTTTAAATGAGATAACTAGTATAAAAATTATTTGTAATTTATAAAGTTTATCAATATTCTACCATTACTAAATGAACTGTAACCCTATATATTGGACATAGATACCAGTCAGTATCTTTAGATTATATATTTAAAAATGATGAAAAATAATAACTACAGAAAATTTGGCACATATCACCCACACAACAGGATAATTTGATAAAAGGTACAATGAGTAGAGGCCAGTGAAGTCTGAATTCCTATCATTTTTAACTTTTGGCAAATATACATAATTCACATTTTCAAAAATATCTTCAGTGTTAAAACTGCTTGATACAGCTGCTCTTAATTCTTAATGGGAATTGGATTCAACAAAAAATGAATTGAAACTTGTATTTAATCTTGCTACAAATGACAGACGAAATATACCACATCATCCCAATATTACTGGCCAAAAATAATTTAAATATTATGATGAAATAATTCTAATTAGGGCTTGGGTTTTAGTTCAGCAGTAGAGAGTTTGCCTTGTACATGTGGGGCACTGGGCACATAAAAACAAATAAATAAAAATAAAGGTATTGTGCCTACCTACAACTATTTTTTTTTTTTAAATTCTAATTATACTTTGCCCCTCTCTGTGGAGAAAACAACTTTTTCCCTCCAAGTATGGTTAACATACTCTGATTGGTATGTAAACTTTTTAAAAATTATTTTTCTTAAATTGGAGATGTACCTGTATGAATAAGAAAAAAGTTTTCATACGTAGTACCCATGATTAAAATATACCTCTTTTAAAAGCATGCTAATAATGCTATTTTTCAATATGTGAAACTTCATCCTAAGAATTTATATAAACAATTACAGATATCTGGGGGCCTGCAGAGACCCTGTAAAATCATTGAATCCATTTGTCATATTGTCAGCAGCACTTGGGGGGAATTTTTGCTTGTTTTTTCATATGCTTTCCCACAAATGTCTTTCAAAAATCTAATAGCTCTGCATTGGGGCAATAGTCTATGGTCAAGACATTAATGATCTGTAAGCAATATTAGCCTTCTAGAGAAGGTAGACCTCTAGCAGTTTGGGTTTTCCAAGGACTCTGTACCTAGCAATAGGCCACATCTTGCCAGGAACAATTCCTAATACAATTCACATTGTTATTCCAAAAGAATTCTGTTTGGGGACATCTTGAAATCACTGTTATTTCTCAGAAATCTCACAACAAATCAGATATTAATGATTAAGTATTAAGGTCTGTCTGAACATTTAACTGAAGATATATTGATAAAGAAAACTCTGCATTGTACACACTAATTTATTGAACAAATAATTATAATTGAATCACTCCTCTTGGGTTGTATAAATGAAAAGGAACTTATCCCCTTGCTGATGCTGGCAAGTTCTTCACTATTCAGGGTCATTTGTCACCAAGAAGTCTGACTGTTCAAAAAAAAAAACTTAGTCTCTAAATGACATATAAATTAAGAAAAAAACAAAAGCAGAAACCAATCTTTGTATCAAAAAAATCATATATTCGGTGTTTCTCATAGATTGTTTCTTATACCTTTTCATTTAGTATATACACTTCAAATAACTTAGGAACAAATATAAATATTGTGAAAATTTTAACTTTTAATTTTCAATGAAGAATAATTTAAAGAAATTAACATTACCTAAAATGGATTTAGTTTTGATTTATATTTTATTATAACCATTTATGAATAAAATCCACAAACATTATCAATGCCATTTTATGCTTTTCTTCTTAAACACGTTTTATTCTCCTATGAGACTTGCAAGAACTAAAAGATAATCCTTTCCTGGCATCAAGTTGCAAAGTCTTATCTTGACTATCCAAAACAATAATAAAAATAATTGATAATAGTAGGTAACAAACAATAATTGACAAGTTAAAACTTTTACTTTTTTTAGGCTCTGTGCTTAGCAGCTTATGTGCATTGTCACATTGCATGACACAAACAATGAAAGACCAGAAATATGTTTTTTTTAATCCTAAAACTTGATTGCATTAAGTGTGCCAGTAATTAATATTTTGACTGGCATAGATTTTCTTGGAAATGAATACAAATGTAGGCAACATATACTAAGAAATTTTCTACTAAAAATTCACTTGGCCATTAATGCAATCTTCACCTTCAAGTGTTTTCTGCATGTGGACAAGAAGCAATGAGAGCAGCTTATGTATGTTACTCAAAGAAAGAAACTGATAGTCAATGAAGGCATGAGCATGAATTTTAACTACTCCAGAATGGTAGACAGAAAAGGGAAGTGGTGAAGTCCCAAAAAAGAGCCAGAATCTTCCTGGTGAAAATGTCAGATCACCAAGAACTGTATATAGCCGCCTGTATTCTAGGAGCATGTTCTCGAATTGCTGTCTCTATATTGAAATGTAAGTTGAGAAGTTTATGATAACACTTAAACTATGCTAAGAGTCAGCCTCTTTTTTTTTCTCTTTATGTATTACTTTGCTATCTCCCTGAAAGCTTTATTAGATGCTTTTGAGTTGTATGTAAAATAGTAGTGGCCAAAGGAAGACCCATTCAGGTATGTTGTAGTATCAATGCGAGCATGAGTAGCATTGACACAAGTGTTAAATATGTTCTTAAATGGTAAACATCCTTTAATCAAACCAGGCACATACTTGTTATCCAAGTGGCTCAGGAGGCTGAGGCAGGAGGATTGCAAGTTCTAAACCAGTTTCAGCAATAACAAGGCACTAAGCAACTCAGTGAGACACTGTCTGTAAATAAAATACAAAATAGGGTTGGGGATGTGTTTCAGTGGTGCCCCTGAGTTCAATCCCTGGTACCCCCTCTCCTCAAAAAATCCTTTAATCAGTCTTAAAAAAATAAAGGGGATATTTCCAATATTACATGCAATGGCTCAATTTCGGGAAATTTCCATTATGGTAAAAGTCTACAAAGTAGATTTTTTTAAATTGAGTTAAGCTTTAAGTGCCATTTGCACCTATATAAGCATCTTCAAAAATTTTTAAAATTGTGCAGGTCTCAAGGCTACTCTTTGCAATATTCTTTGCAGGAAATTTAGCATGCCTAGTCTCTATTCAATCAAATACTAAAAGTGTTGTAACAACAAAAAATTCCTCCTTGAATTTCCATTATCAGTTTTTGGTATGACCATGAAAATTTTAGGCCTTCATGATCTAGTATTCTGGCTTATTTGAAAAGATTGACTACTGGTTTCTTCATAGAAACAGAAATTTCTCCTTCTCTATGCATTAAAGTGCTTTCTTTCAGTAAACTTATTTGCTTTTCAGCCAACTTTGCTCAATTAACAGCATTTGTAATGTGAAAACTCAGAAAATATATTTATGATGAATTCACTGGCTGACATGATATTTGATTTTTAGACAAACATAACCATCCCAAAGCTCAATTCCAATATATTCTGTTTTCCCTTCTCTAGGTTTCTCCTACATGAAGAAGCTTGCTATAAATGAATGGGCAACAAAGCAAAGAAGGCAACTTTGGTTACATTTTACATGTAGTAGAAGTCCTATTTTCATTCTCTATGTAGGGATGTCACAAGATCTTCAGGCATTAAAATGTTCTTTGCATGTGTTCTTCTTCTACTGGGTTTGCTAACTCTTTTGGAAGGCTTGCCATCACAACCTCAGTAGAGATTCTTTGTATCCTACATGTGGGGTTATCTTATACTTGGAGGTCTTGTCAGTCAATATCTTGAATGGTGAAAGCTCTTTCTGTGAAGGAATGTCCTTGGCTAAGCATTCCTGTTAAATTCTTTGGAATAATCCTGTCCTCCAGAGGAATATATACAAACATTTAACAAAGAAACATTTATTGAGCAGGTAATATGAGCCTTAAACTAGAGAAGGCACTGATATCCTTTTGTTGATAGATTATATTAACGAATTATGTAAAATATAATATTCAAGTTCATTATTTCATAACAGGAATTATAATTTTAGAATTAATGTATTAATTTATAAATATTATAATATTATGTTTATTTTTAAAATATGCCATAAGTTTATAGATAAAATTATAAATATCTATTTTTCTTGATATTGCTAACTATATATATATATATATATATAGAGAGAGAGAGAGAGAGAGAGAGAGAGAGAGAGAGAGAGAGAGAGATGTACCTACCTGTATCTTTATCTATATCTATATATCTACACACCCCCATACACATAAAACCCAGGTTTTGACTACTTCAGGGTGAATAATAATATGAAGAATATTTATAGGCACAAATTATAGGAAACAATGCTCTTTGAATCTCAAAGCTCCCCATATCATTAAAATCTCTGACCCTAATAGATACATTTTTAATCTTTCATAGAAGTAAAATAAAATATTATAAAATTCAATGTATTTCCTGTTGCCTATCTTTACTTGTCTTGTTAAATATCTAAAAGAATTTGATTGCATAAATACAGAATTCTGGGCATAATTTCTATTTCTTTAATGGTAGGAGAATTGCCTTTTATTGCATTTCATGTGTCACAAACTATGCTAAATAATATTTGTGCATTATTTAATTTATTCCCCTTAATATTATGGGAGAATTTCATAATCTTCATTCCAAGAATGAGGAAAACAGAGAGCACATAGGTAAAGTCAGAGCCAAAATGAAATCACAGCTGAAAGATAATAAAGCTTCAACAATAAAAACCACAGCATGTGAGATAAGGGCAGCAACTCTGGGAGCCTGGAGCACAACAGCCAGAAGAGAGTCTGCTTCTGGGACTTGGACTCAGGGCCCAGTGCTCTTCGAAGGCAACAAGCATTTGAATAGTGAGTGTGGGATTCAATGTTTTGAGAGAAACAAGAATTTAGAAACCACAAACTATGATAAGTCTGAAGTCAAAAGCAGTTTAAAATAGAAAATGAAAATATAGAGAATAACTTTGTGTTAAACAAATTACTATTAGCCAGGTAGTCACACTCTCAAATTCTTCATAGAAAGCATCTGAAATTCTTATGAAAATCCTATAAATCAGTCTTATTATCATGGTTTGATCAGTGAGGAAGCTGAGGTTCAGATATGTTAAGAGATTTGCTCTGAGGAAAATTCCACTGAGGTCAGATTGGAGATTTCTACCAGGAGTGTGTGACAATATGACCAATGTAGTCATTGCTGCCTCAAAAGCAGAAGTCAGAGGCTGTTTAGAACAGAGGTAGGGGAAGAGGTAGGCAGGATGGGCACAAAGATTCCGGCATACTTAGAAGAGTCCTGGGTAATCATTAGGGAGCAAAGCTGTAGCATCCCTGTTTCTTGTTTCAGTTCAGAGCAGCATGGCTGAACCACACTGACTTCAACACCAAGGATATTGCCAACAGGTAGACTCACATGAAGCCTAAAATAAATCTATTTTAAATAATTCATTTTGGGGTCATGAAATTCTACTGAAGAAGCAAAATTAACATTTTGCCATGTCTCCATCATACCTCAGTCAGAAATACAAACAAAATATACATACAAACAAAGCGGTTGCTTTATGGGATAAGATAAAACAAGTACAACAGGAATCCCTGTCTAGCACTAGTCCTCAAATCAGCAGAGGTTTTAGGCCTTTCTCTAAAGTTGCCAACTTCCCAGGAAAACAAAGAGGATACTAATTTTGTAGTACTGCTACCCTCCAGATAGGTGGGTGAAGACGCTTGCAAACATGATAATCATTTGAGAAAACAATGTGTTTTGAATGGGAAAAATGCACCTTTGGTAATCTCAGATTTGGGGTGTTTTTTCCCCTCTATACTTAAACTGTGTTCAAGGAGCCAGTTTTACAGTACACTCCCTCATAAATAGTCTACTTTTTAAAGAGAATATGCAATTTTTTAAGAAGTTTTCTCTCTGAATCTTTCATATTCAAAGAAAAAACATTAATTTGCAAATAAACTTACATAGTTTGTATATACTTGCTATATGTTCTACATTCAGTAAAGAGAAAACATTTAAACATGTTTTCTGACTTGTATTTTAATTTAACTGCTGAAATGTGAAGTAAAATATTTTTGTTCATATAATTAGACAGCTGCAGAGAATTCTGTCAAATTTAGTAATTTTGTCATTTGTTTATTCAACAAACAATGAGAACCAAATATGTGCCAGGGACTTTATATTTTATCCAGGAATTATCCTACTATTTTCATGTATTTTGGAAAATTTTTAATCATCATTCCGTATTTATTGACCATTACTTAAAATGCGAACTCCAAAGCAGATTCAGTGTCACACAACCAAAAGGGAAATCTCTGTGTTCTTTGAATTCGATGATTATTTTTGAGGAAAAATTGAAACATGAAACAGTTTGGTAATGAAAGTCAAACAAATTAGTAGATAATTTCATTAAAAAGTTTTAGATATTAGGGTATCTTCATTTAAAGAGAGCTATAGAGATTATTTTTAATGTTAATTTGGCTTTTAGAAATATGTAGGGAACAACTTGTTCCCTAAATGAATTTGGCTCAATATTTTTGTACAAAAATCATTACAAAACCCATTTCTATTTTGGGGAATAAGAAAGAAAACTAAAGTAGCAATAATTGCAGATACCATCATCTTGAGCTTCCTGATCTTCTTTTCTGATATGAATGTAGTTAGAGAATAACAGCAGCTTTTGAGGAGCTCATGTCCTCTGAAAAAGAAAAACTAAATGATTATTGCTGACTGTATTAAATGTTACTATCTCAGAAGTACAGCTTATTCAATTATTCTCTTCTGTGTGCTCATGAGATATACCTTGTACAGGTGTGCCCACATAAAGGTAAACTTTGCTCTTTATTTGATTAGAACCTCAGGTTCACATCATTACTTTTGAAGTTGTAGGGCTTGGAATGAAATCTGAAAGATCATTAAAACCCTAGTTCTGCACAAGTTGTCTTTACAGCTTTTATCATTTTTCCCTCTTTTCCTGTTCCTATGGAGAATCTGATGAGGGTGGGTCTGTTATTCTGATGGAATGCTCAATAAGGTCAGAGTTAAGTTGTTGAGGCTGCCAGTAGAGTCTGGGGGGAGTTTGCAGGATCCTGCGGAGTTTGTGAGGAGGGTGCTGGAGCTCACAGATTGTTGTGGATTTCATCCTAGATGGTTTGCTGAGCTCTTTGGGTTGCCTGAGGTGAAAATTACAGCAATTTTTAGAGTCTGACATACTTCCTACCTGATAGCACTAAAAACATGTCTTGTAGCCTCCTCTCTTTCCCTTGTTTGCTGCTCTGAATGAAGATGGCAGAACTGCTCTGTATGAACTATTACCCATTATGTGAATTTTTATGAATTAAACTAATTTATCTTTTAAAAATCCATTTCTTTTTTTCCCTCTCTGTGAGCAACTTATACAATGGAGCAGACCTACTGTATTTGTCAAAGTTATTAGAGCCCCAGGTTTTTAATTACTGGTTTGAACCCTACAGGCCTTCTGGTAAAATGTGGAATGCATATTGAAGGAAAAATACACAAGAAAAAGAAATAACAGGTTATGCAATATACAAATAGGATTAACAGTGTTGCATTCTCATTTAAGGCAACACTTAATTCAATGGTGTTGCTTTGTATCCCATTTCCCTTTTATTTTGAATTGGGGCATAGGATTTCTGATGTTATCAACCAGGAAAATAAATTGCAACCTTAGATGATGCTTTTCTTAACAAAATTAAAGTAATGAAGAATAGAAATTTGCATGCATAAATAATTGAATGGTTTTATGTATAGGCAAAAACTTTATCATGTACTAAAGTTTTAAGTACATTTCTCCTTAGAATAAAATTATTCTTGTGAACAGTCTTTATCTGACCTTACTCATTTTTATAACTTTGGTCATATAATGTTGGATTTGTCAAAATTTTACTGTTATTGATTTGAGATTGTTCTTTCAATCTATAAAATTTTAAATTAACTATATTAGAGATAAATTATGTTAATCTTTCCTAGAATTTTAGAAACTATAGAAAACACAAAATAAAATTATATTATTAATTTCATGACGTTATAAAATGAGTTAACTTTAAGAGTTCATTAACTATTCCTATGAACAATTGGGGCAATACTCAAAATGTTAGGCCCTGGGGTAGATGTGAATTCCATGTGTAGTTGTTACATCAGAATCTATGTGCTAGTTTAAATGCCTCTACTAATCAAGAACCATTTTCCTCCCTTCATTTCTTATGATAATTCAACAATATAATTAGGTGAACAGCAAATATTTTATAGATGAATTTTGCATAATTCGTAAAGGCCACATATTGTTTCAAACATTTTTTAGTTGTAGATAAACACGCAACATTTTTATTTATTTATATGTGGTGCTGAAAATAGAACCCAGTGCCTAACACATGCAAGGCAAATGCTTTACCACTGAGCTACAACCCCAGCCCAGGCCACATGATTTTTAAATTGATTAAGAATAGTTGATATAAGATATCTTTATATATCATAAATATGTTAATGAGTTATTACAAGGAAGTTGACAAACAATTTACTTGTGAAAAAAATATTTGGCTCTGTTAAAGTTTCAAAAGTTCACATTTATATGCATTGATTTAATGAACAAATATCTTTACTTCTAATGAATAAGTGTCTTTACTTCGTCATACTATGACTGTATTCCTTCGTCACTTAACCATAATTTTGTTCTTTGCTTTCCCCCAAATTCTGCTATCAGCTCTCCCTTCCCACATCTCTTTTCCATATTTCTTAACACTACTAGAAATCATAAGCAGTTCTTAGCAATCATATCACAAATCTTAGAATCGAGTCTAAATCTTAAATGATCCCATATTGTCAAATAAGAGTAGCCAGCAAAACTGTCTATGATTAAAACCACCACTTTTGAGTATACATTTAGCTCTTGATATGACTGAAAACCTTAATTCATAAAATATCAGTATAAAGAACAAAATGCAACTTTGCAATTATTTACATAGAAGTTACCACTTAAAATGAACACTGGTACCTGTGACATTTGGGCTGTCTAGACAAAGGTTGTTTACCCAAACTAAATCCATTAAAGGTATGTCTCACACTGTTAGCTAAATCCTACTAAAAATATTCTTATTGCATCCAGCTTGCCTTGCTGCCTAACTCCATGGCATAAAAGTCTTATCTAACTCTTTCAGATCATTAGAGCTATATTTGAAAAGATCAATTAAGTGATAAATGAATCTAAAATACAAACATGTACATGTTAATATTTATTTATCATCACAAGCCATCTTCTGTAGTAAATACATATAAAATTAACATTTGAAATTAAAGCCACAAAAAATATGGGATTTACTAAACCAAAATGTAAGATTGTGTGCCTGTAAGATTGTGTGTGTTAGAGAGAAACGGTGAGAAAGAAAGCATAATGTTTGGGTAGAATAGAAGAGTTTGTGACGTTTGGCCTATAGGGATGATTTACAAATGAGATGATACACCAGAATAATAGCAGTAAGGTTCCATGTCTACAAAAAGGAATAAATATAACTTGATATCTACTCTAAGTAAAAGGTTATTATATTTTCTAAACACTTAGATTTACTTTCATTATGAAATTTAAAACTTAGAGTTTAAGTTGTGATTTTTCATTTCCTTTTTTTCATTTTTTTTATCACATTGAACACACTAGTTTCCTAGTTCCTATTTCAGAGTTATTGCACCTAATACCATTATTTTTCTTTTCCAGTCTGAAAACAGACTAAATCAGGTAGAGTCTGAGACTCTTCAATCAAAGTTAAGAAAGAGCTCCTGAATTATCAGTGAACTTTGGGCTGGATCCAGAGGTCTTAGCACTTAAACTCTCTCTACCTCACACACAAAAAAGTGATCAATGAAGGAAAAAACTGGGTTTGAGAATCCTGATGGCCTAATTGTTTTCCCATTGTTGCTTAGATTATCTTGCTACTCAAGTCAATGGATTTATTCAAAATATTTTAAAATTGCATTTCTTCCCCCATTCTCTTTTACTTCTGTGATTGTTTCTTCAAATCAGAATATGAGGCAGCATACCCTGTTCCTCATCTTACAGACTAAATCCAAATAACAACTTCTTGAAAAATATTTGGGTAGAGTGATTGTAATCATTATTGGTTTGGTTTTTGTTAACCTTTATTTTTTGTTTGAGGAAGATTAAGTCAATCCACCTGGAGTTTAATACTGTATGTTACTATAGTAACTTTATAGTCTGCTTGGCGGTGACAAAGGGGCTTCATCTTGTCCATTTCATGCTCCTGTGTCGACCTACTCCCTCCCAATGTTTTATTATATCTGTCTTTAAGGGTATCTGCGGGAGCCACAGCTGCTGTGCTTTTGTAACAGAAAGCAGCTTTCACTGTGTGAAACGCTAGGCTCTAAGAGGTCTTACAGGCTGATGGCATTATTGAATTTCAAAGCAAAGACAAACAACATTAAATTGTTTAAAGCTAATATTCATGTTTTCTGTATACCACTTTTTTTCTAAAAATAGGATATAATCTATTTTTCCATAAAATTATATAATTACTGTTTAACAAAATTGTGAATGAGAAGATAGGAAATATCATAAGGTAATATCACTTGAAACGCAAATATGAAATATATCCATTTAGTATAAAGCCTTTTAAAAGGCTCCTTTTAATCAAATAACTTGAGTGCCTTATTTCTTTCTAGTTTTATAAATATCCAAATGTTAACTGAGTAACTTCTTAATATATATGCTAACTAATATTCACTTTATCAAAACTTTTCCTGTTTATATTCTACTCTTGAACCAAGTGTTAGTTTTGATCTCTTCTGAGGAAATATGCTGGGTTCACTTATTACCAAAACAAAATGTCATGTTAGTGAGGGTAGAATTAAATATAGTTTTAATGTATTCAGAAATTCTGTATATGAATGTACTAGGATTACACTTTTTGATAATAGATTTTGCAGTTTTTTTTCATCTTATTTGTTTAGACAAAGCACCTGCTAAACTTGAAACTTAAAATATTTCTTTTTGTAATATAGCCCAGTATTAATTTGCCTCTGTTTTATAAAGGACATCTTTGATAATATTCTTTTTTTTCATAATATCTGCAGTGATTTTTCCAGTTGTGTTAATTGTTGTGTTGAAAAAGTAGTGAATGTTCAGATCTTGTTAACTTGCTAAGCATCTGGTCAGCAGGGTAGTTGAGTTCCAGCAAGGCTCTTGACACCTCTGCCAAGGGTTATTGATACCTCACACAACCCAGCTGAGGCAGATTATTTTAGTTGGGCTTTAAATCCATAGTGCAGCCTGTAGTTAGAAAGAAGAAAAAAAAAGCAAACGTGATTGACAGCCCACACCTCCTGGGCCCTTCTTACTACCAGACACAACATCTGCTATGCCCTGTGGAGCAGTGAACCAACACACACCGAGAGAATTGTTTCTAGTATTGTCAAGTTGGATTTTGTTTAACCCTTTGTAGTTACTCTCTGGAGAAAAGTGTGAGATGTTTTTTCTTAAGGAGCGAGGGTGGGAATAAATGTAAATTTAGGAGGAGATTAGAATGCTTTGCTTTAAGAAAGTTTACTTAATAAAAACTTACAGAAAATTACATAAGAAAGGAAATCTAGTTTAAGTGCCTAGAAGTAATCTCATTACTGTGGTATTTATTGTAAAATAAAGATTTGTCATATTCTCTGCAGTCTGTACATCAGAATCAGAAAACCTGAGTTTGTGCAGAGTAATGAATTACTGGCAAATTTTTGTAATACAATTTCCTGAAATATGTAAGATTTTTAGTTTTATAAAAATTATTTCCCCAACATCAAAAGCAATGAGGAGGCCAATGTATTTGTTAAGTGGACAGAAAAGCCACCATGTGTCTATGGCAAAGCTTTAATAAGGCAGAAGTACCGTGAATCTGGTATTCTGACTTCCAAACTTATAAGACTGAAATATGGGAATCTATATGTCATCTTGGAAAACTTGTTTTTCTGTTATTGCCAACCCACCTACCCTGCTGATAGAATACTAAATCCTGTATTTGATAATAAATAAGATTCATTAAAAATGCATCAAGAAGCTTTTGTAGGCTGCCAGCAATGTATAGTGACATTTAAAGATTACCAAAAGCAATTTTGAACTCAAAATTGTTTTGATATTTTTGAAGGACTTATTTTTGTGTCTGGATATTTTAACATATCTTCTGAACCAATATTCTCATTTTGAGCATATTAATAAAAGAGGTTAAAGTAATGAGGAATTCTATTCATGTAAAATCATCTAATTTTTTATAACTGTGTTTTCTATTACCTACATGAGTAAATTTTAATATGCAAATTTTTGTATTGAAAAGATATAGCAATAAATCTAGGAGTAATTTAGCATACTTTTTTTTTCACTTGGGCCAGTATGTGTCAGAGTAACTTTCCATCATAATGTCATTCATCAAAGCTAATTCTTGATAGCCATGGTATCTCTGTTTATAATGCTTTAAGGACAAGCTATGCTATAGAAGAGTTAGTAACATTTTTATTATGTCTTTATTGCAGCAATGCAATTAGCAGTATTATTATTGTTATGCATTACTCTCATCTCTTGTCAGCATTATGTTTCTCCTACATAATTCAGCCAGTATGGTGAAGACAAAGAAATTATAACTTGAGTTATATGATTTTAGCATATTGTTATTAATCAAAGTTATATTTATAAATGAGTGTAAACATATCTATAATTTAAGAACCACTTGTCTTCAACAAACTTGTTGACATGCCAAAAGTCTTAGTCATACAGATTACCTTTTAACAATCAAAATTACTTATATAAAACTTAACAAAGCTTTTTCTTTTCTTCACTAGGTTAAAATTTTATTATGTACTATACTTGTGTGGTATAGCTTAATTCTTTTCGTCTTTATTCTATAAATCTGTTTATTACTGTTCTAGTACTTCTCATTATTGTGCCTTTATGTTATATCAAAATGTGTAGTTTAGAAATACCTTATTTTTGTTTTTTTCCATTAATATTTCTTGTTTTATGCACAATCTTCCATAATTATAAGACAAATAAAAAGAAATTTCAGATATAGTACTTTTATTTCTTTTACTTGATCCAATCATACAATCTCTAGAAATAGGAGAGTTAGTTCATTGACAGTCATTATGATCAGGAATTACAGATCTCTGTAACATTGATTTATGTTTTTTCTTTTCCATGCTTTCTCTATGCTTTCCTGCTTCCTACTAGATTTAGTGAATTTCATTTGGTTGCTATCCTACTAATTCTACATGTTGTTTATATTCTTTCCCTTATTCTTCTCAATTTTTACCAATATATTTAAACATAGTTTTTAAAAAGGGTCAATAATTTTTCGATATTTTCCTTCCCCTTCTCTTTTCCTGCTCTCCCTCCAAACTCCTCACCTTTTATAGCTCTCACCTGGATATTTACTTCAAGATTATTATTAGGAACATTATTAACTTCTCTTCTTGTTTTCTATTCTTCTACAGTCTTCTCATAGTCTTTTTATCTTATCTCTCGTCTCCCTTCTCCATCTTCTAATATATATACTTACCAAGTTTTAACACTCATTTCACTTAAGTTATAGTCCGTCACTTGTTCTCCACTTTGTTCCATTCTTAATTTATTCTTTTTCTTCATAAAATTTAAAATGTGTTTACTCTTTAATTCTTTCATAAGTATATCATTTTACAGATTTTATTCTTGAAAATAGACTTAAACATTTTCTACATTCTGTTATATTCTCTTTCAGAAACTACTGATAGATTAAAAAAAGTTTCCTCCATTTTATGCAATTGTTTCATCTTTCTAAGGCCTTTCCATCATATTTTTCCATAATTAAAAAGTTCCATAATTCCATAGTTCCATACCTCAGCTCACTAGCTTGCTTTTTCTCCAATGTGGAATCCTTAGTCTATCACAGTGATTATAATTTTAATCTTAAAAACTTTTTTCATTATAATGAGCTATTATTCTCTCATAAATGTTATTTCCTCCCTTATCTTTCTGCATATTTTGAAGTTATTTTCTGATTCCTCTATTAATTTTGTTTCATTATAAAGCAATTCCTTTGTGTTTGTATTCTTCATATTTTTTCCTGGTTTTCTTTTTGGATCAATTTTCCTTTTAATTTTGTTTATATATTTATTTTTTTTGAATTATGTCATTTGTATCTAATTTTTCCAGTACCATGTTATATTGTTTCTATGGCTGCTATATGCAAACACTAAAAACATAGTGACTATGAAGGCACAAACATATAATTTGACCATTCTGTAACTCAGAAACTATATGATTCCACTGGGTAGAGGGTGTTAGTAGGCTGTTGCTTTTGAAGTCTTTAATAGAGAATTTGCTTCCTCATTCTTTCTAGCATGGCCCTTTTCCATTGTCAAGCAGTAATGTTGTGATGATTCCTCCTCTAACTACCATCTAACTACCATCTCTGCTACTTTCCTTTTCCATTTTTAAGAAATTTTGTGATAAGATTGAGTCTACTTAAATAATGTAGGATAACCTCCCTATTAAGATCAGCTGATTAGCAACCTTAATTCTACCTTTGCCATGTAATCTAACACAGTCACAGGTTCTGAGAATTAGAATATACTCATGATTTTTCTGGGGGTGGGAAGTGAGGAAATGCTATTCTTACTACCAAAAGTGGACTAGAGGACATATTCAAATAGGCAGCAGCCTTAGCTGGTGATATCGACCATGGTTTATGAATTCTCCCCAGCTGCTTTTTTTAGGGTCATATTCTCAAAATTAGGTTGATACAAAGTTTATGTTTTTGTTATCTTTAATGCAATTTATATATTTTCTTTTATGTACTTTATTTAATGTGGAAGTAGCAAATTTAATATGTGCTTAAAGGTAAAGATTAGAAAAATAAAAAGCAAAATTTATACTTATAAGCCAGTAATTAGAAAATAAATAAATAGTTTACATAGAAAAAACAAAGGAATTGCTTTATAATGAAACAAAATTAATAGAGGAATCAGAAAATAACTTCAAAATATGTAGAAAGATAATGGAAAAGAAAACAAGAAAGAATAAAAAAAGATACAAAATAGGCACATTCTCAGGATCAAATATATTGATTATGACAATATAAATCAAGAGTTATATTGTTGATAAAGATTTTCAAACAGTGTAAAAAGAAATAAATTCTATCATGAAGAAATGAAGGAATCATCTAAAACAATAAAAAGCTGTGTTGAGATAAACTGATTTAAATTATTTCATAAATACAACAAAAAGCAGCCCTCACAATATTAATATCAGATAAAATTTAAATTAAGAAAATAATGTAGATAATCAAAACCCTATTTTTTTTTAACAAAAGAAGTAATTCTATGTGTTCCCCTTTGTAGAATTTGAGATTTTGGCTAATTTGTTAATATTTTGGCTAATTGGATTTGTTGATATTCTATTTTTTGTTTAAAACTATACATTATGCCTATGCAGATTAAAATTATTTTTCCTTAAATTAGACTTTATATTAATCAGACATTAAGTAAAAGAAACAAGAATATTAAACATCTGAATAATCTAAAAATTAATATTAATATAAAATGATTTTCATCTATAAAAAATAACATGTCTCACACAAACAGTGGAATACTAACAAAACTGATTTAGGCCACACATTGAACTGCGAATCCTGCTGTATAGAATCCAGATCCAATTCTATGACTCAAAGAACCCATATAAAAAATTTAAGTGCACAAAAAACACTTAACACATATTTTTATATTATTTATTATAAAACTCTTTAAAAATAAAAGAAAAATATAATTCAAAATTTTATTTTTTAAGAAGAAAAAGTTATTTGGCTATTAGTTTCAGAGTTTCAGCCAGTGGTTAGCAAACTCCCCAGCTCTAGGCCTGAGGTGAGGCAGAACATCATGGCAGAACAGCACAGAAAGCAGCTCAGGACATGGCAACAAGAAGCAAAAGGGGGCTTCTGCTCACAAAGGACAAAATATAAACCCTAAATTCATGGCCCAATGACCTAACTCATCCAGCCATAGCCTACCCACATACTGGTTATTACCCAGCTAATCCATGTCACAGAATTAATCCATTGTTTAAGTCATACCTTTATAATCTAATCATTCACCTTTGAAGATTCTTGCATTGTCTCCCACATTAGAATTCTTATATCTAAACTTTAGCATTCAATCACTTGCTCCCAAAAGCTCATGTCCACTTCACAAAATCAAAATATATTTTCTTCATTTTCAAGAGTCCCCACAGTTTTAACAC
This sequence comes from Urocitellus parryii, assembly GCF_045843805.1. Lineage (NCBI taxonomy): Eukaryota > Metazoa > Chordata > Mammalia > Rodentia > Sciuridae > Urocitellus > Urocitellus parryii. The sequence continues at coordinate 86,671,582 of NC_135537.1, read as the reverse complement.
TTCCAACATTACCAAAAGTCTAAGTCCAAAATCTCTCTGAGAGTGTAGAATAGTGTAGAATCTTCTTTCCCATGAAAATCAAAAGCAGGTTACATGTATTCAGTATATAGTGGCATAGCGTAAACCTCTCCAATTAAAGCAAAATATAGGGGCATGGAAAGAAGGGATAGAATAAAGAAGACTGAAATCATTCTGTGCCAACAAGTCCTATAGCTAAAAGTCTAACATCTGGGTACATTGAATTGTAATGTTCTCTCCAAAGGACTTCTGTATCTCTGTCCCTCATGCCCTTGCTGGTTGCAGCCTACGTGGCCTCTCTCTCTTGGATTTTTTTCTGGCGGATTTTTGCAGCTTTGTCAGGCAGAATTGCCACAGTACTGGCATCTCTTAATCTCATGGGTCTCCTCTACAGCTTCAGCTTCCTTCTCACTTCTCTGTGCATCATCATCCTAGGGGCTGTCTGCAGGGATTCCAATCCTGCTACATGTTGGTGGCCTGGCCTCCAGCTTTCTTTGAGATTTCAGTGGAAGCATCCATGATCCATTAACCTAGCATCCTACATAGGGTGTCCCAATGGTCACTGCATTTTAAAACTCTTAAAAAAAAAAGATATATATAAGCTACTCGTCAAAACTTAGAGAATATTTACGAAGTTCACTCAAGTGAAAAGCTGTAACTTGGAATATTTCATCAAATAAAAATATGGAAATGAATAATTTATAAATTGAGCTCTAGAAAACAAGAGTAAAACAAATATAAATTTAAATATGATAAAGGACATCAAGAATTTGCAAAACTCTGAAAGTGTTGAGCTGGTAAATTCAACAACTAGTTTTTCAAAGGAGAAATAGAATAAAAAAAAAATGTTTAGCTAGCTTAAAACCCAAAATTTGGTATAAGGAAATGATAGATTTTAAAAATAAATTTGAAATACGTGAGTCAATATGTATATTTTCTCAGCAATTTGAAACTTCATCATGATGATTTTGTTTAAAACAGTCATACTTGACTTTAAAAAAACTCTTAAAAAAGCAGAAAAAAATTAAATAATTACCTTTTCCTCTAAAACAATATAGAAGCCTCTTCAATTTTTCAAATAGAGAAAGCAATATATTTTATTGTTAGTAGCATAGTAAAACACGGAAGAAAATTACCATAATGATACCATAAATTTATAAAAATTGCACAAAATAACCTATATGTTTTATATAAGTAATTAAAAATCATAAATCAAATGTAAGCCAATAACTACAAAATTATATAATTAAAAAATATATCATTTTTAGTTAACTTCCAAAATTTATTTTTCAAAAATATTACCAATTAATATGTTATAATAATCTCAGTATATATTGAAAAGATATCTGACATAATTTGGCATCTGTTTAATATATTCTTGACTAAATCAGAAAAAACAAAAGATTACAGTAAGCAAGATAGAGAAGGATATATAATCTTTTAACATAATGTGAAATCATAAAATATATAAATATTTTCATTGTTTTACCTACTTGAAATTTGAATTATTATCCAAAGCAAATCTGACATCTTTATTGTGATTCTGAAAATCATCTGAAAGTAAGAAATGAGTAATTATGGCCAATAAATGCTTGAACAAGAATACAATTATAAAGGGATATTTACATGACTGTATATCACATTTATATTTTACATCTAAATTAATTCAAATAGGAGGAACTGATATAAGAATAGGTTGTTTATGGACCAGTAAATTCAGTCATGGACCCAAGTTTTATTTATTTTTTCTTTCCTGGAATTCAACCCAGGGATGCTTTACCACTAAGCTACTTTCCCAGGCATTTTTATTTTTATTTTGAGACAAAATCTGGCTAAGTTATCCAGGCTGGCCTTAAACTTGTAATCCCCCTATCTCAGACTCCCAAGTCTCTGGGAATACAGGTATGCTCCATTATGCCTGTTCCAAATATCATATACTTAAAGAAGATTATTCTAACCACACTATCTAATATTATGGCTCACCTTCATTTTCTTATTTTGTCATTTAATAAATTACTTTGTACCTTGTCTATGGTCTATTTCCTTTGATTAGAATAAAATGATATGCATTATTTTCAGTAATCATTCACTGATAATATTTGAAAAGTTCTTGGAACATACATAGCAAGTACCTAAAAAGTATATCTTGAGTTAATTATTTCAAATTTGGATGGGAAAGAATGGATACTCAAATAACACATTCCATTGTCTATTTGAGTAAAAAAATGAGATATGCCAAAAAATCTAAAATATATGTGTAGCTATCTCATATCACACATAACACTATTGGTGAAATAAATAATGGATGGATTAAATTTAATTTAAAAATATATGAAAAGAAAATTATTTTTAAAGGATCTGTGCATAACATATTAGATACCTATTAAGCTGAAAAGAGCTCACTAAAAAGCTCAGCTTAGGACACAGTAATCAGTGCCATCACTAGTAAAATTTCCAAGTTGTTACAGACCTGTGATTCTGGGTACTTACTTTATTTATATTTTAAGCTTTTTCTTTAATATTCCTTCATTTTTATCATTAAACTTTAATGTCTTATTGAAATTTACATGAATTTCCAGTTAAAATATATCTGATGGCCAGGAGAACTATGATTTCCTACTCTGGCCATAAAAGAGTAACAATAAGAGCTGGGCCCATGCTGTAAATAAAAATAAAACTGAACAATATATAATAAAATGAATTTCAGATGTTGGTTAACAATATAGCATGGGACTCTGATCTCTGAGAAATGGGAAGTGTATGAGGTGAGAACCACAGTTGCTCTGGTTTTATATCAGCCCAGTCTAGGCACCATCAGGACCTTTGGGTGGAAAAGCATTTAAACAAATCACAGAAGCACAGTGTTTTCACTTGAGTTGTGGAGGCAGGACTTTCCGACTGTTGGCTTGTGCAGGACAGGGTATTAGAGAAAATTGAGCCATACAGGAATAGAGTTACAAAAATCTGCATTAAAATTTCATCAAATGTTTAACTGAAGACAGTGTTGAATATAGGTAAGGTAAAATTTTACAAGATCTATACAAAGCACCTTCTCAAGACCTGTGAATTGAATGAAGCCTAAAGACTTCACAGTGCCAGGAGTTTTTTTAACTAGCTAGAGTGAAGAGACCTCCATAAAGATGGGAGGCCCTCAGCTGACAACACAGAGAGATTTCTCTTTTGAAAAGCTATTCTAGCCCTAAAGTAAGTACTACTGTAGACACAACCTAAGAACACAAAAAGACAAGACACTAGTGAATCACACTGATTCTCATTAAATTAAGTGACTAACAGAAAGAAAACAAAATAGCATCTGCTAAAAGAAGAAGACAAAATACAGAGTTTGGGCTTTATGAAGTTCACATTGTCCAGCAAACAATAGGAAGAAATCACTAATAACTCAAAAAAACAAAATTAAATTTAAGAAATGTCTGTTTAGTTCACTTGCTCATTTATTAATTAGGCTATTTGGTTTTGAGGTATTAAGTTTTGTGAATTCTTTATATATTCTGGATATTAATCCCCTGTTGGAAGAGTAGCTGGCAAAGATTTTTCTCCCAAATGACCTAAACACACAATCCTCCAAAGAATAAGTACAAATGCCCAACAAATATATGAAAACATTTTAAGCACCATTAGCAATCAGGGAAATTACAATCAAAATGACACTGAAGGCCTGGAGATGTAGCCCAGTGGTATCATGTTCACCTAGTGTGCTTGCATAGCATGTATGAGGCCCTGGATTCGATCCCCAACAGTGCACGGCACAAAAAAAAATATATACCCCAAAGACATGCCCCCAACGACCACCCTTCCCCAGCCACACCCTACTTGCCTACAGTTACCACCCAGGTGATCCCTATCAGAGGATTAATGCACAGATTAGGTTAAGGCACTCACAACTCAATCCTTTCACATCTAACCTTTCTTCCATTTTCTCATACATGAGCTTCTGGAGGACACTTCATCTAAACGATACCACCAATGTTCATAGCAGAGCAATTCATAATAGCCAAGTTATAGAACCAGACTAGGTGCTCATCAACAGAAAAATTGATAGAGAGAATGTGGTATATACACACAATAGAGTTTTACTTGGCTTTAAAGAAGAATGAAATTGTCATTTGCTGGTAAATAGACAGAACTGGAGAATATCATAAAAGGTGAAATAAGCCAGACTCAGAAAGCCATGATGTTTTTCTCTCAGATGCAGAAATTAGAAGGAAATAAGGAATTTTTAAAAGGGAGGATCTTGTGAAAAAGGAAGTGAGAACAGTGAAGTAAGTGGAGGAAGGAGATCAAGTGAGAAGGTAGAAGGGTAGGAAAGAAAGGAAACGTGAAATGAAATTGACGAGATTACACGATATGCATGTATGAATATATCACAATAAATTCCACTTTTATGTATATCTATAATGCATCAATTTAAAAATCAATAAATAGAAGACAAATGGAGTAGAGAAAGGGAAACAGGAAGGAGGAAGAGAAGAAAAAGGGAAAATCTGGAGATTGAAATGAAGCAAATTATGTTATATGCATTTATAAATAAATCAAAATGAACTCAACTAGTATGTATAATATCAATGACCTAGTAAAAAATCATCCTTTGTCTAGTATAAAAACATACTTATTAGAATGGCTCTGACACAACCTAAGCATTGAAATTTCAAAGACAAAATAAATAATACGAGTAAATGAAAACTATAACAATAAAATTATGTTAAAGGGAGTGTTAAAAATCACATCAAGGCCTAAAATCAGTAATCTAAAAGTAAATGTGATCATAATGAATAAGCAAAATGTGGAATTTTGCCAGGGATATGGGAAATATAAAAAAGAATTAAATGAAGTTGTAAGCATTAAGTGATAGGTCCACTTAAAGGATTTTACAGTAAATTTGAGATGACAGAAAAAGTGGCTAGTGAATTTAAAAGAAACCAATACAAATTATCCAACTTGGGCAAAATATAGAAAAAAAAGTAAAAACAATGTCTTAATGACCTGGGACAATATCACACAATGTAACATCTGCAATTAATGTCTGGATAAGTAGAGAAAAAAATGGTTGAAAAAATCAATTATCCAAAATTTTCCAATTTGGCAAAAAATTAATTTCCTTGTAGACCAAGAAGTTTCATCACATTTATGAAGAATAATAATTTGGTAACATTAACAACAGATTTAAATGAAAGATAAATTGAAAATCTTGGAAATATTCAGAGAAACTAACACATTCTATTAAAGGAACCATCATATAAAAAAAATTAGGTTTTAGTCAGAAAAATTAAAGGGGAAAAAGACAATGAAACATCTTTCAACAGCATAACTAACAACTCAAAATTCTGAATACAATGACAATGTTGTTTAAAAGCAAAGGAAAAGTAAAGATATGTTCAAGGAAACAAAACTTAAGATCATTCATTGCAAGTAGTTCTACTCTACATATATGCTACAGGAAATTCAACAAGCTGAGGAAAATTGACACAAGAAGGAAACTCTATAATTAGGAATGAAAGATACCAAAAATAGGAAATATAAGACAAATACCATATTTTCTCCTGAAATTTCAAAAATAAAATTTGGTTTTAATTGCAAAATTATATTCAAAATAAAATACAGAACATTGTATCATAAACTTTATAGTGTACGCAGAGGTAATGTATATAAGAAAAATGACACAAAAATAGGGGTAAACAAAGCTCTCTTGTTCAAAATTTGTATATGAGTACAATAAGAACCCCAAGAGTGGTACAATATCAACCCTAAATATATTGTAACTTAAAAATGTTGTGACCCATAAAATAATCACTTAAAAACAAAATGCAGTGTTATGTCTACAAAGTCAATTGAGAAAATAAGATAAAAAGTATTTACAAAATGAAATAAATCAAAGTAGAAAAAAGATGCATTAAAAAACTGGGAAAATAGAAAATGCATAACGAAATAATAAGGATAAATTCAATAAATAACACTGAATTAACAGGCAGAATTGATAAACTATATAAAAAAGCATGACTCACTGTATTGCTATTATTATTGGAAGATGTAAACTTTAAAGTATAAAGCACATATAGTTTGACAGTAAAAGAATAAAAGAAATATCATACTAACTGTAAGCATCAAGAAAACCAAAATATAGACTTTAAAATAAGGCTTATTACCAGAGCAGAGAAGTTAATTTTTAAAGGGTGCATACAGGTGGACACAACAATAAGTAATGTGCTTCATACAAGATACATAAAAGAAAAATTGACAGAACTAAAGGGAGTAAGGCAAATCAAATAATATAAATAAAATTCAATGCCCCTTTTATAATAATTGAAAGAAAAGCTAGACCAAAAATTTTGCATAGAAAAATCTGAAAACTACTACAGATTGAGCATCCTTAATTTGAAAATGAAATCTGAAATGCTCTAAAATGTAAGACTTTTTGAGCACTGATAGGACACCACAAGTCTCTACACTTGGTCTCATGTGATGGGTTGCAGTAAAAATGCAGGTGCACTGAAACTATTTTAAACAGTTTCATTCAGACTATGTGTTTATGGAGGATATGAAACATGTCAATTTATAGCTACAATCTTGTCCTTCTTGGATTTTACAGAATACTCACATAATGGCTATAGAATATGAAGACTTCTAAGTGCCTATGAAATATTTCCTAGGGGAGTATAGCCCAAGAGAGACCATACTCTATGGCATAACAAATTTATATTAAAATTCAATGACAAGGAGGCTGATTCATAGTGAGGTAGGGAGGGGGAGCATGAGAGGAATAGATGAACTCCAGATAGGGTGGAAGGGTGGGAAGGGAAAGGAGGGGGAATGGGGTAGAAATGATGGTGGAATTTGACAGACATTATTATCCAAAGTACATATATGAAGACATGAATTAGAGTGAATATACTTTGTAAATAACCAGAGATATGAAAAGTTGTGTTCTTTATGCATAATAAGAATTGTAATGCATTCTGCTGTCATATATAAATTAAAAAATAGTAAAAAACAAAGTGTGGCTTGGGCTGGGGTTGTGGCTCAGAGGTAGTGTGCTTGCCTAGCATGTGTGAGGCACTGAGTTGGATCCTCAGCACCATATAAAGATAAAATAAAGATATTGTGTACACCTAAAACTATGAAATAAATATTTTTTTAAAATGAATAAAAAATAAAAATCAATGACAATAATTATCTAGAAATGTCCAAATATTTGGATTAAATAATCCACCTCTAAATAATCCACTGGTCAAAGTCCAATCACTAACAAAATTAGAGTATATCTTGACATGAATGATGATGAAATACAGTGTATCAACTTTTAAAAGAGTACCTAAGACAGTGCTTAAATGCTTATATAAGAAGAGATTAAATATTTAAATAAATGACTTATTTTTGTTGTAATATTTTTAAAAATATACAAATTAGACATAAAATATATGGATAAATAAAATAATGAAAAGAGAAATCAACAAAATGGAGAAAATTAACAAAACCCAAATTGATCCTCTAAAAATAATAAAATTGATGTTAGAAAGACAAATAAAGAAAAAAATTAAAAATTGGAATTATTTAAGATAATGTAAGAAAGAAGACTTGCATTACAGATAATGACAGAATAATAAGAATATTATTTATAGCTTCATTTAAAACATTTTACAGCTTAGAGTAAATGAATGAATCCTGAGAAACATAGTTGCCAAAATTAATATATACTGCAGATTTAGATATATATAATATCTAAATCTGCAGTTTAAGAATGAACTTTAGGAATCCATGAGAGATGAAGATTGGAGAGGTAATGGGTAAGGACAGTCACCCTCACCCCTGGCCTCATCTTTACATACCTACAAAATGGCATTGTCTACTTCTTGGGCCACAGTAGCATAAGTTGGTGAATTTGAAAGCACTTTTTGAAATATGAAGCACAGTATATACACAGGACAACCACAAGATGATTTATCCGCTTCACATTTGTATTTAGAATTATGTACAATTGAATATATTTTTGTGTTTACTTTTCAGTTATATATATATATATATATATATATATATATATATACCAGTTGAACTCAGTTATCTTTCTCTTCATGAATGATGTCTATCTATATCATGCCTTGTAATACACATTATATTAGATAAGAGAAGTAGGGTAACATAGAATCTAAACTAAATATACCATGAATACTTTACCCTTGGGAAGCTTCCAATTAAACTGGAATTTGAGCATACTTAAAGGAAGCATGTTAAGGTGGATGCAGCAACGAACTACCAGAAGAGGATGCATGTGCTAAGGGAACTGCAGAGTAGAAAATAGTCAGGTGGCTGTGAGTGTTAAATGAAAGCATTTAGGCAATGAATTATGATAAGTTCAAAATGTAAAAGAGGGTGTGAGGCATGGAATCCTAGAGAGAGCTAAAGAAGGTGCTCCAGGCATTTGTTACAGTCTATTTATTCAGGTTATAGCCATGCTAATGAAGATGCTGTTACCCATAATCACTGCTGTCTGCAGCAGTTCTTGAACAGGGGTGCAGAGAAACCACTGGAGGAGTTCAAACCTTTCACCAGGAGGTTCAACTCAAGAGGTCGAAGACATATGCTCAAGCATATGTATTCTTTTAACCTTTCCAGGTGATTTTGATGTTTTCTGGCCACTGGTTAAATACCACTATAGCAGCGATTACCAAAGTTATTTGCACATTAAAATTACCTGGGAGTTTAGACATTTCAAAAACCAGTATAATACCACATACTAACTAAATCACTATATTTGACAAAAGGGAAGGACAGAGCCGTCAATATTTTTGAAGTTCTCCTAGTGATTTCAATGCACAAACAAGTGCATTTAGGAACTGTTGCAATTTCCCTTTTCTCTCAAACAAGCCCCACAAGACAAAGAAGCTCTTCAATGGGTGAAAAACTAAAAATGGGCTTTAAAAACTACACATCCTTATTTGATAAGCAAAGGAGCTTGTGTTTTTAAAGGTGTAAACATGCCTCTATCACTATTTCCTTACTTCCATATCACTATCTTGGTTCCTCCAAATGCTAAAAAAGTACTTCTTACATTTTCTTCCCTTCTCTCACATAGTAGTGCTACAGAAATAATTTAGAGGCCCATCTTTCACAAGAGAGATGTTATCCTTCCTCTCTTTATTTTAGGAGAATACTCAGGAAGAGACAAGAAACAGGGAAATAAAGGATTTATGGAGTTTTGGGCATCAAAGCCTTAGATGATTCTTAGTGGATATGAAAACGATGTATTATTTAATAAAGGCAAGTTCTCTATCAACTTGCATAAACACCTGACGAGATATGGAGTTGCATGACTCTAGCTACTTTCAGATAAATTAATCACTAAATCTATACTACAAAATTGATGAATTAATATCTTATCTTGAATTTCTGGTATTTCCTATTTGCTTGGGAAATGGAAAGTTTTCCAGGGTTTGCTTCTTCCAGAAAAGTAACCAGAACAAAACTGCATCTTTCTCTCTCTCTTATGTGTGTGTGTGTAAGACTAGTTCCTTTGAAATTTGGGTTTCCTCTGGTGATGAGTTAACCCTAAATTCAGCATCAGGATCACTTAGAATCTAATTTAACTTCTGTTCAGAGGATCTGGGAAGATGCATGAGATGGACTTCTTGAATCTGTTTTGACCCTTTGTTTTGTAATACTGAGAGGCTAATGTTAGTCAAGGAAATAACCAAGGAAGAAAGGGCTATCTTATCCTATACCTCTAGTTCCTAGGCTATCATAAGCTCCTCCATTATCTTGTGGGATGTGAACATTCTTGGGCTCTGGAGACAATTCAACAAGATGGCCTTTACCCTTAGCCTTAAGGCTACCCTCTGGAGTTGTTGCCTCCTATTTAAATGTTTCCAGGACAGGTTTGGAAACCTTAGTTAAAGCCAGGTACCACTGAGGAAAGAATTTTTTCCATTGGGAAGCGACAGGCAAGAAGACTGCTTTCAGTTAAGTCAGAGGTTCTTCATCTACTATTAATGCCCTCTGCTTGGTGGTTAGAGAACTATATGAGACTCTTGGATTATCAGAATAAAGAAACCTAGCAATAAGTGGGTAGAACAGTAGAATCTGTCATACCAGACAATACCAAAGACTGACTCAGCTCTGAGGGATTAGGATAGTAGTTTGGAAATTGAATAATAAGGGATATATTCTTACAACATAAGGTAAACCCTTTATGTGAAGTTCTGCAGGATTTAGAAGGCAACAGAAGAAAGACTTGGAATCAGCATGGCCTCAAATGAGAAAAGCAGTACTTTTAGTTCAATGAACATAAAAAGGTTTTTACTTCTTAAAAGAAAATGTGGATCCCTGGGACTCAGAGACCATAAATGCAAACTTTACTTTTTGAGGAAGAGGTTCAGGCTGACTATGAGAGTCTTGCAAGAGCTGGCTCTCTCCACTGAGTTTATTTAGAGGCTTAATGGAACTCATTCATAAACTTTGCTTAATTGAGGTAGGAATAAGCTTTTACAGTAGCCCATCCCATTGTCAGGCTAATTAAATGCATAGCTTATTTATCAGATTACCCATTATAATATTACCTATTATAGGGACTTTTGAGGCCAGATCTAGATGCCATCTAAGTTCATTCATTCATTCAATTCCATACTCATTTATTCATTTAACAAATATAAGGTAAACACCTGAAGATGACACTCTGGTTGCTATTCTGTTCTTATTATCTAACTGGATCTTTCTGCTGGGAAGAGAAACTTAATTGGTTTCCTTCACTGACATCAAACCAATTTTGAGTTAACAGTTTATATTATGATGACATAGAGGACAAGAAATATGCATAAAAAGCAAGTGGCCCCTGCTCACAATGGTAACTTAGAGTTTCTTGACTACCTCTGGCACAGGGAGGTTTCATTGTCAAGCAAACGAAGAAAACTAGTATGAATTGATATTCAAGGAATGGAGCAGCCCACAAAAGCAGAGTGTTAGAGAACATTGGCTGTTGGAACAGGAAGAGAAGCAAACAGTTCCATTTACTGAGCAATCACCCGAGAGCAGGGTTCTGATGGTGCAATTAATGGCACAAGAAGCATCCCTTTAGTTTAGAAACAGTGACTTTGGGAAAAATAGGCCTAGATAGCAGGGTCATCCTGAAGAATTAGAAAACACAAATATTTAGACATGTTCTGTCAAATATCAATAACTTCAAGGAGAAAGAACAAATTGGGAAAATAAATAGGTAGACACATAGGTTACTTATAAGGTTAGAAAAATCAGGCATATATCAGACTTGCTCATAATGGTATATGTGCAAAGACAACAGAATGCTGCCTGTAGTTTTAAGTTTGATATTATATACAAATGATCTACATCCGGTAGCCTTTTATGTATAAATATAATACAAAGATATTGTTAATGAAATTACATGCTATATAATTTTGTATGGGAAATAGTTGTAAGTTTAAGATACTATACTCAAACTACTGAAAATATAAATTTAATAAATATACATACAAACATTGTGTTCCACAGATACTACATCTATGCATTCTCTTTAAAGTTCTTTCCAATTATCTGACACACATTGCTAGAATAGGGCCTAAGGTCCAACTTTTCTCCCTCTCTGCATAGATGGAGGTTCCTGCTTCTCTCTTTAAGTGTCTTTCATTATAGGTTGTCAGATTCAACAGAAAAAAAAAAACAAAAACAGAAAACCTAGAGGACATATGATTATATTTAATTTCAAATAAGTAACAAATGACATTTTAATATATAATATGTTACATTTGAAACATTTATTCTAAATAAGTACTCATTGTTTATCTGAAATCAAAATTTAACTGAATGACGTGTATTTTATATGGTCATCCTATTTCAAGCACCTCCAGGGCCCAATGTCTGTCTCTTTCTCTTCCACCCCAGATGTCTCTACAGGATACTTAGCAAAACTGGCCTAAAGCTACAGGATTTGAAGTGTATCAGGGAGGAAATTGTTTGCAAGCAAATTCTGCCTTCACCCTGTCTTGAAATAGTAAACACAGATCCAGTTTCATGATTAATAAGTAAAAGAAAGTAAAAAACCCAGGTGAAAACCTAAACTATTTGATCAAAAGAGATGCCCTGTCATAATCTTGACATTTTATCATGGAAAATTTCTGTGTGAGAAACATAATATTGGGGGCAGAAAAATTATTCCAAATTTTGTCCTTCGATGCACAGCAAAGTTTTTATTTTAAATAACTAGTGATGGTGGGACATAAATTAAATAAAGTATATATGTTTTTCCAATCATTAACTAAACTATTCACAGTCTCTCTTTGGTGCTGATTTGATCCATGTTTCTCACTTCTTAGCACAAGCTCTCAGTGAGAAATAAACCAGATGCTCTTTTAAAAACATATTGCTATAGATCTGTAATTTAAAAATGCAATAGACCATCTTTTTGGAATAGTACTAGAAGGAAAGAATTTTTTAAGGAGGAAAATAGGTGAAAGAATCTCAGATCCAGTTTCATTAATGACTTAGAGAATGAGACCTTAGAGGGATTCTTCAGCCAGTGATCAGAATGTCACAACCAAAACAGTTTTGGAAGCCCCTATTCTTGGACTGGTAAATGCAGATGCTGTTCTTGAGGGATTCTGGGTATAAATCTGTCACTATTGCATTACATACAATCCAAAGCACACATTCCCTACCAGTGGGTAAGTAATGTATCTTCCACTTACAGACACAAAGCACTTATTACCGTCTTCCTGCTTGGTTATCCTACCAAGATTCTCCCCTGTGGTCTGATTGTCTTTGAATCAGCAAGTTTCTTCAGGTGTATGTATCTGTTAAACTTTTCTTTATCCTGATGCCTGTTCTTTCCCCAGGCTTTTTCATTGCAATGAGACCACTCTCTACTAAGTTGTTTAAATCACAAAACCTGACAGTCATCCTTGATTCTTCTCTTTGCCTCACCCTTCATACCCAGCCCTTGAACAAGTCCTATCAATTCTGTCTCCAGAATATATATTTGAACTTCTTAACTGTCATATTTCACACCTGACCTATAAAAATGACATTCTGCATGATCTCTCTGCTTCCGTTCTTGTTCCTCTATTATCCATTTTTTCATATAGCAGCCACAATGAAGCTTTATAAATTTAAATCAAATGTTACTTTCTTGCAGAAAAACTTTCCAGGGTTTCCCTTGTTTTTAGAATAAAATCCAAACTCCTGTCATCTTCATAGTATCTGAGTTCTGAGTGCCTTTCCAAGTTAATTCATGCCCTATTCTTCTGACACATTCCTCCAGTTATATGAGTCTCCTTTCTTAACTTCAAATACAGCAAGGCCTTTCCACAGAGGAACTTTGCACTCACCAATTTCTGTGCATAAAATGTGTTTCTCCAGATTCCTTTCTCTGATTATTAGCTCAAAAATCACCTCTTCTAAGAGGCATTCCTAACCAGCTGCCTTAAATTTCACTCCCACCTCACTGCCTCTTGTTATACACTAGCCCAACACTCCATTTCCCTCACAGCCCTCCACAACCATCTATAATATATGTGTTTATTGCTTTGTTTTATTCATTATTATATTCTCAACTCTTAACATAGTATATATCACAAAATGCATGCCTGATAAATATTTGTTAAATGTATAAACTGTTTAAAGCCTATTGTGCAAACAGGCACCCATTAGAATAACATAGAATTTCTGACTACCACAATGATGATAAAGATATTAATAAGACTAGCTGGAATCTGATTCTCATAAATGTGAAATTATTGAACAAGAGATTTCCCTGATAACTCCAAAATTCACAGTTTGTTTTTTTTTTCCTGTGGGACCACAGCTAAGCAACATTTTTGTTTTCTACCAGGAGAAAAGACTGGCAACTGTCAACATTTGTTGTCAGCAGGGTTGGATACAGAAGATCTCCAAAGACCTTACCTATGACTGGAGCTATATTTCTCATTTTGGGTTTACAAGCCACTGAATTGTATTTCATAAGCTTTCTGATTCCTAGAGGCATTTGTAGAAGGCCACAAATTTAAAGTTCTGCAGTTTTGTAGATTTATGTGTAATAAGCTTCTAATTGTAATATTGATTTTTAAATCTCAGTAACTATTTATTTTAGATGCAATGAAGCATTATCATAAAGAACTGAAACTTAGATAACAATGTCTAAATCAATTACAAAGCACATCTTATTATTTGAGATAATTTTACTGCGTTTACCATTTATTAGCCCACAAAATGCAACAGTTCAAGAAGCTGTACCTAGAGAATAGATTATAGTCTATATGTAATTTTGGCTTCAGTTATACACTTAGATTATTTTTTAGAATTCTATATATTTAATAAGTACTTTGATAAATAATATATGTATACAATATATGCATACAATATTCTAAGGAGTTTTTCTTCCTTCTCTTATAATTTGTGGGATTATGGTAACATGATGCTTCACATTATGAGTGAAATGAAATTTTACAGGCTAGTAAACCAATAATGTGATTATGGAGAGAACAGAGGAATATGAATGTTTGTGTGTCAAACAGAATGTTGTCCCAATCCCAGTTCTTTCACTTAACCCCTTTTGGCTTCCATTTTTTCATTATTCTAAAATGAGGATAATAATACCTGCATTTAAAAGCTATTATATATGATTTCATATATATATATATATATATATGTATGATTTCATATGTATGAAATATATAAATGTAATTTCATATATGTAATAATATATGCACAATAATTATATATAATATATAATATATAAACATATATATCTATCTATAATTTATATATTTTAGTGCTGTTCAACAAATTTTTCTCAAGTTTTGTGTCTTAAAACAATGAATGTTTATTACCTCACAGTTCCTGTGAATCAGAAATCTGGCATGAATCAGTGGATTCTGTCTTCCCCCAAACCTAGAATCAAGGCATTTAGGTAGGGCTATGGCTCTCATCTGAACCTCTGCTTTCTCTTCTAAACTCATTCACGTTGTTGCAGAGTAGTTTCTTGTGACTGGGGCACTGATGTGTCTCCTGTATTTATAGGGATCAGGTCCAGCCACACATCCTCTTCCACAGGCAGTGTTTTGCTTTTGCCTAATCCAGCAGGACAGTGTTTGTTGCTGTTTCTTGTGCCTCTTAAGAAAGCAACTGAATAATTACACCAGGTAATCTCCTTTTTTAGTAACTCAAAGTCAATTGATTAGGAAACTTAACTATATCTACAAAATCTCTTGCACCTTATACTGTAACATGATCATGGGATTGATACACATCATATTCACAGGTCCCATTTAAATTTAAGATAACAATATTATAAAAGTATGAGTTACTGGGAGTTAGCTCCAAATTATTAGGTCCACCATGTGGGAATGAAAACAGCTTTTTAAATATAAAACTATTCCCCATGCCTTATGAAATGTGGGCACTGAATAAAAAAGCTTTATTAGTATTTTTCATATTTTGCGGGGATTAGCTTGTAGTTTTATGCTATTTGTAACATATAAAAATAATTAAGTACAAAGATAAAGTAAAATTATTCTCATGGATTTTTTTAATTAAACAAGATCAATAAAATTTGTGAAATACCTGTTCTCTTTTTCCTCCGTTTTAACTCACTGCTTTTCCACTTGAGCAATTTGCTCATCCATTCCCTAGGGAACTGAGAAAATTGTACTTGTAAGATGTTGCAAAAGGAAACTTCCATGGCCTTCAAGTATAAGCTACATTTTTTATTATCAGATCAATGTTCTGGCAGTATTGCTTGTAAGTAGATATACTGATTTAATCTTAAGATCAGTCAGGTGAGCTCAGTTTTGCCTTGGGCTACAAGATAAGGAATGCATCTTACTTTTCTAGTGCATTTGAAGTCAAGCCTATTGAAGAAAATATTCACCAGTTGTTAACAAATATTAGTCTATTTCCTTGGATAATATAATTGAACAAAAACCTAAATGTTTAATTGAAATCATTCAGCATATATCAGCCATGTAATTTTGATAAAGACAAGATCTCTAGGTAAAGATGAAATTGACTAATTCAACATTCAACCTGGTTAATTCTACATCCAGGAAGATGAAAAACCTCTAATCCATAGTTTTTCTCATCAGATGTCCCCCCACTTTTTTTTTTTTTAGTATCAGCACTTTATTAAACATTAACATGCCAACACTATATGATTAAATCTTATAACTTCATAAAAGCACCTAGAGAAGGACTATCAATAATGTTCATAAACAAATATTAAATTAAGATAATTCTGATATGAAGTATAGGAATTTTAGAAAGAAGTTATTTTGTAAGATTATAAATTTACTTGACCATTGCCTAAAAGCGCCACATCATATTTGGGTGGAAGAGGACAGTGTGTACTCACAGAGTATTGCATCTGGTCGAGGTTACCCTAATGTAATGACTTGCCTAGGTTGGAACTCTGCCCTTATCCTTCTAATCACCCGCTTTGGAGACAAGAACCACTGCATCTAGGAGAACCCATTTCTCCAACAGTGCACCAGTCTAATTCTTGCTTTTAAAAAAAAAATAACCTTTATTTGCTTACCAGATTTAGCTTCTAAAGAACTTGGCTATTGCTCCTGCGAGTTTTCATTACCTGTTACTTTCTCTACTTTAAACTCATTTTAAACTGTTTTTGTCCCTGTCATTTCCACCCTTCCTCTTAAGAACTAGAGATATTCACTAGACCCAAACACTGAGATACCTATTTCACTGAATTTTGTGGTTCCCTTTTAATTATGTTCTACCAGATAATTTCAAACTATCTTTTTCTGACCTCAAGAAGATGAACAAAATAAAAAACTATTCTGACACCTTTAAAAGGTCAAAGGCAATATTCCCTTCCACTATGTACAAGTAAATTTAAGGTTGTTTTTGTATGTTTCGTTTTTTAGTTCTGGTTCTCTTTGAATTAAACTTGTTCTGCTGCCAGCTGAAGTCAATCAGGCCCTCATGTCTGAGTGAACTCCATACACTCCCCATTCAACAAATACTGAACACCTACTACATACCATGTAAGAGCACAAGTACCAGAGATTTAGTAGTAACCTTAAAGACAATGTCCTTGGGCTCATAAAGGTCATATTGTAGCCAAAGAAGAAAGATCATAAATAAGTGTATTAGTTAGGGTCAGTTTGGCTGAGTATAACAGAAAACCCAGATAACACCATTTGGGTCAGATTAGATCTAGTTTCCCTCACATAAATTAAGTCTTGGGACTGGAAGTCTGGAACCCATACCGGGAATCTATAATGCCATCAGGAACCCAGAGTTCTCCTACCTTGGGGTCTACCATACTTAGCAGGCAGTGGTCAGCTTCCAGAGCACCTCGTATTCCAAAATGACTGCCATGGCTCCATTGAGTTTATCCATTTTCTAACAAGAAGGAAAAGAAAGAAGGAATGGCAGGAGGGTGCCCCCCAGCTAACTCAGGCCCCTGTAAGGAGCTTTCCCTGAAGCCCGTGCCCACAGGTAACACGTACAACTTACTGACTACTCCTACAACCAAGGGAGACCTGAAGGGAAATGGAATCCCAGTTGGATGTATTTTTGGACCAAAAAAAATCAGGTTTTGTGAATAAAGGAGAGATGAAAATACACATTCAGTAGGCATTTAACAGTCCCTGACCTAAGTAAAAGTGGATTTTAGCTGGTAATAAGAACTTTCCAGGGGGAAATGTGATTAAAAACACATGGAACAACTTTATCTAGGGCAGAGAGGGGAGACTTTCTAAGCAGGTGGCACGGGAACGGGAAGAAGTCCTCCAAGGGCAGGTCTGGGGAAGGGAACCCTAGGCAGAGAAAACGATGAAAGTCAAGGCCTGAAACAGGAACAAAATTTGTGAAACCAAGTGTCTTGGTCCATTCCGTGTTGCTATAACAAAATCCCTGAGGCAGGATAACTTATGAAGAGATCATTTGGCTCATGATTCTTCAGCTGAAAGATCCGAACAGCATGGCTCCAACAGCCTGGGGAGGGCCTCCCTGCTACATGCAAACATGGCAGAGAAGCAGAAAGAGGATCAGCCGTCTGCAGAAAGGTGGAAGGCATGGGAGGACCTCACTTTATAACAACCCACTCTTGCAAGATCTAGTCCAGTCACACAAGAGCTGACCTACTCCTGTGAGACACCAGTAATTCATCCCTGATGGTGGAGGCCCAGGCCCTGATGACCTTCCACTAGGCCCCACCTCTTAAAGGGTCTCTCCCCTTAAAACTGCCATACGGGGGACAAAGTTCCAGCACAGGAACCTTGGGGAACACCCAAACCTCAGCACCAAGGAACAGACAGTCCAAAGTCCCCCAGGGAGGCCCGTGGGTGAGGGGAGCATCCAGGTGATGGACACGCGTGTGTACTTGCGGCCAAACAGAACAAACTTGCACTTGAGACCTGACATCCACTGAATATGAAGTCTCTTATGTAGCATTTTTGGGAAATGAAGGAAGGAAGGAAGGAAGGAAGGAAGGAAGGAAGGAAGGAAGGAAGGAAGGAAGGAAGGAAAGAAGAAAGAAAGAAAGATCCTCCAGTGGATGGGAGTGGAGGGAGGGAGTGGACCATGGTGGAGGCAGGGAAAAACCGAGTCCTGGAGGACCGTGAGCAGGGCTTCCCTGCAGGTGCTCTCAAGGAGCCGAGGAGCAGGATGGAGTGAGGCCACCGGGCTGCTGCTCTGGACACCTTGGGCAGGGGTCTGTAGGACGACAGGGGTGGTGACGGACCAAGAGGCTGCTCCCATCGTCCCAGCGAGGAACAGTGGCACAGGTGGGCCAGGCTGAGGATGTGGTGCAGGTGACGGTCAGCCTAACGGTCACCTGCTGGGAACCCTTCCACCAGAACATGGCTGCTCCTCTGCAGGCCCAGACAAAGCTCAGAGATAAGGAGGGCCTCCAGAATCGGAGTCTTTCAAAGAAGATGTGACTGAGTGAGCCTGGAAGGAGAGGCTGAGAAGGAAGGTCACCAGAGACTTTGGCTAGCAATTCGATGACATAAAGAACCGTGGACTCCAGGCCAGCCTGGGGGTGGGGTAAGGCAATGACACAGAGGCTCGCCCTGGCCATAGCGGGCCTCTCCTCCCCAACTTTGCCAATGCCCACTTCCTGTCTCTGCTCAGCTTCTGCACATGGGCACCCACTGCACCAGCTGCCTGGCCCCTGCTGATCCCCCTCCCAGACCACCTGGACTACCCTGCTGTCACAGTCTGGTCCTGGCCACCTTCAATCACCCGAGGCCCCTGCCCTGGGCTGCCACGCCTCTGGGAAGAAACAGAGAATTACATTCAGCACAGTGTGAAGCTCAGGCGAAGGCCGACCCTGCTCAAAACCAGGCTGCATGGCTTTCCAGCCGCTTCAGGGCGGCGATACTTAACCTTCCTGCGCTCGAACTTCTTCATCGGCAAAGTGAGGATTCTGATCAGAGCGACCTCATCGGGCAATGGTGGAAATCAAATAAATTATTGAGAGTCACTCAGAAGAGCCCTTAACGTGCACCGAGGCTCTCACCTTGCTCCCCGGTGCAGCTGAGGTTTTTATTATCTTCCTGCCTGGCTCAGATGGAAGCTCACCCCCTCCTAAAACACTCCCGGCCTTCATTTATCCACTTTCTCTAAGTAGCTCATACTCACCATTCATGACACACAAGCCACGTCTTATCACACGCTGACCCGATCTCTAAGTGTTGGAATCCCTCAACTTGGCACCTGAGTCTGCGCTAATTACTGCAGCTAATGCATGGAGTCACGTCCCAAGGTCACTGTGCGCACCTCCACTCTGCTCGCCATCCCGGCCACCTTCACAAGACAGCACGGAGCTGACTGGGAAGAGGGACTGCCTAACACCTGGGGACTGACACCGGCCTTCCCTAGGGAGGATGCAAAGAAGTGAACAGAGGTGTCAGACACTTCAGAACTGAACTAACCGACCTCCATAATCTCCAAGTGAGCCTTGGGCCAGGCCTGCGTATCCTGGAGAGAAGATTGTCCTGCATTTAAAGGTCTCAAAATCCTTCCAAGAGCTAGTCAGACTCGTTCAAGACAAACACCCATGACTTTAGCCTGACCCCTAGACCCCTGGGGGTCAGCTGAGGGACTGCTGTCCCTCTAAAAGGATAAGCCCTTCGGTCCATTAGCCCCAGCCCCTCCCGGTCTAGGGACACAAATGCAAAGCTGAGACCTGGGCCTGCAGAGATGAACCCACCCACGGCTCTGAGGTGACCAAGCGGAGGACACAGCCCACAAACAGCTCCTGCAGGGAGCGCAGTGGGCCTGCCTAGCCCCCCGGACCCCCTACACATCCCCTCACACTGCTGGGGGTCGAGCAGAACAGGGGCTCAGAACCCCAAATCTGCTGCCAGACCAGAGGGAGGAACTCAAGCCACATCGTGTCATTCACCAGCCGGGTGACTCAGTGACTTTGCCTCTGTGTCCTCCGGGTCTTCATCCGGGCAGTGGATGAACTAGTGCTGGTCCCACAATTCCTGTGTCACAAGGAGGAAGGGACGTCGAGTGTTCATGCTGCTGAGGGCAGTGCTTGGCTGAATTGTGCTGTGTCACAGCAGACGAGGGCCACATGGGCCACTTGAGGACATTTCACTCGCCAATAGACATACTGACCACCAAGGGCTGGTGAGGCTCTGTCACCAGCGATATCTATGAGCGGCGTCTACAGTGTCCTCACACAGAACCACTGGTGATGCATTTCTCAGAAAGCATCTTATCCATCAGTGACATGGGACATGTTCATTGCCCAACATGCACACGTGTGTGTGTGTGTGTATGTGTGTGTGTGTATGTGTGCACGCATGTGAATTCTGAACATTTCTAGGAAAGAGCATTTCCAGGACTTTGGAAAATAAAGATACTGAGAAACAGTGCTTTCCCTTGGGACTTGGCTGCCTGTTAGTAGGTAGAAGAGTTCTCACCTCTAGCAGAGGCATCAGGAGCTTGCTGAGACCCAGAGGAGCAGGCCCAGGGTGGCAGGAAGGACTGTATGTAGCTAACACAGAGAAGCCACTGGACTCTCAGCCTCCCTTGAATGAATTACCTAGAGGGCTCCTTAAAACCCAGATTCCCAGGCCCCAGAGAGAGGCTTCTGCTTCTGTCGTTCGGACAGGGACCTAGCTTCCGCCATGTGAGGACAGAGGAAGAAGGCCTACGCCAGAGGCCGTGCCTTGACCTGGACTTCAGCCCACACCGTAAGGAGTCAGCTCTGCTCTGCTGTGTGTGAATGACCCCGTCCGTGAACCCTGCCACCTCAGCACAGATGGATCCAGATGGCGTGCATCACCAATCTTCGCACTGCGGCAGAGCCTGAAGAGAAAGTGTCTGCTGGTCACTGTGGGCTCTCAGGCCATAAGTGGCCCTCCCTGTGCTGCTGCCCCCATCAGACCTCTGTAAACTGCATTTCCCAGTCTCCTTTGCCAACTGGCTTCTGCTGGATTTCCACCAAGGAGAGGCACTGCAGAGCCAGGAGGGAGCAAGAAACACCAGGCAACCCCCTTCCCTCCCCGCCCACCCATCTCCTCCTCTGGTGCCTCCCACTGCAACTGTGCTCCTGGATCCCCATGGCCACACAGGCTCCTGGGCCCAGCAGCAACCCCCTCGTCCACGTCCCCTGCAGGTGAACTCCTCCTGGGCTGGCGGGGTGGGCTGCTCTGTCCTTGCTGGTCTTTGATTGATGAACAGGTGACGATGACTCATTGGCTTCTCTCCTCACCTCCTTTTTCAGGCCTCAGGACAGGAGTCCGGCTGGGATCCCCCAAGCTGCCACGAACAAAGCCTCCCGTTCAAAAGTTAAGTGGAAAAGTAATTCCACAGCAGGCGGTGAACACAGATGAAAGCTGGGATAAGTAAACTCTGATGCATGAAGCAACAGAATGATGAATTAGTTCAAATGCTGCTTTTTATGATAAGACCACAAATATAAACAAACCTCTGACAAATATAATTAAGGGAACATTCTTAATTAGAAATGAGAATGGAGATAGGAAAATTCATAGAAAATAGATTTCTCCCCCAAATCCAAAGAGAATGTTACCACACTTAGAGGCTGATAAACTGAAATCCTTGATGAGATGAGTCATTTCTAGAAAGATACAGATTATGAAAAATAATCCAAAAAATATAAGTCTAAAGAGAATAATAACCAAGGAAGAAACAGAAAATGCAGCTAGAAACAAGAATCTTTCTACCCAGGCTATTTCTCTACTTTTCGGGAACAGCCTCAATGCCGTGAAACACACCTGGAATGAAGGGGATAGGAGCCACTCTGTGCCCGTCAGCAAGCGTAAGCCTCTTCCTACAGCCTGATGAAGACAGAACCCACATAAAGAGAACTACAGGCAGGGATCACATAGGAATATGAACGGGAAAAGAACACGCTCACCTCTCAGAGAGAGCTTGCTGCCGGCTCTGGAAGCACCAGATGTTTCAGATCCTCAGGGAAGAAAGTTTTGTGTGTAGGTTTGCTTTGTTTTCCAGCTTTGCTGAGATATGTCTTTTTTTTTTTCCTTAAAGACAGAGCTTTGCGGTGGCTCACAGGCTGGATTCAAGCTCCTGGGCTCCAGTGATCCTCCTGCCTCAGCCTTCCAGGTGGCAACGGCTGCGCCTCCAGGCCTGGCTCCGGATGTACCTCTTACTCCATGAAAACACGGAACACTTCACAGATCTGTGTCACCCTTGCAGAGGGGTCCCCTATTGTGCTCTGTCATTCTCTCCCTGACACAA
Source organism: Urocitellus parryii (assembly GCF_045843805.1). Classification (NCBI taxonomy): domain Eukaryota; kingdom Metazoa; phylum Chordata; class Mammalia; order Rodentia; family Sciuridae; genus Urocitellus; species Urocitellus parryii. The sequence continues at coordinate 86,648,845 of NC_135537.1, read as the reverse complement.
GTGCTCCTGGCCTGAGCACAGGAATGACAACTCCACAAGTTGAAAGGAATCACATGGGACAGCCCACACATCACACAAGGAAAGAGCCAGGGGACAGAGGACTTCCCACACCTACAATCAAAGGGAAACATTGAGAGGAGATGTTCACAGCAGAATCAGCAACAGGCTGGCGCCTGTGTCCCGTGCCTACTAGGTAATCTGGCCACAAACCTGAGGAGACAATTCCTCCCTAAAAGAGTCTGTTCGTCAACATGCAGGTGTGAAAATGTCCCACTTCAGCCAGGTGTGGTGGCCACACCTGTGTCCCAGCTACCTGGGAGGCTGAGGCCCGGAGATCACAAGTTCAAGGCCGGCCTCAGCAACTTGAGAGACTCGGTCTCAGAATTTTAAAAGAAGAAAAAAGAAAACCATCAAAGGGCACTCGCCTAGCACAGGCCAGGCCCTGGTTCCTCTGAGCAACCCAGTAAAAATAAAAACCATAACAACGTTCAGCTTCACTTGGGATCGGAGAGACGCCTGCTCAAGCGACGCTGCGAGGTACCTTGCGTCCTCTGCTCCAGGAGAAGTTTAGACATTGTCCAGTGTCAGAACCCCACAGCCCAACTGCTCAGCTCACGCACCCCCGCTGGCCTAGGAGCTACCTCTTGGCAACACACACAGACACACCTTCCAGCTTCATAGCAAAACCCCTTTATCCTAAGGACTCTTTCGCACGGCGTGGGAGTTGAACCCAGGCCTTGCATCTTGCTAAACAGGCTTCTACCACCAGCGCCACTCCTGGACCCCTAAGGAATCTTCAGTGATTAAAAAAATAAAGTTGCATGAGATATTCATTGCAAAGTCATTCTAACAACCACACCAATAAATAGAAACACTCTCACTTCAACAACAGGGAAATGATTAAGGAAGGTTATAAATTACACTTCATAACGATGATAAAAATTACATTTCTTTAAGAAGCCTCATGTATCCTTCCTCTTTTAGGCTGCGATCATCCCCTGAGGTAGGTAGGAAATGGCTAAGACTCTGCAGAAAATCCCTTGCACAGTGGCTCTGGAGCACCCAACCCCCCCGCCCCAGGCCCTGGGCCTGATAATGGGGTAGTTATGAATCTGCGCTCTGAGTCTTGGCTTCTTCATCTGCAAAACAAGGATAATTAGAGTCCCCAAAGAGTGTCCCTGAGGATCAAATGAAGCCTCCCCAAGGTTTCTGAGCTCTTGGTAAAGGAGCTAGCACTCAGCACGTTATTAAGAGTAATGACAATGCAAAACTGTGTCTCTTTAGCTGTGTGCCCGCTACAACACCACAGTGCACACTACACCACCACAGTGCACGCTACAACACCACAGTGCACACTACAACACCACAGTGCACGCTACAACACCACAGTGCATGCAAGAACACCACAGTGCACACTACAACACCACAGTGCATGCTACAACACCACAGTGCACGCTACAACACCACAGTGTCCGCAACCACAGACAGATGGGGACCAGGAGGACAAGAGATGATGGAAATGGCCCCCAAACAAGACAAACGCATCCCTCACTTGTAGGAATTATTTTGGTTTTGGTGCAAATGGAAATCTAGAGGGAAACAAAATCTCCTCCATTGGACTTCCACCTCTGGGGGAGGCTGATATTAACCCTGGGACCTCTGTGCCCACAACACTTGGAATAATAAACTCAGCACATGTGCCCCCTGGGGAACCATATGTGTGTGGCCCCGTGGTGGGTGGCACTACTTCGCCTGCCCAAGGGACAGCATTTGTTGGCCTCGGTAATGTCCTAGTGCCTGGCCTTGAAGACCAAGTGTTTTTTTTGTTAAAACTGAGACTCAGAATCACCTAAAGAAAACCTCTGGGTAGCTGAGACACGTATCCAAGTTGGCATCTGCTGAACAGCCTCATCCCCTAGTGGGGCTGGGACCCATGGGCTGGGGAGCACAGGTCCACCCTCTCCAGTCAGGTGGAAAGCTGCCCCTGCCAGCCCCTGCATGGTGACCGGCCCCAGAGGGCAGGCTGGAATGCACGCAGCTGAGGGACACAAAGGGCCTGATCCGAGTTGAGCATGAGAGTGAATAGCCTTTCTGACTCAGAAATGTGCAGTCACTGACTAAGCTCCAGTAACAGAAGTGACAAGTTCAGCAAAGGATATAAATTCAGAAGAGAAATAGTGGAGATGACACAGAATCTACATGACTAGGGGCTGAATCACACTAAGCTTGACTCATGTCCAAATACCTGTTCTGCTGGAGATGAGAAACAGGCCTCTCAAACCCAATGTGCCAAATGCCAAGTGAGCTCTGGGATCTCTGCGCTCACCATCAGGTGGGGGCTGCCCATTCCTGCAGGCCTTTAGCTAGAGTCTCTGACTCCTGCATCTTGCTCACGTCTCCAATCCAATCCATCGGAAAATCCTATTGGCTCCATCTTCAAGGTATACAGAGTGCTGGATATGGTGGTGCAAGCATGTAATCCCAACTCAGGAGGCTGAGGCAGGAGGATCACAAGCTGCAGGCCAGCCTCAGCAATTGAGTGAGGCCCTAAGCAACTTGACAAGACCCTGTCTCAAATTAAAAAATAAAAATAAAATGGCTGGGGATGTAGCTCAATGGTAGAGCAGCTGCTTACCTACACAAGGCCCTGGGTTTAATCCCCAATACCACAAAAAAACCCTAAAATTAAAATCACTTATGATACCATATGTTGGCAAGGTTATTGAGTAACTAGATCTCTCATACTGGTAATACTGGAATAATAATAGAAAATCTACCATCTAATTAGAAAATAGTTTGGCCTATATTTACCACAAGATCCAGCCATTCTACTACTAGATATTTACCCCAGAAAAGAAAAGGCCTATGTCTATACAAAGACTCATACATGAGTGTTCACAGCAGCTTAACTTTTAGTAGCCAAGAATCAGTAACAACACAAACATGCAGACTAATGTAATACACAAACTGTGGCATATCCATTCAAAGGAATACTATATGGCCATAAAAAGAATTATTTTCAGATTCATCCAATATGGATGAATCTGAAAATAATCACGCTGAGTGATATAGATTAAACTGGAAAAAAAGCATACACTGTAAGATTCCATTTATGTAGAATCTTAAGAAAGCAAATTAACTTACAGCCATAGAAAGTGGATCAGTGGTTACCCGGGAACACATAACAGAGAAGAGGAGCACCTGGGGAAATCACTAAGAGGCAGGAGGAAATCTGGGGAGAGCAAAGTGTGCCAACTGTCTTGACAAGGGTGATGGCCACAGCCAACCAAAGACCAGACAGAGGAACTGAACTACGGTCGCACACCAACTTAATTCCAGATCAAAAATGCCTTTGCATCGAGGGAGCCAGTCAGAGCAAAGAGGCAAGCTTCTGAATTGGGAAGAAATATTTGTAAATGATATAGACAATAAGGGGTTGATATCCCAAATATAAAGCACACTCCTCCATCTCAGCCACAGCAAAATGTAGACGTCCCAGTTGTAAAATGAGCCAAGAAGCGGAATAGACATCTCTATTGACATATCTCCTAATAGGAGATAAATAAGTGGCCAAGGAACTCAGGAGAAGGAGCTGCACATCAGCAGCCCTCAGGGGAATGAGGAGAAAGCAGGCCAGGGCTGGGCACAGCTCGGCCGCAGAGCACTTGCCCAGCCCACACGAGGCCCAGGGTTCCACCCAGCACCTCACCAGCACGCACACGTATGCACACACACACACACACACACACACACCTGGAATTCCTCCTATCAAAAAAGTAGAGGGAGGAGTGGGAGGAGTGGGTGGGAGGAGAGGAAGAAAGGGAGGGAGGGAGGGAAACTAACACGCAATAGGGAGGAGGTAAAGGTGAAGAAACAGGAACGCTGTGCTTCTTGGTGGAAATGGAAAATGATGCAGTTGCTATGGAAAACAGCGTGACGATTCCCCCAAATGCTAAAGATAGAATTAGGATAGGATCCAGCTATCCCACTCCCAGGTATGCACCCCAAAGAATTAAAAGCAGGGTCTCCAGTAGATGCTCATACGCGCATGTTCACAGTCGCGCTACTCGCAATAACCAAAAGGCAGAAGCAAGCAGGGCCCCTGACAGACAAATGGACTTTTAAATGTGGCACAGATGTTACAGGGGTGTGAACAACAATCCTTTATTCCAAAGGAACATAATTCAGCCCTGAAGAGGAAGGGAGTTCTAGCAAATGCTGCGGCATGGATGGAGTTGAGGCCACTGTGCCAAGCAAAGCAAGCTGGCCACAAAGACAAATCCCCCATGACGCCACTGACATGAGATAGCCAGGGTCGTCAGATTCAGAGAGTAGGATGGCGGCCCCCGGGGGGTCAGGGAAGGGAGGGCACGGAAGCAATTGATGGGTACAAAGTGTCCGTTTTGCAAGATGAAAAGAGTTCTGGAGACTGGTTGTCCAGCAAAGGACTATTTCAACACTAATCAACTATACACTCAGAAGGGGCAGGATGACATCTTTTAAGTCACATGAATTTTGCCAAAAGTTTTTGAAATTTTAATGATCAAATTGCAAACTTTCGATACGTGCGGTTTAAAGGGATGGGAGGTAGCTCTTGGGGGTGACGGGTGGCGGGTGGATTCACGGCATTGGTCGTGATGGCGTTTGAGGGTCTCGCAGGAGAATCACCATCTCCCGACACATCACAACCATGTCATCAACTATCTACAGCCTGAAAAATCAGTGTCGCTTGATGTATGTCACTTTCATCTCAATAAAGATTATTTAAACTTTTTTAATTCGATTTTTAAGAACAAACTGTGAGCAGCCAGTGTGGCAGCAGCTCAGGGGAGGAGCAGGGCAGAGCATGCAGGAGGCCCAGCTGATCCCAGCACAAATAAACCACTGAGTGGGACCAGATCCCTCCTGGCTCCAAATCTTCATGGGCTTTGCGTCCAAGTCCTTAGAACGACCTACAAGGCCCTATAGGATCTGGTGCTGACACCAGCACACCTCATGCCCATCGGCCTCCCCTCATTCACGTCAGGCCAACCACATGGCCTCTTGGCCTCTTGGCTATTTTTCATGGGTACCTGCTCTGATCCCAGGATCTTTGCACATGCTGCTTGCATTTCACCTGTACATCTTTGCCCCCAGGTCACTCCATGGCTTAATTCTTCACCTCTGTCAAGTCTCCTCAAATGTCACCCTCTCAGTGGGGTCTTCCCAATGTGCTACTTAAAACTGGGACACCTGTCTACTCCACCAGTCTCCCTCCTGCCTCTCTGCTTTGCTTTCCCACGAAGCCCCCACCATGATACTTGGCTTATTTCTGCTGTTTCTGTCTCTCCCGATAGAATTCAGCTCAGAAACATGAGGAGCGCCTTGTTCTCTGGCCCAGTGATCATAGCCCCAGCAAGTGGTACAGTCCTGGCTCAGGGGAGGTGCCTGATGGTTGTTCGTGGGAGGGAGGGAGGCAGGAAGGCCAGTTCTGACCTTGACCACCAAGTGCAGGGGCCCTATGGAGACACTCAGCCTCGTCTACCAGGAGGACTGGACACTAAGCTTTCTGGTGCAAAAGCCTGTGGACACACCTGGCCCTTGAGACTTCATCCGCGGTTCCCACAGGGCACCGCCAACCTCCCCTCCCACATATCAGTGGAGGCTCCAAAAGGTCAGCTTAACTCCAGTTCACACCAGCTGCACACGGCAGAGCCCACACCTCAGCCAAGACTCTGCCACGGGCCACCCACTCCCAGGACGCCTGCCCCAGCGCCTGGCTTCTCAAGTCCACATCCTGCGTGTCATTCACAGTGGCACTGACAATAACCAGTTCCATCTGTTGGGTAGTCAGCCCTTGTGCCATGAATGTCCATTTGTCACACCCAGAACCTGGCATCTGGAAGGCCACCTCTGTGGTGGGGTTTAGATGGGGACTGGTCACTGAGCAGGCCGAGAGGAGGCAGACCTCCCGCTTCCTCCCCAAACTGGAGGCAACAAGGAACCACCAGATGCCCTCCTGGAGCAGACACGGAGCAGAGAGATGGACGTCAACCTGGGGCCTGGGCCTGTTTAGCAGCCCTGCAGTGCTGGGGGCACTCCCCCGCACCGGGAGGTGGCCTGCCGTGGGAGCATCCAGAAAAGAGCACACGCAGGCTCCTCTGAGGCTGTAACCTAAGTGACAAAGGTGCTCCCTCAGCCGGGAACGTCCCCGGCGCTGGACCAGTTGCCTTGCCAACAAGCCACGTCTCCACTCTGCAGAATCCAGTTTCTGAGCAATGTGACAGTGACAGGCCCAGAGACATGACACACGGTTCCAAGGTGCCTTTGAACACTTGCTGATCCGCTGGGAACAACGTGGTCCCCCTGCCGCCCGCAGCAACACGGGCACATGCCGGCCAGCGCGCTCCGGCCTAGTTTGTGCAGACACCCTCGCGCCCACCCAGCACACTGCAGACCCCAGGGAGCGCGGGGCTGCCTTCTCCCCGCCTCCTTAACAGAACCCCGGCAAACACTGGCAGGGACTCACCCACTTACCAAGTGATTTAACCCTCGCAACAGCCCTGGGTGGCAGGTCTTGATGGTATTTTATTTCAGCTGAGGAAACAGAGACACAGAAAGGGTGAGTGATTTACCTGAAAGCACACAGCTACAGAAAGGAAGGGCCAAGGTTTGAACCTAGACCACAGGCCCCCAGAGGCCACCCTCTTCCGTTAAAGCCGAGAGGCTGTTCAAGTTATCACTGTGCGCAGCAACCACCTTAAACTTCAGAGTAAAATACCCATCGATTCTGCTTATGGACACAGTGGCCAGGAACGTGGGCAAGACGCAGTAGGGTCGGCTCCTCTCCGCTCCACGAGTCTCTAGGGCGTCAGCTAGAGAGGCTCAAAGGCACAGCAACCCAGCTCCTAGGGACCGATGTCGTCTGAAGCTGCTCTCACTCACACACTGGCAGGCGGTGCCAGAGGCCCACTGGGATCCCAGGCAGGTCTGTCTGGTGGGACTCCTGCAGGTGGCCACAACATGTCACCTGGGCTTGCCCTTGGCAAGGTGTCTGGGTCCCAGTGTCCCAAGAGGCAGAAAACTGAACCAGAAAGTGGCACACTGTCACCTCTGCCACTGTCTGTGGGTCAAGTATTCAGAGTCTAGACTCAGTGGGAGGGAAAAAGACGCCACCTCTCAGAGAATTTAGGGGCCATGGTTTTTGTTATTGGCAGCAGTGGGTTTTCTTCTTCCAGAACTGGGGATTTAATCCAGGGGTGCTTAACCACTAAGCAACATCCCCAGCCCTTTCTAGGTTTTTTTTTTTTTTTTATCCTGAGACAGGGTCTCACTGTTTACTGAGGGTCCTGCTAAGATTCTGAGGCTGGCCTCCAACTTGGAATCCTCCTGCCTCATCCTCCTGAGCTACAGAGATGATAAGCATGTGCTGGTGGGGTGAGGGGGGGGCATGCTTTTCACACAGTTAAGGGGATCGTTTAATCCAATCTCTTTAAATTCTAGCTGAACAGCAGAATCTCGGGGAAGTCCAACAACTTGTCCAAGATCATGTAACATGTGAGTGCGTCTGTGGCAGGCGGAGCCGCCCCCTGCCCTGACTGCACTCTGTGCTGTGCTTCTCTTGGATGCACATTGGAATCCCCTGGAGAACTCTTTTAACAATGCTGATGCCTGAGTCCCCCTGCAGAGACCCTGATTTGTCTTGAGTATGACCTGGGCAGAAGCTCCCAGAGGCTCTCTTTTGTAGGACTGTAGAACATGGTCCATGCAGTATCCCGAGACGTCCCCTGACAGGCAAGATCTGCCTGCTTCGCTGTGTCTCAAGATCTGCAGTGGCCCTAAGGACAGTTCCTCTAGTAACAGGCAGCATACCTCCCCCTGGCTCACGCACCTTGTCTGGACCTTTGGCCCTCTTCCTCTCCATACACTTTGGGCGTATCTAGCTTCTGCTCCTCCTTCTCCCCCAGGTGCCCTCAGAACTTCCTCCTTTAACACTCAACTCCTTGACTATTGAACTCACATTCAGCTCTTGGCCACCAACTACCAAACTCCAGAAGCTCAGTACTGCCTTTGGGTTCCTCACAGGTGGAGCCCCCAAAACTGTGATCTTTTACCTAGTCTCCCTAGCCCCTGGACAAGCACCATCCTCAGCCCTCACATCCATCCTCCAGCTCCACAGAATGTTTTCTGTCCTCTTGAGTATATCAGTCCATTTTCCATTACTATAACATAATACACAAAGCTGAGTATTTTATTTAAAAAAAAAACAGGTTCATTTAGCTCATGGTTCTGGAGGTTCAAAGGCATGGACTAGCTTCAGCTCTGCTCTACTGAGGAATTGGAAGAGCAAGAGATCACGTGGTGAGATAGGAAGCCAGCAACTAGACAGGGGCCAGCCTCACTCTTAAATAGCAGCTCACGATAGCAGAACTAATCGGGGTCCCAAGAATTCCTTCAAGGGTAGCGTCCTTAATGACCCCCTTGGTTCCTACTAGGACCATCTTAAGGGTTCCATGGCACCTCTCAACCTCACCCCTTGAAAGCTTCCAATGCAGGAACCCCTGAGGACACAGGCAACCCAGATCCCAAACATGGAACTGAGCCTCAGAGCACTGGGGTAAGAGTCCTGTCTACACTGTGCCTTAACATGTTGGTTTTATGAGGTTGAGGGTTACAGTGCTGGGGAAAGTCGTCATCAGGGTGACTACATCCCAACATAAGTGGCCAGCTGGTGTCATGGGGCACACATCGCGGTAAGCTGGTCGAAAGCTTGGCCTACACAGATATTTTTAATAATTTTCCTTAGATTCATAATTGCATGAAGGCCAGATTTTTAAAACACACAAATAAGGAAGGAGGGTTCTGATATTGCTGTTCCACCAGATTTACTGATTTTTATTAGGTTAGGAGAAGATCTTTATGGTTTTATCATATGTACATATCTCCTGAGAGTAATTTTATAAAATATATTTATTCTTCACTTTACACAAAAACGGAGCCTTTCTAAACTTCCCAGGCAATTACTGCAAATGTTCCAAAGAAGAGGCATTTAAAGGGACTCTTTATCAAGGTTCATTATACTGCGCTCTCTGGCTTTGTATATGTTTGAAAGTTTCCATGAGATTAAGGAGGTAGGGAGACAGGGAAGGAAGAGGGGAAGGGAGGCAGGGAGGGGGGAGCCTAGGCGGCCTCAGGAGACTCTGCCTTGGCATAAAACTCACTCTCTAATGTGATGCACACGACACCCCCTCTGGAGGCGTAGGGAAAGCAAGCTTGGCTTCTCCTGTATTCTCACCCAACCACCATCAACACTAAACACTTCTGACTCTGAACCCATCAGGGCATCCCACTGTCCAGGAACCAGAGCACCAGCTTCTGCAAGGTCTCCACACCCTGCCCGCTGGGATCTTCAGGAGGCCTGTCACAGGGGCATGACTGATGAGGTCATGGGCCCTGGTGCCCAGCTTCACGGCAGCCCTCTCCCTGCCCTGGATGGCAGGGTGGAGAGGGTGCCACTGAAATCCCATCCCCTAATCCTGCCTTCATCTTCCCAGGAAAGATCCTGAAGGTCCCCAGGGACACCAGCCATTAGCCAACTCACCAGCATCTGAAATAGGCAACTAGATGTTTGGAAATTCCAAGGATTTTAGGAGTTGTGTGCATGAAAATAGGACGAAGACCAAATATACATTCACAAAATCACACACACACACACACACACACACACACACACACACACAGCCCAACCCCTGTTTGTTCTCTGTGTTTACAAATTCTGATTTCTCCAGCCCAGGGTACTGAAAATCTGAAACAGTCATTCTCATAGAGCACTTTTTCCCACTGGTCTTCAGCCTTCTCTCCCTCTCCCCAGGTGGGTCTCGCTGCCGGGCACCTGGAGGGCTCATGTTCATCCCACCCACTTCATGCGCTCACCTATAGACTTTGCGATGGTCAGCGGTGGACACGGCTGCACTGGTGCAGGCTGGACTCCTGCATCCGCCCCTTCCCTCTGCCTGGTCCCCTCTGTAAGTCCCCACCCAACTCTGAAGTGAGGGACAGAGCTCACTGAGTCCTCTTCAGGGCCCCATTCTCCAAATAAACTCTGCAGGCACAGCCTTGGGGATCAGAGTCCCTGGGACTAGAAGGACAGGAAGGGGCAGCCAGGCAGAGGTAGACAGCTGCAGGCTGGGCAGGTTGATCCCCAAGGCAGGAGTGCTCTCGGTGCAGCTACAAGGGCTGTCAGTGCCTCCGGAGCCACCCTGGACCTCCCAGGAGTCTCGAGGGCGGCTCACTCCAGCAGAGGTCTTTAGTGGCCGCTCTCCAGGCCACTCGGCCGGCGCTTGTTAAAGCAAAGAGCCTGTGGTTCCCGGGCAGGGTTCTTCTCATCCGGAGCAGGCATGGGAGACCCAGAGGGGATGCTCATTCCTTAGTCCCTGCCACATTTTCCTCCAGAGTGCACCTGGTCCAGAGGGAACTGGAGGCCTCTGGGCCCCTTGCAGGGCCATGGGAACCTGCACTTCTCTTTTCTCCAATTCCCCCTCTGCCAGAGGCTTCAGCAGGGTATGGTCCCCGCCCACCCCTGGCAGGCGGCGCCCTGCATCACTCAGCAGTGGGGACACCTTCACAATGGAGGGGGGTGCTCGGCGACCTCAGTGTGCTGAGCCTCCTAAGGTGTGCTTCTCTGCTCTGGTGTGGAATCACCCCACCTGAGCTCCCAGGCTGCCGCGGCCCTGGCACTTTCCCATTTGCTGTGAACTTTGTTTCTGAGCAGGAGGACACAGTCTGGGACCTCAGGACCAAGTATTGGGCGCTGCACACAAGGGTGCTATGTTTTCAGACCACCAGCACAGAGGGGGCTTGTTCACACGAGTGGCACCAAGACACATGACTGATGTCTCGTGCCCTGACGTCACCATGGCCAAGAGGCACAGGAGCTCTTAGCTCCACTGACTCTTTTGGGGCCACTGTGGACCCACCTGGGGCCCAGCCTTGACTGAAAGGTCGATTCAGGGCATGCCCATACTTATGGAATAAGGGATTTTAAAAATCAATCACAAATTTCCATAAGGTAATTCCTAGTGAAACCTTTGGGCACAAATAGCCATAATCGTAAATGGTGCCAGCGCACACTGTGGAAGGGTCATTTTTATATATAAATATGTAATAGAAAATATCCCATGAAGGATGAGTCATTGGCTTGGTTGAAAGCCAACGTTTAAGTTGACAAAAATCATATGAGGGGTGGAGCCCTGTTGATGTTGATGAGAGTTGCAGAAAATACCGACGCGGCTGTGTTTCTTTTAAATGACAGGACCACCACGGGAGCAGGGTAGACACTGGAAGCCCTTTTTCCGGAGCTCCTTGTTACCACCCCCCAAGGCAGCTGCCTGAACTAATGCCTGCTATCAGCCTGCAGGAGATGGTGTTTCCTGAAAATTGCCTCAGTAACACCTTCAGTCCCACATGCACTCCTCACTGTGTGATCTCAGGACTCCTCCTGCCATCCCTCTTCCTGTGATCACGGAGACAATGACTCGACTCAAGGTGACTTCTAAGCCTGGGTCAGCGTGGCTCTGTTGGGATGCTCACTCTTGAGACTGGGTTTTCGTGCTGCGGGGAGGCCCAGGCCACCTCAAGAGGCCACACGTAGGTGTCCCAGCCAACGGCTGCAGCCACCACACAGGCATGCTGCAAGGAAGCCAGAAGGACTGTAGCCCCCCATCCTCTGCTGCAGCCACATGAGAGACCCCAGGAAGAGCCAGCCGGCTGAGCCTAGCCACCCTCCTGAGCCAACCTCTGGACCACTAGAGATAACAACAAAATGATTCTTCTTGTTCTAAGCCACTACATTTTGGAATCATCCCTTAGCTAGTGATGGCTATCAGGAATACGTCCATTGTTAAATATCATAACACAATTGAGCAGTATGTCTACAACCGTAATATCAGAAGAAAATTTCATTTCATCAAGACCAATTACCTATCCAGTGATGTATATAATAAAACCTGGGTTCTTCATGTTGTCCAGAGCACCCACACAGGCACCGTCTGTGCTGACTGATCTTGAAGAGCTCACAAGTTTTCTAAGAGCTCAACTTCAAGGGCAGGTAGACTTGTAGTGGTCTCAGCTTCGCCACTCTCTAGCTGTGTAAGTCACTCCAAGTCCTCCATTTTTCTCATACATAAAATGGGGATAAGAAAAGTTCTAGTCTCTTGTAGTTTGGGTGTCAAATGGATGATGCATACAAAGAATGGTGCCCATCACAGATCCTGGAAGGTAGGACCGTTGTTACCCACAATTACTAACACTCACAGTTCAAAATGGTCACTGCACTCACCCAAGATCCCACAGCCTGGGGGCAGAAGGAGTGGGAGTGGAAGAAGAGGCATTTAAACCCAAGACTGTCCCAGTCCACCTCTCCCTTTGACAACACCAACCTCCCTACCAAGTGGCTTTTCACCCAGGATTATGTGCTTTCAATAATGCGGGAACCCTCCAGCCACAGAGGCGACCCTAACAATTTGTCTTCCACCAACTCCGCTATTTATCCCTCTATTGGGCTGGACTCTTGTCTCCAGGTAGCCTCCACCCATTAGCCTGACTGCCCTGCAGGACCACCAGGAACAAAACAATGTGCTCTGTCACATAACAGCCCCTGAATCTTTAAAGACCCTGTCATGTAACCCGCCAAGCCCTCTCTCTCCAGGCCAGCACCCCCGGGTTCCTTAGCCTTTCCTCTTCCAACGCATGATTATGAATCCCCTTCCCACCTGGGCCTCCCTCCTGCCTCAGGGCTTGACAAGAGCACACACTATTGATGACCAGAGACGCTTTCATCCTGCCCCCAGAGGCGTGTAATACATTTACGCTTTCTCAGGATGACACACATTCCAGGAGTACTAAGAATTGCTGTCAATCTCCCTGGCATCCTGAAGGACTCTGGCATTTCACCATATAATCATTTTTTTTTCTCCCAAGGGGCTGACTGCTTGAATAAACTGTCATATTCTCCAGCCAAGGGGAGCCAAAGTGTTCTGAGGCAGATAAGCGCAACTCTGCCGTGTGGTTTCTTCCAGACTTATTTCTGATGCATCAGTTCAATGGGGGAAAGAGCTAATAACCTGCAGTCAGAGATACGGGGCTCACTGGGGCTCCCAGGGCTCACTGTGGCTCCCCGGCCTCACCCGCCTTCGAGGGGGGTTTTGTCAGGACAGGATAGAGCATGCTACAGTAACAAGACCATAAACCCCAGCGGCCTCACAATCACAATTCATTTCTCCTTCATGCCAAGTTCACCGTGGATCTGTTAAATCCCCAGGGCAGTTCACTTTCAAAGGGTGACTCATGGGTCCAGGACTTACACCTCAGAGCTCCCTGGCCACTGTGGCAAGAGCAGAGCAGCCTCCATACCATCAACCTAAACCCACATCATGGCTCACAAACAGCCCCTGGTCCAGAGGTAGTCACATGGCCCAGCTCAAATGCAACGAGGCTGGGAAATGTGGGTGATTCGTGGGGAGATTCAAGGAGCAGTGTTTTGCCACAGAAGAGAAATGACTGAGTGATCCTGACGCAGCTCCCCACACATCTGGGAGAGGCACTGAGATACCCACATCCCTCCTGAATCCCCAGACACATCGGCAGCCATTCCCGGCAGGTGTTTGGTGGCGGCTGCAGACACTCCTTCCATCTCTCACTGCTGCCCCGGACTTCCTGGAGGCCCCCTTGCCTGTTTTCTGGATCTGTGGTCACATGTTCTAAAGTGGTCTCCATTCCTCTGTCTGCCTTACTGCTGTCCATCCCCTTTTTAAAAATCAATCTGAACATACCCTTCCTCTGCTTCAAATTTACATAGCCATAGTGCCCACGGGATAAATCCAATTTCCTTAGATCTACATGAAAAATCTTTTTCTAATCTAGTCCCAAAGAACTTTCGAGCCTCAATTCCCAAAGCACCAATTCTGTATTTGCTGCGGCTCAAGCCACCCCAAACCCACACTCACTCCTCAAGATGTCAGGGGTGAGACCCAGGGCTTACTCCAACCCACAGCAGCTGCAGAAGCTCTGTTGGCCCCATACCCATCCCAAGTGTCCACCTTCTACCACAACGTCCCCTATCCTCCTCCCTGTCCCCTGCCTGGGCTCCAGGTCCCTCTTTGATATGGCTCAGCTGTACTTACTCTCGGCAGGTCCATCTCTTCCCTCGGTGGGTTTCTCATTGTGAGTGGCCATGCTTCGTTCAGCTGGGCCTCTCCAGTAGATAGAAGAATTCCTGGCCCACGGGGAAGTTGAGAGATGGCAGAACCTATAAGAGAGGGCTCTTAATGGGGGGTAATAGGTTCTTGAGGGTACTGAGCCCTCAGAATGCTGATCTCATGGAGTGAGTTATTATAAAGAGGGCTCACCCTGCATGCTTGACTTCTTTGCACCCAGCTGTTTCCCTACCATGTTGTGATACAGCCAAGAGTCCCAGAGGCCAAAAGATGGGACCACCCAATTTTGGATGTTTTCCCTCCAAAACTGTGAGCTAAATAAATCTCTTTTCTTTTTAAAGCGCCTAGCCCTGGAGATATATATATATATATATATATATATATATATATATATATATGTTGTATTTGGACAAAATACCTTTATTTTATTTATTTATTTTTACATGGTACTAAGGATTGAACCCAGGGCCTCACATGTGCTAGGTGAGCACTCTACTGTTGAGCCACAACCCCAGCCCTACCCCTGAACATTTTGTTCAGGAAACAGATAGCCTACAAATACAATATATATCAATAAGTATCGAATAAATTTTTGTTGCAAATTGCCCCATCCCAGCTGATGCTGGGAGGAAGAAGCCACACATCCATACTCTGCTATTTTTTTTTAATTCCAAAATATTTAGAAAAATAGGAAATGGAGAGGATAATAATGGAGATCATCACCTGGGATGGGAGGTTTAAAATAAGAGCATTAAAGGGCCTGGGATTTTCCCAGCATCCTGAAAACCAGAAGTTCCAGGAGTACCACTTTGACTTCTGGATCTTTCTAAAGAAGTCCCTCTGCCTCATTTGGAAAATCCTCTGGAGGTGGACTGAAAGTAAATGGGTATGGGATGAGCCCAGTATTGAACTAGTTCAGAGCACGCCCTCCGGAGCACAGCGAGCTGTGCTAAAGGGTGAGTGCGTAGGAAAGCCCTGGTTCTTCAGAGGGTGGGGGGAGGCTAAAGCTCCCTCTGGAAAGCCTCAGCCCCCCATAACTGCACGTTGGTATTTAGAGCATCCCAGGGTTCAGGAAGCCGTTGGTACTGCCACACTAAAGCTCATTCTAGTTTTAAAGAGAAATATTTGACTTGGAGGAGCGGACCCCATGCTGGCTCCAAGATAAACTTGCCTCGCTCTCTCAGGCCCATTTTAATGCTAAGAGCGGCTCCGTCAGAGCAAAGGTTCATTTCTGAGAGCCAAGCTGTGAATTATGCTACAGGCTGAGCAGAGCAGTTGGTCGTTTGCTGATGAAGCAGAAGCCTGAGCATGATACAGAAGTGGAGGGGGAGGCTTCGGAGGGGGATTATCACAGAAGGTCAGACTAATTAAATCCAGAGAAGTCACCAGAGAGCTGGGGCTCCCACACATGCCATCTTCAAATGCTCCGACACATGCAGGGGTTGATAAGAAAAAGAGGGCCAAACTGCCACCTTCATCTGCCTGGAAGGACAACAGTCAACCAAAGAAAACTTCTGACTATTGGTTTAAACCCAGGTGGGGGGGAGGGACTGAAACTGCTGCCAGTTCCTAATTATGAGGCGGAATCAGAAACAGGGAGAGTGAGGAAGGGGGAAAGCTGGAGTCTCACGGTTCAGCCATTTGGGGCATGGTTGCTGCACCCCTCCTCTGTGCCCTGCAGAGCTGGGTGCCAGGGATAAAACCAGAAACATTCCCTGCCCACAGGGGACCTCACAGTTGATCAACATTGATATGAAGATAGCCCACCAGAGATGGACGTGCTCACAGAGTCACAGAAGTTTGCAGGAGCACTGGGCGGTGGAGTGTCTCCAGCTGCCTAAGGAGCCTTGGATTTCTTACAGAGACAGCACTGAGGGAGCCCCCAAGGGTCAGTAAGACTTCTTCAGCTGGAAGGAAAGCAAGCAAGGCCTCGGCCACGGCACATACCAAGGTCAGGAGCCTCAAAACCATGACATCGGCTGTGGTTCAGAAGCGAAGAGAGTGGATGTAGAAACCAAGCTGAGGAATACCAAAGTGACCCTGAAGGCCTTGAGTGTGGGCAAAATGTTGAATATTCACCTGTAGGTGGCAAGGAGCCATTAAATCCTTTTAGAGGTGGCAAGATCCAAAATGTTTTAGAGAAAGCTCACAAGACCACAGAGGAAGATGGAAGAGACACTCAGAGAAGGCCTCTCTCCAAGGACAACAGACACCAGGGCTGGGGCTCTCAGAGCGCCTTCTCCCTGGCCTCATCTTTCCCTGGAGCTCACATTGGGGACACAACTGAAGAAGTGATTCCTGAGTGCCTACTGTGCATGCCCAGCCCTGTGCTCTCTGCTGCAGACCCGACAGTTTCCTGAGGCCAGCTCCTGCCAGCTCAAGCCAATCCTGCACATCTTTTTTGGCTTTGGTGATACACTGTTGGTAGCTTGAAATTGGCCATAGTGGGCGGTTGAACACCACAGAAATCTGCAAATTCTACAAACCAGGGCTTTTTGTCTTTTCCAGAGAGCCATTTATTAAACATTTTACCAGCACAGCACTTGAGACCCAGTCTTAGCCCTCCGAGAGCTACATTTACCTAAAGAGCATGTGCCAACACATGCCAAATGGAACCAGGATGATTCAAGCTAGAATTCAGCACCCACTGGTGATGACAGAGTCTGGAGGCACCGGGCAGGGTGGGCACAGAAGAAAGAAAAGGTCCTGGAGAGCGATGGTCCTGGGTGGCCTCATCCCAGACCTGACCATGCTCACCCAAGTAGGGGCTTAATCAATAGGTCCTCTCTGGTCTTAGCTATTCCAAGTCTGGATCTCCAGCTATGCTTTTCAAAGGAGATAGGCTGCCTTCCTAAGCTCTTCGGGAGGTGTTCTGACAGCATTGTCCAGCCGGGCATGGCCTTCCTGTCTGCATTACTCCCGGGAATGCCAGTCAATAGGAAAGGCACATCACATACTCAGAACGTTAATCAATCCAGATAAAAGCATCACATCAAGAAATGCCCTCGCAGACTGGGCTCTGCGTCTCCGTGAGGACTCTGGGCCATGGGTCTTGGCTGAGTGTGGGGAACCTGGGAGCAGGCTGGGAACAGCAGCTGAGAGCACCACATGGATAAGAGAGCCCTGAAAGTCACCATCCAAGGACGATGACAGATCCAGACCCAAGCACATGGTCTAAAGTCGTGTCAGCCCAAAACACAGAGAGCAGAGGAACATGGAACGGGACAGGTGAAGAAGGAGGAAAAGAGGGTGCAAAGTGGGGGACAGTGGGCTCAGCCTCCCACATGTCCCTGGGCCCAAATCACCATGTGTCCGCTGAACATCCAGAGCTTCCTACAGCTCCCCTGAAGGTGGCTCTCAGGGCAAAGGGCATTTTCCTGAAAAATGGAGCTGAAATATGATCTTTGATGTTCTTCTTTGCCAAAGCAAGATTTTTTTTTTTTTTTTAGTTTTCAGTAGACACAACATCTATTTTATTTTTTTATGTGGTGCTGAGGATCGAACCCAGCGCCCCGCACATGCCAGGTGAGCACACTACCGCTTGAGCCACATCCCCAGCCCAAAGCAAGAAATTTTTAAAAATAAAAACATGCTAGCACCATTTCATAAAAAAATGGCCATTTCAAACCCCCAAAAATATAGAAAAAAAAAAGAATGCGTAGAATAGAGGGCATTCATTTAACTTGATAGTGCATAACTTCAGGACAAACAAACATAATGAACCACATCGGCCATTACCTTGTTCAGTGTGCCACAGACTGCGGGACTTGCCCAGGAGGGAGTAGGCCTGTCTAGACCTGCGGAGCAGCCCGTTGCTGTGGCCGTATGCCCTTCATCTAGGAGGCTGAAGTGCCGCAGCATCACCACAGGGCATTTTCCACACACCAGGAGTAAGCACATGACAGGCCTCCCAGGATGCCTCTGGCCTCTGCCTTTTACAGCGCCTTGAGCCTGTTTCCAGGGTAGCCATGCCGTTTGCCACTCACACCTGATGGCCCGATATTAGAAAAAGGAAAAAAAAAAAACAACCCTTGGTTCCTTTGCCTTGTGTAAGGCTCTATTTGTTCCTCTGCCCCTAAAGTGCTAGAGAGCTCATTAATGGAGATTCACTGGCTCCCTCTCTCCAGGTCCAAGCAATAAATTCATAAAGCATGACCTCAAGACTGAAAAGGCTCCTATGGCTTTGGTTCGGTGCCATGCTGCAGTTCAAAACTTGATGGAGCTGGGTGTGATGGTGCACCCCTGTAATCCCAGCTACCAGAGAGGCTTAGGCAGGAGGATCACAAGTTCAAGACCAGGCTGGGCAATTGAGTGATATCATATATAGAAAGAAAGAAAGAAAGAAAGAAAGAAAGAAAGAAAGAAAGAAAGAAAGAAAGAAAGAAAGAAAGAAAGGGTGGAGGGAGGGAGGGAGGAAGGAAGGAAGGAAAAATTAAAAGGGCCAGTGGTATCATGGTTGTCTGGCATGTGCAAAGCCCTGGGTTCATCCCCAGCACCAAAAACAAAAAAACAAAACAAAAAACTTGAGAAGGGAAACATGTGGGAATATGGCCTCCCAGGGCACACAAACAGGCTGCTGGGTTGTAGGGCTGCAGCCCTTTGGAAGCTATCAAGTCTAGAAATGTCAGTTATAAGAGAGCCCTTCGTGTGACCTACAGAACTCACAGATAGGTCTCCTGAGTAGGCGAGGCTGCCGAGCTGGGTGCCGGCTCAGGGAGGAAAGCACTCCGGGCTGGGATCCTGGAGCCTGAAGTGGAATCCAGGGAAGAAAGGCGGCACTCAGGGGACCCAGGCAAACTCCCTGTGGCAATTAGGGAAGCCAAGGCAAAGAAGTGGCTCTCCAAGCCACCCAGCTCCTCAGGGCCTGGCCCCACTGTCTCCTGTCCACCCCACCTGCTGTCGCAGAGGACCTGGCTCTCTGTTGGGTACTTATTTATGTCTGTTCACCCACCTGAGCCCTAATGACCCCTTCCAGACCCCCTCTCTCCTCCTCCAGCATGCTGAAGATTCAGACCTACAGTGCCCTGGGCTCTCTGGGCCCCTCGCAGGGAATTCTGCTCCTGGGACTTCCAGCCCTCCCCCCCTCAAGCCACTGTCTGTGTGGCAGGTTTCCCAGGTGAGGAGCTTACCTCTTTACACCTAGGTTGGAACATTCTAGCTTCACTACCATATCTTCACCTTTAGAACACTACCACACTCACCGAGGATGAGCGTTGTAGCTACAGTGGATAATCCTGATCTAAACACCAGAGACAAGGAGTGTTTCGGATTTAAAAATAAATAAATAAATTAATTAAAAACATGCGGGGGGAGAGGTTGGAATATTTACTTATGCATAATATTCTCCTGGGAATGGAGGCCCACATCTAAAAATGAATTCATTTATGTTTCAGAGATAACTTATACACATAGCCTAAAGGCAACTTCATATGATATTTTTAATGATTTTGTACATGAAATAGTTTCAAGGTTTGGAATTTTCCACCTGTGACGCTCAAAAAGTTTCAGATTTTGGAGTATTTTGGATGTTTGATTTTTTGGATTAGGAACACTCAACCTCCATTCCTGTATTCATCAATAAGGAGTTTCTTGAGAGAAGCTCTGACAGAGGGCACAAAAATATCATGAAGTAAGAAAGGGACAGAAGAACTTCAGTCTCCTGAGAACCTTTCATACTTGGGGCCTTCAAACCCAAACTGTGATTTTTAGATCTAACAAACAAATGTGTTTTAGGGGTTCTGGGGGCTGAACCCAGAGTGTTCACCACTGAGCCACATCCCCAGTCCTTTCTAACTTGTTTATTTTGAGACAGGATCTCGCTAAGTTACCCCATTCGGCCTGGAACTCGGGATCCTCCTGCCTCAGCCTCACAAGTTGCTGGGATCAAATGTGTTCTTCAGTCTTTCTGCCACAGAACACTACCCTCACCAACACTGTTGGAGTCTCCACACAGTGTTCCAGGTCCCTCCTCATCCCTCCCCTCCATTGCGGAGGGCAGTGGTTGGCAAATTCCATTTTCCCAGCAAAACTCTTGGATCCAGTGAAATCTTTCACCAAATCCCAAAGATAAAACTAAAAAAAACAAGACTCTGGGGAAAGGAGGGCACCCAGCACACAGGGCCCCAGCACCTTTTGGCAGCCCCCAACTCACCCGCTGCTCCCCTGGCCCCCAGGTCGCCTGGACCTCACATGAGCTTCCCCTGGATTCTCCCTCCCCTGTCTTCCCTCCAGCCCCACCCACACCAGGCTGTCAGCCCACCTCTGACTTGGCTCTAAACTCACCAGGCCTCAAAGCCTGTCACTCCCTGCTGCCGTCCAGCCTACACCCTTCCTGCTGGCTCCAAGACAGGAGGCATCCTCACACGTTAACCCGGGCCCACTGCTCCCCTCCAGCCGCTCTGGCTGCAGTGGGCTCCTGTGGACACACCTCACTCCTGCCTGGCCGCTTTCTCCCATGGGACCTTCTGCTCCTTACCTGTCTTCGCCTGTCTTCTTACGCACCCATCTCCCACTTCTCTGGATCCTGTTGCCTGGCACCCCCTTTCACACATGTCCAAATCCTCCCTCCCCCTGCACTCCCAGTCCTGGGATTAGACCTCATAAGCAGGTCTTGGCCCCAGCCCCTCCTCCTGACTCAGCCTTCATTTGGACTCTCATCAGTTGCAAGGATTCTTGGGAATCCTGATGGATTCCCCTGCCTCACCAATCCACCTTGTCCAGAAGCTCAGGGCCGACCATCAGAAACTCAGACGGGTCCTGTGGCCACCCTGGCTTAACACCTTCTATGGCAGCCAGAGCTTTGTATCAGCTCCTCGCCCCTTAGCTGAGCATAAAAAATTAGGCTGGTCATGTTCTGGCTCCCACCTACCTTCCAGCCTCACCTCCTTCCACTCCCGGGGCTCAGCCAGTGCAGCCATCACAAATCATGTGGGGTCACTTCTTGCTCAGCTAGGAGCAGACCATTCCACGGACCTGCCCCAGGACAACAGAATCAGTTGGTTAAAAACAGCTACCCAAGCTCTGAGCACTTCCTGCTATCCTAGCCCTGCCACCCTGTCCCAGCACTCTGGGGTGACCGGACCAGCAGCAGCTCAGTTTTCAAATACCAAGGCTCTTGCCCCTGCCAGGGGCCAGTCCTTACTCTCTGCCTGGACTGTCCTTCTCCCCAGGCTTCATGACTCCTATGTCCCTACCCCTTCGGGGAGGTAGGGACTTTGCCATCTCACCCAATTACTCCCTTCTCCATGTTCCCATAGAACTCTTCCATTCCTTTATCATCCAACTACTTTTGCTATATTTTGACTCCTTTCCTCTCTCCTATCCACCAAGAGCTGCTCGGGGACTGGAGACGCAGCTCATCCACATAACAGCTGCTCAGTAAGAGCTTGGTGAACTTGACTTTTTAGCACTTTAGGAAAGTCCTAGCCTCTCAAATCCCTCTCATCTTGGGCTGGGGTGTGGCTCAGTGGTAGAGTGCTTGCCAGGCACGTGTGAGGCACTGTGTTCGAGTCTCAGCACCACATAATAAAGATAGTGTGTCCATCTACAGCTAAAAAAATGTATTTAAAAACAATTTCCCCCATCTCCACTGTCACAGCCTTTCTCACACCTTGAACCCCACTGGGAGCACTCCATGTACAGCTGGGCATATACTAGATGAGTCCCCTCTCCAAGGCTAACACTCCTGCACCTCCTTCCCCTGACATGAGGACACACCAGCCCTCTCAGCCTAAATGAAGGGATACAGCTGAGACCAAGGAAATCAGGAAAACAGCTGCCAAGAAACAGCTAAGCACACTCAGCCACAGGCTGCCAGGCCAGCAAGCCCTGCTCCAGCTCAGCCTTGCAAAGGAGGAACATTTGGCCAGCCCCCTCCACCGCCCCTGGGCCGTCCCTCCTCTTGCCCAAACAAGGGCCCCAGGCCAGGCCAGAGGAAGATGGAGGGGGTCCAACCACACTCTGCTGTGGGGCATTGGGTGTTGTTTAAAAAAAGGGAAAACAGAATCCAAAGATTGTCTTTTCTCTTTCAGGCAAAGCCCCCCAGGTGGCTGTCCCACCTTCTGCAGGGTTCACCCAAGGCCTCAGAGCACAGGGAGAAAGTGCGGGCACCTCTGGAGGGACAGGAGGGAGGGAGGGAGAGTTAATGCAGCCTCAGAGCTGGACAGACGACTCAGCCAAGTGCTTTTCATGCGCCCGCTCCCTGAACCATGAAAACAGCCCTCTGAGCTTGGCATTACTCCTATTGTATGTATTTATTTTATTTCTATTTTAAAGCAGAGGGAACAGGGGCTCGGGGAGTCCATCGGTTCACCCAAGGGCAGAGGGCTAGCATGCAGCAGGGCACGATGTGAGTAGGGTGTCTGACAGCCATCCCGCGACCCTCTCTGGGGCTCTGCCCGCCTCCCCTCTGGACTTCCCCAGCCTCCAGCAGGACCAGCCTGGCTTGACGTCCTGCCACTCTCCAGCTTTCTGCTTGGCAAAGAAGGTTCACACCTGCGGGGCTCCTCATCAGGGAGATTTGACTCAGTGCCCGCACGCAAGCATGTGCTTCTCACAAGGTCACAGCTACAGATGAGCTGTGGATGGGGATTACGGATCGCAGACCGCACTGTCCTGGCAAGCCAGCAGAGCACTGGACTCGCCCCCCGTTTGACCATCTGCTCAAAATTTCACCAGGGTGACCAGGACTTCCTTGGCTGGTCCTCTAGTGCTTTCCCAGTCACCCCCTCCCCCTCTCTGTCCTGAGACAGTCCATGGGCCAAGATTTCCCTCCCCTGCCACAGGAGGTAACCGTCTAACCCCACCCACAGGTGGCTCAGGAGCTCCAGCTGAGGAGGAAATACTGAGCATGTTCAGAAGCAGCACGTTGCTGGATGACACAGAGAGTAGCCATGACAATGTCCTCTTGGCGGAGGTGAGCGCCTGAGCTACCTGACTGCTCAAAAAAAATCGACACCACTGTGGGGGTTTTCAAATAACACTGGACTGGAAGTTATTTATCTGAGCAAGCTCCAAGTCACCAGGCCAATGCTCTGTCCACAAGGAATGGAGGTTGACTTAGAGGGGACCTGTCTACCAAACACACCTCCCTACCACAAAATATACCTGGCCAGAGACACCCGTAAAGTATTTACCTAATGTGAACAGTCTCCTGATGGATGTAGAAGAAGCTTCAGTCTAGATTCCAAAGAGCCACAGGGCAAGGGGACCTCTCCAGGAAGCTGCTCACCAGCATGCCCAGGCAGAGGTGGTCCACACTGCCCATGGGATAGAAAGAGACCATGCCCACACTTTCCCCTGAACCACCTGCTCCCAGTCACAGGCGTTTGGCCTCCAATTCAGAGCAGCGTTTGAAAGTGCAATTCCTGGAGCATTTGGCAAATGCAGATTCCAAAGCCATGAACTCCTGATTGTGACCTTGAAATATTTTCTGTTGGCCAGATTCTCAGAGAAAGAGAAACCAGAGATGCTGATTAATCCCTGCTTGCTTGAGAGGAAGGGTCACCTAAAAGCAGGTCAGAAGCAAGTCAACCCCCGTTCCTTGTGGATAAAGCATCACCCCCGGTGACCTGAAGCTTGCTCACACAAAGAACTTCCAGTCCAATGTTGTTCGAAGGACTCCTTCAGTGATATTTTTTTTTTTGGAGGAATCAGAAGGCTCACAAACCTCCACCAAGAGGACATCGTCATGGCTCCCACCCACAGTCATCCAGGCAAGATGCTGCTTCCAAGTGTGCTCAACATTTCCTCCCTGGCCGGAGCTCCAAAATCCACGTGAGGATGGGGTTCATCCATGACCCTGGTGGAGAAATCAGAACAGGCCAACAGGAATGGTCCCTGTCCTTATCTCTGGGGCTGTACAGGGGAAACGCCTTGAAATTCCATCTGGAAAGACCTTGCCCAGCTTCTATTCTCTTCCAAAAGCCAAAAGCTTTGGTGTGGGCAGAAAGCATCCCACAGGGAGGCCTCTCCAGCTCCAGCACAACCGTGCACATGCCTCTGCTTTTTGACTTCACCAGCTGAGTTCTCTTCAAGAGGGGGAGCTAGGCTCAACCCCTCAGCGCTCAGTCATCCCAGCCCTGGTGTACCCGAGACAACATGGAAACTCACAGTGGATGCTAAAGAGACCACAGGCCACCATCACCCCTCCTCCAAAGCCTGAGAGGAAGGAAGAGATGACAACCTCAAGACAGCAAAACTAGTCACCAGTGACAAATCATCAAGGCAGTTGTCTCATGGACAAATTGCCTCATGGCTTAGAAGAGACCCCCACTTTAGGTTTCCTCCACTATGGAAACACCTCCCCTCCCCAGAAGGCTCCTGGGGCCCCATCCTGGAAACCCAGGATATGACACACATGCAGCTGGGAGCTGTCACCACAAACACCACTCCTGACCCCCAACCCTGGCTCCTTCGCCCCTGCCAATTAATTCATCAAGACTGGTAACTGACACCAAGGCCACTCTAAGTTAATTCTGAATGTACAATGTCCTTTCTGCTGAAACGTCGTGGGAGGAATAGCTCCTGAAGGTGCTTCTTGGAAGTTAGTCATAGACACCCCCATTTCCCATGTAGAATATGCAAAATGGAGCCAATGAATCTAAGGTAGCTCTTAATTCTCTTCATCCCCTCCCAGGCCCAGGTGCCACTGGGATGGCACTGTTTTTCAAATCTGCACTGCTCTCCAGGCATGGGAACTGCATCTGGAATCTGTCACTGCCAACCACAGCAACCCCATGCCCCTAGCATTTCTGCTCCTGTTTTCACCTTTCTAGCCAAGAACGTGGGGCATGTGTACCTGCTCCTTGCTAAAGAACGCTTTCCTGAATGTAACTTGACAACCCAATTCAGTTCAATCCACAGGCATTATATTTCCATTCAACAAATTTATACCTCTCAGTCCACAATTAAGAAGGAAATACGGTCCACATACCTCCTGTGTGTTGCAGCGGGAAGGAAAATATTGATAGCTGGCTTAAAATGAAAAGTCCCGAAGAGCTAAGGTCCAAACTTCAGATCTCAAGCCGCTCGCCCTTCTCTAAGTGGTTTCCACTCTGGCTAAGAGCACCTTCTTCCTGCTCTTCACGCTAGAACTTCCCAGCCATCTACCTCCCTGGTGATAGGGAAATCCGAGGCCAGAAGTCATCAACTGGCAAGATTTCGTGGCAACCATGGCACCAACTCCAAGATGCTACCTGTCTAAACCGATCACCAGCAGCCGAGGGCTTCCCGAAGGCTAATCTCCATCAATCGTTCTTTTGTCTGGGGTTTTGCAAACTCTGCTGCCAAAGATCATTTCCACTGGCAGATGAGAATAAAAGTAGTGCTGGCTGGTGTTTCTGCCTGCAAGAAGTGCTTGAATGACAGACACCTCCTCTGGCTGTGGTGCAGTCCTCCCCTTCCCCCTCTCCCTTGTCTGGGTCGGGTTTCAAGTGTTTTTGGTTACTGTGGCAGGTTGTCTGTGAATGTGAAATATTCAGCAATCTCTGGGCTCCTTAGTGCTTTTGTGCAGATAGGTTGGCTCCGAGCAAAGAACAAGCTGATCTGGAGGAAAGGGAGCTACACAGCAAGCGAGCAGAGTCAACAGTTCAAATGAAGCTAAAAAGGAAGAAGGCTGCCTATTCAGCAAGACCCAGGCCTCCAACAGCACGGCAAGGGGAGGAAGAAGGAGTGGCCTACCGAGGAGCCTGGAGGGATGCTGGGAGACAACCCCACAGGGCCTTAGGCGAACCCGAACCTCTCAGGGTCTTGGTGTCCTCTAACACAGAGAGCTGGACCAACATTATAGGGATGTCCACAAAGATGAAATGGAATGAGGCGTGTGCTTGGCTCAGCAAATGTGAGCTCTGATTAGCAACCAAAACACACTGCTAGAGGGAGACCTGAAAATCAGCTACAGCGAGGCTTCGTCTGCAGATACAGAAATCTGCAAGTTGGAGAAGGGGTGCGTGTGCACACGTCCTCTATAGACACACTCACAGAGATTTCTATTCCTTGGACTGAACAATTATTCCCCAAAAAACAGTAATATTGACCTCTGTGCCATGCCCACTGTATGAGGCACTTTATCTACACTCCTTTCTTCTTCAGAATAGCCTTTGAGAGGATAACAAGAGTCCTGTTTCACAGATGGGCATTTGGGACTCCATGAGAGGTCACTTGCCTCTAACCCCGTGGTCAGCAGCAGATCCCAGGGACCTTCAGGGCTGCCTGATCCTCCCAGGGAGGCTCGGCCTCCCATGAGAGGGAGAGAAAGCTGCGGAGTGCCGATGGGGAATGTCCACGCAGCGTGGGCCTCCTGCATTCCAGAGCCAAGTGCACGGAAAGCTGCTGAGGCGGGGTTCAGATCAGAGAAGAAGCCTTCTCCTCGGCCCTTGGACCAGTTGGTGCTGACAGTGAGCACGCTCCTGCAGAGCCACCCCGATCTCCTTCCTCCCCAGAGGTGAACTCCCCTGACCATGTGGCAGCCCAACAAGCTG
Source organism: Urocitellus parryii (assembly GCF_045843805.1). Classification (NCBI taxonomy): domain Eukaryota; kingdom Metazoa; phylum Chordata; class Mammalia; order Rodentia; family Sciuridae; genus Urocitellus; species Urocitellus parryii. The sequence continues at coordinate 86,622,174 of NC_135537.1, read as the reverse complement.
CCCAGGGCTCCCTGTCCCAGGGCTCATGACCTCCCCCAGCACAGAGACAGCAAGAGTCCTGTGGGAGCAGTGCAGCCCTAACTGGCTTACTACCTACCTCCTCCTCCCAGCAGGTCCCTTCCTGCAGCCAAGAGGCTGGGAACTGGGCTGCCAGCATCTCTGCTGTGGCCTCTCAGCGCCTGTTCGTGATTAATTTTATAAAGGGCCTTGGCTCCCTGCCAGTATGAGCACACGTGTGCATGTGTGCGTGCACCTGTGCGAGAGAAGCCGGCACACCAAGGAGCTGACACAAGCGGCTCAGGGCTCAGGCCCTGGCCTGGCCTGATGCTGGACGATCTTACTCAAACTCTCCTCAGCTGGCCCAGACACTGCACTGGGCATTGAGGATAAAGAAATGACCCCAAAGCATAGTCCCCGTCTTTGAGGGACTCACCAGTAAATGAGGAGTCTATGCACATAAACAATAATGCAGGGGTGGACACCAGGAGAGGCGTCGGTATGAGCTGTTATGGGAGTCTCCCGAGTCACTGGGAGGATAGGTGGGCGACACGGCACCCGGCTAAACAGAAATGCATTTTCTCTCAGTTCTGGAGCCTGGACTGGCAGGGCCAGGTTCCTCTGAGGCCCCCTCCATGGCTTGTACATGGCTGCCATCTTATCTAGGACTCACATGGCCTTTCCTGGATTGGTTGAGCACCTTAGCATCCAAATCTCCCCTTCTTAAAAGGACACCTCTTGGACTGGATTAGAGCCCATACTGGTGACTCCATTTAATTTAATCACTTCTTAAAGGCTCTGTCCCCAAATGCAGTCACATCACAAGACAATAAGCATTAGGACTCCATATGAATCTGAGAGGAGGGGACACATTTCAGCCCATAACCATATTAATTGTGATTACCGGTTGCTAGAATACTCCCATACCAATTCATAACAAAACCTATCCCACCCCAAGTGACCCTGACCCTCTCCCTGCTACCCAGAATCATCCTGCAACCAGAAGGTTAACGCTGGCTGATGCCGTGTAGACACATGTAATCCAAGTGACTTGGAAGGCTGAGGCAGGATTGCAAGTTTGAGGCCAGCCTGGGTAAAATAGGAAGACCCAGTCTCAAAGTAAAAAGGGTGGGATGCAGCTTGCCTATGCACAAAGGCCCTGGGTTCATTCCCAGTACCATAAAAAAAAAAATAAAGGCTGGGGTTGTGGCTCAGTGGTAGAGCACGGGCGTAGCATGTGCAAGACCCTAGGTTCGATTCTCAGCACCACATATAAATAAATTAAACAAAGGTCCATCAACAACTAAAAACAATTGGAAAAAAAACAAAACAAAACACAACCTAATGCTAGATTAGTTTTTAAATATTTCTAATATCCTCCCTGGCTTCTATCATAAAATTGTTGTAATTCATTGAGATAATATCTATAAAATTCTTAGTGTAGTGACTGTAACCTAGTACATAATCAATATTCACTCTCATTAAATTATAATTACTACAGGACATTTAGAAACCATGCACTATAAACTGTTTAGAAAGAACCTGATAGTATTTTCTGGAAAAACATTCTCTCCAAACACCATTTAATTCAGTTCAACTTAACTGAGGTCAATGTCCCAAGCCACTTAAGAGACTTACAGCCTAAGACTTTCCGCTTAGGGGAACAATCTGCTGGGATTTGGCAGGACCACTGGCTGCTGGGTATTCTGGCAGGAGGAGAGGAGATCCTGGTGGGGGACACAGCAGCCTGGCCACCAGACTCAAAGCACTGCGACATGAAACTGACTTGCTTCTCCAGAGCTTTCTGTTCCAGCCTGGCCTTTGTCTATACACAGGGGAAATGTGAAAAATTAAGAATTGATGTAGGACTCACCTGTTTTGCTTCTGCTTTATAAATAGTTCCAGTTAATGATTTGGGGATTTGTGTTCTTTAGAAAGTGAGAACTTTCTCTTGCCTCCCCAGGCTCTCTGCACACGCCTCACAGGATGCAGTATTGAACAGCACCACCCGAGGTGCTAAGCCTGCTCCCTTGTTTGCCCAAATCATGCCAAAACCCTTGACCTGGTTCAGGGTTCACTCTGAGCCTGTGGTTTTTATGTCCTCCCCCTCCCCCCGGCTCTCAGAAGAAGGACTCAGCCTGTGTGTCCAAAAAAAGACCTTGGATTCAAACTGGAATCTGCCCAAATTCATCTTGCTGAAGCTGTGACTTCCAGATTCTCACTCTCTCCCTCTGTGCTGCTGATTAAAATTTTTAAATTCCCACAGGAGGTGAGTCAAATCAGCACGAGGACACATTACAGAAATGATCCCGGAGGGTTTTGCCAGCAGATCTGGCCAACAAAAACCTCCATGCCTGCAAATGCACAGCGTGGCCTTGGGATAGGAAGAACTAGACCCTCAGGCCTGAGACGCCAGGGGTCTGCCCTGTGTAGCCTGGGGCATAACGACAGTGGCTGATAAAGGACCAGGGAATCTGGAGTGATCTGATGAGGAGCTGGTCCCACCGCAGAATCTTAAGCAGCAGAAGCATGATCAGAATGGTGAGGGGCTCCAGTTGCCCAGGCTGAGTGGACAGGAGAAGGCGACAGGCAGGGGAGGGACAGTCAGGGCAGACACAGTGATCAATGAGAAGGGAACTGAGCCACCTATGTTGGGTGAGAGGGGGAAACACTGCAGGAGACACTGCAGAGGAGAAGCTAGAGGGAGGGTGGTGGTCTGAATGTGGGATGTGGCAGACACAGCAATCAGTGATAGAATTGCTAGATTTTTCCCCCAGGGACCCAAGAGAGGGCCCCAGCTGGAACTGGGGCTCTGGGAAAACAAGTGAATGCAAAACAGCTGAAGCCTGACATTCCAGAAAAGAAGCAGAGAAGCGCTGTGAACCCAGGCCACTGGGAAGGGCTGGGCTATTCCGTCACCTTTGACGTCTGGTGCAGGGACCTAATCCAACCACAGATGTGATACCAGCCGGCAAGGTGATGGAACAAAAGCCAGTCAGTGTGTCCCAAACGTGTCTTAGCATCACTGGGGTGCTGGAGCCAGCTCTTACCCTGAAATGCTCACAGTTATTCACAATGAAATGAGGGGCCTGGGTGGGAGGGAGCATCTGCCTTGCATCCACAAGGCCCTTGGTTCAATCTCCAGCACCACAGAAATATGTAGGTAAATAAATATTAAATTAAACTTACAATTAAATAAACAATGGTGATAAATATTTAAAACTCATCCTTTCTTAATTATTTTACTCTTAGACCATCTCTGCCTTGGGTTGTTTATGTCTGCCGTCTGTGCATTTTGCAAACACTGTAGAAGGACATGCAACTGCACATCTCTTCCCAACTCCGTTCAATGATGTCATGTGAGCTGTTTGCAATCTGATATGGTGAGATGATTCACACCATGGAGACTGGCAGATGCTACAGTGGCTCTTCCAGGTCAGGGCTCTGCAGAGCTGCCTCCTGCCAGGGTGAAAGCAGGTCAGGAGTCGGGTGTTCCTCAACAGCCCTGGCAGCACTTTCCTTCCCGAAGGCACTATGAGCCCTTCACTGCCTCTTTTGTCCACCTGCCTTGTAAACTCTAGCTTCCCCGGTGCCAGGCTTGGGGTGGAATCAGAACTTCGGGTGGCCCCCCAAGACTGCGGGGTCTGCAGGATCTCCAAACCCTGGAACTTTGCTGAGGACAGCAGTATAGTTCCTGCTGCCAACCAGGCTGCTGCAGAGTAGCACCTGGGTTACTTGGAAGCCAGATATGTCCTGAGGGTGTGCCCTGCAACAGGGACCCCACCCTGTGTGACAGCTCTGCAGCAAAAATTAGGGGGTTTCCCCCCAAGAAGTCTGGGGAAATGATGCTGGAGTCAAAGGAAGTTACCAGAGGTGGCTGGAACAGCAATACAGTCCAACCCCAGATGTGATACCAGCCGGCAAGGTGATGGAACAAAAGCCAGTCAGTGTGGCCAAAACATGCCTTAGCCTCACTGGGCTGCATGAGGCTATCCTAGCCTTCCAGGAGGGTCCTGGGATGCAAGCTCCTCTCTCCCCTCATCCAGCCCCTGACCTTCGGCCCTTGTCCTATAACATTTGACCAGTTCTGCTCCCTGCCTCTGGCTTAGTGCCTTCTGCTCACCCATAGTCTCCCCACACCAGTCATTAAGTGTACATATGGCCTGAGGCCACTGCCCCTCCACACCCCAGGGCTAGAGCACCAGGCCCACCAGACCAGCCTCCATACTCTCTCCAGCCTCACCTCTTACAGCCTCCCCTGCTGCCCTGATTCTTGCCTAATGCCATCCCCCATCTCCCAGGCCCTTTGCACCTGTGGGTTGCTCTCTCCACTGCACACCTCCACCTGGCCAGTCAGGCTGTCTTTAGGACTCAGTTTAGGGGTATCTTCTCCCCCAAGACTGGATTGAGGTCCTCTTTGGGGGGCCCTCCAGCATCCTTGGCCTCTCCAGTGGCAGCAATCCACTCTGCCTGGAACCTTTTCATAGTGGAGTTGTAAATGAATTTCAAAGTGTGGCTCACTGTGAGCATTCAGGAAATGGTTCCGGTTTTTTTTCTTCTTTAATTATTATTTTATTTATTTGTTCTTATGAAGTGCTAAGGATGGAACTCAGTGCCTCACACATGCTAGGCAAGCACTCTGCCACTGAGCTACAACCCAAGCCCTGTTTGTTTTTAATTAATTTTTTTTCTTCTCCACCCCACTTCCACAATACTGGGAATTGAACCCAGGGCCTCCAGTATGCTAGATGAGAGCTTTACCACTGAGCTACATCCCCAGCCCATTTGATTTTACTTAGAGACTGGGTCTTTCTAAGTTTCCCAGACTGGTCTCAAAATGGCAATCCTCCTGCCTCAGCCTCCCCAGCGAGTAACTGGGATCACAGGTGTGTGCCACTACACTTGGCTTCAGTAAACATCAGAATGAATGCATGATGACCTCGGAGTCCTGGCATGCTACTCTTGTAAGGATGTGGTTCTTCCATGATACAGTCCTTCTATGAATATTGCACCCGCAGCCCAAGCCAGGCTGTTTCTCACTCGGGAGGCAGCCCATGTGGGCTGTCCCTTGAATGTGTATCTTCCTTCCTAAATAAACCTCTGCCTAGGCCTTTGTCTGGCTCGTGCTGAAGTCCTTTCCTGTTAGGTATGCCAAGGACCCCCCTGATTCCCCCTCTCTTCTGGGAACTCCTCAGATCCTTCTCCAGCAACATCTCTTCTCCTGTGACAAAACCCTGTGTTCTCTGGCATTTCTGATCAGGGAAGTGGAAAGTCAAGATCCGAAGCCCATTCTTAGCCGCTGGGCTGCACTGGACATCAGTGGCCTCGAATGGCGAGAGAGCTCAGGAAAGGTGAGCTCCCCAGACAAGGGCACTGGAAATCCCAAAGCTCAGGAAGTTTCCTGCACTTACCCGAGCACTGGCCTGATCCCTACTTAGCTATGACCCAGAAAGCATGTTCTGTTCCTGGGGAAGCTCCCTTTGCTCCAGGCAACATGGTATGGGATGTCACCCATATGACCTTGAACCACACTGAGCAAGGCAAACCCATATCTCTGGAACCCAATTTCCTCTTCTGCAAAACAGGGAGGAAACAAGGGTCTGGACCACTTGGCACCTGTTTTTACTTTCAGTGAGATAAGAAATGTCAAGAGTGGTCTGTAACTCACAGAAGCTGTAAACATACTAGTTCCTAGGGGCAACCAAGGAGGCCGAGTGACAGCTCCAGCGTGGGTGGGCGAGACCCTGCGTGCTTTGATGCAGCTAGGACATCGCCTCCCAACGACCCGCTCCTCCTCCCTTCACGCAGCCTGAGCGTGGGCCGAACGGCAGCTTCCAAGTCCACCGCTCAGCACAAACACAACTCAGGATTTCTGGGCTAGGAGCTGTATTATGATTTTTTAAATTGACATGATTTCCAAATAAGATCTCATGTAAATATTTTGGCCTTGACACCAACATGAAAAAAGAACTTCAAAACAACAACCCCGTATACAGTACATATATGCACATGCACACACACACACGTGCACACCCACATGCACACACACATGCACACACACACACATGTGCACACACACCCCCTCAAGGCATTCTTCATAGAATTTATTGATGATGATCAGTTTATACTCATTCTGTATAGGATTTTTTTTTGTAAAGCAAAACCATCAGCTGCTTGTTTTTTAGAGTTGAATGACTAGCGAAGCTTTACAGGGCAGATCAGGATGGAGCTGGCAGCCTGGCTTCACTAGGCATTTTTTGGCTTTTGTATGCTTGTGTTCACAAAGTCCTCACCAAACAATTTTTTTGCATTTGAATAGATTACAATGTGTTTATAGGTCTGCTTCCTTCTAAGACAGTAGTTAATTGGCCTCCCTCAAGAACAGCAGGAGACTCTCATTATCCAGATGTAACAAAGGAAGAGAAGAAAATCGGGGACTTAATCCAGGCCCTGGTGCTGAGTCTGGTCATCATCATGGTCACGAGCATTGTTTTCATCACCTCTAATGCTACGAGGGCACACTGACACTCTCTCTTCCTCCTGGAGCTGAGATTACAGACCTTTGATGTCACCATTCCTGAAAGAGCTAAGTAGGTCATAAGAGAAATATGTGTTGAGAGTAATCCTCTGATACTTCAGGCCCCATTCTTCATCAGGAGGAGTCAAAGGAACCACACCCCAAACCAGAGGGTGCTCGCCTTTCTGCAGCCCACCTCAGTTTCCCATCAGTTAGCAAAGAATTGGTACCACCTGACCGTGCCCTTGGCCCTGGGATCAGACAGGATGTTTTTAAACAGCGAGGCCCTGACAGTTGGGTCTGGGGGTGGCCCAGGATCAGTCTGCAGGAAATGCTATTTTAACTAAGGATGCTGTAGAGGACAGGTCGAAAGCTTTGGGGCTAAATGTGTCTAAGCTATTATCATTGTCCACTGTGGCCCTCAGCTGCTGACCCAGAAACACAGCTCATTTTTGGAAATTTGGAAAAACTCCCAGCCTGGTGGACCCTTTTTCTCCCTAGTACATAGAAATGACTTAACTAAACCTTGAGTGGACAGTGGCCTGGTCACCTAATCAGAATCACAATGGCCTTTCCCACAGGGCACAGCCTGCCTGCATGTAGTCAGAAGCAGATAAAGATGAGGAACAGCCCAAGTCAGACTGCTTGGGCTCCAAGTGACCTTGGACAAGTTACTGACCTTGCCAGAGCCTCAGTTTGCTTGTCTGTAAAGTGCAAATAACATACAGCATGGGTGAACCTTAGAATCATTATGTTAACAAGATGCCAGACACAAAAGGTCACATGTTTATTACATGGTTCTATTTATGTGAAGTGTCCAGTGTAAGTGAATCCATAGAGACAGAGAGCAGATTGGTGGTTGCCAGGGTGGGGCAGGGGAGCACAGGAGACAGCTGCTTACTGGGCAGGAGTCTGTCTTTGGGTGATGATGGTATTCTGGATAGTGGGGTTGCTGACACTGTGAATACTAGATGCCACCAAACTATGTGCTTTAAAATAGTTAAAATGATGACTTTTCTGATATGCATATTTTAACACAATTTTTATAAAATGCAGTTAGTGAGGATTTGCCTGCCCATTCTCTACCTGGCAGTGAGGGGGTCAGCATGAAAGAATAGCAGGGTGTTCAGCCTGGGACAGGCAGGAGCCAATATGTCCTCGATCTCATAAGCATCTTAGAGCCAGTCCAATTGCTTGTGAAGCCCATGAGAAAGTCCCTTCCACAGCAGATTCTCCGGGCAGCTGCACACTGCATTCATTCATTCAGTCTTCAGAAACTAAGGCTCATAGGGTCTCAGAATTTATAAGTGGTATGATCAGGTTTGAATCCAATTCAGTCTGAGACCAAAACCCGTGGCTCTTTCCAGAGGATAAGCATTTCCCCATCTGAAATGCTTCAGAGCAGAAATGTTTCAGATCTTGGAATATCTGCATTTACATACATAATGAGATCTCTGGGGGATGGGGCCCATGTCTAAGCCCAAGATACTCTTATTCACTATTTTTATATCTGTAATATGAGGTCCTACATGGAAAGTTCCACTTGGGGTATCATGTTGCTGCTCAAAACATTTTGGATCTTGGAGCATTTTGGATTTTGGATTTTTGTACTAGGGATGCTTAATGTGTATTATACTATCCCCCAAGAGATTTTGGATTTTTGTACTAGGGATGCTTAATATGTATTATACTATCCCCCAAGAGAAAAGATACCCACTTTTTATAACTACACATTATATACTTCTTGGACTTTTTAAAAGGCTTTCAGATTCTTTATCTTTATTCTCATATTAATGCCGCGTCCCCTCGCCAGCAAAGGAAACACGACACAGGATTCTTCCTTCAGCAGTTTATTCAGGCCTTTGTTTAGACGTCTTTAGCTTGTTACTCTCTCGAACTACTACTACTCCTACTGCTACTCCTACTACTACCACTACTGCTACGTGCCCCAGCCTTAATATAGCAGATAAAGCCCCAATGCACAACTGCCAAGTGGATCTTTCTCATAGGGTGTTCTACAGCTATGTGCCAACTCTCCCAAAATAAGGAGTTGTTTATCACAGGCCATGGCGCTTATCAGCGCCATCTTGTAATGGCAGCCACAGTACACAGAAACGGCTCACCACATATTAACCCTGTGGAATAGGCCATTAGCTCCATTTTGCAGATGAATCAAAGTAACAAAGTAACGTGTTTAACCCAAATTCTCACAGCAACTATTACTTTGTTTTTGTAATCTCTGGATTACTGGATAAATATTTTTCCATCAGATATGGAAATGCCCACACCTTCCCCAGTACCCGCCACGTCCCTAACTGAACTACCACGTCAGCTCAGTTAAATGCGCATTTCCATCCTAAGAAAAAAGTCCATTTAATCTGACACTTCTAGCCTCGGAAAAAGAGCAGAATAAACAAAGGCGAAAGACAAGAAAGTCACATGAAATATGTATTAAGACTTCATTAATTAAACTAATTTACTCAGCATCTACTATGTCCCAAGTATGGCTGTGGACAGATCTAAGATACAATGGTAAACAAGAAGGATATCCCACTTTGAGCAGCTTGCAACTGAATATAGTATTACTGAAACCTGAAGGATCTACAAAATAGCTTTTTAAAATATAGACTCCAGGGCCCCACCCTCTGAGATCTGAAGTGGAGCCCAGGAATCTGGATTGTGGAAAGCTTTCCCAATAGTCCTTCCTAAATTGGCCCAGTCACAGGAGGCACATGGAGCACTTGTTAAGTGTGCAGGTCCCAGGCCTCCTTCCCATCTGGAGTGTGGAATCAGAATGTTGAACAAGCACCTCTGATAGTTCTTGGGACCCAGCAGGTTTGGGAGGCACTGCTCTAAGCAGTTAAAAAAAAATTGAACACAAACCAGATCTCACCCCTCGGGTCCTGATCCACTCACACAGGAACAACCCCATAAGACATTTGGGTCATGCATCATGAAAATGAAAATGGTTTCCCACAATATCAAAGCCACCGCGTAGGAAGCATTCCCTTCTCACAGAATTTCTTCCTCCTTTGGCAAGACTTCAGTAAGAAGACACACTCAGCACGTATTTGTGCCATAAACCATAACCATGAAATCAACTCGAACAGTCTCTAATTTCAAAGAAAGTGTTTCTGTGCTAAGACCTTCAATGCCAAGTTAACCAGAAGATATTTCTCCTGTGAAGCCGTGAACCTGCACATACCTCTAATGGCCTATAAATAAATAATGGACATAAAAATAGCAATAATGAGCTCGGAAAATACTAGCTAATTTACACCATAATAGAAATACCCAGGAATCTTTAACAATTGAAGGACTGACGCCAGCCCCCCTAATAAGTACACCAAACCATATTATTCCACATGTGAGTGTAATTTCTAAATCACAGTGTATAATACAGAAGGGCGTCTGCTCTCTGAAAGGGAAAGAAGTATTTACAGGAGAGCTATTACTCAGCTGCATCGTCCCCTGATGAGAAAAATCAAAGGAATTATTGGAACAATGTATTCTTGGAGGCCCAGGAGCAGAACGCTTCAGGAAAAGGCTATCATTAATCTTTATGCAGTTGCAGAGATAAATCAGAGCTCAGTGCCACGTGAAGCGAACCGAGGTGGAGGCCTTTGTGCGAGCGGCCTCTCTCCTTCCACCCCCAAGAGCCAAGAAAGCTGTGGCTGCCATGCGTCCACGCCCCAGCAAAGCCTGCTCTAAGACCACTCACTGGCTGGCTCGGGAACAGCAGGGAGAGCCCCTGTGCAGCGACAGATTACCCGTCAGTCAACTCCCCCAAACCTGCTCTGATCCCATGTAGCAGTTTGCTGTCACCTAGAGGATGACATCTAAGCTCCTGATTTGGCACATGAGATCCGTCAAAAGACAGCCCCTGGCCAACTCCACCGCCTCTTGCTGAGGCTTTCCTTCTGCTATAGATTGAATTTGTTCCCCAAGTGTCCGTGGGGAGGAAGCTTATTTCCCAGGGTATTGGAAGGTGGTGTGGGGCCTACTGAGAGGTCCTTAGGCCCAATGGGGGGCATGTCCTTGGAAGGGGGCATTCAGACTTCCCATTTTTGTAACATGATCTCTCACTGGCACACACACTTCCATGATGGATTTATCCTGCCATGAGGCCTTCCTCAGCTGAGCTGATAGTGATACCATGCCCTCTAATGACCAGAACTCTGAGCTAAGTAAATCTCTTTTCTTTTTAAAGTGAGCCTGCCTCAAGGGTTTTATTACAGTAACAAAACATAAACTAATACTCTTCTGCTCCCTCTTTCTGCTTTCTCATGTTACATCATCTTACACCCCCACCCCCTCAATTTTGGAATATTGGAGGTTTCTACGCATACACTGATGTAGTGGTTTCAAATACCACAGTTTCCTTTGTTCATTTACCCACCCCATAGACATTCAGAAATGCTGATGATATTTGTGATTGTCACAAGTGAAAGTGCTATAAACATCTAGCAGCTACAGGTCAAGAACACTGCTAAACACTGTATAAACAGGGCACTAGACAGTTCCCCCCCACACACAAAAAAAAATAATAATAATACAGTCCAAAATGTCTATAGTGTCACTTTGGGTTTTGGGGACTAGGGGTTTCATTTTGTTTTAGTTTTTTAACCAGTACCACTATGTTGTCCAGGCTGGCCTCAAACACCTGGCCAAAAGAGACCCTCTTGCCTTAGCCTCAGTAGTGTGGACTACAGGCATATGCCACCACCCCCCAGCTGATTGTTACTTTTGAAACTCTTCCTACAGAAATTGCATTAATCACCCCAAACCTTTACCCATCCCTACATTTATACACCACTTAACTTTAGAGTGCTCTACCAGCACCCGGGCAGGTCTTCCTCCCTGGCCCTTGACTCTGTGCTTGTCCATGTGGCCTGCTTTGGCCAATAGAATGGGGTGAAATGACGATATGCATTTCCACTTACATGTGCTAGTGCCAGAACAGGCTGGTGGATGAGAAACATGTGGAATGGAGCCAGCCCCCAACAGAGCCCAGCCTAAGTTCAACAGCCAAGCTCATGAAAACTCATGATTGTTGTTTAAGCCACTAAATTCCAGGGAGATTTGTTACATAGTAATAGCAACGAATTACACACAAAATGCTGCTCCGGAGTTTGATATCTACTATTCCCCTGCTTTAAAAGACTGCCACCCTGGCAGGTGCAGTGGTCTTGCCTATAATCCCAGTGACTCAGGAGGCTGGGATAGGAGGATCCAGTCAAGTCCAGTCTGAGCAACTTAGCAAGACCTGTCTCAAAATAAGGGGCTGGCAATGTGGCTCAGTGGTAAAGTGCCCCTGGGTTCAATCCCCAGTGCTGGAAAAAAAAGGGGGGATTCCCACCTCATCCACATCTCACTTAGCAATCTCAACACTCAAAGAACTCCTTTCCTGCTAATTCTGCCCTCATTCCCTACAGAAGGTCTGACCCAGGTACTTTTGCTCTCTGCTCCCACTCCCTGTCTTTATCTCTTCCTAGACAGCGACCCCCCCGAGAGCAGAGAGCTCAGGCCCCCAGCCACAGAGCACCACAGCTACTGGCGTGGAGGCTCAGGAAGTAGCAGTGGAGTGCCAAGGGATGGACTGGACATCGTGGGAAGGTGATTATCAAGGGCATTTATCAGCTTTGGCTCCCACACTGGAACGGCACCTGGAACCAGGCCCAATTCCTGTGGCCAAAAAAAAAAAGGAACTGTTGGCTCCAGCCTGCAATCTGGACTTCCCTGCCAATCAAAGTCGTCAGGGAGAAGAACAGCCTTGGCCATTACTCTTTAGCACAATGAAATGGTTTAGAGGAGAGCCTTACCTTCAGGAAATTCCAATGAGCCTGCTTTATTGTTGCCCTCCAACAGTAATGACGCCCGTGGGGTTAAACAGAGTGTGAAATAATTGCTGAGACATCCCTTGCCGCGGACGGAGGAGGCTGCACAAGATGTAATGCTCCCACCTCACTTGGGAGGGATGGGGCTCGCTCACAGATACAAAGTGTGTCATTGGAGCTTTGTAGAGTTGGGAGAGGCAGCCTGGCAGGGAGGGATGGGGCAAGGCAGAGGAAAGAATCCAAGGATTGCAAAGACACCTGCTCTGGTCGCCACCCCCATTACATCACAGGTCACGTTGTGCCTCTTGGTTCCTCTGAAAAACAGGGATATAAAACACTTCCTTTCTAAAGAGTTGGGATTATAAAAGAGGTGCTGCATATGGAAATGCCTCGTGCAAGGGAGGGACACGGTGATTTTACTCCCTTTCCTCCTGTGCCAACTTGGAGAAGAAACACATCAGAACAAATGTGTCAAAATTAAGGGACCCAGGCCAAGACAACATAAGCTCCGGAGATAGTCTTTCCAAAAAAACTGAGTAGGAAACAATGCAGCAGGACCCGGAGAACATCAGAAAGCTCCTTGCCACCAGTACAAACACATGTGGCTGGATCCCAGAACCCACATTTCTCTTGCAGAAATGGCTTCACAAACCAGTGACCTGTGCAGTCACACTCTATCCTGGTTTAATGCTTTGCTATTCCTATCTTAAAACAATGATTTTCAAGCAAGGACACTTGATGTTGGGCTGGGGATGTGGCTCAAGCGGTAGAGCGCTCGCCTGGCATGCGTGTGGCCCAGGTTTGATCCTCAGCACCACATACAAACAAAGATGTTGTGTCCGCTGAAAACTAAAAAATAAAATATTAAAAAAATTCTCTCTCTACCTCTCTCACTCTCTCTTTAAAAAAAAAAAAAAGACACTTGATGTTTACTTTACACCAGGCTGTATAGTAACCAAGCCAGCCCCGCTCTCTTATTCTTCAGTCCCTACTGGTAAGGGACTGGGCAGCTTCGCTCCAAGAACTATCATCTGTTAAAAGATGCATGCATCTCACAGGGGCAAATTCTAGCCTGAAGGTTCTTGGAACCATCATTATTGCATAAAAATTCCTAGGACAAGATGTTCAGGACACAAAATTTTGCAGAGTAAAACTGTTTAATAAGGTATCTTTTTCTCGGGGGCACTCAATCACTGAGCCATATCCCTGGCCCTATTTTGTATTTTATTTAGAGAAAAAGTTTCACTGAGGCTGGCTTTGAACTCAAGATCCTCTTGCCTCAGCCTCCCGAGCCACTGGGATTACAGATGTGCACCACCACACCCTGCTTGATAAGGTATCTTTAGCTTTGAGTAAAGAACAGGGGACCATGAGACACTGAGACAATTAGTTAAAGTCAGAGGGCAGCAGAACTAAAATTTGAACCCAGGTAGCACTGATGCTGGGCCTGTGTCACCTCTGCTCTTAGGACATTTTTCGACCCAGTGGTTTCCTCTGAGCCTTGATGAATGAGTATTAGGTTTTCATGTTAAAATGCAGTTAGGGAAGGTGGTACTGTTATGAGTCACCTTTTGCAGGGGTATGGTATTCTCCTGGGACAGAAAGGTCACTTGGGATTTAAATGCCTTGTGGGAAACAGAAACAGTGAAGGACAGACTGAAAGGCCCCATACAGTTTTTCTACCCTGCAACTTTGTTTCCAAAAAAAAATCACAACCAGAGGAGATCAGTAGAGTGGCAACCCAGAGTGTCACTGCCTCACAGATAGTTTTCTTTCAGCAGGCAGAACAAGGGTAGAAATGAAATACAGAATTGTGTTAAGTCATATGAAATTAGGGCAGTATTCAGATCCTGACATGGAACTTTAGATAATAACAGTTTATTGATTTGTGAATTGCTTTCGGTCTGAATTGGATCTGTCAGCAGAAAGCTGGATTTTGGCAATGCAATTATTTTCATTGACACAGCAGTTGAATATCAATATCAATAACATTTACCTTTTGAGAAGAAAAAAACACCAACTACCAGGGACATGAGGAATGAAGACCCTTGTGAAGGATTAGGCAGGAGGGCCCAACAGGCACGCAGCCTGGGAACCTGGGGAAAATGCAGACTGGATTCCAGCCATTGTGCACTGCCACTGTCCCCTGAAGAGCCATCTCCAGCCACACAGCTCTCCAAGGTCAAAGCTGTGCTTCCCCCGCCACCAGTCCTCAGCGTAATGAGAAGTCACAGGAAAACCACAAGCCAGGATTTGTAAAGACCAGTGCTTCTGTATCAGTCTGGGTTTTCTGGAGATAGAACCAATAGGAGACAGACAGACACAACATACCACAGTTCAAATCTGAGATGTTCCCCAAAGGCCTGTGTGTGCCCAGGGAGGTGCTACTTAAAGAGGCTTTAAGTGACTGAGGGCATGCCCTGGAGGGGGTTTGGGGACCAAGTTCTCTTCCTTCTTTCCCTTCCTGCCAGGGGTGAATGTTTTACTCTCCCATACACTTCCGCCTTGAAGGGCTCACTTGCTAAAGGCCCAGAACAATGTGGCTCATTGTTCATTGTAAAACGGTGATCCAAAGAACATCTTTTCTCTTTATGATTATCTCAGGTATTTGTTACAGTAACAGAAAGCTGTCATAGATGATTGATAGATAGATAGGGAGTTTATTAGGGGAATTAGCTCATGTAATGAGGCCAAGAAGTCCCAAACTGGCCATTGCAAGCTGGAGATCCCAGGATGTCAGTAACATGGCTCGGTCCAGGTCCAGAGGCCTCAGAACCAGGTAAGCTGATGGTGTGATTCTTGGTCCAAGACCAAAGGCCTAAGATTTCAGGGAGCTGCTGGTATGAATCCTAGAGTCCAAAAGTGAGAGAGCATTGAATTCTGATGTCCAAGGGCAAGAGAAGAAGAGTGAGCCCCAGATCTAAGAGACAGAGAGGAAATTCCTCTCTCTTCTTATTCACTCTGGGTCCCTAACTGAGTAGATGGTGTCCATCCATATTGAGAGTGGCTCCTCCCCACCCAGACCACTAACTCCATCTCCTCTGAAAACATCCCCACAGATACACCCAGAAGTAATGCTTTGGCAATTCTTCAAGTATTCCTTAGTCCAGTGAAGCTGCAGCTGAAACTAACCACCACACGCTGACATCACTCTTCTCTGAATGCCCAACATGGAATTCGACCCGACGCTGTATCTGCTCACTGGGGTGCATATATTCCGTTTCAACCCCGACTGGTACGCTGCAAGCCTCTTGTCATTACTTCCTAGAGTCCATGTAGACCCCCCATGTTGAGGGCTTACTGTCCCACAGGAAGACTGACCTCACTTTAGAAGCTATGTGCACTTTGGGGATTCCCAGGCCACCCTTGGTCCTGAACACCTGGCTGTACATTCAGGGGTTTCCACTACACTCTCAGTTTTCATAATTTGGCGACTCACAGAAATGAGGAAAGTTCTACACTTACCCTTATGAAGGATATCAATCTGGACAAAGCAAATTAAAAGAAATGTCAGGCAAGATCTGGAAGCATCTCAAATGCAGAGCTGCCATCCCCTTCCCCATGGAATCTGAATACATCAGTGCATCACTGTGTTCACCAACCAGTAAGCTCCACTGAGTTCCAGGGTCCAGAGTTTTTACTGGGCTTTATTATGTGGGCGTGATGGATTGGTTACATGGTTGAACTTAGTCTCTCATCCTGTTACTGCCGTGCCGGCTCAGAGTCTCTACCCTCCAACTACATGGTTGGTCTTTCTGGTGACCAGCCACCAATGTGAAGCTGTCTTGGGACTCACTGTGAGTCATAAAACTCACATGAACTCAGGAGGGATCCAAAAGGTTCATGAACAGCATTGACATTCATATCACTTGATAAATTCCAAGTGTTTTAGAAGTTCTATGCCAGGATCCCAGGCCAAAGGCCAAACAGATTCTTTATTGTGCAATACAAATGCCCTTCTCTTGCCAGCATAAATACAGCAGGACAAGCCAGCCAGAGTCCTTTAGTCTGTCTTTTCCACTGTTAAGAGGAGATACTGAAGGAGCTGGTTACCTTCAGATTGGGGAGAGTTTGTATTTTTTAATCAATAAACAAATCATCTCAGGGAATTCCTTTTCTTGAAGTTCTAATCCAAAGTCAGCATCATTGAAATTTTACTGTCCAAAATGCCAAACTAAAAATTGTTCTCCACCCCAGCCCCAACCTCCTGGAAATGACACATGCCAGAAGCAAACATGAACTACTGTCTTAATGACATTATAAACCCACAGAAATTGTAACACAGTATACTCATTTTGTATTCCCCACAGCCAGCATCTATTAAAATGCCAAGAACTTACCTGGTGCTCAATAAATACTTGTTCAATTTAATTAGCTGGTTAATCTGAGTATTAACTATAATGTATCCAATTCAGAAAACCACAAACATTTAATGAGCACTCTCTGCAAGCCAAGATTTTGAGAAGTAACAATGAAAAAAGCATGGTCCCTGGTCCCTAGGAGCTGTATATGGAGAGGGGAAGACAAAATTCTAAATCAACTATTTTATTATAAAATTGAAATTCTATAACAGGAGTAAATTACTATGGGGGACTTAAGTAATGATTTTGTTGTTGTTGCTTTGGGGTACTAGGGATTGAACCCAGAACTTCATGTACACTAAGCATGCACCCTACCACTAAGCTTTATCCCTGCCCCATTAATGATTATTTTTTAGTTAATATGTGTGTTGTGAGTTTGGGAAGTAATAAGGTTAAGAATGGAGTTCACAGAAGAAAAGATGTTTGAGCCACCCTTGTTTGGTGGTTTAGACCTCAGCAAAGGATCATGAGTAAATTCAGGCAAAGTAAAACCGTGAAAATAAAAGAAAGTATGGGTAAGTTACAGAGAGAACACACAGGAGAATATTGGGATGGTGTGATCATTCTGTATGGTGCTGGTTGGTATGGATACCTTTTTCTAAACATTTGTCAAAACCCATTGAACTTTACATCAAAAGAGCAAGCTTCAGTGTATGCAGATTTTTTAAAAAAAAAATCCACCAGGAGATGAGAGGATCCCAGCCTGAGATGCAGATCATGACAAAAGAATCTTAATGCTTTACAAGTGTATTAAGCAGATGGTGGGGGAAAGGGGTGCTGATCTAATAATGTTGTAAAACCCAAGGCAAAATGCAGAGGAAAGTCTGCACATCCATGTACTCTAGTCAGTAAAGCTGTTTGTTGCAGGATTATAGGTCAAAAATTCTGAAACTATTTTCTGTGTGTACAGGGGTTGAACAAATAAGTAAACAGTGGACAGGATTGATAAGGGATATCATGGACAAGTAGGAGGGGAAAGCTAGAATGGACTGTGTGGTGCTGGATGAGATTCAGAGACTCAATATGAACTCTTTTTAGCTTAATGAAGATGAAAATGGGTAAATATGGATTATGTGTGTACACACACATGTTTCCCAGTTCTGTCAGCTGAGAGGCCTAGAGGCAGGCACAGCCCAGTAGAAATGAGCACAGCAAGCATCTAAATCTTGGTTTCTAATACCATCCTCCAATGAAAGGTAGCTCAGCTCCTTGGAGATAAGGCTGATTCTAAGGCTGGTCAGCGAAGACACACGATGAGCCAGGAGTATCTTGTGGTGCCAGAATGCAAGCAAGGATCAAAAACCAAAAGGATGGGCATGCCAAAGGAATGTAAGAGCCAACCTGGAAGATCCCCAGAGGCAAAACAGGAATAATTTGAGCAATAAAATAAGTATTGTTGAATTATAGTCCAAAGTACACAATAAGCAACCATGAACTCATATTGATAATATAAGTGATTGAATAAATAAATATGAGCATAGAGACAAATCCTTCTTACAGAAGAATGCTAAATAATTTATGTATATATACTCCCCTTAGAGGAAATGAAAATTAATCTCCTAAATGCTTTCAAACACACACACACACACACACACACACACACACACACCTTGAATGTGGGTAAATTTAGTGACTTTCATTTAAAGAAAAGAGAATAAAAAGAAATAAAGTAATTTTCTAGTAAAGAAAACCAGAAAACCACTCTTGAACTAGATGATCAAGTTTAATATCAGTACTGGGCACAGTGGTACAGATCTGTAATCCCACCGACCTGAGAGGCTGAGGTAGGAGAATCATGAGTGCAAAGCCAGCCTCAGTAACTTAGTGAGGCCCTAAGCAGCTCAGTGAGACCCTGTCTCTAAATAAAATATTTTTAAAAAGGGCTGGGGATGGGGCTCAGTGGTAAAGTGCCCCTGATTTCAATCCCTGGAACCAAAAAAAAAAAAAGTTTAACATCAATGATAAGCCATGGGAACAATTTTGTTGTTGTTGTTATGTGATATATAAGAAATGGAAATTTGGGGCTAGGGTTGTAGCTCAGTGATGGAAAACTTGCCTGGCATGTGTGAGGCACTGGGTTCAATTCTCAGCACCACATATAAATAAATAAAAATAAAGTTCTATCACAACTGAAGACAAAAAAAAATGGAAAATTTCCAGCCATCTCTAATTTTGGTCCAAAGTGTCCAAAGTCCAATTGACCTCATGGGTGATGAGTGTCATGTATCTTATAATTACTCTTAAATAATGGCTATACAAAGCTATGTAGTTAAAGTGAGTGTAACCATGAAAACAAATTTAAAATAATTTTGACAGGCTTTGGGGATAGAATTAAGTACTCACCCCAAGTTCACCACTGACCATTAGTCATGTTTGCCAATTTACTGAACATTTCACAGCTTCCACTTCCTTGTCTAAAAATAAAGTTTTAAAAAATAGTGTCTAGATATAGTATCCAATAATAGGGTCATTGGTAGAAGTCAATGAGAGAAAATGCCCAGAGCATCCTCAGTATTTGAGTAACTTTTAATCACAGAGGTGGCAATAGAGTAATAATAGTAGGGGTGTTTGCCTACTTAGTTCCACAAGTATGGGAATTCCGTACCACTGTTTCTTGAATTACTGCAGAAATGCTTTTAGTCATCCAGTCATCATTGACTTGCCAACACCGTGCAATATCTTACAGTCGAGGAAAAAAAAATGGGCAATTTTCCTCCAGGGTTTTGACAGTGGTATGTCCAGGGACTGGGAAAACTTCAGTGACTCTTTCTCTGAGATGTTGGGATTGTATTTACTAGTATTAACCAGGATTTGTAAAGAAGGGAGAGAATATTATCAGTTTAAAATGTGATAAATAAAACATTGAAATGATTAATTGTGTCTCCAGTTTACAACTTTAGGGGAAAAGATGGCTGGTTTAAAAGAGGAGAAAAAAAAAGCGAGTTGGTTCTTTTTTTTTTTTTGTTTTATTGTTTTTTTTTTTTCAGATGGCTGGCATTTGTAAACCCTCGTTTTGAAAGGAGAAGTCAGTTTCACAGCTGTGATTTTTCCCATCTTTATAGAAAAACATGGCTTTCTTAACATCCAAGACAGACTCCAAAAGGAAGCAAAGGTGACACACACATGCTGTGAAGTCACAGGCTTGCTGCAGAAACTTGATGAAGAAGCCAGGCCCAACAGAGAAGAATGCTGCAGGCAAGACAGCAGCAGGTGTAAGGTACCGGCAAAAACAAGTCCCAACTCTTTAAAGGGTGACATGTGATGAAAGCACAATGGAACCAGCTCTCTATGCAACAGAAATCTAAATGCAGTTGCCTTGCAGGAAGAGAAAGAAAAGGTAATTAGTGCCAGGGTGGTTGTCCCCTAATGAAGAGACGCAGTGTGCTGCCATTCACCTCATTTGCATTAAATTCAGGAGACACTTCTCATGAAACACACCCGTTGCATCCTAGAGTATTACTTAGGTGATGGATTGAAACCATGAAGCTCGAACACAACAAAGAACATTTTCTCCTAGTCCCTCTCACACATACCTGGCTTGGCGACCTGTACGTGGTGCACAGCTGACAGCCATTGATGATCATGACCTTGAAATGGGTAATTAGGAGATAAATTAATTCTCAATCATGAGTATTAACATAAATATCTTAAATATCATAATTGATTTCACTGAGTGAGGATAAAATAGAGCAAGGATTAAAAGCCACTCAATAGCTTCAACTATTGAGTGGCTTTTAATGAGTTGTGTGTCCAATGTCTGCAGAGTGGGGAGGCAAGGGCGCAACCGGCCCCATGAGCTTGTTCTGAGCATTATCGAGGCCATGTCTGTCATACAGCACAGGGATGGAAAAATTGTAAGTGATCAGTAATACAGTCTTTATAGTATTGGTCGTCTTCGTAAATCCATCCTCCTTCAGTTTCCTTGGGGGATTGGTTCCAAAATCCAAGAACATTCTAGTGCTTGATGTAAAATGGTTCAGAGTTTGCACAGAACCTACACATATCCTTCTGTAGAACAACTAAAATAGGTGTGTGGACACAGGGGACACCAATGAACAATAGAGAGGAGAATGTGGACGGGGAGGAGATAAGGAGAGGAGGAAATTCCGGGAACCATAAAAAGAACAAGATGGAACTTCCCCACCTGACTCCCGGCTCCAGGACCCCTTCTTTCAGGGAAGCCTGTCACTGTCTTTTACAATAAACCTGCTGCTTGCTTGCTGTCTCTGTGTCCTGTTCTTCAATTCTTTGCTGAATGGAAACAATGAACCCAGACCCCTAGGCAGTGACAGGGGCATGCTTTGGAGTGATACTCTGGTGCCCTTCTCTGCCTTCACACACTTGGGGCACAACCTAAGTTAGAGGCAATAATCATACTTAAAACAAGGAGAAGAACAACAGCTTATGAGGTAGGAACTCTTCCAGTGTCTCTTAGTGGTAGGGAAACGGGGATGTGGAGAGGTTACATGTCTTGCCCAAGGACACCAAGAATCAAAATATTCTTAGAGAGACAGGGTCTCGCCAGGTTGCCCAGGTTGGCCCTGGACTCAAGGGACCCTCCAGCCTCAGCCTCCCAAGTAGCTTGGACTACAAGTTTATGGCTTTAACTACATCGAGGCCAAGGTTAAGAACCAGAACTTGAACCCAATTTGTTCTGATTGTTGAGCAGTTCTTCACACTTGAGTGACTTGAAGGTCACCAAAGATATGCTTCCTGCTTCCCACAAAACTTCCCAGACGGCGAAGGTGTGCTTTGAAATAGATGTCAGGAGGCACTTCAGAGCCCTCCTATGAACTCCTTTTCCACAAAAGAAAGCGGGGAGGATCCCTCATGGGATTAAGGACAAAGCTAAATGACCCCCAGCCCCAAAGATGCACACACAACCAAGGGTACTGAAGCCACCAAGGCCATGACAGAGAAGGGAGGCCTGGAGAGAGGGAAGGGCCATCTCGGGCTGTGCCCACGGCTAGACCGAAGACTGAGGGAAGGATATTATTTCACCCTGGGATAATTGTGATACATGAACTTTGTTGAGGGTTTTCCTCAAACCATATTTTTATCTAGTTACAAGAGTAATTCATATTTATTAGAATTGTCTTGAAAAATATACACGAGTGAAAAAAAGAAAATAAGTCCTCTACAATACCATCGCCAGGCACAACCTCATTTAGCAGTCTGATGTATTGATTCCTGGTTTCCTCTCAATACATTTTAATAGCAAAAACAATGACAATATCCTGCTCGTGCTGTTTTGTAACCTTCTTTTACAGGTAATCTTTCATCCCTCCACCTTTCCCTCCTAAGCTCCTGATGGCGTATTTAGCACTGCAGGCACGGTGCTTGCCTTTGCCACGCAGCACTGAGGTGTCAAGGGGGTGTCTAGCTTTTTACTGTGGCACACAATGCCTCTTGTACACACATATTTAACCAAATCATGAGACTCTCCCTAACATAAATCCCTAAATTTCCTGCTTACGTTTAAGGCTTTTTAAAAAATATTTATTTTTAGCTGTAGTTTATTTTATTTATTTATATGTGGTACTGAGGATCGAACCCAGGCCCTTGCATGTGCTAGGCTAGTGCTCTACCGCTGAGCCACAACCCCAGCCCATGTTTAAGGCTTTTAAGGCATGCTCCAAAATGTCCTCCGGAAGAGAAGCACTGATTGTACTGATTGGTGGCCTATGAGGATGCCCTCCTCAGAAACCAGGCAGGAAGGGACCCTCAAGAACTGGATGCAGGGGCTGTAGCTCCGTGGCAGAGCGCCTGCCTAGCACGTGTGAGGCACTGGGTTTGATCCTCAACACCGCATAAAAACAGATGAATAAAATAAAGGCATGGTGCCCATCTACAGCCAAAATTATTAAAAAATAAATAAATAAAAATAAAAAATGGATCCAAGCAGTCCTGCCAATGCATGGAGCAGCTGAAATGTGATCAGAGAGAGATAGCAAGTGTATTTCTCATCTCCTAGGGCTTACCTGCCTTCCAGGGACCAGCTGGGGGTCTTTTTTCTACCCTCCATACTTCAAGTGAACAGGCCTCATTGTACCTACCCCACAAGAGTCTAAAATTACTGTGTGTCTATTAAACATAAAACATACTTTTTAAGAAGAAGAAGAGAGAAAGTGAATAGCCTGAAACCTCTTTCATCTATTTATCCAAGAAACACCGAGGTTCACTTCTATAGGTCCCTGGATGCTGCTGAAGTAATCCACTGGTTAGATTTTATCAAATTTTGTAAATTCTTAACCTTTTAAAGATGTGATTGCTCTCTGGGTTGCTGGCTCAAGGGAGGTCTCCTGGGAAAGTAAAACATCTGTTAACATATGAAAGGACAGTACACCTGGGCCATCACCCATCTTCTCAGGTGATCTGTCTTCCTGGACAGCTACTTCACCATCTGACACCATATAAAAGTCCACATCTAAAATCCCCACTGCTATGACTTCTTTGGCAGCTTTACTGATAAGAAAGGCTCACTGCTTCCCCAAAGCCTAAAAAGCTTAGGACCATAGGAAGAAAAGGTTGGAAGTTACTGAGAAACTAGTTGTTGGAGGTCAGGATCCATCCAGTTCCAGTCCACTGGAGAATAACTAATTCCTGGCAGAAAAACCATGATTAATTTCAGAGTAAACAATATTATGACTCCAGTGAGTTGTGAGTTACTGGCGGTAGGAGGCACATTTAGCAGAACAAGACCTATTCAGACATGTAATTCCCTCGGCTTGGTAAAGTTAAGTGTGGCAAAAATGCCAGAAAGAGCTTTGCAATTGGAATATGCAATTTAAAATAAGTAAAGATTACTCCCAGGTAGTTTATGGCTTTAACTATATCGAGGCTTGTCCCTGCAGCAGACAGCATAATGACTCTCATTTCATTTTTGGTTTGTGCCAAATATCTTCAGTTAGTTTTGCTTTATTGGCTTCATGCAATTTATTGCAACACTAGAATGTGATTGTAATGCAACTAGTATTTTAGTTTTATCTTCCCCTGGTAATTTTTCTTCTTTATGGTGACTCTACTGTCTGCATTAATACAAGCCATAGAAATTATACAGTGGGGAACCTTGTTTCAGGTGGCTCCCTTTCTCATTAAGAGCAGAACCATAAGAGCCAGCGCCCATAACCCAGTGACAGCCAAGCTTGTGCCAGGGGAGAAGCAGCAACATAAATAACAGCATTTACAGCTCAATAAAGTGATTTATTTGATGAAGAATTGCTAGAAAGCCTGATTTTCCCATTCATTCAAAAAGAGGCAAAATGTTATTTAAGATCTTCCAAGCGTTCTTCAAATAAATCCCTGGAATGCAATCCAAGTGCCAAAGGTGGGAGCATCTGGGGAAGACGAGAACCTTCAAGTAGTCTTTGAAAATATGTTTGTTTAACCTGGTTTGCATTTATTGATTTGACCAACTTCACAACAGCACTGCTGGGGAATTGTTTAAGTATTTCCAATTTCATGAAAGTTTCCAAGTGATGTAATAAATATCTTCCTACCTAGAGCCCAGATCAGTGATATGCATCATTTCCTTAGAGGACAGTTTTCTGTGAAAGGAAAAAAAGAGAACTTGGTCTTCCAGTCCTGAGAGCACCTTATTCTACCTTTGCAGAGCTTCTTCTACCTCTTATTGAACCTTTGCAAAACTGATATAAGAAAGTAAGCAAATTAGATCAGATTAGACATTTGGGCCCCCCTGAAAGCATATTCCTCAATCTTGTCCTTGTAGCCTGCCTAAATATTTTCTATGAGGAACTTATCCTATAGGGTAAAGTATATATCTGTTAAGAATCTCCTGTTAAAACCCAATGAGGTTTAACTCATCAAACTATCATGTTGCTACTACTGAATAAAAAAGTTCATAAAATTAATGTGCAAATACAGAGCAAAGACACAGTAGAATAACATACAGCACAGTTATTCTCTGATGGCAGAAGGAAAGTTCAAAGCATGACATCTCTGGGCTTGGAGGTGGCTTACCTAGCATGCATGACACCCTGGGTCTGATCCCTGGCACCTCAAAAAGCTGAGTTCAACACACAATCTTCTCACAATCACAAGGCCGTGGGGTGTGGGAATAGCACTCAAACAGCCAAGGATAGTGAGTACCAGGGGGCAATGCAGACAGGCCACTTGGACCACGAATTATCCTGCCCCAACCAAGCCTCCAGTGCTAAACCCCAGTC
The DNA here is from genome assembly GCF_045843805.1 of Urocitellus parryii. Lineage (NCBI taxonomy): Eukaryota > Metazoa > Chordata > Mammalia > Rodentia > Sciuridae > Urocitellus > Urocitellus parryii. The sequence goes on along the minus strand of NC_135537.1, from coordinate 86,597,276 downwards.
TATTTGCCCTCTTATCTTGCTGTAAATAAAAGTTCATATTGTCAGAATAAGTTCCAGATCTTAATTTGTCATAAATAAATTTCAGGAGTCCAAAGGAGTCAAACAACAAAACAAAGAAACCCAATTCTTAATGCTTGTAGAGGGACATTAAACATATTCCTGACTCATCCAACAACTCTGAGCCACCAGGAGAATGGTGATCAGGCCTCTTGATTTGAATTCCAAGGGAGAGAACATACAAAATCGATTAAATTAGGAAACTGGCATCACAATCAGACCACACATCAAAAACTACATAGACATTTGTCAAGTTTAAAGACTCAAACAATTTCATTTGCCAAAAATTTACTTTTAATGGAATTTGGACTTGGCCTCCCTAGATTTGGTGGCATTGCTGCCTATGATACAGCTTCTGTAAGGAAGTATAGGAAAAAAAAAAAAACACTGACAATTGAGAGATTTGGTCTTTTGGAGCTTAAATCTGAAGACAACTTCTGCCAGGTTCGTAGACCCTGGAATACTCAACAACTGGGATTAGAAAACTCCTGTGTAAGATCTGCCAGCATCTTTAAGACAAACTGTAGCTATTTACCTCAATCCTTACTGAAACTTCTACCAAAAGAAAAGAGACTCTTCAGAGTATGGACTCCTCAGACTGAACAGAAAGTAGAGCTTCTTCCATCTTCAAAAGAGCTTTCTGTCACCCCTTGAAGACCATGGACTCCACTGGTGGACCTGCTCTCGGAACCCCACCTTTCAGCCAGGCATCCTGTCTGAGGAGCAAGAAGGCTTTAAGTTCAATTTATGCACATGTACAATTCCACCACTCTCCCACCATATGATGCTTCTTGAGCCATTAGTTATGAACAACCTAGGACTTCATAACAAGTTTATGAGTCTATCCCCAGCCCTTGGCTCTGTGGACAGGGACTGTCTCTGCACTGAATTTGATGATCTTGGCAAAAGTCCCAGGTGATGAACATTGCTCAAAACCTGTATTATAATACCCGTGCCAGAACCCACATGGCCAGGGAAGATCTTCAGCACGACAAAATTCCATTTCAAAACAGAATAAAGCAGCACCTTCTGAGTCCTTCTACATTTGAACTTATACACGGGAAGCACTTAATTCCTATTTTAGATGCATGGGACGCCTGTCCTCCTCCAGCTTTAACAGGAAGATGGATGAATATACTGGTAATGCTTTAGAACACCAAGAGCCTTAAGACCCAGCTCAGACTGCTGGCTAATCACTGTCAAGAAGAACAGCTCAAAGTCAAGTGTGCCAAAAAGACATGAATGATTTGGGTAGAAATCTGTCAGCATTCAAATGGACAATACTACAAAGCTCCATCCATCAAGCTAACATAGGCTGGAAGAAGAGGGGAAGATTTTTAGCTAATCCATGCTGGTGAGCCCACCAGGGGGCTGTGTCCTTCCAATGAGGCTTCAGAAGAGACCTCTGGGGCTGGGCTTGCAGCTCAGTCATGGAGCACTTGCCTAGCATGCATGTGGCACTGGGTTTGATCCCCAGCACCACATAAAAAATACTAAATAAAGGTATTGTGTCTCTCTACAACTAAAAAAAAAAAAATGTTAAAAAAAAAATAAAAAAGAAGAGACCTCTAGAAGCCAATCCATGTCATGGAAGCCTTCTGATTCATTGCCAAAATGCTCCCTTCCTGGTTCTGTGATGTGGAATTATAGGATCACAATTAGGCATTCAGGTGTATTCCTTGCTTCGTTTGGAGGGAAGTGTTGTCTTATCTATAGTCCCCCGTATAAGTCGGATTCCCACCACTATAACAAAATACCTGAGAAAAGCAATTTAAAAGGAAGAAGGATTCATTTTGGCTCAAAGTTTCAGAGCTTTCAGTCCACAGTCCCTTGGCCACATCCTTTCGGGCCTGTGATGAGGCAGAGCATCATGGCAGAGCAAAGCAGTTCACCTCCCAGTGGCCAGGAAGCAGAGAAAGAGGCAGGGGAAGGGGTCCCAGTATATCCTGGAGAGAAGGCCCCAAGAACCTGCTTCCTCAACAGGCCCTACCTGCTGGAGGGTTTACCGCCTCCCAATAGCTCCATTAGTTGGAACCAAGCTTTAAACCCATGAGCTTTGGGGGATCCTTTAGGATCCAAACCCTAATGTGTCCACTGTGGCTTCCCACCATGCAAAGCTGAGGTTACCCCTGCTGGAGGCAGAAACAAAGCTTTACAACGTTTCCACTGAGGAGAGAGTGATCTTTGTCAACTGGGATCTAAAACATGCATCTGTTTCTCCACCAAATAACAATGCAGCATATTTCAAGGGTGGGCACCCTTGAAAGCCCACACGAACAGCTGGCCAGGCATGATCAGTCAGGGAAGGAGGATCCGCTTGCTTGCTGAGGAAGTGTCTGTCTCTCATCTCAAGGATGGTGGGTAACAGCATCGCCGTGGGATGGAGAATCAGGCTGAGTGCTCAGTGTCCAGGCAGCTGGGCACCATGCCCAGACCACACCGCGGACGGGATCTGAGGAGGGAACCAGCTCTGAACTCTGCCCCCTGCCACCGTAACACCAGCAACTCTACTGGCCATCACCACTGTGACACTGAGAGAGCTCCACACCCCTGACTTGTTGTAACTTGGGGATCAAAGTCAGAATCTGACGTGGATATAAAGTTGGCAGAGCCCACGTCACATGCCTGAGCCCTGGTTTCCAGGCACAGGAGAGAAAGAAGTACAGAATATTTTTAGGGTTTATGCAGAATAGGTTTTGACACAAACCATGGGGGGCTTCCTAAGCAAAGAATGAGATTCGGTTGTGACGTGGCCATGATGGATGACAAATAACCACTAAAACCACCATTCAGCCACCAAACTTCCAAGGAATCTTTTTTTTGGGGGATGGGGGGGCAGTACTGGGGATTGATGCCAAGTGTGCTATACTACTGACCTACAACCCCAGCCCTTTTTTAACATTTATTTTTTAGTTGTAGTTGAACAAAATACCTTTATTTATTTATTTATTTATTTAATGTGGTGCTGAGGATTGAACCTAGGGTCTCTACCACTGAGCCACAACCCCAGCCCCCTAGTCCCTTTTCGTTCAGTTTGAAATAGGGTCTCTCTAAGTTGCCCAGGCTAGCCTCAAATGTGTGATCCTCCAACTCAGCCTCCTGAGCATCTGGGTTTACAGGCATGCATCACGAATTCCAGCTCAAGGTATCATTTTTATAATAACTAGTATTTATGAATGAGAATTTATGCAAAGATCAAGCTAGCCATTCATGTAGGTCAATAATACTAGTGGTTCCAAAACCTGACTATGCATCAGAACAATTAGAGGACCTCTGTTTGGGTCCCCTCTGTGCACCTTCCGTTTCAGTAGTGTTTGGGTCTTAGAATCTGTTTTTGTAAAAAAAAATCTCCAGGTAACTCAAATGCAACCTGTTTCCAATCATTTGATGATGACTGTTGAAACCCTGTCCTTATACTCAGCTGACCAAAAGCCTACTGGCCTACTTTAATTTTGTTTCTAAGGCACAAGAAATGGCTACATAAAAAAAAAAAAAAAACATTCTCACATTGTATAAATTTACTGTGGGAGAGACCAAGTTTAAGGAAAACCATCAGGTAATGATTAATTTGAGGATGGTTTTTCTATATGTTGAAGTTTTATGCTGAATTTTTAGATGTTTGTTGCAAACAGTTTGTAATGGCACAGAAAAATGTATATTACGAAATATTGAGAGGAAAAAAGCCATGACACCCAATATTAAGTATGTATGTATAACATGCTCTCAGGCATATAAAATAAACACGCTCATAAATGACAAGCACAAGATTTACCATGCATGTTCCACGCCTTCCCTTCTCCACCCACTGATGGCAGAGGCTGAAAAACTAGGAGAAGGATTTAAGCCAAGAATCAAAGTCTGTCCACATAATAAAGAGCTGGGAAAGGGAGAAATAAAGGAGAAAGACTCTGGTTACAACCGAGAGCAGGAGTCTTCAGAGAAATGGCCTTGAGTTCAGACTGGTCCAAAGAAGGCCCTTTCAGGGAAATCTGGAAAACAACCAAAAATGTCTCTTGACACTGCCAAATGTCCCCTTGTGGGGGTAAAATCACCCCCAGTTAAGAATCACTGCCTGGAGGTAGCTGAGTGCCAACCTGGCACAGAGAATAGGAAGCCCTCCAGAGAACAGAGCCAACTCTCAGTGAGCAGAACTGAGAGAGGAAAAAAGAGAGTAACAACAGGGTTACATTGTGCCCAGAGAAAGCCTGCCCTGGGGCCAGACTTAACCTTCCCTTCCACAGGAACTCTGAAATCCTCCCCGTTCTGTTTTCAGATTAAGCTGGTTTAAAATGAATCTTTTGCTGTTTGCACCAGAAATCATTGTAATCCTCTCTAAATGTTTTTCAAAAGCATCAAGTGAAGTTTGATGGAGATGTTGGATAAAAGAATCAGAGTCCCTAAAAACATGCTCAGTTGTTTAGAGGGATGGGTCGTCTGCCCAGAGTTCCATGCAGTGAGTCACCTCAAAGAAGTCAAGTTCCAAAGTGGCACCATTTGCTGGAGGAGAGTCCATGCTCAGAACCACCCACAGGTTGCAGGAATCGCATACTGAGAATTCATACATGCACGAGCCTGGAACCCATGAGATCTAAAAGGAAACATGGACTCACCCAGTAAGGACATTTCTGAAACTCAGAGCACCTGGGATGCCCAAGGAGAGTCCATTTCACCCTTAGCAAAAAATGACTTAACAGATTGAGATCTCATGTTCATCTTGTGTTGATAGAGAATTCCAAAATATGTGAAAAGGTAGCCTTTCAAGCAGAAACTTCAAAGGAGGTGATCCAGTTAGCTAGGCAACTGGAAGTATAGCTCCATGGTAGAGCACATGCATGTGTGAGGCTCTGGGTACAACACCCAGCAGCCCCCACCCTGCCCTGAGATTAGGTGACTTTTTAAAATATTTTTTTAAAGAGAGAGAGAGAATTTTTTCTTAATATTTATTTTTTAGTTACTGGTGAACACAACATCTTTGTTTGTATGTGGTGCTGAGGATCGAACCTGGGCCGCACGCATGCCAGGCGAGCACGCTACCGCTTGAGCCACATCCCCAGCCCAAGTGATTAGGTGACTTTTAAAGCCCCACCCAAATCAAGGAAAGGACTCAGGTATTTGGTGGAAGTTTTCTTTCAGGTGGGTCATGGTGTGTGAGAACTACTCTACACAACAGGGCAACAGAGAGGAAGTCAAGGACAGACAGAATGGACTAGTGTCTGACCCCTACCTGAGTGGGAGAAATCTAACAGGTGAAGTCTGGTAGGCTGTGCAGAGGAGCCCGAGGAAAGGCAGCTTTGGGGGTTAGACAGCCCTCCCCATGGATCAGGGTAAAGGACACATGTGTGTTTTCCATGAACTAGCAATGAACAAGACATGGCCAAGTGCAAGAGAATTGACAAGAGGTTCACCAAGGGTGTGAATATGCCTCAGAAGAGAGAACCTGAAGGTACCACCAATCCAAGAGCTCTGCAAGGAGTATAAGACAGCAAAGTCACATGTGTCACCCAGATAAAGGGAACAGAAGTCTCAGAAGAACTCACAACATACCTGCATCAGTCAGGGTTCTCAAAGAAGCAGAATAGAATTTCCAGGATATCCAGAGATATATAGGTGGATGTTTATTATGAAGATCAGCTCATACTATCATGCAGGTGAGAAGTCCCTCTGCAAGCTGGAGAGCCAGAAACTGGGGGTGTGATCAGTCCAAGCCCAAACGACTGAGCCCAGAGAAGCCAGTGTGTAACTCCCAGAATGAGGTCCGAGGCTTGAGAGTGGGGGAGGGGGCGCACTAGTGTGAATCCCAGGGTGCAAAGGCTTGAGAACCAGGAATAGCACTGTCCGAAGCAGAAGGTGGCTGCTGCATCAAGAAGAGGAAACAACATACCCTCATCATCATTTTGCCCTATTCTGGCCATCACTGGATTGGACAGAGCCACACTCACTGGCAAGAGTAGAGCACGCTCTTCCTTCCAATTCAAACACTGATCTCTCCCAGAAACAGCCTCAGTTACACCAGAAATGACATTTTACATGCTCAGCAGGTGTTCCTTAGTCCACTCAAGTTGATATGTAAAATTTACCATCAGGCAAAACACTCATCTAGCATGCTTAAGGCCCTGGGATCAATCCCTAACACAGAAAATTTTTAAAAAGAAAGAAAGAAAGAAAAACTATCAGAATGCCCAAAGAAAATGAGTCAACTGCCAGGCATGGTGCGCATATCTATAATCCCAGTGGCTCAGGAGGCTGAGGCAGGAGGATCCAGAGTTCGAAGCCAGCCTCAGCAATGGTGAAGCACTAAGCAACTCAGTGAGACCCTGTCTCTAAATAAAATACAAAATAAGGCTGGGGATGTGGCTCAGTGGTCGAGGGCCCCTGAGTTCAATCCCTGGTACCACCTGCCAAAAAAAAAAAGAAAGAGAGAAAGAAAGAAAGAAAGAAAGAAAGAAAGAAAGAAAGAAAGAAAGAAAGAAAGAAAGAAAGAAAGGAAATTAGTCAACTTTACACACTTTCAACCAGCACAGGGCCATCTAAGGGCAGTGCCAATCAGTAGGAATGTTCTCCTCCCTTGTATTTTCTCCAGTCCACGAGGGATCAGAAACCATTGTCATTTAGTTGGTAAAAAAGAACTGGGGAAAGAAAGAGCCCAACTGTTCTCCCGTCTTTCCAAGAGAACCTGCTGCAGAAGAGCAGCAGAATTTTGCCCTTGAAAGAAAAATTAGGCACTAATTATTACATGGGTGGTGTGTGTGTGTGTGTGTGTGTGTGTGTGTATGTGTGTGTGTGTGTGTGTGTGTGTGTGTGTGAGAGAGAGAGAGAGAGAGAGAGAGAGAGAGAGAGAGAGAGTGTGCCTCTGATGTAAAGTGACTATAGAACTTTTACAGAGTATAAAATGTCATGAGCACCGCACAACTTTTTATCCAAGGGCAATGGGAAAACTAGTCCAACTGAGAAAATGCAAAGGGTGGCAGAAATGAAAGTAAAACTGTTTTCTGATTCCATACCACAGACCATATGTGTTTAGGTGCCTTTACCTTTACAAATCACATGAATCAACTGTCCCAGTGAAAGAGAGAACAGAAACAACAAATGAAGAATGTACCCCCTCCAGAGATTTGAAGAGTAGATCAATCTAAAAACAAATCCTTAAAATAACTATATTTTAACTTTTTAAGATAATAAAATTCATCAAACAAGACAGAATATTATGAAAAAAAAGAATTTTGGTTCTTTTGGAAACACCTAATCAAATAAAAGTTCAAAAATTAAAAATAAGTCCATGAAATAAAAATAATCAGGAAGTAGGTTAGACAGCAGGGTAGACATAGCAAGGTTCAGGGAGGAGAGTGAGCTGAATGGTAAATGTGAGGGAACCACCCAGAGCTTCTCTCAGCTTTTCAAAGACATGCCGATGTCCCATCATCAGTGTGCTCAGGATCCACTTCCCCATGGCTTCCCTGGGTGTTGCCCAGTTCCATCAGCTGTGTGTCAGCTTGCTCTCCCTCACTGTGACAAAATACCTGAGATAATAATAATAACTTACAAGATGGAAAGGATATATTTGGCTCATAGTTTGAAAGGTTTCAGTGTATGGTCAGTTGGCTCCACTGCTTGTGGGCCTGTAGTACATGGTGGAGAAAAGTGACTCACCTTCTGGTCACCAGGAAGTAAGGTCTGGAGCCCTACAATCTCCTTCAAGAGCACAACCTCATTGATCTACCTGCATCCAACCAGTCTCCAGCTATTCTTTTTTTTTTTTTTTTTTGAGACAGGATCTGTCTGTTGAACAAGCTGGTTGGAACTCACAAGCATAAGTGACCCTCCGGCCTCAGCTTCCTGAGTAATTGGGACACACCTGAGTAACAACCAACCAACCCTAGGTTCCTTATTCTCATCCTTGCCTGTTTTATTCAAGTTCACCTGAGTAACCTGATTTCGGCTCCGCCTCCTCCCAACAGCACCACAGGCTAGAAGATGAGACTTCAGCATGGGCCTCTGGGGGACATTTCATGTCCAAACTTGGCAACCAGCTCCTGCAATTACACCAGCCAGTGCTTCATCAAAAAATAGAACCATTAGAAATGATCTGGAATACAGGATTTATTACATAATTTTAGAGCTGGTTACACAGTCTATGTATAGCTGTTGCTTCTGCATCTGGTGCTAAGAATGAATTCAGCAGGCAAGAAGTGTGGCCCAGGAGTCACAGAAACTGAAGGGAAAGGTCTGGTCAAAGGAGGAGAAGCTGGGGAAGAGAGGCAGCTTCACACCCACAGGTGGATTGGCAGACCAGCCACAAGAGCAGGTGGGCTGCAAGAGCCCCTGGTCCCCTACTCCCCTTCTGAGTGTTAAATACACATGGCTGCCTTCCAAAGCTCGGGGAAATCATGTGGCCCAGAGTGTGCAGGAAAGGGACTTCTGAGAAGTTTAGTTCCAGCTCAGCTAAGGTGACATGGAACAAATTCCCCACAGCTCCTAAGGTAGTCGATAAAAACCAACCAACCCTATGTTCCTTATTCTCATCCTTGCCTGTTTTATTCAGTTCACAGTTACTGCATAAGCCAAAATTTCACCCTCCACCCATCTGCTCCTTGGGCCACTTGTCCCCCCTGTCTGGTAACTGTCATGCTCCTGAGGATTGGGGGTTATCACCCCAATTGTCCCCACAGTGGACTCCCTGTTGCCCTCTGACCAGGAGTTGATCCCACTTCCAGAATCCAGCCTGAAGCTCTGATTTTAGACAATCTTGTGCTGATTTCCCCTGGAAAGAGGGACTGAGACAGCCCCAATTTGGGAGGCAATCTAAGGGACAGCTCTGGGAGGGGAGAGGGTCAAACCAATGTGAGGGTGAATCCTTGGGTTCTCGCCTCTGTGGGAAATCGGGGCTCGACCATGACTTCTGAGAAGCACATAAAATGCACCCAAGAACCCTCCCCTGGAACGATGGACGAAGAGTTTTTCATGAATAAGGAGGGTCTCCAGCACATTCTCCCCTTCCACACTGGACAGATCTGCATCCTGGGATGTTAACTGTCTCACTTTCAGGAGGCTTTGTAGGCAGTCCAAAGGTATGACCCAGAGAAGCCTGGACAGAAAGCGAACGCTAGGCAGGACAGAGAGCCAGAGGCTATCTGGTTTCACCTGCATGGAGCTGGTTGCCATAGCAACAGCCCAAGTGAAAGGTGAGAAGAAAGGATGTGAAATGGGGCACAGGTGAAGTCCAAGACCAGGAGGGCAGGGAGAAGGAGGACAAGGCAGACGAAGAGCAGGATGGAGAAGTACTGAAAGTTCTGGTCCCTCCCGTAAGGCCTGACTAGGGAGAAACTGCAAGCAGAGGGTCAATTTAGCAAGAAGTTCCTAGGGACTGTCAGGCTGTCCCAGCTGCTGGCTGAGGGTGCATAAGTGGCAGGAGATTGAATTGGTCCACACATGTCCCTTCAAAGATGTCCTCAGGCTAGCTGGCCTTCTTACTTTCCTAAATTTCACCAAACTCATCTGCAGCCCAACTTCAGCTGAAAATGACCCATGTACATAAAGTGTCCTGATGATAAGGGCAGATACCAGATGCCTAAGTGACCCAGTTATATACACTTTTTTGACAGTGGACTGAGAGAAATAATGAGAGACAGGGACCACTCCCTCCTGTGGAGCAAGGGGCAGAGGGCTGGTTCTGTAGAATGGCTCTGAAGAATGACCATCTTAATGACCTCGCCAGTGAATCATGCCAAGAGCACTTCATCACAGCTCAGACTCTTCCTGGCCATGTTCTCATTTTCTGTTTGTCTCTAAAGAGCAGCTGGTTTGAAAAAGAGGGAGGCTGAGCATGGGTCTATTTGTGAACTCCTACTATTAGCCTCTCCCTCAGCCCTCACTCCCAGCTCCCCGGGGAAGACCGGATCCTGCCTGTTCCTTCATTTTCTCTCACTGTATCTACTTCCCTCTTCCCACCCTATGGCCAATTCCTAGCCATTGTTCCCTCTTCTCTAGATTACTGCAGTGAGCTTCTAGCTGGTCTCCTTGCTTCTTTTCAGTCCTCTCCCCACAGTCAGCCGGATCTGACAAAGCCCATCAGATCAGGGGAGCATCCTACTCCGTCTTTTCACTGGTTTCCCACCAAACTTGCAATACAATGCAAAATGCTTGCTGCCCTGTGCTGAGAGCAGTGGCCTAGAGCAGCGGTCTCCCTGGACACAGCTCCTCTGCACCCCTGAATGCAGCCCTGTCCTTTCCCTAGACTCCATGTTCCAAGCACATTTATCCATCTGAGCCTTCACAAACTGCTTATCTCCATCTCTTCAACCCCCATCCCTCTGCTTTCTACTCATCCTTCCACCAAGGATTCCTTAAAAGGGTTTTTCCTGGCAATAAATAAGGAGATAATAAAAGCTGGGTGGGGGGAGCTGGGTCCTGAACTTTCCAATCCAAATTAAGTCTCCAAGTTACTCTTAGGGCAATCATTTCTCTCCCTTCACAATGATTTCTACATACAGTCATTTAGGAGATCTGCCTGTTGAATGCGTGCTTTCTCGCTGTCTGGCGGACTAAGGACAGGGGCCTGTCCACCCTGCTCATCACCCAGCACGATCCCCAGCACATGGCAGGGACTCAGCATTGGCCTAATGAACAAATGCGTGGTCTAGGTGGCCCAGCACAGGTAGAATAAAAGAAGAAGAAGGACGGTGGCACCTCAGGGGGAAACTGTAGAGCCGTCAAAGGACCAGTTGCTGGTAAAGAGACGGCTCAGAAAAGAAGAGGATACAGAAGCCTCTGTGCATTCAAAGGGGCACTTGGGGCTGGGCTGGGGCTCAGTGGCGGAGCACTAGCCTCGCATGTGTGAGGCCCTGGGTTCCATCCTTGGCACCACATAAGAATAGAATTAAGGTATTGTGTCCAACTACAACTGAAAAAGGGAGGGTGCTCACCTGGGAAGACAAAGAAAACATCAGTGTGGGTGAGGAAGAGCTGAGACGATCACAGTGTATCAGTGACAGAGACGTGTGCAGATGCGCTGCCCCAGCACTTGACACCAGGTTCACACCCAAGACTGTGGGCACACGTGCAATACACAAACACACACGTGCAAGAAGGTTGACTGCAGCACCATTATAGTTCAAAAGCCAATACAGCCCACATGCCCATCCAAGGTAGAATGAGCAAACTGTCAGTGTTCACACCACACAGGAATGGAAATGAGTGAATCATTCCACACACGATGGCTGGGATGCCCTCACGAACTTACCGTTGAGCAAAGCAGTCAAACACAAAAGAATATGCACACTACGATTCCCTTCGCTTAAAGTTCAAAATCAGAATTAACTTACAGTTTTGGAACTCAGAATCATGGTTACCTTTGGGGAGAGGCGGTGGTGACTGAAATGGGCACAGGTGGGGCTTTGGGGAGCCAGTCTGTTCTGTTCCTTGATCTGGCATGTAATGGCCAGAGGCGCTGAATCTGGGAATAGTCTTTGAGCTGTAGATTCATGACCTGTGCTGTCCCTGCTTGTCACACCTCAATAAAAGTTTACTTAAAAACACAACTTGGTAGCCTTCTATTTAAATTGCTTAGCAGTACCTAAAATAGATTGTCACTGAATCTTTTCAGGAAATAGCAGTGTTGGCGTGTACGCCTCTGAGAGCCTGTCTGTGTGGGTGTTGAACATTGAATAGTCTTCAGGATTGCATTCAGGTGAAAGGAAACATCCACCTTATTATGCTTCTCTTACATAACCTGACTCGTGCGTCAGAGTGCTCCTAGAGAAGTCTGCTCAGCGAGAGTTGCTCTACTCGGATTCCCAGAGGATCTCGTGCAATCCAACCCCACGCCAAAGCTCTCAAATGCCATTTTTATGCTTTCCTTTTATTCAGTAAATCACCCCATCTCTGAGCATTTTCCTCGCAAGAGGTGATGGGGAATCAGAGAAAATTCCATGTACCCCCACTTGTTATCCCAATTCTTAGGTCTGAGGAATTCAGCAGAGCATCTAAACCACAGGAAGAGGATCTGGGGCAAGACCGCATGAGGTTTTCACTTAGACTAGGTAGAAATTGTATCATCAAAGGGTCAAAGGAAGCCAGAACCCAGTGTGAGAGAGAACTGGATCCAGGAACCAAGGACGGCAGGCAAACTGAGCTCAGGGAACATGCCGAAGAGAGCAGGGGCAGACCCAGAAGGACACGAAGATGGCCCTAGAGGGGTTGGGGGCGGGGGTCACACTGCATGTGCTGAGGAAGGGTGTGTTCTCTCTTGAAATTTAGAAACAATGAGAGACACAAAAAAATCTGTCTGCTCTTTTGTTATCCCCAGCTACCAGCAATCCTAAAATCAGATTAGTGGTAAAGCACTCCTGCCTAAGATTGCTTGCGAAGGTAGAGTTTGTAAGGCAAAAAAACCTGAAGGGCAGGTAAATGGATCATGGGGACCCACACAACAGTGAAGAGAGAGGAGCAGCGCTCCCTGTGCCAACCTAGACAACACCAAAGCTTAGCACCGCTAACTGGAGAAGTCTGCGTAGACTACCAAATTTCACAGTTACAGGGGATTGAACCCAGAGGCACTTAACCACTGAGCCACATCCCCAGGCCTTTTTTGTATTTTCTTTAAAGACAGGGTCTCACTGACTTGCTTAGGGCCTTGCTACATTGCTGAGGCTAACTTTGAATTGGTGGTCCTCCTGCCTCAACCTCCCAAACCGCTGGGATTACAGGTGTGCACCAGTGCTCGACCAGAGTCCCAAAACATATAAACAAAGGTCATGTGTGGATCCCTGCTGTAAAAATCCACAGATGTGTGGGGGCATGACAAACACTGGGGAGAGTGGTACCCCTGTGGGTAAGGAGGAAGAAATGGAATTAAAGTGCGTAAGCAGGGCATCTAATTAAGCCCACGAGTGGAAATCAATGCATGCATATTTTACTCTCTCTCCTTTTTCTACATACCAGAAATATTTCCTAATACAAATAAAATTCTGACTTACCATAAAGCCCCCCAAACACCCCTGCATGTCAGGGAGGGCTGGGCCCCCTCTAGCCCTTATAAACTAGTGCAGGTGGATGACTCAGAATAAAGAGAAAAGTGGGGGCATTCATGAAGGCTTTTTGAGCCCATTCCTGGGGTGGCACAAGGTGGACATGGGGCCAGGCAGCTTGAGAAGGAGGCAGGAGCATGCCTGCAGACGACACAATCTCCACACTCCTGCAGGGCAGAATAGTACCCATGGAATAACCTGCCTCCAAACACCCCAGGCGGACCTCGCTCCTGGCAGCAGAGCCGCTCGAATCTCAAAGTCCACACCTGGGAAACAGCGTGCCTGTGTAACCAGGCACCAGGACGTCTTGGTCTGTGTGTTGGTGAGGTTCTCCATGCTAAGCAGCGTCACGAGTTGTCATTAGAATCATGTCGGCTCGGCCCTATAGTGAGTGCCCACGTCCACAGAAGATTCTTTCCAAGGAACCTATTGGTTTGCTTTTCTTCTCCTTTCCTCCTCAATAGCAGCCGACAGACAAAGGGGAGCTGGCCTGGGCCTTTGATGACAATGCCAAGGGAACAACAGCCCTGCTTGTGGCAATCGCCCTCTTTGTGCAGTCAAGAGAATGCTGAGCTGTTGCTCCCTGGATCCAGGGGATGTGGGTGGCCAGAGCAAGGTGCATTTGGCAGCCAGATGTAGATTCTGGGTGGTACAAGCTGACTGTCCACATCACTAATGCCTGGGACTCGGCTGAACCTGCCCTGTCCAGTGCAATCAGGGAGACCAGATGTCCTCGCCAGCTTGTCCTTTGAAGACACGTCCTTTATTTAGCTAAAGGGAGGAGGCAGCCAACCATCTGACCCAGAAATCATTCCTGGGCAGTCCTTCTCTCACAGCGGGAGAAAGAGAAAGTGCCCAAGAGAAAGGAAATTTAGGGAGATGCTCTGAAAGCCACGGGGAAGGTTGCAAAATCACTCTTGGGAACGGACACCAGAGGCTCTGGGGCAGTTTCACGAAAATGGAGGTGACACCTCAAGGAAGCCACTGCCATACATGTAGGGCCTCTGAGCTGCTTCTGCTGTTGCTATGGCATCTGCTGCACCAGGGCTGCTCCCTGTGGGCCTCCCTCCCCAGGAGGGCGTGTGCCATGGCTGGTGGGCGGGCGCAGAGGCTTTGCTTGCTGTGCCCTTGTTGGTTCTGCTCTTGGCAAAGGCACTGAGCTCTTGTCACTGTCCCACAGTGACCCTGCTCTGGGCAAGGTGGGCTGCAGCACAGAGAGTCCCCTCCCTGCCCACATCAAGCCATGGGATTCCTCTGAAAAGCAGCAAGGACCAGCCCCGGGTCTCCCACCGCACGAGTCCATCCAGAATCCAAGCTCCTGTACACCCCGAACTCAGGCCATCCTTCCCACTTCACTTCATTCCCTCTTTGCCTAGTTCCTTCCAGGTAGTCCACCCTGCTGGATGATATTTCCTGTTAGAATTATAAACATATAATTCTATTCCCAGAGAGACCACTCCAGGGTCCTACTCAGCCAACAGCTGTCAGGGTGCCAGTGGGGTCTGGGAGTACAAGGCCAGAGGGCAGGGTTATTCAAGTTGCTCACTGCACAAAGTCCCCCAGCCAAGACAGTAAACATCACATATTATATCTGTCAATGTTATAAAGTTAACAATTTCCATAACTGTCACACAATTTTGTCTGTCAATGAGGATGATAGAATAAATAAGAACAAATATTTTTAGAGTCAATTATATTGAACTCCTTATTCACCATTTGAGGTTCTCCACATCTGTTCCTGTGGATATGAGATTCGATCTGATGGGGTTTCCTACTCCTACAACAGCTTCGCTACTACATGCACCCTTTGTGCTGTCGAATAATTTTTCTTTCTTTTCTTTCTTTTTGGCATCCCGGGGATTGAACCCAGGGATGCTCTACCACTGAGCAACATCTCAGTCCTTTCTATTTTTTTATTTTGAGACAGGGTCTCCATTATGCTGCCAGGCCTGGCCTGGAACTTGCCATCCCACCTCAGTCTCCCAAATTGTTGTGATGACAGGCGTGCACCACCTGGCCCCGCTAATTACATTTTTGTATGTTGTAGGTTCAACAATACATATTGTTCTATGCAATTGCTTTTTAAAATCAATTAAGAGAAGAAAGGAAAATACACTTTTAGAGTGTCTTCTAATTACATAATTGCCTTTGCCGGAGTTCTTTCTTTTCTTCTGTGGACTTGAATTACTGTGTGGGGTCACTTGCTTTCAGCTGGAGGAAATTTCTTTAGCAGTTCCTGTCAGGCAGTTCTGCCAGCCACACACCATCTGGGTCTAGGATATCTGTGGACAGCTCACCTTCATTTGGCTGTGTCTCAGATGTGCAGCTGACGGTGTTTCTCTTTGAGCACATCATTCGCTGCCTTCTGGGTGCCAGAGCATCTAGTTCGGGCGGATATGAGCAGCTTTTCTCTTGCTGATTTCTGATCTCTTCTTTGTTTTTCAGTGGTTTAATTCTGATGGGTCTGCTGGGGCTCCCTTTGCACAGGTCCTACTGGGAGTCATTGAGATGAATGGTTTTCCTCAAATCTGGGAAGTTTTCTGCCATTATTTCTTCCAATACTTTTCCAGCTTCTTTTCCATTCTCCTTTCAGGCCCTCTCATCACGTGGTGCACTTAATGGTGTCCCCATTCTCTGACACTATTTCCTCTCTCTCTGGGGGATTATGTAAACTGTCGATTTGTGCTCAGATTCACAGATTCTTTCTTGTGCCAGTTCAAATCTACCATTGTGTCTGGGAATAGAATTGATTTTTTTTTATTTTAGTTATTGTACTTCTTCCGAATTTTCATTGGATTCATTTTTTCCCTTTTCTGTCTCTGTTGGTATTCTCTCTTCAATGAGACATTTTCCGCATACCTTCCCTTACTTCCTTAAGTGGAGTTTGCTTTAGTTACACATGTATAACCCTGCTTCAGTCTTTGCTAATTTGACATCTGGGCCCTCTCATGAGCAGTCTCTGTCACCTGCTTCTAATATTGCTGTGGATGGATGACACTCTCCTGCTTCTTTGACCCTCTTCTGTGGTAGTTTCTTGTTAAAAATTGATCATGTTTGTTTACCTATCACAGTAACTCTAGATGCTAAGTCCCCTCATTCATCCTTCCCAGGCCTTGATTTCCTGTTTATTTATTTTAGGACTTAGCTGGACCCTGGTAGTGGAAACAGTTTCTCTTAGTGTGCTGCCTCTGATGTTGATGCTCAGCGATTACAGCCTCGGGCACACAAACCCCACCTAGGGAAGATAGCAGGGCAGATCTCTAAACCCTGGCTCAAGCCATCCCCTGGGCTGAGCTTCCTCTTGACTCTCCTTGCTGAGACTCTCTGCAGTTTTCACTTCCAACTGTTAATTCCTACTAATGGCCAGATGACTGCTCATCTGGTTTTGGCAATGCCCTGGAGCAATTAAATCCATGTGCCTTTGAAGGGTGGTTTTGAGACAAGTTTTTGAGGTGTGACACTAAGATGACCCTTTTCCTCTGGCTCTCCTGGCAAACACCTAGCTGGCCTGTGGTCTAGCCTGTTCTTGTGAATTGACGAGTGTCCTCTTAATTGCTGGCCACCCAAATCTCCATGCCTTCTCAGTGCCTGCAGACTTGACTCTTGCCACACTCTGTCCTGATGAAGTCAGTTCCCATGGGCAGAGCTTCAGAGACCTTGTTCTCCTGGCCAGAATTCAGCACCACTACTGCTTTGGCTAGGCTGTGGTCCAGGTGGGGAGAAGTGCAGAGGCCTGCTCCCACCCTAGGGAATGCAGCAGTCCTCAGCTGGGAGTCCAGGAAGGGGATCTCTGTCTTGGCTGCACCCACCCAGAATGGAGCCCCTGTCACAAAGCAGCGGGGGTCAGCAAGGAGGGCAAGGGAGAAGCAGGCTGTAGCTGAATGCCAAAGGCTCATTGTTCTTATTACGAGTTAGTAGATTTTCTTGATTCAATGGGTTTTTTCATTCATTGTATGCCTGAGGACAATTTCCAGATACTTCAAGTGGTTGTTTTAAATAATTTGCCACAGTTGCAGTAGCTTCACTAGGGAGAGTGTCCACAGCCATCCTGAAGGCTGTCTCAGGTACACATTGTTTTCAGAGTTGCATAATTTTACATTCTTCTTTTTTCACTTGGCTTAATGCTTTTCCGCATTATTACAACCTCTACAAATGTCATTTCTGATTATTGCACAACAGACTACCAATGTGGGATGGGCCATCCTTTCACAAACTTCAGTTTAGAAGAGTTTCATGTTTACAGAAAAGTTGGGGTAACAGTGCAGATCTTCAGTGTATCCTGCACCCAGTATTACCTATTACTAACATCTTACATTAATCCACGGTTTGCTTTTACTTTTTTGCTGTGTTGGGTGATGCTGTGATCATCTTGCTACGTACATGGCTCTTTGTATTGTTGGCTCTTGGGCTAGATTTTTTTTCAGAAATAAAATCAACCAATCAAAGCACTTTAGAATACATTTGACTATAACTTCAAAGTCTCTTAACATAGGTCTATTGTCAAATTCTGCTTAGTGTCTGAGTGGTCATTTAAGTTATAATTTCTAGCTGGGTGCAGTACGTACACCTATGTGTGGTCCCAGTTTCTCAGGAGGCTGAGGCTGGAGGAACATGAGTTAGAGGCCAGCCCGGATGACTTAGCAAGATCATGCCTCATAATAAAAAGATTTTTAAAGGCTGGAAATGTAGTTCATTGGTAGTGTGCCCCTGGGCTCAATCCCCAGTACTTGAAAAACAAAAACAAAGCTGTGATTTCTACGTTTGCTCCGGTAAAAGATGTGCCTCTTCAGCATGGCTTCTAGCAAAAGTTCTGATTGTGGTCCTTGGTATGAGATGATCTTGACAGCACAGGCCAACCTGTTCACGCCTAATCATGCCAGTCACCCTCAGCGATGCAGCAATTCAGACTAAATATATTAAAGGGCATTTTCCAGTTCAACCACAGATAGAACATCAAACAATTTTTATGCCAGTTTGGCTCTCTGTGGTAGAATGTTCATCTACATCAATGAGTCTCAGGTGTAATTCTCCAACCAGCAGAATTTCTGGCCTCAGGAGGTCAGAATGTCAGAGAGCAAGAGCTGATGCTAACGTGCAGGTGTGGAGGTCAAACCTCAAACCATAAAGTCTGACATGCTTAGGAGTCACATGTAGCCCCAGAGCTTGTGTGTGTCTGATGCCAACCTTTTACTTTTTCCCAATGGATAAGATAAAGAATGAAGAAACGATGTGAGATTCATTTTATGATAATCATTTGGGAGTGATCTGATATAAGAAAAGGATGTAATACATCATTAATGTTATGAAGCCACATTTTGGTATTCAGGTCCATCTGCTTCTGACTGCAGGGAGGTTGCTAGGGCTCAGAGCACAGAGCAGTCAAGCTCGATGTACTCTTTGAACTGGGATCTGAGAGCAAGGTCTTGGCACTGCCTTTTCATCTCCTGCCAGGAGCAACCCCCATGAAGTACAGACGGGCATGCTGGAAAGTCCCTGCCATTCATATCTTAAACTGGAGAGACCAGAGTAGCCACTGGCCACAGCCCACAGTGGGTGACACTGTGGCGGCAGGGAACTGTGGTTACACATCTTGGAGATGGTGCCTTCCTCCACCCACCCTTCAGCAGTGATAAGACTAAAAGGGTACAGCTTAGCTTGCAGGCCCTCTTATAAGTGCCTGGAGTGCAGTGTAACTCCATGTCTCTGTTACCTTCCATCTGGATGGCCTGTCCATTGTGGAAGGTAGGGTGTTGGAATCCACTGGTCTCATGTTGCCCTCTCTTTCCCTTTAGATCTGTGAGTGTTTGCTTTATATGTTTAGGTGCTCCAATGTTGGGTGCATGAGTACTTAAAGTTGTCATATCCCGTGGCTATACTGGCTCCTTTATGACTAGACTATAATAATCTTTGTGTCTTTTTATAGCTGGTGAGTTAAAATCTATTTTATCTGATGTAAATGTGTTCCTTCTGTGCTTTCCTGGTTTTCATTTGCATGAAATATGCTTCAAAGTGTAAGGGACCAAGCCTAAACCTAACACTTGGAAGCTTCCTTAGAGTTCAAAAGCTCTGCCTTCTCCCTCAAAAGGTTGGCCTGGGGCAGGCAGAACACACAGGAGGCTGAGTCTGAGCCCCCAGGGAATCTTCCTCACCATCCTGAGCTAGAGGCTAAGGAGTGGGCAAGAGAGGAGTTGGCCTGGATCTAAAGAGAGGAAACGGGAAGTGAGAGGGGACCATGTCACTTGGAAGAGAAGCCTAGCCAGGCCAGAGAAGGGCCAGGCACCCTTTCCTGAAATAAACTGGAGCCAAATTTATAATTGGTGGCTAAGGTGAAAGAGGGAAGAATATAGGTGTCTAGGAGAGCTCATGCATGGGAACCCCACTTCTGAGTGAAGAGGAACCCCACTCCTGGGTGGGCAAAGAGAACAAAATAGCTTTAACAGGTATAGCATCCACCCTTGCCCCAGAACTTAACAATTACTAGGAACCACCCAAAAAGGGCTTGAAATTCTTATTGTAATCCAAATTGCCTTCTGGTGCTTGCCAATCTAGGATAAAAGGGTGCTTCATCAGCAGGTACTACCCTGTGTATCCAGTGATCTAGTGCCAAATCCCCCCTGTGTAGCCATCAGACTCCTGACCCCACAGTGCTCCTTTACCCACTGTGATTCCCTGGAGGGCTCAGAAAGTCTTCCAGAGAGCCCCTCAAGGGAGCCTGGTACACTACCTGAGCCCTCCTCCAAACTGAGTGCTCAGCCTTTCCTGCAAGCCAGAGCCCCAACAGTCTCCACAGAGGGCCATCCACAAGCAAAACCCTTCTGGGACACCTTGTGGCTCTGGCAGAAGAAGCCAGTAGCCCTCTGTCATTGTCTTGCTTGATCTGGAGACCAGAATAAATTAAGATATTCAGGCAAAAGAGCACTCTGGAGTTCAGAGACCAGACAGGTCAGAATGTACTATGATCTTATAGACACAAATACACACCATGCAAACTGGCATTCCTAATAATGGCCTTTGGTAAACAGCAGTGTGCTATGGTGCTTGAGGGGGTCATCATGGCTTTAAAATTAAGACACATAATATAACTTGCACATGCAATTTTTCTATTTGTCCCCTTAGAGCTAATCTTCACAGATTGTCAGAGATGATAATGATTATTGTTCACTCTGGAAGCTTCGGCCTGGGAGAAGATGGCAGAAGGAAACTGCAGAACATAACATTGGCCCAGTACATGGATTCAAGAAGTGCTACCTATGACCAAGGTGGACCATGGTGCAGGGAAGGAAGTGGCTGGTGGAGGAGAGGGTGAGTGAGGAATCATTATTGAAGGGTTATGAGCAGGGCTAGGGAGCTACTCACATTCCTGGAAGAGCAAGATGGATAAAGTCCCATGGTGACATCACTCTACATGGGTAGAGGGGGATTCACTGGGAATTTAACCCCAGGGTGCTTTACTATATAGCTACATCCCAGCCCTTTTTATACATTTTTTTGGTGGGGGTTGGGTGCTACTGGGGATTGAATTCAGGGGCACTCTACCACTGAGCCACATCCTCAGCCATATTATGTATTTTATTTAGAGACGGGGTCTCACTGAGTTATTTAGTGCCTCGTTGTTGCTGAGCCTGGCTTTGAACTTTCAATCCTCCTGCCTCAGCCTTCTGAGCCGCTGGGATTACAGGTGTGCACCACTGTGCCTGGTTTCTTTTTTTACTTTTTATTTTGAGACAGGATCTCACTAAGTTGCTTATGGCCTTTCTAGGTTGCTGAGGCTGACCTTGAACTTGCAGTCCTCCTGTCTCTGCCTCCTGAGCCACTGGGATTACAGATGGGTGCCACCCACACCTGGATTACTTTATATTTTTTTAAACTTTATTGAAATTTATTTTTTGCTTAAAAAATAAATGTTTAACAGGGCATGGTTGTGCACTCCTGTAATCTCAGTGACTCAGGAGGCTGAGGCAGGAGGATCACAAGTTCAAAGCCAGCCTCAGCAACTTAGCAAGGCCTCAAGCAACTCAACAAGACCCTGTCTCTAACAAAATATGTAAAAGGGGGGCAGGGACTATGTCTCAGTGGTTAAGTGCCCCTGGATTCAATCCCTGGTACAAAAAATACATAAATAAATAAGTATTTAAGCAAGTCAAATAATGCAGGGGCATATCACAGTGATTCCTTTTTTCCTTCCATATTGTCAGTGTTCTCCAGAGAAACAGAACCATTAGGATGTATGTAGAGATGTATGGAAGAGGTCTGGGATGTAGCTCCAGAGTTGAGTGCTTGCCTGGCATGCTGGAGGCCTTGGGTTCAGTCCCTAGCACCCCAACAACAACAAAAACACATACATAAAAGGAAAGCTGCTATGGAAACTGACTGCACAAACAAAGAGGCTGAAATGTCCCACCATGCTCCAGCCACACCTGAGAGAACCAGAGGCAAGGGGTGTGATCCAGAGCCCAAATGCCTGTGAGTCAGAGCTTGGACCCAAGACCTGAGGACCAGGATGTCTGAGACAAGCCATATGGATGTCCCAGCTCAAGAAGCAAGAGTGAATTTGTCCTCCTCTGCTCTGTGGGGGTGGGGGTAGGGGCCCTCTGTGGATCATATGATGCCCAGCCACGTGGGTGAAGGCAGATCTACTGAATGAGCTGCTAATCTCTTCTAGCAATATCCTCACAGACACACCCCAAAATAATGGTTTATCAGCTATCTGGGTATCTCTTGGCCTCATCAAGGTCACACATACAATTAACCATTTTGAGTTTGCCATTTTCTCTGTGTTTATTTAAACATATCTAATGATATTCAGATAAATGGGAGTTTGTCCAAAAGACAGTTCTGATCACTGGATACTGATATTTGTATTTCCAGGGCCAGGAAAGCAAACATACACCAGTCTTCAGGGCTGTGGACAATCACTTAAACTCTCATGTCATGGAATCCATTGTTCTCAGCAGCTTAACTGTCGCCTCATCCTTTCTGTGAGCAAACCCAGGAGACCGGCATTATTATCATTCCCACTTTACAAATGAGAAGACTGATCTGAGAGCAGTTAAGTGCTTTGCCCTTTAACCATGAGATCTGGGAGGACAGAAACCCTGATGTTTTGTTCATCACAATATCCTCAGTGCCAAACACAGTGTCAGGCACAAGTTGACCTCAATAGAAAGATTTTTGCTGTCCAGGTCCACATGGGGAGCAATAGTCAGGTCAGGTTGGAACCATGTTCTTCTGACCCTTTAGCTAACACACTGCATTGGCAGTGGTACAGAGTTTTGCATTGTGGGGGCTCCCCTTAGCCCATGGGAACCACACTGTAGCTGCTCTCTCTGAGTTTGTTCAGACAGGAGGCTGGTGTCTCCTAGGCAAGGCAGGTACCCTTAGACCTAGAGTAGAGCTCCATCCTGGCAGAACTGTCTCGGTTTTATTCCCTCTAACATCCTTGTGAAAATGACTTTGTGTTCAGCATGTCTACAAAGGAAGACAGGCAGGAAGGCTTCCAGGAGCCTGGTCAAGGGTCGGTGCTTCATCTTGGCTGACTGGGAAACAATGAACAAATGGACAGAGGAGCAGTTCCAAACACCTGTGGCCAGGACATTCATTGCAGCTCTCAGTTTACTCCCTGAACAATGGCAGGGTGACTGTAGGAGAGGCCACTGAGGTTCAGAGGCACAGAGATTGTCCGGGGCCAAGCCTGTGTAGTCTGACTGCCAGACCAGAGCCTCTCCCCAGTCAGCACCCCACGGAATTCCTTCCCTCCTATTTACCTGCCCCAGCGTGTGAGCCCACAGGGTCCCCACGGCCATCTGCTCTGCTGCTAACTCCAGCCCCCGCCTCTTTACATCTCAACCTGAAGCAAAGGCAACCTAAAAAGATAGGAAAAATGCATACAGGAGCTAGTTTCCCAGAAAGGTTGCTAATAACTGCCCCCAAGTACACGTCTATTGGTATAATTTTTTGTAGCAAAAGTTTTGAGTAATATTGAAGTCAACTTGACCCACTGAGCTTAAAGGATAAGAAAAGGCCTGGGTGGGTAGAGGAGGAGCAGGTACACAGAAGAGCTCCATGACTGAGGACAAGGGGTAGGGACAGCTGAACGCTGAAGGAAGAGACAAAAGCTGTGTCCAGATGGGCTGGGGGCATGGAGGGAGAGTCCTCCGTGAAGGAGAAACTTAGGCACTGGAGGCTGTACCATATACAGAAATCTGCAGAGGCCCAATAGGAAGAGTACCTTGCAGGCAATGCCGGCGGCCCAGAATGCGAGATGCAGGCAGTCCAGCCATGCAGGTGGCTCTCTGAGAGGTGGTGTTGAGAGCCACAGCCAAAGGGGCCCCAGCAAACTTCCAGCTGCCAGCTGATGATTGGCTCACAGTGGCCCCAGCAACATCTAACTGATTGGCTCCTCCACGGAGCTGCTCATTGGGGGACTTCTTTGGCTCCGTCCACACAACCCAGCCAATCGGCCTCAAGAGCAGGAAGATTGTGGGAGGTGGGAGGTGGGAGGCTGGAGTGGGGGGAGAGGCTTGTGGAAGCCGGTGGTGGCAGTTGGGTTCTGAGGGTTTTTTCCTGAGGAGCTGTTTTGTTTGGCTTTTGTAGTTCTAAAAATAAAGTTAGTTTCTTTTGACAAGTGGCTCCTGAATTGTGCCCATACAGACTGCAGCAAGGTGGATCGGGAGTATAAGGTAGGCAGGTGACCATCTGAAACATTCCTGGCAGCAAGATCAGTTAGGAACTTCAGCAAGGACAAGAACAAGATTTACTATGTTCACATTGACTCAAGCTCAGCTATTGCTGCAGGCAGAGGAGCCCAGCCAGGAGGGAAAAGAACACCATGTACTGCGGTGTTCTTTTGTTTGTGTGCTTGTGTTCATTGTATGTGCTGCCTGAAACCCACTCATTAAAAACAACCAACTTCTTTATAGCTGGATTTAACTGAGGGGCCATATTCACTTCTGAGACAAGTAACTTTTTGAGACTTGCTGTACCTTTTGGAAGCCAGACCTCTGACAGTTTCCTTCTTGTCCTTCCCCCACACCTGCCTGCCCCTCTGGAGCACACACTGGCACAAGCCTGCACATTCACCCCAGGGTTGCATTGTCTCTTCAAGGCACTTCCGTGGGCCTTGTCCACACGGAGGGAACCCAGCCAATCCTGCAGATGCTCCTCTGCTGCTCCTCCTAATCAGCAGGAATTAGGCTGCTGATTCTCAGGAGGATTGCCTCTGAAAGCATGTGTCGCCTCCCTGGTATTGTGATGCCATTCTCCGATTGTCCTGCTGCTGCTCTGAATAATCAGTATTAAAGAAAGAAAAAAGAAATGGTTAACCTCTTCATTGGTCTTCTGTGCAGTGGCTCCAGCGAGCTGTCACAAATAGAGTCCCATAGCAAATGATATTATACCTCTCTGCATTATTCACCCTTTTTTTTTCCAAGTACAGTAGCAATACAGAGTCTTTCAGGGATCACATCAAACAAATCCCAAGTTAGAGACGTGTAAATTCAAAAACCCACATTCAGTTGCACCTGTTCTTTCCCAGCTACCATGGTGAATTTGGGATTTGGATATAACTCCTGGAAAGTGCATTTTTAAAGTAAATGGAGGCTTGTTTTGAGATTGAAAAGTTATTTCAGCATGTATCCCAGACAGCGTGGCTGTGAATGGAGTCTAAACACAACAAGGATCCAACTTGAGATCTGCGTCTCTGCGCCACGCATTTAAAGCCATGATCTGTGCTGAGCCTTGCCAAGTGGTGAGTGACTATGCTAGGAGGATTAAAGGATTATTTTTTAATCCACTGGAACTCAAGCCATGGCCCCTCTATCAGTAACATTAATAACTATAATGGACTGAATTCTCCTACCTCTTTTCTTCAAGATTCTCCAAATGTTTTTGCCAAAAGGAATGAAACAAAAAACAGATTAATTTCTAGAGCTGGAAAGAGAGACTTAGAGATCAAACAGGCAAACTCTTTATTCAAATATGAATCTTGAAGACCAGAGAAGTTCAGTGATTTGATCCAGGCCTCACAGCCACATACTGGCAAGGCAGAACTTCAACCCAGACCTTCACATTCTTAGCTTTGCACCCTCGTGCACAGCCGGGGAGCTTCCTGGCAAGGCACAGCTGCAGCATCAGACCTTGCATTTGAACAGAACCCTCAGTGTCCTTGTGGCCCTGAAAGCCCCAAAAGCCCTGATGTGCCCCTTATCACTGTCCCACAGTTCTGTGACCATTGTGCCTCACACAGTAGCATTTCTGAACATGACCAAGGAAGTCTCACAAAGTAGGTAAAATGATGGTGTAGGGGGCTGAGATGCAGCTCGGTGGCACACACAGGTCCCAGATCATAAAGAAAAGAATAAATGAATAAGTAAATTAAAGATTAATAGTGTGAAAAGAACACTCTCTGTTGAAAGAAAAATGCTATAGTACATCTGACTGTGGTTACCGAGGGCAAAGACACAAAGAGGGTACTGTCTGCGGCTTTCATGATGAAGGGAAACCATACATTTGGAAAAACAGGGCCCCTCTCCTGATTAAGCTTATACTCAGAGAGGAAAAAGAAATGTGGTAACCAGGGAACAAAAATAAACCATTAAATTATAAACTGGGCCAGTTGTGGTGACACGTGCCTGTCATCACAGCAGCTCCGAGGCTGAGGCAGGAGGATCACCAATTCAAAGTCAGCCTCAGCAACTTAGCAATGCCCTAAGCAACTGGGTGAGCCCCTGTCTCAAAATAGAAAATAAAAAGGGCTGGATGTGGCTCAGTGGTCAAGCACCCTGGGGTCAATTCCCAGTACCACATGCACATACATAAAAAGATTAGAACACAGACACACGCAGAGGGAAGACCACAGGAAGGCACCGGGAGAAGGCAGCCACCTCAAGCCAAGAAGGAGGATACTGAAGAAACAAACCCTATGACACTTGGATTTCTAGACTTCTCACGCCCAGAATTGTGAGAAAATAAATTTCTGTTGTTCAAGGAACCAACCTAGCACCCTAATACACACACCACACCATGGAAGCACCCTCCAGATCCAGGTTCAAAACACTTCCCTCCAGCACCCTGGAAGAGGGGAGTCTTTCTGCAGTGAAAGCTGGAAGCTCTCTTGGCCCCTGAACAGGAGAGTGGGCAGGCAAGGCAGAGCCTGGAAAGACTGACAAGGAGCCACATGGAGCAGCTGACGAGGAGATGGCCATGGGGTGTGCTGTGTGAGCAGAGAAGCAAACTCAGGGTTCAGAAGCTCTTGCCAAAATTGAGGTCAGGTAGTGGTGAGAACATGCTGGTGAAGGGGACTGAAAACATAAAAAGCAACAGGGTGAACAAAGTGAAGAAAAGCAAAGCTGACTCCAAGTTTTTATCCAGGGGATGGCTATCTTTGGAACATGATTTTCCCCTCCAAAACTCATGGTGAACTTCTATTCCCAGCATAAGGGTGCTGATGGGCGGTGGGGCCTCTGAGAGGAGATGTGGTCATGAAGAGGGTCAAGTAGAGGAAGCTCTCAGGAGCAGGGTTAAATCTCTTGAGGGGAGGGAAGTTCACTCGCTGAGTTTGGACTCACAAAGAGAGCAGGTGGTGTAAAGCATGGCCACCTCACAAGCTTTCTCCTAGCTAACTCCTGCTTACATGTCCTTTCTGGCCTGCACGAAAGGAGCACAAGGCCTTCACCACTCTACAGCCACCCAATGTTAGATTTTCCCAAAATCATGAGCCAAAATAAAACTTCTTTCTTTATAAATTACCTAGTCTCATGCATTCTGTTATAGCATCAGAAAATGGACAATGATAGGGACCAAACTGACTTAAGAGTTGATAATGAATATTGGGTTATCAGAAGAAAAGAGTCAGCAGGAGTGGGACATGGTGAATGCCATTTGAGACATGATAGGTTTGACGGGATGACATCATGTTCAAGTGCATATGACATGACCAGAAGATGGGAATTCAGTCATGCACCACATAATAAATTTTGTCAAGGACAAACCACAGATACAATGGTGATTCTATAAAACTATATTTGCCTAGCAACAAAATCATCTTGGTTTCTGAATATATACTCTACGATGTTCACTCAATGACAAAATAGCCTAACATGGCAGAATTTATCCCTGTTGTTAAATGACGTATGACCAGCTAGTGTACTGTGGTGCATACTTATAATCTCAGCTACTCAACAGGCTGGGACAGGAGGATACCACCCTGGAGGCCAACCTGAGCAGCTTAGTGAGATCCTGTCTTAAAAACATAATGATAAAAATTTAAAAGGCTGGGGATGTAGCTCGGTGGTAGCGTATCCAGCATTTAACCCCTCTACCTCTCCACTCCACATGCACAAAATGATGTCTGACCATTGACTGGAGCCCAAAGCAAAAGAGGGCAGGATAGGTGTCAAAAAAGTACATGTGGAGGGGAGGGAAGGCGCCAAGGATGGATGGAAACACAGTAACAAAACAGTAACAGCCGTCAACCTGCATCCAGTGCTCACCACCTTGCATAGACTCTCTCACCTGGCCCCCACAACAGTCCTGGATGGCACACTAGGTCATTATCATCTCTGCCTTACCGAAGAGGAAACAGGCTCACAGAGATTAAGTAGTATTTTGAAGGATACAGAGCCAATACTCGGTAGATTAGTTTCAACCCTGACACTCAAGTGGGTGAGCTCAGAAGAAAGAGGAGTCAGTCCAACAGGAGACTCGTTCAAATGACCAAGCATGGCACAGTCTGCTGGGTTTCCAGTCCTCAAGTTCTGGGGCTGATGTTTTCAGAACAGAACGAGCCCTTGCCATCAGTAAGTTCCTCCAGTGCCTATTATTAACAGAATTGCTAACCACCCATAATTATGTGTGCCACACTTCTCTCTGACCAGCAGCGCACTAGATTTGCTTACCCCAGTCTCAGTGGAACATGTAAGTACCGTGTGCACCGTGATCTGACCACAGCAGCGAGGCCACTGGGCAAAAGGAATTCTCCGGCTCCACTGTAGTCTTATGGGACCCCCCATCATGCATGCAGTCCGTGATTCAAATGTTGCTGGATGCCCATGACTGGACTTCAACATTGAGTGTCTTAGGCTTTCCTTTCATTGCTGGCTTTCAATCCACGCTCCTCCTTCTCCAGGGTCAATTTTCTGTCTGATACCTCAGGTTTCTTCATGTCTCTGGCATGAGGAGCCCCAGCACAGCTCATGGCAGCCTCTGGCACTTTGAGTCCCACAGGTAGAGGGGAAGACAAATTTACTTTTCCATAAGTGTGCTTCCATGCATATTTTCAATTTCAGAGCTGTCTGTATGCCTGAAGAAATGTCTAACACTGAGACAAATAAAAGACATTGACAGATGCAAAACTCTGCACCAGCAGAATTTAGTCACAGGGTCCAAGGCCTTTGTCTCCAACCTGTTTCTCCCCCTTGTGTGCTCCAGATTCAAATCTTATTATTATTTTTTTCTCTAATTGTGCAAATTAAAATATTATAAAATAGCTCCTCATGCACACCAGAAAATGTGCAAACTGTTTCATAACTAAGATTCCTCTGCTCCTATTCTCTAAAACTGGCATGTGTGGCTGACACACATGATGCACTTAGTGTTTTAATGGAATGTGTGGCTAAAGGGCCATGCCCCACTTTGCATAACCAGCTGCAGCAATGCCCAGAGTATATGCCCATGAGACTTCAAGTCCCCACTGCAACACCAACTTATTATGTTTGTTTGTGACCAAGACCTATCTTAAAGATGGAATCAGTTGGGAAACTGTCCATCACACAGGCTACCTGAAGAATACAAACTGAGCCATCATCAATTAGAGACAACTTGTCTGGTAAGGTTCAATTCTGAAGCTAAAAGACTTCAACTTTCAGAACATGATAGCAAAACATTTTTGCCTCATTTAGTGATGGTATAAATTGGTCTTAATATATTCCTTAATGTGAATTGCTGATACTAATGAAGGAACTAGGTCATCCACATTTATCACATTTGTACAGCACCTTAGTTTGTCAAAGCATACTCACTTATAATGTTTGATTCTGTCATATTCCTTCTGAGCCAAGTTAGGTGCATGGTAATATTACCATTTTCAGACAAGGAAACCAAGGTATAGCTAATCAGAACATATTCAAGGACTTACTGCATGCCCAATTGTAAGTAGCAGGTCCTATGCCAACGGCCAGGGTACAATGATAAGTAAAAGCATCCCAAATCTAACTCTCATCTCTCACAGTTGGGTGTAGAGAATAGATAATCAAATACAAAATTGAGCTAACAAATGTAAAATCTCAGCTGAATTTTATTATTGCTTTCATCTATATTTTTTCCATCAAGATATTGTATAAGTCATGTTTTAAACCACATATGACAGGGTTTTTGTGCAAAGGAGGGGTATAAATTCCTCTGGAAACCTAGAACACAGGAGTCTGGACCTGTCAAGAGAGCCAGCACAGCTTTCATGGAGAAGTAAGATGATCTGAGGAGCTGGAAGGAAAGTAGTTGGAAAGGGAAGAGACCAGTATGATAAGTAGAGGGAAGGGCATGTAAAAAGGCCCTGTGGTTGGGAGGAACTTTAAATGACCATCAATATAAAGACAGTTGGACGGAAGAGCCTAGAGGATGCCAGGCATGGTGGTGCACACCTGTAGTCCCAGCTACTCATGAGGCTGGGGCAGTAGGACCGCTTGGTCCCAGAAGTTCTGGGCTATCATGTACTATGCTGATTGGGTGTCCACACTAAGTTCAGCATCAATGTGGTGACTGATCAGGAGTGGGAGGCCAACAGGTTGCCTAAGGAGAGGTGAGCCAGCCCAGGTCAGAACAACCTAGAAGAAAACAGACCAGTGTGAAGGTAGAAAAGTAGCTTCTATGTGAAAGGTTTTAACTTTTATTTAATAGTAATGAGAAGTCACAAGAGGGGTATGAACACAAAGGAGAAATGGAGAGTGGCAATGGAATGACAGATGGCCCTAACATTCTAGGCTTGTGCATCACAGTGGGGCTGGGGCTCAGTGGTAGAGCACTTGCCTAGCACGCATGAGGCACTGGGTTCCATCCTCATCACCGTATGTAAACAAAGTAACAATCCATTGGCAACTAAAAAAAATACAGGCATTTGGTTTTAAAAGTGTTGATTTTGAAGTCCTTGGAACATCCATGCAGAGAGCCAAATGCAGTTAATATGGAGGCTGAACACAGAGGTGATAAGGGGAGCCCAGTCATAGAGGAGACAGGGGTGCCCTGAGGGAGCTACCTTGCACCAGAAAAGGAGAGGACCTTGAAAAGATCCAACATGGACAGTCACATGGAAGAAGAGGAGTCTATGAAGGGGAGGGAGGACTAGTGGCCAGATTGTCAGGAGGAAACCGGAGAATGCCAGTCCATGAGAGAGAGGAAGACATTTTCAAGAACAAAAAAATTGCTATTTGAGTTGAGTACCTCTGAGAGGTTAAGTAACAAAGGATTGAAAGTACACCCATTGAATTGAGGGACACACAGGCTACTGGTGACCTGACGAGTGGAAGCCAGACAGCCTTGGGTTGAAGAGGTAGAGGGGGAGGTGATATGGAGACTGAAGCAGACAGCAGTTTGGTTTTGAAGCACACTTGGATTCTAAGCACATGTAACCAAAGAGCATAGAGTGGACCCTTGGTGTCTGAGGGGCATTGGCTCAAGGACACCCCATGGACACCAGGCCCAGAGGTGTTCAAGTCTCTCACATGCAATGCATAGAGCCTCCCATTTACTTGAAATCATCTCTCGGTTCCTTATAATACCTAATACAACTGTAAATGCTATGTAAACAGCTGTCACACTGTATTTTTTAAGGGAATGATGTCGAGGAAAAAAATCTGTCCATGTTTTGTACAGCTGTGTTTTTTCCAAATATTATTGATCAGCAGTCATTTGAACCCTGGGATATGGAGCCCACAGATATAGAGGGCAGACCATCATATACAAAATAATAAAATTCAAAGGCCAGTTTTTCATTGGAATGAGAAAGTATGCAAGAGGAAAAACCTATCTCATTTTGTGTTTTATCTCACCTTCCCCTTCTGTGCCCACTCTCCTAGCCCTCCAGGTGGACTCCAGGTTCTCTGCTCTCTGGCATTCCATGGCTACTCAGTGTTCAGTACCCTGACTGCTTTCAGGGAGCTGTCCTGCTGGGGAAGGACCTGGTGAACCAATTATCACTACCTTGAAGATGAATGGGTTTAGAGTTTGCTTTGTCACTGGAGGTGGTCCCTTACCCAGTTAGAGGCACTGAAGACATGTTGGGAAGGGCAGGTGTGAAGTATTGAACACTGTGGGATGGAAACAGCATTAGCTTCCTGGGTGCTCAGAGGACTCTTTTCACCTCACTGGGACCCCTCTTTTTCATGTATCAAACAGGGTCTGAATTTGGATCTGCTCTTCAGGCCTTCCCAGCTCTGGCACTGAGGGTCTCTGTAGTAAACCTGGACCAGTGGATGGCACAGCTCCTTGGAAGGAGAAGAACTGAGAGAAGGATGCAGAGAGAGATGAGAGAAACAGGCATTTTTCTTGCCTTCAACAAGATAGTTAAAAGTTAGGTTGAACTAGAATAAATCAGTTGAGGTGTGTAAATCAGATCACATTGCAAGCACTTGGAGAAGCTGCTACTTAAAAAAGAAAAGGGGTGGGGGAAGAACTCCTGGAGGCAATCTTCAGAAGAGTCCTTTTCCAGAGGAAGCAAATGCCTCTGGACTCATCCTTTCTTAACCATCTAAATGTCCATCTCTCAGGTTTCCATAAAGCATAAGGTACAGGTATGCCTAATAACACCATGTGATTCAGAAGTGGTCGAGATGCTCAGATAACGATGAATGCTTGACTTCCTCTCCGTTCTCTCGCTGACTGTATTGCCTTTGAAAAGCACTTTTCTCTCTGCACTCCAGCTTCTGAAATCACACTGACGAAGTCACGTTAGGTAGCAGAGAGCGAAGATCTGGACAGGAGATGATGGGCCTCCAAAAGAATGTCTCTAATTAGGAACCCTGATCTGGAAACCCAGGAGTGAGACGGAAATGGTGAGCAGCTCCTGTCTGAGCTCCATCTTAAGGAAGAGCATTCCAGGAAGCCAGCGGGGACCTCTCTCGGGATGATGTTCCTGTTCTTCCCCACCCCACCCACCTTCCATTTCCAGTCACCCTTCCTGCACTCCGAGAAGACAAGCCGTCCAAGTTGATCCACTAGTTGGCCTTCTGCCCTAACACATGCTGCTCCATGCTTCATTGGTATGGACAAAGTGTTCCTGCCACTGTGTCCCTGCATAGATCATATTGTTGTGGCAGCCCCAAACAAAGGCCTTCATGCTCTTCACCTTTCTTCCCTCTATTCACAGCCTCTCTTCACTCAACAAATCTGGACAAAGCCTCTGATCTCCTGCCAGCAATCACTTGTGAGCTGATTAATACTTCCGTTTCACTCCATGCCATGCCAAACTGAGCAGGTTTGTCTCCTCCTGTGTTTCCTGCCCATTCTGAAGAGCAAGAGCTGCACAGCTGGGCAGATCTGTGGACTGGAGGCAAGCACTAGACACGAAATGATTAAGGAAGATAATGATGAATGCAGGACTCACAGGTGAAAAACGACCTCTTTGGAATCCCTATTGATCTGCCAATTGAGGTCTTTTTTACATGGAACCTAAATTTGACATTTCAAATTGAGCCTGATTCTTGAATAGCTCACATGCAATTTTTAGACCTGGCAGTGATTTTAGGTGGACATTGCTTAGATGGGGAAACTGAGGCTTGAAATATTTAGATGACTTGCTGAAGGTGTCAATGGCAAAGCCAGGGCTGGGGTGCAGGTCTGACACTCAGGTCACCACCTCAGGCTGCAGGATTGTTTCCTACAGCAGGACCCAGGTTGTGTCAATGAACTCATATTGTACCCCTGCCAATGTAAAGAACAAGATCAGGCCACACTGCTCTAATCTGAACCTTGTCTCTAAATGGAAAGTGACAGAAGATGGACAGGAGAGGTATGGTGCTTGAGTAAGTAGTGCTACAGACAGTAGCCAAGACATCACTCCCCTCTCCTTACATGGGGGTAGGGCAGGCAGGAGACCATGCTTCACATGTGTCTCCTTCTGGAGAGGGCTCCCTTTTCTACGAGGCATTTCACTTTGGGATTTATTTCTCAATGGAGTGAAGAATGTGAGGATGGAAGGAATGTCCAGCAAGTGGGCCCTGGCGGTGAGAAGAAATGGGGGCGGGGGGAGATACTCTCTCTCAATGTGCAAGCCAGGAATTGGAGCTGCGCTGGGAGGGATGCAAATTGCCTGGGAACAGAGCTAGGCCTGCCCCTCCTACAGAGTGCAGAGGTCCTGACTCCCCAATAAATATGCAAAGCAACCCAAGAGCCCTTCCTAGCTTTTTCTCAATAATTAGCTAACATCTTGGCCTGCATTATCACAACAGGGTTCCTTGCCTGAAAGTGTATGAACAAGGAAGGGGGCTTGGTGGTCGAGGCCAGTCAAAGACCCCCTCTGCCTGCTTCACATAGTTTCACACAGGTCCCAGTCAGTGGAGCAGTGATCCATGAAAACAAGGCATTTCCTATCTTTCTATACTCAGCAAAGACTCCTGGGTCCCTTGTTAACAAGAAAGGATCTGGGAGGAGACTCGTCAGCCCAGCCCCACAATGCACATTATTTATACATACTTTCAAAACAGCATCTGCTCACTAATGTCACAGCATGCCAAGTGCTATGCTAAGCAGTTGGCTTGACAATGACTAAGGTACAGCCGGGCCACCAACATGGGCACCAGCTAGCAGTGAAAAATAGAGGCCCATGCAGCTGACTCCAAGGAAGTGGGAGAAGGGCTACACAAAAGAAGGGAAAATTAATTAAAATTTCCTACTAACCTACTATGATTCAGTAACTATCCCATTCCTTCATTAAGTCATTGAATAGACACTTATTAAGTGTCCATAGGAGTTGTGCTAAGAATGCAAAGATGAACAGAAGAGGTATTTGCTCTTGAAGGAATCACAGACTTACAAGGGAAAGATAATAGGTAAACAAGAAAAAAAAAGTTACCCTTGGTATTTCAGAAGTCTGTGCACAAAAGATATTCAAAGAAGTCAATGCTAAAAAGCATCTCAAAGTATCTTAGGCTTCACACAAAAGAGGCTATTTATATGAAGTTCCAGAACAAGCAGAACTAATCTTCTATGAAGAAATGTAGAATGAGGTTTGCCTGTTGGGGGGATGGTGGCAAGTCCTCATGCTAAAAAAGGCACCTGAGGGCCAGACACTGTGACTCATGTCTATAATCCCATCAATTTAGGAAGCTGAGACAGGAGGATCTCAAGTTCAAGACTAGACTCAGCAATTTAGTGAGACCCTGTTTCAAAAATAAAAAGTAAAATTGGCTGGGGATGTAGCTCAGTGGAGTACCCCTGGGTTTAATTCCCTGTACCAAAACAAAAAGGACAAAAACAACCTGAGCAAACTGCCTGGTTTGACAGTAAGGTCATTTATTGTGATAGAGGTTTGATTACACAGGTATACACATTTGTCAAAACTCATCAAATAGAACACATAAGATGTGCACGTTTCATTGTTTGTAAATGTCCACTGAAAAGGTTCTAAGTACTTGTTGGATGGCAGAAAGTGATATATAATAGGTGTTTAGAGGGAGGGTTTAAACTATTTAACTATTTTTAAATAGTTTAAAATATTTTTCAAGTTTTGATTAAAGTGTTTTTAAAACATTTAAAATAACAATATACCTCAGAAAATAATGAGTTTCCTCCTGTTAGCTGTCGAATTGTTTACTCCCATAACTGAATAATAACAGCACATCAAAGCCAACAGTGGTAATTAAATGATTTGTGAATATAGGTTAACAAATTAGTGCATCATGATGTGTAATTGTCTAATTAGGATAAAAATGCCAGTCCTACCTAAAAGACTGACAATATAGCAAAGCAGGAAGGAACAGGTAAAAGCATCAGGCAAAACACGGGTTGGATATAATGATGTTATTGTTCTGCTCTCAACTTGAGGGGAGCTACAAGCACATTCAGACCTGACACATCTGAGTTGAGCACAGTCCAAGTAAGTCAGCCAAAGGAAGAGCAAACAAGCAGGAAGCATGAATTTATTGTCTTCAAGGTGACCTGGCAACGGCCTACATGACCTCCAGTGAATTGTTCGTAGTTTTCATACAACAACTACTAGCTTCCCAGGCCTGTGAAGAAACTTAATGAAAATTCCTTTGAATTCCACCTTAACCATGTAGAAACAAAGGAGAAGAAGAATCAGCAGCAAGAGGAGGAGGAAGAACAAGAGGAGGAGGAGGACATCAGAAGGATCTCGGAGGAAATGAGGAGGGTTATATTATAATGAGGCCTGAGTTCAGGCATGTGCCACCATGCCTAGCAGCATATTTTGATGTGAGCTACATGAGTGAAGGGGGAATTTGGAAGTGATTCAAATGGGAGTCAGGAGGGCTGGATTGTGGCTCAATGGTAGAGCACTTGCCTAGCACATGTGAGGCACTAGGTTGGATCTCCAGGAGAGGTGGCACATACCTTTAATCTCAGTGACTCAGGAGGCTCAGGCAGGAGGATTACAAATTTGAGGCCAGTCTTAGCAATTTAGCAAGACCTTCAGTAACTTAGCAGAACCCTGTCTCAAAATTAAAAATAAAAACGGTTGAGGATATCTCTCAGAGGTAAATTCCACTGGGTTCAATCCCCAGTATCCCCCCCACACACATACACACACAAAAGTATTCATCCCTCTTACTACACACTTGCTACTTCTCATTCTCTTATTTAATAAGTATTAACTAAGCACCTACTGCACGCCAAGTATAGAATTAGGTTTTTCTAAGGTTATGAAGATGTACCAAAGTTAGATCTTCTCCTACAGGGTTTTCTTTTTGATCAGAGAAATAAGACATGCATATGGCTGTAAATATTGAGTGTGAGACCATGTGCTGTTAGAGTCTGAAGACCAGGACAGCCAGCCTGCTGCTGGAACCCAAGCTCTGTGGTGTTGCTGCGGAGTGGAGTTTCATTGTTACTGGTGAGGAGTGCTGGTGATCAAAGAATGCAAGCAGAGTAATAGTGTGCACAAAGGCACACGGAGCTTATCACTTATTCTGCCACCAGTTTGAGGTTTAATCCTAATTACCTTCCATAAATGAAAGCCAACTCTACTTATTTCCATTGACAATGGAGGCTATTGGGCAGGTGAAAAAATCTGCTCTCTCAACAGGCAGCCAGAGACACAGCAGGAGCCTGGGGGCTTCAGAACTCTGAATCCTCAGAGATCATCCAAGCAAATGAGACCCAGACATGTACACAAATCTTGTCTGTAAAACGATTTGAAATATAGTGCAGCCTGTGAAATGTACACAACTTTCTCTCTTTTCCTTCTCTAAGCCATGCTTTTGACACTGTAGGACACACAGTCACAGCCACATTCTTGGGACTAGGGAAAGCCCCTCATTCCTTGGTTGGGTTTCCATTCCACTTACCACATCCTCCCTATGGTCTTGAGAAACAACCTCAAAAGTGCTGGTTAAATACAAGGTGAGGATGTGTTGAAGACGTTTCCTGCTTTTTCTGTTGGTTGCAAGAATTGACAACATTTGTTGGGCACTGTCGATATGCACATGCATGTGCCTGTGTGTCAATATTGATATGGATATAGATGTTACAGTGCAGATCAATCTTTGGTTAATAATACAAATCAGGACAAGAAGAAAAAAAAAAAACAAACTAAGCCGGGTATACATAAGCCTGTAATCAATCCCAGCTATCTAGGAGGCTGAGGCAGGAGGATCATAAGCTTAAGGCCAGTCTGGGCAATTTAGAGAGACCCTGACGAAAAATAAAAACAAATTATAAAGCTATTCAGGTAGCCTAGTGATAGAATCTTGCCAGATTCAACCCCCAATGCCAAGAAAGAAAGAAAAAAAAAAACCTAAATGGAAGCAAAAAGAAATAATTGATTTTTAGGCTCCAAAGACAAAAAAAAACTGTTTACTGATATGAGATCTTGTGCTCTATGAGGGATTGCAGGACACTGTCATGTCACACCAGGACCTCCCTACAATGAGCCTTACCAATCAGTCTCAAAGCCTAGACACACTGTTGTTTCAGTTACCTCTCTTCAGTCATTTACACTTGTGTTCAGTCATCAAGGTTCATCTCACACCCTCAGATCACCAGCCAGTGAGAAAACGCTTGGGTACACCTTTAATAGCATATATATAGGTATATATAGGCAGGAGTGCCGGGATTGAACTCAGGGGCACTCCAACTGCCACATCCCAAGCCCTATTTTGTATTTTATTTATACACAGGGTCTCACTGAGTAGCTTAGTGCCTCACTATTGCTGAGGCTGACTCTGAACCCCTGATCCTCCTATCTCAGCCTCTTGAGCTGCTGGGATTACAGGCATGTGCCACATTGCCTGGCAGCTCATATATTTTGAGTGAGCTTCATGAGTGAAGGGGGAATTTGAATGTGATTCAAATTGGAATCAGGAGGGCTGGGTTGTGGCTCGGTGAGAGAGTGCTTGCCTAGCACATGTGAGGCAATAGGTTGGATCCTCAGCACCACATAAAAAATAAATAAAATAAAGTAATTAAAAAATGGGAGTCACAAAGCGGTTAAAAGTTTGTAAAATGGAAATTTCTTTTGTGTGCAAGAAACTGGCTGAGGAAGACTGGAGGAAAGAAATCTACAGAGCCGTGATCTACCCTGCCTTTATGGGGTAGGGAGCACCCGGGGCCCAGGTGGGTCCTAGAGTACCTCACTCTGATACTTTCCAGGGCTGCTGAGAACCATCCATTCTCCTGGCTTGTTGGGACTCCCAGGCAGCCCTTAAGAAATCAAATGCTCATTTAAAACAAGAGAACCACTTTTCTTCTCCCACCACTACAGGCAGGAATGGTGGATTACAGCCTTGTTTAGTTCTCAAATTGCTGTGGGTGATCTTAGAAAAGTCATTTATTTTCCAGAGTCCTCAATTCTTCCTGCTTTAAGTCAGGAGTATTGAACTAAGAGTTTTAAGAAGTGAGACCACACAGGTTCCTGTAGGAGCTAGGCCATGTAGGCCAGAACACATGTTGAGCTGGAAGGAGGCCTGCAGGGCCAGCCAGAGGTCATGGCCTTCACTTTAAGAAGCCTTTCCCACATCAGAGGACATTCCTAGTTTACAGGCTCGTCTCTCAAAAATAACCCCCAAGCCATGAAAAATGCTCCCAAACTTAACTTGAAAAAAAAAAAAACACAAAACATAGTAACATAAAAAAGTAGCTACTCAGGAAAAGATATCTTGCATGGAATTTTACAAAATTTCTTAGGGGAAAGCAATCTGACATCAGAAATTAAGAATCACTCAAAATAGATTATGTAGGAAGAGGAATTAAAGTGTCTTGAGATTTTTAAATCTTTTGATATATATATATATATATATATATATATATATATATATATATATATGTATAAACAAAGAGGAAAACAAAATCTATCAATATATAATTCTGTGAAACTGCTTTGTATTTAAATATAGTTCAAAACAAAGTCAAATTGCTATAATAAACAAAAATGTTGTCAAAGAATCAAGCAAGACTAGCCAAATCACAGTGAATTAGATACTCTTTTTATTTTTGTGGCACTGGAGACTGAACCCAGGGGCTCTCTACCACTGCGCTCCATCCCCAGACCTTTTTAGTTTTTATCTTTGAGACAGGGTCTCACTAAGTTCCCCAACCTGGCCTCAAACTTGCAATCCTCCTGCCACAGTCTCCCCCATAGCTGGCATTACAGGCATGTTTCACTTAGACATTTTAGACCCATTTTTCCAGCAAGATGTCCTATTTTTAGTGCCTAATACAAATTCTAATACTATTAATTTTGACATACCTTGCAGTATCATCTTTCCATAGATCTACTGTGGTAAAGTTGTTGGTTTATGGCTGGTTTGGGAGTTAGTTTGGGGAATTTTGCAGTTTTGCCTTCAGTGAAGATTTGGAAGTAGAAAATATAATGATTTATCTTCTGTACAAATTGTTTTCCTGACACTATTGTTGTTGAAATAAAAGTCCTTCTTTGGAAAAAAAAATCAAAAAACACTCTGTAAGGCTCAGAGTAAGAAAGAACATTGTAAGAAACATTAGTTTCCATTATAAGGCAGGGAGCTCCCCATCACCACAAGTATTTCAGTATCTCTTAGGGTCACAGGGGAGATGAGTTTTCATCTGATGTAAGGCTGTATGGGTGGCCTCAAGTTACTGGCCAGTTGTAAGACTTATGAGTTTTGTGACCCTTGGGTGCATAGGATTGTAGCTGAATCCATAGTTAAAGCAGCACCCACCACAGTCCTTTAGAGCAGGGCCTGTTCACACTTGCACCACCACCCCATCACGGGTGTGCTGGTGTTAAATTGCTTTCCTGCTGCTTAGTTGAGAAGGAAGCTGAGTTTTATTTCGACTAAAGCAATTTTAATGCATCTGGGAGAATCAAAAAGCTCTAATAGCACACCTCAGCTTTTCTAAGAGAACACACTGCTTCATTACCAGCCCATGGCAAAAGAGCAACACAGTGACCCATGCAATAAAAATTCTCACTCAAGCTGGGTTGCAGGATGCAGGCCTATAATCCCAGCTACTCCAGAGATAAGGCTGGAGGATCACAAGTTAGAGGTCAGCCTGGACAACTTAGTGAATTCCTTTCTCAAAATATAAATATAAAGGGCTGGGGATACAGCTCAATTCAGAGCTCTTACCTATTCCCAGTACCCCACCTCCAAAAGTCTCTCTCAGTCATTTACTATTTAGTGAAAAACTAGAGCAAGTAAAATCAGGCCTGGGTTCATTTCAACACTGAGGAGCGATGTGGGAAAGCATGAGCGTTTCTATTCACTTACAGGGGTGGGTGTCTAAGGCGGCCCACGCCTGTATGTCCTGCCTCTGTCAGGCAGGCTAGAAGAAAATGTGCCCTGTTCTTCATCAATCTCTGGCACCCCTTCTGAGGCAATGATTGACAGGGCACTGCATGCAGCAAATTGCATGACTCAACACTTTGGAGTTATGTTTCACAGTGAAACTAAGCAGGGAGAGGGAAGCCCTGTGTATGTGGGTGAAGGAACATGCCTCAAGGATTTTAGCAGAGCTAGAATCTTGTAAATAGGCATATTGCAATAAGTAAAATGTCCTGAACATCACGAATGTCCTGAACAGATAAACTCAAGGTTGAAGACAAGTATTCTGATTTGTAGGATTTTGTGGGACTCAGTTGGCAAGATATGAAAGTATCCGTTGGGCTGGGGCTGTAGCCCAGGGGCAGAGCACTTGCCGAGCATATGTGAGGCACTGGGTTCTATCCTTAGTACTGCATAAATAACTAAACAAATGGCACACTGTCCATATATAACTATAAAAAAATTAAAAAATTAATAAAGAAGTATTCATTATCAGAGGCATTTCATTACCAAGGCTATGTGCTTGCTTGCTTGCTTGCTTTGGTG
The DNA here is from genome assembly GCF_045843805.1 of Urocitellus parryii. NCBI lineage: Eukaryota > Metazoa > Chordata > Mammalia > Rodentia > Sciuridae > Urocitellus > Urocitellus parryii. Next base: position 86,556,685 of record NC_135537.1, on the reverse strand, counting down.
CTATACATTTGAACCCAGGGGAACTTAATCACTGAACCATTGAGTTACATCCCTAGCCCTTTTTATATTTTATTTTGAGGCAGGGCCTCACTAAGTTGCCCAAACTGGCCTTGAACTTTCGATCCTCCTGCCTCAGCCTCCTGAGTCACTAGGATCATAGGTGTGTGCCACCATGCCCAGTCATGGCTGTGTTCTTTATAGATAAATCATGGGCCATTAACCAAAGCATCTTGGCCATAATATTAGAGATAGGGGGTCCAAAGACCTAAATTAACATTTAACCTTATATCTTAAATATCTTGGGTAAATCATTTCATCTTTTTTCCCCCAGTGCTGGGGTCGAACCCAGAGCATCACACAAGCTCAGCAACCACACTACCCCTGAGCTGAATCCCCAGTCTTTATTTCACCTTCTAATCCTTATGTACAAAATCAAGATAATAAAATCTACTTAACATAGTTACTACAGTGATTAAATTTTATAATTAATCGGGTTATCTGAAAATTGTAATGTGCACTTAAAACTTGACAGGCACAAAATATCTAAGTAGACATCTTTGCAAAGACCTACAAATGGTCAATGAGCCCAGGAAAAGGTGTTCAACATCATTAGCCTTCAGTGAAATGCAAATCAAAACCACAGTAGGGCTGGGAGGTAGCTCAGTGGTGGAGCACCTGCTTAGCATATGTGAGGCCCTGAGTTGGATTTCCAGGAGTGAAAGAAAGAACAAAGAAAAGAAAGGAAGGAAGGAAAGAAGGAAGGAAGGAAGAAAGGAAGGAAGAAAGGAAGGGCGGATGAACAGACAAGACAATCCACAATCAAACACCATTTCACATATCCTGCAATGGCTATAAAGAAAAATACAATGAAAGGTGTCAGTAAGGATGTGGAGAAATCCGAATCCTCATAAACTACTGGGGGGGAATATAAATGCAGCCACTTGGGAGAACTCTGACCCTTCCTCAAAAGATAGAACACGAATATTCCTAATACCATTCCTCATAATTGCTGGAAGGTGGAAATGATTGAATGTCCATCATTTGATGAAAAGGCAAGTGAAATGTGGTCTATCTCTACAATGAAACATTATTTGGCAATAAAAAGAAATGAAATACCAATTCTTGGCACAACATGGAAGAACCTTGAAAGCATTATGCACAATGAAAGAAGACAATTACAAAAGACCACCTACTGCATGGTTCCATTGATATGAAGTATGTGGTGTACAGGGAACTCCAGAGGCAGAAGGCACCCAAGTGCTTGTTTGAAACTGAAGGAGTAAGGGTTTGGGCAGGTTTGGAATGGTGAAGGCTGGGGAGTGCAGAGTATCTTTCTGGGGTGATGAAAATGTCCTAAAATTGATTGTAGTAATGCTTTCACAACACAACTCTGAATATATTCAAAGCCCCTGAATTATACATCTTAAGTGGGTAAATTGTATGGCATATGAATTGTATCTTAATAAAGCTTTTTTTTTAAAGTGAGCCAGGCAATTTGCATAGTGAATATGAAATGCACATGTCATGTGCTTAATACATACAATGCAAACATATAATGCCTCATTTACTTTGAATAAGGGAAAAATACCTTCTAAAAGGAATACAAGTACATGTGAAATACGGAAGCCTAAATTAACTGTTCTAATTAGGAATAAAATAATAATCACTAAGGTAATCAGCATGTAATATTCTCTGGGATATCATTAAACTGTACTTGAGTGTACAGTAAGGCAAAGCCTTCGGTGGCAATGATTTTTAGTAACATGTTATTGAGTCATAGTGTTATTTAAATGGAAAGCAAAGGCTCTTATAAACTAGAGCTGAGAATCAAAAACAAAGAGATAAAATGACAGTTTGTTGCAAGGGGAGAGAATGCAGAGAGGGAACTATATCTCTCATAATATCTGGGCTGTCATGTTCTGAGTGCTCAGGTTCCCACTCTTTCCATGTCCTGCACACACATTCAGTACAAGAAAAGAGAAGCCCTGTTTCTCCCTACCCAGGAATTAAATAACCAAAAGCAGAAAAATAGACCACGGTATACTTCTTTAGTCTTGGCCTCTCTCACTCCCCTGTTAGCCCCAGGAGGCTATCAATTCACAGCGTGTCAGAGCAGACACAACCCTCCTACAGAGTTACTGACGGATGTGGATCCTATGGAAGAAGTTGCCCTACTCTGGTAAGGTGTGAACGGTCTGAGGACAGATGCTGACACCTACCCCTGCTTTCACTGGCCAGGATCTTCCCATTCCTGTCTCGATGTGACATCACAGATGGTCCTGAATGTTGGGGAGTACAGTGACACCAGCAAAGGCAGAGCTCTGGAATGTGTCCAGTGGCATTCAGACATAAGGTGTCTGTGGCTCTGGGGGAAAGAACTGCTGGTGGTGCTCTGACTCCCTTGAGCACCATAGCTCTGGATAGAAGGCATGTGGGCATGTGAAGAGTTTATCAAAAATAAATGGGAGGGGGCTGGGGATGTGGCTCAAGCAGTAGCACGCTTGCTTGGCATGCGTGCGGCCCGGGTTCCATACTCAGCACCACATACAAACAAATATGTAATGTCCGCCGATAACTAAAAAATAAATATTAAATCTCTCTCTCTCTCTCTCTCTCTCTCTCTCTCTCTCTCTCTCTCTCTCTCTTTCTCTCTCTGTCTCTGTCTCTCTCTTTAAAAAATATTAAAAAAATAAATGGGAGGGCAAAGAATTTGCTTAGAATAAGCAAGGTCCTGGGTTCCTTCCTCAGTATAAAAAAGTAATTAAATCATTTCTAAAAAGAGAAAGAAAAGAAAAGTCACTGTGTGGAGAAGCAACAGCAACATATAGAGTTAAGGTTAGAGATAAGCAAGGAAGGGAGAGAGAGAGAGGGAACAGAGGACAGAGAAAGACTATGACAGAGTTTGTCCATGCATTTCAAAATCTGCCAGAGGGCTGGGGTTGTGGGTCAGTGGTAGAGGGATTGCCTAGCACCAGTGAGGCACTCGATCCCATCCTCAGTACCACATATAAATAAGTAAAATAAAGGCACTGTGTCCATCTACAATTAAAAATATTTTTTAAAAAATCTGTCAGAAAGAGAAATGTTAACTTTAAGCACCAAAGAACAAAAAGACCCCTCTTTGTTGGATGCATTTCTACAGTGAGATGGTGGCAGAAGACACTAACATATATTAAAGATTAATATATGTTAAGCAGGAAAAAAATAGGGTGGTTAACAGAGGACAAAGATGGCATGTCAGAGCACTAAAGATATAATGAGTGGACATAAAATTATTCATATTGATATGACAAGGGGATTGGACTTGTGGGCCAGGACAAGGATGGATGTGCAGCTTCGGGAACAGGGGAGGGCAGAAGGGAACAATGTAATGACAGCTAAGGCCAATATTGACTGTACAGTGACTCTGAGAAAGTAAAATCAGCCTCAATGACAGAGTGAGATGAAGAGAAGCGGCCATGATACATCCCCAAATAGAAGCAGATTTAAATGAAATTCCAGAGCGTTTACTGAAGGGATCACATGAGTCTGAAGAAATGTAAAGCATAAATATTTAGTTGAGGAGAGCAAGAGCTTTAAAATAGAATGCAAATTCTAAGGCTGGAAAGCAAAATAGAAAATCGAGTTCACAATTGACAATTAAGTTGTGTTTCTCCTTTTCATTCACTAATTGTTTTCTTCAGGCTGCTTTGTAACTGAGAAATACTTTCCCACAGCAACACTGTAATAACTGGTGGATAAGTTCCAAAAGAGACCCACAAAAGTCTCTTGAGTTATTAAAATCCTACCTTAACAGTGCTCCACTAGTCTCAGCCTGAGTTCAGGGTCCTGGGCATGAGACGTGTGTTGTCAGCTTTTCGTTACTGACAAGGATCCGAGATGATCAACTTATAAGAGGTTCCGGTCCATGACCAGGACATGCTGCGCTTTGGGCTCTGGTTGTTGGCAGCTCATGGTGGCAGGAACCCAAGGCAGCACAGAGCCACTAACCTAGTAGAAGAGATGTGGAAGGAGGAGAGAGAGGAGGGGCTGGGGTCCCACTGAGCCCTTCAAGGCCACTCCCCCAGTGACTGGAGACCTTCCCCCAGGTGCCACCTCTTAACACTTCCACCACCTTCCAAAGCTTGAGACCAAGTCTTTTTTTTTTTAGTTGTCAATGAATCTTTATTTATCTATATGTGGTGCTGATAATTGATACCTGTGCCCACACATGCTAGGCAAGCTCTCTACCACAGAGCCACAACCCCAGCCCTAGAGACCAAGTCTTTAACACACAAGCCTTTGGGGAATATTCCAGATCTAAACTATAGAAAGGAGTAACAAAATGCCTGAGAGGACAAGAAGAGAAAAGGAAAGGAAACTATGAGAAATAAGAGTAAGGTGAAGGAAGGTTTCTTCCTTCTCGAACACTGGGTTCCAGAGCCCTGGCTCCAGTCTCCACAGTTCTGCTCAAGGTTAGAAGTCGCCTAATTCAGAGCAAGCTGTAAGCATCCATGATCATTGTCCATTAGACTTCCTACCAAGGGTCCTTGCTGTTTTATTTTTATTTTTTAAGACAGGGTCTCATTTGTTGCCATGCCTGGTCTTGAACTATCGGGATCAAGAGGTCCTCTTGCCTCAACATCCTGAGTAGCTGGGAACCCGCATGCACCGCCACACCCAGCTGTTGATTTGAAATTTAACAAGAATGTTCCAGGACAAGTCTCTCAAACATTCCTACTTCTCCCAGCCTCATCTTTCCTTTGTTCCTCTGAAGCATCCAGGGTTTTGACTTGGGGCTCTGAGGGTTATAGATATAGAGGGTTAGGTAGTTGTGTTTGGCAGATTCAAAGTGTCTATGCAGAAGGCAATTTCTTTAACTGCACCTAGAGAGTGATATTACAGATTATAGGTGAAGTATAGAGACTGTTTAAATATTTTAACACAGGGAAGTATGCCATCACATAAAGAATGTCAAAACTCTGAATCAGCGGGTGAAGACTGTGTGATTACTCAGAGACCCATAAGGGAAAGCAATAATTTAGAAAAAGAAATGGATGACAGATAATTCAGGAAAACATGGAAAGTCAACTTGGAAAAACAAGGTTGGAAAGAGAAAGGAGTCAAGCAATTGGAAAGACAGAAAAAGGATATGGCAAGGAGTCATGAGGTTCGCATCAGCAAGGACACAAGTAAACAAACACCACACCAGTAGTCAAAGGTGAAAGGCAAGTCACCCTCAGAACAGAAAGAAAGCGCAAAGGGTTTACAGAGTTCCCACTGATGAGATGTTTGGAAGAACAGTTCTCAAAGAGGACTGGGACAGGAGGAAATCTTCAGTAGGAAAGGAAAATGCTTGGACTGTAGAGCTATGTTCCACACTGGCAGGGTGTGTAAATACATCTGTGAAAGGATTATTATTAGGGGAGAAGATTTTTTTAAATGTGTATTTCCAATAAAGTGTCTTCTTACACTTAATATTTGGGGAGGGGCTCTCTCAAGGACAATGAAGGCCACATTTTGATCATGGGTTGGGTTTTTGTTGTTGTTGTTATTGTTTGTTTTTAGTGTACTGCCTCCACCAGGGCCAATATGCCTCTAAATTGCACAACTAAAGAAAATATCAAAAAGAAAGAAAGAAAATATCGAGGGGCTGTGGTTGTAGCTCAGTTGCAGAGCACTTGCCTAGCATGTGTGAGGGACTGGGATTAATCCTCAGCACCACATAAGGATCAATAAATAAAATATTTAAAAAAGAATGCTATGTAAAAAAAAAAGAAAGAAAGAAAAGAAAATATCTATACACGACAGCTTTGGCTTTGTATTGTCCCTTCATTTTTGCCCATGCAGAAGTTATTTTTATTCACCTCGTTTCCTAAGAAACTGAAAAATGTTGTGACTTATCATCAACAATACTCCATTGAACACTCTGCATGTTATTGTTAGATGTTGGCGTCTGGAAAACAGAGCTGAGAATACAGAATCAGGGCAACCTAGTTCAAGCCCCAGTCTGTCCCTTACAGATAACCAAGTGAAGTCATCAAACGTCCCTTGCCTCATCTTGTTATGAAAGCCTTGGATGAAAAGAAGTTACTGGATCTTGTAGTTCCCTTGTAGTCATGGTATTAGTCCAAAAGATAATCTATGGTAGTTATTATTGTAAGTTTTTCTTCAGGATGGCTTTATAAAATTTATTGATAGCCTGAAATAATCAAAAATTTACAGATATATAATATGTAAGAGGAGAAATAATAAGTAGATTGTGGCTTCAAAGGCAATATTTCTGTCATTATGTAGAGAAAATATTTGGGTATCATTAAAAATTTTAAATTTGTAACTAGCATGCAGTTATTGTATTAAATAAGCAAGCATTTTAACCATTAATATAGCCTATTAATAATGTAGCTACTTTGTGTTTTAAGTAGCCACTTAGTATTATTCACAGCTAATTAAGTGCATGTATGTCAGATGTGAGATAATCTTCAGAATGACACCATGAGATTTATACTACAATTATCCTTATTTTAGAGATGAAACTTTTGCGATGTGGAATTTTAACTAATCTATCCAACATTATAAACAGTAGAACCCATGGCTGTTCTCTGCCCAACATGGGATATCATTGCACATCCTACTTTGTGATTTGTTTTTTTTACATTTCACATGTCCTAACTGTGATTATTTATACAAGTTTGAGACCTGCTGGCCTTTAGCAGGTCTGAGACTAGAAGAGGAATCAGGATTGACCCTTGAGTAACACAAATAATCAGTCAAGAGAAGGACAAACCTATCTAGGAGACTATTAATTAAGAAGTGGCTGGGGAGGTAGGTAGGAAACTAAGTGTGGTGTCATAGAAGTGAGAGAGAGTCGCCAGGGTAGTCTGTGGCTGCTGAGAAGCCAGTTAGTTCAATGGAATTTGGGTTTAGCAACATGAACATCATTTACTAGTAGATCTGTTAGTAGGAATCTTGGAACAGAAGGTGGTTGGAGTGAGTTGAATAAAGTGAGAAGAAATGGAGACAGCTAGCATAGGTAACTTGTAAACTTGCTGGGGGAGAGACTGAAGCTTAAGAGGTGTGCCATTAGATTAAGATATTTTGGGCTTCACAAAACAAACTGAGGCAAATGGTGTAAATGGTGAAGAAAACAATCTCATTCACAAGTTCAAAAAGAAGGTGGTTCTAAGATTATTGAACAGTGTAATCAGAGACCTGTTTTCTTCCAGCCTTAGAGTGTCACTTGGTCAGCGGGCTGTCCCTTCAGGATGGCAGAGTGGCCATTGTGGCTCAGACATCAAACCAGACAATGGTCTCCAACAGAAAAAAAAAAGAGTTTTTCTTTGTAGGTTTTTTTTTTTTTAAGATCTTAATACATGTTTTCAGAGACCAAACAATTGAAAACACCCACATCACAGACCCAGTACCTAAGAAGTCCCCCTTGTTTCTCCTTCCACTCACTACCCAAGTCCTTCCCCTGTATTACTACTGTTCTGACTTCCAGAGGTTAGTTTTGCCTGTCTTTGTGCAATTATAAATGGAATTACATACTATGTGCTCTTCTGTGTTTGGCTTTCAGCATTCTTTTTGAGATCCATATTGTTGCATGTAGTTGTAAAGTGTTCATCTATTGCATGAATATACCATGTTTTATCCATTCTATTGTCAATGGGCATTTTGGTAGTTTCTAGTATTTGGCTTTTACAGATAGTGTTGTAAATGTATGTATCCATTTTTGTTAAAGTGTATAATCGAGGACTTGAATTGCTGGGACAGAAGATATGCTTGTATTTAGCCTTAATGCATAGTTTCCTATGTGGTTTTATCACTTTATGGTCTTACTGGCAACATGTGAATTTCAGTTCCATGTCCTCATCATTTTGCATCTTTCATTTTAGATATTTTGGAGGGAGTATATAGCACTGTAATTTTAATTTGCATTTCTGTAATTCAAGTAAGGATATTTAAGTTGAGTATTTTTCCATATGCTTATTGACTATTTGGATATTCTCATGGTCTTTTGCTCGATTTTTATTTTTCCTAGGTTGAAAGTCTTATTCATTTGTGGGAGTTTTTTTGTATTGTTTTGTATTCTGGATGAGTCCTTGGTCAGACTTGTGTTGCCGATGTCTTCTCAGTACGTTTTCATTCTTGATGTTTTCACTGAGAAGTTATTAATTTTAATATAGTAGGTTCTATTAATTATTTCCTTTATGGTAAGTGCTTTTGGTTTGTAGTCTTTGCTTACTCCAAAGCCACCAAGGTGTACTCTGTTTCTTCTACAATTTTAACTTTGATAATTAGATCTTCAAGCCTTCTGAAGTTGAGTTTTGTATTTCGTGTGAGGTAGGGTTCAAAATTCATATGAATGTCCAATTGACCCAGCACCATTTCTTTAAAAACGTATTATTTTCTCCATGCACTGCAGTGTCACTTTGTCATAAATGAGGTGATTGTGTCAAATCCATTCCTGGTTTTTCTCTTGTTTTCTGTTGGTTAAGTTGTCTTACATACTTTTTAATTTTTTTTCTTTTTTGTATATAGCCTTTTACTAGGAATTGATATCTGGTGGTATGATACGTAGTTTTGGTCTTCTTTATAATTTCTTTTTAAGAATAATGAATTAATATGTGTGAATACAAAATGATAAACTAGTGAATTTTAAACCAGATAAATAGGGGAGTAGGAAAAAGAGAAAGCAGGCAAATCAATGAGTTAGACCCCCTGAGAAGATAGTAGAAAATAGTTTAACCAGTAAGAGTTGGATGCCTTCACAAGTGGATTTAGGAGTTTGACAGTTCTGAGTGATGCTAAGTTTTGCCAAAGGGGTGTGATGGTAAATGACTGAGTTGAGGTATGGGAGGTTGTTGAAGGTAAGCCAGGCAACTGAGAGACTGAGTATGCATATACTGATGTTTACATTTTCTAACTTAGCATCTACCTCAAAACAGCTAGAAAAGAAAGAATTATTATCTTCATTTTATAGTTGAGAAGGTGGGTTCAGGGATATTAATGACTTCTTTAAGGCCCCATGAGAATTAGCAGTTGAATTGGACTTAACTTAGGCCTTCTGTCCAGGAATGCATGCTCTGTTCATATAGTTTAGCTAACAAGACCTGGGAGTTAAAATTTTGGCTACAGAAGTCTTATTATTGAAAGGCAAAATTATTGCAGGCAAATATACAAATTTTAGTTATGCATAGGTAAGATGTTGATACGATATATGCAGGAAATACTCCAGAAATGCTGAAAATACTTATTCCTGGGTTGTTGTGATTGTGACTCTGGGTGACTTTTCCCCTTCATTTTACTTTTCTGTATTTTCCAAATTTCCTATAATGGACGTGTATTTTGTGGATTTTAAAAAATTATTATTTGACTAAATGATATACATGGAAAATTCAGAACATAAAAATAGATAGCAATATATAGTACTTTTACAAAAATAAAAGAATGGAGATGTTTAAATTAATTTTATTTTTTCTTTTTCTGTTTAGAAATGCACTTGGTGATGGAAAGAGAGCCATTATTTTGAAGAGCACTTGGCAAAAGGTAGGTTTCTTTTGTATTTTTACATTGAGCCAGTAATACTATATATTTCTGTGAAAATTAATATATGGGATGTGTATTTATATGTAAAAGTGCTGGATGAAATTATCAAGAATAGGAAAGGGTATGCTTCAGTTCCACTACCACTATGGGGATTTGGCAGTAGCTGTGAGAGGTGAGAATGTGTGTGTGCCAGCATGAGGTGTTCTGGAGAGCATAGAGGGACCGTAGCAATTGAGAGGTAATATCTGCAAGTGATAGGTATGCCTAAATGTGAGAAATGAAAGTTTAAAACTTTTAAGGAACTATAGGAAAGCATTTACCCTTTCTTTTTTTGGTGCCAGGAATGGAACCTAGGGCCTTCCTCATGCTAGTATATGCTCTACCACTGAGCTGCACCCCAGCCTTTGGATTTCTTAAGTAACACACAATGTATAAATCAGCGTGAAGTAAACCACATTGATATAATTTTCTACATTATACTTAAAAACTTATATACATAAAAAATATGAATGAAATAAGCAGGAGGAGATCATTTGTTCATCAATAATTCATATAACTAATAGGATTTGTATATAATTGATAGGATTGTATTGCGAATATGCAGAGAACTCCTAGAATAAATAAAAACCCAGTACAAAAAGGGCCAGTGAAACAAATAATTTCATACAAGAAACCCTGATTGGCTAGTAGAAATAAGAAACTTGAAAATCTGTTTCCTAGTAATTAGACTTGTGGGGGATTGGTACAAAGATAGAAAAATGAAACCAACAGAGAAAAATAGAGGGCCTCTAAGAGAAAGACCTACCTATAGATGAGTAAATAAAGCAATGCAATAGTGTTGGGATCCTTCACATTGGCAAAAATTAAAGAGACTGAGGGTCCAGAGTATTGATACTGAGTGTGTAGTAACAGGAACCCTCTATAAACTGATGGAGGTGTGAATTGCTTACAATCAACTTGGAGAGCACCCTGATGTGCATACCTCATAATTACTTGATTTTATACTAACAATTACTCCATTTCACATTTGTCAAACTAGAAAATTTCTTACATAATATATAGTGTCAGTCATTGTGGCCTTGTTTTAATTGCATCAAGTATCAATGGACTTAAATGTCCATTGATAAAGCAGTGGATGAGTTGGTATTTTTACTTGATCAAAGTTATTACTCTCATCTGTTCAATCTGTTCCCATCTTGAACACCCTTCATTCCTCAAACCTCATTCCTGCTACTCTCTCTGAATTGGCCCCTGGGCTCCTCGCTGTTGCTCCCATCAGGCCAGGCCCATTTCATTCTGTTTTTGCTCTTTCCTCTGCCTCAGACACTTTCCCCCTAGAACATAGCTAGCTCCCTTATTTCCTTCAATTCTTTATAGAACATCCTTTTCTCAATGAAACCTTCCCTGGTAATCTTATTAAAATGCAAACCCTGCTCCTTTGAGACATTTCCTATCTTCTTTCCCTTTTTTCCTCTTAGCATTTGGCATATTATTGAAAATATTGTTACACTATTCAATATTGTTACATTATTTATTTGTATTGTTTATTGTGACTTCCAGTGTAATGTGGACTTTACAGGGAAAGGCTTTTTTGTCTGTTTGGTTTGCTCTTAAATCTGAACTGTCTGACAAGTTGCCTGGTTCATAGCAGGCACTCAGGAGTAGTATTTGTTGAATTAGTAAATGAGTAGTTGAATATTAGATTGTAGTTGACTGGCATATCAATATTTATGGATTTGAAAAACAACATGAAATGAAAAAATAAATAAAACCCCAATACCCATGATAGTGTTTGCATTTGGACAGTCAGGGAGGGAAAGGAGATTGAAGAGATTCCAAAGCAGCCATATTGATATCATTGCCTTTCTCTTATTAAAAGAGAATTTGGCCAGGCACAGTGGTGCACGCCTGTAATCCCAGCAGCTCAGGAGGCTGAGATAGGAGGATCGTGAATTCTAACCCAACTTCAGCAAAAGTGAGGTGCTAGGCAACTCAGTGAGACCCTGTTTCTAAATAAAATACAAAATAGGGCTGGGATGTGGCTCAGTGATTGAGTGTCCCTGAGTTCACTCCCCAGTACCAACAACATCAACAAAAAGAGAATCTGAGCAAATATAACAAAATGTTATAATGTTATAAATGTTATGAAAACAAAATTCTGGGTGTTTATTACATTATTCTCTGTATTTTTCCAATTTGTAAAAATATTCAAAAAGTTTTTCAAAGTAAAGATTCAAATAAGACACACAAAGGCACATGTCTTTCATACTGTATTTCTGATTTTACATAATTTAAAAAAATTACAGTGAGTAGGGCCTTAGAGAATTACTCTCATTCATACTTCCATTACTGCTTTGCAGATAGATTTCATTAAATTCTTTGCAGGACTTAATTTTATTTTGTTTAATGTTGTTAAAATTATATTTTTTCTTTATATTATCATTTGCTATGATAAAATAGAGAAAGTACAGAAGGTTGTGAAGTAAAAGGGAAGACTCAGCCTGGGAACCTTTTAAAGATGTTCTTACCCTCCCCTAAAGTTACAACTTAGGCGCCTAGGAGTGTATCCAGTGGTCTGGAAATGGTGAAGTTTTCCAGGTGGACCTCTACATCTAAGTTTTTGAGTAATTTTTTAAATGTCTAATTTTATGCATCAAGAAATTGAGTTCAACAGATGTGAAGTGACTTTTCAAGGTGTCATTGCAAGTGAAGGATGAAACTGGATGGCACTTGCATTAGAGTGTGATAAATTTGTTGGTATTTCCATTATGAGTCATTCTTTTGCTTGAAACAGTATCTTTGCTGATGACTACACCTTGCATTTTATGGGTACTCTATAAATATTTGTAGAACAAATGAATTGATAATGTTCTGGATACTGAAACCCAGTCTATGATACTGGTTTTCCAGAGATACCTCTTGCAAATTTTAATCTATTATCAAATTTAGGGAAGAATATTAAGGCTTTCTGAATTATTTTGAAGACTTTCATAGAGTGTTCCTGGTTTGGTTTCTCAGACAAAATATTTACTAATTTTTAAGTTGGGATGTTTTATGATATGTCATATGATTGCAAAAAATTGCATAGATTAAAAACATACAACCACTAGTTGTGTATTCATAAAATTATATGTAAGCTATTTTTCCTTTTTATTTTACCAGATAGAAATATTAATTGAAGAATCTTTTTACTTCAGAAGCTAAAATAGAGCATGCATCTAGGCATGGTGGCACACACTTTTGATCTCAGAGACTCAGGAGGCTGAAGCAGGAGGATCACAAGTTTGAGGCCAGCCTCAGCAACTTAGTGTGAGCCCCTGAGCAAATTAGCAAGACTGAATCTCAAAATTAAAAATAAAAAGGGCTGGAAATGTGGTTCAGTAGTTAAAACCCTCTGAGGCCCCTAGTGCCAAAAAAAAAAAAAAAAAAAAAGGAGAGCGTGCAAGGTGAGTTCTTTACTTTTCTAAGAATGTTTTGTTTGAGAAGTATGAGCCCAAGTCTGTGGGGTCACAGCTCTAAAATATAAGCCTGCAGAGGCAGGTACTTTCCATTTCTGCATGAGGATGGGCCATTTTTGCTTCCTTTGGTTCAGATAGGGGAGACTACTAGAGGGTCACCTGTCTCTAGACTTACTTTCAGGCTTGAGAGAGGATAAGTCATTGTGCTTTAAAAAATGAGAAATTTTATGGTATAGTCAATAGAGATATGTTAATGTTTCTGTGCGTATTGTGTTTTGCTATAGTTTACAAGATACAAAATAATAGACTCACTAAACTCCTCAAGAAACGGAGTTCTGAAGGGTATGTTAGATTCTTGTTTGTGAACAATAGAAACCTTACTCAGGTCCTTGGTGTAGCTAGTAGAGAGAATCTGTAGGCTGTTGTACCTGAGAAGTCTAGGGGTTGGCTTCATTGGTGGCTGGGCAACAGCTGTGTGTGTCCTTCTGTTTCTCAGCTGTGTTTCCGTGTTTTGTCAGTTTCATATTTCGTTCTTTTTTCTCTTTTCTGTTTGATTTTACAAAGTTTTTTTTTTTCTGTATCTTCAAGTTCATGGATATTTTCATCTATAATGTTTCATTTGCCTTTCTTAACATTCAGGTATTTTTCATCTTAAATACTTTAATTTTTATCTCTAGAAATTAAATTTGGGTCTTATATTTCATGTCTCTACTTGCTTCTACAACGAATAGAATGTGATTATAGCAACTATTGTAATATCCTGAATTCCATCATCTGTGTCATTTATGGGCTTCCAGTTGATTGATTTTTCTCACTATAGAACACATTCCCTTTCTTTGCATACCTGGTCATTTTTTATTGGAATTCAACATTGTGAATGTTACTTTGTTTAGTGCTGCATATCTTTGGTTTTCTCTGATTACCTTTGAGCTTTGTTTTGGAATACAGTGAAATAACATACAAGTAGGTTAGTTTTTAATAATCTTGTTTTAAGCTCTATTATGTGGGGCCATAGTGTCATTAACCTAAGGCTAACTTTTTCCTTCACTACTGAGGCAAAACTTTCTGAGGACTTTATGCTCCCTGAATTCTGACATTTTCCACTCAGGTTTGTGGGTGTAGCAGCACTGTATCAGTCTGACTCTTGTACTGTTAGCCTTTCTGATAGCTCTTTCCCTGATACAGAGCTCTTCCCACAGATATGTGCTGACAGTGCTCAGCTGAAGACCCATTGAGGACTCCTTGGAGTTCTCTCGGCAGCTCTCCCCTCTATGGTCCTTGCTTCATGAACTCAAGCTTGCCTTAATCCTGCCTCCCACCTCTCTCTCCTTAGCTGAGAGAGACTGCCAGTCTTTGAGTAGTGACTTTTTCCTGGGCTGAGGGTTTGTCTCAGTAAGCTGGAGCAGTCTTAAGTCTTACTTTATGTGTTTCTCTTCTCTCAAGGATCACTCAAGTTTTCTTGCCCAGTGTCCAGTGATTTATAAGCCAGGGAATCGTATCTTTTTTGTTTTTAAAATTCATTTTAGGAAGGATGGTAAATCTGGTCTCTGTTACTCCATCTTGGCCAGAAGAGGAAGTTTGAGCATAGGTTCTTGTGGCTTCATTTAAAAAAAGACTTTTACCCACATGATTTTATTCTCTTTTATTGCTGAGTAAAATTCTGTTGTGTATATATGCCACATTTTTGTTATCCATTCATCAACTGAAGGGCATCTAGGTTGGCTCCAAAGTTTAGCTATTGTGAATTGTGCTGCTATAATGCTAAGTGAAGTTAGCCAATCCCCAAAAAACTAATTCTGAATGTTTTCTGTGATACAAGAAGGCTGACTCATAGTGGGGTAGGGAAGGGGAGCATGGGAGGAATAGATGAATTCTAGATATGGCTGAGGGGTGGGAGGGCAAGGGAGGGGACAGGGGATTAGCAAGGATAGTGGAATGTGATAGATATCATTATCTAAAGTACATGTATGAAGACACAAATTGGTGTCAACATACTTTATATACAACCATATATATGAATAATTGTGCTATATATGTTTAATGGGAATTGTAATGCATTCCACTGTCATTTATTATTTTTTTTTAAAATCACTCAATAAAAAAAAAGAAATATACCCTGTCACTATTGAGATAATATACACAGGATAAAGTTTTAATAATTGGGAATAAGTTATGGTCCTTCAATATGAGGGATGAACTGATAATTTTCCTCTCCAATTATCTTCTAAATTAAGTAATTTTTATTAGAAAGTGACTGCATACCATATATACACAATGCACAAGCAGAAGCATGTCATACATGAGAAAAACAAGAAAGAATAGAACAAGTATAGGCCTTTGCTTGGCTGTGTATGGACATTCCACTCTAGATGTGCCCTGATAGTCTCTAAACTTTTCAGTTATATATATAGAAAGTAAAGCATATTCACACTTAAAAAAAAAAAAACTTTGACTTTGTAGTAGGAGCCCCAAACCAATATCCGTCATAGCTATTAATTCTAATGAGAAGAAACCCCTGTCAGTATCTATATAGTAAGCCTAAGGCTCAGGCTGATTTCAGTTGGGTCATGTGTCCCAGCGTGGATCAGTTACAGTTACCTGGGAAGTGATATGTTGGGATGGCGCACTAAAACTGATAGTACTGCCATGCCATATCTATGAGGAGAGGGAAATGTTTACCCCCAGGTGAGGGGATGCTAGACCAACAGATAGTAGGGAATGTCCATATATGATAGAGAATGAGAGTGTCAAAGAACAACAAAAAATTTTATGGTAATTGGGTTCAAGAAACTGAGATACTTTAATCTGAGCTTCATTAAGCTTCAGCACAGGGGGCTGGATTAACCGATTTCTCAACCAGCAGAAGTTATATGAGGTCCAGGGAAAAAGATCCAATAGGTGGTGAGAATAGTAGGGGAAAAGAAGAAAGTATTCACTCTAAGTTTAGCAGGTATGTTTTATGATCTAACATTATTTCTATTCTGTTTTATTTTTTTTAAATGTAGTAATCTGAACTTGAAAGTTGACAAATATCTAGTGGTAGGATTTTCCACCTTTTAGTATATATGAGAGATCTCTTTGTCCTCTTATACTGCAGGTGTCAGGAAACAGGACTTCTACCCTCTAAGGGGAAGCAGAGTTTAATGAAATGCAGTCTTTAGAATAAAATCTTCAGAA
This sequence comes from Urocitellus parryii, assembly GCF_045843805.1. Lineage (NCBI taxonomy): Eukaryota > Metazoa > Chordata > Mammalia > Rodentia > Sciuridae > Urocitellus > Urocitellus parryii. The sequence continues at coordinate 86,540,522 of NC_135537.1, read as the reverse complement.
TTCGTAGGTCCACAAGAACACAGTACTGACTCTGAATAAACATGCCAGTGATTCTTTTAGCAAAAGACTACTCTTTTTTAAAAGGTTCACTTATTTTTTATTTTTCCACTTAAAGGGTTCACTTATTTTGATTTTTCTCCCAGGTTCTCATCTAATCAGAATGTTCTTTGTAAAATGTGTAGTAAGTAGGAAGGAGATCTGGACTAGGTGTCATAAAACTATTGTTCTTTAGTTTGTTTCTCACTGTGACTTGAGGCCAGGTTCTGGCCTGTTTTTTTTTTTTTTTTTTTTTCTGGTAGATCATCTCTCTAGAGGAGACATGGTACCTAAAATGGAAGTTTGATTTGTGAATACCTGGGAGCCGGGTTAGTTAAAATAGCCCCAGGTTTGATATTATTCACTTTCTAGACTAAGATGTTAGATATAATGGATTTTACAAATATTGGAGTCAGTAAGGATTTGGGTTCTATACCAAAAAGCAAAAACAAGAAGCCAAAACCTTACCATTTGAATTGAGAATAAAGTCATTGATTTTTGAACCTTTTCTTAAAGCTAGGAACTACACCTCAGATAAAATAAAAGCTGATTGAAGGGGAGAGATGGAGAGAAGAGTTAGCCTGACTACACCTGTTATTTGAGCCTGTGTTCTTGGAGGTGCTGGGAATGCTGCCCAAGCTGGTTGCTCCTTCCAGCTCCAAAATCTTGATTTCCAAAGTGTAGGGCACATCATGACTTAGTGAATATTATTGCCTTAAAGTATTTTTAAAAAAATTGTTTCTTATAATGAATTACTTTTATTCACAAAATACTGTGTTTAGTACTTTATTAGTAAAATATAACAGAAGTTAAATACTTCACTGGGGTACCAAAATCTCTTAAGCAAAAATATTTATCTCTAGTTAATTGTTAAAAATCACTTGCCTATTTATAACATTCCACTAATTGATTAGTTTTATTTCTTGAGGTGTTAACATTTTTATTTATTTTTCATGATAGGGGCCTGATCTAACATTTTAATTAATTCATATTCAAACAATATTTTTCCTTACCTATTACTTAATTTAAGCATATTTTTGAGAAAAAAATAAATTTGTCTTTTTGGAACAGGGTCATTATTGTTATTGTGATGCTCTTTCTATGCTGGGGAATATGACTGGGTCCTGCAAGCAAACATAAAAGCTCAAAAACTCTGTAAAAATGACCCTGAGGGAATCAAGGATCTAATTCAGCAGCATGTAAAATTACAAAAACAAATAGAAGACCGACAAGGTATTTCACCAAAGATTCTTTTGGCTACAGTTGAATTCCCTTTAAAGTTTCAAAGGTGGGTTTCTTGGATTAACAGAGGATCATAAATCAGTTCTCAGATGATTTGTGCTTATTTTGTTATGTTATCTTCAAGTTACTTACGTTTTCTATATCTTTCTGTGTACAGTAAGTAATATGTTCCATTAGGTTATTATACAAGATTTGTATTTTTTTTAATTGAAACAGCCAGTAACCAAATTATTATTTATTCTTCTACAGAAAAATATTCTTTTCAGAAATTTTGAATAAAATAAATGCTTTTGAAAGGAAATTGTGTAAAACTTTTCATCATTTAAGTTATTTCTAAAAGAAAAGGCCCTTCAATAGAGTTGCTTAATTTGTTTGCACCAAGTTTGCAAATAATTTGATAGCATGTTGAACATCTATAATCAGAAATTGGCTGTGCAGGGTAGGACTTATAAATTTCCATTCTTCAACCTTGTTTTCTGTACTTAGTCATTTTTCTTTCTCAGTGCTTGAAAAAATTTCTTTACACTTTGAGTATCTAGGTCTTTCTTTTTTTTTTTTTTTTTCTTCTTTGGATATTCAGTGTCTATGGAGCTGAGCTGAGCAGTTTTGTAACTAGCAGATGTTGTCATCCAGCTGTTAACAAGATTCTTAGATTGTGAGCTCCTTGAAGACAGGTACCGTCTCTGATTCAACTCAATGTATTGCTGTCATCTTGTCAGTAATCACATGCAGTGGGATGTCAGACATGGTGTACAACAGTTTGTTGACACCATTCTGAAATTACTGACTTCTAGAATTGTAAAATTGTTTTGATTTATTTTTCAACTTTCTAAAGTTGTTTGATGTTCTTAACTCAGCTTAAAGGAAATTTGAAAATGTTTTGAAGTCTGTGTTGCCAATCCACTGATTACTCTGTGTGTGTGTGTGTGATTGACTTTTATAGGTCGAACACCAAATAAGAATCCAATTAAAGCTTTTTATGAAAGCAGGTGAGTTAATATCAGATCAGTAGCTACTACTTGGAATGACTTTGCCCTGTGAACTTAAGAATCACTTGTGTTTGTCATTTTAAAAACTTAATCGCAACTATAGTAAATTTAGGGATGGAAGAAAAAGAGGGTTCTTTTTTTTGGTGTGTGTGTGTGTGTGTTTGCACACAAAATATCAGGTGATTTGTCAGATTTATTTTATTGAATGACTTGGACGATTAGTAGCCTAAGTTAGTGAGAAAAGAGGACTGGAATGTTAATTTGAAGTTATTGTGCTTGTCGGGGAGCAGTTGGCCATGGGGTCCTGGCAGTAGAGAGCTGATACACAGCCTTTGCCTCATGCCCTTCCTCTCTGTCCTGGAAACATTGCCCCAGCCTCTTGATACTTTTCAAAGAGTACAAATCGATTTAGGAATGCTTATAAGAAAATAAATAGCCAGGATTCTACATTTGCTTATTTGGCAATTTAAATAGATTAAGCCTTTCTCCCTTGATAAGCACACAGGATAGTGAAGCTGTTAATATGTGAAACATGAAGATTTATTTACTTTAATATTAGAACCTAGAATACTAGCCTTGAACTGGTTTTAAATACTACTTATGTATAAAGGCTTGTCTGAGAGGTAGAGGATCTTTTCAAAACAGTGGTACCTTGCTTTCAAGAAAGAAAGGCTATAATTGCTGCAACCTGTTTGTTTGAAGGATAACTTTTAAAAATGCTCATTAATTAGTAGGAATAAAGGGGTCATTCCTTTTATCCCATTTTAGGGCCTATATACCTAGGAATTTATCAGCACCTGCTTTTAGTACTTCACTTAACTTTGTGGAGATGGAAGAGATCTCAAAAAAACTAACTACAAGATGGCAAACAGTGGTAATCAGAATCTAAAGGTAAGCTCATTTAAAAACTTAAAATTATTTCAGCTATTAATAGTAACATGTTGGTGATAGTGGAAATCAACTATTTTGGTGGTATAAACTCTTACTTGTTGAGATCAAGAAAATTATTCTTTTTTTAGATTTTGTTTTGTTTTGTTTTTGGTACCAGGGAATGAACCCAAGGGTGCTTAACCACTGAACCACATCCCCAGTGCAATTATTCCTCATATAACTACAACCAATTATACCTCATACAACTACATAAAAGTAATATATTTAAAGCCACAGAATTTTTTCTGAAATCACACTTACATAACTTTTTTTTTTAACCAGGGATTGAACCTAGAGATGCTTACCCACTGAGTTAAGCACATCCCCAGCCTTTTTATTTTATTTTTTTATTTTGGGCCTTTCTAAGTTGCTGAGGCTGGCTTTGAACTTGGAATCCTCCTGCCTTGGCCTCCTGAGTCGCTGGGATTATAGGAATGTACTGTCAAGCCTGACTATATTTACAGATATTAAAAGTATTTTTTTCTAGATATAATTTTGCCATTTAGTCAATTTTTATACCCTCCTTTTAGGTCACCCAGCCAGTCTCAGGAATGAGTGACAATGGGGTCTGTTGGCCAAGTCACTTCTGCCCCTCCCTGTGTTTTGGATTTGTCTTTTTCTCCCTTTTCTGATTTGTAATCTGTTTGTGACCTGGCACTGTAGCAGCTCACCAGCCAACTTGTGCTAAGCTGGGGTGCCTAGGAGGCACTCCTTCCCCACCTCTGCCAAGGTGTATCTACAGCTTCTGTTGCCCTTTCATGGCTGTGCTCAGCAGCAATCTTGGTCTGATGGTTTTTTTCAGAGCACCACACTAAGGCTTCTAGCCTGCCTCTGAGGTCAGGTGACCCAGATAAATGTGTCTGAGTTTTCCTCTACCTGTGATATACATCCAACACTCAGCAGCTATCACTAAGTCACATTATATTTCTCTTCAAGATTTGAGGAAAGAAAAGATCATGATGTTTTGGCATTGGGTGGGTGACGGGCATTGAAAGGAACTTTCTTAATATACCGTTAAGTCCTTTTGTTGGTAATATTGAAAATCTCCAAGAGACTGTATTAATTTAGGGAGAAGAGCACAGGAATAATGTGGTAATATTCAGTTTAGTCATTGTTGAATAGCTGCCACATGAGACATCATTTTAGGCATCAGAGATAGAATTGTCATTCAAGAATTTGTCATTTGTCTTGATCTCTGGTCACTAGTTATCATTTTGTATGCTTGCTTATACATTTAGACTTAGTAACTAGATGCATATTTTAGGCACTTGAGTGAATATTATCATACTCTACTACAAATTCTATTACATGGCCATTGAATTCTTATTTTTAACAGTACATTTATAGATGCATATTTTAGGCACTTGAGTGAATTCTATCATACTCTACTACAAATTCTATTACATGGCCATTGAATTCTTATTTTTAACAGTACATTATAATTATACATCATAGTGGAATCCATTGTTATATTCTCATACATGCTTATAACAATTTGGTCCATTTCATTCCCCAGTACTTCCTCTCCCTTCACCCTGGTCCCTCTCCACTACTCTGCTGGTCTCTCTTCTATTTTCATGAGACCGGTCCTCTTTATTTCTTTATTTTTTCTCTAGCTCCCAAGTGTGAGAGAACATATGACCCATTACTTTCTCAGTCTGGCTTCTTTCACTTAACATGATGTGCTCAGGTTCCATACATTTTCCTGCAAATGGCAAAATTTTGTTCTTCTTTATAGTTGAGTATAACTCCATTGTGTGTATGTATCACATTTTCTTGATAAGTTCATACATTGATGACCACCTAGACTGGTTCCATAGTTTTGACTATTGTGAACTATGCTGCTACAAACATGGATATGCATGGTCACTATAGTATGTTGACTTTAGTTCTTTTGGATAAATGCTGAGGATTGGTATAACTGAAATGGCTATATTATTTTTACACTCTCACTAGTTTTATTTTCATGGGAAGGTGGTAGATGAGGCTTTGAAGGTAGATGATTGTGACTGTCATCCTGAATTTTTACCACCACAAAGTGAGTATTTTTTTATATAAATTGTTGCTGAGTTGTCATAGTATTACCTAAACTTTATGCCCTAAAATTTGTACAAGCCTCATTTATATTTGCTCTTGTTCTCATTTTAATTTATAATGCTTCTGTATAAGTCAGCTTTCCATCACTATAATGAAATATTTGGCAAACGCTAGCTATGATGTAAAGAGGATTATATTTTGGCTCATAGTTCTGGAGATGTGAAGATATGGTGCCTGTATTGGCTCAGTGCTGGTAAGGCAGTGGATTGCAATGGCATGGAAAATGTGGTAGAGCAAACTGCTCATATCCTGAGCCAGGAAGTAGAGAGAGAAAACAAGACCAGGCTCCCACATTCCTCTTCAAAGGCATTTCTCCAGTGATTTAACAAACTTCCTTCAAGATTCTACAGCACTTCTTAATTTTGCCACCCTAGCCACTAAGCCTTTGCACGTGGACTTTCGGGGAAAACACAGCATAAACATAGCAGTTTTTATTGTTAAGAAAACATTGAGTATTTGAAATCAATGCTCGGTCTTTTCATTACTTAATACATTTAATTTTGGAACTTCAATAAGAAGAATGGAAAGGAACACTTAAGCACATAGCATTTCTTGATCTGTCCTTAATCACTTTTAGGCCACCTTTGTTTCTTGTTATTGAAAGTTTTCATTATTATCTCCCTTTCCTTAATCTCAGGACCTTTCGTTTTTTTCTTTTTTCTTTTTTTTACATTTTCCCCCTAATCAATCTCCCTCTGAAATTTTTAATACCATATGTACTGCTTGTCTGTTTACATACAATATGTTCATCTGTGCTTTATATATAAAAAGAACTAGGCTTTTTCGTCTCCCAACAACTTAATTTTTTCACAGTATTTGGGGTAATACTCAACTCCTGTTGAGAATGGATGTCTGTTGTCAGGTGTGGTGGTGCACACCTGTAATCTCAGCATCTTGGAAGGCTGAGGAAGGAGGATTGCAAGTTCAAAGCCAGCCTAAGCAATTTAGCAGGGCAATCAACTTGGTGAGATGCTGTCTCTAAATTTAAAAAAAAAAAAATTAAAAGGGTTGGGGATGTGGCTCACTGGTTAAGTACCCCTGAGTTCAGTCCCCGGCACCAAAAAAAAAAAACAAAGAATGATACTTTAGTCCTTTGGGACTACTGTAGCAAAAATACTATAAACTGGGTAGCTTTAAACAACAAACATTTAATTCTCACATTTCTGTAGGCTAGGAAATACAATATTGTGGTGCCAGTAGTTTTGATATCTGGTGAGGCCTCTTTTCCTGGTTAATGGATGACCTTTTTTTGGATAATGGGAATTGAACCCAGGGACTTACTATTGAGTGCAATCCCCAGCCTTTGTTATTTTTTATTTTGAGAAAGGGTCTTGCTAAGTTGCTGAGGCGGACATTGAACTTGGGATCCTCCTGCTTTAGTCTCCAGAGTTGCTAGGATTACAGGGTGTACTACTGTGCCCAACCGTAGATGGCTAACTTTTTGCTGTGTCCTCACATGATAGAAGGATGGGGGCATCTCCTGGGGCCTCTTCTTATAAGGGCACTAATTCCTGTATGAGGCCTTTACCTTATGACCTAATCACCTCCTCAAAGTTCTACCTCCTAAAACCATTAGGGATTAGATTTCCAACATAACAAATCTTGGGGCAACACATTCAGCCCATAAGAATGCTTTAGGCTAATTCCTGTTTAGGTTTAATTTTGATGAAAATCTTTCACACATGGATTACATGCTTCTCTGTTTTTTAAAACAAGAGTTTAAGGAAATAGACTTTCTTTTTTAATGATTCTAAAGGTTGTTATATCCAATAGTTGTTTATCTCAAGCTTTCATATAGAGTACCTTTCAGGGTTATTGAAGTGGATTGTTGGCCTCCAATTAGTGATACCCTGTTGCTCTCTTTACTTTCTCTCATTTGTTTTCTTTTGAATGACTTTGTTTCTATCCATTTTTATCTTTTACTACCTACATTCTGTCTTCTCTGGGGTCTAATTCCACATGTTGAACCCCTTAGTACTGAACATTTGCAGTTGGTTAGCAATTTGTGTGCTTACAGTGAGTGGGAAACTTAGGTGTTTGTCTTACCTATTGTGATTCCAACACCATGTGAAACATCTTTGAGGATTAAGCTTTTTTTTTTTTTTTTAGAAATGTGTTGTCTGCTAATAATGGCCTAAGAAATATTAACGAATTAAAATTTGATGAATTTTTTTAATTCATTAATATTTCTTAGGCCATTATTAGCAGACAACACATTTAAATAACTTATTTAAATACTATCTACTCATCAGTATCCACATTCAGTAAAAGAACTTGAAATCCCAGGATTAGGGTTAAATAGTTTTGCCCAACCTCACAAAGCAGAAATCACACTAAGACTCCTGTACCTTTCGTTTCTGAGACTACTGAAGCCAGCTTGGGCTCCACCCTTCTTATTTCATTGACCTTGATCTGCTCTGTGCTGTCCCCACAAACCTAGCATATATTCTCTGTCCTTCCGCCATGCTAACTCTTCCATGTAGCTTTGAATGTGACACTCCCCTGCTACACAGAGGCTTGATTCCTGCCGGTGTGATAAAGGCTAGCCTGATGACTCATGGGTATCTGAAGCAAAGGGTTTGCGAACACTCACACCAGCCTGCCTTTGCAGTCATTTTCTAGCCTTCTATCTTGCTAGAGCTCTTAAGATTGCACAGGTTTACTTAGTATTTATAAATAAACTCTACTCTTGGGTTCTAACCAGTCTGTCCAAATCATTCATCTTAAGACCAAAGAAAGGCTGCATCCTCACCAACCCTTTCCCCAACCACTCTGCCTTAGGTGGGTGATTTCTTCCTTCTGTAGTTAGGAGAGAAGTTACTGGCTGTGGAATTAATGTGTCAATAATGGCATAGTCTTGTCTTTTCTTCATTACTAAAATGATGTGTCCTTTCTTTCCATCTGATTGTAAAATGCCTGAGAATAGGAGCCCTTGCCTATATCTCTGTGTATCTGCTGCAAATCTAAATAACTATTATCACCATTATAATTTATCTTTGTAATAATTTTACATCATACATGGAATACCATCATCAGTGCCTGCCTTCCTTTCTGGCTTACCTGTTTGTAATTATGCTCTCATATAGTATTGCTTCTTTGGCTTTCTTATTCCAATTTACATATGTTTTTATTGTTTTGCTCTCAGGCTTGTGGATTTTTATGTATGGATCTCAGGAACAAATGCTTTTGTATTCACAGGTCAGCCTCCAAAACATAAAGGAAAACAAAATTCCCAAAACAATGAATCAGAGAAATTCAGGTATTTTTTTTCCTCTAATTTTATAGGGACATTTTATTGAAATTACATGGGATTTAGAGAGTAATTTGGGGAAATCAGTGTCTTAGTAATATTTCTGTTTAGGAACTCACATGTGACTGTCCATTTACTCCGTATTTTTCTTTATATAAACAGGACCGTTTTATTTTAAGATGATTTAAAACATGCTTTTCTCTTTAAGTTCTAGTTCACAGTTGACTTTACCAGTTGATTTGAAAACATCTTAGAGAAACAGTTTTCTAAATCTTCCAGAGCTGCACACCCGGTAATGGAAATAGCTTTTCCAGTAGAAATAGCAAAGCTCTGGTCATGAATTAATATATGCTTGCTAAGAAACTGGACTATCATTAATTTAAATACTAATTCAAAAATTGTTACCCAGAGATTTAACCAGTGGTTAGAACTGTAGAATTTCTTGCCAAAGATTTAATAATAATACTAACTTTAAATATTTTTCAAAGATTTGGATAATTTAAAAAGATTTAAACATATGCAGTTTCATTATGCCTACCTTAACAATAAACTTGGTAAATTATTTTTATGTTATTTAGTGATGAAAATTTATATCATGGAATAGGATAATTGCTTCAAAATTTATGGGCCATTTAAAATTCAATTAATTATTTAGGTCTATATAACATCTTACAAAGGACTGAAACAGATTTCTAATTATTTGAATAAAAGCAGTTTTAGAATTTGTTAACAGTTGGAGATTTTTTAATTATATGTTTTTATATTTTTACTGACTCTAAAAACCCTGAAGGACTTTTAAAAAAAGCCTGTGAATGTAAAAAGATTATTTATGATAGTTGTTCGTGAACCCATTGTTTATTCAATATGTTTTTATTGGGCCCCTCCCAGATGTTGCAGACAGAGGGAGTCTGCATTGACAGTGTCCAACCTGCTCTGATGAAACTTACAGTACAGATATCCTATGTTAAGTTATTTTAAGGGAAATAATTTCCAAGGCTATGTGGATCTGTTCCTAGAATAAGAAAGGAGATTAAAACAGCATATTTGGGCTAGGGTGGAAGCTCAATGGAAGAGTGCTTGCCTAGCATGTGTGAGGCACTAGGTTCAATTCTCAGCACCACATATAAATAAATAAAATAAAGATCCATTGACAACTAAAAATATTTTTTAAAAAGGTGAATAACTAGTGATTGACAGGACAGCACTTCATGGTCTGTAATCTCAAATTCATATCTTAAAACAAATGTGGCTCTCATGTGTGTTTTAAATACTATAGTGGAAAACCAGGTTAATATGAGAATTGTTCTTTTCCATCATATTTTGGGGGAAAGATGTCCTATATTTTGGTTCATTGGCTAGAAACCATCAGGAATCTTTTGTTAATCTGTGTCTAAACTCTACAAGCAGTTTACCTTTTGAGTCTTTATTGTTAGGAACAGTGAGGAGTATATTGTTTAGATTAGTATTTTCTGTTCTCTGAATGGTGTACACATGTATGGCAAGGATGACGAGACTTTATCTTAATGTCTTACCTCTGTCATCTTTGTGGAACTTTTGTAACTTAAGGCTATTGCCATGTAACTAAAATCTGAATTCACATTATAATGTTTGTGTACATATGTTTTCAACTTGCAAAGAGTTTATCACTTTATTTGAGTATATTATGTCAATTGTATTTATATTTTTATGTTTTCCATTTTATTTAATATTGTACTCTGTCAATAATTTTTTTTCTGGTTATAGTTAAGTACATGTGAAATAGGAGTAGTTAATAATTGAAATATGTATTTCTTGCTTAAAATTAATGTTTGTTTCAGCACAGGATGACAGTTGTTAAAATCTGATTGTTTGGGTACATAGGTTGTGTGTTCTTATGTGTCTAATTGTTCTAGTCCCAGACAATTTACTTATTTAGTGATGTTTGGTATTCTTCTTATATTGTTAAAACTCTCAAAATTTCCTCTCATGGGCAGTGGCAGAGGAATGAATATAATGAGGCAGTGCTGTGCTGAGAAAGGAATATGATGAATAAAGCATAGTTTGAGTATTTATTTAAATACTTATTATCATTTATAAAGTGTTAATGTGAACTTAACATCGTAAGTTTTAAACTAAAAAGCTGTAGATTTGCACTAGTGAAATAAAATTTCTTTTTCTTTTTTTTCCTTTTTGCAGGATTTTGCTAATATAATGAAAATGTTAAGAAGCTTAATTCAAGATGGTTACATAGCCTTATTGGAGCAGCGTTGCCGAAGTGCTGCGCAGGCCTTTACAGAGTTGCTAAATGGTTTAGATCCTCAAAAAATAAATGTAAAATTGCCAAATCATAGCTTGTTTATCAATACCAGTGCACCTCAGATGAATTTAGAAAAAATCAAGGCTTTAACTCGAATTTATATACCTTATACCTGGGCTGGGAGCAGGTGAATCTCCTCCAGGTTGTGGGGCACAGGTGATGATCCCAATTCAGAGTTTGTGATTACATTCAATGTATGATCCATGCTTATGTTCTCTTTTTGACCATTGTTTGGGTTATCAGAACCTTCTGGCCTTTCCTTTTATGAAAAGGAGACTTTTAATAAATCAAGAATTTGGACTCACTTTTAGGTTGCATTTTTTTATCCAGCAAGAAGGAATTAACTAGATAAATGAGTAGCTTAAGCAAGATTGCGAAAGAGCAGATATCTTACTTAATCTGTTACTAACACTCACATGCAAAAGCACATGATTTTAATTAAAAATTATTCTAATTTATTATGAACTATGCCTTAAACAACTGACACATTGATTCTGTGTTATATATATATATATATTTAGTTGTAGTTAGACACAATACCTTTATTTTATTTATTTATTTTATGCTGTGCTGAGGATGGAACCCAGGGCTTCGCTCATGGTAGGCAAGCACTCTACCGCTGAGCCACAACCCCAGCACTGATTTTGTGTTTTAAATACTTGATATGAATATAACAGTTTTGTATTTGCAAAATATATTTTCTAATTCTATTTGATTTTTAATTCAATCATACTGATGAATGATGTCATTACACTTGTTTAGTGATGTTATTACACTGTTGTGGCTAGAAGGTTATTGTGATGTAAACTGACAGATTTATGTTTAGATTTTTAACTAAAGCCTTTTTATTGACAGCAATTGAACCTGGCCATGATTAACTATGTATTAGTAGTATATGGACTTGCCATTTCTCTGCTTGGAATAGGACAGCATGAGGTAAGATTGTAACACAGAGAACAAACAATTAAAATAGGATATTGGTTTTGTAAGATATATAAAAACTATTTTTTCCATTTTGGCTCATTTCCTTCTGTGTACTTTCTTGAAAGGCTGAAATAGCTAAATTTAAATAGTTTGTGCTTTTTTTAAAGAAAATTTTGTATTCCTATTAGAAAAAAAGTAATGCTTGCAGTACTGGGATTATACATCTTACTTACATAAAAAATAAAGACTCTAATATATCATGGTAGGCAAATCGCAAAAACATAAAGTTGAAGGAAAAGAGCAGGTTGGAGAACACAAACATTGTGATAACACTAGTGTATAATTTTGTATAGAACAATACTAAATATTGTTTACGGATATCTCTGTATTTTGTAAAACTGAAAAAAAAATCATGGACTACCCATTTACCATATTTAAGATAATGACAACATTTATTGATAAAAGAGGGAATGGGCCTGAGGAAGTTAGGAAGGAGATCTCAGCTTTGTGTTATGCTGTTTTATTAGAAAACTGAAGTAAACATGACCCTGCTTAATAGCTCTTAGTTCTGGGTGATGAGTAGTTTGGTGTTTGGTTAATTCTTAAGTGGAGGATTCAGGTAATGGCATATGGTCTGCATGTAGGTGTGAGCTCTAGGGGTCCCCATTACTCATGCTCTTCTCAGAAAGTACCTGTTCGTCCAGAATGTGCTTCAAGCCAATCTCCAAAAAAGCCGTTCAACAGTATTATTGAGCACCTGTCAGTGGTGTTCCCATGGTACAGCAGGTATGAATATAAAACATTTATGACTGTTAAATACTTCATTGAACTGATGTTTCTTGATCAAATAAAATCAAGGCTGGCTAGGGACTAACATGGAAAAAACTGCATGATGTTTTGCTCATTAGGTGCTACTTTTCTTTCTTTTTGTAAACATAGAGGTGAGCATTTTCTTTTCTTTTTTTGTAGTGCTGGGGACAAACACACACCTCATACATGCTAGACCCAAGCTCTACCACTGAGCTACACCCCTAGTCCTCAAATAAATTTTTAAATATGCACATCTAGATTGAAAATATTGAGCACTGGGTAATCAACACTGAACAAAATCTGTCAGTTTGCTAAGATTTTTATGAGATTCATAGCACTCTCTTAACACTAGTTGTTATGAAATTAGTAAATTAATTGTAAAATAATAGTTTTCTGTCTTTTGAGAGAAGATAAATCACATATAAAAGAAAACAGCAGCAATTTACACCTTGTAGATAGTACCTCTGATTTGTTGGAGGTGCAAGGTTGAAAAGACTAGATGAATTTGACAGTACATGAGGAATGTATAAATGTCACAGAGGATCCTTGGGAGACTGGGGAAGAACTCCTTGTATCTGGGTCAAGAAGAGCTATAAGTGGGGCTGGGGATGGTTGCTAGTACTTCAGCAGTGTTTCTGCCTCCCCATAGCTTCAGGTTGGGACAAGAAAGAGCAAGGTTAGGATTGATGAGTAGCTCAGAAGAGAGTACTCCACACAGAGAATGGCCTCTGTACCTGCCTTGTTAATTCTCATTCTCTGTCAATGTTAGTTACAGGCTTTGCAATTGAAATTTGGAAACAAAGTCATCATTAATGATTGGTCAGAATTAATATTTTACAGTCTCAGTGGAACCCTGCCACTTGAAAATAAGTATATTTTGTCTGCATTTGGGCATATTTTGCCCTAAGTTTGACAAATATTATAAGTTCTCTCAATAGCAATTCTCATGTCAGTTGTAAAAATATTCAAGTTGTAATTATCAGAAGTACCCTACAAATAAAATTTCGTACAGTCTTAATTAAATTTGGCAGAAATGTGTTCTGATTTTCTGAAAGCTAAAATATTCGGGACACTAGTGGTGCAAATATCAAGTTCCCATTGACTGATGGTGTACTCTTCCCATTTGATGGCATTTGAGAAACATTCAGACTTTGAAAGCTGGTTTGTTGGGGATGTTTTCAAAGAAGGAAATCTACAAAGCTAGTTTTTTCTTGGATAGAAAGAGATCTTATTGATTTTAAGTTATTTTTAAATAAATAAAACAAATAGTCCATTAACAACTAAAATTCTTTTTAAATAATATTGTGGAAATTTTCACAACTTCTTTGAAAGATTGATTCTGCCTTAAAATAATCATGCTTTTCATGTGTAGTTATTATTGCCCTATGCTCTACAGATTAATTTCTGTATATTTACTTTTTCAAGTTGGACTTCTGGGTTGATATTGGCACATTGACTTTCTGTTGTCATTTATTGTTTACTTTCCCTTTCAGCACCGAGCTTGCTGGTTTTATTAAAAAGGTTTGAAACAAAAACAAGAACTTACTCTCAGGATTGGGTATTGATGAAATTATCCAAAGAGTGACAGAACACATTGTAGATGAAGAGAAAAAGAAAAAAGGTATTTCATCCAGATGCAGTAAAATGTTCCCCTTAATCTTTATTTATTGATATGAGAATTCTTTTTTTAAAGCTTCAAACCAAAATATAGAGAAAATTTATAGAAAATATAGAGAAAATTTGCTGTATTTGAAGTTGTCCAATTTGAACAGCAGTGAGTAGTTCTGAGGAATGCCCAGGACCTAGAACAGGGAAAAGCCTTACACTCAAGCTCTGACTGCATCGAGAGAACTGAGTTTTCTGTCTTCTTGCTGTGTTGCTGCAGATGGGCAGATATGTTGATATATTTACTTATTTATGTATTTTAGTATTAATTGCAATATTTGGATTAGTTGAAAAAAATAATCTTTAACTAATTTTATTCTTCATAATCATGGACTATGAAATCAGACTGGGTTGCATCACTTCACATCACTGTTTACTGGGGTAATATCTGCCCTGAACAGGCTATTTCTGGATGAAATGCTGCCATGAAAGGACCAGGTCAGCCCTGTACTGAAAATCTGGTTTTTGCCCTTCACCTCTTCCCACACACACCTGGGAAGGGCACACTGGAATGGGCTAAATGTGCCTGAAATCTAACATGTCAATTTAAGTTGTTTCTTCTCCTTTTAAACAGTAAGAATCATTTACATTTACATGGAACATTTTATAAAATGCTGTTATAACTATGTCTGAGTTGATAAGGCCTTGTAATTGTTTATATTTTATAATAAGGAAATCAAGGCCCAGATGCAACTTTCTAGCATTCACTGGACTGACGGCATAGTTGTAGCTCAGACTGGGCTTTTTGACTTAAGTGAGCAGCATGTCATTCCCAGTTCTTTCCAAACTGACCAGCTGATGCCAGAGACCCTGTAGGGACTGCATGTGGTTGAAAGAGGGGCCATCAACTCATGGCTCAGGTAGGGGGCTGTAGATTGAATTCTGGTGTGAAGCACATTTCCCTGTGGCTCCAACTGTGGTAGCAGAGTGTAGAGGACAATGAAAGGTCACAGCCCTATAATGTTCTCAGCAGTGAGTTCACAATACAAAATGTAGAGTAAGGCTAGTATGTTAACTTGAGCTTGCAGTGAGTCTTTTCATGAACTTACTTTTATTCCTTTTACACATTTTGTGCTTTACACTATACCTTTGAAGACTTACCACACCACATACACTCAACTCCCAGAAGGTCTCATCCCCAACCATATCCTAGAGAGAGTGCTTATAGTCACGTGGAGTACCCACCTCAAGTCAGTCCCTGCTTCTCCCAGGGGTTTCTTATGTGTCACATGTTCTGTGACCCTTTAACCAGGCAGGATTCCTAGGGCATTCCCATTCATGTGCATGTGTGTTATGACCATCCCCACCTCAAGGTAGACTTGAAGTAATCACCTGAAAGAGATCTCCTAGTTCATAGTCAATGTTGATAATAATAAAGTTGTAAAAGCCACTTTATTTAAACTTTACCAAATTACATGAGAAATAAAAATTTATATTCAAACTGGTACTTAACTAGATAATTATTGGTAGTGTTTGAAAAATGAAAAAAAAAGTTGTTTTATATTTTTAGATTACAGAAGTATAGATAAATAGAAAATAGAAATAAAGGGGGCATATTAAAAACCCTAAAGCTGAGCATGGTGGGACACGCCTGTAATCCCAGTCACTTGGGAAGCTAAGATAGGAAAATCACATGTTCAAGTTCTCTACCACAATACTCTGTTTGAAAAAAAAAATAAGAACTCTTAAAATTTACCCTCTAGTTAGCATTATTACATTAGTATATATTTTTCTAAACACACACACACACATATATGTATGTATGTATTAATTTAATCAAAACAAATACCAGAGTCATACTTTTTATGTTCTTTGGGGGGATATTTCAATTTTTTTACTGTGGTTTGCTTTTTACTTAGAAATATACTGTGTTCATCTTCCCATACTAGAAAACAGTCAAGTTAACTATATATTTTCCCAGCTAACCTGGCTTTGAATTTTGCAAAGTGAGTTGGAGAGGTCTTCTGCCCTTCCCCAGGGCTCACACCTCCCTTTCTTCCCTGATCCTTGGGTCACAGACAGCAGTAGAGCAACAAGAACACCTTTGTTCTCTCTGGTCTGCCCCTGTCTAATTTGTTGGGTCCCTTGTGCTTGACTCGGGGCACTTGTACTGTACTCTTTCTGCTGAGTGAGGACAGATCAGGTCCCGGTTGTGCTGATTTATTCATCCTTGAGAAAGGGATGCATACAGAATACTCACTAATAGGAAATGAGAAAGCTTTCTCCTCCAGATAGGGCATCCTGGCTTGGACTTTCTAGGTTTCCATGCATACTCAGCCATGTTGCAACAGCAGGCTGGCTAAGAGCAACAGGGAACATGGCACACAGGCTGGTGGGATGTTTAAGAACCAAGCCAAGTCCATGAAGAGGAATGGGCTAACATTTGGGTGATAGGGTCCCAAGAGTCATCAAAATGCTGACCTCCTACAAAACATGGCGACTGGTGCTGAAGAATTGAGACTGGAGCCAGATGTAGTGGTGGACAAGGCCACACAGATAACGTTAAAATACATTCTACATGAAAATTCAAGGCCTCCATTCTATGCTAACATTTTAAAAGTGACTTACTTCATTTGGAAAGAACAGCCATGCTACATCTGCTAGAACCTGGTTCAAAACTCCTTTGTGCCTAAATAAAACTTGACAAACTCACGTTTACACGATTAACTATTTAAATTTGTGAATTGAATTTTTATGCAGAGATGATAAAGAGTTCACTATTTTAGGCTTAATTAACAGATTTTTCATGTGAATACAAATACACACATATAAGGACCCTGCAGACAATTACATTTCTCAGGATTTTTTTTTTTTTTGCCTCTGGAACTAATGAGGCTGCTTGATTTAATTTATTTTTGAGTATACTCACTGTAAAAGATTAAATAATGCAAATTTTAAAAATCTAGTGTTTATTCAAGCATATTCAAAGAATTATCAGTACATATTTTTAATCTGTTAACATTCAATTCAGAATAATGTATAACTTAAAGCAATGGGTATTCTTTTAAAAATAAAGTTATTTTTCTCTACTTAACTTCTTAATCTGTTAAGAATAATGAATAATAAATAAAATTGAAGTGGTACCCAGCACAATATTACTACATTTTTAAGTTAATTTTAAAGATATTATATACAGTGGAGGCAGGTGGTGAGAATGATCAATACATGACAACTTGTAGCAATAGAACTGGAATAGAATAATTTTCTATCAGACAACCCTCTGTGAAGGGAACAGGTGGAAGAGACAGTGCAGAGATGGGAATTTCTTTCATCCACATGAGGCTGTCACCCAGGAGACTGAAAGGCAAAGGTAGTCAAGTGATGAGCCGTTTGTTAGAATGAGGACCCCAAACATGTCAGGACCCAGCAGGAAAGAAGCACAAAAGATATTTAGGTCTTTTAAACACATTCAATAGGCTTGATTAAAAGGCTTATCTTTAACAGAGTTGGTCCAGTCATGTCTAGTTCCTTTTTATTTTTCTTCTTTATTCTTGACACAGTGAAGACGTCCATATTCCTATGGCCATATACACTTCAGAGCCTCCCAGGCAAGACCTGCCATGGAAACAAATACTGGAAACTATTTATTTGACAGGTAGTTTACAAGGCAACAGGCCAGATATTTTGATTACACTGGTAAACAAAAGTTAGGGGCCCCATGAATCCTGTTGTGGAGTTAAATAGATAACAAATACACAAAGTCATCTCAGGTAGTAAGAAGAGTTTTGAAGGAGAAGCAAAGAAAGCACTTAGATTAATAAAATTTTCAAGGGCTTAGCACAGTGCATAGCACAAAAACCCTTGAAAAAGGGGAACTAGTAATTGGTAAGATGAGGGTCTGGAAAGTGCAAAGGGAGAGTTTGATCCTATAAGAAAAAGTTTTGTTAGGTTAGGTCATAGCATTTTCTCAACAAAGCCCAGACTGGAATGCAATTAAGTAGTGAAAAGACCAAGAGGAAATCAGATCATCTCAAAATCATTTTGAAACATAGCCGTGTTCCTGAAATCTTGACATTAAGGGTAATGTGATTGTAGAGGAAAGGACAGTTTCACATTTGGCTTTCCCAGATTATCTGTACGAGCACTCTTGAATTGGCCTTTCCTATTCAGTTTGAGTTTACAGTCAGAGCCCACCCTCCACAACTTGGGGTATTTGAACTGACACGTTCAGACAAGGTGATCCCTAGTGAAGAAGCTGTGTACTCCAGACTCCTCAGCTTAGGGTGAGCTTGGGGTGTTCTCATTCATTCTAACATTGCCTTAGCTGTGTGTTGTCTCTTCCTAATCCCCCTTTAACTCCTCACTAAAAAGAAAATATTTAGGGCTGGGGCTGTAGCTCAGTGCACAGAGTGCTTGCATAGCATGTGCAAGGCACTGGGTTCAATCCTCAGCATCACATAAAAATAAACACATAAAATAAAAGCATTGTGTCCATCTACAATTACAAAAAATTTTTTAAAAAATATTTAGCAAAGATGCAGAAGTTGAACACCAATAGTCAACTACAAACTCCTAATGAATCAATCATCAAATCAAAGTGGTCAAACCATCAAGTCAGGAAAAAAAGTTTTTTTTAGGTACATTAAGAATGATTTTAGATATCCCTTGTGGGGGAAAAAACATACTTTGATCTCATAGTATATAGAACATCAATTCCAAATGGATCATAGTCCTAAATATGAAAAATAAAATAATGCTGCTCTATAAGAATACAGTTTTCCTTCCCTTGGAATAGACAAAGATTTCTTAGAATACAAAAAGCACTAGCTAGCTGTAAGAATAAAAAGCTGATAAGGTGAATTTTGCTGCAGTTAAGAAGTTACCAAGGGCTGGGGCTGGGGCTCAGTGGCAGAGCACTTGATTAGCATGTGTGAGGCGCTGAGATTGATCCTTAGTACCACATAGAAATAAAGATATTGTGTCTATCTACAGTTAAAAAGAAAAGAACTTACCAAGTTGCCACTGATTGAGAAAAAGCAAGCCATCGTGTGGAGGAAATGTCAATACATGCTTCCAAAGAAAAGAAGGCCAATGTCATGAACAGGCACAGATTTTGAACTGGTGTTTCACAGATATCCAGTTGGCTTATACGTATTTTGATAGCCAAATTTGTTCACTATCCATCATCAAGGAAATGTAAGTTAAAATCCTAAAATTTAACACCTAGAAAGATACAGTAAGTTGTCTTGAAGTTACCTGGTACTGGTAAGGTGGTTTATCTGCTTCTCATGGAGTTGTTCATCTCTAAGATGTGTGTGAAGGTCTGGGGTGCTGGAGTCAGCTAAGACCAGGCTCCAGAACAAGGGCCAGTTGTTAAATTTTTAGGAATTTTGTGAACCAGTGGTCAAACACAGCTACTATTAAACCATGAACAATACAAGCAAGCAATTACTTCGTGATTACTATAGTTTGTTATGTTTTGGTGCTATTGTTACCTCATCTGTAGAAAGCTTTTAATCAACCATAGTGAGAGTCCTTAAACCCCAGAAATTGGCATATGCTAAACATCAGAGCCTGGCCTGCCTGGGGAATCTGATGAAGCCTGGAATTTTGTCTCTTGGAGAAACAGCTCCTCTATAATGCTGTGTGTGTCCTTTGGCCTTTCCCTTCACATTTGAATTGATGATTAGGAGACGCACAGACCATTCTGAAATGATTTATGCAGGATGAGCTCCTCATGGCTCTGGCCAGGGCCTCGCCCCTGCTCTTCTGGAAGTACACTGCTAACCAGGCCTGTCTGGCTCAGGGACCAAGACCTGAAATCTGTTGTGAGACAGCCCTTCACAGTTGCCTGGGAGCCACCATTCCTGGCCCTCTGCACACCCAACCAAGGTAGATACCCTACCTGCCTCTGGCACCACTGCCTCAGGAGTGGTGCAACTCCCCTAGGCAACTCAGAGTATGTTTCAGGAGTGTGAATAAGAAGACTCCAAGCTGGAGGTGACTCATCTAACCTCCCTGGGAGAGAGGCAGGAAGGGTGGGCTTGAAATCCATCAGTCCCTGGACCTAACCAAGAGAGCCTCCAAACAGTGCAGTTGGTGTGAATGACCAGGCTTCTGTGGTAGGGCACTTCAAAGAGAAACTTGCTCCTTTCAACATGCTTTTTTGTGTCAAACAGAGGTGTCATTGTTTTCAGCAAATACCTTGCAACTCAATAAATAAATACCATTCTGTTTTCTAACATTTCCCCCTCTGTTTTTCAGAAGTTATGTATGAAGGCATTTTGCTTAATTTCTTCAGTCCTGAATTTCAGCTTCTATTTCTTTGGTGTGATAGAAAGGTCTTAATTTAGATCTCCCTGCCACCACTTCCAAGAAATCTGCCACCAGCTTCAGCTTCGTGTCCTGAAGTGCCACCCCATTCCAGGGGGGTGAGCCAACAGCTTCTGAAAAAAGAAAGCAACTGAACAGATGGACATTGTGCTCCAGACACTGGCTGCTGCCGTAGTGCCAGCAGGACTCCGGTTTTCACTGAGGTCCTGTTGGAAGCCACATTGCTTTTGCTGTCAGATTCAAAACTTCCTCAACCTCTAAACTGCCAGACCCTGGGACAACTATAGAACTCATAGCATTTGTTCCTTATGTTTCCAGAATCATTCTTTGTTGCTTGATCTTCAATGTTGCTTGATCTTCAAATTTTATATGTTTGTGGGTTTTTTCATATTTATTTTGGTTGTTTCAGTTGGGAAGGTGAAGCCAGTACCTATATAAAGCTATCATAGCAAGATGTAAAAATCATTTGCTTTTCTTTTTCTTTTTATGGTGCTGGGGATTGAACACATGGCCTCTTATAGGGTAGGCAAGTGCTCTACCACTGAGCTACATATCCCTTTTCTCATTTACTTATTTTTTTACTAGCAGAATACATAATGAAATAAATTTTTAAAGTAAACTATAAAAGAGAGTAACATCAGGATAGACAGAACTGGGACAAAAGCTAGAGTTCTTTCAAAATCAGGCAGGAGAATCACAAGTTCAAAGCTAGCCTCAACAACTTAGCAAGTCCCTATGCAACTTAGTGAGAACTATCTCTAAATAAAAAATAAAGAGGCAAGGTATGTGGCTCAGTAGATAGGAGCCCTGGGTTCAATCACCAGTACCAAAAAACAGAAACAAATTATTTTTACAAATTAACTTTGGCTCTTCTAAATATTTAAATAATTGTAAAATAAATTTAAAAATCTTCAAAATTACACCTAAATATTGAAAGCAAAAATGAAACAACCTGTGATATCAAGTTGGTGACAAACCACAGAAATGAGTTATTTCAAACACACCTTAGTGGGATATAGCTTAAAGACAAGAGAATTTCATTTCATTTCAGGAATACATTCCTGAAAGTATTTTAAATAACATAAATATAGTCGTATGTTGCTTAATGATGGGAATAAATTCTGAGAAACACATCTTAGGCAATTTCAGTGTGCAAACATCATTGAGTATACTTATACAAACCTAGAAAATATAGCCATTTCCACACATAGGTATTCATATATGGTATATCATCGCTTTGGGGATAAAAACCTATAAGATATTATTATACTGAATACTGTATACAATTGTAACATTGTAAATGTTTATATATCTAAACATATCAAAACACAGAAAAGATATTAAAAATACTAGGTGACAAAAATTTTTTAGCTCCATTTTTATGCACTAATGACCAAAATGTCATTAAGTGGCACAAGACTGTAAACAATTATATTGATGTCATTGAAAACTGGAACTCCAACATCAGAGAAAGAAAACACAAATCTAAGATAGATGAAGTGAAGTAAAATCTCTAGCATCCTGAATTTTCATGGGAATTATCTAAATGTCATGATGAAAAATCCCCACATATTTCTGAGCTTTGTTCACTAAAAAGGCCTTCAAATGACAGTCAATTTGAGCAATAAGCAATCCTAGTACTTGGAATGTAGCCTCTAAATATCATTTCCTATTGAAAGGAACCAAAGTTCTTTTAGAGAAATAGTTCCTTCAAGGTCTGGACAGGAAATGTTTAAGATGAACTTGGAACATCTCATACTTCAAAAGCAAGGGAAATAGGTAACAATGACCACTAGGTGGTGGCAAAGGGTCCCAGGAGCCAAGATAAAGAGACTTCTACAAGGCAAAAGGGGGAGAAATTGAGGATCAGGTAAGAACAATTACTATTCCTAATTGGATTAAACACACCAAATATTTTTAAATGCATGACATCATATTGACTCTTAAATAAAAGTTAAAAAGATTTCAAGCCCCTTTGTGTATTATTTGATAATGCTAGAATACCTTACTATTCTGAAAAGTGTTTAAATGAAGAAAAGGAATAAAATGTTTATCTCCTGCCTTAACTATACAAACCAAATATCTGTGTAAAGAATAATCAATCATAGCCAGGCGCCGTGGCACACACTTGTAATCCCAGTAGCTCAGGAGGCTGAGGAGGGAGGATAGCAAGTTCAAAGTCAGCCTCAGCAAAAGCGAATTGCTAAGCAACTCAGTGAGACCCTGTATATAAATAAAATACAAAATAGGGCTGGGGATATGGCTTACTAGCCAAGTGCCCCTGAGTTTAATCCCCAGTACCAAAAAAAAAAAAAAAAGAAAGAAAGACAAAGAATGAATTATCAATCATAAATTTTTATTTGTATAGGCATCTCAGCCTTTAAATGAAGAAAGAAAAATCCCAGCAACTCAGACCAATGCTATTTTGCAACCTGTAATATATTAGCAAATCTCACCAACGTCACTATTGACTAGTTGTCAACATCAAAGGAGAGGACATGCAGATGTCAATGCAACATTTCCTATTAAGTTTTCATAAGAAACAGAATTGAACCTAAACCTGACTACCAATTTCCAAGAAATATAAAGCAACAGAGAGAGGCTGAGGTTGTTAGCTCAGCACTTGCCTAGAATGCATGGAACCCGAGGTTCAATCCCCAGCACCACCAAAAAAAAAAAAAAAAAAAAAAAGGCAATAGAGAAAACAGGTTAAATTGTTGTACCAGGGGGATGTCATTTAGTCACCAAAACTACAATATATCCTAGAAGTCCCACAGACATATTTTTTTCAATTATTGCAAAAAGTTACATATATATATATATATATATATATATATATATATATATATATATATATATATATTGGTACCAGGGATTGAACTCAAGAGCACTTGATCACTGAGCCACATCCCCAGTCTCAGCCCCATTTTGTATTTTATTTAGAGACAGGGTCTCACTGAGTTACTTAGCACCTCACTTTTGGCATTGAACTCGTGATCCTCCTGTCTCAGCCTCCCGAGCTGCTAGGATTAAGGCATGTGCCACCATGCCCAGTCAAAATATATTTTTAAAGAGCTATTTTTCAGATAGAAAGCCACAAGGGACATGCAACCTTCACCCCTAAGAGCAGGAGAACAAATAGGTGAGCATTCTACCTGGAGGCACCCTCTAGACCTCAGTTTGGGAAGGGGAACCCAAATGGGGCATAACAGTCTCACTGAGGAGAGAGAGAGACCATAGTTTCAGGATATTAAGCAGCCAAAAATATGTAGAGAAAACTACCAGAAAGATGGGAACCACAAGAAAAAGAGTTCCAGAAATCTGCATGGAGGTGGTCTTCAGTTTGGGGCTACTTTCTAAGCAGTATGTGCAATGGCCAAGAACAACTAAAAGCTAACCAATCCCACAGTTGGCACTGAGCTGAGAGAAGTCTGGATTTCAGCTAGCCAGAGAGAGTTGACATACAAAAACAGTATGGTCAACAAGCTCATGAAGAAGTATTTGATCCAGGCATCATGGCACATGTATTTGGCTTAGAAATACTTTCTCATCTGTAGGCCACGTTTTCCGTTGCTGACTATCTCCTTTGCTGTGCAGAGGGTTTGGAATTTGAGGCAGTCCACTTGTTCATTTTTGTTTGCTGCCAATGTATTATATCCATGAAAGCAGTGATAAAACCAAGGTCATGAAGGTTCACCAATATCATAAAGGTTCCCCCTATGTTTCTTTCTAGGAGTTTTGTGGGAACACCCAAAGATCCACCAAAAAATGAATAGATAAGGAGAATGTGGCACAAAGTTCAGTGCAATACTAGTCAGCCTTAAAATAGCAGGAAGTGCTTCTGCATGCAGCCACACAGATGAACATTGAAGGCACTATGCCAAATGAAATAAGCCAAGCATGTAAGGTAAATGCTGCATCATTCCATTTATAAGAAGTATCTAAACAGTTAAATTCATAAAATTAAGGAATACACTGGTGGTTGCGTGGGGCAAGGGATTGAATGGGGTGATAAGAGAGATGTGGAGTTGCCAACAATGGGCATAAAGTTTCAGTCAAGCAGGATGAATAAGCTCTGGACATCTACTGTTCAACACTGAACCTGCAATCAAAAATGCACACTTTTAAAAATATTATAAGTTTGCTAAGAGGGTAGGTCTTATGTCACATGTTCTTACCATAATAAAACTTTAAAAAGTAAGCTTCTAAAACGGGGTTACTGATACAACAGTATATACACCATCACTTACCAAGTCACAGGGACCACAAGTTATGTACTTCATGACTTTACACTATTCTCATTCGCCATAGGAAGCAGGTACACCAAATTCATCTTACAGATGAGAAAAATCAAGGTTCACAGGGGTTTTATTGCTTGCTCGAGATCAGAAAATTGGGGAATATATTGTAATTCTGATGTGTGTGGCTCCAAGCTCCAAACCCTTCTCCAACACCACATTCAGATCCTTGTCCCTTTCTAAAATTCCACTCCAACAGCCCAGGGCTACTGTAGAGCAGGGCTGTTCCCTATAGATGATCCTGTATAACTTACATTAGTGCTGACAACAATAAGGAGAAAATGAGGAGGAAAAAAATCCTCCACTGCCCCTGTGCCTGATACCACTATAACAGGGACAGCTGGTCTGAAACTGCATTTTTCCTACCTTGATTCTGGACAAGACCTGACAACACTTACTAAACAAGGTTGCAGAGGCTCAGCAGTCTCCATCAAAAGCCCCCTGGTCTCATGACTGCTAAAGACTTATTTAGCAGTAGACCAGGAACAGCACCCAGAAAGTCCATATCTGTCATGCCCTACAACCCAAGCCTTTGCTGTTTGGAGGGAACATTACTGTTACCAATCCATATGTCTCTCATAACCTCCCCACACAAGTGCGCACACACACACACACACACACACACACACACACACACATAACCCAGCCCCTGCTTCACCAACTCCTGCACCTATCGCACTTTCCTTACTGTGAAATCAACATCCCTTCCTGTCCCAGTAGCTCTCCCCATTTTCCTTCCTACAATTCACCAGAGCTTGAAAATAATTTTCAGCAAGTCTTCTCACCCTCTCCTCACAAGCCCCTGGCTCATTTTTCCATTTGTAGCAGAGATGCTCCAAAAGCAATCCTCACTTCTAGCCATACCAACCAGCTCAGGTCACCATGTCCCCACCACAATTGGCTTCCCATCCCTATTGACCCTGAGATTACCTTGAAAGAGCACAAGAGAACAACACTGTAGAGTTTCCCACCCCTGCTCAATTCTACACTACAAAATGTCCCAGATCTGTAGCCAAATTCTACACAAAATCCAAGCAGTGCACTTAATCTGTTCAGCCTTGCCCCTACTGCTATACTCTCAGCTGATCAGTCCTAGACAAATCATCTTATTTACCCCCATCTATGCCCCAAACCCTCCTTTTACCTTACATGGTCAGAGCCCAATTTCCCATCCTCAGCTGTGGTTTACATCATTCTTTCTGACATTGATTAATTCATAAAGTACTATTTTATATCCATAGCTCTTAGAACTGTAATTTAATATTTTTTGTGTCATTGTGTACGATTCTTAAAATGCCATCCTCACCTGCCCTGCCACAGAACAAGGACCCTATTGGTTCTGTTAAACAGTAACAAGTAAACAGTAAACAGTGACAAGTTAACAGTAAACCCAGTGTCTAGCATATAAGAGGCACTAAATAAACATCTGTTAAGTGTAGAGGAATGGAAAGCAAACCTCTCACCTATCAGCCTTAGAAACAGCCTTGATGGGCTTATCATAGTTCAATGGTAACCTAAGCCAGGTTGCCAAATAATTTTATTTCTTTTACTGACAGAGTTCTGAAATCAATAATACTAGGTGGGTAAAAGCATGGATTCCTCTTCTGTGCATTCCTTAAGTACATAAGATAAAGTACTCATCTCAAATGGATGAGACCCAGCACTTGTTGAACTAGAAGGGCAAAGGGTGACAATGGTTTACTTTGAGAAGAAACAGCAAAATCAAGCCAAGATGAGACAAGGAACTACACAAGGAACTGCAGGGTGTTCTCACCAGTCATACCAAGACCACAAGTGGCTCTGGGGTGCACAGATTCTCATTCCACAGCAGCTCTTCTGGTACAGAGCCAGCCCCAAAATTGTTCAATCTCTACTTTTTCTAAACTAAAAGAAGGGTGATGACTCCCCAAGATAGGTGGGGACTTCTACATCACTTCAGCAAACTCCCTAACCCATTTTTTCAAAACACTTGCACAAAGGATTCTGGAAGGAAAGGGCAGATGGGACACTAACAAAAAAATACTAAGCCTTATTAACTAGTCTTCCATGTGCCATCTTTCAGTTTGGACAGAAATAATCTACTCCTCAATCATCCTGAAGAATTAGTAAAAAAAAAAAAATAATAATCTTTTCCACCTTTGTGACATTTTAAACAATTAAGCATCAAAAAGATGAATGGATGAATGACAGCATCCTAGCATCCCACAGTTCAGGAACAAGATTTCTTGGAGCACTTCTCTCAACCACAAACCAAGTCTACTTTTAACCATCCCAGGAATGGAATTTGTATCCTTGGTAGGAGGCTGGCCATCAGAAATAGCCACAGAAAGTCCCTAACACAGGGCTACTCCCATACTTTTCTCTCCTTCAAGGCAAAAGAATTGAAGAGCAAACTCTTTCTGACCTCAAGGTCAGCTTGGCTATGCTACTTTTATCACCCAAGGTACCACAGGAGGGTTGAAAAATAAGATTCTGAGCCAGGCATAGTGGTGCACACCTGTAATCCCAGTGGCTCAAGAGGCTAAGGCAGGACAATCACAGGCTTGAGGCCACCCTCAGCAACATAGGGAAGCTTTAAGCAACTGAGATCCAGTTGCAAAATTTAAAAAGGGGGAGGGCTGGGGATGTGGCTTAGTGGTTCAATCCCAGGTACCAAAAATAAATAAATTAAAAAAAATAAGATTCTGATGCTGGTGTTTCCTACTGAAATCTCTTCTGATGTTATTATTCAAACTCTTAAAGGTATTCTGTTAGACTGCATACTTCCCGCTTCCTTCACAGGACACTGCAAATACTCTAAGCATGCATACAGACTGAGAATATCCAAACTGCACATGAAGGAGCCCAAACAGTACTAACAGCAACAAAAAATGCACCTCCTAATTCAAATCCACAACTTCCATCTTGTAAATTCTTCTCACTTCAAAAAGTATTGCATCAGCTTCATTATCAACCTACATCTAAATGGTTGTCTCAAAGGCCTCTTTTCACTTTGCATATTAAATAATTCAAAGGTCCAAAAATTTTACAAGAGGAATATAAAAGTAGGTAATGATAAAAGCATTGAGCAGATAAATACATGGTTGAATTACTTTTTTGTTGTCCAGAGTACCCATACTCAAAACTACTCAATACTCAATGGGAAACCCTTATTTCACTTTTCAATGCAAAATATTTTAGAAGCAAGCATGTTTCCAGCTGTAAAATCACTGCTATTCCTGTTCTACCAAAAAAAAAAGTTCTTTTCCATCACATATTTCTCCCAAATCCCAGAACATGATTTTACTCTGTAAATACTTTTAAAGATGATTTGTATTTATTTAAAAATAGCTAATTCCAAACTATGCCTGAAGTTTAAAGAATATATAATCCATAAAACTTTCTTGTCAGCATATTCTTCCAAGTGAAGTGGAAATTACACTGTTTTTCCTTTGTTTTCCTTCTACTTTCTGCAAAGGTGGTTATTTACAAGGCTATAAAAGTATACATTCCAAAACAATTTTTTATTTAATCATGTGTGCAATATTTCAGAATTATCATTAAGTATCATATTTTAGAGTGATGTAACTGGTAAAATTTAAGAATCAGTAGCTTACTGTGTGCCTCTCTCTCTCTCTCTCTCTCTCTCTCTCTCTCTCTCTCGTACTCTCATTCACTCGCTTGCACAAACACCAGGACAACCCAACCATAAATCAAGCAAAGAGGCCTTCAGCCACAGGGTGTGTTTGGGTGGTATTCACATGAGTAATCTTTTCCCACATTTTTTCCTTTTTTTCAATAAATATACACAATTTCATAGTTTAAAGTTATAAACTTGAAACCACTAGCACTTTGAAATCACTAGACAAACACCCCAGACACTATTTCAACTTAAAGCAACTTGGACAGCTAATATGTCCAAAGTCATGGAGGGGTAGTGTGCCAAGGGGTGAAAAAACTGATGTATCTGTTAGCAGGGAATCTCAAGTTGGCCCCTTCTAATCAAGAAACTTCTCTCTGCTGTCATTGACTAAAATATTTTCGCATGAAAGGATGGACATGGCTATATCTGCACTTTAACCTCTGAAAATAATTTCTCCTCAAATTTCACAAAGGTTGATACCATCCCTTACGTATATTAAAACTTAAACATTGGCAACAGACCTTTTCCTAGTGACCTAAACATGCCTGGGGGAAAATCACAGAACTCAAAACTGGAGTACTTTTTGAATGTGCAAACATCATCGAACACACTGGTTTCACTGGAGTAGCAGAGACAGATGAGTCAAATCAGAAAAGTTACTTGCAGACTAAAAACTGTCACCGCCACCTTTCAATTGGGGACAAACCCTGGCAACTCCGCCTTTGTCTGCCGGGCTGGGACTGGCATCAGGCCACTGATCCCGATAAGGCCGCCGGGGCAGCCAGGGCAAGCAGGAGCCAAGCACCGGGCATCTGCCTGCGAGCAGCGCGCCTGGAGCATTGCAGCCCGCTTCAGACAGTCTAGTCTGAAGGGCCAAGGAGGTAACAATGAACCCAGCAGCCAACTGGGCTCCCCTTTCTTGAGTCGCCCCCGCCTCCCTAGCGCCCCTGGGCCAGGGCCGCAGCCCGCACCCACAGCGTGCCAGCCCTGACACCCTGCACCTCCCCGGGAGCGGTACTGCACCTGGTGACTCGGGCTCCCGCATGCCCACTAACCTCCTGCACACCAGAGACCCCTGCCCCATGCCGCTCACTGTTCCACCGGCCTCCTGCCAGGAGGGTCCCTCAGGCCAGGGGTCTGGGCAGGCCCGCACGCCGCGTTCCTTCGGGCAGCCAGCCTCCAGGAGACCCTCGTCTTTGTGTGAGAACTAAGTGCGGGGCCAACCTACCGCACTTAGCGGTAATGAGGTTGGGATTTCTGGAGCCAGTTTAAGCAACAAAGAGGAATGAGAAGTAGAATCCAAGGACAAGGTTATATCTGGGTCTTAGAAAGGGACCAAGGCAGTGAAATAATGTAGGACATGCATTTTAAGACAGGGTCTTGGAAATGTTTCTAACTTAGGAAATTAGAAAAAAAAATTCAAGGAGATGGAAGTGGAGTTGAGTCTTATGTAAAAGCAAGTTCAAGAGAGGACAAACCCAGGGCCAGGTGAAAGATAGGAAAGACAAGGTGACGGTGACAGTGGGAAACAGAGTGGTTAGTTCAGTACTCCAGGGCTCTGGGGTATGTGCAGCAGAGCAGGGAGGAGAAGTCTGAAATCTTAGCTGAAGCCAGATTAGAAGGAACTTTGAGTATTAACACTGAAGAGCATGCATCTCAAAGAGAAAATCCTTCAAACAGTTATTTAAAATACCAAGTGGAAAAGAACTGAAATAAAAAATAAGACCTGAGACTTTCAGACATGGTGACTAATAGGAAGAATTGGCAAATATGGCCTTATTTGTCTAGTTAGCTCTTGTCTCAAAAAAAAAAAAAAAAAAAAAAACATCAATTTACTGAAAAGGTTGTCTTTACTAAAACCACAAAAGGAAATGGATTTTGCAAACAACTGCCCGTTCATTTGGAAAATTCAAGCACACTTTCTAAAATGTGATATAATTTCCATATTTAAATTCAAAGTCACTTATAGACATTTTCTCTTAATTGGATAAAAGAGATTCAAAATTTAAACCTTATTTGTGGATTAATTTCCTCTTTTTTCTTTCTCTTCCCTTCTTCCTTGATCCTTCTTGTATTTGAGCTGGGTTCACTCCTCTGTCCTAGACAACAGATGTTTTCTTGTTCTTTAATTCTGATCTCTTCTTCCTGTTTTGAATGTTGTCATAAGTTGAGATTTCATATTCATTGTGACATGAGTCCTCAGCCACTTGGGAGTTTAATATCCCTAAGCAGAGTTGAAAGGAGCAATAGAGATGACTCCCAGCTGAGAAGACTAAGGCTTAGAGAGGGAATGTGACTTTTTTAAGAATATAGAGCCAATTCAAAGCAGGATGAAGTCTGAGCTTATTCTCTCTTACCTTGTGCTCATTTCATGCACTATCTGAGCACATGTGTATTCAGGGGCTTTGGGGAAGAATTAGCATCTTAGAAATAGTTCAGAGACTCAGAAGATTCCTCGTGTACTATTTCAAGACTTTATTGAGTATTTAGAACTGAGGGGAAGCTGAAGATCATCAAGTTTGTCAACCACTTTGCTATGGCTTCAGTGTATCCCCCAATTGATTAATTAGTTAATTTCATAATTGGTATTAGTGATTGAATCCAAGGACACTCAATCACTGAGCTACATCCCTACTCCTTTTTAAATTGTATTATAAGATAGGGTCTCACTAAGTTACTGAGGATCTTGCCAAGTTGCTGAGGCTGGCTTGGAATTTGCAATCTTCCTGCCTCAAGCTCCTAAGACATTGAGATTACAGGTATGCACCTCTGTTTTAGTCAGCTTTTATGTTATTTTTTTAGAGAGAGAGAGAGAGAGAGAGAGAGAGAGAGAGAGAGAGAGAAAGAGAAAGAGAATGTTTTTAAATATTTTATCCAGGCCGCATGCATGCCAGGAGAGTAGAGTGTGCTACCACTTGAGCCACATCCCCCGCCCATTTTTATATTATTGTGACTGAACTACTTGACATCAATGGAAAGTATCCAAACCAGGGAGAAACCATTCCCTTCATTTTCCTCTGCATGATCAGTTCAGACTGGTGTGTGGCAGGGGAGGAGGTATGGAAGGCTGGATAATTTGGTATCAACAAGTTCTTTATCTTTCTATACCAAGAAAGTACCACAGTTACTGACTTTTTTGGTGAAACCAGAATCCAAAGCCATTAAAGTGGAGCTGTGATTCTGGAGAGGAAATAACTTGATCCAGCAATTGCAAGTTTATTTGTACAGAGTTTCTGGAGGCATCTTGTTCTTCTTGGTCATAAATTGAACACATTACTGAAGCTCAATGGTCCCACTATGTAACAAGTAAGGGATGTGCACAAGTATGCACATGTGTGTAAGAGCACTGTGCAAACACTAAAACATGTACAAAAGGAAAAATAAAACAAAAATCCATGGCTCTTTCCTGTAGTATTCTGTTCTTTCTCCTCTATCATGGATTAGACCCAGAGAAAAAATATGGGTCCAAATCTCCAGATTTGAAGTTTTCAACTTTGCCTGTTTGGTAAAATCACCTGAAGTTTTGAAAATAATATTGGTACCTGAACTTTAGCTTCAGAGATTCTGTTTCACTTGATCTGAATGAGGCCTAGATATATGATTTATTAAAACTCCCCAGATAACTAACCTACATGTAGGGTAGAAAATTATATACTTTGTTATTGTTGTTGGTACCAGGGATTGAACTCAGGGGCACTCAACCACTGAATCACATTCCCAAACCTATTTTGTATTTTATTTAGAAACAGGGTTTCACTGAGTTGCTTAGCACTCCACCGTGTCCTGCCCCCAGTTCTGGCCAGAAGGGCGTAAATTTCTCAACTCCAGGAATTTGTGGCATAGAGGGCCAATAACCACTGCTCTCCCAGCGCCACGATGCTCGCACTATGTCCAGACGCAAGCAGGCAAGACCCCAGCACATCAACTCCGAGGAGGACCAGGGCAAGCAGCCACGGCAGCAGCCAACTCCAGAGTTCGCAGATGAGGCCCCAGTGGCGCCGGCGGCGGCGGCGGCGGCGGGGGAGCGGGGTGAGTGGGGCTGGAGCGCCCACCGGGGCGCTGGATGTTCCCGGACGTTCGTGGGACCCTTGAAGGCGTGGGCTGCGTGCGGGGCGCTTCGGCTTCTAGTGTGGATTCTGGAACCGGGTTCTGGGGACTCCCTCTAAGGGAAGGAAGGCAGCCACATCCCCCCCACCTCCGTCTTTGCAGATTTTACACTTTTTTTCTCTTCTTTCTTGTGTAAGTTTCACCCCCAGCTCTTTCCCCTCTTATTGTAAAGTTCACCCCTACTCTCTGCTGTCTCCCTCACTCTTAAAAGGATTTCCTCTCCTAGTCCTCAGCTTCTTTCTTAATTGGTTCCACTCCTTTAACTAGTAACACCCCCCACACACACCCCGCAGTAACTTCAGTTCCCCCTCCCTCTCTGGCGCCGGTTTTAAAAGAAAGAGACCCCAAGGCTCTCCTCCCTGTCCATCACCCCTTGGGGGCTTTTGTAGGAGGGTGGAGGAGTGGCGCACCCCTGGAAGACCCCCAGAGGAGGGCGATCTGTTGCACGCGTGCCCCTCCCAGGCCAAGTGGGGGACGGAGCGCGACCTCTGCCCACCCCCAGGGGTTCGGGTGCTGGCCAACCGCACTGTGGAGGGGGCTGGAGCGCCCTGAGTTGGTGGAGAAGAAAACTATTTCTCCTTTCACGTTTTTTTCTTCTTTTTTTTTCTGTTGGTTTTCGCCTTTTCCCTGAGGCTACACTGCCTGCCCATCTTCCCCCTAACCTTTCAGGGCCTGACCTCCAGCCATCTTTGATTTCCGACTTCCAGAGGGGTTCTGGCCCCAGGGGACCAGGGCAGCCTGTGCACAGCAACCCCGCTGGCTTTATTTTGCACACTCTTTGAGAATGCAGTTGGGGTGGGGAGGAAAATGAATTCCAGGTAATAATTAGCAGGTCAAAAAATCTGCTGGTGGTCTGAGAGGGAGCTAACACTACTTAGGGAAAATTAGCATTTTCTCAAAAGGGTTTCAAATGCCCTTCCTGCTAAACTGGATTACAACCATCAACAATTAAGATTCTCAAGTTTCAAGTAACTTCCTAAAGTGACCTACACTGGCTTTAGTGAGGTTTCAGGCCAATTCATCTGAGATCCCCCCCCCCAAAGAAGAGGGGACTGCAATTTGCCCACAACCCCTTTTTATTTATTAAAAATAAATTGCATTGTTAACTCAACTGTAAGAACCACACCCTACACTCCTGGGTTCAAGTCAGTTACACTTGTGTGGCTCCTGCAGTTAGTGAATTTCCCTGTAGGTAGGGGCTGGGAACCAGTTTGGGAGGCTGGAGATGGTTAGCTTTTCCTCTTTTGAAATGTGAAGTGTTGGTGGGTGCTAGGGAACTCGTTGATAGTGTTTTTTTAAGGCATTAGACCAGGGGATGTGTTCCTGTCTGGTTGCATGAACTTCAGCAGTGTGAACAGGAGGCTAACTTCAATTTTATTCCCCTGAGTTTTGGATTCCTTATTACAACAGTGATAAGATGATAGTTAGATTATTTGCATTGTAGAAGTGTGTTAGGAATTTGAACAATCATTTTGTTAAAAAGAAAATGTTTTTAGTTTGACTATTGTGTCACAATGGTGTTGTGTTGCTCACTGAAATAATTCTGCAGAGAAAATAGCCTGCTCTGTGGTTGACCCAGTCTGGACCTCAGGTACATGATATTTAGTTCTCACAACCAATTGTGGCTTCAGTTTGGGATGACTTTGCCCATGGTGCCTTGTCGCGACCCCTTGCCCGCAAGGAAGACGCAACTCGGGAATCTTCTCTCAGCAGTTTATTCAGGTCCTTGATACTTTTTCTTCTATCTCTTGGATGCCCCTCCCAGCCTTAATAAAGCACCTCAAGCCCCAATTCGAAGCTGCCACGTGGACTTTTCTCACAGGGTGCCAAGTCACAGCATGCCAACTCATTCTGATAAGGAGTTGTTTGTCACAGACTACAGGGGAAACCAGCGCCATCTTGTAATGGCAGCCACAGTTCACAGAAACGGATCACCACAGTGCCTGGCCTGGTTGGTTTTTTTCAGCCTTGCCCTAAAACCAAGGGATTGTGTTTGTGGTGGTCTTTGAGCAGTTGGTAGTTGGATGGGGTTATCTTCCTTGTTTCCCAGATGAAAAAGATATGTCTAGTGTTTGAAGCTGGTTGGGTTTGGTAATCACCCTTTCAATTTTTTGAATATGCCCTTCCAGGCTTTAGATGAAGAGGTTCTAGGGAAGCAATTTGGAAATGATGTTGGCACTTGGTTTCTTTGAGCCTTACTGCCCTGGAAAAAGTGATAGGGGGAAGAATTCAAGAAATTAATTCCTTTTCTTAGCTCTTTTAACCTATTGTATGTTGGATTATTTATAAATAGAAATTCTAGATATGTTTAAAGGCCTCTAAATCCAGACAAGTACTGCATCACTAATCATGCCATTAATTTTTTTTTTCACACTCTTGTCAGGTTTTGTTCAGGGAGGGATCCTCAGGAGCGAACAAAGCCCCTTGCCCTCTGGAGTTTTCAAATTTCAAAATGGGGCACATCTCTAACCCCATGGCCAGATAGATCACACATCTTAGCAGTCTTTTTTGATCTTCTTACTCTTCCTTTTTTATAGAGCCTCCCTGGACATTGATCCAAGGCTCCTTGAAACCTTTTTAAAATTTTTAATTTAGTAGAAATTTAATGTGGGGTCTAATTTGCCATCTACATGTTTTAAAATTAAACTGGTTAACAGGGCCCTTGCCATTGGCTCAACACTTGGGGATCTAATTTCCATTTTTTTTTAAATTTTTTGGTAAGGCCTTATCTGGGTGGTGGGGGTGGGTAGGAGATGTTGTGTGCCTTAGATAATCTGCACATAGTCATTCTTCTAATATAGGAATGAGAAAGCAGATAAGCCTGAATCATAATGCTTCCCACAAGATACACAGGTTTTAATTTTTAAGTGTTTTGGCATCTCCAGAATTTGATTGGCCTCTAGCAGATTAACTTTCTTCCTGCACAATACCTGGAGCATTCTCTATCCATTTGACTGTGATTGAATCTAAGACCCCTGCTGGGTTTACTGCATTCTTCCAACTTATTTGATAACTAGATGCCAAGAGATAACATTCTTACAATTTGGGGTAGGGGTGGGGCAGAGGGATGGAAGAAGGAGTTGCTGTGTAATTCCTCTGAACTTTGCTTTTTTCTTTCCAGGTTAATTTAAGCATACCCTGCCATTGTTCCTAATGGAGTCCTCTTACTCCTTGGCAAATACGCCTTCAAGATGTGCCAGTGGTGGTGGGGATGCAGGAGTACTTTTTACTGCACAGGCAAACAGAGCTGCTGCTGTTTTAAGACTCAAGTGGGATGTTGCTGGTGTGGCTTCGAGGGTTATGTATACAGTGAAGGCAGCTGATTTGGGGGCTGTAAATCACTTTGGGAAACAGTAGATCCTTCCAGTAGAGGAGCTTAACCTTTTTTATGCTTTTTTATGGTGAAGATCCACGGGATGCCAAGAGAACAGATGATAGGGAAGTGCTGTTCCCCAAAACTAGACCTTTGTGATGTATGCCTGGTCCTCCATGTCTGGGGCTCTGCATCTACAGATTCAACCAAGCACATGTCAAAAATGTTTGGGGAAGGGCTGGGACTGTGGCTCAGCAGTAGTGCACTTGCCTTGCATGTGTGAGGCACTGGGTTCGATTCTCAACACCATATATAAATAAATAAAATAAAGGTCTATCTGAAAGACCCCTGTTTCCCTGTCCAAGGAGAATCACATGAAACACTGGCTACAAAAGCAAAAGGTGGTTTATTGAGACACAGGCGCCAGAGGGTGCCCAGCAGAACCTCAGCCGGAGCTTTGGTGAACTGGCACACCAGGCTTGGGGATACAGAGATTTTTATAGGGTTTAGGACAGGTTTCGTGCACGCGCGGGAAGCAACAGGTTTCTTATTGGTTCACTTTATGTTCCCGGAAAACCCACAGGTTTACATTCCGGGGTTCTGTTCCTGCTTATCTGTTCCAGTTTGTTCATGTATGCCCCAGGATGTGGGTGCTCTGTTCTTTCTTAACCGGCTATGTGGAAAGCACGTCTGGCGCCTGAGCCTGTTTATGACATGCCCGGTATCTTGATTTCATATCTTGGCCTTAGGTAACTGGGCTAGGGTCTTTCATTCCCCCCTTTGGAAACTTGGGAACCAATCATGGTTCCCTCAGTTGTGGGCCTATTTGGGCAGGCTCTACATCTTGGTAAACAGTAGTCCTCAGGGGACAGTCTTCAACTTCCCAGACTCACTCAAAATTGGCCTCCTAGATCCAACCTAACTTGATTTACCTATCTACACTGCCTAACCATTTCTGGCTTTATTTCCCCTAATTTTAGAAACTTTATTGCTGTAAGGAGAAGGTGTGAGAAGGGGCGATGGCTCGTTCTGGCTGCTTCAGGCTGAAAAGTGGTGTCGAACATGAGGGGGCTCGATGACGGGGGACGACGACATGGGGGACGACATGGGGGACGTGAGTTCCCTTTTAGAAATCAGTTCCATTTGAGGTCTGGTTGGGGAAAAACAGGTTGTCATCTGGGGATGGGTACTTCTATGAGAGAAACAAAAACCATGAGTACTGAATAAGTGTTGCAGCAGCTGGAACATGTCACTGTACATAAGTTCCCTCACCAGGCTTTAACATCCCCAGTTACCAGGATTGTAAACATAACATTTAACTTTTAGGGTTACAGATGTCCTTCCCCTTAAGACACAGTTTAATAATTTAATATCATCTGATCTTGCAAAATCCTTTTACTAGTATGACCTGTGTCTAACAGAGAAATCTAATTCTGTTACTTAGGGCTGGATAACCATACTAGCAAACACCAAGCCTAGCAGTGTAGGTTAGGAATATCTGTGGGCCTTAAACTAAAAACTACTCTGGCAGTTCCTTTTGATAGTTATCAGGCATTCCTGCCTAAGAATCTCTTTTGTAGCCTCCAGTTTACTTATTGTTGGAGGTTACATTTAACTATTATTATCATTTAAAATGCCCAGGAACAGCTGTGTTTTGGCTTTGACTGTCTTTGCTAAGTGTTTAAGATGAAGCAAGTCAAACTGACTT
The DNA here is from genome assembly GCF_045843805.1 of Urocitellus parryii. Taxonomy (NCBI): domain Eukaryota; kingdom Metazoa; phylum Chordata; class Mammalia; order Rodentia; family Sciuridae; genus Urocitellus; species Urocitellus parryii. The sequence goes on along the minus strand of NC_135537.1, from coordinate 86,502,962 downwards.
TGTTTCCATCTATTGTTAATAGTCAACTGAGTTCCTCTGGGAGTCCTCGGGAACTTCACAGCAGCTTCTCAGTTCTGCTAGTGCCATTTGCGATAGGATGGGCCCAGGCCTTGCTTGACCACTTGGCTTCCCTTGGAAGCATCAGGGATGTCTCCCTTTTCTGACGACCCTCCTCTTCACAGCAAATGCACTAATTGACTTTCTGTCCTCCACTGGTCTCATTAATCTCCCTGATCAGGAGGTTATGTGGCCTAGAGTTGCAAAGCCCTTTGTAGAAGTACCCTATTCCGTGATTCAGACTGACTCAGAGGGCAAGAGCCGAATATTGGTTTTCTTGGCCCTTTAATTTAACTTTAATTTTAGAACTTAATCTTAAACATCTAGCAAATAAATTTCAACAGCCTTATACTAAGTACTGGGCTTTAGTACCTATCTCTCTATCCTGTAGGTGATAACTCCTTATCTTAAGTTAACCCGGGTTGTGAGTTCTTAAAGCAGTACCTCTTTAAAACTTTAACAGGCAATCCTTAGAACATCTAAAAGCAAACTACAAAACAAAACTACCTAGTATAAAAACATATTTAGTTTATATAATAGCTACCTTGAATTCTGGCAGAGTTATACATTATAATCCCCTGTTTGAGGTCCTGGCAATTGTGACAAAAACCAACCTTTGGACACAACCTTAAATGCACTGAAATCTGGCCTACTTCTTTCATAGTCACTTTCACATGAGATGGGACATAGAGCCTTATCTCAAGTAAGGCAGGGCTCATCATAAGTCTTAAATACTATAGTTCTGAAGCTGATCTTTGCTTTTTAGACATCATTTTACAAAGCCGACATAAATTGTTGCTCAAATTTACATGAATATTAGCTAACACAACATAATATCACATCTAAAACATGAATTAAAGAAAGACTGAAAGCTTTTAACTTTTTGTAGAGAAGTAGCAAAGTACTTTTGTTTTGCAATAAAACCTTTACATAGATTAGGCTCTCACTAACTTAAAAATACATTTAAATTGTATCTCAGTGTAAAAATGAACATGGAACTTTACATAATTTATTGATAATAAGTACAGTTGTAGAACACAAATGATACAAATAAACTTCCAGTATGTTTTTCTTTTAAGCCTAAAATTACCATACAGTTTTAGAACACCAGGTTGATATAATGCTCTTTTTAAAGCTTCTACCTTACAGATTTGTGTACCTGGAAGATATGAACACATTAATAACACCATAATTACATTGATGATTTTATGCCAACCTAGTTTAGCTTTTAAAGAAATAACATAGCACATTTTTCTAAAACAACAGCACTTGTTAAACCAGCTGTTTGATGTTTTTTTAAGATTACTTGCTCAAAAACTTACACACATACCTAACTTACAGAAACCTTCTTTATCACTTACTTAAACCCTCTTGAGTACTTAGTCACATAGACTCTTATCCAGAAACACATTTTCCCTCTATTAAATCCATATCTAGAACCTTCTAGTTTTTCTTTTTTATCTGTTAACCTCCTTCTGTTCACATTTTGAAACAATACTTGTAAATTTTTTAATTTAAGCAGATTTAACATTTTATTAGGGCCTTTTTTGAACACCTAGAAAAACTTATAAGCTTAATTTTAAAGACATCTTTACTTTCATCTGTTTACCCAATTTAAATTGAGCCATTTGAATCACGTGAATCAAAGATATTTGGATTCATTTTTAATTTTTCATGAGCGCTCCTCATCTGGCAATAGTCATATCACTGCATGATATACAGACATACCGACATACAACACGTAACACAAGTGTAGCACATAACACAAAAGGCCTTACAGATTTCTCAGGTGAAATCTCATTGCAATGTTTAAAAAAAAACTCCAGTTGGTCAAAAATAGAACTTATCAGAAAAACATTAACTTGTCTGTAGGAACAAAATCATGAGCTCAAAAAAATATAGAATCTAAGAAAAGGCAAAAGTCCTAGAAAAAAAATTGACCGGCCAGTAATTAGTAAATGCCATACAATTTACTCTTTGGTTTAATCTAGTTTGAGTTACCATAAAAAGACACTTTTACCCTCATTTTTTTTCCTTGGGCCTGAGCTCCAAGCTGCTTCTGTTTGCATATCAGCTTAAGCCCTGGCTGAGGTCTGGAAGGAACTGGGAAAACCGGAATTCTGAGCAGAAACTTCATGCCTAAGGCATTTTATCCATAAGTCACAATTTATCTTCCTACACTAGAAAAATTTGCTCACACAAAACTGAAAATAGGATCTTTCTTGATAATATAAAAGCCACCATCAGAAGAAGTTCCTTCAGGATCATTAAGCTACTTTCTTTGTTCTGAAGTTCCTAAAGTAGTATTAAGTTACATTAAATCACCTGGAAAAAATCCACACACTACCATGCATATCTAAAAGTAAGCTTTGAAAATTCCCAAGACTGTTGCTAATTAATGTCATTTCAATAAGCCAGACCAATGTTTTAATTCAACACTTTTTTCCTAAATCTTACACACTGAGAGAAACAGATACCAAATCATAATTCACTATCCTTGCCCAAATCAATGCACTGTATACCTAGTGAAATCTCCTTAGGCTACCCAGTTTAAAAATTGATGAAAAAAATAAAACTGAATGATTGGGAGTTACTTGCCAACTTGGAATTAGAGTTCTTTTAATTTTCTATCCTAAGTATTTAAGTTCTCTGGCATGAAGTATCTGAAATCACAAACTAAACAATTACTTAACCCTAACTTTTAACTGCAAGATTATGCAATGCTTCAAACTCATTTAGATACCAGATGTTACAATGAAACATCTTTTAGACACACATTTAGCCTAGATTATCCCAATGAAACAATCTATAATAACCTTTAAAACAGACCAGATAAGAAAATATCTCTCCAGGTTTTGAACTTCCATTTAATTATGACTCTTATCAGTGGCACCTTAGATTTTCCCATGAGTGGACCAGATGTTCTCACATAGGGGCAAATATAGGTGTAAACTCAAGGGTCTCAGTGTGACTGATTTTACTGCATTCAGGTGGAGTAATCCTTACAGTGCAAGGAAAGAATGAGGAAATTTCCCCAAAGCGAAAATGGCTCTGGCAACTGCTGGGAATTCCTCAGTTTCTCTTTCACTTGCAAGATTAGCTCCTTTGGATAGATCCAATCCCAGGCAATCTGGCTTATCTCCTAAACTTCCAGTAGAGTCAGTTTTTAATCTGCCTTAGGTCTTAAAGGGGGAAGGGTTATGTACTTTGATCGGCCCAAATTTTTCTCTTGATTCTTTTTCCTCAGTGAGTCCAAGATTTTTCTCTAAAAATGCCTCTCTTGGTAGCTTAAAGAACACAGCTCATTTTAAACATTAGGCGGTAAAACAGACTATTGAAAGTTACCTATGCACCTTAGGGAACCTGGGCAGATTTTACCAATTATCTCATGCCTTTCTCAGTCCTGCAACCTGAATTGCTAACATTTCTGACCTTCGAAGGAAGAGGAGCATCCAGGAGGAATGGATGCGAGGTTGGGAGTGTTGCATGGCCCATATGGAGGCAAATGTGATTGGGGCTTTCCCTCAGTGCCATTCATCTACCGATCACCCTAGATACCCATTAGGGCTGTCGGAAGGGGACTCAAGAGAAAGGAACCTTAAGAATTCGTCTGAGAGTAGCCCAGACCGGAATTCCTCAGTTGTTCCAAACTCTTTCCTCCACCTCCACGCATCTGAGGCAGACCGGGATTCCAGACACTGTGTACTCACGCCAATTGCTCTCCAGGCCCAGACAGAAAAGTTGGAAGCGGCTTTGGCAGAACCCAACATGCCTGCTCTGTACCGAACAGGTGATTGAGAGCTGCTTAGGCCGAGAAACCTCTCACCCGAGTCTTGAAGAGTGGCGGCTGCACTAATTGCGTTTAAGTAGCCATCAGGTGCCCACCTTACCTCCAGAAAGAAAGAGAGAAAGATGCACCTCAAACAGACATGGGGTGCGTGCACTTACCTCGGTGTAGAATCTCGGTCTGGGACAGAATTTATGACTGAAAGTTCGGCTCCCATCCCCAAAGCCAATTAATGCCAATTTTTATTGGTGACTGGATCTACTTGTTCTTCCTCTTCCTCCCAGGAAACCTGGATGGAGTCAGGAGCCGGTACGGGTTGGGGCTGATAGGGTGGGCGTTCTTCTGTCATCAGATCTATGAGAGTTGAGTCTTCTGGAGGTAAAACCTTCTTGGGTTTTGTCCCTGTTGGAGTCACCTTTCTAGATTTATCTAGAATGGGGTAGAGTCTAGAGGTTTGAGGAGGGGGTGCGGGTATTGGGGTAAGTGGAGCGGAAGGTGGAGGTAGGGCTTCGGAAGGAGATCATAGAGCAGGCTTAGGCGGAGAGAAAGGGGCAACCCAAAGGGGTGGGTGAGAGGCCAAATTCTCCTAGGTAACGATGTAGGGTCAGAGTGTCCCTGAGGACATTGGATGAAAACCTGGGACTTCACCTGTAATATAAGATCAGGGTTAAATGTTCCTTCCTTAGGCCAGCCCGCATTGAGTGTTGGCCATTCCGCAGTGCAGAGTATTATCCATTTCTTCTTTTTGACCTCTACAGAGAGGTTATCTGCCTGATTTTGGACGTCTTGCCAATGGTCGAGGGTGGATCTCAAAGGGGTTGTGATTGATTGCCCCATGTTAGTTTTTTAGACGAGGAGACAAAATACAGAGACAGATACAATAACACAACAATCAGACCGAATAGAAAGAACACTGCGCAAACTGAAAGTATCAGATGGCTTAGGCGGAGCAGAAGCCCCACTGTTGCCCACAGAAACAGTGTATCCCTCAGATACACTGGGGGCCCCGTGAAAAAATGGACCCCTCTGATCCCTGGGATGTCTCCCAGGGTTGCAGGGGAGAAGTCTGAGTTTGTCAACTCCTTCTCAAGCTGCCCAGAATACAGAGCGACTACGCGTAATCGTACGGATGCAGCGCACAAACAGAACAATGGAAACAGAATATCAGTCAAGGGTTACAAACATAGGAGTGACACCAGACGACACGACAAACACGACATGAGCTGGCCAGCTTACCTCCCAGTGATGCCGAGTGTTCCTCGGGCAGGGATCCGAACGGGGGGGGGTATCTCGGTGGGACCTCCAATGAAAGACTCCCGTTTCCTTGTCCAAGGAGAATCACACAAAACACTGGCTGCAAAAGCAAGAGGTGGTTTATTGAGACACAGGCGCCAGCGGGTGCCCAGCAGAACCTCAGCCGGAGCTTTGGTGAACTGGCACACCAGGCTTGGGGATACAGAGATTTTTATAGGGTTTAGGACAGGTTTCGTGCACGCGCGGGAAGCAACAGGTTTCTTATTGGTTCACTTTATGTTCCCAGAAAACCCACAGGTTTACATTCCAGGGTTCTGTTCCTGCTTATCTGTTCTGGTTTGTTCATGTATGCCCCAGGATATGGGTGCTCTGTTCTTTCTTAACCGGCTATGTGGAAAGCACGTCTGGTGCCTGAGCCTATTTATGACATGCCCGGTATCTTGATTTCATATCTTGGCCTTAGGTAACTGGGCTAGGGTCTTTCATATCAACAACTATTGGGGGAAATGTTTGGGTTAAACCTTGCATCTATACCTGCCATGCACAGGCTTTTGTCTCTTGTCCTGGCTCCCTAAGCCACACACTTTACAATAATGATTTCCCCTACATTTACATTGTATTAGGGGTATTATGAGTCACCTGGGGAGGATTCAAAGTATACAGGGGGATGTCCATGTTATATGCAAATGCTGCACCATTTTGTATCAGGGACTTTAGCAGGCATGGATTTGGGTATCCTCCAGGTTTCTGGAATTGGGTCCTGGTCCTCCTGCTTGTACCCAGGGGCCTATATTAATTAATATAATACAATAAGTAACAAGATCAGCATCCTATCAACTAACCACCAAATTGTGAAGTCATTTGACCAACTGTACGCCATTTGAAAATGTGTGTGTTTGTTTGTGACAGTGTCACAGGCTCTGCTGATACCACTGTAAATTATTCCTCACATGCCAAATTAAAAGAAATGCCCATTTTCAGCTCTTACGAAAGTATTTTTTTTCCTAATTTCATGAACCCCTGTTTAAGAATGTCTGCTTTAGAAGCTAGGATTGTGGCTCAGTGGTAGAGAGCTCACCTGGCATGTATGAGGCACTGGGTTCAGTTCTCAGCAGCAAGTAAAAATTAATAAATAAAATAAAGGTATGGTGTCCATATAAAACAAAAAAAATAAAATAAAATAAAAGACTGCTTTTAGGAGCTGCGGTTTGTGTAGTTCATTGATAGATCACATCTTTAGCATATACAGGGCTCTGGGTTCAATCCCCAGCACTCTGCCCAACAACAAAAGTTCCTGCTTTAGAATGTACCTTCAGTGAGAGAATATTGCCCCTAAAATGATTAAAATCTACCGGAGAGAGGGACAGAAACATTTATTGATATGATACTGGTTTGTGATGCTCCAAAGAAACCACAGTATGATATAATTATGATAAATTATAGCAGGACATGGTGGATCATCAATTTACAGAGACCTGTCTAAAAATAAGGGGCTGGGGATGTGGCTCTGTGGTGGAGAACCCCTGGGTTCAATCCCAGTACCATGCTGGGTGGGGGGGTGGACTAGGTCCCTTGTCTTATTATCCTCCTTAACTAGTATCTAAGAACTCAGTACTTATTTATTTATTTATTTATTTATAGTTTAGCTATATGTCACCTTGAGCCACTTAATTATTTCTAAGCCTCAGTTTTCACATCTAAAAAATGGCAGAAAGATGCTTGTTTGGTTAAGTGGATTTGAAGATAAATGAGTTCAGGTGCAGGCCTTTGACGAGTATGGGTGGTGGGTAGAGGTTTGCCTGGGTCCTAAGGAGCAGCATGGAGAGCTTGACATTTTTGCGGGAACTTTGGGTCTTCAGAAGCAGGAGAGAGACACAAGGGTGACATGAGGAGTTAGCTTGACCCAGGAGTTTATTTTTTAATTTATTTTATTTTATTTTATATTTTTAAGAGAGAGAGAGAGAGAGAGAGTTTTTTTTAATATTTATTTTTATAGTTTTTGGCGGACACAAAATCTTTGTATGTGTTGCTGAGGATCGAACCCGGGCTGAACTCATGCCAGGCAAGCGCACTACCGCTTGAGCCACATCCCCAATCTGACCCAGGAGTTTTAGATGTGTTTTAAACGTTTAATGTCAATCTAAAAGAAGCTGTAGGACAAAGGTGGGTACAGTTTACAGTTTTCTCTTCCACCTGAGTTCCCAGGTGCATTCTCCAGGAGGTGGATACCAGCAACAGTTTCTGTTGTATCATTTTTCATTTCCATGTACACATTATGTCTTTATCTGTGAGCCCAAATGGGAGCACATTATATACACATACTGTTCTCTTTCCCTTTTTCCCTCTAATGAAATAACTCCTGAGCGGTTGTTCTGTGGAGGAGCACACTAACCCAGTCTACTTGTCTTGGTAGGATACAATGTTCATCTTTTGTGCACTCTAATTTATTTAACCAGAAACTTCATGACAGACAGTGTGTGTCCATTGGTGTACTTGTTTGTTAATATGAGAAATGCTGCAAGAAATACCTTGCAATACAGGAAGTAAATTACTAACAAAGGAATTGCTGAGTCGAGGAGAATTAAACTAAAATTAAGATGTTGCCAGATGACTCCCTGAAGAAGTAATATCCATTTATGTTCCCCACCTATGGGTGTATTTCCTTCAGAGAAAGTTTTTGACACATAATTACAAAATTGCTTTTCCAGAAAGATTGTGCCAGTTAACACCACCCCCATAACCTACCCATAAGCACTGCGTTTGAGCACATGAATTGCATATACAGATACCATTGATCTGGGAATTGATGAGATTTTTTTTCTTTCATCTTTGTTTTTTAACTTGACTCTTAATTTAGGACTGAGTCAGAGTGCTATGGAGGCCTTAGGTCTTTGTGCTCTGCCTCCCCTGTGCAACTGTCTCTGGAAATAGCCTTGTGGCATCATATCCCTTCTGGGGCTGAGGATATAACTTACTGGTAGGGCACTTTCCTAGCATGCATGAGGCCTGCCTTTAATACCCAGTACTGCAAAAAAAAAAGGAAATGGAGGGAGGAATAGTGGTGGCACATGTCTAATCCCAGTGACTCAGGAGGCTGAGGCTGGAGGATTGCAAATTTGAGGTAAGCCTGGGAGAACTAGCAAGGCTCTATCTTCATATAAAAAATAAACATCCCTGGTTCATTCCAGTGCCATAAAGAAGGAATATGTGTGTTTTTTCTTGTGTGTGTTTTACATGTGTTTGTGTGTTAGAAGAAGGGACACTTTGGAATCTCAAAAATATCCCTGAGAAAAAATAGCTGCAATGTAAATACATGAAAGGAAACATACAAATGGTGGGTCCATCGTTGCCCCCACAGCCCTGCTTCCTCTGCACACAGTAGGTGGTGAGTGTGGTTGGTGAGGTAGGCACTGGGTGACTTTGGAAGTCTTTTTACTCAGTCTGAAATTGGTAAAAATGAAGTCAGCTTATTAAGGTTGTTCTTCAAGATCCATCCTTCCTCCAAACTATTGGAAGCTTTTCAGTCAAAACCCATGGTTTACTAACATAAAAAGCAATCGTTTATTTATTTGAAAGTGGTGTGCATCCTTGCCTTGGCTCTGTCTACATGGAGAAGTCACACATAGGCTTCATTTTAAACAAAAGAAGTCCTGCTACTTCCTGCTTCTGGGACTTATATCACCTGACTTGTGCAGCATGCAGAACTTATACTCTCTTTGCACTGTGGGTGAACCAGGATTACCTTTGTCACCGCTGTAAACAGTTTTGCCTTTAAAAACAAACAAACAAACGTGCACACTTGATAACATATGGATCTTTGTGCTTGTGCAAATGTGTGCATGGCTCAGGTTCACAAGCCCAGAGGTGCTAGGTCTGAGACTCCAAGCTCCAGTGCCTTCTTAGGGAAGGGCCTAGCCTACCTGATAGGGTGGCAGGGGGCTGGACAGAGACTGCCCACTAGGCTTTAGATTCCTAGGACCCAAGCCTCTGGGTACATCACAGTCATCAAAAGGGAATCAGAATGTGTACGTTATCCTAACCCTAATCTGGATAGGATCCACTTGCCCCAAAAATCCATGGGTCAGTCATTTTTAAGAAGATAAGACTCAAAATAGGACTTAGCTTTTGTACACAGATATTCCTAGACTTAGAGTGGTATTACATCCCAATAAACCCAGAGTAAGTTGAAGTTATCATGAGCAGAGAATGCAGTTAATATGCCTAACTGACTGAGCACCCCTGCCTAACCACGCTGTGGTGCTGAAGATCTCACTTGCTGCTGGTGATTCTGTGGATTTCCAGCATTGCAAGAGAGGATTCCCAAGCAAAGGTCAAAATGTAGAATTCCAAGTACTAATCCTGTGTTGCTGTCACACTGTCATAAGTTGAAAAAAATACAGCTAAAGGATCCTGGATCAGGGATCGTGTATTTCATTTCAGAAAAATAGAATTATAGCAGAAGTTGTTAGTCTGTGTATGTGGTGGGGGGTGCCCCATTCCTTTCCCCTACTTTCATACTTCTCACTTTCTATAATGCCTTCGTTTTCCTTTTAAAGTCCTAAATATTAAGACACTGCAATGGGTTTGTCATAATCTGAAAAAGTCAATGAAGTCTTTCTATGTTCGTGTCTTGCTTGGCCATTGCAGTCTTTTTCCGTGTGTTTTCCACATGTGAAGCTGTTCTGGGAACATTCTCCTTGTCCTTCCTATCTCAATTCACCCAAGTTGCTGTGCTTTGTATTTCAAATGAATTTAGTGTTACCATCTGAATTGTTGGCACCTTTAAGTTTTTGTTGCCCCTGGAAAGCAGGTGCTGGGTGCATTGGTTGAATGAGTCATTGACTGCCTTTCATTACTATGAGCTGAAGAAGGAGGTCAGCAGCCATGATCTGAGCAGGTTCAATGTCCTTTTCTTAGACAGCATAACCCATCTGTTTGCCTCTGCAAGCTGACTCTTGAGAGAGGTGCAGGGATTGGGATGTGGATTGTTTGGATAAGTTATATTCGCTCTCTAGGGTTGCCATTAACCAACTGCCTTAGACTGGATTACTTAAATTAACTAAAATATATTGTCTCATAAGTATGGAGGCCAGGAGGGTGCAAATGTAGGTGACAGCAGGTTTGATTCCTTCTAGAGGATCTGAGGGAGACATATCTGGTACATCTCAAATCTCCCTTTCTTAAATAACAGTACCAGCCTTGGATAAAGCCTAGGCCCAATCTAGTTACATTTGCAAAGACCTTATCTGATCAGGTCACATGCACAGGTTCTTGGTGGGGGGTGCCACATGGGGAAGTACGACCTTTTTTTTTTTTTAATTTGCCCCCCACCCCCGTGCTGAGTTTGGAACCCAAGGCCTCACATGGATGAGGAACATGCTCTACCACTGAGCTGGCACTGGCCATGTCTTTTGGGGGAGCATAATTCAGCTCACAGCTTTGTTCATTCCCACCTTTTGGGTGCATCTGTTTCTGAGTCCAGCCTTCTCCTGTGGGAACACCTGAGGAATGCTTGTCATTGAAGTCATGGTTCTTTCCGAGGTGTCACCATGTCCTTTCCTTGGGTTGAGTTCTTAGCTTTTTCTCTCTTGTTACAGGTGCTTCAATGAACCACACAGGCACTGGCGATAAAGCAGGTGGGGACAAAGCCACTGCGAAGCAGCTCCACCAAGAGGACACTCATATCTGTGAGAAATGCTGTGCTGAGTTCTTAAGCCTCTCAGAGTTCTTGGAGCATAAGAAAGATTGCACTAAGATTTCACCTGTCCTCATCATGAACGACAGCGAGGGACCAGTGCCTTCAGAGGACTTCTCCAGAGTGGTGCTGAACCACCCACCAGTCAGCCCAAGCAGTAAGGATGGTCACCAGGGGAGCAGTGGCAGTGCCAAGGAGAAGCCGGGCACCAAGCCTGTCATGTACTTGAAGGCAGAGGCCGCCCTGCCACCCTCGCCCCAGGACAGAAGCTATTTACCCAAAGGCAAAGTGGCCAACACTAACGTGACTCTGCAGGCACTCCAGGGCACCAAGGTGGCCGTGAACCAGCGCAGCGCCGATGCCCAGCCCACCCCGTTGCCCAGCGCCCATGGCATCCCATGGGTCCTGGAGCAGATTCTGTGCCTGCAGCAGCAGCAGCTCCAGCAGCTGCAACTCACCGAGCAGATCCGCGTGCAGGTGAACATGTAGGCGTCGCACGCCCTGCACTCCAGTGGGACCAATGCCCTGAAGACCCTGGGCAGCCATGTGTCCCAGCAGGTGTCTGCCACTGTGGCTCTGCTCAGCCAGAAGGCTGGAAGCCAAGGCCTGTCTCTGGATGCCTTGAAACAAGCCAAGCTACCTCATGCCAACATCCCTTCCATGGCTGGCTCTCTGTCCCCAGGGCTGACCCCCTTTTTCCTGAAGCCAGACGGGTTGCGGGTGCTCCCGAATGTCGTGTCTCGGCTCCCAATCGCTTTGCTACCTCAGGCCCCAGTTCTGTGCTCTTCCAGAGCCCTCTCTCCGCCATGGCACTAGACCCATCCAAGAAAGGGAAAGGGAAGCCACCAAACATCTCCGCTGTGGATGTCAAACCCAAAGAGGAGGCGGCCTTCTTCAAGCACATTTGTAAGTACTGAAGCAAGGTTTTTGGGAATAATAGCTCCTTGCAGATCCACCTCCTCTCCCATACTGGAGAGAGACCCTTCATGTGCTCTGTCTGTGGTCACCGATTCACCACCAAGGGCAACCTCAAGGTACACTTTAACCGACACTCCCAGGCGAACCCCCAGCTGTTTACTGAGTTCCAGGGCAAAATGGCAGCAGGCAATGGCATCCCCTATGCACTATCTATCCCCATCCTTGTAGATGAATCGAGTCTCTCTTTAGACAGCAAACCTGTCCTTGTAACAGGGACCCCTTGTGTGGGGCTACCTCAAAATCTCTCTGGGGACTAACCCTAAGGACCTCCTGGGTGGCCCGCTGCCCAGCAACCTGCAGCCTGGGCCTTCTCCAGAAAGTGAGGGTGGACCCACACTATCTGGGGTGGGACCCAACCATAATTCCCTAAAGGTTGGTAGCTTCCAGGGGAGTGGGACCCCTGAACCAGGGTCAGAGACCCTGAAATTACAGCAGCTGGTGGAAAACATGGACAAGGCCACCACCAAACCCAACGAATGTCTCATTTGCCACCGAGTCTTAAGCTGCCAGAGCTCTCTCAGGATGCATTACCACACCCACACCTGGGAGAGGTCTTTCCAGTGCCAGGTCTGTGGCCGAGCTTTTTCTACCAAAGGCAATTTGAAGATGCATCTTGGGGTTCACCGAGCCAACACATCTGTAAAGACCCAGCTTTCATACCCCATCTGCCAGAAGAAGTTTACCAACATGGTCATGTTGCAGCAGCACATCCGGATGCACATGGGTGGCCAGATTCCCAACATGCCTCTGCCAGACAGCCCCTGTGACTTTACGAGTTCCGAGCCCATGATAGTCGGGGAAAGTGGCAGCACAGGTGCCTCCTGCCCCGAGGAGTTCAGGAGCATTGATGTAGATGAAGTAACATCCCAGGATGCCCCCGCTGGCTCCTCAAAGGTCCCTGCACCTCTTTCTAGCACCCACTTGGCATCACCCACCCTGGGGTTCCCTCTGATGGCTTCCCTAGAAGTCCCAGTGAAGGTGGGTCCTGCCTCTGGGGGCCTGCAGTGCCAGAGCAGCCAAGAAAATGGCTCAGTGGAGAGCGACGGCCTGACCAATGACTCATCCTCGCTCATGGGTTACCAGGAGTATCAGACCTGAAGCCCAGATGCCATGGAAACCATGTCCTTCCAGGCCGTGTCCCCTGCCAATAGCCAAGCAGAAAGCATCAAGTCTCCTGATGCTGGGGCCAAAGCTGAGAGCTCTGAGAACAGCCACCCTGAGATGGAAGGTGATAGAGCTTGGGATTTCACTTATGTCCCTTGTGGGCTCAAGGTCATCAAAAGGGAACCTGGGTTGAACTTTGCAAACGGAGTGTGACCTGAAGCAGCTCCTCTGTAGGGCAATTAGCTTTCCTGTACTTCTGGGTACAGGGACATAATAACCACCTCTGTCCTAGCCGTGAACAGTTTTTTTTTTTTTTTACTTATAATGCAAATTGGGTATGGACAAGCATCATTATTGTTGGTTTTTGTTTTTGTTTTTGACCACATGGGGATCTAGGGGTAATCTTAACCAAATCCCAGTAGCAGGGGGCAAAACTGCTTTTTGGCTACTGAAATTAACTATAGTTCCTTGATTCTGAGGTCTTGCTCCCTAATGGAATGTTCACAAGTCATTTATGAAGGGGGGGGTAGGTAATATCTTAAGTGTACAAATCAATTTGGGGCACATATTTTGGAACACATATTGATGTCATTAATGGTAAGATAGGGTAACAGGGACATCATAGAATCAGACAGATATGTTCTGGGCAGGTTTTAAAGGTAACTCTTGATACAGAAACTTGAACTTGAGTTACATGTATTCCCATGTTGCCCATTCTCTGATGCAAAACTGAAATGGTCCATTTTCCAGTCTCTATTCTTTGTGCAGATGAACAATCCAAAGGTCCGCTGCTGGTAAGGTGTCATTTCCTGTAAGCCATCTCCTCTGGTTTAGTGGGTAGTTGTTTTCAAAGCTGTCTTGTTTCTAAGGATGAGTGGGTGTTGAATGATAAAGGTTTGGATTTTCTTCCCCTCACATACTAGCTCGTAGCAGTCTCCCATCAACGTTTATTCAAGCACAGCCCACCTATGTCAAAGTTGAAGTTCTCAGCACATTTGTAGGACCCTCCACCATGTCCCCAGGCATGACACTTTTGTTAGTGGCCCAGCCACACCGACAGGCCAAGCAACATGGCTGCACGCGGTGTGCGAAGAACTTCTCATCCGCCAGTGCCCTTCAGATTCACGAACACACGCACACTGGCTTAGCATGTGTAAGGCCCTGGGTTCCATCTCCAGTACTGCAAAAAAAAAAAAAAAAGGCAAGGGGATATATAATCATACCTCATAAGTGATGGCTCTTGAAATATCTTTTTTTTTTTGGTACCAGGGATTGAACTCAGGAGTACTTGACCCCTGCGCCAGCGCCACATACCCATCCCTATTTTGTATTTTATTATTAGAGACAGGTCTCACTGAGTTGCTTAGCCCCTTACTTTTGCTAAGGCTGGCTTTGAACTCGTGATTCTCCTGTCTTAGTCTCCTGAGCCTCTGGGATTATAGGTATGTGCCACTACCCTGGCTCTAATTTTCTTTTAATCATTAATGGCTGGGCTGTAGCTCAATGGTACAGCACTTGATGGGGCATCGAGCATACATGAGGCTCTGGGTTTGATCCCCAGTGAAGCCAAAAAAGAAAAAGCTAAGTAGATCTATAGAATAAGTCTGGAAACAGAAAATCTTTGTTATTAGTTGTGAGCTAATATTGATCATTTATGCATTGGTATAACCTTCCAGGCTTGACAACCACTGAATTTCTGTTTTCTGGCCTGCTAAGTTGAGATAAATACCATGATTAAATATGAGTATTGTATAGATGCATGTCCGGAAGCACTGGAGTTTAAAACAAACAGTAGCCTCCAGGTTAATAGCCATGCAGCTGGATCCTTCCAGAGAGTGGTCTGTGCTATTACTGCTGTTAGGAGGAGCTGCCCCTGTGAAGGGTGAAAGTGTCCTGCAGATGGGAAGGGGGCTCTGGGGTTTTCCACCTGGCCCACCTCTGGTTTGCTATATAGCCCTGAGCAAGATCCCTCTGGATCTTTCTTTCCCACCTCACAAGTAGATGGGTTCATTTCCTTATGGTTAAAATAAAGGTCAAAACTTCATCTTAAAGTTGACCTAAATGGCATTCTCTATTTTAATTATGTAAATCCAGTTGGTAAAAGCTTTGTGGTAGGAATAAGTACTGGCAGCCTCTTGTGACACATAGAACTATAAGAATTCATCAGTGTGTAAGCCCCTGGCTTGTTTGGGAGGTGGCTTGCTGTGACTTGGTCTCCCTGGCTGCCCTGGATGGTGGTAATGATGAACTCCAGGGTTGTCCTGGAGCAAGACCAAGTGCTCTTAAGTAGAGCCTTCCCAGTCACTGCTAGCAACAGCAGCGCTAGTGATGCACAAGCAGCCTCTTCTGTTCCTGCCCATGGGGTGGCCATTGGTCTCCAGGGTGTCAGTAAAGATGCATTGAGTGCCTGAGAAACCTGATACCTCATGCAAGGGTTTTTAAACTTTTAAAGAAGCTAAAAATCATTCAAAAAATTGATGGGCAGGCAGGAGGAACAATTATGGAAAGCATCCATGTTGAAGAAAAGCCAGGGGACAGGTAGTAGGGTCTTTCCTTAGGAAGACCTTCACTGAATAGCATCTCCTTCTCACCATGGCTTTCTGTAGCTTTCTCAACCAGATTTCTGGTTTTTTTCCCAGTGCTGGGGATAGAACCCAAGGCCTTGGTTTTTGTTGTTGTTTTTTAATGGTACCAGGAATTGAATCCAGGGCAACTTAACTGATGAGCCACATCTTTAGCACTTTTTATTTATTATTTATTTTGAGACATGGTCTTGATATGTTGCTGAGGGCCTTGCTAAATTGCTGAGGCTGGCCTTGAACTTGTGATCCTTTTGCCTCGGCCTCCCAATTCCCAAGCCACTGGGATTACAAGCTGAATAGGACAAATATTGACCTTGAAATTTGGCATGGCATGTAGCAGGTGTTTGCATAAGTACACACACACAGACAAGAGTCTAGGTACTGCCTTGGTCTCTCTAGGCAAGAGTGCTGGCCAGATACTGCCAGATCTTTGCTTCCCCTTTACCCAGTATTTGAATTTTTATTTTTTTTTTACATAATTTACTTCCTAAATAAAAAAAGCATATTGAGAGACACTCTTTGGGTAGAGCCAAAGCCACACTTGCTGGGGAGAAGTACAATATTTGCTAAAAAAACTCTGTCCTGTCCACAGGTCAACTACATGACACATAGGGCAAACAATAACTCAGCTCACTGCAGGAGGAAGCTGGCCATCAAGAACACTATGGTCCTGTTGAATATGGATGGAAACCCTGTTCCTGTCTGTGGAACCAGTACACCAGTGTGCTCAATGGTGGCCTGGCCGTGAAGAACAGCAAGATCTCTATGATCCAGAGTGGTGGTATTCCCACCCTGCCCATTTCCCTGGGGGCCAGCTCTGTGGCCAGCAGCTCCATGATCTCCAAGATGGACTCCCAGTCTGGGGGCAGTGCCGAGGTGGAGAAGCCAGGTGTTGCCGACAGCGTTGCCAAACATCAGTTCCCTCACTTCCTGGAGGAAAACAAGATCGCAGTCAGCTAAGCCCAGGTGAACCTGACTGCTATGAGAAATGCAGATCCTGTGGAATGGATGGGAGCTGGACTGGTTTTTTATTTTCTTCAAGAACCCATCTCCCCTTTTCTTTATTCTTACTGATATGCAAATGATGTTTACGGTTGTGACCTCAACCTTGAGCAGTCCTACAATCATGATTGTTGCTATGCTGCTTTGCAAAAAAAGGAAAAATTGAAAAAGAAAAATAGGCATACCAAAACAGACTGAAATCTTTTTATTTGTTTATTTTTCTTTTGGAAAGAAGCGGGTCTTGCAAAGTAGCTTTGTTACTTGTGACAAACTGTATGTATACATAGAAGCTTTGTACAACTTAGAATGACTTTCCGAAGACTGTTGCCTCTTTCAGGGTGAAACAGTTGGAATTTACTGCACCCTGATGGAAAAGACAACTACTTAGCCTAATTGGGTGGGTGGGGGGTACACTCTACCTCCAGGGCAACCAAATGTGCATAAGTAAGTGGATGGACACCTTCTGCTTAGGGGCCTGTTTTACCTGACCTTCAATCCTGTGTCCATCTTTTTTATTTTTAATTTTTGAATGTACTTAAAAAACAAAAACAAAAAACAAAACAAAACAAAAAAACCCTAAGGTTGTAGAATAAACAAAATTCCTTCAACCTTAGAATCTTAAGTAGGATTCCCTTTCATGGACTTATTTTAGTCCTTAGGGAGCCAATGTGTGTGTTGCTGCTTATTTAAAGACTGTTCAAAGAAGAAGCTCATGGAAGGGCGTACTTCTATCACAGGTTCACATTTTCTTCTTCTTCTTCTTCTTTTTTTTTTTTTTCAATTTCCCCAGTGCAAATTATGTCCAGTAATAATGGAGATTTTTATTTTTCCTTGAGTTGCATGAAGGCTACGAAGTTGAAACAGGCAAGTCCTGGGTGTGAAAGCTTTAATTTATCTACCTCATTTATTTTTTTATGTTAGTAGCCATAGTCTTTATTTTCCTATTTTATAACAGCTGAAGTATTCCCAGGCCCTGTCTTAACCTAAGAGTTGACTTATTGGTGCAGACATTCTGGATGTCTTTGTGATTCCTTTTTTAAATCTCCTTTTGTGCATGTGATAAAGTAGAGCAGATGCCGATGTGATAAAGTAGAGCAGATGCCGAAACACTGCTCTAGTGGTTGAATGAGGAAGGAGAAAGAAGGACCCAACATTGGGGCCAAGAATTCTTTCCCTCTGTTCAGATGGCCCTTGTTGAGACGTGGATCAAGAATGTTACCCAAAGTTTTGTCTTAGTTATTGCACCTGGCTTTAGGATCCAAAAAAAAAAAGAAAAGAAAAGCAAAGGAAAAATAATATATGTTTTTGCCAAGTTGTGCCTTTCCTTCTGGAATTGTAAGTGAACACATTCATAGTGCTTGTTTACACTGTGACTCGGATATTGTTACGGAGACCACCCCAGTGGCTCTCACTGCTGAGCTCACAGTGCCTAGTGAATGTGTGACCAATGGGGAAACCCCTGTAGGACCTGCTGATGCTGTTTGTCTGTTGCAAAATAAACTTTGAATGTTTCATTTTCTACTTACCAGGTGTGTATGTTTTCTGATAGTTTCAGTTCCAAACCTGAGAATTTGACCATAATTTTCAGTTGTCTTGTGACCTTCTGTTTCCTAAAGATACACATCTGGTTACATCCACACTGGACCTGCTTCCAGGGCATACATGAGACCTTTCTACCTGCGGCTTTTAACCTCACCACCACTTCTTCTTCATCTTCTTCTTTTTCTTTTTTTTTGGTACTGGGGGTATACTGTGCACTTAATTTAGGTCTTCCTTTAAGTGTTCTTGCCATAGTTAAACTATATTAAAAGGGAATGGAACCGGGTGTGGTGGTGCACACCTATAATGCCAGCACTTCTGGAGGATGGCATGGGAATTCAAGGCCAGCCTCAGCAAATTATTTATTTAGTTTTTAGTTATAGTTGGACACAATACATTTATTTTATTTATTTATTTTTATGTGGTGCTGAGGATTGAACCCAGGGCTTTGCACATGCTAGGCGAGTTCTCTAACACTGATCCACAACCCCAGTTCCATCAGTTTAGCTCAGCAACTTAGTGAGACTCTTATCTCAATAAATTAAAAGGGCAGATGATGTGGCTCAGTGGTAAAGCACCCCTAGGTTCACTCCCAGTACCAAAAAAAAAAAAGATAGATTGTGCTGAGAGTCACACAGGAGGGAGTATTTAGTGCAAGGGAAGGTTCTCAGGGTGGGGGAGAACCTATTTTCCCACTAATGTTTTTAGATATCTTCCCAAAATGCGACCCATTTCTGGCTAATTCTTTTAAAATATCTGAAATCCCTATGTGACTCCGTGGCTGGATGCTCTGGGCAGAATAGCTTGCTTCGTGGGATCTCAGGTTACCTTGCATGCAAAGCACATCTAACACTGAGTGCATGGAGTTAAGAGTGAGACTGTGTAAGAACTGTTTAGAATGTGATCCAGCTCTGGATCAAATAGATATCTCTGGTACTGATGGGGGAGGTCACAGGTTAGAAGGCTGCTGGCAATGGACACCACCTTTACCTTAAATGTGGTCCAAGGTTATGAACATCCATTTCCTGGCATATCTAATTGTCTCCTGATGGTTGGCTTTAAAAATACAAAATTGAATGGCCAAGCATGGTGGCACATGCCTGTAATCCCAGTGCATGGGAGGCTGATATGGGAGGATCATGAGCCAGCTTCAGCAACAATAAGACACTAATCAACTCAGTGAGACCTTGTCTCTAAATAAAATGCAAAACGGGGGCTGGTGATGTGGCTCAGTGGTTCAGTGACCCGGAGTTCAATCCCCAGTACCTAAATAAATAAATAAATAAATAAATAAATCTAAAAAGTCTCAGGGGCCAGGCTGAGGCAAGAGAATTGCAAGTATAGGGAGGTCCTAATCCATTTAGCAAGACCTGCTAAACAACAAGGGACAGAGATGGAATGTGGTTGGGTGGTTAAACAACCCTGGGTTCAATCCCCAGTAACCACTACAGAAACAAAAGCAGCAGCATGGGGGTGTAGCTCAGTGGTAAAACATTCAGGTTCAGGCAACTAGGAATATTGATTTGAATTTAAAAACAGGCAAAATATGGACAGCAGCCACAGGGCAGATAATGAGTTATATTTGGGGGGAATTCATTTGCATTTCTGTAAACAATCATTTGCATTACTATCAATTTTCTGCAACTTACACAGTTGCAAAATAGCTCAAAGTTGGTGAAGGGCACTGCTAACCATGAGGAGTCCTTGTCATCAGGTCCTTGTCACCTTTCAAGGTCATTTACAGCTCCTCTAAGAAGCAGGGTTTGTTTCTTATTAACTGTCTCTTGCACCTGGAACATTCTAAGACCTGAGTGATAGCCTCTTCTGTTGGTTTTCTCCTGGTGCTGACTCAGCATGCAAAAGGCCCAGGGTTCCATCCCCAGCACCCCCCACCCCCAACAAACACACACACAGTTTCCTAGCTCTATATGTTGATTGTAGAAAGCTATTAACCTAAGGTGTTCTTAGTGAGGTGGTGGACAGGATTACCAAGTGTTCAGAGACAAAGGTTTAAAAATTCTTTAACATCACCTATGGCTCTGTGATTCTCAAGCCAGGGACAATTTTTCCCCTACCTGACGTTTTACAATGTTTGAACACATTTGTGGTCATCACACTGGCACAGGGCTGCCACTTTCATAGAGTAACATCTTTCCATGCAGGATGGTTCTCTAACAGAGACACTCAGCCCGATGTCAATGCTGCCAAGGCAGAGAAGCCACTCTGGGGAATACCTAGAGTGTCCATTCAGAGATAATTCATTCAGGCAGAAGATTCTAGGCTCCAAGAGAACTTCATGTCCTCTCTCCCCAGCCTTGACTCCTTGCCAGCTCACCACCAAGCACTGCCTCCTTAAGGCAGATCCAAGCAGCCACCAGCCAGCGTGGAGGTCTATGAACTGAGGCTTTATGAGGTCAGAACGGAGAGTCTCAGGGATATTCTGGCCCATACCTGACATCGTGGGGTATGCTATGTGAAGTCTATGGACCAAACAGTTTCTTTGGTTTCTGGAAAGCAAAATTCCCAGTCCTTTTCATTTTTTTTTTAATTTTGAAACAGTTCTAGCTAAATTGCCCAGTCTGGTCTCAAAGCTTGTGAATGTCCTGCTTCATTCTCCTGAGTAAACTGGGATTAGTGTGCATCACCTGCCTGGCTATACTGGCTTATCTTTCAGAGACATTTCCAGGAGTCTAGGAGTTAGACTTCTTGCACCCAGGGCCTGTTGGTAGGAGAAAGCTGTTATGCACCCCCCAAAGGGGAGCTGTTCCTAAGAAGGCTGAACTATGAGGTGGTACCATGGGGCCAGGAAGAGACACTGTGTCCCTGGAGGCACACCCCTATCTAAGCTGCCTGTTCTGTCCCTGCACAGACCCTGCCCCTCTCCTATGGTTGGAGGGATTCAGGACAAAAATGAAAACATCTAAGAAGCACTTAGTACAGGGCCTGCCACATGCTCAGTCCTTCCCCAAGGTCTGCTCTTAAGCTCTTACTGTTATTACCATGAACTATATTAAACTGTGTCATTAGAGCACATGATGTACCACATTAAATACCTCCAGGAACTGCCCTGGAGGAACTCCTGGCCTTTTTCCTGCCTCATGGAAGCATCTGGATCTTTCCTATGATGAGATAAAATGAAATAAAAGCCTATAAGAGTCTTACTTTCACAGTGACATAAGCCTATAATCCCAGCAGCTTTCGAAGCTGAGGCAGGAGGATTGTGAGTTCAAAGACAGCTTCAGCAATGTTGAGGTACTAAGAGATTCAGACCCCATCTCTAAATAAAATATAAAATAGGGCTGGGGATGTGGCTTAGTGCTTGCATGCTCGTGAATTCCATGCCCAATACCCCCCCCCACACACACACACAAAAAAAAGTCTTGCTTCCTGAGGCAGCCTTGCTGGAAAGCAGTTTTTAAAAAATGCCTCCTCTCCTATTAAAAAGAATATACGGAGAAGCAAAAGCAATAAAAACCACCCATAATTCCCCCTATTTATATATGCAGGTGTTACTACCTTTGGAGGGGCTTCATAGGGACTTTTTTGGTCTTTAAGATTTTTCTGTTTAATGAAAAAAAGTAAAGAAAGTTTCTATGTAGAAATGTTATTTCAGGCTGGGGTTGTGGCTCAGCAGCGCAGCACTTGCCTGGCACATGAGAGGCCCTGGGTTCGATCCTCAGCACCACATAAAAATAAGTAAATAAAACAAAGATTTTGTGTCCAACTACAACTAAAATATAAATACTAAAAAAAAGAAAAAAATTATTCCAAGAAAACATTATTGTGAAAGTAGTAATATATGTTGAATAGAGAAAAAGTGTATTGATAAAATGAAAAGAAAAAAGTTTCATCTGGATGTGCATACATACAAATGCAAAATGTTAATGAGAGAAGCTGTGATTCAAGCCTGTGGATGATTATGGAACATGTGGAGGTCTCTTTACTGTCTGATCTAGTTTTCTGTAAACTGAAGACTACTATGACCAAAAAACAAAACAAAACAAAAGACTGTTAATTATGTTTCAAAATCCATCTGGCTCATCCCTATAGCACATGCTGGTAATCCCAGTGACTATGAACTTTTTTTTTTTTGGGGGGGGGGTGTTGGGGAATTAATGCATGGATGCTTAACACTAAGTTACATCTTCAGCCCTTTTTTTCTTGGGGGTGTGTGTGTATGTGTGTGTGGTGCTGGGGATGAACCCAGGGCCTTGTGCATGTGAGGCAAACACTCTACTGAGATATATCTTCTTCAGGCCTTTTATTTTTATTATTATTTTTTTTTAAAGAGAGAGTGAGAGAGGAGAGAGAGAGAGAGAGAGAGAGAGAGAGAGAGAGAGAGAGAGAGAATTTTTTAATATTTATTTATTTTTTTAGTTCTCTGCGGACACAACATCTTTGTTGGTATGTGGTGCTGAGGATCGAACCCGGGCCGCACACATGCCAGGCGAGCGCGCTACCGCTTGAGCCACACCCCCAGCTCCAGGCCTTTTATTTTTTATTTTATTTTATTTATTTTTGTGGTGTTGGGATTTAAACCCAGGGCCTGTGCATGTGAGGCAAGCACTCTACTGATTGAACTATCCCCAGCCCCTTCCCCAGCCCTTTTATATATTTTGTATTTTATAGTCCCCCTAGGCAACTTAGTGAGGTTGAAACAAAGAAACAAGAAAATCCATCTGAACTATTTTATCTAGAGATAACCATTGATAATACTGGGCATTTATTCTTGGATTGGGGATAAACAATATTCATACCCGTAGTAGTAGCAATCATAACAGGTGACTTTTCCCATGCTCTCATAGCACTGAATCCTTCTGACACTCTGTCATGAGGAGCCTCACAGAGCTTCCTTTGTGCCAGGCACCCTCTTAACATGCATGATCCACTCATGCACTCCTTCTAAGGATCCTAGGAGGCTGTTACCATCACTATCCCCATTTTAAGATCAGGAAGCCTAGGTCCTGTGGATCTCCTAACTTGCCTCAAGTTCCGAAGCTAGGAGGAGGTGGAAGTGACATTAGGACCCTCGATGAGGGGGCCATGCCTGGTACCGCATATTTTAGAAATAAGGCAATTGGGAATGTAGACATAGGTTCCTCCTTAAGGACCAGAGGGAGACTGAATGAATTTGGAATCAGGATTAGTTAGTGCCAGGAAGTGTCATGAAAAGTGTGGGTCCTGCTTTCTGGAGCATAAAGACCCGGCTTTTAGCCCAGCCTAGCTGCTGGCTAACCCATGGCTTTATGCAGCCACTCTTGAGTTTCTGTTTCCTCACTTGTGAAGTAGGTTTGATCATTCACACTTGGATTACAGTTGGGGGAACATGGAATTCTGTGCAGGTTTTAGGTGCTTGATAAAAACAATAGCTCATGTTTATTGAATATATCAACTGGTTGCAGCTGATCTGAGGGTGGGGCTTGAAGGGGCTGGCCCAGGGAGATTTATTGGGTGGCTATGTGTCCTACATGTGGAGCATCCTTCTGGATGTAGGAGAGAGAGAACAGGAAGCAAAGGCCTATTAGCCAAAGAATGCTATTTCCTCCTCAAAGTTACATGCAGGAGCTTCTAAGGATGTGTCCTTCCTTTCCTTTTTTTTTTTTTTTTTTTTTTTAATGGCAGCCTTGGAGGATTGAACCCAGGACCATCCCCAGCCCTGACATGCTTCCTTTCTTAAGCAACTTCTTTAGGACATAAGTCACACATTTCAGTTGGGATCCTTATAGCTCCACATTTTTTTTTTCAACCCAGTGCCCCAGACAATGGGGTATTTGGTGGTTCCACCCTACACGGAGACAAACATACTAAAAGCTGTCCACATCCAACATGAAATATAATTACGTGTAACTATTTGCTTTAACCCAGGCTTTGTAATCCCAGTGGCTGAGGAAGCTGAAGCAGGAAGATCATAAGTTCAAAGCCAGCCTCAGCAATGGGGAGGTACTAAGCAACTGAGTGAGACCCTGTCTCTAAATAAATTACAAAATAGGGCTGGGGATGTGGCTCAGTGGTTAAATGCCAGAGTTCAATGCCTGATAGTCAAAAATAAATAAAATAAATTAAAAAACTAAGTTTGCTTTAGTTTTAGATTGATTTATTATTATTACATTTTGAGGCTTTTTACATATTGACTTTTAACCTCCTTCCTCTTTCCCAAACATTTTTTTTTCTTGTGTTCACAAAACTTTATCAGGCCTTTGGAAATTTTGTGGGTCGTAGACATTATGTGGGTGCAAATGTGGATGTGGAAGGGGTTGGGTGTGACTGTGAATCACAGGACACATGGTAGAGCCTGACTCCATGTCTGAGGACTGAGTGTGGGGCACATGTGTAAGTCCAAAGAGATGGTTGGTGGAGTGAATGTGGGAATAGAGTGTGCCAGGTAGTGTGAGGGTGCTCCGATGAATGAGGCAGTGTGTGCGGTTGTGAATTCCAGGAGTATAAGTGGAGAGTGAGGGTGTGGATCCAGACAGGGTGAATAAAGGGTGAGGGAGTCTGAAAAGCTAAGTGTGCCAAGGTGTATGTCCCCATGTGATTATGATTCTTGGGGGCACACATGTGTGAGATGTAAGGTGTACAGACTAGGGTGACCAAAAGGGGGTGATATGTGGTTGGTTGTGCCTACGTGTGCAATACGCATAATTGAGGATATGGGGTGTTGCTGGGGGTTGAGCCGTGGCAGGATGTGTGCATGTGTGAACATGACTGTGCCTGTGATGAGGTGAGTGTGGAAAGGTGCGGGTATGACTGTGATCGCTGGGTAGGCCTTGAGCAGGGCTGGATGGTGGGTAGGTGCTGGGGGTGCCACTGCAAGGCCCACGCGAGTATAGCGGGGCGTGGCCGGGGGGCGCGTGGCCGGGTGGGCGCACTACGCCGGCCGGGGGCGGGGACACTGCGGCTGCCAAGGCGGCGCGGACACACCCCGGCCGCCCCCTTGGCAGTTGCGGCGCGGAGCAGGCGGGCACAGAGCAGAGCTCGGGCTCACGATGCGCCCGTGTCCGTCGGTCAGGCCGCGCAGGCGGCTCCGCGCATGGCCGGGCTCTCGAGATCTCGCCCCTTCGCTGCGGGCCCAGCCCGCCCGCTGCTGCCGCCTCCTCCCCCGGGGCTGCGTGGCGCTGGCGGCGGCGGCCCAGCGGCGCGGGGGGACCTGGCGGCCTAGGCGGGCGGCGCCACCATCCTGACCCACACCATCCCGCTGCAGCCGGTGCGCCAGAAGAAGCGGATGGACAGCAGGCCCCGCCCCGGGTGAGTGGGCCCAGCGGGCAGCCCCTCCTTTGTTCGTGCGCGCCTGGGAGCCTGGGTGCCAGCGCTCCGGCTGGCTGGGCCTGACAGGTTGGCTGCTCGCCGCGTCGGGGGCCATGAGCTGCGGCCTGGCCGGCCCAGGCGGTGGAAAGGGACCCTCTGAAGCCACCCCAGCTTGAGTCCGTCCCTTTGGGCCAGAGAGCCTGCCTGCCTCGCTCCCTCGCCCACCTTCCTCTGGAAACCCTGGGAAACCCGCCCGCCCAAGGCTGTTTACAGGCATGCGGAATTAGAATCCTCCGTGCCTTTTCCTCATTTTATTGTTTCGAGATCACTCCTGCAGTTGTAATCTCGATTTGGTCTGGAGGAAAACTTGCTGTGCTCGCGGAACATTCCTCTCTAGCGCAGATATGCTGCCTTATGGGGGGAGGGCGCGGCCTTCTCGAGGGGTCCCCCATCAGCGCCTCCAGGTCGCAGTCAGTAGAGGTTGAGCGGAAACCACCTGCCTCCCGACCTTAGGTGGGCTGGAACTGGCAGCTGCAACACGGTGGGAGGGGCTCCTGCTGGCGGATTGAGGACACTGTCCTGCAACCCTCCCCAGTTTGGGGGAAAGAGTCCCCTGGTAGGGACAGGATTTGCCAATGCTGTACCCTTCCCGCAGCGGCGGACTGAGGGCAGTTTAGGTGTGGAAGAGGCGGGCCGAGAGGTGGAAAGGGACTCTCTGAAGCCATCCCTGAATGATGGGTTTTCCCTTCCTTAGAGCACGGGTTGCTACTTGTGTCTTGCCGCTTTCCCGTGCAGTGGATGCAGGTGACCTGTTGAGGTTTTGAGGGGCTGTGGCATCGCCTGGAGCAGACGCACCTGGGAATGAGGACTGGGGGAGCTCATGAAAATGCAGATTCCCTGGCTTCGCCCAGAAGCACCAGAGTTCCTGGGGGGTGGGACCTGGAGATGCCCACTGACGGCTGAGAACGCAGTGGGGCGGGGCCTGCGGCCTTAGGACCCGCCCTCTTTGGGACTTATCTGTGGCAGCCGCTTCTTGCAGCGTCAGTAGCTTGGAACCCAGATGCAGAAGTGCGGTGGGACGGGTGACTTCCCTCCGTGTCAGTGGAATTTTTAAAAATATAGAAATACATAATATACATATACACGAGTATGAATTACATGTATGATCATATACACGTGTGTATGTTCTGTTACCCGTGGCCGGATGGGGACCCCTCGCCCCTGGCTTTCCTAAGTCTTCCGGTGAGAACACCTGGCTGAAGTTATACTGAAAAAACAAGCTTGAGGTTAAGGGCTGCACCAGGGGTGCAGGTGCATGCCACAGAAGCGGCTGCTGTTCTGTGTTTTTTTCCCTTGGGATTTTTGTGGTGCTGGGGATCAAACCGAAGACCTCCTGCCTGCGAGGCGAACTTTCTTTTGCTGAACTCCATCCCTAGCCCCAGTTCTATATTTTAATTTTTACATTCACTTGCGCTCCAGGCCTGGAATTGCCAGTTTTGGAATTGATTTTTTTATTTTTTATTTTTGGAACTGATATATTTTTTAAACAGTGATGTGGACTCAGATTCAAATCATGTATCTGGAGTGTTATGCATTGTCCCCCCCCCCTTTTTTTTTGGTAGTGGTAGGGATTGAAGCCTGGGCCTGGAACATGCATAGCCCACCCGCAGTAAATCTTTCAATGACTTAAAATAATAAATAGACTCTAAAGCTGTGTCATGAACAATTACGAACCGCCTATCAAGTTCAGGATCTGTGCCAAGTGATTCCACCTACCCAACAGGTGTGGGTGCTGTAACTGTGCAATTTCCTGGTGAACTTAAGGCCCATCCCAGACCCCCTTCTAACAGTTGGCCCTCTGTTGCTGTGGATTCAATAAACTGGTTGAAAAGAATTGGGTGGAAAAAACTGCCTCTGTACCAAGGTGGACACAACATCTTTATTTTTATATGGTAGCTGAGGATCGAACCCAATGCCCCAAGCATATTAGGTGAGCACTGTACCTCTGAGCCACAACCTCAGCCCCACAAGGAATTATTCTTAATTGATAATAGAAATATGCACTGTTCATGTGGAGGTCTGGAGGTTGTGCTGTACATAATTTTGTATTTTAAAAAGTAAGATTTCTAGTTGGGATTGGAATGGAGGGTAATATCCATTTTAGAGTTCACCAGTTTGGGAACTGATTTTTTTTTGGGGGGGGGGGGAATTGATTTAATTTCTTTTTTCTTAAAATATTTTTATTAGTTATTGATGGACTTTATTGATTTATTTGTTTTATATGTGGTGCTGAGAATCAAACTCAGTGCTTCACACATACTAGGCAAGTGCTTTACCACTGATCTACAACCCCAGCCCAAGAACTGATTTATTTTCTAAACAGTGATCTAGATTCAGATTCCACTTATGTATCTGGAGTGCTATGCATTTGCCTTTTTTTATGTTGGGGAGGTAGAGCTAGGGGATTAAAGCCAGGGCCTGGAGCATGCTAGGCCTGCACTACACAGATATATACCCCCAATTCAGTTATAATCTGCATTTATTGGAGAGTAGCAATGTCAATGTGGGAATTCTGGTGTTTGGGATACCTTGGGAACAAAGGCTTCCTGAATGCAACTGTGGGGATGGGAGGGTGTGCTAAATGAAGTAGAGACTCCTGCCAGATAGTCAGCCTCTGCTGGGCAGTTGAGATGAACGGCCTGTGTCCATCCCCACCAAAATAACATGTTTTTGAGGTCAGTTTCTAGTTTCTTCATTTTGTAGACAAAGATGTAATGATATTAAATGTTCAAATGATCACAGAGATAATCAGTGAGGGGGGCATAAATGTGGATCCAATCTACTCATTTTGCCTGATGTCCCTCATAATAAAGCTATGGGGAGGCTGGCAGCAGTGGCCCATGCTTGGAAGGCTGAGGCAACAGCATCGCAAGTCTAAGGCTTCCCTAGCAATTAAGCAAGAGCCTGTCTCAAAAACAAAAGAAAAAAAAAAGAAAGGGCTGGGGATGTGGCTCAGTGGCAAGGTGCCCTGGGTTCAATCCCTAGTACCCAAACCAAAAGATAGAAAATGCTGTAGGTTGGGATTTAGGTGAAAAGTCAGAAAAAAGGTGCCATTATGTCCCAGGGGACAGTGTTACTAACACTTCCCAAGATTTGCCTGTTTGCTGAGGCCTCTGGCCCCAAGGTTCTTTCCTCCCATGAGAAAGGTTCTGCATCTGGGGACCGAGGACTGTCGAAATGGCTGAGTTGGGAAACTAGGCGCTTGTGCCACTCTGCTGGGAAGCATTTTATGACACTGCGACCTTTGCTTCTGATGGTGTGGAGTCCCTCTAGATGGAACACCAGGGACTGGGTGTCAGGTGCCTGGACTCGGGATTCAAGGAGCTGGGTTCCAGTCCAGGCTCTGCTCCTTACTAGCAGGGTGATCTTGGGAAGCCTGCTTCATCTCTTTGGGTCTGGGTCTTTCATCTGTTCAGTGGGAGTAAATTGTACAATGGCAGGCTCACTTTGACCCTTGGTGCATGTAGAGTTTGGAACAGTGATGTTTAATTTGCCTTAGGTATTTACTGGGGCTGGTAGTAATAATTATGTGTGTGTGTGTGTGTGTGTGTGTGTGTGTGTGTGTGTGTGGTTTGCCTTTGGGGATCTCCAGGATTCTTTGTTAAGAGGAGGGCCTGCCTTTGATGATAGAAAATTCAGAAATGTCACAACTTCATTGTTCTTTTCTTACCAAATTTAGGAAAATAAATAACTATATCAAGTATTTCCTCCAGGCATGTGGAAGCCCTGTGCTACCTGGGAGGTGCAGTGAGCTCCGGCCAACCCACCACTTCACCTGGCCATGATAATTCCAGGTTTTGTGGCCAGGTCAGGCAGGGATGCTTTGATGTTTAATGTACTTGCACTTGGGAGATGAGCAAGTCTGGCAGATGAAGTAGGAAGAGCTGCTCATCTGGATACATATTCTTTCACTAGGCTTTTTAAAAAACAGCTTTATTGAGGTGTACTTTAACATAACATAAAATATACCTGTTGTAAGGCTATGGTTCATTGATTTTCTTTTAAAAATTAATCCACAGAGTCATGCAATCCACTTTGTGAACATTTCCTTGACCCCTAAGTCCCCATTAATTCCTCTTGTAAGTTCCAGGCAACAGCTGACTGCTTTCTTTTCCACACGTTTGCCCTTTCTGGAAGTTGATATAAATGGAACCTTACTTCGTCTGGCTTCTTTCACTTAGTAGAATGTTACTGAAGTCCCTTTTTACTGCTTACTAGAGTTCCATTGTGAGGATTTGCCACTTTGGTTCATCCACTGGCCTTGATGGATGTTGAGAAGGTCTTGAGCTCCGGGCTTTGTTAATAACGCTGCAGAGAACATTCCAAGCCTTGTGGGCTGGTGGGCATGTGCTTTCATTCCCCTGGTCTGCCCTGAGTCGTTGAGATCCTGTGTCTTGTCCTCTGTGTCTTCCCCACCAGCACTGTGGGTGCTCCTGCCCCACCACCCTCGGTTGGTTCCTACACGAAGCAGTTGCCCATGATTTGGTCCTGGACCTCCTCCCCTGTTGGCGAGGGCATCTGCACCCACAGCCTGAATGACCACCTCACTCAGGAGGCCCTTCTCTCCTCCACCAACTGCTTTTTAGCAGACCAGAAATATGCTGGTTAGTGGAATCAAGTCTTCATCTTTCTCTTTTTAATTTTTTTTATACTAGGGATTGAATTTAGGGGTGCATAACTACTGAGCCACATCCCCAGCCCTTTTTATATTTTATTTAGAGACAATATCTCACTGAGTTGCTTACAGCCTGGCTAAGTTGCTGAGGCTAGCCTCAACCTTGAGATCCCCCTGCCTCAGCCTCCTGAGCTGCTGGGATTACAGATGTGCACCACCATGCCCAGCAGGCCTAAGTCTTTTAACACACGGATTTAAGAGTGTTAAGTGTTAGTGTTAACCTTGGGAGGTCACAGCTTGTGTGCAGTGGGGATTGGAGTCATTTCCTAGCTTTGGTTCACCTGATTTAGAGTAGGGGCAGAGGGACCTTTCAGATGAGAGGAAGTTCATGACCTTGAGATGGAGAACAATCCTGGATTGTCCCTGTGAGCCCATTGCAATCTCAGGATCTTGAAGAGTCAGAGACAGAACTAGGAGGGCATCAGGAAGATGAGGTGGTACTGTGCTGCTTCCTGGAAAGGAAGGAGCAGCCAGGAGGCCGGGAGGCCAGGTCTCTGGGGAGGCCATGCCTGTGGGGAGGCCATGAAGCCAGTTCTCCCTGGAAGGAGCAGAGCCTGTTGACACCTGGCGTTAGCCCAGTGAGACCCATTTTGGAGTATTACTCTCTGGAACTGTAATAGAAGCCACAATATATTTGCTTTGCTTTATTTATTTTTTTCCTTTAGTGGTGCTGAGGATGGAACCCAGGACTTCAGGCATTCTGGGCGAGCCCTCTACCACTGAGCTGTGCCCAGCCCACATATGCATTATTTTTAGCCACTAAATTTGTGGTAGTTTGTTACAGCAACCAGAGGAAGCTGGAAGGGATGGAGAGAACTTGGGCACAGGCTCTCACTCTAGGCTTCCCATCCCCTGGGGTATCTGGGTATCAGCAGGGAGCCTGCCTGTGTGGGTGCCTCCAAGGCATTTCCAGGTCATGCATACCTTGTACTTGAGAGCCCGAATTTAAATCACCATGTTTGTGTGACTCACTACCTGTCCTTGGAGGAAGAAACAAATGTGTATTTAGGACCTGCAGGTTCAGGCTCTGAGCCAACAGTTTCTCATTTATAACACAGTGGCCTTTGATATTGGCCTTTTTTTAAATACTTGTTTCACTGATGAGGAAACTGTGGTTCTGAAAGGTTAGGCAGTTATTTAAGGCAGAAACAAATTAGAACCCAGATCAGTCTTGAAAACTGCTATATAAAAAAAAAAGAAAACGAAAAAGAAAGATCAAAATGCTGTATAAAACAAAATATTTTAAAAAAGATTTAAAAATAGATTGATTTGTGTGTGTGTGCATGTGCATGTGTGTGTGCACGTGTGTTTGCAATAATAGGGATGGAACCAGAGGTGCTCTACCACTGAGCTATACCACCCTTTTTTTGGTACTGGGGATTGAACCCAGGGGTGCATTATCACTGAGCCGCATCCCCAGCCCTGTTTTGTATTTTATTTAGAGACAAGGTCTCACTGAGTTGGTTGGCACCTTTCTTGTGGTGAGGCTGGCTTTGATTCTCCTGCCTCAGTCTCCCAAGCCGCTGGGATTA
The DNA here is from genome assembly GCF_045843805.1 of Urocitellus parryii. Taxonomy (NCBI): domain Eukaryota; kingdom Metazoa; phylum Chordata; class Mammalia; order Rodentia; family Sciuridae; genus Urocitellus; species Urocitellus parryii. The sequence goes on along the minus strand of NC_135537.1, from coordinate 86,471,452 downwards.
CAGGTGTGTGCCACTGTGCCTGGCCCCAGTCTCTTTTTATTTTTTATTTTGAGACAGGATCTTTCCAAGTTGCTGAGGGTGACCTTGAACTTGTGATCCTGTTATATCAACCTCTGGAGTCCATGAGATTCAGGTGTGTAGTACTGTGCCTGACTCATTGTATTTTTAGCTAAAAGCATAAAAGTTGGGCATATTAACAAGCTGTAATTCCCAGAACAGGATATGGCTTCATTGCCTGTGGTAAAGAATTTGGCTCTAGGGTTGGAGAGACCTAGGTTAATGGGCCAGTTTTTCCCTTCTCCTGAGTGTGGAGAATCTGAAATGCTTGAAACTAGAAGTGTTTTAGACTTAGTATTTTTAAAATTTTGAATATCCTGGGGCTGAGACCCAAGGGTAAACACAAAATTCATTTGCATTTGATACATCCTTGTATGCATTACTCAAGGTTGTTTTGTACAGTAACTTATTTTGTTTTTTGTTTGTTTTTTTGTTTGTTTTTTTGAGATGAGGCCTCTGTCTTGCCCAAGCTGGTTTTGAACTTGTGGGCTCAAGCAATACTTCTGCCCCATCCTTCCACATAGTTGGAACTTCAGCTGTATGCCACCAGGCCTGGATTTTTAGAATTTTATCCTGCAACTTTATTGTTATTATTATTGTACTGGTATTGAACTCAGGGCACTTTACCACTGAGCCACACCCCAGCCTGTTTTATTTTTTTTTATTTTGAGACAGAGTCCTGCTGAATTGCTAGACCCTTGATACGTTGCTGAGGCTCCCTTGAACTTGCAATCCTCCTAACTCAGCCTCCCAAGCCTCTGGGATTACAGGTGTGCACCACCCTGCCTGGCTGGGATTTTCCATTTGTTGCTTGGAGTTAGAGACCGTCAGGGTTTGGAGTTTGGATGTTTAGAGTACAGGTGCTCAACTTGTTCTTGTCTTCCCCAGCTGCCACCACCCCCCACCCCTTCACCCTCCACCCCCCACTTGCAAATGAATTCTCTCTTTCCTGGGAATGCAATCCACTCTGTTGGCCTGTACTTTAGCAATATCCATGTGTCAAGAAATATCTGAAAGTTACAGAGGATAGAGTGTCTTAGAAATAACTTGCTCTAAAATATGTTATTTTAAAATGGAAAACAAAATTTGGTCTAAAAATGTTACTCAAGAAAACAAAAAGTTGTGAAAGAAGTAATTCAGATGAGAACAAAATAAGTCAAAGTAAAAAACAAAATAGTTTATCTCTGAGTATTTTATTTTTATTGTCTTGGAGTTGAATTTGTACTAATTACTTTTTCCTTTGGCTTTTATACAAATAATATCTAGACATTTTTACAACACATAAATATGTTTAATTATTTTATTTTAAAATTAAGAGCTTTGCAAGCTTGCCACATGTCTTCCCTGAAAATTATTATAGGTTTATAAAAATTCACCAGTTAAAGATAAAACATATAGTCTGACCACCTGAAACATCATTTTTGAAATTCTACTTTTATCATTTTAATCTACTACTTTATAATCTATCATAAAATATTCTATAAAAATTCAGATTCTCAGTGTCATCATTCTTCCAATGGAAATGGAAGACTGTGTTAAAGGGTTTACTCTAGGGCTGGGGTTGTGGTACAGTGGTAGAGTGCTTGCCTAAGATGCATGAGGCATTGGGTTCTATCCCTAGCACAACATAAAAATACTGAACAAAACAAAATGCATAGTATAACCAAACATGTAAGTTTTATTATTTCAAGTAAATTGAAAGAGGATGAAGATACATTACACAAATACACAATTAGTAAAAACAGTTCATCTTCAGCCATTGAATTAAAGTGAGTGTATGAAAATACATAACAAACAACTGAATATATAATTTTATTTTTTTCTTTTATACTAAATTTTATATAGCATTTCAAATGTCATTTATGATCTATGAATGAACTACCAAGTTTGGCTCATTGGGGAGACTACATGCTTTATTATTTCTTTCCAAAAATAAAAACATCCAGTTAACAAAATTTTAAAAAAAATCAGACAGTAAAATAATACAAAAATATAGAACTTTCCCAGCCATTAGGGGAAGCCAAGCTAAAAACAAAATAAGTTACCAACACACTCACTAGAAGTTCTAAAAAAAGTCTGATAACAGTGGATGCAAAAGAATCTTGAGCACTGTGGTGGTGGAAATGTCATATTAACATTCTGTTTCAGCAAACAAGTCAAGAAAAAGTTCACCATCCATCTACCTAAATAATAGTAATTAAAAACAACAACAACAACAACAACTTTTGATCCCACAAATGAGCTTTAGTTTCCACAGATCCAAACTGAACATAGTCCAGTCATCCTCCAAAACACATGGGGTAACACATTGTGGCATTTTAGACAATAGAAGACCTGTAGGAATTAAACGGGGTGAAGAACTGGTGAGAGCAGAGTTGCAGAGGAATCTTTGAACTGAGAGAAAAACACAGGATGTAGGACTATTCATCATGGGGTTCCAAGGACAAAAATAGAACAGGCCAAACTAAATGATGGGATAAACAGAAGATCCATGGTCGTTCTTGAGGGTGCTTCACTGGTGGTGGAGGGACTTGGGCGGCTGGTGAATGTAGCCTTTCTTTATAACAGTGTAGACTATTAGGCTTGTATTTATTGAAATTACTTGAAAGAAAAGGCTGGGTTGTGAGCACCATACTTCTTAAAAAGTATACCTCAGTTGAAACATAGATAATAATCCCAAAATTGCTGGAATAGTGAATTCACTTTTTGAGTAAAAGTTCATTAAAACATGCAGGCTTATTGATAAGTAAAATGTGGGGGGCAGATATACAGATCCAAGGGAATCCAGTAGTTCTCCCTTATTTCTGGTTTTGTGCACCAGAGACTCATTTACCTGCAATCAACTACAAACTGAAAACCTAAAATTTAAAAATCCAGAAATGAATAATGCATAAATATAGAATCTGGCACAGCAATGCTCCAGTCTGACCTGAAAAGATGAACCTCTCCACTTAATGAGAAAAGAAAAGAATTATAGGCAGAGGTTGCAGAGATCTTTGCTAAGCATAAATATAAATGTGAAACTGCAAAGAAGGAAAAAGAAAAGCGTGCTCTTTTACTCTTGAACCTCAAGTTTCAAAAGTTATGGCCACAGCACTCAGTGTTCAGCTAAGGTCAACAATGTTTTCAAAGAGAACATAAGTGGATTCCAGGTTTCTCCTGGGCAATGTGGATCCTCTCTCCCATTCATAAGTAGGGGTCCCTGTAATTACCACTCTAAAAATCCCACCAGTCACTCTGCCCAATCACAAAAAGCTGGGACAACTTAGTGTATTATTAATAAAATGTCAAGGGCACACACTGGCCACACACTTTTTCAGGGCCCCCTTGACCTCGCTGTTCCTCAGGCAGTAGATGAGGGGTTTCAGCATAGGGGTGAGGATGCTATAGAAGGCTGACACCACCTTATCATGGTGAGCTGACCTGTAGGATTTGGGTCTCATGTAGATAAAAATGGCTGCTCCATAAAAGAGCCCACACCACAGCCACGTGTGAAGAGCAGGTGGCAAAGGCCTTCTTGCGGGCTTCTGTGGAGCGCATGTGGAGGACAGCAGCCAGGATGAGACTGTAGGAGGTCAGGATGAGGCAGAAGGGCACCAGGAGCATCAACACACAGTAGAAGTACATGACATCCTCAAAGACAGATGTGTCAGCACAAGCCAAGCGCACCAGCGTAGGGGCCTCACAGAAGAAATGGTCTCTCTCGCCTGCTGCAAAACGGGAATCTCAGGGCAACAACTGCCTGCATCAGCCCCTCAGATGCTCCAAGGAACCAGGACCCCATGCTCATCCTCAGACACAGTGGCCAGCTCATGAGCATGGGATAGCACAGTGGGTGGCATATGGCCACATAGTGGTCATAGGACATGGCTGCTAAGAGGAAGCACTCCCCACCACCCAGAGTGAGAAGGAAGAAGATCAGCAAGCCACAGCCAGCAGGGAAGATGGACTTGATTCAAGTCAAGGAGTCAGCAGCCATTTTGGGCACAGTGGTGGAAACCAGCATGGCATCCATGAGGGACAGTTGGCTCAGGAGGAAGTACATGGGTGTGTGGAGTCAGAGGTCCTGTTGAATCAGGAGAATGATGAGGGCATTTCCCACTAGAGCCATGAAAGCTATTGTCAGAACCATCCCAAAGAGAAACTGTTGGGCTCTGGAGTGACCCAAGAGACCTAGGAGAATGAAGACAAAACTGGTGTTCTCATTTTCCATGATTTCAAACAACAGAAGAGACACTGTCAGTGGAAACATAGGAGAGAGATTAATTTTTTAAATGCCCCTTGTTATTTATATCCTTTTAAATAATCACATGTGTAATAATTAAACCTATTTCAAATCTTTCGCCTCTCATTTTTCTTCTTATTTTTATTTTTGGTGCTGGGGATTGAACTCAGGGGTGCTTGGCCACTGAGCCATATCCCCAGCCCTATTTTGTATTTTATTTTGAAACAGGGTCTCACTGAGTTCCTTAGTGCCTCACCATTGCTAAGGTTGGCTTATCACCTGCAATTCTCAGTCTCCTAAGCTGCTGGGTTTACCAGCATGTGCCACTGCGCCCTGCTTCATCTACTTTTTAAACATGTTTAAATCAAGATAAAATTAACTGAAAGGGTTTTCTTTTGTCATTTTGAAGTTTCACATGATAAATGCCTCATATGTTGAGTGTTAATTGGCATACCAAATCATAATTCCTGAGAAGTTGCAACTGACATGCAAGAGAGGCTTTTTAGTTACTTGGTGCCCAAATAAATAGGTGAGCAGGAAATGGTGTACATGTGTCATTCATATTGATGCTTTTAGTGGTGTCCTTCATGATCAATACTCTTAGAGATTATTTGTCAATATCTTACTTTCAAAAAATGGTGTACTTAATAATGAAGATTCCAAATCTAAAACACATGAAACTTGGTTAAACTACCCAAATCATGAGTTTTCCCTGACGCTGACTGAATCTGGAAAGCCCTTTCTAAAACTGGAGGGCTTACCTTCTCAGATCTAGAAGGTTAAGAAGACAGCATCTGCAGACAGAAGCATAACTTCATGTAAAGTTGGTAGTACCTTAGTCACTTCCACAGTTTCAAACTTAAGATAATCAGTGTTATTTGAGTTTGTTAGTTAGTGGGGAGCTCTATTGATCAATGCACTCTCTCATTCATCCTTCAACAGTGCTTTGTATTGATTTAAGGATGCACTATTTACTGGGTAAGGAAAAATCTGGTTCTTTATTGCAAAAGTGTGCAGAAACATTAATTTCTTCCTCATTCCCCATAGAATCAAAATCTTTAAGTCAATTTTTGTCTTTGATCTCCCCCTGCTAGAACTGGATGAAGAAACCCAGAACTGGACAGATATGGCTACTAGTCTGTCCTCAGGGATCTGTCTGCTTCATCATACTCACATGGCAGAAGGTGTGCAGCTCTTACGGAGTGCCAAGATCCACCCTAAGTCCAAATGCTAGTCGTGCCTGGAGAGCATCCTGCCTTGGATTGCTCCACCCTGTGGACATTCTGCTTTGTCAAATATGTTTTCACCTACCAACCTCTGTGCTCTGCACACCCCCGAATCTCTGAAGCATGATCTGTGTGCCTGGTGACCACATGAAAACCCAGGCCATGGCTCTCACTGGCTTCCCAAGCCTGGAGGAAACCCCAACCCATTCTCCCCTAGTCCAACTTCTCAGTGTTAAAGACGGGCTAAGCTTTAGACCTGTTTAGAAATCATTATGTAATTCAGTAACTCCAGGATGTTGGGCAAGTTCCTTTAATTTTTTGCACTGTATTAAACATCTTTAAGAGAACAGTGACACAGTGACATTAAGTATATTCACATATGGATACAACTCTCACCAGTGTCTACCTTGAAAACTCTTTTCATCTCCCCCAAATGAAACCCTGCACCATTAGAGAGAACTCCCTGTTCTTCTCCCAGGCCACTAGCAGCCTCCATTCTCTCTCCCTCCATAAATCGGTGACTCTAGGAAGTGCACCTGTAGGAAGTCACTCCTGTCCTTGTCTGTTTGCTCTACCTGCTGTCCATGACCTTGACTCGGGTGTATGGGTGCTGCTTGGTGTGTCAGAGTTCCCTCCTTCTCGAGGGTCACTAGTGCCCCACTGGCTGTGGGCAACACACTTTGCTTATTCCTGTACAGCTCCCCCGAGCTGATCTGTTGTCCCTCATTCCAAAAACATGTTTTGCAACCCACGGCAGGCTAAATGATGAGGTCTCTGCTCCTCCCCGACTGAACTTACAACCAGGGGAGAGTCAGCCTGTATCCCTCTAGAGCTGTGCTGCCCATAAATTTTTCTTTGATGGTGGAAATGTGTGCAGAATCCAGTACAGAACTCCCTGGGTACAGGTGGCCGCTGAGCACTTGAAGAGGACTAAGGAAAGACAGGAGGCCACGGGCCCGTGTGGTTGGAAACAGCATGCCTGGGACACGGTGTCCAGTCAGTGATGGTCACAGATTTTGGGAAACAGAGGGTGGCCCCAGAAGCTAACACTGGGAGAACATGGGGTTCTTGGAGACAAAGGCAGGAGAGCATCCAAGCAGAGGGGACAGTGAGGGAAATGCCTCCACCTCATCATGACCAGGGCTGCCATTTTCCCTGGAGGATGGAAGGCTGGGGAGGCTAGGTTTGCACCTACAGCCCCCAGTGTCTCACACTTCACCCGCAGTCCCCTCTTCCTTGCAAAACTGTCCCAATTTGGGAGATAATTTTTCTGCTCAAACTCCCTCAGGGCCAACCAGCTGCCTAATAGGAAACCAGAGAGAGAGAGAGAGAGTGAGAGAGAGAGGAAGAGGAGACCTCACAAGAGCACCTCTGACCCCCAGTGGCAAAGCCCAGCCTCGGACCCCAGCACGGGCTCCCGGCCCAGCTCACCTGCCCCTGTGACTAGAGGACCCGGTTCTGCAAGCCGACATCACATTCAGCAGGCCTGTTTCTTCTTTCTCTTCTCCAAATTCCCCATAGGATTTTGACCAGATCTACATTGATGACGTCTCATCAGATGACAATGGGCAAGATTTAAGGTGGGAATCTGGGGAGACAGAAATGTCTATCAGTTGATTCTCAGGAGGGGAGGGCTAGTCACATGGACCAGAGGCGCTTGTCACTAGCCAGATCTGGACCTTGAGCCTCTCTGAACTCAAAGCACAACCCGCTCCCATCTGCAGCCTCTTCTGTCACCTCTTCTGTCACCTCTGACCTCGGGCTCTGCTGCGTCACTCACTCTCCTTCCCAGTTTACTGGAGTTGTGGGTGCATATCGTAAAAACTCACCCCCCCAAAATCATTGCCATCAAGAGTTTGATCCACATCCCTTCGAGACTTCATGACATTCGTTAGCTGGCATGTATTTTTAATACAAAAAAAAATGATTCAGTCAATACTCAAGAAACACTTCCTGAACAAATAAGTGGTGAATCTGGTTTTCAGGGGAAAACTCTCTTAAGATGGTGTCTGGAAATCAGGTAACTGGCTGCCTGATTAAAACAAGGCAGCTTTCAGAGGAGTGAGATAGAAATGTCACAAGCCTGCCCCTGGACATTGACCAAAACATGACCAAAACAGAACCACAGCTCCTCAGTGCCTACCCCAAATCATCACAGCTCAGCACCTCCAATCCATCCTGGATACTGGTTATGGGTGTGGGTGTCTCCCCACCCACGCCTGAACCAGAATGGAGTCCCTGCCGGGTGCTCTGCCAGTCTCTCCAAAGCCCAGCACAATCAGAAGTGATCTGATCAGCTGTCCAGAACATCTTTCTGTCCCCAGGCTTGTGAGGATCAGTGCCATCCCATGGCTTGATTCCTAGTGTAAATAAGGCCAGATCAGAGTTAATGGGTCGTTTCCATGAAGTCATCTCTGGGAGCCAGGCTCCCTCTCAAGGCAGCGAGACACCAGGGTCCAGGGTTAGTGCTTCCCCTGCAGCTGCTGGGAGCCTGCCTCAGGCTGTGCTGTCTGGTATCTCCTGCCAGGAATCCACCATCCAAGGGTGTTTCCCCAAGTCAAATTCCCCATTTAGTCATTCAGGAAATATTCACTATATTGAGCCTACTATAGGCTCAGCACCAAGCATCAAGTGTCTCTTTTTTTGGTGGGTACAGGGGTTCGGTTCACAGTGAGACTCAACTTCAGGGTCCTTGTTGAGCACCTGCCCTGCTTTCAATGCTTCCTGTGGGTTAACCCCTGGCATCTTTGAGGCAGCCCTAAGAGACTCTCCTGTCACCCCGTCATAGTTGAAGAACTTGAGGCACAGAGAGATCAAGACACCTGCCCAAGCTCACATAGCTGGTGAAAGGCAGGATCCAAACCCAAGCAGCCCAGCTCCAGAGCCCCACTCTTACTGACCCCTCGGTCCCCCTAGGCATCCCACCCCACCCTCCTTAAGGGGCCTCTATCTCTGGGCATCTCCTCAGGGCATCCTCCAAATTGATAGTCAGTGTTAGTTCTTTAAGAATAAGTCCTGGCAGAATGGGAGCCTGGCTGGACAGGGAGGGTAGCAGGGTGGTCAGGAGTTGGTGTCTTGGCTCAGGGGGCTGTGATGGCTAGAAGTCCTGCCGCTTCCTCCGCGGATAGAGAATGAGGTGGAAAAGTGCCCAGCGTGGTCCCAGAGGATGGTTTCCGCCCCCTTTTTTTAGTGGGATGTGTTTCCTTGACCTTTGGAAATGCTATTTTTGTGTCACTTCTAAAGTTTCCTGGCCAGAGAATTCCTTAGACTAACATGCTTCTCTGGGGGTCGAGGTTCATATCTGCAAAGCACCAACCTGGCAGTGGAGTGCGCCTCCTTTGACAAAAGATGAGAGAATGTCTGTGGGAAGACACGGGAGGGAGGAGTGGTGGGGCCAGACCTTCTCAGGGGGACTTGGGGATCCCTGTAGTGGGGATTAACTGGACTCTTCCATCAGGATGATCCAATCCCAGCGTTTATTGTGGAATTCCCTTGGAGCTCAGAATTCCAAAGGGAGAGGACAGAGGCATTCCTGGGGTGGCCTCTGCCTGCAGGGGCAGCCATCGTGTCCTGAAGAAGCTAGAGGCTCTGATGACACAGAAGAAAGGGGTGTGAGCTGCCCAGAGAGGAGCAGGAGACACGGCCTTCTTGGGGTGCCAGTGCTGCTCCTCCCAGGTGCGCACGTGATACCCTGAGCTCATCCAGGGGTGCACAGGTACTCCAGAGCCACCCGTGGGCCCTCAGGCCCTGTGTCTCCCAGAGCAAGGACACTAATCCCACTGTGCCCTCACCTGTCTCCCCAGCACCTACAACTTCTCCACCGATGGCTTCCACAGTGCAGCCCTGGGGGCTGGCCTGTGCCTGAGCACCGGGGTGCACGGCAGCGTGGACTGGATGAGGAAGCTGGCCTTCCGCTACCGGCGGGTGAAGGAGATGTATAACACCTACCGGGACAACGTGGGCGGTGAGTGCAGGGACTTCCACAGGAGGGACTGGGCAGTGGGAGAGCAGCAACAGTCCCCAGGACCAGCCGGTAGCATTTGATTCCCTGACTTTGACGGGGAGGAAGCCTGGGAGAGAGTGCACCTCCTGTCCCTGAGCACTGGGCCCCCAGAGCATAAGCTGGGCATGGTCGAGTGCCCCTAGCTGGACCTGAGGCTCGACAAAGTGCTCCCCATGACAGCGTCACGGAGCCTGGAGTCGGTTGGGTTTTTTGTCAAAGAATGAGACTCGTGGAGCCCGAGGTGAAAGGCAGCTGTAGGAACTGGTCTGGGGGCGGGAAGGGACCCCAGAGGACTGGCCAGGCATTTTCCCTTCCTTGGAAAGGCTGTGGACTCCAGGTCACGTTTGTCCAGATTTTAAAATAAACTTACCCCAAGTTTCTCAGCAAATCCCTGCTGCTCAGGAGACCTCCAGGAGCCCACTCCCCCACACAGCTGGTCTCCTCCTGACCTCACTAGCAGCCTCCACCTGAGGACTCATGAGAAATGCAGGGTCTGTGCCCCCTCACACCTGCTGATCCAAAACTCAAGAGCTGGGCCAGGGTCTGTGCTCCAGCAGGTGTCCAGGAAATGCTGGGGCCCTGCAGCCTGAGGGCCAGGGCTAGGTTCAGAGCAGCGCAGAGCTGGACAGAGATGCACAACCCCAGGCCCTGTCCCAAGCCACTAACTCAGAATCTGTGTCTTTAATACGATTCCCTCAGTAACAATGGGGCACCAGGAGCCACTGGTTCCCAAACAAGTTTCCCCGTCTCCCCTCCCTCAAGAATGTCTGTAGCCAGTTCTCTGGGTCAGCTGATTCTCTGGGTCTGGCTGCAGCCGCTTGAGGCTCAGGGTCCCCAGGTTGTCACATGCAGCCTTTCCTTGCCACCTCAAGGAGGCGTCTGAAGGGGGCTGGAGGTGGATTGGTGGGCAATGGCCAGGTCCTGGGTCAGTAATTCCAGGATTCTCCAGGCCAGTGGTTCTCAATGGGAGAACCTCAGGAGGCCTTGGGGTCTCCAGATGCCCTGGCACCTGGAGGTGAATGAGGGTCTAAGACAGCAGGGGTGGGCCTTCCATTTCCTGGGCCCTCCATTCCCAGAACCAGGAAAGTAGGTTTTAATCCCAGACAGGACCCGTCTCTGCCCCATGCTGACACATCCTAGCTGCAGGGCCTTCGACAGGAGGGAGCCATGTGCTTGGGTAGGGAGACAGTGGAGGCCCTCTGCTCCCCTGCCACATCAAGGCCCAGGAAATGCCCTGGGCTTCGTCGGTCTGCTCTGTTCTCCCCAAGCTGGGGCAAGGTACCCTGGTGTCAATAGGGCACCACCACTGGCAGGAGCCAGCTACTTCAGCACCAGAGAAGGAGCCAGGTGCAGGACCACAGCCTCCAGCCAGAGGCCAGCACAGACCCTAGGGTGACGAGGGTGGAGGGTGCTCGAGGGGGTGACTGCAGGACACAGGCGGGACAGGAGGCACTCAGGGAGTCAGTGACATCCCAGAGGCCGAGAGCGAACTTGGAGCCTGTGCCTGACATTGTCCTCTCTTTAAGGACAATTCCAAGAAGCCACACAGCACTTCCACTACTCATGTGCCAAAACTTCTGTCACATGAGCACACCTAGCTGAGTGGAAGCTGGCATTGGAGACTTTTAGCCCAGAGAGCACCAGCCCCTTAAAAACCAGGGGTTTTTATTACAAATGAAGATTTTTAAAACTTTTAATATTTACTAAAAAGAAGGATGGATGGTGGGAGGCCAATCACTGTGTTTCCTCCACAAACAGCAAATGAAAAATCCCTGAGAACAACGATTCTTCTGCTTTTCAGGAAGATAAACAGGCAGGGGCACCTGGAGGTGCTCAAGGTGGGGGACAGGAGGAGAGTGTCTAGATCCTGAAGGGCCTTGTGGGGTGGTGGGTCACCCAGTGGAGAAAGTGATGGCAGACAGCACAGGCTCAGGGCAGGATTGTGTCACAGTGAGGTCATCGTCACTGCACACACAGCCCTGCCGAGTGGATGGATGGATGGATAAGTGGATGGATGGGTAACCAGATGGATAGATGATGGATGGATGGATGGATGGATAGATGATGGCTGGATGGATAGATGATGGATGGATGGATGAGTGGATGAGTGGATGGAATGATAGATGTATAGATGGATGGATGATGGACAGATGATGGATGGTGGATGGATGGATGAATGGATGATGGATGAATGAGTGGATGGATAAGTAGATGGATGGATGGCTGAGTGGATGGATGGATGGATGAGTGGTAGATGGATGAGTGGATATATAGATGAATGGATGTATGGTGAATGGATGGCTGAGTAGATAAACTGGTGGATGAATGGCCTGATGGAGGGTGGAAGTCTCAGTCAGTGGATGGATTTATCAACCCATCAGGTGACCCCAGGAGAGGTTAGGAGGGGCTGCAGGGTTGAAGTTGGCGCTGGGGCCATCTGATTGAGTCCCCCGGGTACAGTAGCTCACTCCCCTTCCCCAACTCCGTCCCTCTACCATTTTTAATATAACCACAGCACCTCTATTTCCTTTCGCTGCAGGATTGATAGGAGCTCCCAAAAGAGAGACCTGGCTACAGCTCCAAGCGGAGCTGGAGGTGCTGACAGACCTCTGGCTCATGCACTCCCTGAAGGCGGCTAAACCTCATCAACTCCCAGCAAGTAGGAGCCCTGTTTCACTCTGCAGCACTGAGCTTCCCAGGAGACAGTGGTGGCTCCACCTCTCACACTTAGGAGAGCTGGATGCCTCCAGCAGCCATTCCTAAGCCTCCTGTGGGAGGCACAGTGGCTGCCTTTCCCCAATAGCATAGCCCAGCAAGTAGCAGCAGAGACTTCTTGGGGTCCAGCAGGCCTCAGGTTTTTGGATTCTCTCCAAAGATCAGAAGGGGCTGGGCACAGTGGCCCACACCTGCAGTCCCAGTGACTCAGGGGGCTGAGGCAGTAATAATGCAAGTTCAAGGCCAGCCTCAGCACCTAGCAAGGCTCTGGCTCAAAATAAAATAAAAAGGGCTAGAATGGAGCTCAGAACTGGCACTTGGTCTCCAGTTTGCCCCTGCCCCCACCCTACCTATTGTCCTACATTCAGTCCCTGTGACCCAATTACATCACCTAGACACTTGCAGCTAATTAAACAAACACATGGATCTTGCAATAAACATTTGCTATTAAATAAGCAAGGTTGTGGTTCAGTGGTAGAGCGCTTGCCTAGCATGTGTGAGGCCCTGGGTTCCATCCTCAGCACCACATAAAAGTAAATACATAAAGGTATTGTGTCTATCTGCAACTAAAAATGTTTTTAAAAATAAGCAAAGTAGTACACCCATGTTGCATGTTAACATCAACAAGCTAGAGGACTGAAGACAGGAAGAGCTGGAGGATCCCCGGGCTCCACCCACACCTGACCATGGCCCCAGAGTCATCACGGACTCCAGGCTCCTGCTGCAGGGTGGGGAGGCCTGGCCTGGGTACCTTTGAGTTCTAATCCCCAGTTTCCTTCCTCAGGCCCAACTGTGTCAATGTGCTGGTCACTACCACCCAACTGATGCCTGCCCTGGCCAAAGTCCTGCTGTACAGACTGGGATCCATGTTCCCCATCGAGAACATCTACAGTGCCACCAAGACAGGTAGGGTGCAACCAGCCTTCGGGGAAGCAGGAGCAGGGGGCTGGGGGGAGGGTGCTGGCCAGGGGTGGCAGGGGCTGGCTTTCCGTCCTGGGAACAGGGCAGCCAGGGAAAGGTCACCGGGGAGGTTTACTGACCTGTCCATGAACCTCACAGCCCTTTCACCAGGGTGGACAACTAGAATTGGATAACAGGAAATTAATAGCACTGAATGGAACTGAGGGCTCTCTTCCTGCATGACTAGAATGAGCAGCTAATTTGCACCATTTATCTTCTTTTTTATAACAGGGAATGTTGATTTTCTTTTTTGTGTGTGGGGAGCTGATTTTTTTGGGGTGGGGGTAACCTGGAATTGAGCTCAGGAAACTCGACCACTGAGCCACATCCCCCAGCCCTATTTTTTATTTTATTTAGAGACAGGGTCTCACTGAGTTGCTTAGTTCATTGCTTTTTGATGAACTGGCTTGGAACTCATGATCCTCCTGCCTCAGCCTACCAAGATGCTGGGGTTACAGGTGTGCTCCTCTCTGCCTAGCATTTTTTTCAATTCTCACATCACCTGGAAATGTATATGAATACAAAATAAAGCTAGTTAGTGGACATGTTTTTGATCAGAAATTCTTACCTTTTTTTTTTTTCTGGAGAAGAAAAAAAATAGATTTGTATTTCTTCGGAAGCAAAATGTCTTAGAGCAGCTCTTTGCTTTTTGCCTGTAGTGATTTTCTAAGTCTGACCATGATTTAAAGGAGCCTTTAGAGTTTAAAATAACCGAAATTCAGGCCAAAATGGTTATTAGACTAAGATTTGCAAACAAAACCTTGGGGGCCTTCTCATTTTCTTCCCTGGCTCCTCTAGGCAGGTGTCCTTGGTACCTCTTAGTTTTATGATGTTTTTAAAAATTTAATTGTGATTATTTAACAATATAAAATGTTTGTTTATCCGTGGGTTTGGGGATTTGGTTTGGCAAGGCTGGGGTCACCCAGGGCCTCACTGGCGGGGCAGGTGCTCTGGGAAAGGGATCCAGGTGCTGCAAGGGGTGCTGCAGGGGGCACTGCAGGGGGGGGGGCGAGGTTGGAAAGTGCATGGGTCTTGCGTTGCCATCTGTTGGGTGGGAATGGTCCCAGCGCGGGTTGTCTGGGTGAAAGACAGCCTCAGGCATGGGCTGCTGGCCATGGTCACTCCCGGGTCCTCACAGAACCGCAGTCTCTCTTCCTCCCTCCCTCTGTGTGTACAGGGAAGGAGAGCTGGAGAGGATAATGTAGAGGTTCAGCAGGAAAGCCATCTACATCGTGATCATGATCTGCGACGATATGTAAGAGGAGCAAGGAACCAAAAAGGTACCTGCCACCCCGTCGCACCCTGCCCCTCTATCCTCCTCCTGCTCCAGGCGCAGGCTCCCTCCACCTCCGGAGGGCAGCCGGCTCCTCCCTGCCTTTGCTGGCCAGTCTATTCCCATTTGCAAATCGCAGAAGCATCCTGAGTAATTTCCTTCTGCAAATCCCCCTTGTGCCTCTGGCTGCGCCCCTGGTAGCCCTGGACAGTTTCTGGGCGCTGCGGGGTTCCCAGAGGCACTTAGCAGGGGCTGGCCGGCAGGGCGCTTGCACTTGTGTGCATTTTATTGAATGCTCGCAGATCTGTGTTCCAGGAACGCTTCCCAGTTAATAAAGACAGCATTATGCTAATGAAAAAGAAAATCCCACATCTGTGATCTCGGGTGTGAGGAGAGGGCAGGGTGGCTGCCACTCATAGAGGGCGGGGGGCCTGCTCTGGGAAAAACATGGACCTAGTGTGTGCACATGGGGATGGATCTCGTGATTCTTCAATCCTCTAATAAACAACTTAGTCAACTTCTCTGAGCCTCAAATCCACCCTCCAGATCAATTTATTTTAAAAGAAATATGCCTTTAAAAAGAAGTATATAAGTCAGACACAGTGGCGCACACCACACATGGTGCCTGTGGAGGGGGGGCCATGGGGAGATGGGGCACCCAGGACTTTCCTTCCCTGGATCTGGGCAGCTCTGCTCCGTCTCCTTCTCCATTCCACCAAGGAACCAGTCCATCCAGTAAAATCATCTGTTCATCCCGGAAGAAGCCTGAGCTTGCAGCCCATAGGAGCTCCAGCGAGGTGCTCTAGGCAGCGTTAGAGAGCGTCACCTCCTGGACCCTCCATTCACAGGCACCCACTCTGCCACCGTGCCACGTGTCCATTCACTGACCTTGGTGGCCATCTGTCCCTCCTTCCAGCCATGCCCTCATGCACTATGCAACTGTCTGATTGTCCCTGTGATTATCCATCCCACAGTCCACCCAACTACCCTCGAGACATTGTTATCCACCATCCTCTACCTGCCCAGATGTTCTGCCATCTCTTAGTTGGCCAGCTGTCTAGTCACCTTGCTCTTGTCACCCCTATAGCAAGGACGGGGAGTGCAGCTCAGTGTGGGCACCCCTGGGTTCATCCCCAATGGTGGGGCAGGGGCAGGAAGGAGGGAAGGAAGGAAGGAGGAGTTCAGAGCAGCTGTGCTCCTTCCAGTGGAGCCAGCCCCGCCCCAGCGAGCCCAACTCTCTGGGGGAGAAGGACTGGGGACCCCCTACACCACAACGGGTGAGTTCTGCAGCGCAGCTCCGTTGGCTGGTGGTCCTGGGGCTGCAGGCCTGCATCTGGTTTCCTGTGTGTCTTGCAGAAGTCAGGACTCCAAGCAGCCTCCGCCGGGACACCACCGGCCCTCTGCTTTCGGGATCCCCCTGGACGGCTTCTGTGACGGCCACTGGACAGTCCTCGGGGTGCAGCGCTCTGCCTGGGGAATGTTGTGCTGCGGACAGAGTGCAGGTTAGCATGGTTGCCAGCTGGGCACCCACCGACGCTCCCATCTGCCTCCGAGGTGCAGGCCACAGGGCCACAAGGCCATGTCACACATTGAGGGAGCGGTTCCTGTCCAGACTCTGCTCTCGCTATGTCGTGAGGCCCCTCCAGGCTCTCGCTGGAGTTTGATCCCCACCGTGAGGCCTTGGGGGCCAGAGATCTTCAGGAGGTGACCCGGTTGTGACAGCAGTGGCTGATCAGGCCTTATGCTGCCATCTTGTTTCCTGGGGAGAGGAGTACACTCGGGAGGGAGCAGTTACTTTGTGATGGATAAAAGGCATTAAATAGAAATACGTTTAAATTTTGCAGTGGGGCAGGCAGGGCCTGTGCTGGCCTTCTAGCACCTAGATCCGGGCCACGCCCTTGAAAGCACAGCCCAGAGCCACTCCCACTCGACCTGCTCTGAGGGGTGCCTGTGCTGTCCACAGCCGTCTTTAAAAACAAAGGTGAGCCACAGTCTTCCCAATAGCACAATAACTCCCTCACAGATGCTAGAGGATGATTGTCCTCTCAGATCATGACTTGAGCAGAGAGCTCTGAAACCAGAGCTGCCCCCGAGCCCCCATGCCATGTTCAGCCACCAGACCAGCCACCAAGAAATAAGCACGGTGCCAGAGCGCGGCCAGAGTGCAGGCCAAGCTATAAATTAACAACGGGACAAAACAAAGCCACCTGACCTCCCCCAACCACCGGTTCCCCCTGCCTAGAGCACCTCGCTCAGGCTCCTATGGGCTGCAAGCTCAGGCTTCTTCCGGGATGAACAGAGGATTTTACTGAATGGACTGGTTCCTGGCTGGAGTGGAGAAAGAGACAGAGCAGAGCTGCCCAGATCCAGGGAAGGAAAGTCCTGGGTGCCCCATCTCCCCGCGGCCCCCCTTCCACAGTCACCATGTATGGTGACAATCTTTCCACTTCCCCTTCTGCTAACACCAAAGCTTACTACCTGGGAAAATAAAATCAATTACTTATTTAAAAAACTTTTTCACTTAACAGGTGCCCATTAGAAACACTAATGAATTTCAGTTGAGCACACAGGAAAATTTTGAGCAAAACAGATAGACCTTCCCCTTAACATTGAACTTAATGGGTGTGGACTGCTTTTCTGTTGTGATGACCAAGGGTTGAAGAGGTGGCAGTCCAGTCTTGATGCATCTGAGCTGGGATTCTGGATGATCCAGAGCTGCTGGAAGAGAAGGATGGCATCTTTATCTTCTCTGTATTCTCAGTCCCCACCATAAAGCAGAACTTTGTGCATGTTGGGTGGACAGGTGTGGGTGGCACATGGATGGACGCATCCCTGGTGAAAGACCACCGATGGTTGGCTGAATGGACCAACAGGCAAATCACCGAGTCCATGGTCCCAACCGGCATGTCTTTCCTATGTCCCTTGCAGCTCTCCAGAACATTCTAGAAGTAGATGAGGTCAACTCTTCTGGACTTGCCTCTCAGAGGTTCCGAATGACTCCAGATCTTCCAGAGAAGCCCAGCAGGATGGAGACCCCACAGATGTCCCCAGATTGGCCTCTGGAGAGAAAGCAGGGATTTGCCTGGCCAAGGGATTTAGAATTCAAAGAGCTGTCTTTGGGCTTTGTTTTCTTTCCCATTTCAAATGATAGAAACAAAGTGGCTTAAAACAAAACAGACTTCCTTGGCTTGTTGGACTGAAAGTTTCAGGAATGGGTGACCTCAGATAACCTGCCCCATACAGAATTCAAGACATGTCCCTCAAATCCACCATCTTGCCCTCCAGCTTAAATTCTGTTCCTCTCCTTTGGTTTCATCTGTGGGCCACATGGACACACTTAGAGATGAAGCTATGAGGCTGTTACCCAACCAAGATTTTCAGTGGTAAAGCACTGTCTGTCCTTGCTTGGGCTGGCCTTGAACTTGCAGTCCCCCAGCCTCAGCCTTCTGAATCACTGGGATCACAGGCATGCACCACCACACCAGGCCCTCTCACGCTGTCTTCCAGGTACATCCGTGTTTCTGGGGCCAAAGTTCGTTCTGGGTAAGGGTTTAAAGCTCTGGACAGTGTTCCTGGTGCTTTGAGCCTAGGTTGAGGCAATGGTTGCTAAAGCTGTGCTTACCAGTGACCACCAGGGGGCAGTGCAAGCCCACAGCTGGCTGGCGCTGCCCTCAGATGCCCTGAGGTGGGACCAAGACACACACACCCCCACCAAGTGTGGGCACATGTGCTGGGGGACTGCAGGTCACACACCCACAATGTGTGTGTGCATGTGCTGGGGACTTCAGGTCCTCTCTTGAACAGATTCGCAAAGCATCTCCTTCACGCTGTGCTCGCTGCCGGGATCACTCTGATGTGATGGCAGCTCCATCTACGGCCTGTTCAGGCCCAGGAGTTCCTGTAAGGTCACTTCTGCATTGACCGGACCTCAGCAGACACAATGTGAGGGGACTAGTGCCTTCAAGCACTATCAGGCAGCCCGCAGGGATGGGGAAGGCAGGTCCTGCCCTCTGCCCAGCTCTGAACCTGGGCACCCCATGTGTGTGCGCATGTGCTGGGGACTGAGCCCAGGGTGCTTCATGGCCCCGTCCTTCATGTTTTTTATCTTGAAACAAATGCTCACTGGATGTCAATCCTCCCACCGGCCTCCAGGGTGTAAAAGTAGATCATGTGAAAAAATGTGGGGGCTTACTTTGACATCCAGAAGTTTCTCAAGGACGGCACTAATCTGACGATGGACAAACACTGAGTTTAAAAGTCATCATGAACTATGTTGACTTTTAACTATTAACTATGTTGACATTTATGGGGAGGGCACCTCTTTGCCCTACCTGCTCCCACCTGCTGGTATCTGGGCGCACAGAACCCCAGGTCAGGGAGACTTCTGACCACCTGTGTGGCCAATGAGGGCACAATCTCAAGCCGGCTTCTAACCCTGCCACATACCAGGCCCTGGGCAAAGCCCTTGCTCACCTTATCCCCAGCCTGGAGAGGAAGAGCAGAGATTCGGGGCCCAGGTGGAGACCCAGCCCTACCTTTCCAACCACAGGAGCTTCCCTTCTCCAAATCTGTTTTCTCAGCCGCATAATGAGATGATAGCAGAATGGCCTTCCAGCATCACTGCCAGCCTTGAGTGCCCTCAGACACGGCACTTAGAACAGTGGCTTTCAAACTTTTAGGCTGCATATGACAGCCAGGCACAGTGGCCACCCTGCAGTGCCAGCTGCTCAGGAGGCTGAGGCAGAATGAGCACTTGAGCCCAGGGTTCAAGGCCACCTGAACAACATAATGAGACCCGAACTCTTTAAGGAAAAAAAAAAAAAAGAATATATTCTGAATATAGCAATAAACCAGAAGAAAAGATTGCATTAAGACCCAGTGTAACGTGTGTGTATAGATAAGCACCAGTGTATACACGTTTAAGTATTTCACAAAGCCACGCCCACTGTACCACTATACACATCCTGCCGCTCCACCCTTGAGTTTTTAATGATGCAGGTCACAATCTTTTACATCAGTTTTACAGACCAGGATTTGGAAAATACCAGTTTCAAACAGGCGTGGCAAAGGAGCTCATCCAAGGACTCATTGATCTTATAAGCCCTGTTTTATAGAGAGGGAAACTGAGGCTCGGAGGAGCTGGGGCCTCGAAGCTGGAAGGGGGACAGGCGGTCTGGTCACAGCTTGCCCCTAGTCCCAGAAGGCATCGAGCCAAGACTCTTTCGGGATGAGGCTCTTGGCGCTGGAGCCGGGGTTAAGCTCGGAGCAGGCCGACCCTCACTTCTCTTTGCTGTTGTTCCAGCAACTGGACTTGCTCCTCCAGGAATGGTCTGCGGAGGGAAGGCACCAGTCAGCACCCCTACCTGCTCTGCCAGCCACGAGCTCTCCTAGCCGGGAAGCCATCTTCTCCTCCTCACCCTGTATGCCATGGATGGTCCAAATCCCTCCACGTCTATCTCCCCAAATCTGTGGCTCTCTAGAATACAGAGGTGGAACTTAGGACCTCTAGCTTAGGATTTTTAGAACTTAACACAGTTGGCTGCAAAATCAGTAGAGTGTCAAGGATGAAGATTACTGGAACAGGAGCTTAGTTGCCTAGGAAGGATTTCCTAAGCCAGATCTGTACCCTCACTACATCCCGGGCACTCCTGCATCCAGGCTCAGCCAGGGAGGCAGGCCCTGGAGACTGGCAGGCAGTGTGCTTCCACCCACTGCGGTCCTCGAACCAATCTAGAGGCAACTTGAAATGTCCACCCAAGGGGGAGGATCATAAAAAAAGGACAACTGTGGACCAGAGGGCTAAGCCCACCTGGATGCACAGGCCCAATGGCTCCCAGGAAGGACACACGTAGGGGTCAAAAAAGGATGCCGAACCAGAGCAATACCTAGGATGGCTTCAAGGACACATAGACACAGCACTAGGAAGGAAGCTGAGTGACAAGTGAGGTGACAGAAGAGTCAGAGAGGAGCCAGTGATGGCCGTCCTCCAGCAGTCCAGCTCTGCAGGCTCCACGGCCACCAGCCAGATCCTCCGGCCTCGTGTCACTTACCAAGTTACTACTTCAGACAGATTTATTTTAAGCATTCTTGAGGTGAGGGGAGGACAATGGGCTGGAAAGGGTCATGGATCAAGCTTAGAGGCAGAATCAGTGTGGCTGAGGAAGGGACCCTACTATTACCTAATGGGGCTGCAATTCTTATTGCCTAGCAAGAGGCATGTGAGGTAAGTCGGGAGCTCTCTATCTGGAAGACAAGGGGCAGGAGGGTCGGATGGCAGCCAGGTGTCACCAGGAGAGAACTTTTTGGCAACTTGTGTGGCTGGCCAGAAGGGGGCAGTGTTGTGGTGGGCAGAAACAGAGCTGGGGGTGGAGCCTTGATCTTCTGGCCCTTCCCCACTAGGCATCCCTGCACTTGGAGCTCTTCTGTAGAGTCCCTAGGGGGTGATGCTGCTGGTCATCACTACACATGAGAAAAATCCCACAAGGCAGTCATCCTTGCAGCTCTGGTGACAACTGGGACCAGCTGGGGTACTGAAAGACCCCAGGCAGCCGGCCGGGTGCAGCATGGCCACACAGCCTGGCGGAGGGGGCAGAGGGAGCTGGGGGCCCGGTGGATTTGTCCCACCGGCTGCGGAGAGCTGGTGTCTTGGGATCAGATGGAGGCTGACCCTCCAGAAGCCCAGCCCAGCCGGCTCTCACCCTGAAGCAGAGGCCAGTGGCCACGAGAGGTACCACTAAGAAGAAAGTTGCAGAGCGAAGGGAGCCCACGCGACAGTACAGGAGGAAATGGCCACAGAGAAACACAAACACGCACAGGATGAGGCTTGGTGAGCCGAGCTGGCTGCGGCTGGACAGGGTCATACTTACACTTCTGGGCAGGGTAGTTGGGGTAAGGCAGGTGTTCTGTGGTGGTTGGGGTAGAGGCAGGCTGCTTGTCACACCTTTTGCTAACTGAAGAGATACCAAGGCAGTTCATAGTCAGTCACGGGCAGGTTGCACACAATCCCGAGGGCGCTAGCTCCGGAACCCGCTGGCTCCTGTGCTGGTACCCTGCGCTCCCACCCGGGGCACCGAGGACCACTGTGGCCTTTGAACACGTGATCAAAACCCAAAAGGACCACTGCACACAGCACTTGCCACGGGGGGGGGGGGGGATGGGAGACAAGGTGCTTGATAACGGAAGTAGCCACCGGCTGGGCACTTGATAAGCCCAGGGTGTCAGGATTTTGGAAAGCAAAATCCTCAAAACCACTTGATCTGCTAACAGCCTAATCCAACAAGAAGACAGGCAGGTGCTGGATGCCATGGAAGGAAGGCAGCACCCGGGTCAATGAATACAGTGGTGACCTGGCCAGGCACAGAGAGAGACAGAGGGCACTGGAGAAGCTGTGGGGGGGCAGGGCTACAGAGGGGCGAGGGCCACTCCTTGCCCACAAATCAAACCTGCAGCTAAAAGAGTTGAAAAGTAGAAGAAAGGGGTCTCGAGGAATTAATTTGAGTGGTCCAGTTTGGTGGAACAAACTGAAAATAAGATTCCAGGGTGGGGGACTCCAGGGGCAAGGAAGCCTGAGAAGGAAATGGACCACAGCAGTCCAGGGACTCCGGGATGACCCCACCACCCCAGTCCTGCAGGTGGCCACTGTCCCTTCACCTTTGTAGACTCAAACAGACAAAAGGAGACTTGACCATGGTTACAGAGCAGATGCTCCTGTCCCCAAAAGTGTACAGGAAGGAGGAGGAAGGAGATGGGGGTCAACTGGGGTCAGTGGATGGTGCCTCCAGCAGCAGTGCAAGGAGGGGGGTGGGGGTTGAGGACAAGATAGCCCCCAAGTAGTAGCCTAAGTGACATTGAAGGAGGAAGTCACAAGAGGACCTTACACTCGCCTTTTGTCTAAAAATCAAATCAAGAAATTGAGGTACAGGAGAGGATGCTAATAAGAATCAGAACCAGCAGGAGACTGTTGGGGAGAGACCCCTGTTCTAGTTCCTATTCTCCTCTGTGGGCCTGAGCACCTGCTTTAGGCAAAATCTTTTTTTTTGGAGGGGGGTGCTGGGGTTCCTAGGGACTGAACCAGGGTGCTTTACCACTGAGCTGCATCCTCAACCCTTTTTATATTGAGAGACATGGTCTCTCTAAGTTTCTGAGGCTATCCTTGAACTTGTGATCCTCCTGCCTCATCCTTCCAAGTCACTGGGATTACAAGCATATGCCACAGCACAGGATCAGGTGAAGTCTTAAAAGATGAACAGTAGAGGGGCTGGGGTCGTGGCTTAGCTGTAGAGTGCTCACCTAGCATATATATATGAACAGGGGAAGCCTATGCCACCTACCAAGGGAGCTCACGCCCCTACTTAAACCTCTCCTTCCACACAGACTCCTCAGTTCCCCCCTGGAACAGGTACTGGAGACAGCTCAGCAGCTCAGGTGCCCCCTGTATGATCCACTTCCTGCACATCTCCCATGCACTGACCAGCTAGCCAGATGGGTAAGGGGACTGGAGATGAGAGTCTGGCTGGTCTGATATGACCCCTCACATGGCTTTGGGAAGAAATGAGAGCACTCAGGTCTGCAATCCCATGGGTCCACAGCCCACGGCCCTGTCCACACAGCCTGCTGCTCAACAGGCAGATGTCACCAGTGCCCTGGTGCCAAGTACTCCTGTGCTTCCATTTTGACGATGACCCTCTGGTTGGTACTCCTCTGCCAAAATACTTTTTAAAAAAAATTTAATTATTTGGGGATGCATGTGTTGGTGGGGCTGGGGATGGAACCCAGGACATCATGTATGTGGGGCAAGTGCTCCACAGTGGAGCCACACCCCAGTCCTGCTGCCCTTGCCCAGCCTCTTTCCAAGCCCTAAAACGGGGGACCACGTCTCCTTCAGTGTAGTCCCAATCTTCACAAAAAACACCTGGGGGAAGGCCCCTTTAGACATGGAAGTCCTGTGAGTCACACCACCCTCAAGTGTCTGAGACACATCCCCAGCCCTTTTCTATTTTGAGACCAGGTTTCACTAAGTTGCTTAGGGACTTGCTAAGTTTTAAGGCTGGCTTTGAATTTGTGACCCTCTTGCCTCAGCCTCCCAAGTTGCTGGGATTACAGGTGTGGCTCACTGCACCTGGCAGAGCTACTGTTAAGTCAACTAAAATAAAATATGAAACTCCACTCCTAGTCACAGCTTGAGGGTTCCAAGCCACAGGTGGTTAGTGGCCACCAGTGTGCACAGTGCAGATATAAGACACAGCCTTCAGGGTACAACATTCCATTGGCAACATGGGCAGTGGAGGAGGGAGCACGGAGAGAGAGAAGCACATTAAACACCTAGGGAAGGAGGCAGCTGAGCGGAGAATCTGGCTATGACAAAGGACAGGAAGCAAGAAGCAGTCAGATGCTGAAGGTGGCCAGGAGGGAAAGGCAGATCGCATCACTCATGTCACACAGAGGGCAGCGGGAAGGACAGGTGGAGTCTGAGATGGAGCAGGGAATGACATTATCTCTGCAGGCCGGGATGGGGGCTGGTGAAAGGGGTTTGGAGGAAGGATAAGGAGGATGAGGAGCTATGCTTCTGAGGTCATTGATCAAGATTAAACGAGCCATGAGACAGATCTGTGGGCCTGGGGAACTTCCTCCAGCTGCGCTGAGGCTCGGGTACAGGTGAGAAGTCACACTGCTGCACTGAGAAATCAGGAAGGCTGGGGTGCCCTGGGCCTGTGAGCCAGAATGCGGCCCAGGGCTGGGCTCGGACACCAGACCACATAGGCCACGCAGGCCACACAGGAGGAAGGAGTGGGGTAGCGAGAGGAGGCATACACCAAGACCAGGGCCACATCTGTGGCCCCTGTGACTGAGCCCCAAATGCCACAACACAACCACTTTTGACTTCCAACAGCAATGCTTTGGTCTGAGTTCCGTGGGTGAAGCTCGGGTCTGGAGTCACCTACGTCCTGGCTTGGCAAACACTCTCCAAGTGACTCGGGCCTTTGAGTCAGCTTCTCTGGGCCTTGCAGGACATAGTGACTTCTCCCCCAGGTACTGGGCATGACCAGGAGTGCAAGTGCCTCTTGTCCTTCAGGAAGCACCAGTGAGCACTCCTCTGCCACCCTAGACACACCAGAGAAGGTGCTTTACCTGCCTGGCTCAGGTCCCCCACCAGCAGCAGCCATAGGCTCCCAAGTGACCTTCCTTTCACTTCCCCAGATACCACAATGCTTCAGGCCCCACACAGCCCAACACCTGCTTCTGAACTTCCAAACTCATTAGCACACACCCACCCATAAAACCACACTCACACCCACACACACACACTTCCACATTTGGTTCTATGTCATCTTAGGCCTGCTTTCCTGCTTTCACGGCTGAGCGAAGCAAATGAACAGAGACCACGGAGCCTGCAATGCTTCATTTACTCTCTGGCCACCTACAAAAAGGCCCTCCAGCCCTGATCACTCTCTCCTGGCCACCGTGCCACATGCAATCCTTATTCTGGCAGATCCCACACACACAGCGTCTTCCCGGGCTGCCTCCATCCAGCACCTCGCAGCTGCAGAACCTCTGAACCGCACCGGCTGTGGGTAGCAGCACTCTCCAGCCTGGCCCTCCTCATGTCGCCCCCTCACTCTGACACACCCACAGTCCCCTCACAGGCTGCTCAGTTCCTGTTTTAAGCTCATTTTTTTTCAACTTCGATTCCAAATGAAGCTTTTATCATTGCAACTCGTTCAAATTACCATCATGAAAGCCAAACTGCAGGGCGATATTCTGGGGCTACCACACCACTAGACCTGAAGTCGCTTTGGCTCTGTTCTGAAATGAACTGAGATGCTGTGGCATCTTAGTGCCATGCTGTGCCATGACTGGAGGTTCTATCTGGGGACTACAAGGGAAGCATGAATGGCGGTTTTTTTTTAAAAAGTATTTTTTTTTTTTTTTTTTTAGTTCTCGGCAGACACAACATCTTTGTTGGTATGTGGTGCTGAGGATCGAACCCGGGCCGCACGCATGCCAGGCGAGCGCGCTACCGCTTGAGCCACATCCCCAGCCCTAAAAATATTTTTTAATTGTTGATGGGCCTTTATTTTATTTATATGCAGTGCTGAGATTCGAACCCAGGGCCTCACACATGCCAGGCAAGCACTCTACCACTGAGCCACGATCCCAGCCCCAGGGTGGTGCTTTTTTGACAGGCAGTTCAATCAAATCCAAGGCCAAGTTCACATCCTCCCTAGACTCACACCTGCCACTCCACCATCTCCACCAACAAGTTCCCACTGGCCCTTCCAGGCCTGGCCTCTGGGGAACCTACCCCACCACAGACACTGCTTTCTCTAAGCACTCAGTGTGCACAAGTGACATTAAGTTTTTGGTCTCCAACTGAAGAGAACCAGCAGGCAAAAAGACCCTGGAGGAAAGGTTATAGGCAAGATCCCTGTATTCAGCAAGACAGTCCTCAACAAGCAAGGCCTGGGTCTGAACCCTCCTGCAGTGCCCAAAACTGGTTTAGGAAAGAGTGTGTGTGTGTGGGGGGGGGTACCACGGGCCTGAGAGAGAAGGGCGGCCCGAACCCCAGGAAAGAAATCCGCACGTCTCAGAAAAGACCCCAAATAGCCTGCCAGAGGAAAGGATGGTCCAGAAACACCACGCACCTCCACACTGTCTTTACCTCTCTGAAGGCCTAAGGACCCTCAGGAGCTGACTTTATGGGGCTTCGTTTACCCTGGCATTTCCCAGGGCAGGACCCTGTGTCCAAATAGTGTCACATGGACCCCGCTAAACAAAAACACAGGTAAATCCTGACCAGTGCAGAGAAGTGTGGGGGAAACTGCCTCACCCAGCCACACCCTCACCCCACAAGCCTGCCCAGCTAAGGTACCCCAAAGATCCCTAACAGCTTGAAAACCACTGCCCTAAACCCTGGGATCCCTGACAAGATGGATCCCAACCTGCCCGCATGAAATGAAAGCACCATTAGCCCACCAGGGGGCTACATACCAGAGCCTTGGTTGGAGCCTAAGAGAATAGGGTAGGGCGTCTCTCTGGAGCCAGAAAGGTCGAGGGTCTAGAAATACAAAGAAAGATGGACTCAGGGCACTGGGGCCAACGGAGCCCCCCAGGGAAACCCAGGGAGTCCTGGGAGTGCTCACCACTCCCCCAGGGTATCTCGGTGCCTTCCCCCTGGTGTGGTTCACGTGGCCAAGACAGACAGGTGTGCACACACCTGTGCTCTAGCTCCCAGACTCCTCCGACAAGGGGGTGGCCCCTCCCTAGCACTCCAGTCTGAGCTTGAGAACCTTCCCTGTGGCCTGCACCCACTGGCTGACTGACCCAACACCCACACATTCTGCTGCACCACAGAAGGAAAAATGGATCCATTCACTTTGGAAGCCTCTTGTGAGGCAGTACCAACCCTGAGACCAGAGTATCGACTGATAATCTGATGATGATGTCCGAAGTCCACAATGACTACAAACATAAAAGATGATCCGTGTGCCCTCTAAGATCAATGTCACGTGTACAGCCCAACAGGAGATGAGTGGGTGTGACCTTCATGGTCCAATATGGCAGCACCAGCCAGATGTGGTTACTTGCATCTAAGTGAACTAAGGTCAAATTTAAAAATCTGATGCTTGGTATCATTCACCATCCTGAGTATTCCACAGCTGCAGGGGCTACTGGCAGCCACAGTGGGTGGGATCCTCCCCATCACAGAATTCTCCTGGATGTGCTGAACTAAACTGGGAGGGTCCTGAGAGCAGTTGCCGGGTCCTGCACAGGCCAACTCAGCCTTCTAGCCCGTCCACGGGGCTCACTTGTGAGGAAGAGCCCGGGGGCACGCCCTCAACCCCTGTCTTCTGACTGTTCCAGACAAACCCAGAGAACATGGGACTTTGGTGGGTGGGACACACAAGCGCAAGGGTCCTTGACACAAAGGGTGGGTGGCACTGGCCAAGGCACAGGGGGGTCCTCACCGAGCCGCTGTCCTTGCTCTTCTCGGCTGATGGCTCCTTCTCTTTGGAGGTGCTGGTTGTGTCCGAGGCAGTTGGCTGGGCATTGGAGGATGCCCCCTGGGAGGGCTTGTTCCCAGTCTCTGTGTTCACCTCAGTGTCTGCTTCCTGTTGAGGGGCAGTGGCTGGGGACAAAGGGGAGAGAGGAAAGCCATGGGAAGCCAAGCACAATGGTTTCAGGCCCCACGTGGAGCCCACTCCACGCCCCATGGTCCCAGCGGCCAGGCCCCACCCAGGGTCCAGGTGCAGACCCAGGGAGGCCAGGCCCCCAGAGGTCTCAAGTCGGGTTCTTTGAAAGTGTCTTGACTTTCTAATACTCAGCGATTCAATAAGTCATTCTGGAAGGGAAAGTGTGTTTTCAGAGCTAATGACAACTTCCACAAGAGCCCGCCATGACTTGGAGGCTTAGGTCCACCAGAGCTCTGGACACTTGTTTTTGTCTGAGGCAGGTGGGAAAGACCCGTCAGAGAGCACAGAGCTTCTGGAGATGGTGGGAACAGTAGGCGTTGGACTCATATAAACAGTGACTCATATAAACCAGGCTTCACCACACTCAGAGAGCCACAGAGCAGTGTGACCAAGCTGCAGGGCCCTCACGGGGCACCTCACACACTCTAGACACCAGTGAAGTGCCATGCCACGGCAGCAGGACTCTAAAGACTGCGAGAAGACACCTCCCATGGACAGCGACAGAAAGTGAGTCAGCAACTGGTTCTTATGAATGACATCTTGTTGGCACACAGCTGGATTCTGGCTACAAAGCCTCAAATATTCAGTAGGCCCCTTGCCAGGTCTGCCAGCCCTGGACTGCCGTTTCTCAAGTTTGAATCATTCACACACCAGCTCTGCAAATTTTGCTACAGACATACAACCTTGTGTTTTTTATATAATATTTTCAGTGAATTCTTTTAAATGGAGACTTTTGGGGGTAGGGGAAGTGCTCTGGATGGCACTCAGGGTGCTCTACCACAAGCCACACCTCAGCCCAAGACTTTCACTTCCAACCCCATAAAGCTAGAGTCCTTTGCCACAATCACTAGCTCTAAAGATTAACTTTTGAAGTGTTATTGATAAACCCCAATGAGGCAGTCCTCTCTGCTGCGGGCTCTCATCTGAAGCCGGCTTGCTCCAGCTGGGGAGGGGATCACAGCTGCTGCTGTGGCCTCATCAACACAGGCCGCACACCTACACCTGGGCCTTCACGTAAGAATCCCCAATATTTAGAGCTGTGGGTCTATTCTCACCCCCAAGAAAGGATCGACCAGAATACTGCTGACATGGTGGCCAGCCTGCTGTCTTGGGGCTGCCCTGTGCCCCGCGGATGCCAAGGACCATCCCCACCCTAAGAGAAGATCAAAAGCCCTGCACACTAGTCGGCAGCCAGGCATCCATGATCAGCTCGGTCTGTGCACCACGCTCACTCTCAAAACCCACACTAATCAGCCGGCTGCCCTCAGCGTGGGGTCCCCGGGAGCCCAGGCCCTAGCCCTGCTGCCTGGGGTGAGCGATACCTGACTGGGTGCAGGACTTCATGTGCTCGGGCCAGTGGGCCTGCTGGCAAGGGTAGTCGCAGTAGCTGGTATTCCAGCAGCAGTAGAAGATGGCCTCCTTCTTGCAGTGGGCACACCACTGCTTCTTGGTCTCGTCCACCACCTGCTGCTTCTCCAGCTCCAGCTGCTTCTTCACCTTGGCAATGAGCTGGTCCCGCTCCCACTTTAGGCTCTTCCGCATCTCAGCCTTGGTCAGCTGTGGGGGAGGGGCAGGGGCACAGGCTGCATCACTGACCCTGGCTGAGCACAGGGTGGCTGCACTCCCACACTCAGACAGGCAGGGGTGTAAACCCCAACTTGGAAAGGCACCCATCAGCTGTGTGCCTCTGGGCCTATAACACAGCCTCTCTGAGTCCAAACGTCATCTGTAAACAGGGTATCCGCCATTCGGGCCTATAGAGCCACACATGACAGTGTCTGTGAGGTCCCCAGTATGGAGACAAGAGGAGACCAATGGTGATTCTCAACACAAGACGTCACAGGAATTCCTCAAACAAACCATTCAAGTAATCATTAGCATATACTTTGTTTCCCTATCAAATACTTACACAGCTTCTACTATCTGCAGGTGTGGCTTGAAGCACTTAATTAATTTGTGGAACCCTTCTAATAATTCTGAGGGGTAAGGACTACCATTCCGCTCCTCTCCCAGAGGAGAAAACAGGGTATAGCAGGGCCTGGGACTCAGGGGTATGTCTCGTGGCCCTAGATCCAAGGCATCAGAGGAACTCTGGGCTGATCTCTGTGCTAAGGACAAGTGGCAGGTCACCCAGTAATGAGAGTTCTCTAGGTTTATATCAGGCAGTCAAGACCAGTTACTTTAGAAAATAAGTCCACTTGCAAATCATTTGCAAGTGACCTGAGTAGAAATAAAGGAAAATGATCATTGTTCAATTCCTGAAATACTCTGTAATTTAAAAAAAAACTCAGAAAAATTAATCCCTTATAAGGAACCCAAACACAGTAGGGAGCTGGGGTGCAGGCCTGTGATCCCAGAGACTGGGGAGGCTGAGACAGGAGAATCCAAGTTTGAGGTTAGCCTCCAGAATGTAGCAAGGCCCTCATCATTTAAAAAGACCCTGTATCAAAAATTTAAAAATAAGATGAAAGGACGGGGCTGTGGCTCAGTGGTTGAGTTTAATCTCTAGTACTCCAATAAGGGACAGGGACAAAGAAAACCACCACATGGTGGCAGATCTGAGCCTCCCAGCCACCCAACTGACACAGGGATTCAGGATAGAGAGGGATGCAGACTCAAAGGAGACACCACAAGCCATTGAGATTCAGAAAGCACAGTTGCAAACCCTGGCCCATGCCCCTGTGAAATGAGGGAAATATGCAAACCCAGGAAAACCTGGGGGAAACTGTGTAGCCCTACCCAGGCTTCACCTCCAGCCCAGCTCGGATGCAGCCCCTCTGTAAATATCAGCCCCAGCCCAGGCCACAGCTGCTCCCACTCTTGGGCAACCTGTGCTCGCCAGTCCTGAATCACCCTGTCTCTGCCTCTGTTTGGCTTGTGCTGAAAGTCTTTTCAGCCCTGTACCAAGTGGTCTCCGTCTCCTCTGGGAACCCTGCAGACCCTTCTCAGGAGACATCTCTTCGGATTTAATCATTTTTCTATGCACTGGCTAATGCAATTCCTAAAGAAACCCTATGTGGAGGGTTTGTATTATGTATCCAGATTTCAAGTGAAGAGACTGATGCAACAGTAAGTTATGGAGGAGTTGGAAGGTGAACCACTGTAAGTCAGTGACCATCATCGGTAGCTTCAAAGGAAAGCAGGGTTTCCACCAGTGACCTCTCTGGGTGAGCTTCCCCAGGGTTCCATGTGCCCACCCCAGTCAAGCACACACAAATGGCATCCCACTGGCCCAGCATTGACTCTGTCCACTTCTGGGCCCAACTTCAGAAGTGCAAGGTTCCTCCCAGCCCTGCCCGGTGCAAGCCCAGCAGCCAGGACCTACCCACGTTGTGCTTCATCTTGGAGAGCTCCTGCTGGTGCAGCCATTGCAGCTTCTTGATCTCGATCCTCAGCCTGCGGATCTGGAATGAGAAAAGGAGGTTCCGACGAGGCCCTCAGTGGGTCCAGCTGCTCCCCAGCAGGCCCCAAGAGCTCAGCCTCTCCTGACCAGAAGGGTCACAGGTGCCACGGGACTGACTCAGGCAGCCAGGCTGGGTGCTGACCTTCCACCAGCACCTGTCCAGGGATGGGAGTCTGAGGTTGACCCAAATTCATGAGAAATTCTGGCTCTAAAGACCAGTGGAGAGTACCACCTACCATGGAAAGACCCGGCACTAGAAAAAGCCACTTAGAGTGAAAGACCAAGTCCCCCAAACAATATATCAAAAGTCTGGATAGAGGCAGGCACAGTGGCACATCCTGTGATCCCAGAGGCTCAGAAAGCTGAGGCATGAGGATGGCAAGTTCAAGGCCAGCCTTGACACCTAAGCAAGACCCTGTCTCAAAATAAAGAGAAAGGGCTAGGGTGAAGCTCAGTGTCAGAGCACCACTGGGTTCAATCCCCAGCACCCCAAAAATAATTTTAAAAAGTTTGCATTTTTGTCTAAGAAAATTAAATAAAGGTAGCTGTGACTTTTCACCTAATAAAACATCCAGGTGGAATCCATGATCATTCATCTGAAATCCTAAAGCCCAACATCTTTGAAATGAAAGGGTATCTTGTTGGAAGGAGGATAACCCCAATTTGGACTATATTGATTTGAAGGGAAAAAATCAGCTTGGACTGAATTGATCTGAGGGTTTTAATTATCAAGCAGCTTGGTCACACATGACAATGACAATGTGGCATCACTTTGTTTGTCACAACTGAGGATTACTACTGACATCTAGTGGGTAGAGGCCAGTGGTGCCGCTAAGGATAGTCCCCAGCACAAATGTCACAGGGGCTGAGGTTGAAAACTTCTGATTTACCCTCCAAGAATGAAGAACCTCATTTCAGTGCCAAAATCTCATGTCTAGTGGGCAGGGGAGGGAGCTGGATATCACCCCCCAAAATGGGAAAACAAGTGCAGCCTACATCTGACCAGGGCTTCAGGTGAGACAGTATGAACCCGCTCACCTTCAATCATAGGCGGGTTCTTAAAATGAATTTTTTTTTATTGGTTGTTCACAACATTACAAAGCTCTTGACATATCATATTCCATACATTAGATTGAAGTGGGTTATAAACTCCTAATTTTTACCCCAAATGCAGATTGCAGCATCACGTCAGTTACATATCCACAATTTTACATAATGCCCTATTAGTAACTGTTGTAAATCCAATCCTCCTGACCCATTATATTCACACAGTTTTCCTTCAGAAACTGCCAGGTCTGAGCAAAGCAAAGAACCCTGTCAGAGGCTGTGCATGGGACTCCCCACCTCTGTCCTCACATCTCAGAACTCCAGAAACCCTGCCACCTGCACTTCACCTGGTGACCTGCGAGCACCTGGCGCATGCTGTCCCAGCCACACAGCCAGCAGCACATTCTCCAGGTCTATCAGTCAGAGAGGGAATTCTGCAAACTGCACTAGAAAGTCACGTTCCCAAGGGACAGTTTATGCTTCACCAGAAGTCTGAGGCTTCTCTGGGCCACCTGAGAATTTCTGTATGCAAATGCTTAGATCACGACTGCAGAGAGGCCCAGGCCTATGGAAAGACCACGGCGCTGATTCGACATGAAGCAGAAGAACGGGTCTCCCATCTCACCCACGGACTAACTCTGGCTCAGACGGGGCTATTTATCACACCAGGCCAAGTGGCACAGCTGCTGGCTGGGCATTGGGGAGGAAGTAGCTCACCCACACCTCAGACAGCAGGGGCAGGAGAGACAGAGGCAGGCATGGGGGGCCAGGGCAGCTCATGCACCATGCCACACTTATAGCAGCCTCTAAGGTTCAGAGCAAGTAAGGAGTCCTGTCACCTCTAACCTCAGTGATTGTGCTTCCAATAGTGTTCTTGGAAAGATTATTGTAAATTTCTGTCATTGTTCCTTTTATGGCATTCATCATCTGAAAGATAAACACAAATGATCCAGTCACCATCGGCGGCTTCTGTAGGCAACAGAACTAACATCGACATGAAGAAGGCAGCAGTGACCATGTCCCTCCCAAGACACTTGTCCCCCTGCCTTGAAGACTAGTTCACAACTCTGATGCTAGTTTCTACACCCACAGACTGAACTGGAAAGGCCCAACCGGTCCACAGATGTGTCCTGTCTAACACGGTAGGTTTGAGGGAGAAGGTCTTGTTACTGTTGTTGAATCTTCTCCCTCCCTCCCTCCCCCCCCTCTCTTTCTCCTGCAAATGAAATCCAGGGGCTCATGTATAGTAGGCAAATGCTCTATCACTGACTTACACCCCAGCCCTAATTAATTCTCTTTTAAAAACACGTTTACTAGGGAAGTTGAGGCAGGAGGATCACAGGTTAAAGGCCAGTGAGTGAGACCCTGTCTCAAAGAGGCTCAGTAGTAAAGTGCCCCTATATTCAATTCAAATCTGAGAGAGAGAGAGAGAGAGAGAGAGAGAGAGAGAGAGAGAGAGAGAGAGAGAGAGAATCCACAACATAAAATGTAAACTGTATATTGCAATTTTATTAAAGTGTACATTTATTTATTTTTAACTCTTTTAAATTGTTGCTAGACCTTTATTTGGTTTATTTATTTGCAGTACTGAGAATCAAACCCAGTGCCTCACACATGCCAGGCCAGTGCATTACCTCTGAGCCACATCCCCAGCCCCTAATGCAGTGTTTTTTAGGGACTGAGTGGCCAGGATCATAGCTCAGTGACAGGATAGGTAGATAGCATGTTTAACAGGCACAAAGGCCTGGGTTCAGTCCCCAGTGCATGCGCAAACATGCTCACAAAACACCAATGGCTTTTAAAATATTTGAAGTGACTCATTCATCACTATAAATCAATTCCAGAACATTTTCATTACGCCCCCCAAAACACCAGCTCCTTATTAGTCTCCCTATCCCCAATGTCCCCATCCTGTACCTCCCAGGTCTCTGACAACCCTGGCCCTTTTCTGGTACTAGAGGCTGAACCCAGTCAGGGGCACTTTCCCTCTGAGCTCACCACTAGTCCGCTTTATTTTTTATGTTGAGGCAGGATCTCGCTAGATAGCCCCCGTTGGCCTCAAACCTGTGCTCCTCCCACCTTGGCCTCACACTGCCAGAATCTACAGGCATGCCCAGCTGTCCATCAAACCTCAACCTGCTCTCTACCCCTACAGGTTTGCTTATTCCAATCATTTCCTCTAAATGAACTTGTGCAACATGCAGGCCTTGGTGCTGGCTTGAGGCCTACCCACCTGCAACATCTCATTCCTTTGCAGCTTGCCAGGTGGACTTGGCTATTTGCCATTTTAATGCCCTCAGCCCGGGCACTGCCTGCCTACTTTATTCCCATCTTCTTTCCCTTTAACGAGTCTCTCAAGGCATCGGTGAGCCTGTGAAACCAGCCAGGGCAGTGTGGCAGCCACCCAGAGACGTGCTGACCAAATGTGTTTATGGCAAGACCTTCTCTCCTCCTTCTCCCACTGCAGGAGCCAGCAGAGGTCAGGAGAGAGGTCAGTCAGGCCTTCTCTGACCCTGGCCAGTCTCTCCTGGGCTTTCCTAAGCTCCAGCTCAGAGGGAAGGCGGGACAAAGGACACCCTGCCTCCAATTCCTCTGTCCGTCCATAGTTTCTCACCTTCCCCAAGCTGTGGTTTCCCCATGGAATAAAGCCAGGTGCCCACAGAGCACCCGCTGGGGTGTGCACAAGGAACTGGAAAAACCAGGCCAAGGCCACCTCGGGGCCTGCCTACCAGTGGGGAGGTGGCCATAAAGGAATGCCTGTTCGCATTCTGTTTTGCACAAAAACAAATCCATGTGAGCACGCAACTGCATGACAGCTGGTGTGCCCCAAGAGAGGAGCCCCAATTCACCCCAAAATGGGAGTCAAGTGAGTGAAATATCTGTTGTGAGTCCCGCCCTCTGCAGGCTGCTGCCAGGGTACGCACTTTCTGCTGTGCATACCTCTGAGCCATATCCCCAGCCCCCAGACTCTACTGCCAGGCAAGTCAACAGAAAGCACTGGACCAAACAGCCTCACAAGAAAATGCGGGACAGTGGGGGAAACTCAATATGATGCAAACGCAACGCTGACTTTCCATTTTAAAGATGGATTTGTGGAGTGACTTCTACGCCTACTTCCAAATACAGCCAAGACCTCGGAATTAATAAGGAACACATTTCTGCCAGATCACAGAAACCCAAGAGGACATCAGGGAACACACTGCAAACACTGGTGCGGGCAACCACCCCTGACCTCAGACTCTGTGCTGTCTGGACATCAAACTCCTCAAATGAAACATGAGAGCATGATGAAGGGAGAACCATCAGGACGCTGTGGGGTTTAGGAGGCTGGGAGAAGGAAGATGAGGGACAGCAGCTGGCCAACTCTGGGCCAGACTGGGTCAGCTCTCCTGCTTTCCTGGAGGGGAGCATTCAGCTGGCTGCTGGGCATCAGCCCAAGTGGAGCTGGGTGGGGTTCTCTTCCTGCAATGAGGAGTCCCGATCTTTCCTGGGTGACCTGCAAGTACTGAACACAGCCCCTGCCCTTCGAGGTACACAGGAGGCATTCATCTAGACTCTACTGAGAGTCAGGCAGAGGCCTGGCACCAGCCGGGCTCCCACCTGCAGAAGCACATTGAACGCCTCCCTCTCTGCCAATGACAAAATGTGTGTATCGCTGGGTGCTATGGCCTGCGTCTCCCTGTCAAGGGCAATGCCAAAGGGTCACTCCCTCCTGATTTATAAGAGCAAACATGCAGCTGTGCAGTGGGGCAGCTGCTCTGCAAGGGTCATGCTGGCTCTTCCTTCAGGAAAAAGGGTAGGGGGCCCCAAAAGACTCCTGCCTCCAGCTCCCCACCTTATCATTAAGGCAAGTTTTAATTTCTAGGGTATTCTGATGATTGGTGGGGAGGAATCTCAAGGAAATTTCACTGGCTGCTCAGAGAACAACTCTAAACGCTGATAGCACATACTTTTGCATAAAACTGTTGCCCAGTTATTCTACCCTTCTTTCCCTTTTACACTGACTTCTTTATTTTCTTTCTGTTTCATGGTTATGCATTCTTGTCAATCTGCTGCAAATCCTGTCTGGAAGAGGAAGGGGCATTAAACAAATCAATCAAAAGGCCTATTCCAGAAAGAACA
Organism: Urocitellus parryii; assembly: GCF_045843805.1. NCBI lineage: Eukaryota > Metazoa > Chordata > Mammalia > Rodentia > Sciuridae > Urocitellus > Urocitellus parryii. The sequence goes on along the minus strand of NC_135537.1, from coordinate 86,435,231 downwards.
GAACAGTATAAATGTGCCTCAGGAGTCCTGTACCACCTACACCCAAATCAGACTTCCACAATCCTCTCAGAACAAATGCTATTGCCCGTTTTCTCTGCAATAATAAAGAGCAGTCTCTCAGAACTCAAAGCATGACTCACTGTATTTTTCAGAAGCATCTATGAATCTAAGGGATGGCCAGAGATGGTCAGCCTGCCTTCTCTGTGCTGTGCCTCCTTTCCCTCTCCACTCCTGCATGCTTCAGAGACATCCTGTTCTCTCTTCCTGAGAGTCAGGATACCATCTCTCCCAACTAACAACTGAGATTTCACAGCAGCAAGTTTCTCCACACACATGAGACCTTGCTTTAAGACACCAGACTTGGGGAAATTCAAAGGATACAGACTCACATCCTACTCAATGGTTTGGTTAAGAAGCTAGCAGCTGTCAGAAGTAAGGCATAGTCAAAAAATAAACCTGGCTACGCTTTAAGTTACCCACAAAGTACATAAGGCTTTATGGTTATGACCTCTAATCTGTCCTCAGGCAACATTTCTCCAGGGACCCTTAATTAATTCTTCAGTACCTTCTGTGGGCATGCTGGGCTCCACCCACCACCCATTTGCCAAGCCAGCTGGAAAATGTGCTGACAGCTTTGTCAGGGCAAGAACACCCTCCGACTCATTCTCAAGCTCCTGCTAGAGGGTTTTCCTGTGGAGAAAGGGTGCTCTATGAAGTGTCATGCCCTCCAGGGACACCTAACAGCCAACACCAGGAAGGTCCTGCATACACCTAATGGTAGAGGCCAGGATGCTCATAGAGACCCTCCAGTGTACAGGACAGAGAACTCTCTAGGGCAAAGTGTCCCTAGTGCCAGGCCAAGCAGCCCTGGGCTTGAATCAGCTAAATGAACAGGACGGACATCAAATAAGGTGGCATGTCACCAGACACTGCCCCTTCGGTTTCTAGGTCCTCAAATGGTTCTCAGGCACTCGGATACCACTTACCAAATAGTTTCACATTCTTGTAAGAAAATGTACCTGGTAATGCCTGAGTAGCATGAGGGACAGACAGGAAGATGGACTAAGGAGGAACTTTGAATGCTCGTAGGCACCTGAGCCTGGTCAGAGGTCGACATGTCAAGAAACACTTCAGGGACATGAGTGAGCCTGTTGGAAAAGCAGTGGCTTAGGCTAAAGAGGACTTCACTAAAATCAAATACCGTTTTCTAAGTGCTTCCTTGTCTGGGCTCCCAATCAATCATGGTGGGCACTGAGCAGGCCAAGGTCAGGGGGCTTACACCTAAGCCCTGGTCCTGTTCTGTCCTCAGCCTGGGAAGGTAAGGCTGTACAAGCTTTCCTGGCTGCATGGTACTGGGGGCCCCGTGGCTTCTGCCAACACAAGGGCTGGGGTCGTTCCAAGCCCAGTGAGAACCTGCAGACAGACACAAGGACTTACCGTCCTGCTTGGGAGGTGGCTCTTTGGGTTCCTTCTTATTTTTCCGGCCTTCCTGCCCAGGATGGTGGTCTCTCAAGTCTATGACAAGTTCAGTCTCTGAATCCAGACCCAAGTGCACCATCAGGGAATCCGTCTCACCTTTGTTCTTCAGTTTGTCCTTGGCAGGATGCAGGGATGGCTTTGCTCTCTTGGCAGGGTCCCTCTCGGCTCAGGACTGGCCTTCGCGGCCTTCTCGCTGACTGGAGACGCGCTTTTCGGCTCCTCAGGGACCTCCGCAGGGTTGGCGGGCTTTTTTTTTTTGGCAGCGGGTGGCTCCTTGTCCAGCACGTTCCTGTCCTTGTCCTCCGTGTCTTCCAGCTCATTCTGTACTTCTGCTCTGTCACTGAGGTACTCACTGACACTACTCTCTGACTTTTCAGAATCCCCCGAGTCGCTGTGCTCCGTGTACATGTCCTCCGAGATTTCATTGATGCCTAAATTCAAAAGAGAAAACCCAGCCTGTGGCGCAGTCACCGAACCAAAATAAGGACCAGGAAGTGCAGATGGTTCCCATTCCAAAGGCTGAAGTGAGAAAAACACACTCAAATCACATCACACTGGCATGAGGGATGGGAGTAAATGGAAACAGCGGCTGGATTCAAGTGACTAGCAGGAGCCGTGTCTGCAGAGGCTTCGGGCCTTAGCCTTCAGAGGTGACCTGGGACCTCCCTACATATGATTAAACAGGAGCAAGCTAAATCTGCATCACTAGTAAGAGAGGGAGAGGGTAGAGGGACAAAGGGACAAGCCATTCAAACCAGCTGATCTGCAGGTTAAAAAATAGAGGCTCAGGGCTGGGGTCACAGCTCAGTGGTAGAGCGCTCGCCTCACAAATGCTAGGCCCTGGGTTCAATCCTCAGCACCACATAAAAATAAATAAGTAAAATAAAATGTGCTGTGTCAATCTGCAACTAAAAAAAATATTTAAAAAAATAGAGGCTCAGATAATCACCTGTCCTAGGACACAAAGTCAACCAGGAGACAAAAGCAGAAGGTGGATCTCAGGCTCGGGCTCATCACCAGCCTCTTCCCATGTGCTTCCAAAGCCTCTGTGCCCTTCACACCCTTTGTCCAGGCCTCCAGAAGTAAGCCAAGGCCCTCAAGCCCACCCAGCCACAGGCACCTTCATTAGGGAATGCTGTGTGGGCGGCACCAGTTTTTGTCTGTGTTTTGCTTTTTCTAACTTAGGATTTGGTGCCCAACTCACCAAGATGGCGGGCAGAGTCAGCAAAGAACAGGACTCGCCTACTTTGGGACACAGGCCTGTGGCCAAGCAGCCATGGGGGAGGGGCGGGGGTTCTTCAGGTGACAGAGTAACCAGCAGGCCCCAGGACAGAATGGACTGTTCACTGTTCTTCCACTCACAGGGGCCAAGATGGACTTGCATGTGCCCATGTCCACCGAAAGGGAAGAGCAGGGGCCAGGGATGTGGTTCAGTGGACACAGTGCTCGCCTCACATGCACAAGGCCAGGATTCAATCCCCAGCCCTGGCAAAAAAAAAAAAAGGAGAGTGGGGAGGGGTCACAAAACAGCAGGTGCTCCAAACAGGGGAGAAGCCCCTCCCAGCAGCAGTTCTGCTCAGCCCCACTGCACTTCCGGCAATGCCTGAGTGTGGCCAGGCCACAGGTAAACAATACTATGCCAAAAAATTAAAATCAGAAAGAAAACCCAATCGACTCTTTAGACTTCTTTCCTCAGGAGCAATGGCCTCTTGAATCATCTGTCTTGACCTGGGCACACCAAGAGAGACCCACAAGAGGACAAGAGGACAAGAGCCATGAGGAGCCCAGGACCCAGGAGGTTGGCAGATCTGTAGGAAACACTCCTGCCTCCACCAGGGCCTGATCAAAATCACAGGAGAAACACAGAACACCCAGGCGTGGTATGGTTTTTAGATCTCAGGTTTGTGCTAATGTAGCTAATGTCTGGACCCAAGAAAGCGAAGTTGGAGCAGAAGTGTGGTAAGTACTAGGTACCAGAATCAAAATGGTGACAATTTAAATTCTGCTCCTGGTGTCATTGTCTGTGTGACCTTGACAAGAGATGCACCTCTCTGAGCCTTGGATTCTTCATCTGAAAAATGAGACTGAGAATAGTAGCAATCTCCAAGAACGATGGATGCACTGTGCCGAGCACAGGGCAGGATGTACCAGAGGCATTCAGTAAACAGGAATGGGGGGGCTTTACAAAGATGTGTGGGAGGACCCAAGAGGGATTAAGTGACTGGCCCACCTGCGGGGACAGGTTCCTATAGAACCACTCAGGACAGATGTGAGAAACTGGTGAGGCAGGGGCAGAGGAGAACTCAGCACCATGAGTCCTCAAGGCTGTCTTTACTGAGGATCAACTAAATAATTAACTAGCAGGTCCAGAACACTTTGCCATGAGTGGAAATACATTTTAGTTCCACTGGTGGTTCAAGGTCAGAGCAGTCGCTAAGAGCAGCCAGGACTGGACCCTCACCGGTCCAGGTGGATGCCATGCCATCGTTACAAACAATTAGAAACATTATTAGGAACAGCAAGCCACCAGAAGCCATACTTAACTGTGCTTTGCAGCTCTCTATGGTCTTGTCGAGATTCAGGTGGAACCTGCTGCGGATCTGCCGCTTGGGGGAGATGAGGGGCGCCAGAGTGAACTGCTGCTGCACGGACTCACTCAGCTCCTTCAGGTCCATCTCGGCTTTGCTACGATCTGGAAGACACCACCACACTCTCCTAAGCCCAGGTGCAGGGCCCCAGCAAGCGGTACTCACCACTGAGCTCCCCCTGCAACATGGGAGGCTGGGGTGACGGCCAGCGAGCTCCCGAAGCAGGCGGATTCCCACTGGTGGTTTTCAGGTGTAAGCTGGAGGGTTCCAAGCAGAAAGTCTGTGGGACCCGAGACCCTCCAAAGCCAGAGGAGCTCAGTCTCACAATCGACAGGGAGAGAACATCCGGCATCCAAAATCTACTCCAAACTCCCCAAGCCCAGTGAGGGGGGCTTCCACCCAAATGAGGCTCGGAGCCCCTGGAGACACCTGGGGCTGGGGACCCTGGCTGCCTACCATCCACAGAGGCTTCCTTGGTAATTCCTGGTCTACCTAATCTGGGAATCGAACTAGAAAAGGAAAACAGGGGAAAGGAGGTCTTCCCGGCTGTGCCTCCCTTCACCTGACAGCCTCCGCAGAGGCCAGGTAAGTAGATTCCTCCTGGACACTAACCTGTGACCAACAGGTCTCTCAGGTAAGAACCAAAGTTCCTCATCATGACTCCCAGTCAAAGCCCCCTGCGATGACATCTCCTATCCCAAGTCCCCTCCGTCCCTCCACCAAGGGCTCTTTGTATGACCAAATGGGCCAATGAGCCCATGTTGATGAACTTGCTCTCCCATCCCAAATCAAGGTAAGAGGAAGAGAACTACAGTGGCCACAAAGGTCCATAAAGCAGTGAGAGATCACAGGGGGAGGGGAGCCTGTCTTTCCCTTGACGTTATCCTGTGGCGTCCCCTCCAACCCAACCCAGCCAACCCCAGAACACAGGTCAAAAACAGGTGACATCTGATCACCCACCAGAGAGGAGAAGCCACCTCTGAGCCTGCTTCTAGCCACTGTGGGCTCATCTCCTAGACTTCCCTTCACTCCCCTGCTAACCCCACACCCAAGGCAACCTATTCACTGGCCTGTTAAAAAAAAACCCAGGAGATCATCCCAGAACTTGCAAAGCTTTTGTTGCTTTTCTCCTTCTGTTTTGGCATGAGCCAAAGCCCTTCACCTTCAACCAGTGAGGGCATTCTCCAGCACTGCACTTGGAGAAACCAGTTCCTATAGTGACCAAAAGGAGCGAGGTCCCAAAAACCCCCACCCAACAGAAGCAACAAACTTCTCTAATGACCTTCCTTCCCACCCAGGTTGACTGGGAAGGACTCTTTCCTCAAAACATGCAAGATTCTGGAAGTAAGTGCTCAAAGCTAGCAAAGACACTACCACTAGGATTCCAGAAAAGCACCCTCAAAAGTCCAGGTGTGCACATGTTCCCTCGTGTGTATGTGCACTCTGTGTTCACAGGCCCATCGGAAGGCTGTTCAGAGAGGCCCTCAAGGGAGGGAGGAAGCCTGGGAGGGAAGAATGTTCATTCAAATTTCCTTGAGGAAGAACTAGAAACTCACCTGCACCTGCCTGGATCTGCAGCTTACAAAGAGCATTGATAGTGAAACAGCAGCACAGCGCGCCAACCTCGAGGCCAACTGAGGCTCACATGGAGTGCAAAATATCCTGTGCCTCTGCCTTGGGTACTTTAATGTTAACGGAGTTAAAAACAAATACGAAGAAACAAACCCCAAAATAAAAAATATACATGTGCTGACATACGGCATCTGTCAGGCCCTCAGAAACCCTGACTTACAGTCTGGGAGAGCTGGGGAAACTCCCCAGGTGACTCTTAGGGGCAGCTGGGGTTGAGATCCTGGTGTAAGACCATTCCTGTGAGTAAAGAAATCCCACACAGCCCCGGTAGCTGCATCACTTCATGGGGCTCACCAAGAGACAACCCTCACCTGAGCCCTCGACCTGTGTTGCACATGTGTGGGTGGCAATGCCTGTGATAGATGCAGCCCTTCAAGTTTACTCTAGGAAGACTCACCTGTTGCACATTCACAGGAAGAACACAACCAAAGGAAAGCACCCTCTTTTACAAAATAAATGTTCTCGACTTGATCAATGGCTACTATGTCTGTTCTTGTTAAGAATAAGCTACCAGGGGCCGTGGCTGAAGCACAGGAGCAGAGCACTTGCCCAGCACATATGAGGCCCTGGGTTCAAGCCTCAGCACCACATAGAAAAAATTTAAAACATAAAATAAAATAAATATTATGGGTCCGTCTGCAACTAAAAAAAAGAAAGAAAAAATAAACCACCAGCCAGGCATGGTGGCACATACCTGCAATTCCAGTAACTCATGAGGCTGAGGCAGGAAGCTCGAGTGTTCAAAGTCAGCCTCAGCAAACTCAGTGAGGCTCTGGCTCTAAATAAAATATAAAAAAGGGCTGTGGATTTGGCTCAGTGGTTGAATGCTCCTGGGGTCAATCCCGAGTTCCAAAAAAAAAAAAAAAAAAGAAAGAAATCACCAAGTGTGGGGGGGCTGGGCTCAGGCCCTGGGACCTTGGGAGCTTTAGTATTTTGCAATCAGCAGTATTTGGGACTCTTTCTCCTCCACAGGGAGAAGGAACAGTTTCCCTGTTCCTCTGGCTCGTGGTAGCTTATCAGGACTTCTCCCACCCCTGCCCTTCTATATTGGGACCATCTTCAGAATTCACCATGCTGCCAGGATTTTGAACTTTTCAGTTGATATAAAGACAGCTCAGCCTATAAATGGAAGCCAGGGATTAAAAAAAAATACCCATGCTAGAGAAAGCCACACGACCTTACATTTCTGCGGGGAGCACAAATGAGAAAAACCCCTTTAGATGTCAACTTGGCAATCTCTCTCAAAATGTCAACTGCACGGGGCCTTCAACCTCCACTCCACCTCTAGGAGTTTACCCCACGGACACTGTCCCCCATGGCCAAAATCAGTATTCTCTGTAGCTGTTTTCAATAACCAAAAAATGGACAACAACCCGGAGCCAATAAATAAGGTGCCTGAATAAATAGCTTAAAAATAAACAGATCTCCTTTGTTTTAATGCTGTTGGCAAACTATGATGAATGGACTTCAAGGAGCTACAACATGGTGGCTCCTTCAAGGAGACAGTTCAATAGACAAGAGACCCTGGCAGAAGTCCCTCTCAACCAAAGCCCAGCAGAGGGCTTCCCAGCCCACTCACTGTAAGGAAGTGGTAGAACATCTTGGCAGCCCAGGCCCGGCTCACACCAAGCTCTTAAGGAATGGCTGGCTTCCAAGGGACTGCTTGCACAGGGACAAAGGTGGCCCCTGTCAGTGACAGCAGAATGACAGCAGCAATGCTCCAGGCCAGACAGCTCTCCACTGCTCCATCAGCACCTTCAACAGAGCACCTGGGCACACTGCGGCCACCACCAGGAGCACTGGCCTGCTGCCCCTTCACCTTTGCACCAGGGGCTCTAGAAGGAGACAAGAATCCAGCACCGTGTTCTTGGCAGATTTCAGGTTTCAGGTGTGTGATTTATTGCTGCCATTAAATCACAGAAGGGGGCCTGAAACAAGCCAGTGGGACTCAGCTTCTGTCTGAAGGAGGAGAGCAGAGGCCTGAGTCAGCAAGTGAGGGCAGTGAGCTGGCACGCAGCAGCCGCTCCCACCCTCACCCCTGCATGGCACCACAGGAACAGTGACTCACTGGGCCCAGCCATGAAACCAGCTGCCAGCCCAGGGGCCGGGTTTTATATTTTGGGTTGCTGTATTTGGCTTTCCAAGTAGAGTTTTATAATTTGCTTTTAATGAAGATGAGCCCGTTTTTATGTTAACTTGGGGAACTGGGGGGAATGGGGAGAGGACCTAGGGACACACTACCACTGAGTTGTAGCTCCCCAGCCTTTTTACAAATTTTGAGCCATGGTCTCATTAAGATGCTTAGGGCCTTGCTAAGTTGCTGAAGCTGGTCTCAAACTTGGGATCCCCCTGCCTTGGCCTCCCCAATCACTGGGATTACAGGTGTGCACCACTGCACTCAGTTCCAACAGCCAAGACTTTAAATCTAGGAGGGTACATGGTCATACGGGGAATTCTGTTCTTTAATTCCAAACACAGATGCAATGGGCAGGACCTTCCTCCTTTGTCCTCCATGTTATCACTGCCCAGAGAGAATCTTCACCTAGCCCTGACCCCTGGGCTGACCTACCCAAGAAGCACAGTAGACTCCAGGGCTAGGCCTTCGAGCCTAGCACAGCCCTGGCTCACAGCTCAGGGTTCTCAGCTCCAGCTTTCCAGACAGGCTGGAGCCGGAAGGCCAAGCCCCACCAAAATCCTGTGTGACTGTGCACAGGTGATTTTGCTTCTCTGTGCCCCCCTTGCCCTTCCACAAAATGGGGCTGTCTTACCTACCTAAAAGGCTGTGCTGCTTTTTATTTTAAAAAGTCATTTTAATCTACAGAGAGCAAAATTCATTTAGGAGGAAATCCAGCTCTGTCTGAAGAGAGGCACAGACACACAAATACCCCAGGGCAAAACTTTGTCCCCAAGTGCTCCCTCCTGGTCTGCAGTCCAACCCTCCTCCACCTCAACCCCAGGCTGCTTCCATCACTATGATTTTGTCTTTTCCAGTGTTCTGTCTGTCTGTCCATTTGTCTGTTTGTTTTTGTTTGGGGGTTTTTTAATGGAATTCTGTTTTGTGACTGTTACCGTTCGTCTGTCTCTGGCGCCCTGTATCACTCCTGTCTGGTGAAGGCTGTCACAGGGACAGACATGACTAAGCCCACGAAGCTCACGCTCAGCCCCAGGCAGGGCTGGAACCCCTCAGCACTGCCCTTGCTGGACTTCGGGACCCAGTGGATCCTCGCCACTGAGGGACCTGAGAACCCACCCACTGCACAGCCCAGCTCCCCCCGCCTTCATCCCTGCTGGGAAGGAGGCAAAACTGCCCAGTGTGTCGGGGGCTGGGGGCCTCCAGAGAGTTGGCAGGCGCCACAGCCAGCACTACTGCCCATGGCCATGCCCCACCTACAAGACATGCCCCAGGAAGGGTCCTGCAGTTCCACATATGTGAGTCCAGCCACACTGAGAGACCCACAGTGTCACCAGGATGCCTGCCGGTCACCCCATTTAGGGAAGGAGCTATTCTGGCCTCACATGACTGGCAGAGAGGAATGCAGGGAGCAGGCCTCTGCACAGCCTGGCTTCTCAGGTGTGCAGGAGGGAGGAGGCTGTGGGAAAGGTGGCCACCATTTTGGGAATTGTAGGAAACAGTCAATGTTCCCAAGGCAGCAAGTGGGTTCCTTTTTGTTCTAGTCACTCTGAATCCGAACCCCCAAGCTCCACCCTGAGTGCCCTGTTCCACCTGGGTTGTGGGAACAGGCAACCCAGCATGCAGGAGACCCAGGCTCTAAGGACAGACAGTTGGGCTTCAGCTTGGCTGCTGGGCACTGCTGGGCATCCAGGGTGCTGTCCAGGCCTGGTGTCTCCCAGCTCCAGAGGCACTGCATGCCCCCAACCCTGCCTGTCTGTCTAGATGGCCAGAACTCACCTCCCGCAAAGCTGGCCTCAGAGCGCCTGCCACCAAGTGCCCTCTGCCCTCCCCACCTGGGGGGCTGACAAGCATCTTAAACAGACTTCAAGGGGAGCTCTTGGCCCATTGCTCGCCGCTAACCAGGGAGTCGGCCCAGTTACTGCATGGTCCAGGAGTTCCACGCCATGAGGGTCCTGGGCACCACAGGAAACTCAGTGGCACTGGAAACAAGCAAATGTCCCAGACATGGCCACATGTGGGGTGGACACACAACTGTCCAGACAAATGACTGATCAACAGAGAATTGTCCTTCTGACACCTCAGGTGGGCACAGGTCCCTGCACCTCAGAGTCTGCAAGCCCTCAATGGACTCACATCCTGCCCCTGCCCGTGGGATTCAGCCACCTAGGCCTCCTGGCCACTCCTACAGCACAGCGAGTTGGTCCTCACCCACCACCTCTAGGACCTCTTATTTCCCCTAGAATGTTCTTCCTCCTGTTGGCATGACTGGTTCTTCCTCCTAGGTATTTACGAAGGTGTGAACCCTCTTGCCCACCTACCTTGAGCACACTCTCTAGACCTGAAGCTTTGAAAGAGCCAGGTCCCTAGCTGACTGGCTAAGCTCTCTCCCAGGCCTATAATACTACCCAATACTAGGTGCTCAACAAAAGCAGGAGTCATGACAGAATGGCTCAAAATGACTTTGCACTTGGCTGTTTGGCATTACTAGTGCATGTTTATAACACTTTGGTCTAACAGGTTTGTTTGTTTGTTTGTTTGTTTTTCTCCTAACACACTATTTTCTAAATAACCAACTACAACCCAATGGATTAAAAAATAATAATTCAAGGGATGAAAATCGATATCAGAAAATTAAAGGGAACAGTGTATCAAAGTACACTGGGCACAGGCAAGTTAATACTGGTTCATGGAACTTCTTTCCACTACATGTATGTATTCACATATCAGTGATCTGGCTTATAGGCTTAAGGAGAAACAAGCTTCTGAACATGGCCCTAAGGCCCTTCAAGACAAGAACAGCTGCAAATGGGTGTGGTGTCGCATGCCTGTTATTCCAGTGACTCAGGAGGCTGAATCCCCAGGACTGCAAGTTCAAGGCCAGCCTCAGTAACTCAGTGAAGCCTGCCGGGGGAGGGGGGGGGGCGAACAACTTCTGTACTTTGATACAGCAGGAGTAGGAGCCGTTTATTGTAGGACAACAGAGGTATTTATACATTTTGCACAGCTTATCTTAATTAGAATAAACTAGATACAGCAGTCAACCAATAAGGAATCTCCACACTTAATGGCTCACTTTTGTTACTCCTCAAACCACTCCCTCTGGCATTTTGCCAGGCACCATCCAGACTTGTTTATGAACTCTAACATTCCCCTGGCAAAATACCAGGTGTTATTTTGACTTGTTTACAGACCTTAACAGAAGCCAACAAAACAAAGTTAAGGAGGGTTGGGGGCATGATTTACCTCACCTTCACCCACTGCACCTTTTTAATTATCTGCACAGAGAAAAGAGCTCAAAGGTTCAAGAACTACAAATAGAAAAGGACATTACAATTACCAAGCCACAGTTGTCACAGAAAGACTCTGCCAGAAGTGCCAACTGACCCAGGTTAAGGTTCAGGAGGCTGCCGGTGGTGGATGTCTTGGCCATTTTTGTCATGATGGGCATAGATGCTTGAGGGGAGAAAGGCTTCGGGCTGCCCGACAGACTCCCTGCCTGTCCCGTCTTCATGGAGGCTGGTGAGGCTGAAAAGGTATGGCACTGTTAGAAGTCAGACTTACACACTGACAGGAGCACTCGCAGGCACAGGTGGGCACTTGTCAACTTTATCTTCATGTAATTTGGTGGGAAAGACTGTGGGGGCCTGGAGTAAGCAGGGGGTGGGGGGACAGATGGGCGCATGTTCCATTCTGGCTGGGACACAGGCGTGTGGAAGGAGAGGGCGGGGCTGGCTAGTGGCTGATTTCCATTTCACCCGATGCTAAACCATTAAAGCCACCAGGAAGGCGGCCACCCAGTCCTTTATTAAACACAAAGCTCTAAGACAAATTGGCTAAGCTGCCCACAAAATTGGTTTGGCCCATCCACGGGTGTAAATCTCAAACATCAGTGAACTGCAGCAGCCCCCACAAAGTCCAGATGTGGAGATCAAGAGCCAGGCTGGAAAATGTCATGGCCTCTGCGGGCGGGGAGACAGGGGCCGCTCACACAGCCCACACCTGCAGGGGAGCAGCCAGGCCTGGGAGCTGCCAGGCCCAGGGAGATGTGCAGGGACTGGTCCAGAGGTTCCCAGGCTGCAGATAACCCCACTCAGGACCAGACGGAGGGAGGGAGCTGTTGGTGATTATCCCCTCCTTCTGTGTTTGGAACTTCAACAGGGGGATGAAGGTGGTCCTGCAGACTGCAGCTTTGAACCTCAAACTACCTACCACCCACCTGCTGCACATGCACCTCCCTTCGCTAGGGGAGAGAGAGGAGGACATAAACCAAATGCTTCTTTTAATAAAACAAGGAGCCAGCCAGAGCCCCCAGACCCAGCCCACTGGCCCTGGATACTTGACTGCATTGGGACTGTACCATCGGGCCTGCTGGGCTCCTCTAAACCAGCTGAGTCTAAAGCCATGACCCATGACAAATGGCCAGTTCTCCTCAGACAGGCAAGCAACCTCAACTGAGGTGACCTGGTCTTGACAGACAGCTACTGATGGCAAAGGGAGCAGGAATGAGACTCCCCAGGGACTTCAAAAATGTTCCTCCACTGGCGCAGGGACGGGCCTCTGCCCCCCCCCGCTTTCCCAACACAGATATGCAGAAAAGGGACCCCACGGGCTCTCTCTGCACAACAGCTCCAAGGCTCTGTGTCCATCAGCCAAGCTCAGCCCGTCACTTGTCAACTTTATCTTCATGTAATTTGGTGGGAACGACTGTGGGGGCCTGGAGTAAGCAGGGGTTGGGAGGCAGACACTGCTGTTCAAATCCCAGCCGAGCTGCTGGCCTGCTGTGTGGCCTTGGGCAGGCAGCCCCGCAGCTCCCAATCTGGCAGCAGCAGAGGGGGATGCTTAGAGCTTGATCCAAGGGGAGGAGGAAAGCTACACCTCCTGTGGCCACTGTGGGGAGTGAATCCAGCAACTGTCTGTCATCCGAGCCTCACTTGGAACCTACCAAGTGCTTGACCCTTGCTTGCTGTTGGGCACTTGTTTTCCATGTCTTTACTGACCTCGAAGGCTTCAGTTTCATCATTGAACCTGTGATTCCCAGCCAGAAGCAAATGCACCCCCTACACCCCATCACTCCCCCCCAGGACAGGACTGGCAATGTGCATGGGAGATTTTGGTGGCCAGCACAAGGGGAGCAGGGCTGCTGCTGGTAACTGGTAGGGAGAGACACAGGACACGGCTAAATGTCCTGTGACACCCCACAGCCAAGAACTACTTGGCCCTCAATGCCATATGGAAATCCTAGTCTCCCGAGAAGCAGGGGCAGAGGTGAGGGCTAGATGGGCCCATCCACTCGTGCATAAGCAAGTGCTCAATTAACGGGAGAAATCATCTTGAGAAATAGGTTTTAAAAATATTCAATTAGGTCCATTCTACTGTGAGAATTGGCGGACTGGCAGACTGGCCCAGCTGTGGCACAGAGCAGTCTTTCATCGGGGGGGCATTGCTGTCACTATCACTGTCATTACCACGGGACACAAAGAAATAAGATGAACACAAGGCATTTTAAGGAAACATAACCAATTAAATCTTTACTATGGACTTTTAAATAATTTATTCGTGTATGTCGTACCTCCTTGCAGACAAGATTTGTGGTAGCTAAAAAGATCCAAATAACGAATTCCCTGTGCAGATGGAGGACCAGAGCTTCTCTAATTCCTATAAACTAGTGAGTCAGGAACTGCTTGAGAACTGACAAGGAGACCTAATCCTGAGGGACAGCAGAGCCACTGAGCACACAGAACCCAACATAGAGAGACCCCTGCTTATGGGGTCAAGTTCAAGCGAAGAGCAGGTGAGTGCAGCCAACAGGGGCTCTAGCAGGGCAGTCCTACCTGAGATCCTGCTGTGGGTTTTAGCAACACACAGGATGAAGTCAATTTTTTTAACTGTTATATACATGCATGTGTATTAAAAATAATAATTGGAAGCTTTTAACTCTATGGATGCTTCCTTTGTTGATAACCTTTAAATATTAGGATTGAAGAAACAGTCATACCACATGGCTGTGGCAAGAATGAGGTCGTCTCCACTGGTTTCCAGTGGAGACGGGTCTGGACAGGAGAGGGCCCACTCACCTCCCGGGGTCTAGGACTGCAAAGCTTCACAGACTCGGGAAGGAACACAGCTTTAGGGTCATCTAGCAACCCACAGATCCCATTTGGGAAGAACTCTATCTCCTTAAGAAAGAGACCTCGCATGCCACCTCCAAATGCACCCTGTCCCACCTCCCCAGCCTGCGTAAGGTCCTGTACCTGACCTGTCCTCCTCCTAGCAGTTAATGCCATGACCATCCCCTTGTTAGTTCAACTCTAGAACCCTCCACCAATGCAATTCCTTGAGCGTCCTCCGGCCTCCAACGACCTGACTCTTCACTGGGGTCTGTGCACCCCACTTCACCCCGTCTCTCCGTGACATCCACTCCTGCTGTCCTGTCTCCACACAGGCTGCACAGGGTGCTGGAGGCTGGGAGCGTCTGGCTCCCCTTCTGTGTCAGGCACAGGGGCAAACGCAGGAAACACATGTCCAACAAAAGCCCCTGATCTGAAAACCCAAAACGCTCCAGAACTTGACCTTTCTTTCTTGGTGCTGGGATGGGATCCAGAAATTTGTACTATACCACTGAGCCTCCCCTGCCAGCCCTGGCTCAGAGCTCTGCTGGCACCCACAACAGCAGGAGCGCAGAATTCCACACCCGACCTCAGGAAGCTGTGCGAGTGACACAGTGGCACCAAAATAATGCATCAATTACATCCAGTCCTTGACCCCAAAGGGCTCCAGCCACACCTGGGAGGGGCAGCGAGATTCCACCTCCAGCCTTTACACCTGTCCCCACACTGGACGCTGGTCCCCCAATGTTACCTCCTCAGAGCTCTCACTTGCTGGCCCATCTAAGGTGACATCAGTTTATGGCTCCCTGTGGCTGTGAAAATGTCAGAGAGCAGTTCATCCAGGCTACCGGACCCCCAGGTCACAGCCCAACACATCCTGAGCACCTACTATGTTTACCAAAGAATGAGGACTCTGCTTTTCCTCTCCTTATAGTGGTCATGGCAAGCAACAAAGACACAATAAAGACAACCATATAGAAACATCAGTGGAGTCCATCTTTATATGGTGCCCTACTACAAATAATGCTGGGTGATCAGTGACACAAAGATATAGGGCCAGGGATGCAACCATGTGGGAGGGCACTTGTCAGGCATGCACAAGGCCCTGGGTTCCAGGAAAGGGAAGGGGAGGAGAGGGGAGGGGAAGGGGAGGGGAGGACATAGCATATTGCATGATGACACAGGAAGATGTCAAGTTGAAGGAAGCACTTGGGTCTCTTCCAAAGTATGAGGATTATTGTGTACTCAAAAAAAGACACAAAATTAAATGTTAAAATTAAAATATTGAAGAATTTCAAATAATCATATCACCAACGCTAAAGTCCAAAAGACTGACATATGACATATATTAAATCTAAGGTTCTTAACAGGGACTTGAGGGGTAACTTTGCCTCCGGGGACATCTGGCAATAAATGTTCAGAGGTATTTTGGCCTGTTGCAATCCTGTGAAGTGGGTGCTCCTGGAATCTCAGGGGAAGAGGCAAAGGAATCTCCTGGACATTCTGCAGTGCACAGGACATACTCCACAACAGACTTGTCCAGCCCAAATGTCAAGAGAGCCGGCATTGAGAAACACTGCTTTAAATCATTCTAGACATTTCAATTAAACTTTGAAACAGATGCCAATCCTTTTAGAAAGCCATAAATCTGCCCAAAGGAAGAACTGCCTGCCTTTGAAGTCACAAATAATTTAATCAGATTTTACACTTTGATGTATAATTCATGAGTGTGGGCTAAAACACATCATCCATTATCTCCATTTACAAAACCCTGGCCTGAGCTAAGTGCTATTCTGACTCCATGAAACATAGGAGTCTTAGAATTAAATTGGAAAAATGTGCCCCTCGTTCTCTCCCACACACCCGACACTGGAGCGGGTGGGATTGGGTGGAGGACTTAATGATTCATGCTAAATGTGCAGAACTCACAAAACTTGAAAACAACGTATATGTTCAAAGGGCTGCATCTTGCACAAGCTCAGGTCCCTAGGGACAGGTGAGCCGAGCAGCAGACTGACACCAGACAGTCTAGAGTGGGCTAAGAGGTGTTGGGAAAGTGCTGTTTTTAAGAGTTATTTACTAACACAGAAACACACCTGGGGGCTGGGGATGTGGCTCAAGCGGTAGCGTGCTTGCCTGGCATCGTGCGGCCCGGGTTCGATCAGCAGCACCATATACAAACAAAGATGTTGTGTCCGCTGAAAACTAAAAAATAAATATTAACAAAAATTCTCTCTCTCTCTCTCTTTAAAAAATATTTCTTTAAAACAAAGTTCATAGAAAACATGCAAGTCACATGAAATTCAAATTCCAGTGTCCACCAACAAAGTTTTATTAGAACTCTCCCACCTCATTTCTATAGCTGCAAAATACACTTTAAGACCTAAAATAACTACTACTTGACCCCTTATAGAAACAGGGGCAATTTGTAAGATTAAAATAACTCTGGCTGGGTGGGGTGGAGCATGCCTATAATCCCAGCTACCCTGGAGGCTGAGGCAGGAGGATTGCAAGATCAAGGATTGTTCTGGGGTGTAACTCCTGCCTGGCATGGGTAAGGCCCTACATTCGATCCCAGTGTCACCAAAACAACAACATTCTAAGTGTCATCCCTGTTTCCTACATTATTTGGGCTCAGGATTAGCCAAGTCCTGAGCACATATTGAGCAAGAGAGTTATAATTTAGGAAAGAAGCTCTGTAGTTTAAAGGGAATCTACTGGCTCTCACCTAAAAACCCAAATAATGAGGAATTCTGTCACAAAGTCTAAGGCCATTTACCCCTCTCCTTTGCCTCTCCAGAATGAAGAGAGAGGCTAAATTAAACACATTAGATGTGTTCTAATAGTACAAACTGTATTTTCTTGACATGTGGCCCAGGAGAACTAGTGGCAGTTTACACACCAGAATTTTTTATTTTACTGTAGCAACTTCTGTATTAACATCAGTGAACTTCATGGCATTCAGGGGGAAAAAAAAAAAAACAAGAAGCCATTTAAAAACAGGGGCTTACACATTTCACTTTGCATAGACCAAAGCTGAGTTGCAGATCCAACACCCAACAATGGAACAAAGCTCCACAGAAAGTGACGGGGACTCACAGCATAGCCACCCAAACTGAAATCCCACCTTGTCATGCTCTCTATGAAAACAGTCCGAGGGGCCAGGGGATCCAGACCATGCATGTTCTGTGAACTTCGCTTCCACAGAATCATGCATGGAATTAAAGTATGATTTTAAGGACCTTGGGTAAGAAACAAGGGGACAAAAGGAAAGACCTTCTGACACTGTCCACACAAGCTATGGGCTCCAGGGACAACATCCTACAGCTGCACTGTGAGTATGGGGGACCCCAGGGTACATGGCAGAGCTGCAGTCTGTTATAACAAAGACTCTGCAGCCACCCAGCACCAATGCTCTGCCTCCCTGAGGCCATCCAGGGACAATGCAGGAGAATCAGTGCACTTCTGAGTGCACAGCCACCAAGTCCCCATCATTATTTTACCTTTAGGGTCATTAGCAGTCTCCTGAAGAGCAGATGGCTGATCCTTCAGGACTCTCTTATCTTTAATGGTTCCACAGTCATCATATGCTAGTAAGTTCTATTGCTGGGCTCTAGTCTCCCATTACTTATTATGATAAAAAAATCTGAAGTGAAAATCATTTTATGGTGCAAGTGGGAAGGCGGGGTGTCGACTGAAGGTGAGCACTTCAGCTCCAAGTCTAAAACTGCTGCTCCAACTTCACATGTGCTACCCCAGAAAACACCCCAAGACATCTCAGCCTGACATTTAATAAGTGGAGATTTTACTTATAATGCACATTTTCCATTTCTCTGGAAGAATATCAAGATCTGAAAGCCCCAAGGCCACATTCTTGCATGGTGGCAACAGGTGAAGTCCCTGAGATAAGGCACATACCCTGGGTGACCCCGTCTCCACCATTATCAACAGCCGGCTAACCAGGAATCATCATGCTGGGTTCAGAAGATTCTCTGTGCCCATATCTTAAAGGCAGGGCAACAAAAACGAGAATACCACAATTCAAGAAAAGTAGCAAAACCACTTCCTCATGAAGGCAATGGCATTCATAGAATATTTAACACATGACCAAATTCTTTTGAGGAAGAAAGAATTCTTTCAAGTCAACATTACTTTTCTCCCTCTCAGCCAGTGGCCATCCCTGCTGGCATCAGTTCCCTGATCCACGTGGACAGCAGCACCAGGAGAAGCAGCAGCCAGCACTTTCACAGCGTGTGCTGTCTGGGGCACTGTCCTAAGTGCATCTCGACTCCTCTTACTTACAAAGAACCTCCCAGGCACACCGTTAAGATCCTCACGTTACAGAGGGGAAACTGAGGCACTGAGACCATAAGCACCCTGCCCAATTGCTCCACATGCCCCACGTACATCCCTAACAAGCAATGTAACTGTGAGACAGGTGACCCTGAAGGAGCAGGACAACTCCAAGGAGACCTGCAATGACATTTTCATATCAACTTTATTTATTTTTTGAAGGTGGTGACGAGGATCAAACCAAATACCTCTCATGTGCTAGGTAAGCACTCTACACCAAGCCAGGACCCCAGCCCCACAAGGACTTTTTAGGTATGTGTTTCTGTGATATTTGAGCACTGAATGTGAATGTACTGAGAAGTCAATTAATTTATTAAAATAAAATCCTTAGAGAAGAACAGAGTTACGGGGAGTTTGCTGTGATTAGTCCAAGAGACAGTGACATTAGAAGTGAACTCTAAAAGAATTTCTGGCCACCTCCACCCAGGTGTAGGAATGAATTCTAGTGAGCCTTTTGGAAACACTAATCTCATTTGTAGGTCACACAGAGCAAGGACCTCATCTAATCACTCACTGAAAATTTGCAGACGGGGAAGCATAACCCTGCAGTTCCCGTGGAGGCTACAGGGTTCGGGCGCTGGCACCCAAGTGGGGCGGGGAGCCATCGGTGAACAGAAAGCGTGTTCAGCAACCTACAGCAACGACGTTGGGCCATCAGACGGAAAGCCTGGTATCAGGACTTCCAGCTGGTGGGAGAAGCCTGGTCCCCAGCGCGTGTCCTCCCCAGGGCGCTTCCTCCCCAGCTCCTTCTAGGCTCCAGTTCCAGCACAGCACCGCAGGGGCTGACCCTGACCCACTAGGGACAAACCCTGCTGACCCTTCCACCCCGTTCTGGTGAAGCACCAGCGGCCAGAGGCTCCGGCCTGAAGCCCGCCCACCGGAAACCTATTCCCACCAATCCCATGACTGACTGCTAGGAGCCTGTCCAGCCCCGCCTCTGGTCTGGGCCTCGGTTGGTTCTGCATTCAAGGTCCTTATTTCGCGTGGCCAGCCTCTCCCCTACGGGAGGGAGCCCTTTCCCTCGCCCACGTGGCCTCGGGTCCCCTGTCCCGCCCGTCCTGGAGCTGACCAGTGCTCTTGTCCAGGAAGTCTATGGACTCCTCGCTGGTGCTGAAGTGGCTGGAGGTGGCCTTCTTGTGGGAGTCCTGCTCCACGTCGGAGCCCGTGTGCACCGAGGAGTTGGTGCTCATGGGCGAGCATGTCATGTCCGACAAGTGAGATGAGGCAGCCTGCGCCAGCGCCCAGCAGGGGCTTGCTCATGCAGATCTTGGGCGAGGCCGCCTTGTCAAAGTTGAGCTTGACCTTCTCCTGCTTGTCCGTCTTGGTGCACACCTGTAACCCCAACTGGGCTGGGGAGGCTGAGGCAGGAGGATCACAAGTACAAAGCCAGCCTCAGCAATTTAGAGAGGGTCTAAGCAACTCAGTGAGACCCCGTCTCTGATAAAATACAAAATAGGACTAGGGATGTGGCTCAGTGTCAAGTGCCCCTAAATTCAATCCCCAGTAGCTCCCCCAAAAAAGAAAAATAAATTTGCAAGTATTTAATAAAATAGTTCTTTTTTCATTGTTGTTGTTGTTGTCATCTAGTCATTTTTTTTTTTCAAACAGATCCTGATATGTTACTCAGGCTGACCTTGAACTCTTAGGTTCAAGACAGCCTCCAGCTTTAGCCAAGTAGCTGGTATGATAGGCCAGCATCACCACTCCCAACCCAGTTCCTAAATTTTGAACTTGGCTGTACATGTGCAGGTCTATCATAAAACTTAAAAAAAAACACAAGCAAATTCTTCTAAAAGACAAAAGGCACACATGGGACTTGAGGAACATGCCTGGAGTTGGGCAGGAGGCCCCCAGGCCCACACCAGCACTCACTAAGCTGACAGGATCTGCACTCTGAGTTCTCCCTCCGCTGTCCTACTTCACTTGGACGTGTTCAGGCTTATGTTTTGGCTCCTCCACCCAGACGTGAGCTCCCTGAGCAAGGGACAGTAGGTTGGCCTCTGGTGCACCTCTGAACTCTCTGAGAAAGGGACAGAGTTTTGGCCTCTGGTGCACCTCTGAGCTCCCAGAGCAGGGGACAGTGCATTGGCCTTTGTGCCAACGAGCCTGGACTCATGCTGCCTGGTCCCACCAGAGCAGCTGTCTGTGAGCCTGCCCCCCTGTGCCTGCCTCTGGGGAGGCAGCAACCCTTCCTGGAAAGAGGGACTCCCCTGGGGAGAACCTCCCCAGCAGGCATGAGCAGAAAGGTGGCTGTCAGGACACAGGATGCCGGTCATTTCTGACACTTGGAGAACAGCTGGACATTTTAGGGTTTTTCTGTCACTGCAGCACTGTGGACGGTCTTTACAAAACCCCCTCCCTGGGCCCCCCTCACCCAAGTTAAAACCAACAGGGCAACACAGTCACGCTGATGGGGTGACTAGAGATGCTCAGAGGAGCAGGGCAGTCTCACCACCTAACACAAAGGGCCGGGCTCCCTGGTGGCTCCCACCTAGAAACAAAGACTGAACCTGCAAGCTGTGGGGACAGCCTCTGCCCACTGTGGAGCAAAGCCTACACTCTTCCTTCTCACAACCTAAGCCACTCTCAGCAGATGGCTGGCAAGGGAAGGACCAAGGGGTCTCTGCAGGATGGTCCCAGAAGAGGGAGCTGGATGATCGACTTAGCTCCTGGTGCACTTGGTATGTGGGGCAAGCACTGCTATCCCTGTCACCTACATCGCAGTGCACATCCCCATGCTGTGCCAGCCTACAGAATAGGAATCCTAAATCACCAAGACCTCTCACTTTCCCACACTCTGATCAGGACATGGGATCAACAGGCTGCCACCTATTCTTCCAGCTCTTCAAATAAGAACAACAACTCCTGCCCACCCCTGGGACCCAGTCTCCCACCATCCTCTCCTCCCTGCTCCCTGTTCTAATCACACACCAGGTCCACCCTTCCTTGCCTGAGCCTCTGGTCTTGCTGCCCACTCTGCCCAAACCTTTGCACCAGGCCCACCACCACCTCCTGATGGAGATGGCTAGCCCAACAGACTCCTGGGTGTGACCCATCTTCCCAGCGATGATGTCCGCTTGCCTGTTCACTCCCACATCCCCAGCACCCAGCACCCAGGCTGAGCAGGCTCCAAATGTATACTTCTTTGAATGAAAATTTAATAAAAGAATTTCCAGCAGATTTCCAACAAGAGCCATTTAAATCCAAATATGATACCTCCTATCAAACCCAGTACCCTATCAAGTAATTTCCATCTGGTCTCCTGACAAAGCACTTTTGGGATTCCTAATAAGGAAGTGAGTTACTTTGGAATTCACACTGTTCTTTGATCTGCAAGACCTCAAACAAAATTTCAAAATACAAACTGCATTTTCTGTGTATTCCATGTGAGGTATAATTTGTGCTGAATGTATTTAAACAGACTCCCCTATAAATTCTCCAAACTTCAGGGGTGGGGCAGTCTGATGTGTGCCTCATTTAACCCTAAGGGAACTTGCCAGGAGAGGACTGCAATATAAACCTGCTCCTCCCAGTCTACCTGTTGTTCTGAGCACAGGGGCTCTGCCCTGAAGGGAACTGCTATTAGCTGAAAGGCACTTCCCAGGGTGTGGCAGAAATGGGGAGGGAAGAGATGCTGGGAGGGTAGGCTCACACCTGTCAAAACAGCAGCCCCTGGTAATTTCCAGAGAAAAGTGAACAGAAGGGATCTACCCAGCAGGATGATAAGAGATTCATTTACTGGCAATCTGGGAAAATACATCTGATCCCTGAAAGCATTATTTTGAAAAGCAATTCGCACAGAGATTTAATTTACAACAGGAAAAATAAGAAAATAAAAAAGGACCGCAGCACTTAAAATAGCCCAGGAATCCATTCTGATGCCAGTTAGATCAACAAGTCCACTAAAGTAAGATTATTTTCTAACGTACCTGGAAAAAAAAACTGAAGCTCACACATTATCAGGCTTAACACAGCACAGGAAAACATTTTCTACTATGAGATCAAGGGTTGGTATCATGACAGTAAACAAATCACAGCCATACCAGCGAACAACAAGAGGAAAAGTCAGCTTTTATAAAATGGTAATAATAATAAAAATAATAGCCATACCCTTCACCTCTCTTCTTATCCAATGACAGTGTCAAAGGTTCGGGTGAAGCTACATGTGCAAAGCCTGTTTTTAACGCCCACCTGTTGTGTTGTCCAAAGAAATGGGCATGGACTTGCCTGTCCTTATCCCTCAGGGCTTTTGCAGGCCAAAATGGAAACCCCTTCAGTATTGCCCAGACCAATGGATGTGGATTGCTGTAGAAGAAAAAAGAACCCAGAGTTGGCACACATTTGACAGTGAGACACACTTCCCGGCTGGGGAGGGCAAGATGGCGGGAAGAAGGTGGCCACAGAGGCCCTGGTGGGGTTCCCTAAAGAGGGGGGCTACGGGTGCCTGCACAGAACTGGGGAGGGCTTCAATGGGGAGAGGACAGAATCCCAGGACAACAAAACCAGGCTGGAGTCCTGACTCCGATGTCACCTGGATGGCTGTGAGCAAGGTACTCGCCTTCCTGCACCACACAGAGCCCTGACGCCCATTCCCCCACCAAGTGTGGGCTGATGTGCCCTGTGCCAGTACAGAGGGCAGCAGAGGCTGTGTTTATTCTTTTTATTTTAAAAATATTTTTAGTTGTAAATGGACATAATACCTTTATTTTGTTTATTTAGATTTTTTATGTGGTGCTGGGGATAGAACCCAGGGCCTCACACGTGCTAGGCAAGTGCTCTACCACTGAGCCCCAGCTATTCAGGTGTTTATCTCCAAAGGCCCGAAGGGACATAGGCACATTTTGATTCTCCCTTCACTTGCCCGGTTATGCCCCTCCAGCCCTCCATCCCCATCCCCTCTACCCACCCCACACCACTTCTCTCTGCAAAATACCAGCTGACATGCACAAGGCCCTGGCTTTGACCTCCAGCATCCCAGAGGGAAAAAATAAACACCACTTTGGAAATTCAGATCCACAGTGAGAAATCAAGGTGTCTTTAGATCCTGCAAGGACCATGATTGTTCTCTCTTCAGTTTTTTTTTCCAGATGCCACCAAGGTACTTGGTCCTTCCAAGGAAATTAAGGCCACTTGGGGTGAAGATCTCACTTCACCTTGCAGCCTGCCATGGCCTCTGTCCGAGAGCTGGCATCTACTCTGCCCTCATCCTTCACGAGGACAAGGTGACTGACACAGAGGATAAGGTCAATACCCTTGTTGAGGAAGGTGGTGTAAATGTTAATCTTTTTGGCTTGGTTTGTCTGCAAAGGCCCTGGCCAATGTCCATACTGGAGAGCTGCATTTGCATTGTCAGGGCTGGTGGGGACACTGCAGCAGCAGGTGCTGTGTCAGCAAGAGGTCCCTCCCCTCCATCCCTCTGCCCCAGAGAAGAAAAGGGAAACCAATCATCCAGGGTTCAAGCATAAGCTTTGGTCTTTTTGACAGCTCTTAACATTTTGAATAAAAAACTGAACTTTGCTGTTTGCTAATTTTTAAAAAAAGGAAAGAAAGGAAAAAAAATACCACCATGGACTGGAGAGTCTATAACATTAATCCATGAAAGATTTCTAACCTTCTTAAAACAGGCCCAAGAAGATTTATGGATGACACACTCATCAGTACTCACAAAACTCTCAGCATTATTCATGCACCCTGTGACCCACATCATGCATGTCCTGTCCCCCCACATCCCACATCCCACACCTCCCCCTGCTTGCATTCCACCTTCATACAAAATTCCCTTCAACTATGGGTTTTGCAGTTCTCCCAGGTTAACTAGTTCTTGCACATGAACAGCCTAGGAGGCTTATTCTATCTAGGTTATTTTATCAGTAAAAACACACATTAAAACTTCATCCAAAGATTCATCTCCTAAGCCCCCTGGAGAAGGCTGAGTCATCAAAGACAGAGTTCAGAAAATGAAATAAAGGAAGTAAATCCAACTTACACAAGGCTCGCAAAACCAGTTATCTCATTTTTGGCAAGCAGCTAGATAACATTCTGGACATAATTCAATTTCATTCATCTGTAAAACAAAAATACATTAGAATATGTCAACCAGGAGCCTCACATCTGGGAGGCCTTCATAAATGCTTGATTTTTTTTTTAAGTGTTTATGCTTTTATTTGAATGTCCAGGGATTTTTTTTTTTTTGGTGATTTGGCTGTTTGCTGGATTTGGTTTTTAAGACAAGGTTCTTGCTGTGTTGCCCAGGCTGTCCCTGAACCCTGGGCTCAAGGAATCCTCCCACCCCTGAGGAGCTGGGACTGCAGGCTCACACACATAGTTTGCTTAATGATTTTAATAATTGGGGCCACAGTGGGAACACCTGGGAAATAGATCCAACGTTGGCACCACCATCACATTCTGGACCAAGGACACCCCAGGTATCCAGCCCGGACTCTCGCCCCATAACAGCGCATTCCACATGCAGGATCCAGAGCCACAGAAATCTGAACTTTCTTCAAAAGCTTCCAGAGACTTCCCTGAACTGGGTCTGCAGGCAGGTTCCTCACCCCTCCCCTGCCCCAGGAACTTGGCAAGGTCTGAGACATTTTGGATTGTCACACTTGGGGGGTGCTGCTCCCTTGACCAAGAGTTCCTGGGCCCCAAATACTAGTCATGCCAATTTGAGAAACTAACAATAAAACCTAAATGCCTGAAGCACCTCAAGGTCACGTGCACCCTGGACTCAGCTCCCCTGGAACCAGCGCCGCTCTCCAAGCCCTTCTGGCTGCTCTGTCCCCCAACACAGCATGCTCTACTTCCATTTCTAATCACACCATCCCTACTTTATTTCCAGTGACAACAAACCAAAAATCCAACTCCTTTCCTGTCCCTTTCCTGCAGAAGACAGCACACTTCTCGAGTAACTTCCGGACTCAGGATATACAGCCAGGAAGCTCCTTGATCCAACTTCACTGCCACCATTTCCTAGCTCCATATTCCCTGATCCTCCCCTCTTCTTCAGAAGGAAAAGGGTGCCATCGGTTCCCAACCCCAGGGTTAATAAAAAACACGCAATGAGCCAGATGACACAGTATCCACACAAGTGAACAGCTGTCAAAGACTTGGGGACTGGTGGCCTTCTGAGTGCTCGCTGAGGATCAACTCAACAATGCCCAATGAGGGGAGATTTTTCTTATCACCATTTTTTCAGGAGGAGAAAATGAGGCCCAGAGAAGTTGAGGAACCTGTCCAAGGGTCCCAGGACCAAGGTGGCTGGGTCAGAAAGTAAACCTAGTCAACCAGTCTCCAAAGCCCTGAAGTTCCCCCACTGCATGGTGAGCTACTGCTACTGTCTCCCATGTCAGCAGCCCAGATTTTCTCTTTATCACCTACCTCCATGCCAGAGGTCACTTACTGAAAACCGATTGACTTAACAGGTTACCAAAGACATGAGTGAATGAAGGGAGGGGGCATCTCCTCCCACTCCACGCAGCTGCTGGGCTCTTCCAAAGGCACAAGGCATACAGCCACCTGTTATCCAACAAAGGCAAACTGGTGACCACAGTGAGGGAAGACCACCTCCCTGCTGTCAGCTCCCAAGCTGCTGTGTGAGGTGTAACAGCTCTTCTGGAAGACAACCAGGAAGCATCTACATAGCCCTCTGCTGTGTTCACATCCTCTGACCTGGTCACTGTGTATCTAAACATTGTGCAAAATGACCATCAGAAGCAGATGGGACACCCCAAGACAGAGGGGCAATGGCATGCATTGTCACCTTAGGTAAAGTGCTGTCACAAATAGGTTCCACTGAAATGACAAAAAATGTCCATGGATTCTATGCAGCCATGAAAAATTCAGTTCTTTCCATGTGTTCAATTACCCAGAAAATAGAAAGTACTCAAACTTCAAGTGAAAAGGCAGTTTAGAAAATCTTACTTTCTCGCTCTGTGGACATGCACAGAAGCATGTGCCTCATGGATGCTCCCCAGCCATCCCAGGCAGGTCCTCTTAGGAAGCAAGGGACAGATGCACAAAGACGGGTCTTGGTTTCTATTCTTACAAAGGGATCTGGCAAAGAATGCCGCTTCCTGTCACTCTGGTTGTCATCTTGTCCCACCACACCGAGTCTCACATCTCACAGACCTAACAGGTCCAGCACAGCCTGCGGGGGTCCATAGGACAGCTTCTCCAGGCCACCCCGGCCACCCTATGGAACCTTTCACACAAGACTCATCTTCAGGAGGACAGAAAGGACACTGACTCCAAGCCACAGGCTGTGCAGCCAGGGCCAGACACAGCAAGCTCTAGTGACAACCAGGAAAAGAGCTCAGGACCCTGGCGGTGGCCAGGACCTCAGAGAGAAAACCAAAGAGGAGCATCTTCTCCCTGAGGCCACCAGGAGGCAAAGGTGCTCATCACACTGCAGCCCCTCTCTTGTCGCCTTCACTTCCTTCAAGATACAGGGACGCGGTCGGCCCCTCAACCAAGCCTACGGTGGCCATGGCCCCCCACCTTGCCTTCAGATTCCAGCACCCTGCTCTGCATGCATCTACAAGTTGGTGGGAAACACATACCTGGTGTTCACAGATTTTGGTGACTACTTTTGCTATTTGCGCCAATTTGTGATTTCCTAGGGGAATAAGAAAATAGGATTAATTGTACTGGAAACACTGTAACACCCCACCTTGCAATTAGATGTCCCCTGACAACATTTAGCTCACTTTCCTCCAGCAGCTGACCAAAGTTTCTGCTTTCTAATGTCAGTTCCAATTATCCGCCCTTCAAGACCAACCAGTCTTTGATGCCTCAAGGTCATCTCCAAAACCGAGCGACTGGTATGGCTTTCCCCATATCATGAATTAATCTCTGAAAAAGGTTTTGATCTTCTACAGGCTCAAAAGTCCCAGAGAGGAACCTTACTGTACCTGTCACCCCAGACTGCAGCAACCCAAGAAGGCAGCTGGGACGTCACCCCATGGCTGGGCCAGGGGCTTCCAAAGAGTCCTCCAGGAGTCCCAGCAGCAAGCAGAGAAGAACATTCAGGCTCAATTATCATCTAAGCCAAGGTCAGGTTCTTCTACCAGGACACTCATAACAAAGCAGAGACCTGGACAGGTCTAACCCAAATCCTCAACTTTGCTCTAAAGCAGGGGATGAGGTGGTTAAAAAATCATGTTTTCTTTGACCCTTAGAATATTTTCAGAAGTTTTACATTTGTTGACAAAGAGATTTCTCTTTCTCTCTCTCTCTCTCTCTCTCTCTCTCTCTCTCTCTCTCTCTCTCACACACACACACACACACACACACACACACACACACACGCACGTGTGACCTAGATATCCAACTCCTTAGGTCTGATGACCCTGTAACCAACAAGCCCCGGTAGATACCAACAGCAGACTCTCCAAACAACCAGGAGTCCCTGCTCCCCTCACCCCACTGGTCATCCCTGTGGCTGCTGGTCTTCTCCTTCACTCTTACCCCATTCACTCTCTCACATGCTTGATGGGCCTATCTGTGCTCACCACCCAGCACCTCCCCTTTCTCCAGGCCCTATGGCTGAGGAGTTGACAATGCAGTATGCGGGCTTCTGCTCAGGGAGCTCCCCTGGAACGCCGGCTGAGGGTCTGCACTGGGCCACTCTTTCACAGGGAACAACAGTCAGACCCACCCTTGGAGGAGTCACCTCCGGGTGCAGAGATCAAGCACATACAAACAGCACCACTCGGGAATCGTGGTGATGCAGCCAGGCCAGTAGAGAGCCCAGGACAGAGACCTCCAATGGCCTGGGGCCTCAGGGAAGGAGTCTTAGAGGCCAAGAGGCTGAGTCACAGGGAAGGCCAGGGAGGCAGAGGCAGGTGGAGGGTCAGCAGCAGGCACCACCCAGCACAAGCACAAGCTGACCTGCAGACCAAGGCACCAGGTGGGCAGGACTGGGAGACCTGCCCAGCCAGAGGCAGACAGAAAAGAACCTTAAGGGAGGTGCCCAGAGGAAAAATCAGTGGAAATTCTCCTCAGATCTGGCCAGAAGGCTCCATCCTCCAAATCCACAAACACAACGGTCAGCACTAGATCCAGCACATCAAGGATGCCGGCAGTGAGCCACAGAGCGCAACAGCCCAGCTTCTGAGTGAACAGTCGGGGGGTTTCACCCTAACACACAAATTACTGTGAAGTTCATGAAATGATGACTCAGTTCCTGGCCATGGGGAAAAGGCAAATCAAAACCCCTGGTGACATAGGAGACATTTCACATCACCCAAGAATGGCCAGGTCAAAAAGCTAGGCAGGGCCAGGATGTGGGGCGGCTGGACAGCACGTGCCCACCCGTGGAGCACACTGACATGAGCCCTGTGCACACACACTGGGACAAGAGTTCTCCTGAAGCTAAGATGTCCCACTCGATGGTCCAGCACCAGACAGTCAAGAGCCACAGGCACAACTGTCCAGACCATGGGCACCACAGGAGTCCCCAGCAGCTTCCTCCACAACAACCCAAAGACGCAACCCAAAGACAAAGACCACAGAATCATCCATCATTAACCAGGGAAAGGGACAGACCGCGGCATGCTGACCAGGTGAAAGATCACCTGGCAACAACAAAAGCATGATCCTCGGTCATGCCAAATCTCAACGCAGGGTGTGCGCCCTGACACCGAGAGCACCCCCAACCCGTCCATCTGGAACTCTAGGCCACGGAGGGAGAGTGGAGCTCCAGCAGAAACAGGAGATGGACTGAAAAGCCTCCACCTGACCTGAGGTGTGGCCCTGCACCTGTCCAAGTCACTGAACGTGCTCATGAACCTGTTTTCTCTGACATTTCTACCTCCGTTCAATTACGGAGTTTGGAGATGACCGTCAGAGCACAAACCACGCAACATGGAGCAGTGGATGTCAGCTCATGCCTTACCATGCAGGTCGCCCTGGCCCCGTTCACATGCCATGGCTATGTGCACACAGTGTCCTTGGTCACCTGAAGCCTGATGCTCAACTCTGCAGCCCGGTTCTTCGCGAGAGGCAGCAGAGTGCGCCCCAGGCACGGGGTTCCCTCTCTAAGCACCACGCGGCCACTCACCCCCCATTATAAATGATGCAGTTGTGCAAGATCCACTTGGCGTCAGCTAGGAGGGCCTCTGTACAGCCGTACATTTTCTGTTTAGTGTTCTGGGAAGGGAAGCCAGGGGGCACAGTAAGCAGTGGCTCCACACCCAGCAGAACCACTTGCTCCTCACCCCATCCTCTCACCACCACTCAGCAAATAGATTAAGGCTCATCCACTCATTTGCCATGATCCTGGGAGATCTATGACCCAATTTTTAAAAATGCACCACTGAATTCATCACAGGAACTTGAATTTTGTCATCTTAACGCAGCTGTCATTTGTTAAGAGGTTCCTTCCTAGAAGAGGTTGATTTCTCTCTTTGTATTTATTATAAAGACAGGTCTCACATGAGCCTCCTGAAAACTCAAGGAAGCACACATCACCATCCCCACTTCACACAACACTATGCCAACAGTATGAAAAATGTATCCTCTTCTTCTTTGGTGGGACTACTAGGGAAGAACCCAGGGGCACTCTACCACTCAGCCACCATCCCCAGTCCTTCTTTTCATTTTTTATATCATTTTGAGTCTGGGTCTCACTAAGTTGCTGAGGCTGGCCTTGAATTTGTGATTCTCCTACCTCAGCCTCCTGAGTCACTGGGATGTCAGGTGTGCACCAACACACCCAGCAATGTGTCCTCTTCATAGATACTTTTCATTACCCATATTGAGATCAGCACCATGGTGGTGTGCACAATCTAAAGTGTTACAAATATAATTTTCACCATGGAATTTTAGCATGAACTTGGAAAAACACCTTTAGGCATTAACAAAATAGCCTTATCGTCTTGAGAAGCCGATTCTAAGAAGCCACGTATTGCTAATCTGGAGGTTTCCTAGCGACTTAAATGTTCTCTTCTTCCTTCCTGCTGCTCTCATTAGCACCTCCAGAAGAAAGAGAAGAGGACATAAGGCGCAAATTGATCAAATCACTAATTCCTAGAAGTATGCTCTTTCAAGTAGAAGCTGGAATCACTCCCAGAAGAGCAGTGAGCACATCTCCCAGGACACCCTCATCCCCTGGAAGGACGTCACAGAGGAAACAAAGTGAGAGGACCAAGAGTTCTTCTCTCCAAATAAAACTGATATAACTTGGAAGTGAGGAGCTTCCTTGGAATCTCCACACCTGGGGCCAACACAGGAAGCTCTAAGACGGAGGCGAGCATTTTCCAGTTTACAAAGGTCCATGGGGTGGATAATATATTCTGTGTAGTCAGGATACTGTTCCAAGGGAATGGGCTTCTGGAATGCATCTGTCTGTAAGAGAAAAGGTACATGCACAGGCCAGGAAGACCACGCTCCAACCAACATGGGATCGAGAACCTGAAGAGAACCTCTCCAAAACTTCCAGGAAGGAGGCCACAGGCAGCTCCACTGGCCACCATTCCAGGCTGCCTGGATGTTGATAATCCTGGGCCCAGATGAACTGGTTGGGGTTTTGTTATTTGCTTTACTATCAACATACACCCAAGTAGCAGGTTCTGTCCCCTTCCAGTGAGGCTGAGAGTCCCAACACACCAGGGATCACTTTAGAGCTAGGCGACACCCTAGAGAGACTCATCACCAAAACTGACTTGAGGGGGAAATGTGTTCACACCTAAAGATGACACATCAGACAAAGTCTTTTGGGTGCCAACAGATGTTTCTGATACGATGGGAAATCTAGACAGTGAGATTTTGTTCCTGTTTTCAGAGGTCAAATTGGCTTCAGTACAAGAAGTGTGCAAAAAGTCTTTACCTTCACCCATTTGCTTAAGCTCTAACTTGACTCAGCTCAAGATGGCTGGGTGGTATTTACTTAGCAATTTTTTTTCTTTTTAAATCCAAAAATTTAATTAAATACCAAATTATACCCAAACAAAGAATTGGGACAGATTTCCTTTTGCAATTACCTGTGTTCACTTCAATCCAGAATGAAAATTTGACCACTGTAAATTTAAAAAATTCTCCAGAGCAGGGGTATGGTTCATGGGAAATGCACTTGCCTAGCGTGTGCCGGGCCCCGAGTTCCAGAATGGAGGTGTCAAAAAAATCGGCAACTTTACATCAAACACAGTGAAAAAGTAAAGCTTTCTTCTATTTGTCCTTTGGTTTAAAACTTGACAGAGTTGACAAATCTACATACTCCATTCTTTTTGTAAATAGTCGTCACATTCAATCACTCCACAGTTAAAAAAAAATAAATAAAAGATTTTTTCTTTTTTTATGGTTCCAAGGATTGAACCCATGGCCTCACACATACTAGGCAAGCTCCTTCCCTTGCCCAAGATTTTTGTTTTTAAACTAAACTAAAGCTACTAACTAGCACAGTTTTGCTTCCATCAATTGAGATTTAATTTAAGAGATAAATAGGTAACTAATTCAATATCTAATTGGCACATCTTAAATTTCTTCATCATATCAAATTTCAGAATATCTCAAAGCAAAACTTTTATTTGTTTAAAGAAACAAAACCACAGTGGTCACTAAAAGCAGTGAGATACTCGGCTACTGCATATGCACTTGATTTAGAAAGCAAATCAGAAAGGAGGGACCCATCCTTAAGCTTCTTTAGATTCATCTGGAGGGAGACAGAGTCATAATATGTCCATTGTATCATCATATTATTTTTGACAGAAGACATTCCTCTGCCATTTTCCTGAAAACTATCATAATAATAACAGACACACCTAGGGTATGGTGGGCACTCTCAGCAGGGTGCCATGTGAAGTACAGCCAAGCATGGCAGCCTTGCTGTCATACAGTTTCCAAAAGTAGCAAAGGCTGTACAGCAGGACTCATTTCACAATTGATGGAACTAACCAGATTCTCACCCATTAGGGAAATCTTCCTGGTTCTACACCAGACCTCAGTTATAAATAAACAGGGATGACCTCCTCTCCCTGAAGCGGAATTCCATCCATGCTGAGGGAAGGAGCACATAGCCCTCAGGGTCATGGGGCTGTGGAGTTCTACTTCTCAACCTATCAGGACTTTAAGGCCCCACTGACTATTGGACGTCGTGTTATTTCCTGACTAAGCTCCTTGGGGACACGGAGAGCTCACTACAGAGAACTCACTGAATGGCACCGTACCTGATGGTTACTTGACAGATTTAAAATGGGGACACACAAGACAAGTCCAAAGAGCCTGGAGAGGGATCTGAAAAGCAAAGCTGACAAGCAACATGGAAACTGCTAACAGAACTAAATGGAGTCTTATCTTCATTTACACTTACACCGGTGGACCAATCCTCTTACCCCTGGCTGTTTCATTTTCTGAATGGCAAACTTGAGCAGGTAGGAGAGCTGTTCAATGGTGAGCAGTGCCATGGCTTTGCTCTGGGTCTCGATGCACTCTGCTACTCTAATCTTCTACGAGTCAAAAATCATACACACACATCCGTTTAGAAAAAAGAAAATCACAGAGCCAGGGGTTTATTCTCCTTCTACTTTTTCTTTTCTTTTTTTTTTTAACATACACATAAAAAGAGATTCCCATCTAAATGTGAATAGCTGTTTCCCTTGGCAAGGACTCCAATCTACCAGACCAAAATATACTGTATCTGTGGGTAGACATTAGAAAGCAACCCGCCCACTGACTACCTTACAAGGAAGTGTCTCCAGCTCAGGGAGATGACAGCATCTGGGGGAGGTTGGGGGAGATGGGAATCTGGAAAAACATCCTTATCCCAACCTTGGTTCTCAAGAAGGGGATGTGAATGGGAAGGTCACCCATGCATTTGGGGGAGGGATCTCCTCCCAAGATGAACGTTCATCAGATGCTTATCTCGAGCCCCTTGAGACTCAGAGCTATCATGCAGGAACGTGGCCCAGCACTGTCTGATGGCAAGAGACAGGGCTGCCTGCAGGAACAACACGGGGGTAGGAGTGGACTAATAATTAATAGGACTCCATTGTTCATCAGCACTGATGTGAACTCACTTGGGATTCATGGGCACATTTCCAAAGGGCAGAATCTACCTGTCTGTCTACATGGGCAAGAGATGTCATTTCACAAGGGTGTGAAGTCCCATCAAAGAGAAGACAGAGAGAAATGATGGAAAGTGGATTCTGCCATGGGACTGTGATATCATATCTTGGGGATTCAGAAGGCCCATGTCCCAGCAACAACAAAAATAGCATCTGCTCCTAAGTCATGAAATGTTCCTCAGCCATCTGTGAAAGGAGTGTGGATAAATTTTCTTGGATAATTTGGACTGTTTCCACTCTTCATTTCTTTGGGAACTCTCAGATGTGTCTGGTTGGTTGTTGAGGAGAAGGACCACCCAAGAGTCACTAGGAAGTTAGAAAGGCTGCACGATGCATGCATCTCATCCCTGGGCTACCAGAGCCTGAAGAGCTAGTCTTGACCACAGCCTACCTTACCAGGCAACCCTGGAAGAAAATCAGGCTGTGGATCGTGCATGCAGAAGTCTTAATTGTTTGAATTGCAGTTTGTTGCTGGGCTCCACCCAAGGAGAACACTCGGGTTACATGCTCAACTGTCACTCACTCCCTCACCCCCTGCTCCTACCTCCTGGCTGACACTGCCTGGAAGTGCTATATGAAGCCCTTAGGAAGCCTTTGTTGCATAGGAACTGAGGATCGGAAGCTCACCCTGAGGCCAGGGTAAATCAGCTGGAGAATGAGGACAAAATTCTTCTGCTTGACAAAGAAATGCCAGAAGTGTCTTCCTCTTAGAGGACACTTGTGTATGCACACATGCCACTGGAGCCCACTTAGGGCCTTGAGAGGGACACATGGTCTCAGGATAAAATGGAAAGGGCCTGACTGGGCACCTGCTGGGACTGGCCCTGTCTCTGGGCCCTTCCCACACATGCTGATAATAAACCCCACTGTTTCAGGCACAGTTCAAAGGAGCTCTCCCTGCAGAGGAAGCATCCCAGGGGAACCACTACCTGTTCTGCAATGGGATGAAACAAATGGGAACAGTCACTTAGAACCAAAGGACACTGGTGGAGGTTCCAGGTCTCGCTCTAGGTGTAGCAGAACAAGATCTGGCTCCAAACACAGGCGGGCATGGGTGGGCAACACCCATCCCGTCTCTGTCTCCGTGGAAGAGTGACCAAGGCAGCCACCTTCCAGCAATTTCCGAGGCAGAGTGCCATCCCAGGGTTGTCACCAGACCAACTCAATGCCTGATTTCTTTTCACCTATTTTCTGTTTTCCTCCTTTCCCTGAACAGAAGTGGCTACAGGAACACTTTCTTTTCCACAGAAAACATCTGGGCAGCCCCTCCAGGGCTCCCCAGACTCATCTTCATGTGCAATCTGAGGCCAACGTGCCTTGGGATCCAAGAGACATTCTACACAAATAACTTTCAGATGATTCTCTTCTTTTTAGCATTCAAAAGAGCCTCCTAGTTCAGAGTGGCCAAGAATAGACACCGCCTCAGAACCTGCAAGTCCAGGGACTGGTTAGAATCAAGCAGCTCTTGGCTACCCACGAAACCTACGCTGCCTTCACAGTCCCCCTGCTCTGCCCAGGCCGCACCCCCTGCCCTGAAGGTTCCCTCAGATGGCAGCAGGGCCCACCTCCATCAGGTCCTTCTCAAATTTCAGGGGGGCTTTCCAGGCCTAGACATTTAAAATGGAATGCCCTGCGGCTCCTGAACTCCCTACTCCTCATCTTCAATTTGCAACTTTCTTCAAAATCATTATTTCTAACTTTATTTTCTCTTCTGTCCTTTTCTGTTAAAAGGAAAGTGATCTATGCTTACTTTTCTGAGCACTATCCCATCTCCGTTAGAAATACTTGTTGCATGAAAGAAAGACTCAGATGGCACGGCCACCACCCAGAACACAGGACCCAAACTCGGCGTCCTAGGTCAGCAGCGGCTGCTGACCCCATGACACAGCAGGGCACTCCCAAGAGAAGCTGTGCAAGAGTGTTTCAGACTGTGTGAACTGTTAACAGTTCAAAAGTTATTGTGTAAGACATGCATTCTAGAAGAAGAAAGGTAGCAGCAGATGTCAAAGTGATTCAAAGACTCAAGAAGAACCGAGACAATATTCCATGCCATCATTTCTCCAAGAGCTGCAGGACCACAGCCAGGGGCAGATGCTGGACTAAAAGGAGGGTGGCCAGGACAGAGCAGATGGGAGGCAATAAATGTCTATTTTCCCCTTATCTGGATTATTGGAAAGTTTATAAGTCAAAGGAAGAGAAGAGAGAGGAAACGAAGCAGGTAATGTATTCATTCGTTGGGAACTAACCTCACTTCAGAACAAAACCAGTCCCCCTCTGGTTCCGATGTCAGTCTCAGACACTTAGCGCGATAAACCCAGGGACAGAGCTCACAGCAAAGGACTTGGCCTTCCCAGTGACAAACCCAGCAGTAGAAATCATTCCGTTCATTCTGTGGTATAACATCAACAGGGTCTGTGGTGAGTGGCTGCTTCATATAGTAAAACGGACCATGTCTTAGTTATGACTGAAATGTAGGCAAGAAAGACAGGTTTGGTTTCAAAACAAATGTGCATTCTCAACAGGAATTTGAACAAGTACATCAATAACAACACAAGAAAATCACAGAATTTCATATCTGCTAAACAGTCGAGCTAGCTGCGGTTCCTCTACTGTCCACAACATTAGCAGGTCATTGGAAAACTATGAGGGTCTTTCTCCCTTCCATTTTAAAAGGCTAGATTGAACACTAGTGTCTCAGAGTCACCAGGCGGCCCTGGCCTATGTAGGTACAAATTTTAACTACCACTAAACAGCTGCATGACCTTGGATGGGTCTCCCCACCTCTGGGCCTCAGTTTTCTCATCTGTAAAATGAAGGTGAGGTACCTAACATCATGGGATTATGGGGCTGTGTTCAAATGAGAGGATAGAATGTATGGAATTAACACAGTGCCACCATCACCAATGTCATCCCCATGGTTAAGAGCACAACGTACACAAGTTCTTTGTAGTGGGGAGGGAACCCATCTATATGGCAGGCAATAGCTCTACCACTGAGCTACATCCCCAGCCCAATATAAAGTATTTTAAAGGTCTTCTTAAATCCCCACCCTGGGGCCAAATGTGATCCACCAGGAGGATCCCAAGTTCAAAGCCAGCCTCAGCAACTTAGCGAGGCCCTAAGAAACTCATGGAGACCCTGTCTCTAAATAAAATATTAAAAATGGCTGGGGATGATGTGGCTCAGTTAAACATCCCTGGATTCAATCCACAATACCAAAAATATAATAATATTTTTTTTCTTTTAAATTCCCCCTGGGGATACAGCTCAGTAGTAGAGCAAATGTTCAGCTTTCAGGAGGCCCTGGGTCTGATAAGTACCACCACAGAAAGAAAAAAAGTAAAGAAAAAACAGAAAAACAGAAAGCTTCCCTCTAAAAGTCCTGAACTCCCAATATGTGAAAAAGAAAAAAAAGTGCCTGCACTTAAACTTGGCTCAGCTCTTGATAATAAGAGGTCTCCATCAAAAATGGAAATGCATGGTTTGCTTTTTTTACAAGGCCAGAATGGCTTTCTTTCAGAACACTGGAACACAGAAAAAATCCAGGGAGGCGGGGGGAGAAAGGGACATAAGTCAAAAGTCAAAAAACTATTAGTCCCACCCCCCTCACCAGTGGTGGAAGGGTTGAGCAGAGCTGACTGCTTTTTACCCTATAGGGAGGGATGGGGAGTACACTGCAGGCTGACATTAGCTCAGCCTGACACTAATTCAGCCCAGTGTTTGCAGGGAAGATTCTACTCAGCCCTGGGGTTGCTGGATTCTGCTAAGTGCTTTAGTATAAATCTTTGTGTCTCCCTCAAAAGTCCCAAGTTGGTATCTTCCAGAAGGCAGGGCCTCTGAGCACTGATGAATGGGCCTTATCCAGGAGGATACCAGAGGCCCTCACCCTCTACCACAGGAAACCCTCTATCACACCTCTATCACAGAACACAATTATGATGGCACCTGATCTTGGACTTCCAGCCTCCAGAAATTCCTGCTATTGGTAGGTCACCCAGCCCATGGTGCTTTGTCACAGCCAATCAAACAGCTAAGACAATTAGTGTTTATAAGAACCCAGAAATGCAAGCTTTTATTTGAAATCTCACGATCCTCAGAGGTTAGTGACTGACAGAAATAATGACATATTAGTCAAACCAACATATGGGGAAGGGGAAGGAAAGGAAAGGTAGGTATCCAGGGGCTGGGGCTGGGGCTCAGCTGTAGAGCTCTCATCTAGCATGTGCGAGGCCCTGGGACCACATAAAAATAAGTAAATGAAATAATGGTATTGTGTCCAAGTACTTCTAAAAAAAAATTTTAAAAAGTAGGTATCCAGTATCATTTCTTATAAATTCCCCATGAGGAAAACAGAGATTGCACATGAAGAATATTGGCCCTACTCTGCCAATATTTAAAAAAAAATGCTGTTAGGAATGACAGGGTCAAAGGTCAGGGACATCTTCCAGTTTCAGTGAAGGTCACTCCATCTTTGCTAACAAAAGTCTCTGGGCCTTTGTGCCTTGGAGTTTTGGATCAGAAATGCAAACGTGCAATGGACCTTAGGATGTTTTAGTCCAAAACCCTATTTTAGGACATAAACTGAAGCTCAAAGAGAAAGCCACTGATGTGGCCACCTGGTGAGTACCCCAGATGCCATGAACTGGAAGGATCCCATGTCTAAGAGGAGCACCTCCCCTATCTGTGGATACTGGAGAGGACAGGAAGTGTGCTCAGGCCCTGTGTCCCCCGACCTGGACCTGCTGTGTCCATGGCCGAGTGCCTTCTGCATCCACAAGTTCCCACCCTGTGGCAACATAGCCCTGAACACTCACTCAGGCTGTTCTTTCTGTAGAGCCAGGATCTGAGTCTGCTGGTCCAAAGCAGGGGACACCAACTTACAGACACATCCGTTGGTCATGAGGTTTCTGTGCCACAGAAACGGTCTTCACACAGGGTAAGAAGGCAAAGCAGCAAATACCCGAGTGGATTAGCTTCCAGAGCAAAGAACTGTGAGTAAATCCTTAGAAAAGAGTAGGGACTCCCATAGTGAATGTGCATGGGTGTGCATGGGTGTGCATGGGCAGAGGGAGGAGACAGGAAAGGACAGCTTCTGGCCAGGAAGGACATCTGCCCTCAGGACTCCCTGGGAACTGGAAAGGGAGTGTTGGCTCAGGAAGCCAAACTGGTGGTTTAATTAAGGGCTGAGGGTTATCTGACCACCATTTTCTTTCTGATAGCTCTGAGGTGGCTCCAGGGCGACTGCAGTGGGTCCTCACCAGATTCTGGGACAGAAGGAGCATTTCAATCTCTGTGTTTTCAACTGTAAAATGGTGATGCACATGGCCCTTCCTGGCACAAACATTCAGACTGACATCAATGTTTGCAACGGCAGGTGACATGGGGCAAATGCTGCTTTGGTATCATCATGAACACTTTTTATTTCCCCAAGTAGTTTTTCCAAGTGCCCCTGAAAACACACGTGGGACCCCCCTGTTGCTCCTCCAAGGATGGGATCCCTAACTGACAAGGCAGCTACCAGCCACAGGCCCACGTCACTTTAAACAGAATGAAAAAAACAAGTTGCTCCCTGACACTGGTTGATTTCGAGGGCTCGTGAGCCACACGTGACTGGGTTGACACCAGACGTCGGGGTCTAGGATACATGTCAAATAATTCTCTGGCGATGGAGCCCAGCTGCACTTTTTGTTTCTGCTCTTGCCCTGTCCTTTAGTCCCATGAGTTTCCATGACAGCCCTGGGGCCTGAGCAGCAGTGCCAGGATACCCAATTCCATGAACGAGGAAACCAGACCCATGGAGGTCCACGTGCCCATAGTCACAGAGCCAAGGGCGGAGCTGGCAGTTCACTCTACAATTTTGAGAATGAAAATAGATTTGCGCTGGACACACGCCTCTCCCAGGCCCAGGCACTTAACTTGGCTAGGGCTCTTCCTGTGAAGGCAGCAATCTCATCTAATTCAACCTTCCATCCCCAGGGCCCACTCCAGTGCCCGATAATGCACAGAACAGATAAGCGGGTCACCAGGAACTGCTGCTCAAGAACCGCTCAAGGCCCTCTGACCTTGCAGTCCACACAGGGGTGGACACTTCCACCAGTGAGTTCACAGTGCTCTCACATTCCCTATTTGGAATGTCTTAGCTGCACCAGAGAATTTTAAAGCCAGAAGGTTCCCTAGATGGGACCCAGGATGGTGAAGAGGTTTTCCCGAGCCTCTGACAATCCTGTCAGCCAAGGGGACGGGGAGCCTGTGCTCAGGAGAAGGGGAGGTGACCCTTGGGCCATGCCTCTACCAGGGGCCCACACCCTTCATTTTACAGATGAGAAAACGAGACCAGCAGGGAGCTGTGTCGCCCAGCACTGGTCAGCAGGGGAAATCCTCAGGCCACCCGGGAAAACAGTCCTAAGAATACGGAAACATGAAGCCAAGGAGAAGCCCCAGCCCCTCAAGAGCAATATCCTCATCTCCTCTGGGTCATTGTTCTGTCCCCAAACAGATCTGAGAACCTGCTGGAAACCTCACACAGTCCCCTCTGAGCTGCCCTTTCTACACATGCAAATGACAGGCAGCACCAGGGAAGCCTGCTAAACAGATGCCAACCCAGCTCCGAGGAACAGAGCACTGTTGCCCACTGGTGGCCCACTGTGCGGCCTTACCTGACCCTTGCTGTTGTTGCTCAGTAAGCCAGGCTTCTTTTTCTTTTTAATTGGGCTTGTTGAGGTGTCCTGCAGCAAGTGGCCATTGGAAGAAAGTGGGGGGCTGGGGGAACTTTCTTTTCGGGGCTGTTCTGTCTGCAGAGTCAGAATATGAAAGAGACACATAGGACCACACATTTTTAAGCACCAGGGTAGCCAGGGTCCCATAGGAGGGTGAGTGTGATGTGGTACATTTTTCCCCAAACTTAAGGTCATTTGAAAGTATATTCCTCCTCCTAGAATATACTTGCCCCCCTTTTTATTGTCCAAGGTCAAGGATGTGCATGACTATTTTTTTTGGGGGGGGGTACTATGGATTTAACCCAGGAGCACTCTGCCATTGAGCTACATCCCCAACCCTTTTTTAAAATTTTATCTTGAGACAGGGTCTTCCCAGGCTGACCTTGACCTTGTGATCCTCCTGCCTCAGCCTCCCAATGAGGTGGGATTACAGGCATGAACCATCACACTCCACTCCTACGTGATATTTTTATGAAATCTTGGTTGGTTGCCAAAACAAAAAAGTTCAAGGCCCACAGGCCGTGATGACACCAGATAAAGTTGAGCAACAATCCCACGTTGGGGTGAGAATGAGTCTCCACCTTGCACACTCATCACTGTTCCCAACTGTGTCCCTGTTGACAAGGCTGCAACCAAGATCCTAGGAGGCGTCACATAGGCGCCCGCTGCTGTTCAGATCCCCAAGAACTTCTTTTCCACACCCACAAAAATGGCCAATCAGGAAACAATGAAAGGCAAGTCACCAAGGCCACACACCAGGGCAACGACAGCACCTTTCTCTGTGCAGAAAAGGAGAGCTGCTGTGTACGCTCACAGCTGACAAAACAGAACTGGTAAAAAGAATGAAACTGCCCACCGGAAAGTTCTCCCAGCTTTCAGCAGTGGGCACTCTGAGACCTTTTTTCCAAGAAATCAATACAAATTACATTCTTATTGATTCTCGCCTGAAAAGTACCAGCCCCCCATCTTACCAGACCCCCCTCGTTTCCAGCCTCCCTCCCAGTCGGAATCTCAGTGTATCCTTCTACCACCATTCATTCAGTCTTCACCTGCAAGGACCAGAGTCCGTCCCATGACCCAAGGTGGCCTCCTCAGCTTATGGACAATAGTGGCGCATCTTGGGACAGCTGGCATCCTGAAGAGCAAAAGCTACAGACACAGGAGAGTGGAGAGTGCATCCTGCACACCAGGGCTGGGGCAGGATGTGAGATACAGGAAGATGACAATCCCCAAAGATGTTCCTCCTGCAGCTCAGCACGGGGCAAGTCTCAGCACACACACCACCCTGCACCACATCTCCCGCCTTCAGGGTCCAACACCACTGTATGCAAGGCCTCCAAGTGGCTCCCTTTGGTTTGGGAGGGCAGGCAGCCTCTAGCAAGTGCACAAGGCCTGACAATGAGTGGACACTCCTGCCTCACCACCAGGCTTCCAGAAAGTTCAGAACCAATGATCAGCAGAGGAAATTCAATACTAACCACAGGTGTCCTGAGGGTGAAGAGCCCAGGGTCTGGGGGAGCATCCCACAGACACCAATTAGAGGCCCAGAAAGCCCAAAGGGTTGCCCCCAAGGCACAGGAGCTAGTTAGTGAGAAACCTAAAAGACAGAACCTGAGACAGGCTCCGGGTATAGGGACCATCCCCAGGGAAAACGGCTTTCCCAGAAGGGTCCACTCCACTGTCTGATGGGAAAACTTACTTTCTCCACACTGCCTGGCTCCACAGACCCCTACTGGAGCAGAGCAGGAACAAGAGGATCCCACTCAGCTACCATGTGTTGTGCCCAGAACTGGACAACTTATGTGTCCACGAAGAGCCAGTCCTCAGACACAATGGAATGCTCCAGCCCTTTGGAAAAACAGGCAACCAGGTGCCGTGACCCACACCTGTCATCCCCAGTGACTCAGGAGGCTGAGGCAGGAGGATGGCAAGTTCAAGACCAGCCTCCACAACTTAGTGAGACCCTGTCTCCAAGTAAAAATTTTAAAAGGCCGGGGATGTTCGAGACCCTAGAATGTTCCCTAGCACTTCAAAACAGAAAGGATCCAAAGGGCACCTCCCCATGAACTGAGATTGCCAAGCTTCGGTGCCACATTGTAAAAGCAACAGGTATCCAGAACATTAAGGGACCTGTAAGGATGTGATTATACATTGGTGCTTGTGCATCCTCAGAAGACTCCCACATGAACACAAAAATACAGCAGGGCTCTACATGGGGACAGGTGGCCGCCTTGGAAGGAGATGTGTAGGGATCGGAAAGAGATTATTTTTCACTGTAAACCTCTGTGTATTGTATTCACTATGTGCCTGAATGACTTTATCAAAATAAGGGAAATTAAAAGTATTTACAAAGTTCAGTTACACATTTAAAAGAAAGAAAGAAAGAAAGAAAGAAAGTCCCTGATGAACGAAGGAGGAGGCCCAATTCAGGATAAAAACATCCCAGGTGGATACATTTGGGACTGGATTGAGAACCACAGAAGGCACTTGGGATTTGCGCAACATGACTCTAGTACACCCCCATATTCTGCTCAAGTGTCAGAGTATAAATGTTTAAGGAAGGTGTTTTGAGCCAGGAGTGGTGGCGCACACCTGTTATCCCATTGACTCAGGAGGCTGAGGCAGGAGAATCACAAGTTCAAAGTTAGCCTCCAAACTTTTGCAAGATCTTGTCTCAAAAAATATAAAGGAGCCGGGCCTGGTTGCACACGCCTGTAATCTTAGCGGCTCGGGATGCTGAGACAGGAGAATCGAGAGTTCAAAGCCAGCCTCAACAACGGCAAGGTGAGGCGCTAAGAAACTCAGTGAAACCCTGTCTCTAAATAAAACAGGGATGAGCAATGTGGCTCAGTGGTCAAGTGCCCCCCAAGTTCAATCCCCAGAACCAAAAAAAATAAATAAATAAAAAAGATTAAAAAGGGCTGGGGTACAGCTCAGTGGCAAAGCACCCCTTGGGTTCCATCCCAGCCACACAAAACACATACATAGAGAACAATAAGGCAAAGGCTTTGGTTGGTGTGTTTTCATGTGCATTGTGAGAGAAGAAAAGCTCACCAGTGGGAGAGGGAATGAAGGTTTTCATTGTTTCTCAAGAGGATTTTGGAAGGGAAGGCTCATCCTCACTGCAAGGACCACCTCAGCAATCTGCCACTCATTTCCACAGGGTCTGGTGATCAGACCAGCCCAGCCAGTGCTCAGATGGCCGCTGGGGCCAGAGCAGCACCAGCTCCCCCTGGCACCCTGTGACTGAGGTCCCCTGGGGTGATGGCAACCAGTAGCAGTAGCAGCAGCAGCACCTGAGAATACACTAGAAATGACAATTTGGGGGCCCTGCTCTGGATCTACAGGATTAGAAACACTGGGGCAGGGCCCAGCCACCCTCTTCAATGGCCTTCCAGGACTAAGAGGCACCCAGTTTGAGATGCTCTGGGTGGTGTGTGTCTAGGGGGACTGCAAGGTCTCGGGCCTGGGGAGGCATCTCGTCCACCTCCCATCACCCTGTGGGGGCTGGTCTGGTGCTCCACAAACAGAGCCAGGCAAGGTGACCAGGCCGGAAAATGAGGCTACATCAAAAAGAACCCTAGGAAGTGTCTTTCCCTCTCAGGGCCTCTGCGCCTGGTCTGTAAAGTGGGAAAGGAAGAAAGAAAGGGACCCAAGTAGAAGCTCTTCCCTGGAGTCCACCACCAACACAAGGCACGTCCTGCACACAGACACAACTCCCTGGGCCGAGCGGCCACAGCCTACTCAGGCTTCTCAGAGGTGTCCTAGAGATCAAGACCACAGGGCCAGAAGATCTCAAAGTCCTTCTGGGACTTCAAAATCCTTTAATTCCATGGGAAAGATTCAGAACAACACTAGAAATCAATATTCCCATCAACCATTTAGAGCGCCCAACGCAGGTTTGCCCAAGTCCACCAGGACACCAAGAGGAAACTGGGGTCCTGAACTGTGGAAGGACAGGTCTGGCCCAGGGTCACCACACTGAAGAGTATTCCAAACTTTCCAGTCTCAGCAGAACATATAAATTCCAATTGTGTGCTGGGGTTGTAGCTCAAGTGTTAGAGCGCTTGCCTAGTTTATGCAAGGCCCTGGATTCAATCCCCAGCACCATATAAAACTAAACCAACAAAATAAAGGTATTGTATTCATGGACAACTAAAGATATTTTTTTAACATAAATAAATGATTTAAAAAAAAATTGTGGTTACAAAGGCCCCGATTCCCCCCAGAGTTAATGAGAGTTGAGTGGCTGTATCCAAGGGACAGAAATTTAATAGCCTCCAATCAGCAGACACATCTGGCAAGAGCAGGGCCTTCTGTGAAGCCTCCGAGGTAGAAACCCCAAGAAACGTCCGCCGGACCCCACACCCTTCAGAGGTCGGAGATGGCGGTCAGCTCTGAAGCAAGCCCTTGGCTGAGACCAGGCCTCTGGTGGAGACAAGATGGTGGTAGAAATCTGGCTGTCATCATGGTAATGAAGCCACCACGGGGAGCTTTTCGAAAAGGCTGAGTCAATTTCTTTTTTCTCCTTTAATTATTTAATTCTGACGAGGCCATATTGCTAAGCACATTTTATCCATGAACTTGGAAGGATGACAAACCGCCACTTGGACTGTGGCGTGGGGAAGGGTTCA
Source organism: Urocitellus parryii (assembly GCF_045843805.1). Lineage (NCBI taxonomy): Eukaryota > Metazoa > Chordata > Mammalia > Rodentia > Sciuridae > Urocitellus > Urocitellus parryii. Next base: position 86,390,526 of record NC_135537.1, on the reverse strand, counting down.
CCTTTGATCTGAAGGGTTTCTTGGTTCTCTTTCGGTCTAGGTTTTTCTGGCCACTTTCTCTGGGTTAGGGAGACCAGTGACTCTATGAGGCTGGCCCACCAGCAACTCTGGCCCCCTACCCACCCTCCGTGTAGGTCTGGCCTGTGAGGGATCATCTGGGTGAACCGGGCCAGGGAGGGGCACGGTAATGACTCTGGGGTACACATTCAAACTGATTGGTTCTGGCCCTCTACGCCTACATGACAAGCTGCACAGGGCCCTAGGCTATTAATCAACTAAATGGCCAGCAGGGCATTGTCTTAACTGCCTCAGGAATTTCAGGTTCTGGGTGTAGCAGAGGAACTTAACAATACTTGGTCCTTCACTTTTTAACTCAGGCCTTGCAACTTAGAAACTTTAAAATGCCCAGTCTTTTTTAACTCAGGCCTTGCAGCTTAGAAACTTTAAACTTTCAGTTTGTCACATGCAATAAGCACAAGGCACCATTTAAAATGCTTCCCTGTGGTTCCCTCCAGGTCACTTGTCCAACACAGCACAGCTGCTGAGTGACAGGCTGGGAATTGAACCCAGGCAGTTGTGCTGGCTCTGAGGACCACGCTGCCAACCCTGGCACCACAGGACCTTGCCCCAGCAGGGCCTCATCCTTGGCTCTGAGCTCGAGGACTTCCTAAGTTAGGGCCCAGGGTTGAACACATGGCTCTTATTTTGCTTTTGTTTTTGTCTTTTCCCCAACAGCTGTGGGGGCAGGGAAGGTCCCACAAGGAGTTGCGGGAACTGGGCGAAGGTGGCACACCATTCTCTCCAACCACAGTCACCCAGGAGCACATTCACCTTCGAATCTTCCAACGGTGGCATCAGAACCTGCCAGGTGTTACAAAACAGGCTGGGGGCTCCAGGGTCACCTCCCCTCCCTTTCCTGTCTCCACCAAGGCCTCCCGACAGACCATACCAGGCACCTCATCCCCACCCACGCCCAGGGCCTGACTCAGCACTGGCTGCTCTCCTGGGTCTCGGAAATGACACATATTACAGGGAATCATTGCCTCCCTCCAGGAGAAGGGCTGAAGCGCCAAGGCCCAGGCCTCCTGTTTCTGTGGGTGTTAACGTCTGCACAAGCCTGCTGGGGCCTGCATGCAAGATAACTGGGAAAAGCATGTCCACCACTGCATGTCCACCACTGCAGCAGGGTACCCTGGGCAAACTGGAATAATTGGTCATCCTACAGAGTAGAGGCACCAGGTCATAGATGAAAAAGACAGGTGGTCAGGAAACTGCTCTCTGGCATTAACAGCCTCCAGAACATAGTTCTGCTCTCCCCAGCAGTGTGACCGTGAGGAAGCAACTCAGCCTCTCTAGGCTGTTCTGTAAGACAGAGATAAGGGGCAGAGTCACCAAAGGAGGAGATGAGTTGATTTTGCTCAGCTTTCAGGAGAAGACTGGGCACAAAGTGAGCTCAATTAAGGAAATATCTCAATCATTGCTCCTTCTCTTCCTCCTCTTCCTCCTCCTCCCCACCACCACCCTGCCCCCAAAGCAGAGCAAAAACACATGTTAAATCAAACAGTTTAAAGTTATCAAAGATACCAGTCTATGTGGAATGCGGAATGAGCCAGGATGGATTTCTGCATTTCAATCAGACCATAAAAATGCAGGATCCCCAGGTAACAGCAGCAGAGGAGGTCAGAGAAGGCCACAGCAAGGCTCAAACAGCTCTCAGTGACCACAGCCCTTGCACAGGCCCTCGCACAGCCTGCCTCAAATGGGACCACCTGCACCTGTCCTTCCAGAAGCAGCAAGGTGGAGCATGGCTGCCCTCCTGGGACATGGAGTAGGGACCCAACCAGCCTCCCACTTCAGGAACCTTGGGGCCTCCACAAGGAGCAACTACTAATAAAAAAAAAAAAAAAGTCCCGGAATTTCCTCCTGGCAGAGAGCAGGAATCAGGGCAAAGGATGGGGGCAGGGAGTGAAACTGTCCTTAGAGAAAAGAATGTTGAGCCTCCAGAAGCATATGAGTCCCCACAGACCTGGGGCAGACTCAGCCTCAGAGCCACAGGAACCCAGGGGAAAATGGTGCCCGCCACCCTGGGCCTGCCAGGTCAGAGGACAGCGGCCTCCTCCATGGCCCTGGTGGCTCCTCTAGGACGCCCTCGGTGATGGGAGCTTCCCACCCAGAAATGGGAGATGGGGTGAAAGGGAAAACAAGGCAGTTGGATAAGAGGGTCACTTCCCCGGAAACTTGGGCACTGTGACCTAAAGTGAGCACAGGAATCAGGGAGGGCATGCTTACCAGCCATGGAGGAAGCCTGGCTTCTCTGAGGGCCTGGCCTGTCCTTTTCCAAAGACACAGAGTCTTACTTTACAGATATTCCTGCTTCCGGCTCCTTGGCAGCCTCTCCCAGGGGGAGGAGGAAGAAGCAGAGGACAGGCTAAGAGTCACCAGTTACCAGGCCATCCCTGGTCCTGGACATATTAGGTCACCTGGTGGGACAAGGACACCATCACCTCTCTGCAACCAGGCCATCTGGGGCAGAGGCTTGCCTTCATGTCCCTGAGCCTTCGCCTCTGATTTATCACCCTCGACAGCAGCACAGCCAAGTTGCAAGTCCTCAGTGCACTGCACCAAAGAGCCATTTATTCAGGTGAAGGTGAATAAACATTTGGAGTCTGAGTTGTTCTGCAGGCCAGGAGTGAGGAGGGGAACAGTACTACAGGCAGTGCCTTGTATTTTCAATGTGCTTTCAGTTGTCTTAATAATTGCTTCAAATTGCCTTTGAGTTCCGATGCGCTTCCTAGAAGGGAGAAGCCCATCCTGGTGCGGGAGGAATGACCCTGCCCCTGCACAGCCTCCCCCACCCCACACTCCACAGGGCAAAATGGGATCAAAGGGCAGGATGAATGCAAGAGGTGGACCTGCTTCTGCCCAGGAAGGGGACTTGTTTCCAAATGGCTTCTGTTTTCAGCTCAGCAGCCTGAGCAACCTCACTTCTCCTTGGAGCTGATTCGAGGCCCCGGGGGAGGAGGAGGCAAGAGTACAGGCCAGACATCTCCTGCTGGAGAACCAAATTGGTGCAATTTACCAAGAGACAGAGCCCAACTCGCTCCAGGAAAGCACTGACCCCCCCCACCCTCAGAGGCCAGGCCTCGAGGCCACTCCAACATGGCACATAGAGGGCAGCCAGCCACCTCGGCCAGACCACACAGGCAATGAGAAGGAACCGGTTGCCTCAGGCCATCCCAAGGCCATGGCTCTGCTGGCAGAGACCCATCTGCCTGATTCACGTGGCTGCAGGACTCCGTGCCCACCCCCACTGTGCAGCCGGGCTTCTGGGAAGCTCAGGTGCCCCACACTTTCAAACGGGGCAGTGCAAGCCACAGCGGCGCGAGGGCCTGTTCAGACACAAAAAGGCAATTCTGTGGCGGCTGCAGCTGAAGCCCCCAAGTGGTTCTGTGAGAAGAAAGGGGAAGAAAGGCGCCTCAGAAAGGAGGGGATGAAGGCCGAGCAGCCACTGGGAACCGGGCAGCACTCCGCAGGCCTCTGGAAAGTCCCCTTAATGAAGACAAGAGCATGCTGACCAGGAAGAAGGGACAGCCCTCCACAGCGAACGGAGGGAACCCCTCTGGGGAAGGGAAGATTTCAGATGCAGAACATGGCCTACATTTCATGGAGCCGAGGGAGGGAGGGAGGGAGGGAGGCTTCCCATCCCTGGGACACCAGTGGGGCGATGCTGAGATGCCCTTCCTACCTCCTACAGGCAAGGAACACTCAGAGCGGGCACCAGGGCAGCCACTGCAGCGTGGCCATTGGAGCCCAAGATAGGACACACAGCAGTGCCCACCCTCGGGGGAGTGGGACGCAGACAGAGCATCACGGGTCAGCCACATGGTGGGATGCAGAGACACATCTGTGTGCTATCAGGGCATAAAGCCCTCAGAAACCAGGCAGCCACAAGACCTAAGTGCAGGAGGGGCCAGGCACGCACTGGGTTTGCCAAGACCTAGGATACTCAGTAAGTGCTGGGCCCCTGAATGCTCTGACACTTTAAGGGGGGGATGGGGATAACAGATTGATGGAACACTCAGGACATGCCAGGTGCTTCTACCCTGTATCCCCAGGATCCAGTATACAGCAGGAGCTCAGGGAAGTTCTACCCCAACCGCACATCCATCTAGGGCCACCTTTAAGGGACTCAGATGTTTAAAACAGTGTGTAACAGAGGTCATCAACTGGGTCCCCCCAGCAGAAACATCTGAAGATAATTTTGGTAATTGCCAAACCCCTCAGAAACCCCATTTTATTGATACGGTAGACAAAGAGAGGGGCTGCTACTGGCCTGTGGTGGACAGAGACCAGGGACTCTGCCAAACACCCCACAGGACGGCCCCAGGACAGACTGATCAGGTCCATAATGTCCACTGTGCTGAGAAGCTCTGTATCAAGGACCTTCCAGTGAGCCTGCAGGAGGCCTAAACCTGAGTAAACATGCCACCTGCTGCTGCAACCTGGCCTGGGCTGAGGACACCCAGCGTTTCACCTGCATTTCAAAGGGAAGAAAACAATGGCAACAGTCACTCACAGATAGTCACTGAGCAACTTCCAGATATCCAGGCCACCAGCATCAGGGGGAGGGCCTGCCCTCCAGGGAGGACAGCCAGAAACAAACAGCTGCCTCCTGCTGAACACTTACTGGGTGGTGGATTTTCTAAATAAGAATCAACTTATTTCCAACTCACCACAATTTTGCAAGACAGTAGGTTCTGAGAAACCCCATTTTATTGATACGGTAACTGAGGCCCAGAGGAAAAGAGACCCATGGTAACATGGCTAGAAAATTCAAAATGACTGATTGCATTCTAGACAAAAAAAAAAAAGGTTAAAAAGCAACATCAGGAATGTGTGATTATGTATGGGAGGAAGGAATAGCAAGGGAAGTTCTTCTCTATTTTCTTTTTGTACAGGGCTCATACAATAAGTTACTGCTTATTGAGAAACTACTTTAAGAATCCTCCACCTCCCAGGGTGCAGGGAGTGTGGTGGCTCAGGCCTGATCCCAGGAAATCAGGAGGCTCAGGCAGGAGGACTGCAAGTTGGAGGCCAGCCTGGGCAACTTACCAAGACCCTGTCTCAAAATAAGAACAGGGATAGAGGGCTTGCCTGAAACATGCAAGTCCCTAGGTTTGATCCCCAGTGCTGGGAAGGAAGGCAGAGAGTGAGGGAGGCAGGTTAGGATGACAGGTCGGGTGCCTGGCACCTAAAAGGTGCTCAGCAAAGGGTGCTCCTGCCCCTCCATCACTTCTGCCCTTTCATTCCAACCTTCTTGGCTGCCACTTTCCAATCCCATGACTATCCAACCACCAGCTGGACTGCTTACCTCAACAAGACCAGGAAGGGTGAATCCTGCTCCAGTACTACTCTGAGAGCCTCTTATCAAGACCTACAGCACCGCCAGTGTGCAGCCCTGTACCCCTCTGTTCTTCATTCACTCAAGTCCAACCTCAGTGGCCCCCTTTCTGCTGCTCAAACAAGCCATTTGCACATGGATGCACCTCCATCTAGAATGTTCTCTGCAATCTTTTCCATACTGGCCAACTTCGGCTTTGGGCTAAAATATCAGCTCCCCAGAGAGGTCTTCCCTGACCACAGCCTCCTCATTGCAGTACCCAGAAGTTGTGGTGTATTCCCTGGGTCGCCGTCCCTCACTGAGGACTATCAAGTTATTTTCTGCCAGGCGCTTGGGAGGCCGAGGCAGGAGGATTATCAATTCAAAGCCAGTCTTATCAATTTAGTGAGGCCCAGAGCAACTCAGTGAGACCCCGTCTCTAAGTAAAATACCACAAAGGGCTGGGGATTGGGCTCAGTGGTTCAACACCCAGAGGTCCAATCTCTGGCACCAAAAATAAAATAAATAAGTAAAATAAGTGATTCTCCTCCTTTGCCAGTTCACTGGCTGACTGTGTCTCCTCCTGACTGTGACTTCCATCTCAGCATGTCTGTCCTTTGCTGCAGTCCACAGCTGGGCACACAACCTGGCCAGGTGCCCCCAAACACATCTGGATGATGAGGTTAGGACAAGAGGGGCACCAGCCACCTGGACACTCCAGGTTGTCTTCCCCAGCCTTCAGGAATGCCTTCAGCAAATCCAGCAGAGCAGGAATGTGGAATCAACAGCCCAAAGGGGACCTGAAAACGGGAAATTCCCCTCTCCACAGGTACAGGACCATTCGGGCCCATTTCCCCCTAAAAGAAAGGGATTAAGGGAGGATTTATACCCTGAATGTGTCAGGGCTGTGCTCAGACACACCACTGGAAGACCAAAGTTGGGGACTCGGGAGGCTTCCTGGCCCCCACTTTCCACTCATCCCACTCTTGGAGAGAGCTATTGTTCTGGAGAATCAGGGGCAGTAAAAAAGAGAAGTGACTTTCCCTGGGGAAAACACACTCCCTGCCAGGAGACCACAGGCACTGGAGGCCCCAGCCTCTCTGTCCTTTGTCTTAGGGGCCTTTTAAGCCTGAAGCTCTCTGTGGGGACAACTCCCCAGGTCCTCAGCCACTGGGATTCTCAGTTCTGCACCTGCCTGGTGAAGCCTCCTGCAGCCAGGACAAGGCCAAAGCTGCCTTTCAAGCCTGTCACCCCATCCCAGCCCCGGGGCAGGAGTGAAAGGAGTCAACCTTCTTCCTGCCTCCGCTCAGCCTCCTCAGCCTCCGTTGGGCCTCCTCAGCCTGGCGAAGCATCTGTGGTCACCAGACTTGGTCCAGATTTCACAGATGCCCACCTACCCTACCACACAGTCCCTCGCTATTCACAGCCTACTGTTTCTGGCCCCACAAAAATAGCCACTGGTTTGAAAGATGGTCCCCAAAGACTAAAGTGCCACAAAGGGAATTAGGCTCACTGGGGAGGAGGAGGTGACAAACCAGGTCAGCTTGGTAAGGAAGGAGAGCCCCACTAGGGTAACAAGGGAACCAGTGATCCAGGATGGCCACCACTGGCACTCAGGCCAGGGAAACCCCCAGCAAGGCCTGGGCCAGAGGTGGCCAACAGAAGCCCTCACAGCTGGACATCACTGTTCTAAAATTTTTAAATTATAAGCTGGGCACAGTGGCACAGGCCTGTGATCCCAGAGACTCAGGCGGCTGACGAAGGCTGGCCTCAGCATCTTGGCAAGAGTCTCAGCAACTTATTGAGACAAAAAGGGTTGGTGACCTGGCTCAGCAGTCAGGCACCCCTGGGTTAGACCCCAAGGACCCCAGATAAATAATTAATTGATTTGATTTTTAAAAATTGGCAGAAACTAGGACTAGGGGTGTTGCTCAGTGATACAACACCAGCCTAGCACGTGCGAGATCCTGGGGTTCAATCCTCAGCACCACAAAAGAAAACAAGAAAGAAAGAAAAGTAGAAACTAAATTTTAAAAACCAGATGTGAAGTCACCAAAGCAGGCCCTGCAGGGCCCCCATTCCACACAGACCACTTGCCAAGGCTTCCCCTCAGGTGGTACTATCGACTCCCTGGTGGCCAGTCTCCACTATTAACCACTCACAGGGCAGGAAGAAGATGCAGCCAAGAGGTCAATGAGAAAAAGTGAAGGCCAGAGAAGCGGGACTGGGGGACATGGAGTGGGGGTTCAGGTTCAGCCTCGTAGGATCTGAACAGGTTTGTCTATACATGGGGCGGGGAGTCTAGATACAAGCACACCATTGATAACAATGGTCACCTGCCAAAAGAGGGGTCTTCATTTTTTCTCTGAGCAGTGTGACTTGTTGCAAGGAGATATACACTGATTTTATTATAATTGGTAAAGAAAAAATCCAACGAAACATTTTATCCCTTAAAATTAATTTTAATTCTAAGAAGACACCCTTCTTTGAAAAAGGCATGTACTCAGCAACTACTATGAAGTGACAGCCCCACAGTCAAGAGATGCAAGGGCTGGACCTTGGGGTGCAGGGACAGGAAGCAGGCCTAGCCCCTGGGTGCAGGGACAGGAAACACACCCAAAGCAGGGAAGGAGGCCAGGAGAGGGCAGCTGGCTCTCTCCACACCCCCTGAGGAACCTCAGTGCTCGGGTCTGGCAAAAGGCAGTTGCTCAGGACCTGGGCAAGAAATGCCAACTTGGGAAGATGGGAAGAGAGATCTCATCAAGCAAAATGTCAACTCAACACAAGGCGGAGTACTCACCCGGCAATAGGCCCGGCTGTGTACATCCCCTCCAAGTCCAGCTCAGTTCACAATGAGCCCATTCACCTCTGGAGCCACAGAGGAGGGCAGCCGTGCAGTGCTTGCTATAATGGAGGCCCTGATCTGGGTCTCTTCTGCATCTGTGCTGTCCACTATGGTGGCCTCCAGCCCCGCTGTGCTGCTGTGCACGTGAAGTGGGGCTAGGACCACTCAGGAAAGAGGTCTGGTTTTGCAAACTGTGAATCAAACACACACTGCCATCCTGTGGCTGCCATATTGGGCAGTAGGAGCTTGATACGAAGACCCAGAACAGGCCACAGGCTGGCGGGCAGGCCCCTCCCCATCGGCCTGGAGGGTTTGGAAGGTGAACTCAAGGCCTAGAGAGGTGGACATGGCCTTGCCTTTCAATCCTCCTTTAGTCTAGGATGAAACTTCTCAGACCTTCAGTGAGCCTAAGAATTTCTGATCAAAACAGATTCCCTTCCTGAACCATTTAATCACTTTCAAGAGTGATATTGTGTGAATCAAGGGCTCAGGAGGGAGGGCCTGGGTCTCCAGCGATATGAAAGACCAGGGGAAGTTGTCCACAGAGAGAGGCAGCTGGAAGGAGCTGAAGGGCTGCTCAGTAAGGGCGCATCACAGGACCAGAGGCAGCCAATCTGCAGAGCCCTGCAGGGCATCCCCCAACACTACAAGGAGTCTGCCTCTGCACCGCCCAATCCGCAGCAGCCCTCAGACACAAAGCAGGACACACACCTGAATTTGTGTGTTAGAAAGAGCCCAGCAGAAGGAAAGCAATCAGAGGGAAGGGGCCATGTCCAACAGTCCCATGTCCCTGGAGGGAAAAGATAAGCCACAAGGTGTAGCACACAGGACAGACACCTGAGCCAGGGAAGTATTTCCAGTTACTGGATTATGCTAGAAATCAAGCCAAAATGATCAAAGTTCCATCCATCAGATAGACAAAGTTCAGTCATTCATTCAAAATAAAGATTCATTGTGCACCACCTACAACAGGCACAGTACTAGTTAAGAGGATGAACCAAAACAACAGGCAGAACTCTTCCCCTCCTAGAGCTTTAAATGGTGGGGTGGGGAGGGGTGTCAAGGAGAGAAAGGGGAGGAGAAAACTTCCAGGTATGAACAAAGGCCCTGTGGCCAGCAGTGACTCTTTCAAGGATCTGTAAGGTCGAGTATGAATGAAGAAGAGAGGAATACAGGGAGTAAGGAGGCCAGTGAGGTGGCCAGGAAGACAGGCAGGGGCAATGCATGAGTTTTTGAGGACGGAGATCTTCACATTAAAAAACAAGGAGAGCAGGGGGTGTAGGTCAGTGGTATAGAACAAGGGGTGGTATTTGCTTTTCTTGACCTAGAACTGCATGGTCCTCAAAGTCCTGTGAAAAGGAGTGTCCAGGATGGAATAGAGGCCCACACCGGACAGCAGAGGCAGGGATCAATAAAGGTGTTTCTTCAAGTCTGTGAAATGCTGATCTCTAGGTTCCTAGGAGTGCAGGGGGAGGCGGGGGTTCCCAGGAGGTTGAAGGGGACCTTGGGGACCTTACAGCATTGCACTCACTCCCACCACAAGCTATGGCCTTCCCAAACGTGCTCCGTATGTCACTGGTAAAGAATCCACTATATGAACCAGCTCCCAAGGCGCAGACCTGTGGTTCCAACTACTCAGGGGGTCGAGGCAGGAGAATGGCTTTAGCCCCGAGTTTAAGACCACCCTCGGCAACATAGCAAGATCCCATGTCAAAAAAAAAAAAGAAAAAAAAATCCACTGTAGCCAAATGAAGAAGAGGTTGAGCATCTCGAGTCCAACAACCTGAAACCCAAGATGCTCTAAAATCTGACACTTTTCGTGCTGTTGTGACATCACAAGAGGAAAATTCCACACCCCGTCTCATGTGACAGGTCAGTTGCAAGAGAGGCCCACTAAAGATACTGCCCAAGATGAGCTACAGGCCACTTGTGGAAGATGCATATGAAACAGTGATGAACTCTGTTAGACTCTGTTTAGGCTCAGGTCCCGTCCAAGATACCGCAGTATGCACATGCAAATATTGCAAAATCTGAAGGAAAAAAAATACCAACTCCAAAATGCTCTGGTCCCAAGTATTTCAGACAAAGGACACTCAACCTGTAACATTAACCAAAACTTCAAGTGAAAAAGTGTCAGGATCTCTAAAAGCTCTCAGGGGCCCTTGGGGTTTACTCAAGGCATTGGGAGGAAGAAAGAGATGGGGCTCCTTTTTAAGGCTGAAAAGGGTCTATTTCTGACCATAGTCCCTCAGAATAGTAACAGTCCCACAAACAAGTCCCAGGGTCAGGCTTCAAATGTGGAGCAGGGCAGGGTTTCTGCAAGTGAACTCCAAAGTTAAATTAAGTCACCCAGGCATCACCAACGGGGCTTCGTGCAGGGAGGGTGGACCACGTCCCAGCTTCTAGTCAGGCATCTTCCAAGTTCCGGGATTTTTCAGATATTGTTGGGAGAGGAATAATCTGGTGGTTATCTAACTCACAAATACACTCTAGTGCACAGTCCACGGACGGTGCTACTTGGAGAAGTAAAAAAAGACAAAGTAGACTTGATTCAGAGATGCTCATTTCTTCAAAGAAAAAAATTCTCAGCACTTCTACACAAAGTGTTTATTTAAGGTTTCATTTTCTTAAAAGAGTTTCCTTGAAAAATGACTGAAGGTCTCTATATCGGAGCCATCCTCATAAATAATCCCTCTGTGAGAATCTTAATTCACATACAACAATGAAAATGAGGATCCTGTACTAATTAAGGTCTGGGGCTGGTTAGCAAATTGCTATAATTGTATATTCTCTAGCATCCTGTCTCCGAATACATCTACTACCCAGGCAGAACTCAGCAACAATAGTACTGTGCAGGATTTTAATATCTCGGGCTTCTGCTGTATCTGTGCCTGCTTTCCAAGTGGCTCATTCCCTTGTGCCGGTGACATTACACAGACATTTTTTTTAAATATTTTCAGCTTTGTCAGACTGGCAAACACATACCACAATCGGTGCTGTGAATGCATGCATGGCAGGATGATGCATGGCAGGACCGTGCCTCCTGTACAGAGACAGGACTCAACCCGTGCCCATCACTCTTCAAGCTTCTAGAGCCAGACCTTCCAGGGGCTTGTCTTGACTCACACATAGGGTGCCCAAAGTCCTGCAAAAACTCTGCTGTGACCAATCCAACACAGAGAATGCAAACTGACAGTCCTCGGCCACTTCTGTCTCAAGATAATGTTTCATTGAATTCATCCACAGTCTTTGAAAAGCTGGTGTACCTAGACTATATCTCTCCTCTCTCTTTTACCACATTTCTAAACCAGGTAGGCTGTATCCCTAGGGGTCAACAATGAAATGGAAGCACCCCCATTCACAGAAGCCCCCAGAATCCAACATGCCACTGACCTACTTGCTGGGCCCTACACGTATTTAACTCAGAACCCTTGGATATGGTCCATGGTTAAGTGAAAGGCTTAAAGCCAAAGATAAAGTCTGACTACAGTGCTCTTGTCAGCTCATAGGAGCCTCGATTTCCTTCACTACAAAATGGGGACAGCGTACCTACACCAAAGCCATTATCATAGAACCAAATGTGGTCATCTGCAAGCTTTTTGTGAACCCAGTAAGTACTCACAAAACATGAGCCCCGCAAACACCCCTGGCATCCAGATGACACTTCCTTGGACATGAATGTCCAGTGTCATTTTGAAAACCTGAAAGCTTTGTCTGAGAAGTTAACACTCTGAAAAATGCCAAGGCTGGCATAATGGAAAGAGTGACTTGGTTAACAGGTGAGCTTGCTGGGCAGACGACGCTGATGGAAATCCAGTCAGATAACCTGGAAGGTTGTAAGGAGCAGACATCGGAGAAGGAGGAAAGAATTCTGGGCCAATCACCAGTGTCCAAGGTTCCCAAGTAGAGCACGGCCCAGGACTGTTTTCTAACTGTCAGCAGAGTACTGCTGCCAGCTTCCCCACATGCCAAGGGGAAGATTCTATGGTCCTTTATGCTCCTTTTGAGAACTCTCTCTTCCCTGGAGGGAACGGAGTTGGTGGGTCCCTTCCCTAACCAAAGGACAGACACATGACACATAGACTCTGTTTGTTCCTGAGAGACCACAGACTGATTCCACTCCCCAGAGCCACCTGGACCACTGGCCTTCCTGGGAGCCCACTGACCATCTTCCTATCCAAATGAACCAGAGCTGGCTTCCATGGCTCATAACCAAAGAACACAGATGGGATGTGTCATGTGGAACCAAAGCACTGAATTTCCCAAACAGAAAAGCAGGCTGGAGGAGTAGCCAGCGTTCACTGTGTCAGGAGTCCTGTGCTGCGGACTCGGAGGTAACTGAGAGAGAGATCAGGCTCTAAATAAGAGATCGCTAAAGAGAGATCAGGCTCCACAGCCGTCCTGTCCACTTTTACAAATATCCCACTGGCTAAGCACGATGGTGCACACCTGAAGTCCCCACTGCTCAGGAAGCTGAGGGAAGGGATCCCAAGTTCAAAGCCAGCCTCAGCCACCTAGTGTAGTACAGCTCTAAGCAGCTCAGTGAGACCCTGTCTCTAAATAAAATACCAAGAGCTGGCGATGAGGCTCAGTTGGTAAGCGCCCCTGGGCTCAATCCCTGGTACCAAAAAAACAAATGACACCTTTGTTCACACAGTCTTGGGTTCTTGAAGTCTCAGCAATCCAGTCAAGCCCAGGTCACTACATGTGTCACTACCTCACCTGGTGCCAGTGGCTCTGTGAGAAAAGTGTCCTGGACACAAAAGCCACTACCACAGCCACCTTCCCCAGGAAAGAGCATTCAGCTATGTCCAAAGACAGCCTCCAAGAAACACCCAGTAAAGAGGAAGGTTGCCCTCAAAACAAGGTGAGCCCCTCCAGGGACTCCCCACCCAAGCAAGGTACAGAGCACCTGGGAGCTCATCCCAAACAGTGGCAGAGCAGCTCTCTCCCACTGCAGTGGGGGCTGCAGCACAGGCAGGTGCAGGGCAGTGCCCGGGGTCGGGGTCTAGACAGAGGTCCCAAGCCACCCTACATGATCCTTCCCTGTTGAGCAGGGGTCAGTCTGGATACTGTTTTCCCATCTCCCTGCATACCCTCTTCCCAGAGGCTGAAGATGCGGGGAGAGCAGAACAGCGAGGAGGAGAACCTGCCCTGGTGGCCCACCTGGACACGCCTGCCTCTGCAAGCCTGTTCCAACGGTGGCCAGCCCCTCGGCCCTCACCATAGCCCAGCTCCACTCTGAGCACTCTACAGGTGGGCAACTTCACCTCAGCACTAACCCTATATCCTTGTCATCCCCAGGTGGGGAAACAGAGCCACAAAGAATAAATACTGAACTAGGGAGGAGGCAACCCAGAACCAGGGAATCTGGCTGGAGGAGTTTGGCTTTTGAAACCTCTGCGTTTCCTGACCCCCGAAGGGAGAGGAGGAGTAAGCATGGAGGCCCAGGCCCTTCTAAAAAAGGCATCCGCATTCTGGCACAAAACCCAACAAATACAGTATGAGAGTAATATCAGAGCGATCAAGGAACCTTCTGGATGCTGATTATGCTCGATTATCTTGACCTGGGTCATAGCCCCAAGTGTTTGCTTGGTCATTCATCAAGCTGTATGTCACAGATCAGGTTAACTGTGCATCAGGACATGGTACACAAAGGGAAGAAAGCAGGAACCACCTTTCTCACTGCTGAAGGGGGAGATTTCAACTAAGGGGATGAGGCTAGAGCTGATCCATGCATGAATAGGAAAGCATGGAGTCAAGTGCAGGATCTCATGATCTCACATTTAGCTAACACAGATGGGTACATGCAGGAGTATGGACAGACAGGTGCCTATGCCCTGGTGACCACACAGGTAAATGTTTCCCTGTTGTCAATCAGAGAACCTAGAAGCACAGACACCCAGGAACCGTGAGCATGCCCAGCACACAGATCTTGATTTTTTTTTTCCTTTTTGGTGCTGGGATTGAACCCAGGGCCTTGTGCATGTGAGGCAAGCACTCTACCAACTGAGCTATGTCCCCAGCCCCAGATCTTGATTTCTAATACCATTTTCCAATTAAGGAAAAAAAGAAAAAGAAAAAAAAACAGATCTAGGTGAGGTGACATATGCTGTAACTCCAGCTACTCAGGCAGCTGAGGCAGGAGGATCTCAAGTTCAAGGCCAGCCTCCACTACTTAGTGAGACCCTATCTCAAAATAAAAAAATAAAAATAAAAAGGGATATGGATGTAGCTCAGTGGTAGAGGAGTCCTGGGTTCAATCCCCAGTTATGGGGAAGGGGGGGTTCAACTTCAAAAATGGGAACAATGTGCAATAAAATAGATAATTAGCATTGTATTACAACCCAAAGTATAAACAAATTATCCATAAATTCACACTCACATGAAGGATTAAATAAACAAATAAACAGGGAAGAAGAAACAAAACCTCCCACACAGAAAAGCTCCAAATAATTTCCTGAGATCCTCCTCCCTCAGGAGGTGGAGTGGGCCTCCCACTCTAGGTGTGGCTGGGGCCTTGCGACCTCCTTTCATAGGACACCATATGAACAGCAAAGGAACTCGTCACCAAGGCCAGGTGGCCAAGGTCAACATCAGCACTGATATAAGTCACTGATAACAGGCACGCTTAATGTGATGGAAATGGCACTGTACCTCAAGGGTTCTTCCCCCCAAAACCCATCATACCAATCCTGAGGTTAACAACTCACCATCCATCCTGAGACACGCCACATGAACCCAGGTGAGGGGCAACCTACCAAAAGCCTGGCCCACGCCTCAAAGCTGTCAAGGCCATTGGAAAACAAGGCTGAAAACCTGTCACAGCCAGGAGCCTGAGGAGATAAGACAAACAGGTATGGCGGATGGGAGCCTGGAACAGAAAGGGGCCTCAGTGGCTAAACTAAGGAAATCTGAACACAGCGAAGGCTTTGTTGGTAATGACATGCCACCCCAACTCGGATTCTGACAAATGCTTCACACCCAGGATGCTAGGAGTGGGGTGGGGTGGGCACACAGGCTGGGTGATGTGGGAATTCTCAGCACTGTCTTCACAACTTTTCTGGAAATCTAAAGTGACTCTAAAACGCAAAAAGTTTATTTCAAAAAACAACAGAAAATGAAGGAACAACTCCTTCAGACCAGGCAGCCAAGAAAAGTCACCCTCGAGGAAGGATCCAAGCAACAAGACACCGGCAGCCAGGTCCTAGGGCAGCGTGTTCCAGACAGATGGCACACAAGCCCCAAGGAGGGCACAGAAGGAGGCCAGAGAGCTAGAGTGGAGTTGGGAGAAATGGCCCTAGGAGAGCAGGATGTCACAAGAGGAAGGGAGCAAGGCTGTCCCGGGAGGCAGGGCACAGGGACTTCAGACTGGAATGAAGGGTACTGGCAGGTCGGTGGAGGGGCCAGCAGAAAAGAGATGCTTTTTAACATCCTCCTAGCTCCAGCAGGGAGAGGCCATGATTACCCGAAGCAGTCACTCAGGCAGCAGAGGGGCTGCCACCTGATGACCAGTCAGGAGCACCCAGGCGTGAGATGAAGAGAAGAGGTCTCCATGCTTAACAGGACCAGAAGAGGCGTCTCCACAGGCAGATGGGGACTGAGCAGGGCAGTGCCCTGGTCTAGATGGTGATCCCTGACTGTCACCGTGAGGGTCTACAGGCCACTGCAGGCACATCCAGGATGGAGGCACCTCCTTGGAGCCAGTCTCAGTTCAGTCCTGCTGTGCTGCTGACCACCCAGGAGACCCCACAATCTGGAGCCTCAGGTTCCTCATCTTCAAGGGGAAATGACAGCTCCCACCTCAGAAGGGGACTGGTGGCTGAGCACAAAGGTGTTTGCCTACAACCCCAGCCTCCGGAGAAGCTGAGGCAGGAGGGTCACAAGCTCAAACATAACAAGACCCTGTCTCAAAAACAAAATCAGCTGGGCGCAGTGGCGCACACCTGAAATCCCAACAGCTTTGGAGGCTGAGGCAAGAGGATCACCAGTTAAAAGCCAGCTTCAGCAACTTAATGAGACCCTAAGCAACTCAAGGAGACCCTGTCTCCAAATAAAATATTAAAAAGGGCTGGGGATGTGGCTTAGTATTTGCGTACCCCTGATTTAATCCCCGATACAAAAAATAATAATTAATTAATTAGAAACCAAAGGGGATGCGGTGAGGCTCAGTGGCAAAGCACCTGCCTAACAAGCATAAGCCCTGCACCACAAAGACAAAGATTAGAGGAATTCATCAAGAGAAGGCACCAGGTATGGGCCAAGACTTCATAAGCACTTCATAGACACAGTGCCAGTTTTATAGTTGTGGGGAAAAAGGAGCCTTAGTTTCAAACTCAGGACCTCTTTCACAATAAGAAAACAGCAGGTCAGACACAGACAGCAAGCAGCAGAGCAAGGACAAAGGCCACCACACCTCTCTAGGCACACTGTACCCAGCTACAAGCAGGCGAGGGGCACAACTGTCTCCAAACACAGCTCTGGGAAGGCACTTCCTCTGCATGAGGTACTTCGTGACTCTCCCCAACAATGGAACCCAATGGCCCTGCATGGGAAGGAGCTGCAACCTCTCCCTACTCCCCAGCACAGGCCACCCCCAGACAGTCCAGCCTTGCTGGTGATCTGAGCCTCAGCTGGGCCCAAAATGCCATGCTGACCTGTCATCACAGTCACTAGGGAAGCTGAGGCAGGAGGATCACCAAGTTCAAGGCCAGCATGGGCAGCTTAGCAAATACCCTGTCCCAAAATAAAAAGAGCTGGGGGTGCAGCTCAGTGGTCAAGTGCTTCGCTATCATGCACAAGGCCCTGGTCACACCCCAGTACTGCAAAAAATGAGTAAATAAGTGTATGTGTGTAGGTGTGTGTGTGTGTTCATGTGTGTGTGTATGTGTGAGAGAGAGAGAGACAGACAGACAAACAGATATGCTGCTTTATAAAAATCCTCAAAACATTTTTTTTTGTTGTTGTTATTTCAGGAGCCTTTAGGGAGTCACTTGTTGTGATCCTCTGGCCAGATGAGAATGTCCTTCTGGAATAATCTGTAAGTGCCCTCTCTGCAGCCCCCACCACCTCCCTGCGCACAAAGCAGGCACTCAGGGAGGTGCTAAAGGAATAAAAACACTGGTACAGCCATTAAGTTTAGGGACAAACATTTTCATCAACCAGACATGAAAAGGACTCAACAGCTCACTTCTAAAAGCACAATGAGGAAGAAGTGAGGACCTGCTCCCTCTGCAGAGGCCTGTGAGTCTCACAGACTAGCCAAGGAGTACTGATCCCTCAGCCACCAGCGGAAGAGTCTGCTCACACCCTGAGGAAACAAACTGGATGTGCCCTAATGTGCCATGATTTGCCCTAAATGCAAACACTGCCCCCAAATTCCAGAAAACCTAGATCTTCCTTCTCATCTCTGACCCAAGACCACTGTTTCCCAAGGCACCAGGCCAACTTCATCCCACTTCTGAGATCCCAAAGAGGCCTGTTGCTAAAATCAGGAAGCCAGCAGCAGCTGCCCATCTCCAGGCCCAACACATGCCCAAAACCTAATGTCGGGACAATTCCTGACAAGTAGCTACACCTATGCATACATGCAGGGGAAAGATAATCAAAAGATTTCTCCAGAAGTTAGGTTCAGTCATTAAAGGGTCCACATCTCACAATTCATGGACTGTTGCAATGCCAGCTCAGAGGGCCACCCTTCATGGCTCCCCAACAATAAAAAGAAACCACCATTCCTTCCTTTGTGCAGAAATAGATAATGCAAGAATTTTACTCACCTTTGGAGTGAGTAGAAATATCCATGCCCTCTACCCCCTCCTGTTCTCTTTTTATTTCCTCTTCAGCCAAGCTAAAATAGAGCAAATTATGTTCATGTTTAGGAGAGATAGAACCTGCCTGGGGGCAGCTGCTGAGAAGCCTAGACACAGCCCACCAGTAAGACAAGACCCATCCGTCTCCACCAAAGGGGAAAGAACAAACCTGATTTCACAGTGTTAAGATTCCTAAAGGACTCCTTTAAAACACTAGATGGTTCTTTAAGTCAAATTACTATTCCAATTTTCATGCTATTGGGTATGCAAAGAAGCAAATTTTTTGGATACACAATTACAACCTACCCCTTTGGGCTCATGAGCACCCAGCCTTCAAATAAACAAGCTTTGCACTGGCAGCACTGGGTTCAAAGTCAGGCAGCGGAAAGGGTTTGCAGAGTTCCCAGAGTTCTCATCTCTAAACTCTGCAGTGAGTGTTTCCCAGACCGCCCCCCCCCACCCCCACCCCCACCCCCACCACGCTAAAATCTAAAATTATACAATTCTCTGATGAGGCAGGAACACAAGGAGGGGGAAAAAGATACAGGTTAAATTACAAAGTAGTAAAATATGCCCAGACTGACTAGAAGAAGAAAGAGCTGGTTGCAAAACAAATCCAACAATCAGCATCAACTCCATGAATTAGGGGTCTATGCACCCCCCACCCCTCCATGGTGTGTCCTTGTAGAGCAGGCTTGGCTCCTTCTGGAGTTGTGACTAATTATCCTCCCCCACAAAAGTGGAATGAAGAAAGACCCCACCAAGAGTCAGGGATGGGGAGAGAAGGAAGGTAAGCAAGCAACCTTAGCTGGAAAGTCTTCCAGAACCTTCTTTCCCTCTCCGCTGGAATTTGGGTCATTCCAGATCTTCCCCCCATACCACCTTCCAAGCCAAGCCCAGGGAAGAAGTGAAGTCGTGAGTTTATAGGTGTGAAGAAGACCTTGAGGTGCTAGAACTTTCCACTCAGCCACCACTCAGAATGCGATTCCATCAGACCACAGTTCCACAAGGAGCAAGAGGTGCATCGCCAACCGACAGGGCTGGAATTTTCCATTGGGAAGACTCAAGCCAGGGCAGGAAGAAGGCTAGAGAAGAACGTCCTGTCTGTGTTGGGCCTTCTGAGACAGTGACAAGGCAAAAATAGTCCAGAAAGGTGGCCTGGGCCTGGAACCCCAGTATAGGATGGAGACGTGTTTAGAAGTGCCTCAGGTTTGCAGGGAGAAGAGTTCAGGATGGGCGGCAGGCAGAAAGGAAAGGATGATAGCTCAGGATTAAATCACAGGAGCTCCGGGCCTCCACTAACTAGTCCCAGCAGAGGAGGAGGAGGAGGCTGGTCTGGGTTTAAATCAGGATATTAACACATTTAGCATTCCGATATTGGACTCCATTAACAATTTAATTTACACAGCATCTGTAGAGAAGCCAGTGACACAAATCACCAAAGAAACAACTGACATGTTGTCACAAATGGTTTTCTTTTTTTTTTTTAAAGAGATAGTGAGAGAGGAGAGACAGAGAGAGAGAGAGAGAGAGAGAGAGAGAGAGAGAGAGAGAGAATTTTTTTAATATTTATTTTTTAGTTCTTGGCGGACACAACATCTTTGTTGGTATGTGGTGCTGAGGATCGAACCCGGGCCGCACGCATGCCAGGCGAGTGCGCTACCACTGAGCCACATCTCCAGCCCACAAATGGTTTTCATCAGAAGAGAGCAGCCTGCTAAATTTAAACACCTCACTAACATACAATAACACAACAGTAATCGGTGGCTAAGCTGTTTATGCAGGATTCTTAAAATGGCATCTGGCAACACTGCCTCATTCCTGGATTGAAGCTAAAATGGTAGCAGTTTGTTCAATAGCTGAGCCTGTGTCTAAGCAGCCCTGCTAGTTTCAAAGCCACCTTCCTAAATATCAGAACCAGTAAAAGCTCGACCAAAGGACACCAACAACCCAATGTTTAGAAACTTAAAAAAAAAAAAAAAAGAACCTGCAATGACAGGGAGAGAGAGTTTGTGAAGTCGCAGGTTCCTGAGGATAGCCTTCCCTTTCACATTCTGAGCCTTCAACAGGAGGCTCTTGGATGGGGCCTTCTTGCCCTGGAACTAGGTGGGTGGAAGGTTAGGAATCACACTGGCAGACAGACAGGCATCTGTGTAAACAGGAAATGTTCCCAGGGAGTAGGCTGGGGGTGGGGGCAGGGGGGGGTGGGTAGAATCCCACTCCCCCTTCTCAGTACAGGGTGGCCAGCTCTCCATCCATCCTGCAAATTAGGTAAAATGAAAGTGCTTCTGGAACAGCAGGCATCTAGAGAGCTAAGCTGGAGGGCTGCATCCCAGGCTGAGGCCAAGGTAAAATTAAAAGGCTGTTTATAAGCCTGAAAACTGCCACCATCCACCCAGCCCTCTGCAGAGCCACCCCTAAGATGTTAGCATCAAGGAAAGACAACCCCAGACTGCAAAAGAGAAACCCCAAGTCCAACGTTCCCCTCTCCAAGGAACAGTATACTCACGAATTAGGTTTTTGTCCACCCCCAAGAGGGCCCTGAGAATGAACAATAGGTTTTGCAAAACCCATTTTCAGAGGCCAAACTAATAGCCTCATGGTGGATAATGTCATTTACTGTTAAGGTCTGAGAATTGGCCTCAGGGACGAAATGTCATCCTCACCAAAATTCCATTATTCATAAGTTAACCTATATTACAAAAAAAATTACTCAATTATTTTTATATTTTGGATTTGATAAATGTGGAGAATTTTTCTTTCTAGAAATGTAAGTATCTAAATATCATCTTAGATTTTGGCTTGCAAAGTCAAAAATATCTATTATTTGGTCATTTAGAGGGCAAGTTTGCCGAACGCTGTCCTCTAAGAATAGTTTCAAAAACAATAACAGATGTAGTCTTTCTCAACAGATGGAAAGTTGACTGTTTAGTGGGGGTTTCCTTGATACTCAGAAAAGGAGTCACCACAGATAGACTTGAATTTTCTCAAAATATGATGGAGTTTCATTTTATAATTAATCAGTTGGCATTTTTTTCTCTTTATCTTCTATAATCAGTGACTTCACTGAGACTAACAAAGGCAAGTTTCTTGATCTATAGTCAAGACGTACCCTGGCTTTGGAGAATCACAACATAAATGTCAGTGCTGGAATCTATAACTAACTTCCTCCCATGAGACGTTTTCTTCTCTGGAAAATCAACAGACTGGCACCAAACAGCAATACTAGGAAGCTTTATATAAATGTGCCTCTTCTTTTCCTGGGGCAGATATTGAGTTCATCCTCTCTGAGTAACTTGAGTAGGTTGATTCCCATTATGTCTTATTGTGGGCTTGATGGCAGTTCCTGGATAACAGGGTTATCATGGCTTCTTATGTATCAGTAATGAAGCACATCTGTAATCAACAAAACCGCACACTGAGAAGTAACAGAACTGCATGAATCAAGTCACTTTAATGGACAAATCATTTAAAAAAACTTTCACCATCTGTTTTGCATCTAAATACAAACTCAAAAGAAAGTTTATTCCTACAAAATGCAATGCCTGTTGCACTGGTATAAATATATATATATATATATATATATATATATATATTTGCATGTGTTATTCTCCTATGATATTTTAAATAACCATTAGCTTAAGCAGCTTCTCTTTCTTAACGTAGTGAATAGCATTTTATGGCAAAGAGATTCCATGTACAAATCAAGATATGGTTAAAATAATGGAGCATGAAAACTAGTTCTGTGGTCAGATTTCATAGTAAAAAAAATTCACTACTAAATTAAGTCCATCTGTCTTCTTCTAGAGGTTCACAATAAGGAAACTGTATTTTAAATCTGATTATATTTAAATTAATGGTTAAAGATAGTAGTGATTCCAAATTTATGTATTTGAGTGAATAAATATTTATTTATCCAAGCCACATTTAAAAATAGTAAGATCAATGGCAAATAATTAGCATTCTTTATTTTAATGGTCATTATTTGCGAGAGATCTAAATGTCTTTTTTGCTCTCATTCTTTATATTGATTTGGGTTTTTATAGGAAAGCATTTGGCATCTCGCATTTATTTTCCCCATATTTTTCTTGAGATAAAGTAAAATCAAATTTTATTTTAGCTTGTGCATTCATTTACATAATACTTATAATGATTCCCAATTATTTTATTGTTTACATGGATTTAGTAGTCTGAGGTAAAGAGATACTGCCAAATATTTCTAAGTAAGTGACCTCTATATTATGTTACAATCTTTATGTTAGCCTTCCTTAATGCTGTCTTTATTTTGAAGGAAATAAATTGTGGATTAAAATCTTGTAAATGCCTGATTAATCTATTTTTCCAATCTCATCTTGCAGTAGACTTCTTCCAATATGACCTCTAAATCCTAGTTTAGAGCTTTGATATTAGCTTTTCCTTATCAGTGGTACCTAAATCCATTTACTCTTTCCTCCCAAGACAGAATTCCTTTAAGTTTACATTTTTAATTCTAGGTCCTTTTTTAAAAGTACTTTTAAAAGGTGTTAATGATTTTGACATTAATTCATAGCATAGTAGACAAGATGAAACTAATACTTAAAAGTCCCTGTACAGCCAGGAAAATAGTGAACGTCAACTTCTTGAGCTTACCTAGAAATACATGCAGCTGTTCTTAGGTTCTTAGATCAAAGATTAATGGCAATCTTCACAGAGCTCACAGCATTGTGTGTATTCAACATAAATGGCTGTCTCCTAAATTTTCAATGCCCTTCAATAATATAGAGAAGGTATTAACTAATTTGTGCCTGTAAAACCCAAGTAGTAAATATTTTACTTTGTGGGCTATATGATACCTGTTGCAATGACTCAATTATGCCATTACAGCATGACAGTAGACAGCACTTAATACATATGAATATGGTTCAACAAAATTTTATTTACAAGAGCGGATGGCAACTTGGATTAGTCCACTGACTGCAATTCGCGAATCCTGGGATAGTGTTTTTAAGGGAAAATGATTATCTAGACAGAGACTTGATTTCATTTTGCTAGAAATTTTTTTTTAGAAATTCAACTTCCATGGCCCCTTTACAAAGCGAAGTGTGTGTGTGTGTGTGTGTGTGTGTGTGTGTGAGAGAGAGAGAGAGAGAGAGAGAGAGAGAGAGAGAGAGAGAGAGAGAGAATGAGAGAGAGAAAGAAAGAGAGAGAGAGAGAGAGAGAGAGAGATGTTGGGGGGAAGCAACTGCATTGATTAAAATTGGTCTCTTTCAACCCTGAATTGACTTCATTCTTGTTTTATTGACTGGTGATGGTTAATTTTAGGGGTCAACTTGACTGTATTAAGAATGGCTAGCATTTATTAAGTCTCAGTACAGTATATTTGGCAGATAACACAGGAAGAATCCCTTAAAGAGATCTCCAAAAATTATCTGTATCAGACCTCACAAATTCTGGATTTATACCTACAAAAAATAAAACAATAACATAATATTTTTCTCTTTCAAGAAGAAGAAGAACAACAACAGCAACAAACAACAACAAGGATTTAAACTAATGTAGAGGCAATTTTAAAAAGAAGTTTTCCTCATAAATTTTGAATAATGAAATATTCAAAAACCTCACAAGATTTTGACTAAGATAAAATTACTGATGGCCATGAAATACCCCTGTTAAAAACTCTCAACTACTATGCGAATTTCTTCTTTATCATGTTTTTTACTATATGTGCTGTACTGTATTTGCTCTCATCTGTATTACATGAATTTAATGAACTAAAATAATGATGTAGTAAACTTTTTGAAGATAGATTTTATTCCCTTTTCTTTTTCTAGTTTTCCCAGCATTTGCAAAGAACAAGATAATCAAGCTTGCAGAGTTAATGGATGAATTGCAGGACCATATTCTTATTCTTTTTAGTGAGCTAAGCACACAATGCTTGGTTTCTAGTCTTTGTGCTCACCAAAACAAAAGTATGATCAGATCTCTCTAGAGATCCTATTCAGTTCAAACTGAAAGATTACTCTCTTTTATGATTCAGAATGTGATAAAGTGGATAAGAATATTAAAATAATTTTTATATTTATTTCATTGTTCCCAAAGCTCTTCTTTAAGATTGTGCTTCCATAAATTAGTTTCTGCTTTATAGTTTTATACTATAAAAGGATGAGTTGAGAGAAAACACAATTGATTCAAAAACTTATCATGATTATAAGTGTAGATATTTAAAATGTAACCTTAAAACATGAACATTTAAGTATAAGCTTATTCGATAAACTGAATTGCCCAGAGGCCCCTGAATGCGTCTGTTTATTACTGCATTATGTTAAAGAATCACTGTCTTCTTGAGATTAATATCAGAAAGAATCATTCAAAAGCCCTTATCCTTCCCTCCAACCTTTATAACTTTATACACAGAAATAATTTCAGACTAATACTTTCCCTGAATTGCAAATTGAAATGTTATTCATTATGTCTCGATAAATTATCTTCAATAAAAACATGCCAATGTAAATTTTTTCAACACTGTCTCTGAAGCATTTCGCAGTGTCTGCTGCATACTTTATCCTGATATTTAGCTTCTGGAGACAAGTTGAAGATAGAGCATAATCTGCACTTAATATGAACATCTTTCATGCTTAAGTAAAATGTCCAAACTCTCTCTCATACATGACACAAACCACTTATAGAAGAAAATAGCATAGTTCCATTGACATTCATGGGTGGTGATTATTTGGGATGATTTTATGTGCCAAACGCAGAGCAGAACATGAAGCAGAACAAGATGACTTAAAGATCATTGCCTTCTCAAAGGTCATCAAGCAGGCGAGCTAGAAAGACTGAAGGCTGCCAATTTAAGCAGTCCTACTTTGATGCTTGAGTGCCTTGGAATTTAATTTTTGAATAATTCAATGGCTCTTTTCTACTAGCTTATATTAAATCACTTAGTGTCTGAAATTTAAGTGGTTCAGGATTGAATAGCTTCAAGGAAAACCAAAACTTGTCGCCTGAGTTATTTTTGTTAAAGATCAGAAAGGGCAATGACATTAATGATAATAACAATGACAACATCAATAATAGCTAACAATGCCTGGCACTGTTTTGATTGCTAACTCATTTAATTAACTACATATTATTTACTAGTTTCAAGAGGACGGAATTCATCAAGGAGCATATCTATAATTTTCTGTCCACTGCTAATATACCACATATAATCTTGGGACATTGAGCATTGAAGATGAGATAAGTCAAAGCCCAACTGTACTCACATTAAAAATTAAAGGTCTGATTGAAATACCTTTGTTTAAATATTTACATCAAAGAGAGAAAATAGAAGGTACATTATACCTTTGACATCTACTTAAATGAATTGGCTGGCTCTTTTTAGATTTGCTTGTATAATACAGAGTAAATGAAATTAAAAGGTATATGTTTCATTTCTGACTGCTCCATTGCTGCTTCAAATTTTAATTCTATATAGGAAAATTCATTTTGTCTACAAAAATGCATGCATTTTCAGTTTCTTTTGTTTTAATATGGAAAGTATATTTCATATTATCCTTGTTATGTTACCACTTGAGCCACATCCCCAGCCCTATAAATAGTCCTTAAAATTTTGTAGATAGTGCTTATATATCAGTCACCAAGCTTTTATGAATGTCAATATTTTGAATATCCATAGCACAATTATCAAAACTAGAAAATTAACTTGAAAAATACCATTAACTAATCTACAGCTCTTATTAAAATTTTGAAATTGTCCCAAGAACACTTGCAGGTCCAGTACCCCACATTGTGTTTATATACTTTTTGTCCCCTTCTTTTCTTCCAATGTGAGATGTTCCCACAATCTTTGTTTGTGTTTTATGGCTTGGTACTTTGGAAGAGTTATTTTATAACTTTCGTATTTTAGTCAGTTCATTTTTCTGCTGTCACTAAAAGACCTGATAAGAACAATTTTAAGGAGAAGTTTATTTGGGGGCTCATGGTTGCAGAGGTCTCAGTCTATAGATAGCTGACTCTTTTCCTCAGGGTTGGAGATGAGGCAGAACATTATGGTAGACGAGTATAGTGGAGGGAAGTAGCTCAAAAGGTCATACCAGGAAGCAAAAAGAGGCTGCACTTGCCAGATACAAAAGACACAACCCAAAGGTATGCTCCCCATACCCACCACCTTCATGCAAACCCTACCTCTCCACAGTTACCACACAGTTGATCCCTATCAGGGATTAATGCACTGATTGTGTTAAGGCTCTCCATCATTTCACCTCTAAACCTTCTCGTATTGTCTTATATATAAAATTTGGGGGTCACACATGTAAACCATAACATTTAGCTTCTCTGATATTTTTTTCTGTAAGTTGGGAATGCTTAGCAAGAATATTACCAAGGGGTTGTGTTCTCATTATGTCATATCCTCATATTGGTAAGTTTATGATGTTCATTTGACCACTTTCCTAAGATGATGATTGACAGACATTTCAATTGTAAAATAAAAAACAATACTTTTTGCCTCTAAAATAAAATTTCTATTTTGGGCAATTATTCTGTTTTTTAATTATCCAATTTAACACCTAATTTGAGCATTCAATGATGATTATTTCTTATAATAATTATTACTGTGATATCTGTCCAATGACTTTTTATATTCCTCATATATCTTACATTTATTAAAATCTTACAGTAAGGAAGAATTATATTTTTGTTTCAGTCTCTTTGTTCATGCGTTTTATTAATATTGCTCATTGATATATATTGTATTTTATAATTATATAATTATAATCAATAATTGTTATGTAATTGCTCGAATTATCTCAGATATAACCATAAATCCCTAGGAAATCCTTAAAGTTAGATATATGTATTTAATATGTACATATATCTCATGTGCATGTATATATTTTTTTTCAAATTTCTGAGCATTATTTTTGTGGTAAAGATAGGAGTAATGTTATTTTCAGCTCTCTACATCTCTAAGCTGAAACTAGAAGTCTAAAGCAAAAGAGTTTTAACAGAAAATTTATGTGTATAACCTTCAATAAATTTGGCACCACCAGACTCAAAGGTTTGCTGTGCAACCTAATTATGATTACTACAATATTTGGTTTTAAACAATAATCGATCCATGAACATTGTGTGAAAAGATACAATTTTATTTATCTTATATATACTGGATAATTATATTATCATCTTTCTAAAAATATAGTAATGGGTCCAAATAGTTGTTTCACAACCTTTATCCTATAAAACTCCTTTAACTTATAAAACCTTTTCTCTGAATATGCCATTATTGTTGTAATATAATAAACTGTTCCTAAAAACACAAATACAGTGGCCATCTCCACCCACCAACATTAATTCCTTATGAATTGCCTCTGACTTCTGCAATCATCTTCTCCCAAATTAACTCTAATTGAAATGTGAAATTCATTCTAAATAGTCTTCTTTCTCTTCTGTCTTACATTGGAAACACATAGCTTCAGTACCTCCCAAATCTCACCTTTTCTAGAAGGTAGTCATGTTGGCTAAAGATAATTAACAACCATCTTAATGGTGATTTTATAACATCTGAGGCCTATTATTTAATGACAAAACTAAACAAGATATTTCATTGATCTCATTCATGACTCATGCCTTTGTGTCCTGCATTATTCCCTAGGCCTAATCCTTACCTCTGGTTAAAATGCTGTTACTTAAAAACTCTTATACTGAGCATGTGTCTTGAGCTCTTTTCACTTCTATAAATATAATATCTTGTCTAATAATATGAAAATCATCTTTGTAGCTCAAAATTTCTATGATCCTTATCTTATATCTATAATTCTTTAGAATATATTGCATTACATGTCAAATTTTACTTCATATTGGGTTATTCAGTATTTGCTCTGTCCTGGAGATGAAAATTATTTTAAGATTTCAAAAAGCTTAAATGTGTAGTTATCTATAAAATGTCATCTAGAAATGATTCTGGGAAGATATAGTTAACATCTTTCTTCTCATTGTTTTCTAGGCTTCTTCAAGGTGACCCCTTCTTGATGGAAGTTCTCTGAAGTCTAAGGCTCACAGGAATATGTTGTAGTAAGTAAAACAGATATAGTAACAGAGTCCCGGTCAAAAAAGAAGATGGTATCACATAGGAAGCACAGAACTG
Source organism: Urocitellus parryii (assembly GCF_045843805.1). Classification (NCBI taxonomy): domain Eukaryota; kingdom Metazoa; phylum Chordata; class Mammalia; order Rodentia; family Sciuridae; genus Urocitellus; species Urocitellus parryii. Next base: position 86,362,366 of record NC_135537.1, on the reverse strand, counting down.
AGAACCATGGGGAAAGCAGGATCCTATCTGGGGAGGGCAGAGTTTGAAAGGTTAGAGGAAAGATAAACTTGCCTTTTTCAAAACTTTGACTCAGACTAGTTTGGCTTAACAGGTTGTGACATAGGCATTGGTGTGATTTTTTTAGCTAGAAATCTGGCAGCCTTGAAATGAAACATGAAATATGAATATGCATGATTTCTTCCAAGATAATACTCTGGTTTCAATATGGAGCATCTCTTTCCCTGTCATATGGCTTCTAGGCCAGGACTTGCTGTGTCCAGTCACTTTACATTTCTCTTGTTCCCTATCATATTGAAGCCCAGGGTGGAGCTGAATATTAGGAAGAGCTCTTTTACTTACATGCAATAATGGTATATTTGACTTAGGGTTCATTAGGCTCCTCTGCATTACCTATGTTGGCCAAGGTTTTGTTGAAGAATTCCTGGAAAATAATAGTCAAAAGATCACCACATATTGCAGCACATATTGTAACCCCTATTCTTCCAATCTCTTCCTTAATGAAAGATAAGTGAGAAGTTGAAACATAAGCAGCTAATAAAAAGTGTTTGTATTTGACTTGTGGATTTGAAATGATTTTTAGATCTCTATCTGATGAAAACTTAGAAAACCAAAATCTTTAATATTGTTTTTTTTATTTAAAAGTTTTTGTAGTTTTAGATGCACAGAATGCCTTTATTTTATTTGTATGTGGTGCTAAGGATCAAACCCAGTGCCTTGGACATGCTAGGCAAGTGTTCTGCTACTGAGCTACAGCCCCAGCCCAACATTGTTAATAATAATTTCTGTGTGCATAATATATTCTCTAAATTTCCTTTGATGGCAGAATGAAAGCCTTGTTTTGAAATAAATGCAATGTATTGGTTCACTTTAGGAAAATATGTATGTAATTGCTGACATTTGAGTGTGAAATTAAATCATTTTAGTTTAATATTAGCATTTCAATATTTTCTAGGGAGAGTAATACAATTGGGTCTTAACTGTCCCAATATGTTAATTCACACGCACACATATGTGTGTGTATGTATACATGTGTGTATATGTATACAAAGGTATGTAACATTGAAAAATTATATAGCTAATTTTTAATGTTTCAGTTATCTAATTGAATATATATATTCAATTAGCAAATTGAATGAATATATATATATATATATTCAATTAGCAACTTATAAGATTATGTATATTCAAAATTTTCTTTCTAAATCTTAGATATGTCATTTTCTCAGTTATGTTTTCTCATAAAACCATATCTACTGGTTTTCTGTTGAAGAAAAAATAATAACAATGCCAGGGTACTAGATAAGGAATAATGTCATATTCATAAAATGCAATAAAAGTATTTTAAAAAATGAAAAAAAGCAATAAAGTAGTTTTACATGAATTGACTTTAATAAGTGAATAAAAATTCAGTGCTATGGGGCAAAAAAATCATCCAAATGTATATACTGCAAAGGATTCTATGGATAACATGCATCCATTTGAACAAACAGCAGGAGGTTAAATGTAAATAATTCCTTACAACTCTATCTTCTTAAATCACATCAAGTCATTAAATATTTACTAAGTGTCTGGCATGAACAAATACTGTGAGAATACCCAGAAAGGGAAACATCTATGATATTTGTGCTTGGCAAGCTTATAATTTGATATGGCCTCAAGCTTAAGAACCATTGGCTGGCTTTAAATTGAGGAATCACAGGTACATGTTAGACTGAAACAGGCACTAAATGTAAAAGGAATATAAAAATGCAAAAATTATTAGCAGTAGACCTATTGCTTATCAGGAAATTGTCCCCCAAATGCAAAGAAATAGTTATGAAATGTTAACTGTAGACTTTCCTTAAAATATATGGACAGATCTTGCTCAGAGTTTTCTGAGGAAACATGCTTCCTTTAGATATATCCGCAAGGCCTGAACAGCTTAAGAATGTAGTAGTTTGAATATTCACTCATTGAGCACTAGTGAGGTCACTTGGAGAAAACATAGCTGGAAAGTGGAAGAAGCTGTCTTATTCCTGTACAGTCTGAGTCAATCAGCGAACTGTATAGTTTAAAGTCAAATTTTAAAGCAATGTTATTGAGTAGGTAGAAGAAACTGCAGGTATTTTACTATAATGAAAAGAAAGCATCCAATTTAGAGGCTATAAAGTTGAGCAGAAACCTTTAAGAACTAATTATCAACTGATGCTCTTAATCTTATTTTATGTCTTGTCAATTTCACCACAAAGAAGCAAAATATGAGCCATGGAATTTCAAAATGATAACTTGTGCAGAAATGTCAGATTCCCTTGTAGCCACTATCAACAACAATAAGAAAAAATGAGCCTGAAATTGCCTTAGAACAATTGTGAATGCAGAGAACAGAGAGAGAATAAAATAACCTTGTGGACTAAATATGACTTTATATTGCATTAATGTATGGTCTTCATGCAACAAATAGCTGACTTCTGTTTGCCAGATTCATGTTACATTCAATATAAAATGCTATAGGAGACACAATGCCTTTCTCCATGATGTTTGTAGTGAAATGCAGATATATCTTCTAGCAAATTTGTTACTATGTGATAAATAGTGAATAGAATTTTTTGAAAAGGGCAGTGGAAGCTTAGGAAGAACACAACTTGGCCTTGGCCAGAGTGGAGGATAGTAAATTAAAATTTCTCAGAACAAAAGCATATATCTATTTCTAAAACAATTATTCAAAGGAATACAATACAAAAGGCAGGGTAGGTAAGAATAAACAAAGAATAAATCAGGATGAGGGAAAAGTACTATCCCCGAAATGGAATAATAGAAGCAAAGACACAATCTTAATAACTTCACATTCATTTAAGGAAAAAAAATACCCCAAAATAAAGAAACCACCACCAATCCAAGCAGAACTATTTGAAGAAGATGCAGAAATCATAGTAAATTAAAAAGACAAATAATATGACATGCCAAACATATTTATCATCACAAAAATATGTATGAGCAAATTTTATCTCTTTTAAAACACAATCTTAAGGTTTGCCCCAAGGTAACTGAACAGTTATTGTCTTTCTATAATACATGTAATAGAGAGTTATCTCTGACCAACATAGAATATTTTTATATTGATAGTATGTGTGAATTTTTAAGTTTTCTTTATATTTATCTGTATTTAAAAATTTTAGATTATAATTGTATGCATTTAAAAATATATCAAAAAGTTCAGTTAGTAATATTACATAGAACATGCTTAATTCTATCAAGTGACTGGCTTATATGAAATCCAAGAGGGGCTACATGAAATGCAAAAAATTCAAATTGTTCAACTGTGAATAATTCTCCTCTAACAGTATCTGTTCTCTCAAAGCAAAGACTGGAAAATATTCACCTATTATGCTAGGAGAAATAAAGATGTTAACACTCAGGACAGTGTAGCAAGGGTAGATTCCTGATTTCTTTCTGAAGGGGTCTTTTAACAGTACTGAGGTGGTCAACAGTAAGTTTACTCTACTGCCCTGCAGGTCATTTGTGATCTTCATTTTGCCCCAGGCATTAGGTATCCAGTGGAGGCTTCTGCTGCCCAGGAGGAAGTGTGGAAATGGGAGTTTTAATGTTGAAGGGATGTTTGGAGTTTTAGTTTACAGTCAATTTGTTGTTCAGTGTTGTAGTTTAAAGATTAATATATTTTACCATATTGCAGTATGTGGATTTATTTGCCAATTTCATAAAATGATGTATACCAGATGGTTATTTTTAATGTGGATATAATTTTGTGATATGTGGATCATAAAAAAAGTAACATAAAACCCGACTAATGAGGCAACTTTAGTTAGGTAGCCATATTAATAGCTATGCACCTGTTCAATCAGTATATTGATGAAAGCTCATTGAAATTTTGCTTCAATTTTCCACTTTAATTTTAAAAAAAAATTTCACAAATCACTATTTTTTTATTATTTCTATGGTGCTAATTGTACAAGACAGCATGGCTCTCCATTGAGGTTTAAAGGGTTCTTTGCCTTTGAACTGCTGAGATTCCATGCTTCATTAGGGAAAAGTACAAGCAAACAAAGAATTGCATACATTAGAATTATAGAGCCAATGTACAATTATCATCTTCTTTGCAAATTGTTTTCCTTCTCTGGTGGAATAGAGAATCAAGTAAAGTATTGTTTGTATAAGATCCATAAAACATAGGGAGCTAACAACCAAAATTGCCTAACCATTGTAATGAAGTATAAGAATCTTAGAAATTCCAAATGTAAATGGCTTTTCCAGTTCACTATAAAAATTATTAATATATGAATACCGAAATATTTTTTCAAATCACTTCTATTTTATTCTAGATTTAATGGGACCTATAGAAATTGTAGGAAGAATATATATGGAGTCCTACAATTTAGACTGTCCAATTATTTTACCATAAGGGATGATCCATTTCAGCATCAGCAAATTTCTCATTACTTATTTAATGGTTTGTTTTGATCTATAACAGCTATTCATTAAAGAGAAGGATAGAGAGGAAGTAATATTTATTTGTGGTTCTAAGAAAGGAAGTAATATTTATTTGTGGTTCTAAGAAATCTCCTAGTTTTATGTTGGATTTTTTACTTTTAACCATTGATTATTTCATTAGACAAACACATTTTAATACTAAAACATATACCTTTTGGCATCTTATAAGTTTTGCATTTACTTCCTCAGGTGTATTGCATTATATACTATATATAATATGAATATGTAAGCTGCTTATCAAGTTTGTGAACTAAAAATCTAAAGCCAATGTATTGCAACAATAAAAAAACTCCTTATACCTTTGAGAGTCATTTATAGAAGTCAAGAAATACAAAATACTATATGAATAATGGTTGTGTCTTATCAATAGAGAAAATATTGATTTGGTGTGAAATTAAGACACACTTCACCAATGATTTCCGCCAGTAAGCTAATGGGACTGAGCTCTAATTTATTAGAAATCTTTATAATAATAATTGCAAAACATACCACATTATTTTATAACACAATGTTACCCTTCATAAAACCATGAAATTCTCCTATATTAATGTAAGGGCTAACAGGTCTTAAGACTGGTTGAGTGGGATTCGACTGAAGTTTACACAGGTGGACTGATTCACTTGGAAAGCCACTTTCCCTAATTTTGTATGATACCCATATCAACTTGCTATCATCATCTCACTTTTATGATTCTTAAGAAACATCACTAGGAAACCTCTCTTTTACAGATATAAGTAGGCTTAGTTTAGATTGCAAAGCTTAACACTTCACAAGAGTATGCATATAGCATAATTCCTACTAGAACATGTCTGAATAAAGAGAAATGAAGCCTGAAGTGGGAAGATGCCTTGTAAGTGTTCCATTGAATATAAATGCAAATACATGTGGAAATGAAGAAAATGCCATTAAAAGTATTAGTCTAAGCTCCATCACATTATTGAAATATATTTCAAATGAGAGTGAATCATATACAACAGAGAAGACATTAGTTAGGTTACACAGATATCTAAATTCATTTGAATAAATACAAAAAGTAAAAAATAAATATAGGACATTTATTTTAAAATGTACAGTAACTGTTTTTAAAATATACATACATGAGCAAAAGGGAAGGAGAATGGGACAGAGAGAGAGAAAGGGAGAGAAAAAGGGCGGGGAACATGAACTGAAATGGATTTCCATGCATGTATGAGTGTGTTGAGATTAACCCATTACAGTGTATAATAAAAATAAATAAATAAATAAACAAACAAACAAAATGATTTTTTTTCAAAAACCTAGAATTTAGGTAGGAAAAATAATTTTAAAATACTCTCAATTCCTTTGACTGGAAGACAATTTCAATAGTGAATGAACATTTTATATTATATAAAAGTGAAATTTTAATGAACTTGCTAGTGAAATAGGTGACCACAATGTGGTAATTTTGCCTGAATACATACTATGTAATCTTTGGGCCTGAACTGTAAGACAGCAAGGCATTAAAAGACTTGAGAAAAATTAATTTGGTAACAATACAAAATAACATAAAATACATGAAATATAGTATAATAGAAAAGAGAAATTTCTGGAAGAAATGCTTATTGGCTAGAAAGTAAAAGGTCAGAAAAAATAATCTTAGGCTGAGCAAACATGATAACTAATCAAAGGGTGAGATAATTGATTTTCATGTGGAGTAACTATTCCATGGTGACACAGTTATGAAGAATAGCCAGATTCCAAGCCCATGCTTTAAGCCAGGATGGAAAAAGAGTACATTAATTGCTGATATATTTTTTTTAATTTTGTAAAATGGTGGATGGTTTGCTTATAAGATGCTAAATAAAAAATTCTTCATATTATTTTTTCATCAAGTGCATTTTCAGAAAACAGCTTAAATCAGGATTTTTCTAAGGAAATCCAATGCTATTATGAAAACACATATATGACAGGAAAGATAACCTTTATATTTTAAGAAAAGGGAGAATTAGGTAAAAGTAAGAGAAAATTGCATATCATAATACTTAAAGATGAACACTGGTGAGAGTGTTCTAGGTAAGGACATTTATTGTAAATAACTGACCTTTTAGTTTTTTTTCGTTGTCCTGTTATAAAATCTGGGGAAACAAGGAAAAAGTTTGCTTCATTGAAGAAAAATATGGATATTTTTGTTTTTGGAAAGCAACTATAAAGAAAACAAATAGTCTACAGGAAAATTGAGAAATATAAAACATATGATATCCATAAACTCATCAGACTTATGGAAATAAAATGCATTTTTCAATGTTTTTTTAAATGTTATGAAGTGTATTTGCAGAATAATTGTATTTAATCACTAGAATGAACACATGAAGAAAAGAAAAAACAGGGGAGCAATATTTTCTAATTTCAAGGTATTGGCATAACTATCCATTGAACATCTGTTTTAAGAAAACTGGATCAGGTAGTAGAAGCATGAAAGAAAAGTGATTCTTCCTTCTTATGGTGATTTACATTGCAGTTTGTAGAAGTCACTGGTGGAGGTAGAGAGGACATTTGATTTAAATATCTATCTATCTATTAGGTTAAAGTTTAGGCACATGAGAACATACTTTATACACAAACAGAGGTATAAAAATTGTTCTATATATGTAATAAGAATTGTGATGCATTCCACTGTCATGTATTTAAAAAATAAAACCAATAAAAATTAACTAATAAAATAAAGGCATTCTGTCTATTTATAACTATAAAAAACCCAATATTTTATTTGGTATGGATGAAGGAAGTGTAAAGATAATGTTCTTTTAATTTCTTTTCATAGTAAGTCAGAGAGGCAATAATTTTATTTTTTTATTGATACTAACAAAGTGATTAGTTATACTGTTAGCTAATAATAGTTATACTAATAACTAATAGTATAACTAATAACATAGAATAAAACAAGGTTATTAGTCATACTTTATACAAGCTATTAGTTCTACTTTTTAAAAGCAAAAATTTTTTTAAAAGGTACCTAAATATAGTGGTCTATTTTCTAATTCTACCTGATTGTCTGAATTTGGGGTAGTTTCTTCATCTTTCTGAGTCTTGCTGAATTCAGTAATAATAATTCCATAAAATTGCCATCTCTTTTGAACTCTCAGGAAAAAAACAGAAGAATAAAGTGATACACAAAAATAATTTAAAATAATGATCAATAGTAAGCTGCCAAACATACTTTTTTATTATTAAGGACCTGATAAAGCTTCATCATGAGACTTCTGAAAATCTTCTATCAGTGATTACTGGCAAGTGGGGAGGTGCTGATGATGGTTGGGTGCTATTTGACAAAGTGAACTTGTGCCTAGAGGGAAAAAGATTAAAAGAAAAATAGCTATGCCCATTCAGAAATAATCTTAGAGGATGAGAATGTCTTTGGGTAATATCAAGGATTTAGTATTTTAAAATTATGCAGATTCTATCATCTGAAAGGATATAGAAACAATGACACTCGTGGCAACAAGAAAACAGCACCTAGAGCATATTTCTCATCATTTTTTAATAAGAAGAAATTAGAATTCTTCAAAGTCATGGATGATTCTACCACCAGGAAGGGACTATACCATGTATCTGTGATGTGTGTAAGGCCATGAGGAAAGAAAGTGCTCAAAACCCCAAACTGAAACTAAAAGACATTCACTACCTTGATAGAGATATGTTGAAGGAACACAGAAGAAAGTGAAAGAGCTCCAAAGAGGAAAATCTGGGGCAATTTCAGTTAGAAAATAAAATAGTATTGGACAATAGCCAAAGAACAGAATGAATATTCATGAGTCCATACTAATATAAATAAATAATTGAGTAATAAATAAATGGGGGACATGAGCTCCATTCAGAATTTCAAATAAATTATTTAGATACTCCTTCATCAATGAGGTGAAGTACAACTAGCACTCAATTGTGGGCTGCCCTCCGTAACTTCCTTCCAAAGAGTATGGTGGGAAATGAGGGGGGAAGAAATAAGTTTAAAGTTGGAAAATCTGATAAATGTCAGATTTATCACTTCAGTCAGGTGATCAAAATAAAAAATAGTGATGTCATATTGATACTGTATGTATCCTCGCTATGATGTGATGAAACCAACACTTCACCTCTGTGGTCCATAATCCTGGTCTAGAGAAAAATCTCAATTGAGGGATATTTTACAAAATAACTACTGGTAGTTCTTTTTTCAAGGTTATCAAACGCTGGGAAAAGTATTAAAGTCCAGAGGAAATTAAGGATTCAGTATAACTCAGTGTAATATAGTATCCTGGATTGAATTCTGAGATAGAAACAGGACATTTGACAGAATTTATGGAAACATTTTATTCAATATGCCCTTTAGTTAATATGAAAAAATCATAAGGAATATACTGCAACTGAATTTCACTAGCATCCACGACTCCAGTGGAAATAGAAGTCACTACCTAAAAGGAATTAAATCTGCACTTAATAGTATGAGAACAAGATGGAGAAAACCAATGGAGGGTGAAAGGCAGAAGCTTAATTAGTTAAAAGGACAAAATTAAAATTACAACTAAGGACATTCATTAGGAGTATTTTTTTTAAAATCACTCAACAGTAAGGAAAGTGTTTCAATAAAACTCTAAAAAAAGAATTGCATTAAACGGGTTCAACTTGATTGAAACTTTAAATTGTAGGAATCATTTTTGTGTGTGTGTGTGTGGAAGCTGACAAATTTTTTAAAAGAGAAAACATACTCAAGGGGTGTTTCTGGCAAGCCCCAAAAGTTTACCTTTAAATGCTTTCTTTCTACTAACCATATTTGAAAGATTGAGGAGTGTGCTGTGGCGCTCCAGCTTCTTCCTGTCCTGTGAGTGCTTCAGGGAAACGAAATCCCATCGAATGCTCCTGAAGACATTAAAGCAATGCTGCTGCTACTTAAAACGCATTATCTCGTGAGTGGGGAGACCCACAGCGATCTCGGCTCCAGAGAAAGCACTCAAATACTCATCCACACAGCACAGTCAAGGCTCCTGTTCCAGTCTATGAAGCATGTGAACCAATTCTGCACTGCACATCCAGGAGTTCAGAACATGGTTTTTTATATGCAGAAAATAGAATTAAGGCATTTAAAAGCACGCTGCTGCTTTTAATTCTTGTGTTTACACAGCACATTTTCTCTGAAATCTTCTTTATTGTTGTTTAGTCCCTTCCTCTAATAGAAATTTTGCTAATAAAAAAATCTGGATAAAATATGTTCCCACAATATGCAAAATAAGTGGTTGTTTATGTTTTTCTGTACTAGAGATGCAGGAAAATTGGCCTTAACTATTTGGTTATTTTTGTATGTGGTGCTAAGGATCTAACCCATTGCCTCATACCTGCTAGGCAAGCGCTTTGCCTCTGAGCCCCAGCCCAAGCCCAGCCTTAACTATTGACTAACAAATGAAAGAAACTTTTTAACTATGATGGTTTAAATATTCCCCCAAACCGATGTTGAATGCTAATCCATATTTACCCACAAAACTGGTTTTGAAATTTAATATGTATTTGTTTTATTTTATTTTCGGTAGTAGGGATTGAACACAGGAGTGCGGAGCTACACCTCCAGGCCTTTATAACATTTTTTTCAATTTTTATTTTTTTTTATTTTACTAAAGCTGGTCTTGAACTTGCAATCCTTCCACCTCAGCATCCCAAGTCCTGGGATGAGAGGAGTTCATTTTGGGGAATTACGAGATGGGGACCAAGTGAACATTTTTAAGGACTAATTAGGTCAAGAGGACTTTGCTTTTATTAGTGGATTAACAGGTTGATGAATTAATGAGAAAATGGGCTATTTCAAGAATGGGTATATAAAAGCCAGTTTGGCTGTGTCCATTGAATGTGCCCATCTCATTTTGTAATGTCCTGTGTTTTCTCAATGAGTCAAAACAGCAAGAAGACCCTCACCAGGTGTAGACCTTTGATCTTGGACTTCACAGCCTGCACACCTTAATGTACCTTTATTCTTTATAATTTATTTAGGCTGTGATATTCAGTGATAGCAGCAGAAAGTGAGCTCAGACACTAATATGCTTATATAATTAATCCCATATCTTAAAAAGCAAATATCTTACTAATTATTTTAATTGACAAATAAGGATTGTACATATTTATGTTGTGCAATATGAACATATTCAATCAAATGACTTAAAAGAAGCTAATTACCATGTTAGTTCACTTATTTAGCATTTAAAAATCTCACGGCGATTTTTAGGTGTGTAATACATTGTCATTGACTATAGTCATCATTATGTTTTGGATATGAGGTGTCCCCCAAAAACTCATGCATAAGACAATGCAAGAAGATTTTAAGGAGGAATGATTGGGTTTAAGAACCTTAATTTCTTCAGTTAATCCCTTAATCCTGAAGGGATTAACTGAGTGTTAACTGAAAGTGGGTAGGTTGTGGCTGGAGGAGGTGGGTCATTGGGGGCATGACTTCGGGGCATATATTTTGTATCTGGCAAGTGGACTCTCTCTCTCTCTCTCTCTCTCTCTCTCTCTCTCTCTCTCTCTCTCTCTCTCTCCTTTCTGATCATCATGTGAGCTGCTTCCCTCTACCACACTCTTCTGCCAAGATGTTCTGGCTCCCCTTGAGCCCCAAAGGTTGGAGCGGGCCTCCCAAAGGACTAAGACCTCTAAAACTGTGAGCCCCTAAATAAGCTTTTTCTCCCATAAAATTTTTTCAGGTCTTTTAGTTATAGCAGCAAAAATGCTAACTAAAACACTGTACAATAGACATTTTGAAATTATTCCTCTTAACTGAAAGTTTGTGTCTTTGACGAACATCTCCTTAAATCCTCCAAGTTTCCAACAACCCACTTTTAAAAATACCTCTAGGGAATAGAGGTATTAGTAGCTTGGCAGGTGAGAGAAATATATTTTCTGCATAATTCTCAAATGCTCTAAAATTGATTTATTTATATCTGATGATATTAAGAATGTCCATCCTCATGTTTCAATATTACTAGCCACTGGTATATAAAAACAGATAAACAAACAAAAACCAAGCAGAGTATACACTAATGAGGAGTCAGATGTTGAACATGGACTCACAAAAGGGACAAAATTAGCACCCTATGTAAATAGGTGTGTTTTCCAAATGTTTATGTATATTTGCTGGAGGTGTCAGATTTGCATCAAAGGGAAGATCTGAAAGAAGAAATAATTGCTTCTTCCCAAATTACCTTATTCTGCATATCCTACTTACATTTTAATTCGCTCTACCCCCATTTAGTGAGACTCAAGTTAAACACTTTGCTTATACAATTTATATTATACAAAATTATAATGCTTGGCCAGAAATCATTGATTTTTAGCTTATTTTCTGCTGAATGCTTTTTTTTTAATTTGACTAACTAGGGATAATGTTGACCCTTATAGCCTCTTATATATTTCTTTAAAGATATAGATATGTTTTGTCTATCCATAAACACATACACACACTAAAACATTGTACATATATCTCCTCTTTTTCTCTAATGTATGCAGGCTTTAGCTTTGTCAATTATATTGCTGTCTACCTGAACATCAGCAAAGCACACTGGTTAAGGGCATACACAGACTCCAATGCTTGAATTCAAGCCTTAACTATGTCACACCATCAGTATGACTATGGCTAAGACACTTGGGCTTTAAATATCTGTTTTCTCATCTGCGAAATGAAGATAATAACTGTGTAGGGGTCATAAATATGAAAACGATTGATAGTGAAAAATAGTTACTGGCAGAAGATACGTGTTCCTTTACAGTGATTAAATAATTCAAGAAATTGAAGAAATTGCCCGTGCAAAGATGGCTGAACAACGGAGGGGGAAAGCGCACAATTCCTGTTGACAGGGTAAAGTGCTCTGGATTTCCAGGTACGATGAAATAGCAGCTGCCTGCAATAATGGCTCCCATTACAGCTTATGAAAAACTCAGGCCCTCTTTTTCTCCAGGATAATTCATATACTCCTGGCTGCTCCTAATTGTTTTTGACACTGTATTTATGCCTTTCTGATCACTATTTGCAAATAAATGATATAAAACCTCAACACTTTTCATAAATCTTCCTCAAGAGACTGAATAAAACAGAAGTCAGTGACATAGATGTTTTGGACCCTAGTTGGACCTGATATAAAGTCTACCTAGGTATGGACCAACAGAGAAAGCCATTACAGAGGCCTTGTGAGAGTTCAGTTAGAATAACATGAATAAGTCCCTCTCTCACTCCTTAAGCAGTTGGTGACATTTATTATAATTATTATAATGTTATCATTATGGTTAAGATTGAATATCATCAGAGCTTATGTTCTTTTATTCTGAGATTCTAACCACTTTTTAAAATTGTTTCCATAATCAGAAAATTTTAAAGTGAATTGTAAAAATTCAATTTGAGACAATTGAGTTGAATGAGAAAAGAATCTAATTCATCGAGTGATTTCTACATAGTAATAAACTGACATGCCAGTTTAAATATTCAAATTTTACATCAAAAGCATATTTTGAGTTGGGGATTATTTTAATTTTCTAGGGCTACCATAACAAGGTCCCACAAAGTGGGTGGATTAAACAACAGAAATTTATTTTCTCACAGTTCTGGAGGCCAGAAGTCTAAGATCAGGGTGTTGGTACAAGTAGTTTGTTCTGAAGCCTGCCTGTTCTACAAATGGGTCTCTTCTGTCAGTGTCTTCATATGGGCTTTCTCTGTGTATGTGTGTGTCCTAATTTTTCACAAAATGACTACACTGATTAGTGTTCTTCCCCTGCTGCACAGCAGACAAGAAATAAGCAATGGTGTTAAGCTACCGAATTGTCAGAATTCTCTCTTAAAACACAGATTTAGTTTAACTAAAATAAATGAGATAAATTAGTCATATTTAAAGAAAATAATAAATAACCTCAGATAGCATAAGAAAGTTCAGCTAAAAGTCTTACTACAGAAAACACAAGGCTGGTTAAAAACTTGGAACTTTATTGCCTTCAGCAGAGGGTACTGTGGTCTTGGGAATTCTTGGTTTTTGTAATATCTGTTTTCTAGACTTGAAAATAGGAAATAAAATCATGGGCACTGAGGTATTAATAAAATCCCTATTTCTGTTTGAGTTATTCAATACCAACTTGTCTCTGAATAACCTAGGAATATCGAGACACTGTGCTGATCACAGCGCTTGAAAGCAAGATTCTTCCTCAGATTAACCACCCATGTTCATAATAACCGCCTCCCCAAATATGTTAACAGCAACAAAAACAAAAACCCTTGATTGCCTACAATTTTAAACATACAGTACTGGCTCTTCTTCATATGCCAGGCTTCCATTGCTTTGCTTTTAATCTCGGGAACTGTTTTTCATTTGGTTCGTACTGCACTTTCATATATATTGTCCCTTGCAAGATATAATGCATGCATTTGAAATCATGACAAGCAGGAGAGAAGTATATACAATGATTTTCACTCTAACATTGAGATACAAAAACATTTCAACATCAGGGGAAAGATAGATGACTAGAGAGAGCAAAAGCTGGTTTAGAGATGCCAATAAAGGAAACTGGATTCCCTCTATCACTGTAAGCAGGAAAAAGAAATCAAGCAGCTAACGCCAAATGTTATGAAACATCTGCAATTTTTAGTTACCATAAGATTTTTCTATTGATGGAACCATGTTCCAATAGTAATGGAACTATATTAATATGTAGTATATGAATTTATTCCCTTTAAAATTAATTCCTGCTTGATATTTTATTTTCTCGTAAAGACTTTATATTAAAAATTTTTAATTACCCTTTCAGAAAATTTATGAGATAATAAAATCTATCAAATTCAGTCCTGTTTTAGAATCATATTGCAATACTTACTGTTCAGTATCTCTTTTTACATTTAGGAATCAGATGGAACAAATATTTTCTGATTTAGTGTGCCATTTTGTTGATCAGAAATTTCTGGAAGTCTCTAATATTATTACAGTGATATGTTTTTATGTTAGTAATTATCACTTATCTATTTAACTACATCATTAACAGGAAGTAAAGGTCTGTGGACTAATTCTCAGCACAGGGTAGTGTTTTTCCCTATGTGTGAAATATAAAATGAGATCAATTGTTTTATTTTCTGGTATCAGTAATTCTCATTTAACTTCCAGCCAAGATATAATAGTGGAAACTAGAATCACCTTCCCTTAAGAAATAATAAAGATAGAAAGAAAGAAAGAGAAAGGAAGAAAGAGCAGCATGTTTAAAAAACATTTGAAACAGGTGCTCATGTGTCTGGATATCAGGTGATATAAAATATAGTCATCCCTGAAAGACAGGAAACAAACAGGAAGGGAAATAAACAGATAGTTGGCTTTTGAAGAACAGACTATCAGACAGGAGACAGCTACACAAAAAATATGACAAATATCTGATGAGTATCTCTTACAAATAATCATCTGTGTACTTGTCAGCATACCCATATGGGGAAGCTGCCTCAGAAGAGGGAAAAACACACTGGGAAAGATGAGGGCTAACAGCACCTGAAAATCATACAGGGCCAGAAATAGTGCTCATTCTACTAGCCAGACTGGAAAAAGATCTCATTATTCCTGGAACATTGGGGAAAGATTCAAATTATTTAGCCTGTATAGTGGGGGATAAATAGGTGCTTCTTAGTTTTTCATTTCTGTTATCAAAAAAAAAAAATGACCAGAACCATATAGAGGAGGAAAGTTTTGGGGGGGCTCACAGTTTTAGAGTTTCAGTTCATGGTGGGCTGAGTCCATTGCCCTGGGCCTGAGATCAGACAGAGCATCATGGCGGAGGAGAGGTGCTTTGCTGGCTGTGGCCAGGAAGAAGAGACAAAGTGAGGGAGAGACCACAGGGAAGATTAACCTTTCCAGGGCACAACCCCAGTGACCCTTCCCTTTTGGCTCTGCCCCACCTGCCTCTAGTTAATAGTCCATTCAAACTAGGACAGACTGATTAGGTCACAGCTCTCACAATCCTATTGTCTCACCTAGAATATTTCTGCATTGACAAAGGAGCTTCATAGGTTGCCTCATATCCAAACCTAGACTTAACATAACTCTGATCTTGTCTAACAAATATTAAAAGCTGGATACAAAAGGAACAGACTATTTTCAAGCAACTGAATTGACTTCCAAAATAAAGTAAAAGATTTATAGGAGAATAAATATTTAACAACCCACAAGATATATACATATATATTTTTTTACATGCGGCACAGAATTAATGTTTACCAGTCATGCAAAAAAGCAAGAAAGCATAACTAATAATAACAGGAAAAAATGCACCAAAGAATTGACATTTTGTTAGAGTGTGAAGACAGTGATTTAAATATTGTTGTTTATAACTGTACTTTATGTGCTCAAAAAGTGAAGATATGTAACATCAAAAAGTGCAAATGGTACTTCTAGGGACTACAACTATAATCTGTTATACTAAAAATAAAATAGATGGAATTAATGGATTAGATATTTAAAAAATAATATATCAATATATCAGTGATTTTTGAAGAAAAGCAATTAAATCTATTCAAAATGAATCAGAAAAAAATAAAAAGTAATAACATTGAATAGACCATCAGGAAACTGAGATAATTCAAGTCTCCCAACAAGACATGGGGCAAAGAACATTTTAAAATATAATGTTCACATTTTTCTCCCAATTTGATGACATCTCCAAGAAGCTCAAAATATTTCAAACACACAGGAAAGAAAAACAGTTTCACCAAAGCATATCATTAACACATTGTTCAGAACTAGTAATAAAGAGAAAAACTTAAAAGCAACAAGAGAAAATAAATGTTAGGTATGTAGAAATAAAAATACACAGATTTATTTTTTTTCAGAAATAGTACAAATAAAGAGATAACAGAGCCACATCTTTAGATAAAGAAAAACAAGCAAGCATAATAATCCTGAATTGTAGACCTGGGAGAAATTTCTTTCATAAACAAAGGTGATATAATAATTTTTTGACATATAAAAATTGAAATAATTCCTCAGCAGATCCACAGGATATAAAATGCTGGAAGGGTATAAAAATGAGGCCAAATGGAAATATAAATCTACAGAGAAGAGTAAAACATTGGGTATGAATAAATATGGGTACATGAGAAACATATAACTTTTTTCTCATTATATAAATTTCTTCAAAAGAAAATGCAATAATAGATTACAGAGTTTACAACATGAAAAAATAAGAGGTTTGACAAAAATAACAAATTTGGGATTAAAAATAATAGAAGTAGTCAGGTTCAGTGGCACAACCTGTAATTCCAGCCACTCTGGAGGCTGAGGCAGGAAGATCGAGAGTTTAGCAAATGCCAGGTACTAAGCAAGTCATTGAGACTCTGTCTCTAAATAAAATGCAAAATAGGGCTGGGGATATGGTTCAGTGGTTGTGTGACTCTGAGTTCAGTTCCCAGTACCAAATCATCATCATCATCGTCATCATCATCATGTAAGTACATTATGGTAAAATGTTTATTCACATGAAGTAGCAAATATCACTTTAACATAGACTAAAAAAAAGCATATGCACTATGAACACTGAAGCAACAAATAAAAGGTAAGCCAACAAATAAAGGATAATAGACCCATAAAAACGCAAAGTGAAATTTAAAAACTATTCAATCCATCCCCCTCCCCCGCAAAAAGTAAAAAGAGAGTAAAAATAGAACAAGGACTATTAAAAGACACTGAATATATATGATTCAAGAATTCTTATTAGATGGTATAAATTTTCAAATCAAATACAAAAGCAAAGTTCTTAAAAATCTAGATTTTAAGATACCAAAAACATGATGAGGTGATCAGAATCATATGATGAAAAATGTAAATCCATAATGAAAGACAGGGTCACTCTTACTTGAATGTCTGAAACTTTAAAAATCACCTCTGCCCTGTGTTAATTGGCATGTGGAAGAGCCAGAAAACCCACATGGTATTAGCAGATATTTAAAATGGTACAAGTATGTTGGAAAACCACTTGCCCATCTCTTGAAAATTAAATTATACCCCATCATGTGTTGAAGACATTCTACTCCTTGGCATTTATCCAAGAGAAAAGAAAATGTTCCTGAAAGCCATGCACATTCATAGGTACAGATACCTTCTCTGGATCAGTCAAGATCCAGCACTAATCCACGTATCTACCAATAGAAGAGGAGCTAAGCAAACTGAGGTGCATCTGTAGAAAAAGATATTGCTCATCAATAAAGAAAATGCATAAATTGTTATTTTTGTTGTAAGTTCTGTGAATTAAAGTTTACTTACTTGTGTGAGAATTAAGTTAATAAAAACCCTGGTCTGTGGTTTCTGTTCTGTTTTCTCACTTTCATTGTCTAGTTTGGATATTTGCATAATAGCAGCCTCATGAAATGATTTGGGAGATGTTCCATCAGTTTGTATTTTCCAGAATGCAATGTGTAACATTTGTGTTAATTACTTTTTAAATGTTTAGTAGAACTTCTCTAGTGAAACAACTTGTGCCACAGATTTTTGTGTGTGTGTGTGTGGATGTGTGAGACTGTGAGAGCTTTTAAATTATAAGTTTGTTATAGTTTATGGTTATAGGATAATGTTCAGATTATCTATTTCACCTTGACTGAATTTGGTTGGTTGTAATTTGCAGGTTTTAAGAAAATGATCCATTTCAGCCCTTAAAATTAAAATCATAATGAAATATCATGTCCCTCCACATGACTATAATAGATAAACCCATAATACTTAGATGATGCTGTGAGTTCAGGGAAAATTGATTTCTTAGCCACTCCCCCCAAAGGAAGTTAGTGTAAAGAGGGAAAAGGCTTATTCCAGGCAGTGAAAACTTCATTTATAAGGACCTGAAATGAGAGAGAGTATAACGTGTTTGGGACACAGGGAAAACATAGGCAAGACCAATGTAGACAAAGTTGTCTGATTTGATGCTGGATTAAGTAAATCTCAAATCATACGTGCACTATTTCAGAATTTTAAGAGTACTAAGAAATGAACAAATAATTTTATTTAGAAAAATTTAAATCATATATATTGTTGTGTTGTACCTTATTGCATGTATGCTGCATTAATCATGTACATAACTGCATGTTATAGATTATATGGATTACATTTTCTAGAATATATATATATATACATATGTGTGTATATATATATATATATATATATATATATATATACATATATAGGCAATTTATAAAGTAATATTTATAAAGAAATCATAATGATTAAAAAAGGATACAAAGAAAAACCTTTAAGAGCATGCTGGAGCAGTGGAAGATAGAGTCACTGGAAGTAGGATAAATGGTAATTTTGGAAAGATATTGATTTAAAAATGATGAATTACTAGGATTAAAAAGAATTAATAGTTAAATTGGTAGTGGTGTAGGGAAAGTTGGGAGTTAAGAAGGATCTCTGTGAATTGACAACTAGGGACTGAAGAGGAAAAACAAGTTTAATGGATGCAGGATGATGTTTGGCTAGATAACAGTAGTTTCAGTTTTGGACACTCAGTGCAACTTGTCACGTTTAATTCAACTGAAACTGCCAAATTTATAATTGGACATCAAGGTCTGAACTTCAGAAATGTGGCCAGGGATACAGATAAGAATCTGAGAAACGTTAGCAAATGGAGGTAAATGAAAGGCAAAGGAATGAATCACATCCTAATGGGAAAGGAAGTGTGAGGCAAGAGAATGGTGTAAAAGTCCCAAGGAATTTCAAGGTTCATGACCCACTAGAGGTAGAAGGATATGCAATAGTTATTTAACTGTCTCCTATTAATGTACAATCCAGTCATTTCCATTTTTTCCAATTACATTTATACATAAGAGTATTTTTACATGCATTATTTTGCAGGTGAACAGATATGCCTGCTGGCTCGATTCCCAGGGGTGGGATTGCTAAACAAATGCATGAATGCTGTTGAAATTTTGTTAGATAGTGTAAGGTTGCTTTCTTATGTACTATTCTTGACCCTCACCAGTAATGTGTGAGAAAGCCTACTTCTTACTAAAGGTGTACTTTGTCAAATTTGGAGATTTTCCCCAATAACCTAGGCAGCAAAATACAACATTGCAGTTGTATTTTTCATTTATCTTATGATAAGTTAGGTCAATCATTTTTACCTGGGCTTTGTTGTTTGACAATTCTTTCACGGGAAATATTTGTTTATGATCTTTGCCCATTTTTATCTTCAAGTTTTGTTATTTTTCTTTTCATTTTTAGGAGCTCTTTTGTATTATGAATGCTTTAGTATAATGAGTTGCAAGTGTTTTTTTTCCTCCAAGGTTATTGTTTTATTCTGTTTTTGCTCTTTCTTGTCCTGTTTTAGGTATGTTACTTATTTTCATTTATCTTTTATGTAGTCGGATTTGCCATTTTTCTTTTAATGGCTCCCAGATTGGAATAATGCCTAAAATATCTTTGGCTCCACATTTACAAAAGAATGTTGATGTTTATGTAAGTCTTTTTACTTTTTCACATTGACATATTTGATATATTTGGCCCATCTTGATGTATAATGATGTATGGAGATAATGTTTACTTTTATAAGTGGCTGCTTAGTTGTTCTCACATCCTTCACCCACTGTTTTCAGATCCCATATTCATAATATATAACTTCCATTAAGTATTTGGTTCCCTTTCTGGACTTTGTCATATATTTCACTTGGCTATTTGTGAATCAGTGCCATTCTGTTTTTATTATCGAGGCTTTATCATATATATTTTTTCTGGTGTGTTTAAGCCTTCCCTTATTATACTTCTTTTGAAGAGCTTTTTTTCCAGATTACTACCATTTCTCTTTTTTTGGTCATGATTCTTATGTACATTAAGGGTCAAAGGGTAAAGGTAAAAATTCCATTAGTTGTTTGTCTATATGAATAAAAACCAAAGAGGCTGGAAATCCATTAATTCAGCAGAGTTTGTATTGACAAAGAAAACTCAGATTTGGCCAGTGGTTATCCCTAGGTCCTCTAGTTTACACTCATGGGAAGAGACTTTGGCAGTTGGTCAGTAGAGTTATCTTTCCATATTCCCATCTCATTCATGGCCCTGGAGGATAAAGAAGAGTTTCCACTAGTGAAAAGTACCTGGGACTTGAGGGCAATAAACAAGGGGAAATCTTCTAAACAACAGAATGAAAAACTATTGAATTATAACATCTAGGAATTTATGACACTGCAGGTCAGCAACATTTTGCTACTTTTTTCTTGTAGTATCTGTTATTTGAAATTGTCTTAAAATATTATATGTTTCTCATGATGTGAATATTTTTTTCTGAAATGTTTTATTTTTAATTGTGGGCATTTTATCTCCCAGTTGTGTATTTCACAGATAAGTTCTAGTTTATAGATCCTTGTACAATGAAAAAACACAGATAATGGCCCCAAATGGGGAGGAGTTACCATAATCTTAAAATTCTGTGCAGGAAGCTAGTCCTGATGAGACTTTAGAGTCATACCCCATGGGCAGGGAGCACAAGTGCTTCATTATGGAAGGAAGGAACACTGCCCGTGAAGGTGCGTGGTCAAAGGGGTAAAAAGTGGCAGGTACTGTTAGTTGCCAATCCCTTTATTCCTGCCCCTTAATCATTACTAATAAAAACCAAAGGTCAAGTGCTTTCTCTGATATGTGGAAGCTAATCCCAGTAAGGGGTGGGGAGGGGAATCAAATTAAAAGGATAAAATTTCAGTGGAGTAGACAAAAGGGAATTGAAAGACGGGTGTGGGGGAGCATAGGAAAAGGAAAGACGTTGGAATGAATCTGACATTACTTTCCTATGTATTTATATGAGCACAACACAAGGAATCTCACCATCATGCACATCCACAAGAAATTAATTAAAAAAAAAATCTATGAGTAAATGGCAGAAAGATCAGTAGAGGGAAGGGACCAGGGCGTGAGGGTAGAGGAGGGGAAAGAGAGGTACTGGGAATTAAATTAGAACAAGATATACTCCATGCTATTATTATTATGTTAAAATAGATTCTAATATCATGTATGACTTAAAATAGCACCCCCAAATCCTGATTTTACTGACAGAATTTAGGACACACTACCTTAAATATGACATCTTAGCATTTGAGAAAACATCAGAAGCAGAAATTCTCTCTGACCTTCTCCTGCCATTCTACTCTGAAGCAGGCCACAAAGTACTCTCGGACCTTCCTCAAAAGTAGGCATTAAGGCCCTCATTTCAGAAGTTTGCCCCCCATATCCAGAGAAAGGAATGAAACACCCGGACGTGGAGAAGAATCTGAGCACCAGGCTTTGCTAAATGGCAGTCCCCAAGGTCATTACCATCAGATGAGGCTGCCTTTTGTCTAGTCAGGCTTCTCCATGACTATCTGCTCCTTATGAAACCTAAAAGCATAAAAAGAACCAATTTTCCAAATTTCTCGGAGTCTTCATTTCTCAAGGCTCCTGTGACATGTATAACTTATATTACATAAATTTCCATGTCTCTTGTTAATAACCACTTGTTATAAGGGTGTCAACCAGCCATGAATCCTGCAAGGGAATGAGGAAAACTTATTGCCTTTTCTCCCCTACTTTGTCCGGATAAAAATCACTGCCTGCTTTGGGACTTTGTTTGGGTGACCAGTAATGCATAAGGTAAAATTTCTTGGTTGGCCTCTGGGGTAATATTTTTAAATATATTATAAAAATTCTCAAATATACAGGAAAATTGAAATAATGGGATATCCTAACTGAAACACTGAGTGTAATGAACAACCTTCACATCTTGATGATTTAACATGACATGTCTATATTTCCATCATGGTTTGGATTGTGGCTTTTCTCTAGGTAGGTCTTGCATGATATTGGCTGGGCATATGACCATCATTTGAACTACTTTTGGTGCCATGAAACTAACAAAGGCAGCAAATCCTGTACTGACTATGTAAACTTCTGCCTGAAAATACACATTATTTTGACTTATATTTCTTTGGTAAAAGCAAAATGTACAGCCACACTCCATTTAAGTGCTTGTAAAGAATAAACTTAGATTATTTAATACAATTGAGGATTGAGGTGCTCTGAAGCTAGGCATGAATCCTATTGGATTGGAGCCAGTCATTTTCATTTATTTAGTTTTTTGATGCTGGGAATGAAACACAGAGCCTTGTCCATGCTAGGCAAATACTTTACCACTGAACTACATCAACAAATCTGTAGCTTTTCTTTTCCAAGTCATCCCTTATGCCTACAGTATAACAGTATAACTTGGCATCCCAAGCCCAAAACCTGGAAGAAATTGTTCATGTTCTTCTTGATGAACACTGAACTCCAGTATCTATTAGTCTAGTGCAAGGGCCTCTCAAATCTCTGATCAGCTTCTTCATCTGTTGGCTAATGCTTCTGGATGTTTCTCCAAATGTCAGGAGCCGTCCATGGGTTGCATGTGGGCCACTGAGCACGGAAGCCTTGTGGATAGATACATCTGGTGTCTGGGAATGACTACTGAACTTTTCCTCTGGTCAGTTGCCCAGGAATAATGTGACTCTCAATCCAGCTCTGCAGTGGCCCACACAGCTCTTGAGGTGGGTGTGATCTGCCAAGATGTCAATCAACTTGCTGACTGTGAGACATCATGAAGCAACACTCTGCCTTGAAACTTTACCTCTGACTTTGATGTGCCCACTTAAATAAACCATCTGAACCATTTTGTCTTTGTCTACTTTTGGAACCCATGTGGACTAGATCTATCAGGGGCTTTGCCTTTTGGAAATATATTTCTGAGTATTTGTGATTTGTTATTCACTAATTATTTAAGATTTTAAGTTTTAGGGTGGCTTGGATTCCCCTGAGCAGAAAGAACCCCCAATGAGACGCTGGCCATCAAACCCTCCGATATCCAACCAAACCCATCAGCCTTTTCTAAGTTTTTAAATTCTTGTATATTTTTGTCTCTATGATTCTTTCCTGTCTCTTTATTCTCCATTTTTTAAAGAAAAGTTTTTTGAATGTTCTAATCATTTCTTGTTCACAGTTGTAAGTGTGCTCTGAATTATTTAATCTACCAATTCTGGAACACTAATAGAATTTATTTAAAAGAGCTATATTCAGCAGGCATCCACCTTTTGATTCTTTCTCTTTCCCTTTACCACTTCTTCTATTTTATAATGCAGATATGGCAACAGAATTGAAATAGTTATCCTGTGAGCTTGACAGTAATAGCCACATATGCATTGTAGGCATTTAAAAGAAATTTGTGTCTCTCATGGTATCATGGTGTACCCATGTATATCTTGAAGTACCTACTTCTCAACTTATTTAAAAGAGCAACCAAAAACCTTAAACTAATTTAACATGATTGCATGCTCCAGACTATGAATGTTTTCTCAACTAGTAGAATAACTGTTTTATGATGACACTAGGGGTTATAAACAGATAATGTCCATATAATTTATGATTTTTTTAACTTTCTAGAGAGACCAGCAATCAATTTTCCCTTGTCCACTGCCTAATGCAATATAAGAAAAAAGACAAATATCAAAATTTGCTCTTCCTTGGGGACAGTGCTGACCACCATTTAATAACAACAAATAAACAATACTCAAGTACACAATGTGTACTGAAGAACAAAAGAGCAATTTAATATCTAATAAATAAAAGCAAAAAAATACCTAGAAAATTGATCTACCAGCCCCAAATAAGTTCAAGCTGTCTGACATGTAGCTAAACTACTTAATAGTGGCTCTTGGCGAACTAACAAGGCAACTCTGTAGTAAAGAATGAGAACACAGTGATGGATTACTTGATCAACCTTTCTTGGTCAGTGTGTATCAATGCTCTGATTTTTTTGGATCGTCACACCACATGACTCTAATTGCAGTGCCCATAATCTTTTTGAACACTGGGTTGGGTATGATGATATGCTTTTTATGAAAAAATTAATAAATCCTGCAAACTGTGAGGAATAAAGGCTGTCAACAGATATTGATCCACAGCCACCTTTCTACCAATACCATTAAATTAAATTTCATCTCTTCTTATTCTGAGTCAGAGAGAGAGAATAATAAATAACACAAACCCCTCTACTAGGCATAGTTTTAGCTGTATATCAAAAGAAATTCAATGATAATTTAAGCAGTTTTTATTCCATTCAATGGACGTTTTATAACATTTCAAATACAGCTCTAACTACCATTATTCTTTTGTCATCTTGCCAGCCACACCATCCAAGCATCAGGAAGAGAACCACTAGACATTTAACATTTCCATTCCTTTCTCTTCTTCAGTTAAATTCTGTAAATAATATTCTTTCCAAACCCTGAGAGCAGCACAAAGATTGTTGCAGTTTTAGTTCTTCCCTTTTGGTTAGTGCATACAGAAGGGTAAGAAAAATAATAGTCTACATCAGTTTGTGAATATATATACATATGCAGCTAGGATAGAATAGAGAATTGAGAAGGAAAAATAATCTAGCGTTCCTATCTTCTACCCTGTGTACCTTGTGTTCATCTCCCATCGACACCCCAAACACAGTATCTCCACCTATTTTTACACATACTGTAAAGTAGAAGATTAAAAAAAATTCAATTCTCAATCATGTCAGTCTATTTGAGCTAATATAACAAAATGCCTGAGACTGCTTAATTTATAAACAGTATTGATTAATCTTTTCACAGATTTGGAGTGTCAGAATTTTAAGATCAAGGCATTGTTAGTCTTAGTGTCTGGTGTCTTCTCCATTGGTGGTGCCTTTTCACAATGACATCTTCACCTGGAAAAAGAAATGGAAGGCAAAGGGGTCTAGGTGGTTTCTCCAACTCTTTCATAAAGCCATTAATGCCATTCAAAAGGGCTCAACAATTATGACTTAATCATCACCAAGAGATACCACCTCTTACTACTGTCACATTGGAGTTTAGTTGCAACATATATTTTGATGGAATATGTAGAACTCTATAACCATAGCATCAACTTTCCCTAAACCTTTCTCTATACTTTTTAATCTAAGAATGAATTTCCTTTTGTTATGATTTAAAATACCATCCAAGTTCAAATAACTCTCTAATCCATTTTCTACCCTTGCTCTCTCTTCCAACATCTATTTCAGGCACATGGACCTAGTGGCTTACTCATTATCTCTGCTTGGATGTCTCATGGAAAACACATTCAACAGGTTTGATTCTAAATTTTTGGTCAGTCTCTACAAACTTTTATGTATATTCATATTCCCCCCTCTAAATACTGTTCTGATCAATTAATAGTTCCTGGGGAGAATTGGATGAGCATTGGAATCTCTCTGTCTCCAATGCATAATCAATAAATTCTAATAATCTGCTTACTATTTAAGGAGATTATAGAATCTGATCATTTTCTCCTTTTCATATTGTCCAATATAATCTTTCCAGATTATTTTTATTGCAAACTTCTAGTTTTTCTTCCTTATCATGATCTTGCTTCACTCCAGTCTGCTCACACAATCAAGGCCAAATTCATGTCCTAAAATAAATATTTTATAACAGTACAGAGTGTCATCTTCTCCTTCCCTACAACTTGAGCTTTGCTGCACATTTTTCCTTCCCTTTACTACAGTATTTGTTCCCATTTATTGACTATTTTGAGTTCTCCTTCTGAGCATGTTTTAGGGTTTTACTTTCTCATTCTCGTGAATTTAGGCATGGCCACCTGACTTTCATTGAACTATAAAATGCAATTCTTACTGCTTTCAGGCAATATTGTTTTAAAATGATATATCATTCTTTTATCACAAATGATCTAGAAGTTGAAGGATACATGAAGATACACAGGTGAGAAGTAAATATTCATTGTTTTAAATCATAGAGCCTCAAGTATTATTTGTTTGTCTCCCTAATCCCCTCATGTCCCATCCCAGCCCTCCATTCAAACAACACACCATGCTCCTTTGTATTTCTGGACAGTCACACGTATTTCCTCTGCCAGAAGTAATCTCCACATTGCCATCCTCACCATCAAATTCATCTTCTTCTTTCTAATTTATCCTCCCCTATGACAGCTTAAATGAGAACTTCCCTAGATTGCATGCTCTCCTGATTCCTGGAGTTTTTGAGTATTTACCATAATTTTAGGATTGTTTTCAAAATAACTTGTAAAATTAAATATTTTAAAAGAAATTTGGCTATATGCTCTAGGAGGACATGATGTAGGTAGGTCTTAATCACTAGAATGAATAAACAATTAAATTTTTCTGATAGGACCTGCAAGAAAAAAAATCATTTTGGAGTTAATTAGGCCTGATTTTCATTTGTCTTGAGCTATTCAATAGAATATAGCATTGAACAAATTACAAACTTTCTTTTACTATCAATCAATTTGCTTATCTGTAAGTGGGTATTCTGGGCTATTTTATGCTGCTATAAAAGAATCCTTGAGGCTGGGGAATGTATCAAGAATGTACTTTGTGTCTTCACAGTTTTGAAGGCTTGGAAGGCCAAGGAACCAGCATTTGATCTGGTGAAGGCATTTTTGTTGTAGTGGTTGTGTCCTCCCAAGGCAGAAAGAAGAACAAGCTAGCAAGCTGCTAGTGCGAAGCCCAATTGAAAGGACCTTAGTTCCATAAGTAAGGCAGCAGCCAGCAGGGTCTAATTACCTCTTAAATGTTGGACCCCAAATGCTATCACATGGGCAATACCCGGATTTTGGAATAGACACATGTGAACGATAGCATTAGGGTAGTGTTTTTTTCTAAAATTTGGAATTATAAAAAAATGAAAGTACTAAAATGTCTGTCATGATATTTTGTATGAAGGAGACTCATAAGAATAGTTCCCCCACAGTTCATCAGCCCAGTTCTATCCCCACCTTGATATTACCTCCCTCATATTAAATCTTGCTTGCTTGTAGTTTAGGCCTCTTAGAGCCGCTGCCACACACTAGATTTTAGAACTCCACTCACCCAGAGGGAGGGGATTACCATAAACCTTACAATATTTAAAAGTCCATCTCCAAAAGTAAAAATCTGTGGAACAAAATGACTACAAAAGTATTTGAAGTTGTGGTTATCTCTACACAATAGCCATTTATAAGGGAATAGTTGTTCAAGAGTTAAAAAAAAAAAGAATGATGTTGAAGAAAACTGGTAGGCTAGTGTAAGGATGAAAACAAGTAAAAAAAAAAAGAGGTTTAATTATCTATTGAAAATAAGGGATTGAGATTCCCCTCCCTCTTCTTTTTCTCCTCTGAGCATTTACCTTAGAAAATTTGTAATTGTAAGTAATTTCTCATCTTTTTAAAAATGTATGTATGCATACAAGTCCTTTTGAAGACTAGACAGGCCTTTTTCCAGTTTCATGACCCAGGAAAGTCATTTGCTTTGAAATGTAAATATCAAGGGAGAAAGTACTTTTTGTGAAAAGGTAGGAACCTAGTTTCAGTGGGGACCTTGCTGTGAGCTGTAAAGCTACTTC
The DNA here is from genome assembly GCF_045843805.1 of Urocitellus parryii. NCBI lineage: Eukaryota > Metazoa > Chordata > Mammalia > Rodentia > Sciuridae > Urocitellus > Urocitellus parryii. The sequence goes on along the minus strand of NC_135537.1, from coordinate 86,334,486 downwards.
TTGTCATGAGAACTGAGAACACCTTTCCATCTCTGGGTAAAGCCAATTGGGTAACACAGATGGTCGCTCCAATCTCTAGGTCAAGTTAAAATGAACTATGTTCTATAAATGGTGTTGTAAATTGTATTCAAGGACTATTTACTGTTTATCTTAAAAACACTGATATAATGGGTTGTATGTTTGGCTATATAAAAGGGAGACATTTCTTTCTGTCTTTGCAATCAATCTCTTCTTGATGGATTGCCCAAGGTGTACATCACATTCTGATTTAATGCTTGTTCAATTTAAAAACTTTTCTTTCTCTTATATTGTTGGGGAGAGATTTTCTGGGTTGTCAGAAAATTTTGTTTTTAGATTATATTTATGCAACAACAGTAGCCTCATGCTTTAAATCCAAGGGTGTTATAGTCAAAAATCCAAAGAGGAGAAGAATATAACATGAAATTATGGCCAATGCTGATTTTGGGCCTAGAAATCTCTACAGTGGGTTATAAAGACATATTTGTTAAACTTTATAGGTAATTTTTATTCAACACTCTAAGATCATTATCAGCACTCTTGTTGTAAAACAAAGCCTATAGAGATTATGAAATAAAAGTTAAATTGACTTTAAGTACTCTGATACTAAATTGCCAATAATTGGGCATCCTACATTTGGTTATCTATGTCTTCCTGTTATCATTTTATAGGCTGAAAATAAATATCAAGCATTCAGATTGCTTTGCACTTCAAAACTTAAAGGAGCTAAGATTCATATTCCAATTCTTCTGGTTTTTTGAATTAATAGTCAAAGAAATTAAAATTTAAAATCTGCCTCACCCCATTACACATTTTGCTAAATCCCAGCTAGAAGAGTTCTAAATGCTTCTGAACCATCTTGGATTTATCTCTGCCCTTGTGTTCTTGACTGCTTCACACTGAATGAATATAATGTGATCAAGAATTTATATCATCAAGATCAGGCCTTTGATGTTCCCCACCTCAGAGCATTCAAGGATTTACAAACAAAGGATGACATGGCACTGGTCTCAGGGCCACCAAATTTTGTTTGATTTTGCCAGCAAGGACTGTTATCTACTAAAACGACTTGGTTTTGTCTGGTCCTGAGAATCTCAAAGCACATGCTCTCTGTAGATTGGCAGATCCCAGAAGGGGGGAAAATGGGAAATGGGAATGAGATGTGTGAAAGTCAGGGAAGTCACCAAGGGGAGTCTCTTTGAGCACCTCTCTGAAATCAATTTCTAGTCTGATGGGTAAATCTTCATCTCTCTCCAGAAAGAGTAAATGAGAAGAAAAGAAGATAAAGTTAGTGTACTAAGGGATGTCCAGTCACCTTTGAAAGGGAACAGTCGGGAATAACTACTTTTCAATAGCCTTGTTAATAACAAATGGTCTTGGAGCAGTGTGATTTCCTAGAGTTGTTCTGTCCATCTTCTCTTAAGTAATTTTTCTTTTTCATTTTACCAAAGCTGCATTTTATTTTTATTTTCCATCAGTGTTCTTGGTTTCATGTTGTATCTTTGTCTTCTTGAGATTTCTGACTGTGAGATAATTTCTTGGCTTCATGAGGTTATGAGTCAAGTCATTTCCTTCTCTGTCAATTAATTTGTTCAAACTTGTGAGAAATAATGGTCTCCTTACAAAACGACTTTTGTGTATGACTAGGCAAAATCTCAAGTCCTTTGATAGGTATTTTGTTCCACAGGCTTTTATTTCTTGGAGTAGGATTTTAAATCTTGTAAGACAGTTTATGCTCTCCTCGTGAGTGAGTGGAGTTAGAAACTGGCTGCATAGTTCACATCTGTTATGTCTGTCTATGTTGTTAGATTTATAAGGCTAGCAGACCTGAACTATCATGAAACTATTTCAACATTTAAAAATTTTAAATCAGTAGTAGCAGTGATGTAAGCAAGCAAATTTGAGACATGTGAAGCAGAGATAGTCTCCCATGTATCATTTATTTAATTAGGGATATAAAGAAAAATCTCAATTAAAAGTGACACTTAGGAACTGAGTTCACAGAAATAAAATAGGACCTTCTATTGGATGAGAAATTTTAGTATCTTCCTCTGAATAGAAATATCTACATGGCAGGACAGAATTCTGAGGATTTTAATTTGATATTTTGAGGCATTCCACAAATCTGAAGATCATTTCTGCGAACACTGTTCTATTAGAGGGAAGTAAAAAGACACATAAGGAGGCTGAATTCAATGACAGATGTTGACATTTAAACAAGGCAGTGTTTTCTCAATTCAGAATTTCACTCATTCATTTATCATGCAATGCTCCCTTTAATGCTTTTTGTCATCTGAAACAAATTAGCATCTACACCCATGGGAAAAAAGACACCTCAGACTGCTGTATCAGCACTTACGGTCTGGAGAGTATCCCTGTTCACTCTCTCTTATTTCACAATGTGTGCTGATGGCTCCAAATTAACTTCACGGTGAAAAAGTCCAATCTGATGTTTATATTTGAAGTACCTAAAAACTAAAAGACAATGGCTTTTCTTTTAGAGCCTGTGAATAAATAGTGAATTAATATATAAAGTTATAATTACAAATGTGATCACTGAAACTAAAATGAAAAACATCCATTTGTTAAAACACACACACACAATATTGTAGAGAAATGTCTACAATTTGAAGAAGATGAAAATTTTGGCACAAATCTGGGATTTAGGGAAAAGGAATCAAAAAAATTACAAAACTGAATGCAAAAAATTAAAGTTGAGAGTATCATGGTTTTAATAGCTACAATTAGACACAGGAAAGAAAAAAAATTGGAAAATCAAAGGATAGACCCAAAGAATCAGAGAGAGAGAGAGAGAGAGAGAGAGAGAGAGAGAGAGAGAAACACACGCACACACACACACACACACACACAAAGGCCTGAAGTCCTACCTTCGAGCAGCAACTGAAATGTCTTCAAAACTCCATCATTAAGAAATTCCAAGAGATAACTGAAATTATGGGATTAAAAAGTAGACTCTGCCTTTTGTTGGAATGGGTGGAAAAATCACAAATCAATTGATGGAAGAAGTTATGTGTTTTCATAATAAGAAAATGGAATAACATTTCATGAGTCCATATAATTAAATTACATACAGTGATATAAATAAATGAGTTTATTCAAGTGTTGTTAGAAAGCAAATTTGTGAGATAAATGCTTCTGGATTCAACAAAGTAAACATGCATGTATTTGTAAGCAATTATAGTCATAACAAAAAAGAATAAATCACATAAACTTATTTGTGCATAGACTATCATTTCAAACACTTGCAAGGATGGAGGAAGCATGATTGTCTTTTAAAAGATTAACTGGATTGTAGATTAAGGAATTATGACTATATTATTCTATAGTGTTTGACTAACTCAGTATAAGTCAAAACATTTAAAATAGATTGGTGGAACATTCTTTGATGGAGAATAATCTGATAATTGAAGTCATTGAATATTTAAACAATGAACTAGACATTTTTATAGGAAGAAAAACTTTATATAAATAATTAGACATGACGGAAAGTGAATTTAGAATCAGAATAAGACGTTTTCATATAAGGCTAGAGTTTAAACTTACTTTTAAAAGTAGTGGTGATGATTTGAATATGAGGTATTCTCTAAAAGCCCTTGACAATGATCCAGGAATATTCAGAGGTGAAGGGTTTGGATATGAGAGATGCAGTCTAATCAGTGCACCATAGTTTGATGGGTTAACTGGGTTGTCACTGTAGGCAGGTGGGATAAGTCTGGAAGAGGTGGGTCATTTTGGGATGTGTTCTGGAAGGGTTCAGCTTCACTGGGACCCCTTCCCCTTGCTCTCTCAGCTGCCATGACTGTAGCAATGGTCCTCTGTCATACCCTTCTGTCATGATGTTCTGCCTCATCTTGAGCCCAGAGCAATGGGGTTGACCCACCATGAACTGAACCTCTGACACCATGAGTCAAAATAACTTTTCCTCCTCCAAATTATTCTTGTTGAGTGTTTTGATCACAACAATGAAAAGCTGACTAACACAGTAATGATAAGACATCCTTTATTTCTGCATTGAAGGGGCACAATGAAACTAGAACGTTAGATGCATTAGTCTGTCAGTTTTGTGCAATTAGAATGAGGAAAGCTTAGATGCAGTTAGGAGTCTATTGCAAGTCTAGAGGGCATTGCAGTTCAGGAGAACTAAATGTATTAAAAGCTGGCACCAAGTTGCTCTAAGTTAATTCAGGTCTTCTGAGATAGATGAAGCAAACCACAGGAGCTGGGAGAAGTTGTGGATTTGATTACTTAATTTCTGTGAGTAGTCTTTGAGAAGCATTGATGGTCTTGAAAGATGCCCAAATGATGTAAAAGGTGATATATTGCTTCAGTGTTTTCTTTTGTCTTTCTAGTAAAATAAAATAGGACTAAAATATATAGGAAATAAAATGGAAATGCATACACTTAGAAAAAAGTCTATTTCTAAGGGCGAGGGACCAGCAGAGTTTTATTTTTTGACTTAATTTAAAATTAATTTTAATTAGGCAGAACCCAAAGTACCAATGGAAGTATTGGTGGTAAGATTCTGTGCTATTAAAAATGATAAATGACTATAAATTTCATAATATTTAAAACAATTATTAGTAAATAAAAGAGTCCTGCTTCTTGGAAGATAAAATGTGCGTTTTTCGTCCTTCACCCTAAGTTCCCTTGCACATTATATGAAAAAAATATATAAAGATTCTGAAAAGCATAGGAAAGATGACAGATTGGCCAGGAAACTTGGGATCCAAGAAATGGCATGGCAATGGTATTTTCCTTTTGCCTCATATATACCAGACTTGAACACAAAGAAGCCAGAAATGCAGAAATATGAGTGAGTTCAAACAGAAACCCCAATCCCACCCCAGACTCCAAAGCCTTGTCTTTAAAGAGATGTCCAGGAAAAATAAGAACCCAATGTCCAGGAAAAATGAGAACCACTCAATTTTAGCCAAATAGCACAGGAAAAACTGTGACCTCTCTAATGTTGTGTTGAAAAAGCCAAGTGAGGAGCCCAGACTTCCATCTTTGTCAGGTTATGACAAAGTACTTCACCCTCCCCCCTCTGGATGGAGTAAGAGAAAGTCAAGTAGAAAGCTGTGATTTTCATCTTCCCCAGATACTAATGTCCCTTCACACCAATATCAATGGGAATGGAGAACATGTTGGAGGCTGGAATTCCATTCCCATCTGACAGTGGGGCACCCTGTCCTTACCTACTGAGGTGATGTCTGAAGAGGCCCAGTAGTAAATCAGGACTTATACCATCTCTTGCTTCCCAGAAGCAATAATAACACTCCCTCTGAGGTGTCAGTGGAGGGAATATGGGAGAAATAATGAGGTATTGCTGCCTCTCTCAGCCAAGTTAGTATCAACTGAGACATAGCAGGCAGTTAAAATTTCCATCACTCTTGACCAACAATGAAGACCTCCTTCTCCACCCCAAACCCCACACTATCTCATGTTACCAGCACCTGAGTGAGGAACCTGGGCTTCTCACCCCACTTGGAAATAAAAAAGAAACACCTCCTCCCCCATTCCTGTATTAGGGGAAGCAAACTAAAATACATTTAAATGTGATCTGGATTCTCATAACATAGACCCCATAATGTTTAAGTCATATCAAAAACAGGTTCTCAAACTCCATGATAAGTGATAATCAATAGATACTACTTCTGTTAGGAAGGAGATGTTAAAATGATCTGGCAAGGACTTTAAAGCATCCATCATAAAAAAATGCTTCAACTAATAACTGCAAACACCTTTTAAAGAAATGCAAAAGTCATAACAGAGAGTCATAAGAGTAAATGAAAGTCAGAAAAAAAGGACAAAATGAAAACTTTAGAGGTGAAAATAATATAAATTAAAAACTTAATGGACAGGTTAACAATGGAATGGAAGAAACAGAGAAAAAGTCTCAGTGACATGAATTTTATCATTCAAATAATGCCCAAGTATTGATTATAGGCAGGAAGTTTTCAATGAGAGTGGAAACAACCCAAAGGATACTTTAGTATATTAAAAATCCAAAAGAGAATTTAGAATGAATTTGAAGTGTAGTTGGAGTGAAATTTAAAAAGAAATTCACCTCTGATTTTTTCAATTTTCATTTCCTTTATAAATTTATTAAGAATCATAAAGTCATTTAATACAATTTTGTTTAACAGAAATGCTGACTTAAATGAGCAAACAGCTTAGTATGCGCATATATGATATTATAGAAACAGATGACACAAAAGAAGGAGAACTAGAATACCAATAGCATTTCAGTAAGTAAGGAAGTATCTAGTGAGGGAAAGATCCATGAGGGATGTGGATTTATAGTCAACCTCTTGTGAGAACTACTGATGAAAAGCTCTTCATCTCAAGGTATGTCTGGAAATGTTGACTATCTCTGAACTATTTAAAAGATTCAGGAAATATAAGCCCATAGGAGGACCCCTGTAATCATAGAATCCTTTCATATTATATAAGTGGACTGACCAATAATATAATTACTAATATTTGTATTTGCAAATCTTATTCTTTCAATTCATCAGTTTAAGGGGAAATAATTTTATATTCATTATACCTATCACAAATTGCTTGGACAAGAATCGAGAACAATGCTCAGTGTCTAGTTGGAACATATTAAAGCTCTTTGAATAAATGAAATCATATCATTAAATTATTAAAACGTATTAAATAACTGATTTGAAAGTGAAAGCTAAGGAATAATTCAAAATACAATATGGAAGCCTCACGACCTTTGTTGTATTGTTTGGTGAGTATAAAATGTAATGAGCCAAACCCTTCCAATATCTGAATTCTGGAGTTACCCAATGTTCAAGAGCTTAACTGCATAGATGGTTCTGATCTATATTTGTCATAAGAAAAAAATGAATCTGGCATTTTCTCTGGTGGAATTTGAAAACAGGGATCTTAATTCATTAAGGGTAATTTGACAGACTTTGGGAGAACTTGGAAGAGTCATGTTTTTTTTATGTACAGCAATTTTCTGAACTATAAAATTAGAGAAATTGTGTTTTATTCCACCAAGGTTTTATTGTCCTTCTTGTTGTTTTATTTTTGTTCTTTGTTTTTTTTTCTTTTTAAGTAAACTTCTATTATGTTTTTTCAATGCCAGTAATTCAGAATGTCCTTCATATTTCATGTTACCAAAAGTATTTCTCTGTGATAAAGGGCTTCACAAAAGAATCTACCATTTCCTTAGAGAATTTCTGCCTCTTTCATGTTGAGTTTTTTGCTTTTTTTCTTCTTATTTTAGAGATACTTGTAGTTAATTGATGACTCTTGAATTTGAAGACTACACCTGAAAGAGAATCAAAGATTCTGTCTGCCTTTGGCCACACTGACACCACTTTGGTACCTTCAGAAATCACAGTGCTTTCATTTCAGTGTCACAAGATTGAAATTGTTTTATTTGTCTTAGATACATTCTATAAGTTGCTACTCATTTTAATGTTAACTCTTCTGAATTTATCTTAATCGAATTATACTGTTTTTATACTCGTTTTTACCACATTGACTATTTCTATTTCCTTTGCTTAATTTATATTTACATTTCTATGTACTTGTAATTAAGGTTTAGGTAAACTTCATCCTTATATGGTTTAGGTCAGTGGCCTTGAAATAATTCTGAAGATATTAACTCTTTTTAAATTTTTTTTAATTTGTCTTTTAGAATATTTTTATTTTCTTTTTCAAGACACTATTTGAAATTTAGGAAATCTATTTTTTTTGAAATTTATTATGTTTACATAGTAAAAATTTTATGTGTATATTGTAAGCTGAAGGTCAAATGATTTGTCTCACTTGACCTAATGAAGAAGAGACAAGCATGACATTATATTTTCAAAGTTCACTCTTGAACAAAACAGATTCTGTGTGCAATCCATTTATAAGTGGATTTTTTTAAAGATCTGGGACAATTTGAAAGAATTCACAGACAAACTTATAGTCTAATTCAAGAAAAGTATGAACAAGTAAAATATTTGTAGTCTCTTTTATCATTCACTACCATGTGTATATTTTTTAAAATATACATATCAATCTATTATGAAAAGGGCACAAACAGGCGGTACCTTGTGCTTTTTGTAGTGGAGAGAAATGTAAACAAACATAAAGAGATGCAGTATTCAAAAACAATTGCATAAAATTAAATGTAACACATTGACAATACTGCAATAACCTTGTAGCCACCTCCTGTGGCTAATGCAGTGAGCTCAAGCATTGCAAGTATCCACTTTAAATGCTGTTTGTCTCTCCAATAAATTTAGAATTGTGGTACAAAATGATCTCTTTTGATTCTCTTGTTTTTTACATAACACAACATACAAAATAAGTGTTAATCCACTTTTATGTTGTCAATATTTTCAAGTCAACAGTAGGTTATGATTTGGAGGAGTTAAAAGTTGTTGTACATGGGAGCCAGGGGGATTGTGAGTTCAAAGCCAGTCTCAGTAACTTAGTGAGGCCCTAAACAACTCAACAAGACCTTGTCTCTAAAAAGACTTATAAAAAAAGGGCTGGGGATGTGGCTTCATGGTTTAGCACCCCAGGTTCAAACACTGGTACCAAAAAGAAAAAAAAGAGATATACATGGATTTCCCACTGTGTGTTGGTCCATAACCCCTCATATTGTGTAACGGTCATCTATTTTATTTTTAATTTAAATTTATGAAAAACAATACAGGAAGAAGTCACCCACTAGCCTTAGACTGCATGGATTGCCCTGAATTGCTACTGAATCTGGATGTATCCCTCAGTTATAGGAGGCAAGCCAGTTAATCTGTATTCAGAAGAAATGACATAAGGTTTTAATTCTCCCCCTCATTAGCCATTGAATCTGGAATTACTCTGTTAATCTTGAGCTTGGTTGGGTGCAGAAAAGAGTAATGGGAGTTTAAATAAAGGAAAGATATAACTATAACTGATTAAGAAGTCTTGAGATAAAAAGTAATTGATTACTATATTTAACAAATTCTCCTTGAGTTCATCAAATACTGTGCTAGGCATTAGGGAAATAGTCCTGATTAACAATGAATCTTGCCCCTAATTCCTGGAGGTTTTACTGAGGCAAGGTGGAACATACTAATAAAAAAATTAACACTGAATGTACAAGTACACGTTGAGCTAGGGATTTAAAGAAAATTAATACAAAGTGGTGTGAGCAGGGCCAAAGGACACTGGCCTTGAGTGGAATTCAGGAATGACTGCCCTATGAACATGAAGCTAGAGGAGGGAGCTAAGGTCTAACCAATTGAAGGGACAAGAGAAGAAAGTGGAGTCCCAGGCAGTGACAGAAGCCTGCATGACATAGCTCTAGAAAGAAGGACAAGAATCGAGGAATTCAAAGAGGGTCGGTGTGCAGTGCAGTGAAGGAAACAAAGAGAAATGTTTTCCCTGGGCTTGCAAACCAAACTGAAGACATGAGTTCTTATATTCAAAGCAATGATGGTAGCATTCAAGGAAGTTAAACTTGGGTAGCAATTAAGATGACCAAATTGCTGTTTTGGCTATAATTTGAAGAACAGATTGGAGAGGGGCCAGAAGAGACTTATAGAAAACAGTAGCTGGTCATTGATAATATATGATGGTAGCTTTGCTATGGTGGAGGCAGTAACAATAAAGTGTGGATAGATGAAAAATTCAAGAAGTAAAATATTAATAGGATTGGTGACAAGTTTTATATGGTGGAGGTGGGAGAAGGCCATTCACTGAGACAGGCAACAAAAGAAGATGTGCATGTCTGGGGCAGGAATAAGTTCAAGTTTAGGATGCATTCTAGACACAGCTGCAGCTATAGAATCAATTCCTACCTTTACTTGTCCTGGACTGATGGGCAGGTCTTGGCAAGTCATTGAGAGGTAAGTTGTGATTTACCTAGAGCTGGATCCACTTAGAACACAGGAAGTAGCAGAAATTAAGGTCAAAGGTGTGTGAAAACCATCGAGAATAAGTTATTAATTTTCACATTCAAAATCAAATTCAGTCAATCACCAGGCAAACTTTTATAATTCTCCTTTGTTTAAGCAGATGAAAGAATCCAACTAAAACGAAAATAGAGATTTAACTGTTCCAATTTCCTTTAGATCATCTTCACTAGACAAGACGTGTAGACCTGGCTGAGGTGTGGAGCAAAATGAATTTCTCATGTGCTTCTTCTTTCTAACAAAATATTTCCATATTGATTATCTTAGGAAAAAGAATTTTTTAGAAATTGTTGATTTTCCCCCTCTTTAGGATGACTCAATGCCCAACTCTAGAAATAGTTACCAGAACAGAGAGAATAATAGACTTTGTTTCAGAAACAATAGCTAAGGTTTGGAAATTCTTAAATAGTCACAGGAAACACAAGTTTAATAAAACATGATGGTACTAGAGAAGGTGAATCCCCTTAGGTCATGAAGAACACTTGCCTTAGCTCCTGGGTGGGGCTCAGACTCATGGAACTGTTTCTTGGCTCAGCCACCTGGGTCACCATCTGCTGGAGCCAGTCTGACCCCAACTACTCAAAATCACTCTCCTTGTTTAGCTTCTGTCCTCCAAGGATGATGGAGATTTTTCTCATTATGTTCTTTAAGGACTCTATGTTTCCTTAATCCAGATCTCAATTTGGATTCATATATTTGCACGATTGTTTCAGATTTATCTCTGGCACTGTAGGATATTCTAAGAAAGGCAGGATTGCACTGGTCTAGACCTTGGACAGCTACATAGTACATACTCAAAGCATTTTGAGTGATTAAAAATATGATGTTAGAAGGCCTGAGCCAAAATAAATAATATTTTAAAATAATTTAATACAAACATTCCTAGTATTTCATAATAAAGAGTCTAAATTATATCATTTAATGATAAGGCCACAATATTTTAAACTACATTGAAAGTAATTGAAAAGTATATTACATATATATGCATACATTGATATTGTACTAAAACCCCCAAAGTATGTATAAAAACATAACTGTTTTTCCATTTGTGATTCTTAATACTCTAACAGAACAGCTTCCCCATCAGCATCTCATTTTGTTTTAAATCACAAATACATACTTTGTACAAATATCAATCTAAAACAACTTCATATGCACAGATAATTAGGCTCTAAAATTTTAAAAGGTAAAAGAAAGCATAAATGTCGCCATAACTGTTATAAAATTATGGCAAAAATTTGCACTATGGACACAATATCTTTCAAAAAGGCACTAATAAAAAGCAGCATGTAGTCATTAAAAATACATAATGATGAATAATTTTGGTGAATAATTTTGTTGGGCTAATAATTTCTGTTATATGCTGAAATGGTCACTTACAAGATGATACAGACGTCTTCTATAAAATCATTTAAAAACCCAGCAGTGTTTGAAAAAGAAGATTCTGGTATGATAGACAACGTGAATTTGGAAGGAATTTTAACAATCACCAGAGATTGGATTTGCCAAGAGGAAAAGAAAATGGAATTAGAATAAGAAATGATTTGTGATGATAATGCACTAGGTGTATTAGGTGCTAAGAATTGTGCCTGAACTTTTGTGTATACATTCTAGCATTTTATATATGTAACACATATAATTATATACACAAAAACTTTCTAAGTAATATAGTGGAACAAACATTCTTTGGTATATAGGTGCTTCAGCTTACTTTCTAGGTGGCCCTGGGTAAATCAACAGAAACAGTTGGTCCTCAGTTATTTGATGTTGTAAATAAAAATATCATGTCTCTCTCTTGAGATAATTATAATATTGTATAAGATAATACAAGTCAACACTGAGTCTAATACCTTGTGTGTGGCAGAGAGTTTAGACATGAAAGTATTCTTCTTTAACTCAAGTTTAAGAATCTGTTCCCCAACGTTCATGAAAAATCATATCCAGCTTTGCTTCTCTCCTCTTACAGTGTAAAAACTTACTCTGTGTGGGTGTGTATGTATGTGTGTGGCAGTTTGTTTCTAGATTTGAAGTTATATAACTGTGGAGTGCATTTTCATTCATTGAGATAATATTTGCTTCTCACAGCCCATATCTTGAACATAGTGAAAGAACAGCCGGGAGATTGTAGTAGGGGAAAAGTATTGGTAAACATGGATTCCTGAGACTGATGGCATTAAAAAATGAAAGAGAATATAATTTTAAAATGCAAATTAATGATTATTGTGTAACTAAAATAAAGATATAGGAAATGCAAGTATAAAAATATGATCAAATAAAAATATAAAAATATTTTATTGCTAATATAAATTTAGCACATATGTGTCTTTCTTATCAGATAATACTTAGTCTGAAAAACATAATGCTAGGGGCTGGGGATGTGGCTCAAGAAGTAGCTTGCTCACCTGGCATGCGTGCGGCCTGGGTTCAATCCTCAGCACCACATACAAACAAAGATGTTGTGTCTGCCGAGAACTGAAAAATAAATATTAACAAAATTATCTCTCTCTCTCTCCCTCTCCTCTTTCTTTAAAAAAAACATAATGCTAAAAAGTAGTATTATAAAAAATGGGAAAATATTTTTGTAGGATTCATTCTTAATTTGAAACAAAAGACTAAATTGTTGTTCTGTGAATGCTTTTTTTTTCTTTTAGGGAGTTAAATTAACTCAGAAGCACTTTGGATTTTTCTAGTCATTTGATTTGATTATGTTACATATAATTGCTTTATTTAGTTTGTGCATCACTGTGATCAAAAAACCCAACATGTACAACTTAGAGGAGGGAAAGTTTATTTGGGGTTCATGGTTTCAGAGGTCTCAGTCCGTCCATAGATGGCAGACTCCATTACTCTGGACCCAAGGTGATGCTTCACTTCATGACAAAGGGCATGGTGGAAAAGTTCTTCTCCCCTCACAATGGCCAGGAGACAGAGAGATGGAGAGGTGAAGGGTCTGCAAGGAAGGTACAGCTTTCCTTGGCACACCTCCAGTGACCCACCTCTTCCTGACATGCAGTTACCTTCGGTTATCACCCAGGCAATTTGAACTAGGATAGACTGATTAAATTACAGCTCTCACAGTCCAGTTGTTTCCCTCTGAAGTCTCCTGCATTAACAAATCTTTTTGAGAACATGTCATATCCAAACTATAATAATAATTTGTGTAAGCACAAAGGAAGAGAGAAGGAAGAGAAGAAATGTAAGAACCTTGGCCTATTCCTAAAAGGAATGCCATCAGGAATCTTTTTCTTTAGTTGAATCTTTGCCAGGACCTGGATAATAGTTTGTATCAAATGATACTGTTCAGGGGCTTGAAGTCATGCCATTCTATGCAATTAATGGGAAGAGTATTCTCAGATATCAACTAGCTGGAGGCACACTGACATAATGTAATAATTAAATAATCTGGATTGCAATCTCTTCCCTGTAGAAGATCTATTCACAGAGGACTGCTGCAATAATAGGAAAATTTCAAATATTTGCCAGGAAGAAAATTCAGAGCTGATAAGAAAACACAGAGAAATGATAGCTTGAAGCTATCACTTCATCACAGTAGAAGACTGGCATAATACCCCTTGGTTTAGCCATATTAAAGGCAGCAGTTGTCAGTTATCTGATTTCAATTAGTAAACAGATGTTTTGGGGAGGTTTTACAGTTGTGATAATTTAATGTCTACACTAAAATATGGTTGGTACAAATCAGCCTATTTTATTGGACACTTGATGAGAGCTCATGTGAAAATTCTGATAACGATAATTAATTGCAGAGTATTGGCATTACGCTGTCATTTCTGAAAATGCATGAATCATAATTGGAGTAACTGTGTTTTTTAATTAAGTTTATTTTTCAGTACAGGGAAGCATTCATGAACAAAAGAGGGAATTTTATTTAATGGTCAGATAATCCCAATTTATTTCCGTCATGAATACAATAAATGTTAAAGGACCATGTCAAAACCAAAGCTTCTCAAATTTTTCAGTTTCTCTCTCACACTGGAAACACTATAGGAGAGCTATTATCTTGAACTCATTCTTAATTTGATATTTATGTTAGGGTAATGCAAACAAAATTTTAATTAAGAAAATTTTGTCCTAATGCTGCTGTGAGTAAGGATTTTGGTGTATTTTCATCTGGAAGCAGCGCCAAGCACAGGACATTGGTACAGGTAGTTTACTTAGAATGTGATCCAGGAGGTAGGGTTGGCAGAACAGGGAAAGATGGGAAAGAAGGAAAAATCCTTCTGCACCTATGATGGATTTACTACTCCTGGGATGCTTTTCTAGTGGGTCCTCGGAGAAATTAACTCTCTTGCACTTCCTGACCAGGTTTGAATGAGGGTTAACCCACTGTCACACAAAAAGACCGAGTTGCAAGGGAGTGTCCTTCACATCTCCAGCTCACATCACACAAAAGCAGACGGGAGGTGAAAGGAGGCAACAGAGCTATCTGCTACTATCAGCTTCCTATTTTCTTTCCTCTTCTTAAGCAACTGAGTTTGTTTGTTTTTATCTTATGCATAAAATCTTCAAGTGTCTCTTTGTTCCAATTTAAAAATATTTTATTTTTTATCTTTCTAGGTTACTCTTAGTTAGCAATTGTGACATGTACAGATATAACATACTTTTATTTTTCTGTCATTGTGTATTTCCTTAATAACACTTCATTACTTGTTATTACTTTATGCTTGCTTTTCAACCTGGGTCATTTACATGCTCACCAGTCTTTGAGAGACAATAATTTGGTGAAAATTTTAATACCCACAGTGTATGCTAATATTGTAAAAATCCAATGATCTTTAGATTGTGTAATACAATAGTCTGATATCTCAGAATTAGATATTTTTAAAGTTTTAAAATTCTAACTTCTTTACCATGGTTAAAGAGCTAGAATGCCAACCAGCTAGCATGCTAATAAGATAATAAGATCTTGGGTAATGTATGCCTATAAAATGTGAATCTATGGCTTTGGTTGTGGTTTTCTGTTCCAAACCACTGGAATTATTATAGTTCTAGGGAAAGCAGTAAAATATCAACTTGCCTTTGTATTCAATTTATATTTGCTATTGTGATAAAATATTTTGTCAGAATCCTGCTTTATCATGGTAAAGAATTTGTATGAATTAATTTTTCTTCAGTTAGTTATTTTATTTAAATAATTACATATTTTAATTATTTCTTTAAATTTTTTACAAGTTCTAAGGATTTTCCTGGAAAATAGCTATGTAAGACAGTCACTTTGTCAGATGCCATTAAATGCTTAGTGCTCACATTGTTCAGTCCTTTAGTTTCATATCCAGAAATAGAAAAATTAAGACTGATTCTTTTTGCTGATCTGGCACTTTCATCTGCTGAGAAGTTGGCCAAGAGATCAACAGTTCCATGACAAGTCAGCAAATATAGAATGTGGAACTTGTTTTGATCTGTATTCAACAAACAGTGTAAAAAATGTAGGTTGCCTTAATATTACTAGATATTTGATATGAAGGGATTATTTGAAAAGATATTTAAAGCTAAAATAATGATTTTTTCCACTGTTAAAACACGTCCTTATATTTTGGAGAAACATGTTAAAGTATTTGTAGATATGAATATATCACATCTGGGATTTGTTTGAAAATAACCCTGGAACTTGAATAGGGATATGATTAAACAAGAATGATCTTGGTTAATTGTTGTAGTAAGTAGGTGGGAATTCATCATATGTTCTAATTTTTTATGTCCCATGATAAGAGTGTTTAGAATGCAGGCATATCAAAGAATAACAAAATAATCCTAAGTCTCTCATACCAAGGGAAAAAAATGAATTGCTTAAATGACTGACAGGTACTTAATGCCCTTCTTCCTTATCTTTTTAATCCATCATCTCTTTCTCTTTCTCACATCTGTTCCACCTTGACTGTGCCTGAAGCACTTCAGGCAGCCTCCTGTTCAAAACCTTTGGCACCTAATAGCCCTTCTTTCTGGAATGTGCTTCTTTGCATATCCACTTGACTTTCAACTTTTAGATCTCTTAACAAGTCTCCTTCCTCAGGGAAGCCTCCCGGACTGACTCTACTTCAAACAGCAATTCTGCTAACATATGGACCTTCTGCCTCTCAGCAGTCTTAATTCGTTTCACTTAATAATGCTTTTAACATTTACTTTATTTTTCATCTGTCTATTGACTTTCTCTCCCAAATACATAATAAACTCAATTAGGGCTGATATTTTTAATCTGTTTTATTTTCTGCTAAATCCCTTAGTGACTTCAAGGAATTTAACAAATATTTTTTGATGAAATAAATGAATCAAGTTATCACTAATATGTGTTAGTATGTTTATATGTTGCTATGTCCTATTGTTTTTTTGATTTTTTTTTTTGCGGTTGGAAAATATTGTCAAAATATTCTCATTAATTTTTTTCTCTTTCAGCTACAGAGACTATCATTTTATTTAGGATGTTAATATTTTATATATAAAAAGTTGATTATTATTCTTCAACAACATTATATTATATTTGAACTTTTGTTATTGTTTTTATATAATAATAAAAACATGAGAATTCCTTCTGCAATCTATTATCACCAGACTAGACTTTTATACTACCTGAAGTAGAAAATATGTTCTCTGTACATTTACTGTGCATATATTCTACCAGATTTTTCAAATTTTCAAATACAGTTCTCTATATAAGTATCTCCCTCAGATTTTATTGTTTTAATACCAAAAATTTCATACATAATATGATAGTAGAACAAATCTTTCTGAAAAAAATGCTTATGAAAAACTATTTTTTAATTTGGTGCCTTTTCTTCATGGGTAGACCATCACATTAATTAAATTTGGAACACTAAAACACTAAGGGAGAGAGAAAGATTATTTGAGAACTTAAGAAAGAAAACCTTAATGTTTTTCAGAAAATAAAATTATATTTCAAAGCAGTCCAACATTTAAATTGACTTCTCAATTGTCTTGGTCATTTCTATTATTTTATTCTCTTTTTTTCTCCAGGACTTTGTAATAAAATGCTACATGTTGTATATGTTGCATGGATATCAACTTTTACAAGAAAGTAGGGTTTGGATTTCTGCCTATTAGTAATTAATAAATCTCTATGTTGGGGTTTCATTTAACCTAGCATTTATTTGAGAATCCTAAGCATTTTGAGTGTCTGAATGGAGCTCATGTTCCCCTAATGCATACAAAGATGAGAAGCACTCAGGGATTCATGACTGTCACTTTCATTTTTAAGTAGAAGGTGACCTGTACAAAAATAAGTAACCCCTATTCTGTCTAGAGAAAAAAAAGAATTTGATTGAAGTCATCCTCTGTCAAACACATATCATCTTGAAATTTAACATATCTATAATGTTGGAATTAAGTAACAGCCTTGAAAATTAATCAGCACAACTTAAATTTAGTGATTTTTATATTAGATGTCTCTGTTATCACAGAAATTATTGATTATGTTCTTATTGGAATGTTGAAATAAATTTACAAGCAGAAGAAAAAAACTGGTAAAACTGGTCAATGTCCAATGTCCATATCAACTATATTACACCAGTGATTTGCACTTATATGGATAAATATTATTTGCCCTGCAATTATTTTTCTACTAGTTAATTTTTCTCTGTACTGAGTTGCAAAATAGTATTCTCAAATAAAAAGTGAAGATAAACTATTTGAATGAACTAGTCAGAGCACCCCCAAAATTCTAATGTTGGACATTTTTCTTTACCTCCTCTATCCATCTGATGCACTCTTCAGACACATTGTGTAGGAAAGAAAAAATACATGAGGAACTGTGGATATCTTACCCAATTACTCCTGTTTTAAGCATATGGCATGTTTTCTAAGCTAGATAGATGTTTGAACACTCTCTCAAGAACATTTGTGAATTCTCTAGAGCCCCCAGTTGCTGAGACATGTCAGAGCAATTTCTTTAATGGAGTAATGTGTTATGTTCTGGATGTTAACTTTCTCTTTGTTCTGCATTCTAGAAATCAGGAGATAATCTCTGCTTCTCTTTGTTGAGATGTATTACTCTTTTTTTTTTTTTAATAGTTCCCGAGTAACTAAAGGAATCTTTCCATCAGAGGACCCACAATTATTTCATGGCAAATGAAACTCCACCTCTTGCTTGTTTTAGTAGCTATTTGCTGCTATGACTAAAGGACCTGACCATAGCAATTTTAGGGGAGAAAAAGTTTATTACAGGGCTCATGGTTTCAGAGGTCTTAGTCCACAGAAAACTGGTTCCATTCCTTGGGGCTCAAGGTGAGGCAGAACATCATGGTAGAAGAATGTGACAGAGGGAAACAGCTTACATGTTGATCGGAAAGCAAAGAGAGACTCCACTTGCCAGATGCAAACATATATACCCTATACCATACCCCCAATTCCTACCACCTCCAGCCACACTCTACCACTTTAGTTACCACTCAGTTAATTCTTATCAGGGGAGTAACTCACTGATTAGGTTAAGGCTATGACCCAATCATTTCTCCTCCAAACCTTGCATTGTCTCACTTGTGAGCTTTAGGGGAACATGTCACATCCAAACAATAACATGCTTTAATGAACTTGGGATTTCAGATCTCCTGATGAACCCACTTGAATTCTAGCCCTTCTATAAGTGGTTTGCAATCTAATTGATTATCTTTTATATTACTCACATGGAATTCAGTCATACCTATGTCTTTACTGCAGGGGTCACATGTCAATATCTTCAAACACTCCCTTTTAAGACCTACTTCCTTCATTGGATGCTGTGTGTGATGGTGGTGCAGGGGGTGAGACTCACTGAATATCACTGATTCTCAACAAAAACAGTGTCTATTAATTAATCTTCATTCTCTGTTCTCTTGGCTTTAAAATCTTTTTTAATTGCTGGAGAAATGTGTCTTGGAGTTGAAAAACTGATGTTGTGATTTCTGCTTTGGAAGTCTTGAATAATAGTGCAACTTATAGATATGCATTCTGTAGTTTTAGTGCTTTATAAAATCAGAGACTGGAAGAGTTTTACTTTTCACATTTTAGATGTGAAAATTCTCCACTGTGACCTTAATCTCTAGGCTTTCATTTTTGACCTTTGGCTTGTCAAATAAAACCAAATTTGAACGTAGATAAGCAGACACGTTATTTGGAGGAATATTGCAATAAGGGGAAGGGAGGTATTGCCAGTAGGGAAAAGGATTGTATTTTAGTGGGGAGGCAGCTATGATCTTGAGATCTGCAAATTACATTGAGGTCAGACATAAAGGCACTTTCTTTATTTTAGGGAGGAGTAAATAAAGGTAGAAAAAAACCTGGGTGCAGCTAATTAGTATGATCAGAAGGTAGAATGGTCTGACTTTTAAACAAAAAAAAATTCCCTGGAGGGGAGGATCTGTTAAGGAAGTATTATTTCACACCTCAGGCTGTTGCTGGCTTTGGCACAGTGAGTCAAAGTGCAAGAACAGGAGAAAGAAAAGAAATCTAATATTGGTCAAGTCAAGTTAGCAGGTGCTTTGTCTAGGTTGGTCAATGGGTATAAACAGTCTAGCTATTCACTTATAAAGCAAAGAAGGGAAATTTGGAGATCTGTCAGACCTTGTCATGGGTAAATGTGAGGGGCATCCATGAATCTTATGTAAGTTATATGGGAAAGGCTGGTTGTTTGCAGTTAAGCTATTTGGGGAACAGGAACAGGTAGGGAAGCTTAACTGTGGGTGTTTTTCCCATGAGGACAAGGCTCATATTACTTCTCATGATTCGTGTAATCTGACCAACATATCTGTTAGCAAATTTTCTCTAGTTGTGTATGTCAAGAGATAAATTAATGAGATTTGTTTTCTTTTGGAAAGTGACAAAACCAAAAAGGTTTGTATGCAGTTTTTCAAGGGACACTGGAAACAAAATTGTCCTTGGCAGCTCTATTTCTGAGGAGGCACAAAGCTTTAGGTTCTTGAAACGGGGCCATGTAGCTGAAAGCTTTATCACGTCTTTCTTAAGAGGCCCCATGTGAATCATTCCAGGAAGTTCTAAGTCTGTGAAGAATATTGTCACTTTAAAGAAACTAGAAATCTCCCTAAAGTCTATCCTATTAGTCTGATCACTGGACTGGAAGATAGAACTCCAGTGTTCTATTTACAGCTTTAATGGGAATTTGCTATGATCACTTGAGGTCTCCCTTGTCTCAGTCTCCATGTTCCTATAAGTTCTTTACAAAAAAATATTTCAAAAGCTCTTTAAAATAGAGTCTATAAATTCAGCAATAAACATTGCATGTATGTCCACAAAAGCAAACACTGATTTATTGAAAACTTACTGAATGTATGCTTATTAAAGCCTATGTAATTTATAAAAGGTGGAATGAAAACTTTTTATCAAAAGCTTATTATGTTCCAGGCTTTGTTCCAAGATCTTTGCATGTAATTTTCATTTAACACTGGCAATAATATTTGGAGATTAATCTCATTATTACTTCAGTTTTACACAAGAGTTACCTACAGGAAAGAGAGGTTAACTAGTTTGTCACCAGGTCCAAATAAGCTTTATCTTTAATTTGTCCTTTCCTGTGCATCTCATTTTCCTAAGCCAAAAGAAGACCTTAATTCTCTTTCCATGATTAGACTATTACAGAAGTCTCCAAACTGGCTTTCATGCCTGTAATTTTCCTCTTACTCCTACTGGTGACTTCTGTAGAATATCTGTTACTGAAAGCTTTCTGCAAAGGAAATATTAGTTCTGCCTGCAGATTACATTCACCATCTCTCTGCACTTTCTCTAGCTGCTTACACCTACTGCTGCTATATCCAGACCAGTCTTGTGCTTTCATGCCTCTTGCCATTGCTTATGCAGCTCTAGCCACATCTTTCCCTTTGCCTGTTTATTCCAAGTCTAACTTAAATTTCTTCTCTTCCCCAAAGCCCTCTCTAACTCCCCTTGGGCCTCTTGACTGAAGACTATTATTTCATCAGGTTTTTTGACATCTTATTTGTCATACCTGTAACATTATGTTTAGTTAGTCATTTTGCCCTTGGATTTGTTTTGTTTGCAGTGCCAGGGATTGAACCCCAAACCCTGCATACGTTAGGCAGTTCCTCAATCACTGAGCTACACCTACAACCCCTTTTTTTAAATTTTTGAGATAGGGTCTCACTAAGTTGCCCTAGCCTTTAACTTGTGATTCTTCTGCCTAATCCTCCCTAATAACTAGGATTATAAGGGTGAGCCACCTGCCCCACTACATTACTACCCTTGGTGTTTAAACTAAACGTTTATCAGAGCCAAATAAGGAATAGAATGTAGTCTGTGATAGTGGTCTTGAGGTAGTTTTAAGACTTCAGTATATTATATGATAATGTAAATATTTAGTTTCCTCATAGAACCTTCTGTTTCTTCTACAGACAGCCGCTGTACTGTATTAAGGAAACAAGATAGTGGTGAAGCTCCGGTAAGCTACTTGATCACTTTAAATAATATGTTCTAATTTGCATTAGCCAAAGGAGAAGAGGAATAATGAGGCCAGTATTTGCTTACATCACAGGTAGCATTTCATAACCAAATTGAGAGGATTTCTGAATATGTATGCCATTTCATTAGAAAGTTATTTCCACTCATCCTCTTAGGAATGGGGCATTCCTCAACAAACTCTGAGGCTTAAGTTAAATACTTTCCATAAAGTTTTACAACTAATAAATGTTAATATTAGAAGGAGAAAAGTAAAAGTTCTTTAGTTGAGAAAAAAATTGTGGTATTTTTGTGCTGAAGGAAAATAAAGGGACTTTGTTTCACTTAGCTCCAACATGAGTTTAACTTAAGAGTAATTCAAGAGTTGTTTTCTTTGACAACTTGTGGTTGTCTTTTATTCTTTCTGGCAGGCCAGAAATTCTTCATTTGAGGAACATGATTAAATAATGAAAAGGATAGCACTGTGGCAGTTTTCAAAGAGAAAGATACTTGTTTATCAGTTTTTAGGATCAAATATGTGGAATTCTGTCTTACTCTGCTCTATCAGATTTTGCCCTGCTAAGTACAGAAGTACAGCTAACATACCCATATAGAGAAATTAATACTGCGCCTTTCACTCTTTGTGCCCCATTATCTGGCTGGGTGTGGAACATCTGTTTGCTTAGTGAAAGGGATTTCATTACATGCTATTATAGCAAATAATCAGAATTACTTAAAAGTTTAGTTAATTATTTAGAATGACATAAGCCCTGTTGAAAGTGAGATTAAAATGTTAGGACAATTTAATTTTAATCATAACATTTGGCATTATTAAGCCTTTTCTTCATTTTTATTATAAGCCATAGCACTTGGGCTGATACACAACATTTCATATACATATAACTGATGATTAGTCTGTGAAACTTAATGTGGTTTGTTTATGTTGACCTACATAATGCTGTTATTTGAGTGTTTATTGTTTTGTTTTGTCCCCCCCCCATTTTTCAGTTTAGTTCTACCAAGGTTAAAAACAAAGGCAAGAAAAAGAAGCCAAAAGACCCAAAGGTATGGAATATTTTCTGAATTAATTCCTGCCCAGACTCTTAAAAATGGATATATAAGTTAGAAATAAGCAATTCTTGCAGTATTTTGAAACATTTTGTAGAGAAAGACTTTCAAGGGTTTAGTCTATTTTGGCAGTCTTCTACATTTTGAGGAAATTTAAGGTTCATGTTGCACATAAATAACTCTTGAAAGAAACTCTTAATCTTTATAGATATTTATATTTTCTAGATATTTCTGACTAAAAATATAATGTAGTACTCTATTATGGATAGCCATAGGGTAGAGTTCCTGTCTTGGTTCTACCAATTATTTTCTGTGACCTTGAGCAAGTTATTTGACTTTCCTGTGCCTGTTATAATAACCTTTGATTATTGGGTAGTAAATCTTTAATAATTATTTATTATTATTTCTGTGCTGAATTTTAGGGAGAGATAAGAATATATAAGATATTGGTTTCTATATCTCATATAAGAGCAGATAAGATATTGGTTTCTAGTATTCAAAAGCTCTTGTTGGAATTATTTATTTAAATATTTATCATCTAAAATATTCAAATAAGAATGATGAATTCTAGTCATCATATCAGTCTTAGAATTGATGGGAACTTTTCCTTTTCACCTAAGGCTCTATTCTCACTATTTCAGCATCATAGTGCATTCCTCTTGGTTTCAGCATGTCTTGGGGGCAAAAGAGGAACAGGGGTAGAGAGAATGAGCAAGTGTTAGAGGAGGATGCAGGCAGCTTGCAATTCCAGTATAAGCTTCCTTGTACCTTTGACCATGTGTCTTTAACTAATATGGAAATTTAAGTGACATTTAAAGTTTTTTGGAGCACTGGAAACTAACCCAAATGTTAATTTGAATTTATTTCTGGCCATTGAAACTTATATTACTATGTGTTCCTATTTATCAGAAAATTTGGATAGGTTTTACATATTGTTTTAAATATTAAAAATAGGTTTTAAATATTATATAAATGTTTATAAATTTTAATGATAATGTTTTTCTTTCATAGACTTTTAAATTAGATGTCATTGTCATTTTTTTTTCTTTTAAACCAGCCAATGTTAGTTGGGTCTGGAACAACAACAGTAACACCAAATAATGAGACTATCAGTTCAGGTGAAGATTATAAGTAAGTATGATTGTTAAAATTTTTGCCTCATTATAACTCACATGCTTTTCACTTGATAAGGCATGTTAATTTAATGTACTCTAAACTTGTGTTTTATTTCCCTTTCATTTTTAAAGATTTACATATTGACAACTTGATATAATATATCTCAATTGAATTAATAGCATGGCTTGTCATTAAGAATTCATTATGAATTAAAGTCTCAGGAATGGTGATTTATTCAGTGAGCATATATTGAGGACGCACTGTGTTCAGGGCACTATGGGAAATCCCTAGAAAAATGTCTATAAAATGGTCCTTTAAAGTATTCAGTAAAGAGAATGTCCTATTGATAATTAACTAATGCTACTATCATAGGAGAAAGAAGCTATTTTGGAAGCTATATATGATGTTATGGTTTAACTTTATATGATTTTTCATGCCTCTCATTGTTGAAACTATGTTTTAAAGAAACTGATAATACCAAACAATCAAGCTCACATTTCTTAGGGAGTTTAAGAACAGTTAAAATTTGGGCTGGGGTTGTGGCTCAGTGGTAGAGTACTTGCCTCAAATTTGTGAGGCACAGGGTTCAATCCTCAGCACCACATAAAAATAAATAAAGGTATTGTGTCTATCTACAACTAAAAAATTTTTTTTAAAAAGAAGAAGAAGAACAGGGGCTGGGGATATAGCTCAGTTGGTAGAGTGCTTGCCTTGCATGCACAAGGCCCTGGGTTCGATCCCTAGCACCCCCCCCCAAAAAAAAAAACAGTTAAAATTTGCACTCATTGGGGCTGGGGATGTGGCTCAAGCAGTAACACGCTTGCCTGGCATGCACGGGGCGCTTGATTCGATCCTCAGCACCACATAAAAATAAAGATTTCGTGTCCACCGAAAACTAAAAAATAAATATTAAAAAATTCTCTCTCTCTCTCTCTCTCTCTCTCTCTCTCTCTCTCTCTCTCTCTCTTAAAAAAATTGCACTCATTTTCATGAATTCTCTAAGTAGAGGAATTAAGATCCAGTCTTTGTCCATTTGGGCTGCCAGAACAATATTCCATAAACTGAGGGGCTTACAAACAACAGAAATTTACTTTTCACAATTTGGCTTTTCTCAGTTCTTTAGGCTAAGAAGTTCAGGATCAAAGAGCTGACATATCTGTTGTCTCATGAGGGTCTGATTCATAGATGGTACCTTCTCACTTTTTTCTCACATGATACATGGACAAGTGTTTTAGTCAGCATTTTTGCTGCTGTGACCAAAAGATCTAACAAGAACAATTTTAAAGGAGGAAAAGTTTATTTGGGGGTCATGGTTTCAGAGGTCTCAGTCCATTGACATCAGCTTCATTGTTCTGTACCAGAGGCAGCACATCATGGTGGAAGGAGGTGGTAGAGGAAAGCAGTAAGGCTCTCAGACCCCAATCATTTTACCTCAAAACTTTCTTGCATTGTCTCACATGTGAGATTTTGTGGGACACATCATGTCTAAACCATAAAAATAGGGCAGCTTTCTAAAGATACTTTTGTAAAGGTACAAATCCCATTCATCATGTCTTTGCCCTCATGACCTATGAGTTTTTGGGGAACGCAGACATACAGATCATAATATAACAGTCTTCATTGAAGTGAACAAATATGTATGAGGCACTACTCTAAGACATTTACATATATAAATTAATTTAATCCATTCCTCCACTCTAGGATATAAATACTGATATTGTGTCCATAGTATAAATAAAGAAACTCAGGCAGTTGTAGTTGAATGACTTGCTCCAGGCACAAGGCTCATATAAATAGCAGAGCCAGGATTTAAACCATACTGTCTGCTTTGGGTCCCACACTCAATCTACTGTATCTTTTGAAAGTACTAAAATCTCATATTCTTTTTATAAAATATTTATTTATTTATTTTTAGTTATATGTGGATACAGTGTCTTTATTTTTTACTTTATGTGGTGCTGAGGATCAAACCCAGTGCCTCACGCATGCTAGGCGAGCACTGTACCTCTGAGCCACAACCCCAGCCATCATATTCTTTTTTAAAAAAATCTTTTTATTAGTACTTTTTACTAGTCTCAATATCACTTAAATTAATAGTAATTATAAGATCTTCATTTGTCTCTCAACCCTTTAACAAGTTACAATTAATACAATATTGATTTTTTTTTTTTTAAACTGGAGCTGCGGGAAAATGTGCTTGGTTTAGGGCTAAATTAAAAGTGCTTACTTAGAATGTCAGATATAATGTTCATTGACTATAATTATAAAGGGTATCTTTACCACACTAAGCTCTCTGGTAGTACTTTCCTTCCACATAAAATCAAGTTGTATGTTCATTACCATCATGTTGTTTTTTTCCATTAAATGTTCATCTAGCCTATCCAAAAGTTTTTTCAATTTTTTCAATTGTTTCTTTTGTTTCAATTTCATTAATTTCAGCTCTGATTTTAATTATTTCTTGCCTTCTACTTCTTTTGCTGTTGTTTTGCTCTTCTTTTTCTAGGATTTTGAGATGAAGTATGAGATCATTTATTTGTTGGTTTTTTCTTTTTTTGAGGAATGAACTCCAAGCAATGAATTTTCCTCTTAGAACTGCTTTCAATGTGTCCCATAGATTCCGATCTCACTTCTTCTTGTTCTCCTGCCTCTCACCCCTCTTATTTACCAAGGTAGACCACAGACACTACTAGAAGCACTCTTCCATAAGGTCATACAAACCAATGATGCTTTTCCTCAACACCAGCTGTAAAATGGAAAAAAAATCACTCTAACATTCCCTCCACTTGCAGTGTGAAGAGTAGGCCATAAAGAGATTCTTGACCTACTTTGTTCAACTGCAGGACATAAACCTTCATGCCAGATAGGCAGAGCTTGCAGGGTACCCCCTGAGCCTAGTGACAGACCACACCCTTCCTGTCCAATTATTCTTTCACAGCACTGTCTACGCTTCATCAACAAAAAATGGATAGTTCACTCTGGGTCTTTATGTGTTCAATCCATAGGCTCCTATGTCATGGAAAACCCTGATCCAATAAATTTTCTATGCTTTTCTCTTGTGAACCTGTATTTGTTACAGGGTATGAGCCATGGCATTGGGTGACAGACAGGAAAGGGACCACCCACTCCTTTGGCCACTCCTGCCACTTCCTTAATAATACATCATCTCTGTATTCTAACTGGAAATGAGCAATGCAAAATGCACTCTAAAAAAAAGAGAGAGAGAGAGAGAAACAGCCATGTATTACCAAGAGTTAAGTTTTCCATGTACCATGGATTGATCTCCTTCTTTAAAATACACGTGGGCTATCCCCATGGTTCTGCAGGTTGATGGGGGCCCAGTTTGCCATCTACACCACCCTAACCTAATGCACGCTCCTGTTTTCCCAAGCTTGGCTCAGTCCCTTCCTTGCTTGGATGCAATACTTAGGCTGCCTAATTGGGCTTTATGAATCAAGTCCTCCTGGATTTCAGTCATTTTTTTTTTCCTGGTTACCCATTTAGGCTTTTTCAGGAGTTTGGCCTGGGGCCAGAGGCAGGCCAGGCCTAGGGTGAAACTGTCCCCAGAGAAAGCATGTCACAGGTGTGGAGGAGCCTGACTTTCCTGGTTATCTTGCAAAACTGCATTTGCTCCTGGCTGAGAGCAGACTGCTCTTCCCCTCCCCCGACTTCCTCCTAACTGTGAGAACAAAGAAGCCAACTCCACAGAGAGAGGAGGTGTTTGGCAGTGTTCAAGATGATTAAAAAGAAGAAAAAGATTCCTCGTGGGTTTGGATGGGGCTTTCCCTTCCCCTTGGTGGAAGCTGGAGCTTTAGTCAACATTCTGATACCAGGCAAGTTTACAGGGAGTCTGAACCAAGCCTCACCAAGAACAAAGGATTTCTTCCTGCCATGAATCCACTGAGATGCATTTTTGGGGGCTGGGTACTCTCCCCTTTAACCACGTCCAGCACGTGGGTGGCTCTGGGCCCCCCGAGTTCACAGGGTGGCTTTGGGGAATCTCCTGTTCAATCTGTGTGTGGACCATGTAAATATGTGGTTTTCCATGTCATTCTTTGCTGCAGAGTCACCATCAATCAAGTCGCATTTTTAAATTTGTTGTTGGAGCAGTGTTTATGTGCTATGAGTATTTGGGGGAGAGAGGGAGGGAGGAAGAGGGTGACCTTTCAGAAATGTGGCCTCTGAGGCTATTGGGGTGATGTCCTGACACCAATTTGCACATTTCTGGGGTGGACTTCCATTAAAATCAATAATTATTTGCTGAGTGCACACAGTATCATTCAAAATGATTCAGGGTCATGCTATTGCTTAATGACAGGGGTGTGTCCTGAGAAATGTGCCATTAGCTGATTTTTGTCCTGATGTGACACCAGAAGGTACCCAAGCCCAGATGGCAGAGCCTACCTCAAACCCAGGCCATGGGGCAGGACCTATTTTTTTTTAATTTGATCTGACACAATAGTGAGATTTTTCAGCCAAATTTTCTGCCAAATGACAACAAGGATCCCCTTCCTCCGGTGTGCAGTTACCCATTTCTCATTTCCTCCTGAGCTCTCCCAGCAGTGCTTTGTTTGTCCATGTTTCCACCCACTTTCTGTGTATGATCATCTATGCATTTCCTAAACCCACAGATGACATCCCCGCCATGCCACTTGGCTCCCTCTGGGTACTGGCTAGACTCTCCTTCAGATTTATATTTCTACCAAGAGCCTATTCAAGGAAAACTAGATTTTTTTCTATCACACTTACCCAGGTCCTTCCATCCTCTATCTATTACCCAATTGCAAAGCTACTTCCACATTATTAGGAATTCATGACAGCAGATATCAAAAATCTGTATTGGATCCCCACTGGCATCATAACAAATTACCCCGTTGGTTGGCTCAAAAGAATAGATATGATCTCCTAGTTCTGGAGCCCTGAAATCTGAAGTTGGACATTTTGAGTTCCCATTAAGGTGACCCCAGGCTGTGTCCTCACTTCAGGCTGCAGAGGGGACTCTCTCATTGGCCTCTTCCAGCTCTTGGTGTGTGCAGCGATTCCTTGGCTTTTGGATGGATGATTCCTATCTCTGTCTCTATCTTCATATCACCCACTCTTTCATCTGTCTTCTTCTCTGTGTGTCTGCATCCTAATTCCTCTGCATCTATCTTGTAAGGATAGATGGGATTGTGTTTTGTTCACAATGCATAATTGAGGATAAGGTCCTCCTGCCAAGATTCTTAAAATCTAGACTATGGGTGCAACTCTGTGGTAGAGCACCTGCCTAGCATGGAGTAAGGCTCTGGGTTCAATTCTCAGCACCACCCCATAAGAGAATATCCATTCTTGCCATTTAAAGCATTATAGTAATCACTTTAAATTAGATTTCACTTAGGACCTATATAGGGAACTTAATGCTGGGTGCAGTGCCATATACCTGTAATCCCAGTGACTTGGGAGGCTGAGGAAGAAGGATTGCAAGTTAGAGGACAGCCTTGGCAATTTAGCTGAGGCCTTAAGCAACTTAGTGAGATACTGTCTCAAAATAAATCATTAAAAGGACTGGGAACATAGCTCAATGTTAAATCACCCCTGGTTCCATCCCCTGCTTAAAAAAATTGATTAAAAAAAGATAACTGAAAATGTGGCTATTATTTACATTTTACCAATGAGGGAATTAAAACCAGAGAGGCTATAACTTCCTAGAAGTCCCACCGTTGATTGTTCTGCTTTCTTAAACAGAGACTTTGCCATATTTCTCCCACCTTTACTGTGGTTTAGCAGTTGACATTTTTATTTTAAAGGAAAAAAAAAGATGCATACTCACAAAACCTTCATGGGCTCAATCAAAACCCATGCTTGCCCCCCTTTATTGTTAAAATAACCAGTAAAGAGAGTGACCAATGGCAAGTACATACATCAAGGGGTTGCATTGATTTCTGGATACCCAAGTGTCCATTCATTCTCCTGGTCTGCCCCAGGTGAAGGAGGCCTCGCTGTCCGAGGGTCGTAGGACATTCAGCAACTACTGGACTCCGAGTATCTTAAAGCACCACTTTGCTTTGTGTTCCCCATTTGGAGAAAGATTTATGGAAAGAACCTGGATGAGATGAAGGACTCAGGCTGGCCAGTGTGGAGGGTCCACTGAGCAACGATAGTCACCCACGAGGGGGACCAGATGAAAGAGGATGGGATTCCCGAGAGGGAAGACGGGTAGCACAGGCACATTTGAACACTCATGATGAAAACAAGAAACTCTGGGGCTGGAGAGGATGGGTTGGAAAGTAAGAGGTCAGCCATCGACAGTGGCCTGAGATGGATGGAAAAGGCTACTGTGGAAAGTTGGCGCAGATGCTGGGTTCAGCAGACACATGCAGCCTGCCAGGCAGACAGAGAGAGAGAGCAGAAGGAGATGATGAGATCATGGTGGGTTTTGGTGGGGCTGGAGAAGAGCTCAGGGACCAGATTGGAGTGGAAGACAATTTGGAGAATTTTCTTAAAACACTGAGGTGCTTTTTCTTACTTTATAAAATAACTTATTACCATTAGTCTAAGCAGTGACACTGCAATCATAATTGGCAGGTACATGTGTGCAAACTTATGCATGTGGCTCTGTTGTAAATATGTGAAATGTTACACACACCCCATGAGGCAAAAGCATGGGAAATAAACATCACTGTCAGCATCACTCACAGAAATGATCACTATGAACATTTTCTTCTAAGCCTTTCCTATTGTGCATACTCATTCATATCTATTTATAGACTTTTTTTTCTGCTTTGGGATTATGATATACAATCTCTCCTAGAGCCTAGTTTCCTTATTTAAAAAGCTTCTATGAAGATTTTTCAAAAAATTATTCCTTAAAACATGATTTTAATTATGCTATAGCTTTTCATCCACCATAGGTATATTATAATTAATTTAAACAATTACTTATTATTGTATATTTAGATTTTCCTTCTTTTTTACCCTTTCATGAACATTGATCTGATTAGCAAATCTGTAACTATATATTTTTGCCCACGTAAATTAGATTCCCCTGCTTTAAATTAGATTTCCCTTGTGAGGCCAGGTAGACCCAGAAGTTATTCAATATTAATCTTCTCTTCTCCCCCCAACCATGTGTATGTGATTTAAGATATTTTACACACACACATAAGTATGCATCTATATGTATGTATGCATGTATGGATTTATGCACATCCCGCACCCACAAATACAAGATCCTGCTAAACAGAGAGCAATACACCAGAGAAACCTGAGAGGTAGGTGAGCTATAAACATGCAGGATTCAAACTCAGTCCTGTCTGATGTGAACCTATAAGTTCTTTCCTTACAACACTTCTAATAGCAGCAATAACTAAACACTAACAAAGTACTAAGCAAAGTACTAAGTACTCTAAACTCACAGGACAAGCAAACAGATTTGAATCTGGCTCGAGGTTGAACAGCTGGTTCCCATGTTTTTCCAAGAAGTCTCAGAGAGTGAAAATAGATATCAAAACCTGACTTTGTACTTGAAAATGCTCTGTGTGTTTGAGATGGAACCCCCTTTGCATCTATCACAATCCTGCAAATATCCCATGGTGGCAGTAGTGGGTATTAGTTAATAGTACAGGCTCAATTCAGATCTCAGCTCTGGCACACCCGAGCTGTGTGAACTTAGACAACTTAATTACCATCTCTCTGCCTAAGTTTCTAATCTCTACAATTTGCATAATCATAACAGGGCATTGATAAAAATGGATTGAAACTCTTATACAAAATGCAAGTACTCCCTTGCAGTGTAGCTCTGATAAATGTTAGCTAATATCCAAATAAGTAATAGTAACCATGGCAGAGCATTATATAAAGAGTTCTGCAGGCATGGAGAGACAGTCTGCCATGGGAGCTAGGCCAAGGGCTTTGGGGCAGTGCTTCCTCACTCCTCCAAATCAATACGTGCACGTCCCCACACCTGCTGTCCTCTGCATATCCTAAATAAAACATCTGTAGCTCATCTGGTAAGAAAGGAGCCGGGGATGCAGCATGAAAGCACTCTACACTTAAAAAGGACATTGGACCCAGCACATGAAGGTGGTGGGGGCCCTGGGGGGACAGTGAATAATTCACACAAGGTGGCCAGAGTCCACGTTTCCAAACTCAGCTCAGTGATTTTTACCACACCACTTTACTTCATTTGTGGAGGTGTACAATTGTGTGTGTGTGTGTGTGCACCAAAATGTGTACTTACAAAGATGTATCATGTATGTGTATTTACATGCATATATGAAATGCATATATGCATGATTATGACTATTAGCGGATATTTACATACATGAATATATGTATGGATATCTGTGCAAGCACATACACACACACACACACATAAGCATATATGCATAGATATTTCCTTCTGTATACACTATCCAGTACCTACTGGCAGCTCGGTTGCATAATTTATGTCATGAATAATTGATACTATCTATACAGGAAGTTGAGGTTAATTTACATCAAGATGTTTCTTGCACACATTTAGCAATTTTTTCACAGCTACACGTAGCGCTGGGTGAATTTAGACTTGGTTTTCATGTTCATCAACGTGGTTTTGCTGATCCAGTGCTGAACTATGGAGATGTTTTCAGAAGAGCGTCTCTCAGGAAGCAAAATCAAATGTCATTGTCACTGAAGTCTGCATTTTGGGTACTGCTGTATCCCTTTGCTTCTCTGTCACTGGGAATAAGAGGAGCTGGGCTTGGCTGTGTCAGACAAAAGAGCCAGAGAGAAAAAGCCAGGAGACTCTGCTCCATTTCTTACCTATTTACTTATTCACAAACCATGTGCAAAACCCTGCCCTCCTTGTTTCCCCTCACAGGAATGGGGCTTGTAATCCATTCCTTTAATGAAAACTAGGCTGCACTGTACCTTTCACTGAAGTGAACAGCCAATGTCACTACCTCACTCTGTTTCCCTTAATAACCCTCCTTCATCTCCTCTAAAATCAGGGTAGCATTTCTTTCTATCTTAACTCTTTCTTTTCCCTTGTATAATAACCCAGGCTCAGTGGTGGCCAAGGAAGATGTGGATGGGTCTGTCTGTCAAATGCCTCCATCTCCTAAAACTTGGCTCTGCGGAAGTTAGAACTCAGCTCGGGAATCTTGAATGGATTTGATTTCTTTGCATGAAAATAATGCTCTCTCCCATCACCAGGATGTAGAGGGGTGAGGAATATTGGCCTGTTATCCTGTTTTGAATTTCCTCAGAATGTGATGCTGGGGATCTGCTTACAGGCAATTTCAGCCTCCTTACCAGAATGTGTGTGTCGTGGCAAGAAGATAAGATGCTCAGCTTGAAGGCGAAGGCAGTCATGTGCCACTACGTCAAGAGCTGGGACACTATGGTAGTGTGGGGAACATGACTGACAGGCGGGCAAGAACTGGTATGGTACACAGCCTAGCACTCAGGGAGTCCAATCAATGAATGGGTTGTTTCATTCCCAGGCATCATGGGAATTACTCACTATTTTTGGCCCCAAAGGACTCACTTCTTTTAATTTTATGCATGTGTTTTAAAACAAAGTTGGATAATTCTAATATCTCTCAGCCCTTCCTATGTACACAACAAAAGAAAATATAGCATTATTGATTTGAATTCAGTGGGTTCCTTCTATAGACAATGGCAAAACATAGAACAGCACCTTGGGATGCACTGAGGTTCAGAAATCTCAAATGATAACAATAAAAAAAACATAATATAAAGTAGCTATCATCTAAGCACTTCCTGTGTCCAAGGCTCATTAATTTAGTCTTTGCAATAATCCTAGCAAGAAACTGTTATTCTTCCCAATTTATGTGCAAGGAATGATGTTCACCAAAGTTAAGAATGCTTGATTTTAAAAAAACTTAAAATAATAATAAAAAATTTATCTTAGAGCAGATTTTTTTATATATATTTTTAGCTGTTGAGGGACCTTTATTTTACTCGCTTATTTACATGTCGTGCCGAGGATCGAACCCAGGCCTTATGCATGCAAGGCAAGAGCTCTGCCACTGAGCCACAGCCCCAAGCCTTTGAACAGTTTTTTTTTTTTAATGCTGAGGTTTCTCAGCAAAATCTTCTTTGATTCCCACAATGGTCCTGTGAGAGGAGTGTTGCTATTGTCACTGACAGAGGAGGAAACGTAACTAAATTCTCCATCGCTCACTTCCTAAGTACAGTAACCAGCCTGAGCCCACTTGCCTTCTCTAAGCCTGCAACAGGGATCTTGGTCTCAAAGAAACTGCATAACCCCGTCTTTGGAACCCAGAGCCTCCTTTACAGAATGGAGAAGTAGCAGAGTTGCACAGATATTCCAGTCCTGGTGTCATTGAACAGGGTAAAACAAAAGCAGTGCTCTGGAAATGAAATTGTAAAGCTCATGAGACTGTGCTTTCGATTCAATCAGAAGAGCTAAGCCGTTAGAAAAAAAGTAAAAACACAAAAATCAAAGAACGGAACCATTTATTGGATAAGGTGGCAGAGACCCACTCAGCCTCGGAGAAATAACCAGGCATATTCGGGCTGATAACCAGGTCTGGAGAGTGAAGTGTACACACTACTCGGGAGTTTGTTTGTCTAAAAGAAGAAGAAAACCTCCCAGCTCCGAGAGCAACGGAAGGTTACCAGCTGACCTTTTTGCTGTCTTTCAGGAAGTGCCAAGGAGCAAGGA
Source organism: Urocitellus parryii (assembly GCF_045843805.1). NCBI lineage: Eukaryota > Metazoa > Chordata > Mammalia > Rodentia > Sciuridae > Urocitellus > Urocitellus parryii. The sequence continues at coordinate 86,300,271 of NC_135537.1, read as the reverse complement.
ACAATCAGGCTCGGGGACAATAGGATTCACAAAGTGCTGTTTGTTTTCTTCCATTTGATTTCTATATTCAGCAAAGCACTTCCTTGAAACAGACGTCCAGAGCTATCACTTATCCACTTTGCCATTATCACATCTGAATCCCACAGGCCAACTTCAAACGCAGGCATATACACACCTGCAGATCCTGAATGGATTTCCTCAACAAAGCCGTCCGGTGGACTCACATGGACACATACTTTGATCGACCCATCTCTTTGTGACATGAAACCAGATGTACCAGCAGAAGCGGCTCCAAAGAAAGATATGCTTCTAGGACCAAACATGTTGCCCTTTCCCAAACAAAACAAACAAAAGGATTACCTCTCTCTTTTTAGAAAAGATTTAGATGCAATGGAAGATTTATGGATGCTCCTCTGTCAGGCAGCTACCTTGACACAGGTGCTCCCAATTAATTTCTATGAGCCAGGTTCACTGTTCACCCTGTGGTCAGACAATTAAAAAATAATGATCTGGGTGAACCTTTTTATGTCATCCCATTCGAGGACGTGAAATGGCACTTATAAACATTTCACAAATCAAAGATTTCGTTTTATTCTAAAAAACTAAATCTATACCCTAAAGACTTAAAAACAGCCTACTACAGTGAGGCAGTCACAGAAGCTCAATCCACAATTACTAAACTGTGGAAGCAAACTAGATGCCCTTCAATAGATGAACGGATCAAGAAACTGCGGTATATACACACAATGGAATATTACTCAGTGTTACAAGAGAATAAAATCATGGCATTTGCTGTTAAAGGGATGGAGTTGGAGAATATCATGCTAAGTGAAGGAAACCAATCCCCCCCAAAACAAACGCCAAATGTTCTCTCTGATAAGTGGATGCTGAACCATAATGGGGGTTATAGGGAGAATGGAGGAACTTTGAGCAAAGGGAGGGGTGCAGAGGGAGCATGGGTGCAGGAAAGATGGTGGAATGATATGGACACCATGTAACTACTTCATGTACAACCAGAGAAATAAAAAGTCCTGTTCCAAACAACAAAGATTTAGTTTTATTCTGGTATATGATTTAATGAACAAAAGTATTGATGTTGTAGAATTGAAAGTTCCATCAGACAGATCTATCACCAAAACCAAAAAGAAATATATCTATTATGCAAAATGCACAAAACATAGAAGAATGTACAGAAGAACTCAACTAGACAAAAAATGCTTTATTTCCACTCTAATTTTGCCTATATATATTGACATAGACATATGACAACATTATATGAACGGGTAACACAGTCATTAAAAAGCAACCAACCAAGTAATATCCGTGGTCATTGAAAACTAATTGCAAAACACATTTAAGTAAATCATCAGTGTCATTTTTCTAGCAGCACAACATTTTGACTGATATTCGTTATTTCTGTTTGCTTTACTATGTAAAGGACCTTATTTACGTGGCGATGGATTTTTGTGTTTGTTATAGAGCCTATGTGCCCTGGGGAAGAATTTTAAATATCATGAAACTGAATTCCTTCCAGTTTCCTTTCTCATTAGGAAGACGGGAGAGACTGGCCCCTTAGTAGAGATTTGACTGAGAGAGAAAAGAGATGATTATGTGCTCTATTACCAATTCTGATGGACGTTAAGGTATTTAAAATGAACAAGGCTCTCTTTGTCATTTCATTAACGCGATTCCTTTCCAGAGAATGAGCAGTCTCATCCACTCCCTCCATTTTGGAAAAACAACACAATTTTTCTAAAGCTCATTTGAGAGGATGATGGTCCTTGATCTCTTGCTTGAGGATCTGCAGGGTTGCTGGGGGAACCGTGTCTGTGGCTTATCTCAGGCTACCCTCCTATAAGAAGGGCTGAACTCTGATTCCAGAAGAATCATTTGAGGCTTGTCAGTGCAGAACATCCTAATCATAAACTGAGTGGAGTGTGAATTCTACTGCATTTGTTTTTCTCATTCTTCCTTTTCTTTTCCCTTCTGGGAAGCGAATCTGGGATCAGAATGTACGGTTTCAAAAGAGTTCATAATTCAGCAAGCTGGATTTATTTATTTGAAGTGCACCCCACTACAAGGATTTTATTGTTTGCCTATTATTTTTATTGTATCCTCAGAAAATCATTTTATAATCTAAAGTTTTGCAGATTAAAAGTCATGCCTCCAAGTTGGCCGTGTTGAAAGAAATGTAGGATAAGAAAGAATAAAAGTAACGGATCCTTACGAACACTGTTTTTTTTTTTTTCTTTTTTGGTACTGGGGATTGAAATCAACCACTGAGCCACATCCCCAGGCCTATTTTGTATTTTATTTAGAGACAGGGTCTCACTGAGTTGCTAAGCACCTTGCCATTGCTGAGGGTGGCTTTGAATTTGAAATCCTCCTGCCTCAGCCTCCTGAGCTGCTGGGATTACAGGTGTGCACCACCACACCCGGCTGGGTTTTTTCTTTTGCTTTGGAATATCTGAAGAATTATATAGCCTCCAGAGAATTACTTACTCCACCTCTGAGGTTGCTGGGATCACAGGTGCACCCCACAACTGGCATATGCCATGCAGTTCTGAGGATAGATCCTCTCACATCTTTCTGCTACTGTACAAAATACCCACTTGTATAATCAGTGAACCACAGGCTATCTGAGCCCACCCTCTTGGCATGATTCTTCCAAGAATGGAAAGAAAGAAATCAAGATGAGCTGCATCAATGCTAATTAAAACAAAGGCCCAGATATCTGAATAATTTAGTTATTGAAGAATAAAGTAAAAAATGGAAGCATACTTTAACTACTCTACTGAAGAGAAGTGTGTGGAATCCTTTGCAATTGCCTAAGTTTCTGGCCTAGGTGACCTTGGCCTTTGGTCAGCAATGTTATATCTTGCTTTAATGTGGCTTCTCCAACTTCAATGAACCCCCAAGGCCTTCACTTTGCAAAAACAACTGATTCATTCTTTTGAATAGAGGTGGAGTCACATTTTGTGGATCTGAGGCTCACATAGGTCAGAGGGACTTATTTTAAGAAAATGTAAAACAATACAAATACACAAGGTATATGGGAAGCGCATCTTGATTAAGGATGAGAAAATACATCATAACAAGTTAGTATCGACTTGAGAGTCAGACCATTTTCCTCCAGATGTTTGATCAGAAATTCTTAAGTAGAAACCATTCCTGGTTGCATCTGGATTTCCCTCCCTAGCTTTAGTAGTTCCACTATTAATGTGGATGTGCACCAGAGGGAGGTCAGGGATGGAGCTTTTGCAGCATTAAGGCACACATCTGTCTGAACTGCCCCTCCCACAAGCAACCTTCCCTACTGTCTGTCTGCTTCTGGCCTCCTGCCCCTCCTCTGCATCCTGTGACCTCTTCTATCTTAGCATTTGCCACCTTGGGTACAACAGGGATTTTTGGAGTAGGAAATTTGAATCCCTCTCCATTTTATCTTCGGCTGCTAGCACAGTCTGCGTGGTGTCGCATGCATGAATCAATATTTCCCATTTCCCAATAACAACAAACAGTTGCATAGCGATCACTATGTGTGGCACTCTGTTATAAGCATCTGACACAGGAACATTATTATTGATATTATGTAGATGAGGAAACTAAGAAGTAGAGAGCTTCCATTACCTACATGCGGCCAGGCAACTAGCTCAGGTAAGAGCCGAAATTCAGACCTACACAAAGTCCTGCTCAGTCCCTGCTCTCGACCTTGTGCTATATAAAGCTAATAAAAAGGAAATGCTCTATGAATATTTCTTCCTTCCTGCTTTGAGTGGCATCTGAACTCCAGGCCTTAAGGCATATGCTTTCTTACAATGGTTGGCTCCTTTAAGAACTGATAATCCAATTTGTGGATTTTTTTTGAAGATTTGCAGCCTCTTCGGGCCCCCCTACAGTTCCTTACCTGTAGGAAGCATTTACACACTTGTTACCATCTCCCCAGAGATGCTGGAGGGAGGGGGTCTACATTATGGCCGGCCATTGTCTTGCCCCCCCCTCCAGTTATTCTAAATGCTACTGGGAGACCTGGGAAGCTGTCAGAATGTGTGGTTCCAGATGGGAGGCAACTCTTCATTAGCTGTACTTAGCATTTGCTACCCTCAGGGCCAGCCGTCCAGACCAATGTTAAGTATACAGGGGTTAAGTATACAGAGGAAGGTCAGAGGATACCCTTTCAGCAAAGTGAGGACAATCTGGTAGTGACAGGATAAAAAACTATATTTAAAGAGGATTAGGAGACAAATTGCAGAAGAGGAAGAAATGAGAGACGGTGAGTAAAGTGAAGAGCACCCGGGTTCTCACACGGTAGGAGTTTCCCAAGTACACAGGCACCTATGATAACCAATTCCGATATGTTGCTATAAAATAATTATTTGCCCAAAGAGATTTTACTGTGGTCCCCCCACCCACACACACACACACACCCCAGTCTATTGAGTCTCATAATTGACTTTGAGAACCTTCCTTGTGAGAAAAATGTTATCTTAGTTCTGAAAATAAAATCGCCTGCTGCTAAGTCCCATCCAAATAACTTATACTTCTGCTTTCTAGACAGCAAGCCAAGTTTACTAAAATTCCCCCTGATCCCCAATCAAGGTTGATTTCTATGAGGTCGAATTTCCCTTTTGTACGAGTAAGAAATAATAGGCCATGGGGAGATTTTTCTTTCAATTAAGGGCAACTAAAAAAGGGAAGGCTTCTCTGTTCAAGAGATAGCTTTTGTGATTTTGTAACCCAGACGATATATACTTTCTGCAACATTAATCTGCCTCATTTGCCTCAGATGAGAGGTTTTATATGTCATTCCCAGGAAAGAATTGGTGACCTTAACTGTATAATGGAGTCGAGTTCCTAGAAACTCACCAGGATGCGGGTTCCTGGCATATTTCAAAGCATTTGCAGAGCCTGGCAGAAATCGGCAGAATTATTTCACAGTAAATTTTCACTCATTTAGGAGGCAGTCGTTGGAGTTTATGATCCTGTGGCTTGGCAGCAGTGACCTTACGTGGGGCACCACCTACCCAGTGCAGCTACATAAGCCGATTGAGGGAAGCGAATTATTCTAAAGCATCTGCTATCAATTTACAGGCACCCTTTTAAAGACTGGTGAATTAATTAAATAATAATTGGCTCTCCCGAAAACTGGTTCTTCTCACTTAGTATGAGTTCATTTACGTCTTAAATTTATTTCATTTATGTCAGAATTTGTCCACTTTGTTAAAATTCTAACAATGCCCATCATGGAGACCCCTCTGCTTGATGCGATGTTATCTATGTTGGCTTAATAGAATAGATATTTTATTCACCTAAAAAATTAAATGTAAGAGGATGAGATAAAATACCCAGTGACATTATCAGAAGTTAGGTATTTGATAGTTTTCTAATAGGTGGCTGTTTTGTGGACTGCAGAAGTGGATTTTTTAGATAATTCAGTGGCTTAGTGTTTGAGTCAGGTTGTCTTTTGGTAATTCCCACTTTTCCTTTGGTCCTTTTTACAGGATAGGAAATGTTTCTTGGTGGACAGGAGACCCCTTTGTGTAACTGAGCCTAATCCTTGGCTCGTTATTTTTCTTGGGAAGCGCATGCATGAAGGATTCTGTAAATGAGTGATTGGGGCTTTTATATGTGTGCCCTACATTTGAAGGCAATAAATGGGGAGACTAGAGAATCCTTTTCCAAAGAAGATCCTGACAAGGGATTTTTATCTATGCAGAAGGGAGCCAGCAGGTGGCAGAGCCCAAGCAGGCAGAGAAGCAGATTGCAGGAGGACACAGGCAGGAACCAGAACACAGGCAGAGCAGGTGCAGACAGTCATCAGCAAGAGCAGCACCACAAGGCAAATCCAACTGGGAGCCCAGCAACGGCTCCACCCAGAAACCAGGGAGAGAGAAAATAGGAGAATACCTCCACATTTGAGAACCTGTGCACACATTCATGGTTCATCTCAGCTATTTATTTGCTACCAGTTTTCAAGAGAGGATATCACAGGGTCTGTCATTCGATGGTGGCTCAGTGGCTTCTTAGGACAAGATTGGGCACGCTCAGGGCAGTATGGCCATAGACTCAATAGATGCTGATGAAAAGGAATTAGTTGAAGACAAAAAGATAAACTGGGTAAGTGGTTCTGGAACAAGGGAAAGAAAAACCAAGACGAGATGCCCTTATACTTGGCAAAGAGCCATGGGTCTCCGCACACCTTGCTCTCCAGTGTATCCGTGACAATGGTTGCATCCATCCTGGCCCAGAAAAGTTTTACAATTAAGTATACAATTGATTGTATATTTACATCTTCTAATATAATTGCCCACCGACCTTTCTGTTCCTAATGTAGGAGAGCAAATCTGAGTTTGAGAAGGTGACGTGACCCTTAGAGTCAGACTCCAGGTGACCCAAGGTTGTAGTGCCATCCATCCTCAGTAATGGCTGCGATAGAATTAGCTACAGCCAGATGAACATAGAAGCATACACCATTCGCCAACTTGTTGTTACTTTCATTGTGACCAGCTAATCTTTGTGAACATAGAGATGAAAGAACAATGGGATGTGGAATAAATTCAGAATGTTCCCGTTTTTAAAAATATATTTTCTGATTTTTTTTCATTTGACTACTACCCTGAGCAGCTAAGTCTTATGGTGTGATAATTAATCAGAAACTCACAGATCTTCTCATTCTGCTAGTTTGACCTAAAGACTTAACAACCACAATTAATCCAAGGGCAAGAATTGTCGTTGTGTGTCTTCAGAGTCTAAGCGTATTTGGCATGCAGGAACCTTATCTAGCATCAGCTGATATGAATGGATTCTAGAAAATGCAGAAAGATCTGGGAGGTGTCCTCTTGTTGGTAAGAGATAGAACATGAAGAAGGGACAGAAAAGACAGAAAGAAGGCAAGAAGAGCTACCTAACGTGCTGCCAGAATCCCTTCCAGGGCCAACTTGCAGCTAAAGGAAGCATGATGGTGAAGCACAAAGGGAATTCAAGGCACTGAATGGAAAGTCCTGGATCTTGAGCATGTGCAATAACCCAAAGAGCTGACCTGAAGTTAGCCTGTTGCCTCGTTTTCATATTATTAATATTGGATTCGCTCCCCCTGTGTGCATTTTCCCAGGGAAAGAGAAATTTACGCATGCACAGTAGAAAAGCAATTATGTTGGACTCAACTGTCAATCAAGGTGTCAATCAACCTCAAATCCACCCAGGGGGAAAAGGGGAAGAACTAGTACAGCCAAATAAAAGCAAGCTCCACTGTATAGACGGGGCCTTGAGCTATTTTGCAGCTTGGCCTCTTCTGTTCTCCCAGAGTGAACTTTTGCTTTCAATAAACCTTGGCTTTGCTTGCCAACTCTCAGGTCTTGCTCAATAAAACTGGACCTAAGACTCCCGGGGAACGCTTCCCTGGGTACTGGTAACACCTTAAACCTCTACTCTAGCAGAAATCACTCTGCCATACTAGTGAAAGGGTAAAATGAAGGATAAAGAAGAATATGAAGGGTGTATCATGCTGGAAGTGAAGGAGATATTCAATCAAACCTGAACCGTGTATGGAAGACCAGAAAGACTAGCCAGTGATCAAGGGCAAACCAAGGTGACACTGCAGCCATCCTATTGATCAAGTCAAATCTCTGACATTGTCATCTGAAACACATAATCTGCCAGCATTTCTTTCAAAGGAGTTGCACATACTCCTCTTGAAGAAGGGTTGAAAGAAACCCTGAAAGTCTGTGTTTCTTTGAAATAATAATGGGAAACTCTTTTCCATTTCTTGTTTTATCATGACGTCAACATCACTGAATGTGACTTGGCAAAACAAACGTGGCTAGAAATTTTTGTGCAGTCTGCATACTTTCGATGTCTGCAGTGTTAATGGCTATTTTTTTGAAGCATATTGTTTACTCTTGGATAATCTAGAATTGAGATGTTTTGGTCCAAAGTGGGAGCAAATCAACTACATGAATGTGTTGCAACTCTGAACTGGTGGAGAAATCAGTTTTAAAAAATGTTCTTCATGAATGTTCAGTGACAATTAATAAGGGCTTATGGTAAATCTACTATATAATTTAGTGGCATGCAGAATTCAGTAAAAATCTCAGTCTTTCACAAAGAAAATAGAGGGGAAGAAAAGTAACACATGAGTTGGCTCCTAATTGTAGAACACAGACTACAATTTTGCAGAAGTTCAGAAGTCTCCAGTAAATAGTTCTAAGATCAGGAGGTCAGACCTGATACACATTTGGCTCCTGATTTGTTTTCCAGCCTTTTTTGAGAGTCAACTCAGTGCTTTTTTGCAAAATACTCACAGACTAGAAAAAGCTAGTTTGGAAAACTAACCACACCAGAACAAGGAAGAAGAAGAATGGGTGGAAGAAGAAGAAGAGAAAGGGAAATTAAAAAAAAAATGACTATGCCCCAAACACTAAAAATATCAGAGAAAGCATTTTAAGGTAAGTCTCAAAGGCGAGCAGATGTCTCTTTCTGAGGAAAAGAAAGGGGCTCACAAAGTCTACTTTGGTCTTTTTTGCCAAAGAATACTAAGTTTACATTAAACACAGGCATGAAATGAACTTCACAAAGATTATATAAAAATAGTTCCTTTAAAAGAAACTATTGATGCTCTTGAAATGGTCATATTAGTAAAAGATCAGATCAAAGACTATTTTATGCCTTTCTTTTCCAAAGAAACTCAATCACTTGTGATATTACCTTGGAGCCCAAACCATCACATAACAAGAGAGACAGGAAGAACATGGAGCAGTAGAAATAAATGTTCGAAGCCTTGCTCTTGACTGACTGATACTCTAAGGTGCTTTTGGTTTGGGGTAGAAAGTGTTCGCACAGGAGACATGCACAGCAGGCCAATGAAAGCCGGTGAGCTTCACCTCTGCTGCCACACAACACGGTAAACAGAAGTGTTCCGGGGAAGGGAGCAAGGTGAAAATGGCATTGTCCCCGGCTGAAGTTCAAAGCTCTTCACTTTGAGTTGAAAGAGGGTGCAAGTCACCAACACCCTGTCTCGCGCAGAGAAAGGTGTGAAACTGTGAAGGAGGTTATGAAGACAGTCTGTCCAATTCCCTATCTTTAGGCACACACAACACACACAATTGAAAATCGCTTCATCTCTCCACCCAACTCCACAAATGCACATACACAAGCACACACATACACAGATGAAGGACACACACTAGCATATGCTTGCACATGCCTGTGCACACCCATCCTACAGGAACACACCACAAGGCACATCTCACACTCACAAGCATGTGCACACTTAGAATACAGGCTCATGGGTGATCGTGTTCATGCATACATACTTCACAGAAGTACACAAGCACACACTCTCACACATGCAATTCCACCTAAGGCATACATGCATGCTCACAAGGAGTCATAGGGCAATGATACTAACACAAGATAACATGCACGTATTGTGCAAGACCGCCCATGCTCACCGTAATGCATGCCTGTGCATAGCCATGTGCAGACAGATGCAGTCACTCACAGAAATCCTTACAGACACAGGCACACGAACAGCCATCCAAAGACTCTTGAGAAATTAAATACAGAAAGAAAAAGGAAGCAAGTATAAGAAGGATGGAATGAGCACATTTTTAAGCCCCTGAGACCTCTTCCTTTGTAGAAAGGAGATGGCACTTAAATTCACAAGGAACCCTGTACAGATTCCATCTGTGTTAGGATAGGTGTGTCTGAGTCCAAAACCTCGGACAGCCCTTGATTAATTCTCTAAGCACACAATTCAGTTCCTGGCTGAGTTGAGCAATTTGATAAAAGTCACCAAGAAGAGTAAACAGGAAGAACTTGACTAGCATTTAATCATGAACCACAGGACGCCTCCCTAAAATTCACTTCAGTATTTCACTTAACAGGAAAGGGACCTGGGTTTTAAAATAGAGGCTTTACTATCTAAAATTCTTTGTAATTCATCTTCCTAGATTAGCAGTCTGACAGTGATGAGCTGCTCATCCTTGATATGTGGATTTGTTGCATTTAAACATATTCATACACATGGAAGATTGAGATGGGCTCTTGTAACTAACTAGGGTTCTGTGCATTCAAGACACCAGCTTGCACTGGAAATGCTAAACAATGACGTTTTAAATATTAACCACAGTAAATTGGAAGGGAAAAAAATCTCCAAAGCTGTACTTTATGAAACATTTTGATGATCATGTTTTGTCTGAGAATGAGACCACCATTCTCTGGGGTGCCTGTTCAAAGCCTAATTCCTTGCCGCCCTCTAGTGGTGTTTTTAAAGAACAGCTTTCAGATCATTGAAAATCCTCCTCCTTCCTGTTTCATATTTCTTTTTTTTTCTTTTTTTTTTTTTAACAGAACAAAAAGTTTATTACTCCCACTCAGTAGTTCCTGGGGGCTTTGAAGTTAAATCATACATAATTCGAGAAATACCAGGAATCTTCTTAATCTCAGTGACCATCTTTAACACCACCTCCACAGGGATCTCGTTGCCAGGTGTCGCAGGCACACCAGTCATGAAGTCACTTGTGATGAAGGTTCGAATGACCACAGACCTCTGGCATGAAGGCTGCTTCTGAAGTGGGTCTCGATCGAAGTGCAAGGGGGTCAAAATCACTGGCATCTGGCTGATTTTCCCAGAATACCCAGACTCCCTGAGGATGTTGTGAGCCTCAAAGTCAGCCTGACGCAAAGTGCTGAGCACCCCTGTTGTTAAGAAAGTGGGCGTCACGTCGGTAGGAGGTTCCTTAACTGGTGGGCCAAAGATGTAGACAACTCTGTTTATGTTGTGACACATCCGAGGAATGAGCCGGGCAAGGAAGATGAGCGATTCCCAGTCAGGTTCATCTTTACTGGAGATTCCACAAACATAACTGTAGGACCGACAGTCACCCTGCACACCCACAGTTTTAATGGGCAGCAAGAAGGCACTCAGGGAATGCAGGCTTGTAATCTGCATCAGCTTCTCCTGATCCTCCTCGGTCGTGCAGGCCTTGACTCTTTGTAACAGTGTATGAGGCTTCTTAACACTTGCAGAAAAATCAGCTACTATTTTTAAAATATTGTTGGTTTCAGGAAAGTCCTTACAAATATAAGGTTCTTCAGCACATATCACTCTGATTGCCAGGCCAGGACCTGGAAATGGATGTCTGGAAACTAAATCTTCAGGAAGTCCAAGTTCTCTGCCTAAAATTCTCACTTCATCTTTATGAAAATCTTTCAGAGGTTCTATTAGTTTTCCCTCTTCTCTCAACTTTCTGATGAGCTCTGTGTCATTGTGATGGGTTTTGATGAGCTCAGCTTTGCCACTGGCAACAAGGGATGCACTTTCAATTAGATCAGGTCGTAAAGTACCTTGGGCAAGGAAAACCTCCTCTGGCTTCAGATTCATCTCTCCAATTACCTCATTGGCAATCTTAACAAAAGTGTCACCAATGATTTTTCTTTTCTCCTCAGGACTTGTAGTCATATTTAATGTTTTGCTAATTCTTTTTCGAGGGGTCCTGTCTTCATCTGATATTGGTAAAGTAGTTGTTCCATTGTAGAAGGAATGAGCAGCATTAATCACTTTGACCTGAATCCCAAGCTTTTTGAGGGCTTCCTCCACAGACTGGCTTTCTCGTTTCCTCATGAAGCCATTATCAATGTGCACAGCAATGACTTGATCTTGGTTCAACGCACGATTCAGCAAAGCTGTACAAACCGTTGAGTCTACACCACCACTGAGTAAAACCAAGACTTTTGATGTGCCAACTTGCTCTTTGATCTCCCGAATGCATTCACGTTCTCTATTCTGCACAGTGAAGTTCCCACTGCACCCAGCAATATCATAAAGGAAATTCTTCAATATTACTTTCCCATTTTCTGTAAGGCCAACTTCAGGATGAAACTGTGCTCCCTATAATTTTTTAGACTCATTTGCTATACCTGCTACAATGTTTCCAGAACGTGCCACAACCTTAAATCCATCAGCTACTTTGTCAACACTATCTCCATGAGTAAGCAGAACAATTTCCTCCTTTTGAAGGCCCCTGAACAATGAGCATGTATTGTCCACACTGATGTTGAAGACTCCATCTTCTCTAACATTTTTTTTGTGCACCGTACCTCCAAATACCTTATTCATCATCTGCATGCCATAGCAAATCCCAAGAACAGGCTTGCCAATGGTGAATATTGCTGGGTCAAACCAGGGAGCATCTTCTGCATACACAGAATTAGGTCCTCCAGAGATGATAATGGCACGGAATCCTTGTTCCTTTATGGCAAAGGCTGGTGTTTCCAAGGGGAATATTTCAGACTGTACGAAGAGTTCCCGCACTCTCCGGTCTATGACTTTCCCATACTGAGCACCGGCATCCAAGATGACAACAGCTCCTTCGTAGTGGTGGCAGCCATCCTTGAGGTCTCCTCCAGCATTCTCCAGCTTGGAGTCTCCGTTGCACAGAGCCATCGGGGCCGCAGCGGCAGGCGCACGAGACACGCTGTGAGCTGCCGGAGGAGCGGACGCCGCGGAACTAGGCCGAGCGCAAGGCCTGGAGGCGGAGAGCGTCGGGCCTGATCCGCGCGCGAGCCCAGCGCCACGGGAGAGCAGCCCTGTTCCATATTTCTAAGAAATAATGAGCCACTACAAATACTTTAAGGTGAACAAAAGAGTTTTCAATATCTGACAATTTTTGATCTACAAAAAGTTATGGTCATGGATATGGCTGGAAAGTCTCTTCCTGATTGTTCAAATATGGGCTACATCTAAGTATAACTCGTGCAACATGTACTTGGATTTGTTTAAATTAATATTCTAAAATTAATAAAATGTGGATCTTCCAATCCAAATTTTATTCATTTTTGACTAACATGGCTTTCTGAGCCAATGGAGTTGGAAGCATTTCCTGTGCTCATACCTGAGCCTTTTCTAACTGTTTATCTCTTCTTGGTAAGGGGTCTCCTCTTGCCTCATTCATGAGCTATTTGATCTTTATTTTCCAGATCAGTCTATCTGTCTTGAACATTCCTAATTCCTTTGCATCTCTTCCTTCTTTCTCTTCCAGTGGCCATCCCCCTGAACCTAGACATTAATTGTTTCATACTTATTTTTTTAATTTTTCTATTTGTTCTGTTTAGTTATACATGACAGTAGAGTATATTGTGACATATGATACATACATGGAGTATAACTTCCCATTCTTGTGGTGGTGCATGCTGTGGAGTTACCCTGGTCACGTAATTTATATATGAACATAGGAAAGTTACGACCAATTCATCTCTGTCTTCTCATTCCCATCCTCCATCCCATTCCCCCACTCCCCTTGGTCCAACCCAGTGAACCTCCACTCCCCTGCCAACCCCTATTTTGAGTCAGCATCTGAATATCAAAAAGAACATTCAGCCTTTTTCCCCCTGGGATTAGCTTATTTCACTTAACATGATGGTCTCCAGATTTATTCATTTATTGGCAAATGCCTTTATTTCATTCTTCTTTATGGCTGAGTAATATTTCATTGTGTGTGTGTGTGTTTATCCATTCATTTTCAAAGGGCCCCCTAGGTTGGTTTCATAGCTTGGCTATTGTGACTAGCATTTGTGAAAATATTAATGTGACTGTGTCCCTGCAGTATGCTGATTTTACGTCCTGTGGGTATAGACTGAGGAGTGGGATAGCCAGGTCAAATGGTGGTTCCGTTCCCAGTTTTCTGAGGTCATGAGGGTAGAGGCCTCAGGCATGACTAGTGCTTTTATAAAAAGAGGCAGAGGCAGTTAGCTCTTGTATACTATGTGAAGATCCAAGAAGGGGTTAGCTGTCTGTGACCTGGAAGAGGACCAGAGTCACAACGCTGGCATGCTGACCGTGGACCTCAGGGTGCCATTTATTGTGAGAAATAAATGCTCATTGTTTAGACCACCCACTCTGCGGAAATAGGCTAAAGGAGTCCAAACCAATCAAAGCACCGTCTTGGGTTCATTGACTCCATAAATCAGATGCCCAAAAGGCAGATTTATATGAGAAACACAAAGCTTATTAAGACTCGCAACTGCACATCAGTCAGGGGTAACTCAAAAGGGGTGTGCTTTATATTTAGGAACCCCACCATGTTCTGGGGGAGGAGACCTGGAAAGATTTCCCTGCTGGCTCTGGCTGGGGAAAGGAAGAGTAATCACTGTGAAATAGCCCAGAGTCTGATCCCTAACAAAGGCTGGCTCTCTGGGGGCCATGGGGTGTCTTTAGTAAAGATTTGCCTCTGTTGGGAGGAGGTCCTGCCACTGAGGCTCACTTTAGCCCCTCTGAGGGAAAGCAAAATCAACAGCAATGGAGACTTTGCAGGAATTCATTGAGAATGTCTCAGAGCAGGGAGCCCTGAGCTATGCTGTGAAGGCGACAGTTCCATTAAAACAGTGAGATACTCCTTCTCCGGACCCCTTCTTATAGGTCCAGTGCTGTCCAATAGAGCCCCAGTGGACTAGAGCTGAAAGGACTACACAGCCTCTCTTTGCAGAGAAGTACTCAGGAAACCCAGAGTCAAGAGCTAATTCATGAGCTGAGTTATAGATGCTACAGCTAAAGGGAATATTGAAGATAACCCCACCTTCAGACAGACTGACATCAATCCGTCTTCACACTAAAGGTCCATTCCCATTGGCTTCTGTCACCCCCACAGATACCTGTCTGACTCCTACCATGACTGCTAGGCATGACAGAAGAAGAAGAACCAGAATCCAAGGAGACAAGGCCATCACCAGACTAAGGCTCAGATGTGACTCCCATTGGAATCATTAGACAAGGGTCTTAAAACAAATATCATTAATATGTTAGGGGCTCTAAAGAAAAGGGTAGAGAGCATGTATGACCAGGTAGGTCACATAAGCAGAGAGACAGAAGCTCTAAGAAACCAGAGGAGGTGAGGAAAATCAAAGGTGACTCACAGGGATATGAAGAATACCTGGTATAGGTGTATCTGTGGGCAAGACCTAGTGACCCTCAAGATGCATCTCCAGAAAGTTCTCTAACCCAAAACCAGCAGCATCAACATCAACAAACGGAACAAAACCAGAGCCTCAAAGAACTGACATGTCAGGCCAGGGGAGCCAGATTTGGACTCACCAAATATTATAGGAAGAAAGCAAAGCTAATCTGATCGATTTTATTATGATCATAATTCTTTCTTAATTCCAGATCATTTAAAAATGTGGGGCCATTTCAAAAGGTAGTGTACGCCTTACTGGAATACCAAAAGGAGAAGAGAGAGAGAAAGGAGGACAGTACACATATTGGAAATTAAAAAAAAAATCCTTCCACAACATTTACAGCTACTTACATCACCAAAGCTTCTAACGAGATATTTTCAAAATTGATGGGCGACAGCATGAACACCGTGGGAGGATAGAAAGCCTGAATTTCCAGGAGTCATGAGCCCCTTTTAACTATAGCAGATGGTGACCTAGAAATGACCCTGGGAGAGGGTAAAGCTGGAACGGCCAATGAGGGGGAGAAGGGGAAGGATCGTAGACCAGCCGGTATCATTTAGACTTAATCCAAGATCTGCGGTGAATCTTTGCTTAAAAAGAGATTGTCATTATGCATTCTAGAGGCAGACAAGGCCGGAAAGCCCATAGATCGTCATAATTACTGCTGAAGTCCAACAAAGGGGAATGAGAACAGGGTTGAGGCCAAAACTTTTTCTAGAGCTGGAACATGGAGTGACTCCTGTAACTAAGTAGGAACCGTGGTGAGGACGGTGGGCACATGAGAAGAGTCCAGATGCACCCTGGGCAATCCTACTGACCATCAGTGGTATGGAGCCAATCTCTAGTGCAGGAGCCAGCATTTCTAGAGGAGTGATCAGGCCAACAAGGAACTAACAAAGACATGACTCCATGCACCTTCCAGAAAGAGGCAAAGATCTATAAAGGGATAAGGAAATGCATTTTAACTATGGATGGGACCTTGAAAATCGTGGAGAATGCTGTCCACATATTTGGGGCTGGAAAAATGCGGAGGTGGCTGTTTTTAAAATTTCTGAAGGACGACCATGAAGGCATCTTCTCCCCCAAATGCAGATGCTGTGGGCATCTGCCTGCAGCCTGCCTGACTTCAGCTCCCTAATTACCAGTTCTCCCAATGGGTGAATTAGCTGAGTAGCTCTCTGATTTGTCCTGATTGATTGCCATCAGGGTACCACATTCACAGATGGAATAATCAATGAAATGCATTTTTAGCAATAGCTATTCTGGCTTCCTTTAACGTACATGTCATGTCAAGGCCTGGTAGTTATATCTTGCATATTTTAAGGCAGCTTCCTCTTAAGAATCACATTTATGGATTTTGAACAAAAAAATGCCTCTGCAGCTCAGTATGTGTGGGTGCTACCTCTACCGACCCAATCAACTGTGGATTGGAAATATTTTTTGGGGAAAATCTTATCTGTATGAAACATACACTGACGTTTCTTCTCATCACTTGTTTTCCTAAACAACATAGCGTCCTAACTATTTTACACAATGCTTACATGGTATTATGCATAAGTAATATGAAGACGATTTAAAGAACGCAGGAGAAAAATGTAAGAAAAGGAAAGACCGTGGAATGAATCGGACATAATTTTCCTGTGAACATGTATGAAAACATCACAATGAATCCCACCATGGTGTACACCCACAAGAATGGGGTCCTAACTAAAATAAAACATAGTCCATGTATAACTAAATAGAACCAATTCATTAATTAATTATACAAGAGGATAAGTGTAGGTTATGGGCAAATACTATACTGCTTTGCTTGTTTTTTTTTTTTTTTCTTTGTGCCAGGGAGTGAACTCAGAGACACTCAACCACTGAGCCACATCCCCAGTCCTATTTTGTATTTTACTGAGAGACAGGGTCTCACTGAGTTGCTTAACACCTCGCTTTTGCTGAGGTTGACTTTGAACTCATGACCCTCCTGTCTCAGCCTCCTGAGCTGCTGGGATTACAGGTGTGCACACCCAGTCACTTTATAGAAGAGACTTGAAAGCAGGTGGATGTTGGAACTTGCTGGGCATTTTGGAACCATTCATTTTCAGAAGCTGAGGGACAATCTACCTGTAGCCCTTGAATGATATGATAGAAGGGAAACATGATTATGTGGCCAAATGGTCTTTTGCTGCTTCTATTGTAAGGATTTTGTTTGGTTATCATTTATCACATCATGCAAAGTCTCTTTTATGTACATCTCTGGGAAGAATTCTTATAATGCTGTTGATAGCTGATGGCCTGTTGTTTTTCTGAGCAATTGGTCCCTGGCATGGGCTTTTATGTGAAGCATGGCACAACATGCTTCACATAAAAGCCCATATTTCCTGCTTGACTGGTCAGTGTAAAGCTTAGAAATAAATATGTGGGGAGCTTATACCACTTGTTGATCAAGAAGTTCCTGGAGTCATAAAGACAGAAGCGGATATCCCCATTGTTTGAGGATTCCGAGACAGTGCTGTTAGCAACAACTGGGATTCATATTATTCACCCTGGAATCTCCAGATCTATCAACTCAAAACCAATAAACTCACTAGTAGCATCAGACAACTGATTTCCTCTGAGGAGCTGAAAATCATGTTTGAGAATATTGAAACTCCTGAGTTTTAGTAGGGTGTCAAACATCTGTCTTTGATACCTGCTCTGCAGGGCTTTCGGACTGAATCTCATTTATCTCTACTCTGCATCTCCAGGCTGCACCTTTTTCAGAGTCAGCGATTTAACACAGCTACAGGTGTGTGCAGAAACAGGCAAATGAGGGGAGTGGCCCTCTCGGAACTCACTGGAGGGAAAACCCCCTCCCGCTGTATTCAGGACTGAGCAGACCAGTGTCTCATCAACCTTCATCCTGCAAGGAGAGACAGCTCATGATCATTACTAAGATAAAAGTGATGAAATTGTTTTCAGCTTGAACCATAAGACTGCATAATCTGCTGCTGCTCAATTTAAAACATAATGAATTCTTCTGTTCGGGATTGGGCAAACTTCTCAGGAATGAGGTTACATTTTCAGAGAAGAGCGATAGTCCCAAGCTTCATCAACCCTCCAAAAACATTAATGCATGTTCATGGAGATATCTTAGACAAACATCCTGAGGATTTTTATCTTGGTGGGAAGTCTCCATTATACGGGACAGAAACCATTCAGCATGTACCCTGAGGACCATTAAATTCCCCAGGGCTGGCGATAATGAAGATAAACAGTTTAACCTTGGCTAGACTTGAGACCTTGGTTACCACAACGTCTCATTAGGAAGAAACACACTGGGGAAAAATATGGATAAGTGCATTCTACAGCACCATGCATCCAAGTGCACCCCACATATGCTACCCTTATGCTCTAATTTCATTTTCTTCCTAATGAAACGTTGCGGTAACCAAGGTCTCAAGTCTAGCCAAGGTTAAACTGTTTATCTTCATTATCGCCAGCCCTGGGGAATTTAATGGTCCTCAGGGTACATGCTATCTTTGCCTTTAATAGAGAGAGAGCCACCGATTGATTTTGAGGGCCTCAGGTTCTCTTGCTTGGTGGGTCACTTTCTCCAAAGCAATAGTAAAGAACTGTAGTTTATAATTGCATTGAAATAAAATGAATATTAATATTAGTTTATTAATATTATTATATTATTTTTTGACCTAAAAGTTATTTTTTTCTACTAATCAAAAGCAGTAAAATATTTTTCTTGATTTCCTGACGTACCATGGGCCTCCAGCACTAATAGAGAAATCAGTCCTGCCTGGTATGCTACAATCTTTGCTGATTCTCTTTGAGACTTATCAGTTTTTATCAAATGTCCTCCAATGAAAGATCCAATTCTTGTAGTTTCAAGCCTTTTGAAACTCTTACAACCTCCTGTGAAAGTGCAATCCATCTCTGCATCACAGATTTCTCTCATGCTATCAACAGAATCGATCAAGATATCAGAACTGAAGCTTCACAAGAGCACAGACTGTTTAATTTTGTTGTTGTTGTTGTTTACTGCTCTATCCCAAATACCTAGAACTGCAGCCTACCACCCAGTGAATGCTCAATGTTTGAGTGAATAAAGTCAGTCAACGACACATCTTTAAAATCCATTTATACTGTACATTCCTGAACTCGGTTAATCACCACGGAATCTCCTCAGTTAATCCATCCATCTCCTCCCATGGGATTCCCAGAGTATTCTTCCTAAGCTCTATTCTGAAGATGCCACATTTTATTCAAAGTCTTATGATAGTTCCCCATACTCTTCACAAACACAAGAATCCAAAGTATTTAAGTGTGAGACATAAAGAGCTCTTCAAGGTTAAACAGCAGGCTGTATCTAGCCTCATATCCAAAAAGGCTGCTCAAGTCTTTGGTAGACTCTGTTGGGATCCCAGCTTCCAGATGTTATACTTCTGTGGACTCGACCCTTGCCAAGCCCCTATTAATCTCACCTTCCTTTTCCCACATTTTACCTGGACTATTCCCAGCCCGTCATCTCCAACGCATTCCTTTGGGAGCCCTGAGCCCTTCCAATGTCCTCCTGCTACACCTGCAACCTCCCTCCTAGATAGCACTCCTTTGGCTATTGTGGCTCTGCATTTAGGCATCTGTTTCTCCAGGTGGAGTGCAGGTTTCCTTCAGGGCACGTATCATGGACCACATTTTATCTCTGGAAACAGGCAAAATATCTGAAACCCACCAGGAATGTCATCAACAAAAGCATAGGAAGGACTTACTAACTAAGACTTCCCCAACTTTGAAAGGAAGTTGATATATTTCATAATGTTAAGAAATTAAGGTTATAATTGCCACTTCTATAATATAGCAGAATAAAAGAACTATGTCCTACTCTTAACAAGAAATAGTAAAGACAATCTAAATTAACATCATGACACAGAGGTGTAATTTTTAGAATCTATGTATCCTCAACATGGGGAGGCGTTGGGCAATATATATTTTTATATTCCATTTAATGAAGGCAAAAATGATATGTCCTCTTTAGGAAGATATTTGGCATTGTCTTAAAAAATGAAACTCACAGCTCCTTTCATTGGTCAGTTTTGTTTTCTAGAAAAATCACATGGTCACCGACTGTGTTAGTCAGCTTTTCGTTGCTATAACAAAAAGACCTGACAAAAACAACTTAGAGGTCGAAAGGTTTATTTTGGTTCATGGTTTCAGAGGTTCAGTCCATGGCTGGCCAACTGTTCTGGATGAGAAATGAGGCAGAACATCATAGAAGAAGGGTATAACAGAGGAAGCAGAGAGAGAGAGAAAGGAACACTCTTCCAGGGCACACCCCCAGTGACCCCACCTCCTCCAGCCCTGCCCCACCTGCCCACAGTTACCTCCCAGCCAGTCCATTCAAATTGGTATGGACTAACTAGGTCACAGCTCTCACAGTCCAATCACCTAACCTGCAAACATTCTTGCATCAACACAGGTACTTTTGGGGGACCCACTCACATGCACACCATAAAACCAGGAGACTTCAGTAATTCTCGAGAGCACTGGCTGACAGTAAGAAGTAGGAACAGCCTGGATGTACATCTGCAGGATGATATCCATAACAACATTTTGAAGCAGATAAATCTTAAAACACCACGGTGATCGGAAAATCGCAAAAGGATAATTACCGGGTGCTGCTCTCTGCCTAAATAGAAATCCCCCAACCAACACTGTACTTACAAAAGCATTAAGTTTTAAAAATGCAGAAATTGGAATGAGATAGGAAATGACCCCTGGATTGAAGTTGCCTCTGGGCAGGAACATAATTGATGAAAGTTAAGAAGCATCCCAAGAGTAGATCTTTATTTGATTTATGGCATTTTAATTTCTTCAGAAATTAAAGTCAAGCATCAGAGATGGAAACGTGGGCATCTGTTATATAGGCTTTGTCCTTACCCATGTGTCTTATATTTCCTACCAAAAGAGATTATAAATCAAGCAAGGCTCCGGAGTTCTGGAGTCGAAGCCAGGTCCTGCCAACGGACCGCACAGAACCCAGCCGAGGAACGGGGTGGCAAGCTGAGATGCACATGCACAGGAAATGCACATCCTGAAGAATCTCAGAAACACTCTTAAAGTAGCTGGGAAGGCTCATGAGCAAGGCCAAGCTAACCACTTGGGAAAATGAAAGGCAAGGGATTGCTGTAGAAAGAAAGAAGAAAATTGGCTAAATGATCTCTGTAGCTGAGGCTGGAGAAACATCCAACTCCCGGTCTGGTCCTCACAGATAAGATGATTTGTGTAAGAGTCAGTGCATTGAATATGCCAGTCCTCAGTCTGGGGTCTTTGCCTCTCCTACCAAAAAGCATCCATCAAGGCCCGAGACGTCCATGGTGTAACAATATTGACAGGCTTCTTGCAAGACGATCCAAAGAAACTGTAACTCAATTTGCTTACAGAAAAATAAAAGTGGCAACGATAAAAAACATGCAGGGTGGAGCTTAGATAAAAGAAAGAAAGGAAAAAAAACAGGTTTTCCAACAAATGCATATTCTGCTGACAGGAGGAAAGACAGAGCAAAAGAAAAGAAGTCAGGATTTCAAAGATGGTATTAACTAAAACAGCCTTTTGGAATTAGTGCTGTGCTTGTATCAGACAGTGTGTTTTTTAAAGCACAATGACAAAAATGCAGAGTGATTAGTGACTCATTGTTAATTTATTAACTGGGGCCATTTAAACCTGTTAATAAATTAGTTAAGGATTTCTATTTTTTTCTTTGACAGGTAATAATCATATGTATTCATGGTGTGCCCTGTGATGTTTAAATACACACACACATGTGTGTGTGGGAGGGGTGTGTGTAATGGTTAAATTTGAGTAATTAGCAAGGCCCTCCTCTCCAGCATTCATTATTTACATGTGGTGACAACATTCAAAATCTTCACTTTTAGCTTTTTGAAATATATTCTATAAAATTGCTAACTAGGGTCACCTTACCATGAAACAGAATGAGAACTAGACTGTGAATTTATTTACCGGCTATTATAAAATCCAGAAAAGTGTCCATTTGCTTTCTTAATGCTGGAAGTTCAGTATTATGAGCTTACCCTTCAAGAACAAGAAACAATAGTAGATGGCAATTCAGATGCTGTAGCATGTGCCTCTAATCCCAGGTGTTCAGGAGGCTAAGGCAGAAGGATCGCAAGTTCAAAGCCAGCCTCAGCAATTTAGTGAAGCCCTAAGAAACTCAGTGAGACCTGTCTCAAAATAAATAAATAAATAAATAAAAGGGCTGGGGATGTATCTCAGTGGTCAAGCACCTCTGGGTTCAATCCCTGGTACCAAAAAAAAAAAAAAAGTAAATGACATATTTACAAGCCAAGGGACCAAGGGAACAGGATTTTGTTCTAGTCCTGCCATTTGTTTGAGTGAGCTACCAACTAATCTGAGTCTCATGTCCTTAACCTGAAAATATGGAAATAAATGATCCATGACATCCCTTTACATCCTAATATTTTAGAATATTATAAAATCTATGGGCTGTGGAAATTAGAAGAAAGAAGAAAGCATCTCAAGGAAGAAAAAGATTCTTCTAGTAAAGAACAGAAGGTGCATATTATTGCATGAGTACGTATTGAAGTAGTATGTGCTCTTAATATCACATACCCAGAGGGTCTCAGGGGTGTTAGAAAATCACTCGATTTACAAATTTGAATATGGAAATTCACTGGCATTTTACTTTCTGGCTTTTGGTATCAGAAGAACTGCAAGAGTTTGCCTTTAATTTCTGAAATGATTTGAAGATTGGGTCCCCCCCCGCCCCCCCCCACTACCCCCAAGGATATAGAAACTCACGCTGGAGTTACTGATGGATTTAGCTCTGGGCATAAAGAGAGAACAAGGTTTATTTTGAAAGAAAAAGGAAGAACGTGGGAGGAAAACACCATGAACTTGTGAATTGAATCTGGAGATATTACAGGGTCCTGTTGTGGGGCTGGGGTGGGAGCCTAAAAGGAAGGAAGCAATTAAAGAGTTGGCCAAGCAGGGGGGAAGGTCTCCATGTGCTTGAAGCAGAAGAGTACTGGGAAGGAGGTGAGCGAGAGTTAGATGCAGGACACCCCAGGGCCCTGACAGCCCCCACCGATGACACTTGGGCTCAAACTGGGCTGCTGAGTCGGCTCACCATGAGAGCAGGGTGGACAGCCCGACTCGTCCACCTATATAGCGTATTTGACTCTGTATCTGTGAATTTTATGAAAGAAAAATATATATAATTTTCCAGATGTATTTTAAAAAATTAAATGTGCTATATATAATATACATAAGTATATAAAATGTATAATATAAAAATATATAAACACGTATATATTTAAGTTCATATATACTTACATCTATAAACACTTATATATTTACATATTCTATATTTACATATAAATATATATTTATATATTTATATGGTGTTTATATAAATATATATTTATACTTATCTATTTATAAATATATATTACATATTATATGAACACTTATATATTTAAGTTTATATATACTTATATCTATGAACATTTACATATTTACATATTATATATTTTATATACTTATATGTAATCCATATTGCATACATATTTAATATCCATACACATGTAATGTGGGTAGAGAAAGACTTACTGATTGGTTTCTGTGTCTAAACCACAATTACACACTAGCAGGAACCCTGAAATCCTAGAAAAGAGGAATTCACCCATTGTCTGAGTATCCAGAGATATTAAGCAAACAGATCCTTTCCCCTCTCTGGGCCTCAATTAACATATCCACAAAACAGACACAGGGATCAGTTGGTTCCTGTGCCATTTGTGCTATGGTCAGCTGGCTGTGCCATCTGGCAGTTGCCCTGACTTCCTTCTTGCCTTTCTGTGGCCTCTTCTGGGTCACAACAAGGACCCATACCCTACAAGTTGCATTTCTCCTTGAATTCCTCAGCACCTGGGTTCCCAGGGTGGATGCCTACCGCAGGACATGGGAAGGAGGAAGAAGGCAGAGGTAGCATTGTGGCAGCAGAAGACAATTCTAGGTCCCGGGTTCCTGTGGAGGCTGTGCAGGTACAACAGTAGCAGTGGTCACAGACCCATGGGCAGCCTTGGTAGGTAGCACTGGGAACATGGCAGGCTGTACCTGGAGCTTCCGAGCTTCATAGCTTCAGATGTGTCATCAAGAAAAACCGGCTCCTCGCTCTTAGCAAGTAGGATGGCTGCCACTCCAAAGCAGCTACTGCAGCCACAGGTGGCCCGGCAGCCCAGAGGACATGCTAGGCATGGGGGCTGGATCATGTCATTATTCACTGCTAAGGGTAATGGCACAATCCCATTGCTACTAGCCCTCTAGGGACCTCATCTTCCCTTTCTGCTCCTCCAGCTCTTCCAACAGGTTTATCAGTGTTTCCCTGCATGATGTCCCCTCTGTTTGCAATACTTGCACTGACTTCTGTTTACCTGGATGGACACTGGTTAAGATCAGACTCAAGGATCATTTCATATTCTGAATTTATTTCATTACTACAATCTGTCACCTTAATGCCACCCAAAGGCCCTGATGCTATGTGGTTTCTATTCTGTGGACCATTTTCAGATTAGAGTTGAAAATGTGAAATAAAATAGAAGAATTCATCATGGGTTAGATTCAGGATCCCCAGCAGGACTGTCACACGGTACATAGTATCTTCAGGACAGATTTCTTTCCCTCCCTTTCTTCCTTTCTTCTACTTCTTCTGTCTCTGCCCCTCTTATTTTTCCACCCTCCTCTCATCTTTAACTTTGCTTTATGTTCTTTTCAGAACAACCAGCAGAGGGTGAATGTTCTTTGCTTAATCTTTAAAAACCTGGAGGAGAGTGAGTCCTTCCAGCCTGCCTTCCTCTTCCTGCATGTGACTGACCTTGGATGCCCCCACTTAACTGGATGCCTAAGCGCCTTTCTCTTGCAGATCATAGCTAACAAAAAGACGATGATGGAATAAATAAAAATCAATCTCTCTCTCTCTCTCTCTCTCTCTCTCTCTCTCTCTCTCTCTCTCTCATTTTACACCAGTGACCTGTTTGTTTCTAAAAAAATTTTTAAAAATGTGCTTCATGAGACCAATATTTAAACCAGTTAAGAATGAAGTCTCTCCAAGTCTAATTTGAGGTTGCTATAAAACTTCTTCCCCTACAAACATACATAAAGCACCAAGTAGTAAGGCAAGAAAATCAGGCTGGTGAATTAATAGTCCACCAGGAGCGACCAAACGGCATTACAGAGGTGTTACATGAAGGCCGGTAGACGTTACAGCTTGATTTTAATCAGCACAATGGGGTTGTTTTGTGTTGATATCTGTGAATAGTCATTTATTTTTTTTTATTTTGCCCTCTGCAGAGGAAGCTTCTGGAATGACATGGGAAGATGCCAGAGCTTTGCGCGCCACAAACTACTTTTTAATTCGTCTTTACATTAGAGAAAACGCACATAAAAAGAGAGTAAAAAATAATATGTGACTCATTCAGAGGAAAATCATTTCAAGGTTCAGAATTTCATCCGTTGCACTCTCACAAGCCCTGTCTTAATTGAAAATGTGTGTTTGAGGACTTTCCGTGGTATATTTATTCTCAGTTCTGGGTTAGGTTGGTTAGTTTTAATTTTATGAAGGGTAAACACAGTGTCTTCAAGTTTTAGCTGAAAAGAAATATCCAGGGTAAAGACAAAGTTACTCATCCACAGAACCGTGACACTGAACTCCTGCACAGCCACTGTGCCCTGGACAGGTGGTGGTTAATTTGGTGGGGAATAGACTCAGGGTCCCTCTCCCCAGGGAGCTATCTTCTAGGGGTTCTGCACTCTTCTGCTCAGTGACCAATTTGGGTCAGACCCTTCTATACCATTTGATATCTATTTTCACATGGGTGTGACCTTTTTGGTTGTGAATGCACATTTTTATGTGAGATTCAACCATCTATATTGTACTATCTATCGCTCACTTGGCTTCTCCCCTATCATTAGCATTTTCTCCAGTATATGTAGCCAAACTGTATGATATTTTTTATCACTTGTCAGAAATATATAATATGGATGTGTCACGATTTATGTTACCATTTCCTGTGGGTAACATATAACTATTTTACATATTTTTCCTGGTGAGAATAATAGGACTTCTGCCGTCCAGTTTACCCCATGTGCTACCCCAAGGTCAACACTTCTCAGATTTGATGGGACCCACAATGCTTCCATTTGGCCATGATGGCTCATGTTTCCCCATTGTCCAGTTTACAGTCCATAGTCACTCATAAAAAATCATCCACCCACACTCCCTGTCATGCTCAGATACCTTGTGCTTTTTCAATTCATTTGGCAAACACTAACTCTGGGTAGCTTCAAGTTTCTCCCATTTTCTGTCTGAATCTATTCAGCAGCATGTTTGCAGAAAATCAAACAGGCTGACCAGTCAAAATTCATTTCAATCCTCAGACTAGTCTATCTGGCTTCCTGGCTATTATATTGTGTGTGTTGGTCAGCTTTACATTACTGTCATGGATAGATCTGAGATGATCAACTAAAAAAGAAGAAAGGTTCATTTGGCTCACGGTTTTGGAAGTTCCAGCCCATGATTGATTGGCTCCATTGCTTTTGGGCTCACGGTGATGAAGCACATCATGATGAGGAGTGTGTGATGGAATAAGCTGCTCACCTCACAACAGCTGGGGGAAAAAGAAAACAGGAAGAGATTAGCATCCCACAATCCCCTCTAAGGATACACCCCCAAAGACACAGAACCTCCCGCTAGGCCCCACCTCTTAAAGGTCCCACTTCCTCCCAACAGCCCCAAGCTGAGGACCAAGCTCCTTTGGGGGAGATTTCAGATCCCAACTCCAGCAGTGTTTCCTGGTCTGTTTATTTTCTGTGTCTCCTAGATAATGGTTCCACGTCTTGTATCTTCTCAAGATCTCTGGAATCCCTTCCCCTGAAGCTCCATCTCACTCACAGCTGGGTGCCTTACCCCTTACATAACCAAGCTAGGAAAGCATTCAGGAAGGCTGGACAGGAAGTCCCTTCTGCAGCCACTGTATGGTCCCCCACCCCTCTGTGCCTCTTTTATTTTCCACAAAATCACCCCACCCCTCTGTGCCTCTGCAGATTTTCCATCTGCAGCAGTTACCCCAGATATCCCCTGGACAATTACTTCTTCCAGTTTCCATTCCACCCTTCCCCAGCCCACCACCAATGATTGCCCAGATCCTTTTATAATGCAAGTTAGGGATCAAAAGATGTCACTCATATTCAGATACCTGTTTGGAATGTTTGTATTTTGACTTGACATTCATTTTTGAGTATCTATTATATCTCGGGTTCATGGATCTGCCTCCAGTTTAATACTATGTTGCACAAATACTTATTTGGTATTCTTTGCTGTATTTTTGTCTTGCAAACTCTTAAATAATGTTACCAATCAAGCATTGCAGCCTCTTCCCTGAGATACATAGTTTATTGAAGAAAACTCTCCTCATTGCAAGGTAATGCAAGTCGTTTTCTGTACTTTCCTCCAAGTTATTTACTGATTAATTTGTTTGTATTTAAATCATGACTCCATCTGGGGTTTATCCATTGTGGAGGGGAAAACAGAAGTCTACAATATCAGAATATTTCATTTTTTGCCAGGTTCATTCTGCTGGTAGTTTCCCATGAGGAGTGGCACATGCCTGTCATCTCATCTCATTATGGAGGCTGAGGCAGAAGGATCACAGGTTTGAGGCCAACATCAGTAATTCAGTGAGGCTGTACACAACTGAGTGAGACTCTGCTTCAAAATAAAAAATGAAAAGGGCGGGAGATGTAGCTCAGTGGTAAGGCACTCCTGGGTTCCATCCCCACTAACAACAACAACAACAACAACAACAACAAAAAGTGAAATAATGTCAATTTCCTTTTGATAAGCTTCTTTGAAGGAAATGATACTCAGACTAAAAACCATAATGATGCCACAATATGCTATTCACACCACATTTATCTAACAACCGGTCCTTGTGAGTATGAAGACTTAATTAAAAATCACACAGCAATCTGTTAGCTGGAAGTTGGAGGTCAGGCTTGGCAGATAAAACCTCAGAATTTCCTTTACCATATGTTTGAATTACCGTGTGGATTCAGGAAGGATTTATGTGGCCGCGGATGGCACATATTTCAAAGGAACAGGAGGCAGCTTCAGGGAAGCTACATGGTCAGAACCAAACCTGGGTCTGCATGCTGTCACTGGAAATAAGGTACAGCTGCCATCGGTATTCAAGAGGAAATACTGGTTTGATGGCTACAGGAAGACAAGTGAGGAAAGGAAACGAATTCCAAATTTCATACCCACGAAAATCAGACCCATTTCAATAAATGAGAAACAGAAAAACAATTCTAGAGGGTTCTCTTTTTTTCTTTTCTCTCTCAAGGAAATATAAAAACCACCCAGTTATATCACTTCTTGGGCCAAAATGCAAGAGAACTCTGTGTCTCTGGCCTTACTCTTGAAGCTGCGGGCTGTGTTCAGTCCTCTCTGCACCCCATGGCAACGGTCAGCTCTCTCCGCCACTCTGTTCTCTGTCTTCAGCCACCTGAGGAGCTTCCCCAGGGCCACCTGTGGAGGAGACTCATGCATCTGGCTCCCATCAATCCTGCTGCTGTCTGAAAAGGCTTGCATGGAGCACCCAGGCCAGACACAGGTGCAAAGCAATAATCATAGAAAACATGCACTGGTAATAAAACCTCTTTCCTCCTTGTATATGGCATATACTGTCTGTGCTCAGCACTGCCTGTGAATTGTCCTGCACATGCATCCCAGCACCTGGATGAGGCAGGCACTCATATCACTCCCATTTTTTGGAAAGGTGGTACAGAGGGAGTGGACACAACTCATAAGTCACAGGAGTTGATCGAAAAGTCCAGGCCCCTTCTCTGCCCTACTGAGTTCTGCTTGTCCCACGTCCTTGGGAACCACAGTAAAAAAAAAAAAAAAAAAAAAAAAAAGTCACACTGCAGTTTCTATTATGCCTTCTATCTTTGGTGTAAAGGGATGATGGGCAGGGCAGGAGGAGGAGAGAAACAGTGGGGTTCAATGCTGTTCTCTGAGAACTGGGCCAAACCTAAGAGGGGTCATGCATGGTACGGGGCTTGTTGAAGGGGTGAGTACCAGACTTCTACTCTCCAAAGAAGCTAAAAGCATTGCTTTTGCCTCATGTGTGTGAGGCGGAAGGTGCTTCCCAAGCCACCTTCTCAACATCCAAACACAAAGCTCTTCTGAGGGGCATCCCACATCACAACAAAGTCTCAGAATCTACCCTGAAGAATGACCCAGACAGAGAATTGGCATCGAATTTAAGACAGATTTGAAACTTTTCAGTATTCACCCAAATCAAGGAAATCTTTGCACGACTGTTTTGCAGCATTTTGGCAAAACAAAAACAAACGAAAGAACGAAAAGATGTGCATTAGGCTTTTTCATCAAAACCTTGTTTCAGGGAGTGAGTATGGAGGTAGGAGACACGGTGGAATTACATGGATGTCATTACCTTAAGTACATGTATGAACATACGAATGATGTGATTCTACCTTGTGAACAACCAGAGATATGAAAAACTGTGCTCTATATGTGTAATATGAATTGAAGTGCATTCTGCTGTCAAATATAACAAATGAGAATTTTAAAAAAAACTTGTTTCAAAGCTTTCCAGTGGTGAAACAACTAGAAAAGCAAGGAGTTACCTGATTTGATGAGTTATACTGAGAGAAGAGATAATTTGTCTATAGGCATCATTCATTCATCATTCATTCACTCAACAAACATTTCCAGAGACTCCCCTTAGCATGGGATCCCTTTATAACTGGGAGTATAAGTGTGAACAAGAAGAAAAAAAATCTCTGCTTTTATGAGATGATGTTATAATGGAGGCTACAACTAATAAACACATAAATGAAGTAACAGAATATCATGTGGCAGGTGACATGTTACAAATAGACAGCGATAAATACAGGACAGTGACAGCAAATGGCTGGGGGCCTGATTTAAATGGAGCAGTCAGATGCATTTATCTAAGGTTAAAAATGAGACTTCAAGAAGAAGACATGGGGCTTAAATGGCAGAATACTTGCCTAGCGTGTGTGAGGCCCTGGGTTCGATCCTCAGCACCACATAAAAATAAATAGGCAAAATAAAGGCATTGGATCCATCTAAAAAATGTTTTTTAAGTAAATCAATAAGAGGAAGAGGATGAAATCAGCCAAGAAGACTTCTGGAAGAAGAGTGTGCCCAGGGATAGAAGAGCTCTTGTACAAAAGGTCTGAGGTAGACACAGGCAGCCAGTGTGACCAGCACCCAAGGAGGGAGAGATGTGGCTCAGGAGAGGGGGCTGGGGAGTTGGGACGGCCACAGGACACCCAGCACATCAACTGAGTGAGCAAAGGTGAGCATCTGATTATAACTTCAATAAGAAACCACTGCAAACTTTTCCATATAATTTTCATACAACTTATCTTGCCATCGGCAAAGTTTAGAGAAAGATGATTTTCCTGATGAGGACATCAGGACAGAAGACACTAGATACTACAGAGGAAATTTCACCTAGTGTTTACTATATTAGTAACTGCAGAGAGTATTTAGCTTAATTCTCAGTATTCCCCAAGAACTAAATGATCCCAGCTTGTTTTTTTTTTTTTTTTGTGTGTGTGTGTTCAATATAAGAAGAATTTGGAATTTTAAATTAAGTAGTGTCAGGAGGCTTTCAAATGCCAGTGGTTAGGGTAGAAGGGTAGAATTGGTTTAACCAAACAGTTATAGAAAAATGCTTTTCAATTAGTTTATCTCCATCTCAACAGATAAAAGTGATGGGATAGCTAGAACTTAAAATGTTTTAAAACATTGCAAAAGCTCTAATGCTTTGAACTTAGACTGCGGGGGCTATTAAAGTCAGTCATCGTAATCAATTTATTATACCATGGTGCTTGTACATGTTCAATGCCAGACAGATTTCAGATTTATGGGCCATCATACATTATGTATCAGCTATAAAAAAGTTTTATGCTATTGCACTAAATTTCAAGAAAATAAAAATTCTGACAAAGAGGATGCTACCTTTAAAAAAAATAACCCTCTAGTTCATGACAGACACCTTGTAGTTGCTTCAGCCATCAGTTCTGTGTTTAGATCCTCATAGAAGCACATGAGACATTAATAGCAGTCTTCAGAAGCAAAAGTGGTGTTTAGAAGGAAGAAAGCTTTCATTTAGAAGGAATTGAGTCAATTTTTCATTTCAAAGTCATGAAGGTTTTAGGAGTACTAAACCCAGGAACTACTCCAGTACAGGAACATTAGTCCTGAGAAAAAAGCACATCTTGGCTTTTCACTTGGATGAAAGAGAGGAGGCATCGGACGCAGAACCGCGTTTTAAAAATCATGATTAATAGGGAGTAAAAAACTATCATTAAATACTGACATAACTCTTTACAGAGGAGGGATTTCTGCATCCACTGCAAACACAGGAAGACGGAGAGCAAAGTGAAATGAAAATACTGCTTGTCACAGATTCTTAGTAGGGTGAGCTGTCAAACTTGAAAAGTTAAAAAAAAGTAAGCATTTATAAAATATGCTATGCTGGACCCCAACTTATGCCAAGCTGAAATCTAAGAAGTGATTAAAAGACCTCACATACTACTATTTGAATTTATTTTCATACCTAGATAATTTTTTTTAAAAAAAGGGCTCACAATAAAATGGTTACTTTAAATTTTTTTCTAAGATGCACAAAAATATTTTCAGTATGAAAAGCCTTCTCACTGCCACTATATACATGTACATATATATATATATATATGTATTATATATATATATATATATATATATATATATACACACACACACACACACACACATACACACACCACATACATAAGTGGTGTATTTGCATGTTACATATATAACTGTAATATATAAATAATATATTAGTATGTAGTTCCACACATATATGTATACAGATCATTAAATAATACACATGCATTTATAGGTGATTAAATCAGGCGTTTGCATGGCTCCCTCCAGGCTGTTAGCAATGACTATTAAGTTAATAAGTGATTTTTCCATACTTCTAAACCTCCCTTATTTCTTCTTTTATATCTTCTTCCTTACTCTTTTCCTTTCTTCTTTCCTCATATTTCAATCTTTCTTTTATTCATTCCTTCAACAAGTATTTATTCATATCTTGCCTAAAAATTAAATAAAAGGAAGGATGGGGATGTGGCTCAGAGGTAAGTCACTCCTCTGGCATGCATGAAGCCCTGGGTTCAATCCCCAGCACCCCCCCCCACAAAATAGGGAAATAAACATTAAGCAAAACAGTGCATCTTCAAGTGGCGACATCATGAATTCTCTGCAGTGTATCTTAATGGAATCTTTTTGTCTTCTCATAGAAAAATATTAGGATATATGTTTAGAGAAAAAAATGTGGCCAGAATTTTTTTTTCAGAATAGTATTAACTTTTTATTTTGAAATAGTTTCATACTTACAGAAAATATAACGATTTTACAAATTGCTGTCATATCCTACAAATACCTTCTGTACTTTTCACTCAGAGTCTCCAAATATCAGTAGCCACGCACCAGCCCATCTCAATTATTTTCTCTCTACTTCTCTCTGAAGAATGAGTTGAAGCCATGATGTTCTATTGCATGTAAATTGCTCTGTATTTCTCATATGACTATAATATAATTATTCAATTAGGAACTCAATATTGAAACATCTTGGTAGCTAATCTATGGTCATCCCCCTTTGAATCAAATTTCAAATTCAAATTTTCTCAATTATCTTACTAGTCATTCTTTTTTTCCCCAGGAAAATAAAAAAAACATTTTCCTGTCTGGAATCTCACCAAGGTCTTACACTGCTTTGGGCTATAATTATTTTCTAGTTTATTTTAAGCCAGAACAGTTCCTCGGTATTTCTTTAACGTTCATGACCTCCACTTTTGAAAATACAGAACATTCTTTGGAAGCAGACTGTCAGGTTGGGTTTGTTAGATGTTCCTTATGATTAGATTCAGACTACCCTATGTTTTGTTTTGTTTGTTTGTTTGTTTGTAACAACATCGCAAAGAGACACTGTGTCTCAGAGCATTCTATCAGGGACATGAAAGACCACATCATTAAGTGTGATCTTTAACACTGATCATTTAGTTAGGATGGAACCTGCCAAATTTCTACACTATGAAACCACTGTTTTTCCTTTTGAAATTTACTGTGTATCTTTTGAAGGAAACATTCTCTTCTTGTCCAACTTTTACTTTGCAGTATCAGTGACAGTTGATGGTGTCTGGTCTGTAATGACATTGATGCCCATGTTTACCACATGGTGACATTCTAATTCCACCACTACTTCTGTACCCACTGGTCCACTTTCTAGATTAAGGCACAGCCCTAGTCCATTCGCCTATTCTTTTATATCATTAGGGATTTATGAATAATTATTAGATTCCATATTACCACCTAACTATTTATTTTAATGTTAAAATTTCCAAGATTGGCCAGATTGGAATTTCTTTAAATCAATAACAAAACTGTCCTGAAGGTGAAGGAAAGGAGGTAGTGTAAGTAAATATGGAGCAGCATTTTAATCACATACTCTTATGTTAAAAGCTAAAGAAAAAAAAAAAAACATTCAAGGAAGCATTGAACTCTAATTTATAGGCATTTTCTGGCTCTGAATGAGTAAGCAATTTTGAGGCTACTTTTGGTGATTCTAGTCAAGTAAGGAGGAACTTTTATTTCTGCCAATGGAGGTTCATGTTTCACCACTGGAGAAATGAGCAACCAATGTGCAGAGGCTAGAACAAAACCACTGTATGGCTGATGAAAATTGGAGGTATTCAATTTAAGGTTGGTAACCTACATAAATGATGTGGAAATAAATTCATGCCTATGTACGTGAGTATATTGAATCTGAGAACAATGATAGTCTGATGTAACAATCCAACTCTTGACAGACTGTGTATTGTTCATGTGTACCCTTTATCATGTAGCCAGTAGCACTCATTAAATGAAGAATTCTTTCACTACTTTTGTAAAGTTAAAAACAAAAAGATGTCCCAATTATGAAATACAATGACATCCATAACATTATTATTGATGATGGCTTTTGTGGTTTTCTTCTAGCCTCTCCACATGGGTTGCTCATTTCTCCAATTTTTTTTTGGCCCCAAAGAAGGTGTTCCTTGGAAGTTAGAAAGGAGGCAAGCATATTGACTCTCAGAGTTAAACCATAAACTGCAAAATCAGCCTACTGAAGATCAAAGGAGAAATATGTAATGCCAACAGGGCTCGATTGCAACCTGATGGAATTCTGTCTAACAGAATGTAGAGTAGGAAGAAATGCAAATGAGAAGCAATTACAAATGCATGGATTGTCTATCCCTGTCTGAAGAACTGTCCAGGAGGGGAAATTGCCACTGTGATCCCCAAAATTAATAAGGTCAGTCTCAGTGGGTAGTGCATCCCTATAGTTTGCAGATGCAAGCATTACACACTTAGGTACAGTTGAAATCTTATACCTCCCATCATTAATCCCTTTCCCACCATGTGATTTTCAGATCACAATTTGGCCTAGGAAATAGAGCCTGAGAGCCAGTGGACGACATGTGAGACACCATTAAACATTCTCTAAAGTTACAGCTCTCACTACCAACTAGTATATCTGCAAAGCCTTCATCTATACATCAGTCTCAAGCACAGGGTTACTGAGAGTCTGCCCCCTGCACCCTCATTTTTCTAATGGTAAGTCAGAATTTTAACTTCAAGATTATAAATAAGCAAGATTTTAGGGGAGAAATAGGCCAAGTTCAGTGAACAAACCCTCTGGATCTCCAAATTGGGTTTGCGATAGCCTCCACAATGCCAAAGCCATGAACAACCCATCTTTAGAGACCCGATCTACTGAGTACCCATTCTCTACTATCCACCATCTTCATGGCAGTCTCTAGCACCTCATACCTCTAAAACAGGGCCTGGCATAAATGAATTCATAAACTTCATTGTTTTCAGTATAATTTGAGTTTTGTAATGATGTATAAGCATTTTTAAACTAAAAAACTGCAATGAGGATTATCTTAATTCTAGGAAATTCCTCCTCTGCCTCTCATGATTAGTTGTAATTACCAACTTTATTTGTGCTACTTAAGTTATTGGGAGAGTCTCACCTGTCCTGACCCTGCTCTCTCTCCATACCTACCTGGGATATTTTGAGAATCTCATTGCTCCTGACTTAGACCAAGGTGCTTCGGCTGTGTGTTAGATGAGTGGTGTCTCCTTGACTTTAGACAGAATTTCCATTGCTAATCGGTCTTTTGGATGCTGCTAACTAAGTCAATTCCAATGGCGCTTTCCAAATGCCTTATCCAAAGGGAGCCTATCCACATCTTCTCTACCTATCAATCATTTTTCTGTCCTTAGCCTATAGAGGAAATTATTCTGGTACACATATTTCTTCTTAACTCTTTCCTTCTTCACCTGCAAAGACATAACTGCCCAAGACTCAGACTACAGCCACTTCACCCTCTCCACCAACTTCCTCCTTCAGTGAAGCTACCTAATAGACAAGGACTCCACCATCTCTGTCTCCAACCTTAACTTCAACTCAGAAGGCCAGATTTTAATGGTTCATTTTTTTTTTGGTTTTGTTTTGTTCTTTACAATCCACTTGGATGCCCAAAGGACATCTCCAAATTAATTGCCTAACAAGATCCTTCAGTCTTTCCTATTTCAGATAATATTGGTGGGTACTGATCATTTAGGCAATCAAATCAAATATAGGACATCATCTCTAGGTCATCTCCTTCTTTCACATTCCACGTGCAATATATCAGCAAGTTCTGGCAGATTTATCTCCAAGACATTGAGAATCCTCCCACCTCCCACCTTCACAGCGATCACATTGGTCTGAGCAACAGGTGACTTTCTGCTGAGGTTCACCTGGCCTCCTGTTTCTTGGGTCTCATCCTCCCTTCCTGTTCTATTATTTATTCTGGCCAGCAGAGTGCCTTTTTAAACTAGAGACACAGAGTCTACTGGGTTTCCCTTTGCAATACCTAACAGCTTCTAATTATGGTTAGAATGAAATATAAATCAACAAAATCTATCAATGCTTCAACTGCCATTGAAAATCCACTTGATGACCTTGATTGTCCTTTAATACAGCACCAACTCCCAACCCTTGCTCCCTGTGTCCCCCTAGACAAACAGGTCCTCTTGCTTTTCTGAATGTGCCAAGTAAGCTTCCACTCTCTGAACTTTACTCTTTGTGTTACCTTTGCATAAAACACTTTTCCTGAGCTGGGGATGTGGCTCAAGCAGTAGCGCGCTCGCCTGGCATGCGTGCGGCCCGGGTTCGATCCTCAGCACCACATACCAACAAAAGATGTTGTGTCTGCCGAGAACTAAAAAATAAAAAAAATAAAAAAACACTTTTCCTGCAAATCTTAACATAACTGAATCCTTCTCTGTTAAAGGTCTCATTTCTGTAGAGAGCTATTCCCTGACAAAGGTTTCTAAAACATGACTCTTCACAGCCTTGTACATTACTTATCCTTTTACTGAAGTTTTCACCATGTCACATTACATTGTATATTTGCTATCTTATTTATTTTCCCCCAGAATGCAGTTTCTCTGAGGGTGGCCACATCACAGGAATGCCACAAATGTTGTTTTTTATCTATTATTCTTATTATTTTGATTGAGAGGCAATCATCGGAGGTTTAATGTGCCAGTTCAATTTATATATGTAGTGTGTAAGGATCAACTTAGAATAGCATAACCCTCCTCTTAAACTTTATCATTTATTTATGGTGAGGACATTCAAAATCCTTTCTTGTAGCTATTTTGAAATTTGCAACATATCCTTGTCAACGATAGTCTCTCTGCTATGCAATAGAACACCAGAACTCATTTCTCCTGTCACCTGCCACACTGTGCCACACCTTCTCCATATCCCCGCTTTCAGCTAATTTCCATGTCTCTAGGAGCTACTCTTCTCTTCTCAACTTCTTGAGATTGATTTTTTGTTTTCACATTCCACATGTGAGTGAAATCATGTGGTTTAATCTTTCTGGGCTTGGCTTAGTTCACTTAATATTAAGTCCTATGGTCCCAGCCATACGGTTGCAAAGGGTTTCATCCTTTGTATGGCCAGACAGCATTCGTTGTACACAAGTACCATATTTATCCATGGGTGGACGTTGAGATTGGTTCCATTCCTTGGCTATTGTGAATAGGGCTGCAGTAAACATGGAACTGCAGGTGGCTTTTGGACATACAGGTTCCATTTTGCTTTACAGCTAGTGGTAGGATTGGTGGACCTGATACTAGTTCTTTTCTTCATTTTTTAAGGAAGCTTCTAGAATGGCTGTCCTAATTTACATTTCCACCCGAAGCATGTGAGTTCTTCTTCTGCATCCCTGTCAGCATTTGCTATTTCTGAGTCTTTGATTAATAGACATTCTCATTGGAGTGATGTGCTGTGGTGTTGACTTGCATTTCCCTGGTGGTTAGTAATGTTGAATTTTTTTTTTTTTTTATCTGTTGGGCATTTGTATATCTTCTATGGACAAATGCCTACTCAGACCTCTTCAGCCCATTTTTAGTTGGATTATTTGTTGTTGTGTTTTGTTTTTGCTATTGATTTGAGTTTCTTATAAATTCTGGATATTGCCTTCTTGTCTGATATACAGTTTGCAAATATGTTCTCCAATTCTGTAGGTTGTCTCTTAGCTCTGTGTTCTTGTTTTGTATTTTTTTTCCGAAATTGATTGCATTGAACCTCTATGCATTTTCTTTGCCTGCACCATAGGAGCAATACCTAAAAGTCTGTATAATTGAAGTATATAAACTAGGAAATATCCCAGGGTCGTACCTGCATTTTTTCTGCAGAGTTCAAGCAGCAGGGTCATGGTCATCTTTGTCCATATATGACTTCTTCATTCTTCCATGGCTCCTCAGCACTTTTCCTACATATTTGTTGAGCAAGGAGAGTAAGACTATATCCTGACCTTCAGACATTGAAGTCCATTACCAGTAGATTAGGCAGTTAAAGGCATTTAAGGCTTAATATGCATAGTTTCTTAGACAAATTGAATTTCAGATCCTGTGTATGTTGTTTTGTTTTGTTTTTGTTTGTTTGCATAATGCATCACAGCTTTAATCTCAATCTTAACAGGGCCATTTGTCTTCATCAATGCTAAACTCCAACCTTGAAAAGAGATCAAAGTCAATGGTCCTTAACACCTGGTTTCTATGCAGCTAAAAATATTTATTTGTTCAAGAAACCAGAAATTTTGATTTATTTCTATTTTTGGAATTCCAGTGTAAAATAGGTCTCTCCAATATTATATGTCAATATCCATTGGCTATAATTTCCCAAGTACTGGGGAAACTGCAGCCAAGACACATTCCATGTTCCAAAGCAGCTGGACAGGAGAAGAGATTCAGGATCTCCATGCATGTTCTCAGTGTGTAGGTGAATCTTGTGGGTCTATTCCTCCTAGCTTATACTGTTTCTACTTTCAAGGAAAAATACACAGTAAAGTCATACATGATGCAAATACTTAAAATACAAACTAAGAGAACCACATTTTCCTGATCCTACACGCTAAATCTAATCACACACTCTGAAAATAATTAAAGGAAATTGACATAGAACTCCAGTAGCTGGAAGCAGAAGTCATACTGGGCAGAGCTCTCAGAACTTGAGAAAGCTAGCATGATCTGTTTTATTTTTAATCTCCCATATTTCCTAGACAGGGCACCTCAGAGGCTTGCAATCTACCATGCCTAACAGACAGAAGAGAAAACCAGGAACTGCTGCTCTTTGGGGGACTAAGAGGAGGAAAGAGTAAGTCCAACAGAGTACTAGTCGGAAGTCCCGAGCTCTCCTCGACAGTAGCAAGCAGGTTAACCATTCTGTAGCAGCATCTCCAAAGCCCAAGGGGGATATCCAACCCCTGATTCATCTGGATTCTGATGGGACAGTCTGTGCAGCACCAGTGAGCCCTGGTGCCTCCCTGCCCTCAACCTAACATCATAAGAAGAGCCAGGTGTGGTGACTTCCACCTACCTCCCTACTGCAGAAGGTGACACCAAGATACCCAGGGGTCCAGGGAAGCCATGGAAGCCCTCCCAATCAGCACCAGCACAGATTGAGAAGCAATGGCACAATTATTAACTATACCCAGGTCACATTTATATGGGCTTTCACAGCTAAAGTGTCATGGAATTGTCTGCTACCCAAAGGCCACCGTCTACATGAGAAACTCAACCAGGGTGGACTCCTGATGAATAGGAGACTTAGGAAGGATTAAGGGCCTCCTGACTTAATAACCAGGTATCCAAGGGACAGCCCCAAGTCACTCAAGAGCTAGGAAGCTATAATTTGAATGTGAAAGATAGTCCACTGATATGAAAACTAAGATGAATATGTGGGTATACACACTGGTATAACCCAAGGTGCATTTTTAAAGGAGCCTTGATAAAATCATTATGCATTATCTTGAATCAAAAAAATAAAAATTACAAAGGGAAAAAGTCATAAAAATAAACAAAGAGTACTTAGATGAATGAAAAACATAGTTACTAACATAAAAGCTCCCCCTGGTGGAATCAACAAGAGAACAGAAATGGAAAAGGAGAGATTTTGTTAATTTGAAGACAGATCAACAGAATGTTCTCATTCTGAACATCAGGACTTGGGAGCTTGTGGAACAAAAAAGAAAATCTGCTATGCACATGAAAATGTTTGAGAGGAAGAGGAGAGAGAATATAGAGCTAGAAAAATACTCAAACTATAATGGCTGCAAACTTCCAGAATTTGGCAAAAGATGTTAATCTACAGGTAAAGAACCTGAGTCAATTAAAAATAGGGTGCATTTAAGAAATTCACAGAATATCACCTCATGATTAAACTTGTGAAACTAGAAATGAAGGAAACCATTAATAACTGTCTGAGGGAGACAATGCATTATTCACAGAGGAGTTGATTCAAATGGCAGAGCATTTATCTTTTGAACCCTTGGAGTTCTAAGGACATCAAGGATGTGATGAAGGAAAGTATCTCAGCACATAGCAGCTAGGATGTGCAGGGACAGGGGAGACAGAGAGAGGAAGAGAGGGAGGGAGGGAAGGAGGTGGAGAGAAGAAAGAAGGAGGAGGAGGAAGAGGAGGAGGAGAAGGAGGAAGGAGAAGGAGAAGGAGGAGAGAAGCCAGGGATAAGATATAATCCCTATGGGTATATTCCCAGTGACCTACTTCCTTCAGCCTTGCCCCACCTGCCTACAGTTACCACCCAGGAATCCACTGAGATTATTCATCAAATGGATTAATCCACTGATGAGGTTACAGCTCATAACCCCGTCTTTTCACTTCTGAACATTGCTGCATTGCCTAACACATGAGCTTTGGGAGGGACATTCCACATCTGAACCATAACAACAGAGTGTGACCATATTCGATGATTATTTTAAACAAAGCAAAGAGTGAGTTAAAGAGAACAAAGAACATAAATTTCTTATGAGTTATTATTATATCACACTAGAATTATTTTTTTATGGCAGAAAAAATAAATGGAACCTTAAAATAGAGATATCTCATGGTCATTATCTCCACCAAGTTATCATATGGCAACATTAACAGGGCAATAAAAAGATATCATATGCTTCCTGATATGACTTAGTAATAAATACCATTATTTACATATTAGGTTAAAATCTGTGGCCTGGCACAAAGGATAAGAAACTGCCCAGAAGCTGAGTGTTGTGGCACACAGCTGTAATCCCAGGCTGAAGCAGGAGGATCTCGAGTTCAAAGCCAGCCTCAGCAAAAGCAAGGTGCTAAACAACTCAGTGAGACCCTGTTTCTAAATAAAATACAAAACAGGCTGGGAATGTGGCTCAGTGATTCAGTGCCCCTGAGTTTAATCTCCTGCAAACCATTCCCACTCCAAAAAGAATAGAAACTGCCCAGAAAATTCAGAGTGAGAAAAATTTTTCAAAACAACATTAATCTTGACAATCGCAACAACAAAAATAAATTTGAAGTCTCAAAAAATAAGTAATGCAGCTAGTTGCAAAGGCACATACCTGTAATCCCAGCAGCTGAAGAGGCTGAGGCAGGAGTTTGGGAAGTTTGAGCCCAGCCTCAGCCATAAGCAATTTAGCAAGTCCTTGTCTCAAAATAAAACATAAAAAAGGGGTGGGGATGTGGCTCAGTCATTAAGCGGCCCTTGGTTCAATCTCTGGTACCAAAAAAAGATAAAAAAAAGAAAAAGAAAGAAAGAAAAAAGTAATATAAAAATTAACAGAAGCAGCAAGGGGATTGTTTCAGATTAAGTGTAACTAACATATCATAAAAGAAGTTCCGTGCATCCTCTGGTGGATTCTGAATGAACTTTTGAAAGGAAAGAAATATAAAAATTATTGGAGCTAGATGGGAAAAATTTATGACACTTATATAAGATATTATTTTACTGATGTTAATTTTTTTCATATTTTTTAGTTGCTCATGGACACAAAACCTTTATTTATTTTTATGTGGTGCTCAGAATGGAACCCAGTGCTTCATGTGTGCCAGGCAAGCACTCTACCACTGAACCACAAACTCAGCTCTTGATGTTAATTTCTTAAGTGTGATAATGGTATTGTGGTCACAAAGAAAACTCTCTTTTTCTTAGAAGATACACAGCAAAATATTTAGAGATAAAAATCCTAACGTTTGCCAAATACTTTCTTATGATTCATCAGACAAAAGCAGAAAAGTTCCTACGACCAGATAGATATGGGGCAGGGTGTTGATCTGAAATCTAGAGAAGGTGCCAAAAAACGTTCATTGGAGAAAAAATAGCCTCTTCTACAAATGGTGCTCTCTTTTAATATTTGTTTAGGTTTAAACATTTTTAATGTCAGGAAATTGGGTAAGGGATACATTTTTTAAAACTAGTCTACATGATATGAACAGGTATTACTCATATACATAGTATTTTACTTTGTTATAAATTACTATGCTCAATGAGAGTTTTCTAATTAAAATAATAGAGCAGTCCAGAAAAACAAAATGATGTTATTCTGTACCTTTTGCACAACTTAGTTGGAGGTGGTATCTGTGGGCTCATCAGCTACTAATTTACCCAGAAGCCTTAACACTGTTTACCTTCAATTCTCTATGCTCCTGTCTGCTTGAAACAGCTCATTAAACTGTGAAACATTTGTAGTTGCCAAGCTAAAATAATAGAAATATACATGTTGCAAAACTAATTGGGTGAGTGTAAGACTGACTTATAAGGACCAGGATTTTATGAGGCCAAAGAATAAATGGGTCAGTCTTAAGGAAACCTCCACCAACCACCTAACTAACTAAAGAAGGTTCTTGGCACTGTCTTAAACAGCAACCTTGAGAGCCAGAGAAGATCCTGGCCAACGTAAGAGCCATGAAACCTCGTGGAAAGGGTAGTGTTCCCTGTGGGATCCCACAGCACGGATGGACTTTATTAACTATGCCAAATGCTGAGCTCCACTACCTGCCTGTTGCCTCAGATTCTATGGGACTCATTTCCAGGAATGGATCTATTTTTTAAGTACTCTTGGATAATTCCAATGCACAGCTGGAAATAGGAAAAAAAACACCAACTGCCATCACAGGACGGAAACAGCTTCCCTTTAAAGAATTATCTTCTCCAGGCTTAAAATATTTATGCTAAAATATGAAATATTCAGAATATTGCCTGATAATAAAATAACAAGAATAAAGGGACTGCATATAGAAACCAGATAACTACTTTTAAATCATGTTTTTGCAATTCACCATCTCCTTTATGGAAAACAAATAATTTTACTTCTTCA
Source organism: Urocitellus parryii (assembly GCF_045843805.1). NCBI lineage: Eukaryota > Metazoa > Chordata > Mammalia > Rodentia > Sciuridae > Urocitellus > Urocitellus parryii. The sequence continues at coordinate 86,257,446 of NC_135537.1, read as the reverse complement.
GATTCCCCTGGAAAGGGGAGAATAGCCATGGGACAACCCTGTCTATAAGGCCAAGAGTTGGCAACGAGTTACATTGTGAAGTTTATGCTTGTGTAAGAGAGCTGTTTTATGACTTTCCATTAGGGAAACTCGTGTCAATAAGAATTGGACGATACAGAACAGGTTTATGTGCAATGCTGTGACATACACAGAATCCAAATTTAAATCTGTAACATTTGACCCAGATAAATAGAAACTGCATTTTCTTTCACACTTTTCTTATTGCTTTCACTGGAGGGTAAAATAAAACTCTGGGATCGTAAACATGTATAGCTAAGTCATCTGTTTAAAGAACATATTGTGTGCACATACCCACTTCCTGGTGATTTAATCAGAGGAATTCAATTGATCTCATCACAAAAATGAAAGGAGGACTTCTTCATGCAAAGTCAGCCTGCTCAAGATGACACGTGGGGTGTGCATCGAGCTTTAACTGCATGGCTTCATTTTGCATTTATATTTATGTGTTTGTTTGTGTTTGAATTTTTGTTTTTTGGGGTACCAGGAATTACTCAGGGTCACTGAGCCACATCCCTAGCCCTATTTTCTATTTTATTAGAGACAAGGTCTCACTGAATTGCTTAGTGGCTTGCTAAATTGCTAAGGCTGGCTTTCAACTCACAATCCTCCTGCCTCCACCTTCTGAGCCACTGGGATTACAGGTGTTATACTGGGGATTTATCCCAGGTGTTTTTATCGCTGAGCTATCCCCAACCTTTTTTTATTTATTTTATTTTATTTTATTTTTATTTTGAGGATAGGGCCTCCCTAAGTTGTTGAAGCTGACTTTGAACTTGGGATCCTCCTGTCTGAGCCTCCTAACTTGCTGGAATTATAGGTATGCACTACCACACTTGGCTTAAATTTGCACTTTAAAAAAATTCTTTGAGTTGTAGATGGACACAATATCTTCATTTATGTATTTTTATGTGATGCTGAGGATCAAACCCAGTACCTCACATGTGCAAGGCAGATGCTCTACCACTGAGATACAGACTCAGCCCTAAATGAACACTTTTTAAATGTAAAAATAGTAACAGTTTGGGTGCATATAAAGAGATATTAGTGGGGTTTAAAGTATATTGTGCTTTCTAAGGGGGTGCTCTTAATCACAGCCTAAACATCGCTTACAATTTTTAATAATTTCCGAAGTTGTGTCTTAGGTTACTACCCGAAATCTCTATATTTTAAGAGTTCTAAGAGAATTCTCTTTGCAATTAACTTCTGGGCATACATAAATGTTGAATAAAATAAATCGAATTCCCTTCATACTTAATGCATTTATTAAAGAGTCATCAAAATGCTGGGAATTCAAATCTAATTCTGTAGAAAATCAGGCTCCCAGAGGACAATGATAAAGTGCGTATGAATATAAATTTTGCCCTGTTTTGAAAAAATATACACATATTTTGAACAATCAGGTGTAAATGAGAATTAGGTCTTAAAACATGAACTTATTAGAATAAGTTGCTCATTGAATAACAAAATTTAAATGTGTGCTTTAAGGCTAGATGATGGGGGAAGGAGCTGTGTCATCTTTTATACAGTGTGTAAAACCATGTTGAAAGCCAGTAAATATCAGCACAATTAAACAGAGAAGTGAAATTTCCTGTTCTTGGGAATGTTTTCTTTCTCCCTATTGCTGCTGCAGACTACCATAAGGCACACACGTTGTCACCCATGTGCCCTTTGGTTTATGGACCTCATCTCAGCAGATGCTTTGCCAATCATAAATTAAAGGAAGATTTTATTGCCTCTCATTTCTCTGACATTATTAGTCTTGTCACAGGTGTAGATACAGCATTTTATGAAACCTCTTAAATTCCTGTTGGTCTTTAGTTACATGTAACTTTATTTTTCCTCCCTTCAGTAACTTATTAACACGAACACACACACAACACATACACACACACACACCACATACACACACACACACACACCACATACACACACACACACACACACACACACACACACACACACCCCTACTTCTATGGTTTGAGCAAAATTTATAGGCCCTATACTCAGAGTGCATGACGCTAAACTCAAATTGGAAAAAAAAAATCTGAATAGCTTTGATCATGATAAAATTGCTAGTTGAATGCCAACTGTCTCTATGAAAGTGGAAGTAATTCAATCATATGTATTACCCTCTGAGAGTATAAATGCATGCCAACATTTATAGTTCTTAGATGATTTTCACTTTTACTGTTAGATGTATTGGAATTGAGGAAAGAACAAAGAAGACACATTTCCCTTTGAATAAATGAGCACTAAAATAAAGTGGCAGAAGATGATTTCTTGAGTACTGTATCGAAACAGAATGACACGGGACAGGATTTGTGTCAACCTTTAACTTACCAGATGCCTGCTTTCATTCAAAGATCTGAGAGCTTTTAGGGCACTTGACATATGAATTATTAAATAAACTCAAGAGGGTTGAAAGATTCTAACTCAATCAATTCACCATTGTTATGCTGGGAACTCTCCAAACTAGATGCTTCTTCAATTCCTTGCCCCAAATTCCGTAATTCTTTGCTTTCTTTACAATGTGTGGTTTCCTTTTATTAAAAGGTTAATGGTAATAGAAACCCATCGGAATCTTTATTTGATGAGAATTTTCACCCCGATCTGTTGATCGAAAATTCAGTGAGAACTTTCACAGTCTCTTAGTAAGGAGTTGTCCATTCAGGTTGGTACTGAGATACCTGGCCTCAATGTAGGTATTTTGGAGAATATCATTCTCAGGGAGTATATTAGCCAGAGTTCTACAGGGCAACAGAATCAGAATAGACATATGTATTCATATAAATATGAGACACAGTGATTGTAAGGAATTGGTATAAAGAATAATAAAAGGTGCAGGGGCAGAGGCAGCCAAAGTGGCAGAGTGGTTCTTTGTCCAAGAGGCCACATTTATTTATACCCATAGGTTCCATTAGGTCATCAGTACCATAACCACATTATTGTTTGGAGTATCAGGAAGGTTGCTCTTCTGCAGTTACATTTCCTAGTTACAATATGCAATGTTAGGAGATTTGTGCAGCTCTCAAGAAGGTCCATTGTCTGAAGTTACTGTTGGGTGGGCAGCTCCAGGAGCACCAGAGCTTGGTGAAACATTGTATTTATCCAGCCAGCAAGTTCCTTTATTCCCAGGAGTTATGATTAAAGTGGAAGCTAAGATTAAGGTGGAAGCTGATAAGACTCTAGCATGGAGGGCATTGCCATAGCAACCAGGCATCCTATGCCTCTGCACAGAAACTTTCCCAGGCACTGAGCATGCCAAAGCCCTGAAGTCATCAGGGATCCCAATCCCAAACACAGAACCCCTACAAACTGGCTTACCAGATTGTGAATACAAAGAATTGCTGAGGTCTGCAGGTGGCAAGTTGAGACCTTGGAGACCTGTTGCAGGTGCAGCCTTCCTCCAAGTCCTAAAGCCTGAAAACAAGAAAGACAGGTGGCATAAAGTCAGTCCAAATCTGTGTGCAGAGGTACAAGAGCCACATTCCAGCTCCAAACAATCAGAAAAAGAGAATCACCACACTGTCAGCCTCTGTGTTCTATTCAGGATGTCAACAGGCCAGATCAAGAACATTCACAGCAGGAAGGACCGCCTGCGTAACTCAGCAGACCAATTCAGTCTCTTCACAAAACACCTTCACAGACAGATCCAGAAGGGTGTTTTTATCAAACACCTGGGCACCCTCTGGCCCAGTCAAGTGGCTACACAAAATTGACATCACAGGGAACATACTCTATAGTGGAAGAAATACATAAATATATGAGGACATAGGCTTTCAGATTGTACAGATCTGAGTTCTTATAGCTCAAAATCAAGTCTCTTGACTACTCATTAGCTGCAAAACTTAAGCCATCTAGCCTTGCTAAATGTCGGCTTCCGAATCCGTAACTGTGGCTGGGTCAACCCAATCATTAGTCTGACAGCTCTTTCCTATAGCAACAACACTAGCACCATGATAAACTACTGGACCAAAGATAAAGTTTTATATATATATATAAAATATATATATATATATATATATATATAATACAGTAATATATATTATAAGGTTATATATATATATATATATATATATATATATATATGAATGTCAAATAAAAAAAAGCCTCAACATTTTTGTCTATAGATGGACACAGATTAAATCCTAATTAAAGTAACCACATACCCATTTCCATGACAAAGATTACAAAAACTGACCATATGATACATTGTGAAGTAAGAAGTACTCTTGGGCCTCCCACATACTGCATTTAGGAATGTAAAATATGACCACTATTTCAGAAAACAGTTTGTTAGTTTCTTAAGTTGTTAGCTACATACACCATGAAAAGAGATCTTTGGATATTCTGTATATGATATTTACCAGAAATGTTTGGTGAATATTTTCCAACAGTGACCCTTTCTCTTTCGTTAAAAATATCTTTCAAAGGGAAAAAAAAAAGTTTTCTTTTTCTTTTTTAATTTTGATGAACTCTTAAAATGATCACTATTTTAATTTGGTAGTTAATTCCTTTTATGCCATATGTAAAAAACCTTTACCCAACACAGTAATTTAAGACTAAAATATGTTTCGAGTCACTCTTTATTTCTCATTAACTTTTTCACATGATGTAAGGGTCTAGGTCCATTTTGTTCTATGTAGATATGTGAGTTTTGAAGCAGCCCTGGTGGACAGATTATCTATTCCTCAATGAATGTCCCTGACACCTTCACTGGCAATCAATTAGCCATATGTGTGTGAGCTGATTTATGTCCTCTCTGTTCTGTTCCGTTCATTTACTGTGTTAACACCACACTGTGCATATTACATAGCTTTCTTTCACTCTTGTTTGTTTTGTCCTAAAATTTCACATAAGTGAATCCTACAGCACACTGTATGGAACACTTTTACTCCTGACTTGTTTTACTTGGCATTGGGCATTAGAGGATAATCCACATAATTTCATGTGTCCGAAGTTTGTCCCTTTAAATTTCTGGATATACCACAGAATGAAAAGTAGTTGTCGAATATTTACTTATCTGTCCCATCTTCAAATCTGTCCTGGTGGTCGTTGAAAGGATTTGAAGGTAATGGAAACTGGAAAAAATAGTCTCCTTAATCCCCAGAAACTGTACTCTAGGAACTATATTCAGAAATCAAATTATAATGAAAACAAGGAATCTTGAAGAGCACTACGTACTTGATTTGCATTGCATGAATCTATAATGAATTTTGTCTTCAATAAACTCTGCTTTCACTAACAGTTAAAGAACAGATGTAAAGGATATGGATCATGAGAAGGTAAATTCCAGCAAAATCAACATTTTTGATACTAATTATTGTGCCAATTAGACATTTCATATAATATCCTTTTTCTTGTCTCTGAAAGAATGCTTTAATATTTCTAGTAGTGCAAATCTGCTAATGGTGAGAACTTTCAACTTTGAGAATGACATTACATCAATTTTGTTTTAACCATCTGAAAATACATTTAAAACTATCTATGCATATATCCAGTTCTTAAAGATTATACTCCATTATCTATTAGCTCAGTTAGCTTGGGATGAGAAGGCTTCTGAGATTCTTATCTTTGTCTCCCCCCCCCAACCCCTGGCTATTTTAAGGACACTTCCATTAAAAAAAATGTAGTTGTAGATGGACAGAATGCCTTTATTTTATTTGCTTATTTTTATGTGGTGCCGAGGATCGAACCCAGTGCCTGATGGATGCTAGGCAAGGGCTCTGCTGCTGAGCTACAGCCCCAGCCCATACACTTCTCTTTTTAATCACTGGTTTTCAGCAGTTAGATTAACATTCATATGCATATAATCATAGGTAGGATGAAACATGGATGTAGGGGAATGATGATCTCACCTAGAATCATTTGAGGTGAAGAATGACAGCATTGTGTTCTAAAGTCCTGCAGGAAGTGGAGCAAGGTTGGGGCTTCTCCTCCTCTATCATCTAAGCTGCTCCTCCTCACTCCAAAATAACAGATTACAAAAATTCTTAATTGAATTTGTCCACCCGGCTGCACTGGGTGAGGAAATAAACCGTTAATACTCCTGAAAGCGCTGAGGCCTTTTCCTGAGCTCCTGAGAATGATAGAAAAATATTGAAGCTCCATCAAATACATATTTGGCCAAATGCTGAAAGGCCAGAAGATAAAAATCAATGTTGAACTAAGGCCGAGTTCTAAAATAAATACCAGCCTCCTAGCGTGGAGTTCCAGTTTATGAAGTGAAATCCTACATTTATAAAAATGTGTTTATTAGTAGAATTTATAGTTGATCTGCTTGGCAGTCCAATTTTATCAGTGCAGTATTGGATGACAGAAGGAAATGTTCTTGAGGGCCAGGCTCACTGACCATGTAATCTTGAACAGTAGGGTGCAGGCCTGTTGAAGGCACCTGTGTGTTTGGGACACTGTGCTGGGGCTGGTCACTGAGGACGGTGAGTCCCATCAGCAGCTCCCCACCTAAATACAACGGACTGATCACAGGAGAGTAAGGTCAAGGCTAATATTCCTGCCTTTGAAAATGGGATCTGCAGTAAAGCTGAAACCCCATTAAAGCCACCCCACACACCTAACACTTTCTACTGCCTGAAGAAGGTGCTTTGAGCCTGTTTTTAGAAGTTGACTCAAGATGCTCTCTTTGCTGTTTTTATTTGTCATGTTCTTTCTAGTACTTGCCGGTTTGCTTAATCTCATGAGACAATTTTCTCCTTATACATTTTATCTAGAAATCTGGCAAGGCAGTAATACTGTTTTCCTGGAAAACAAGTTCATGTCTAGAAGTGTTTGCATACTGCTTAGATACCAATTTCACCGTCTTCCCGGGAGTCCATGAAACGAGGATCTTTAGAGCAGGTGGTCTCCAGAAGTACTGCAGATCACTGAATGCACAGGGGTCCAGAGGACATTCATGATGCTGACTGAGGTAGGCACCCGGCCTTGCTCCTTAAAGGGCCAGTACTCAGCATTTTCAAGTATATTCACATGGGCTGTCCAAAGACTCTAGGCAGGGGGCTGAGAAGCACAGAACTTCACTGAATTCCATGTCCTCTGAGATAGGTACTCTCTTACTCTTCTAGTCAAGCTGAATCAAGTTAGTCTTTTCTAAGGCTAACCCATCATCTTTTCACCCAAATTTCCTGAATATATGAAGTATTGTTTTGCTTTTTTCCCCCTGCAAAAGCACACAGACTTTTTTTTAAAAAAATATGTATTTTCATTAGGTATATATAATAGCAGAATGTATTTTCATTCATTGTACACAACTGCAGCACAACTTTTCATTTGTCTGGTTATATACAATGTAGCATCACACCATATGTGCAGTCATACATGTACTTAGGGTAATGATGTCCATCTCATTCCACCATCTTTCCTGCCCCCATATCCCCTCCCCTCCCCTTTACCCAATCAAAGTTCCTCCATCTTTCCCATGCTCCCTCACCCTATTATGAGTCAGCATCCACTTATCAGAGAGAATAGTCATCCTTTGGTTTTTGGGGATTGGCTTACTTTGCTTAGCATGATGCAAATGCCATAATTGTATTCTCTTTTAATTCTGAGTAAATTTCCATCGTGTATATGTACCATAGTTTCTTTATCTATTCATGTATTGAAGGGCATCTAGGTTGCTTCCACAGTTTAGTTACTGTGAATTGTGCTGCTATAAACATTGATGTGGCTGTGTCCCTGTAGTATAGTGATTTTAAGTTCTTTGGGTATAGACCAAGGAGTGAGATAGCTGGGTCAAAAGGTGGTTCCATTCCAAGTTTTCTAAGGAATCTCCATATTGCTTTTCATATTGGTTGCACCAATTTGCAGTCCTACTAGCAATGTATGAGTGTGCCTTTTACCCCACATCCTCACCAACACTTATTGTTGTTTGTATTCTTAATAGCTGCCATTCTTAACAGAGTGAGATGAAATCTTAGAGTAGTTTTGATTTGCATTTCTCTAATTACTAGAGATGTTAACATTTTTTTTCAATAATTTGTTGATTGATTGTATATCTTCTTCTGAGAAGTGTCTGTTCAGTTTCTTAGCCTATTTTATTGATTGGGTTAAATACAGTTATTTCATACTAGACAAAGGAACCAAAAACATACATTGGATAAAAAAACAGCCTCTTCAATAAATGGTGCTGGGAAAACTGGAAATCCATATGCAGCAAAATGAAACTAAACCCCTATCTCTCACCATGCACAAAACCCAACTCAAAGTGGATCAAGGACCTAGGAATTAGACCTGAGACCCTGCGTCTAATAGAGGAAAAAGTAGGCACAAATCTTCATCAGGTCAGATTAGGCCCTGACTTCCTTAACAAGACTCCTAACACGCAAGAAATAAAATCAAGAATTAATTAATTGAATGGATTCAAACAAAAAAGCTTGTTCTCAGCAAAAGAAACAATCATTACGTGAAGAGAGAACCTACATTTTGGGAGTGAATTTTGCTACACACACATCAGATAGAGCACTTGTCTCCAGGATATATAAAGAACTCAAAAAACTGAACACCAAAGCACACAGACTTCTAAAACCCAATTAAACCTTTTCCTTTGTTTCAGAGTCTACCCAACCCTGCAACTGTGTTTTATCTTTCCATATTTCATGCTATGTCTCCGTTATGTGGTTTACAGTTCTCACTTCTCAATACTTTCCTTTACTCTCTAATTTGGTTCCTGTATTTGCCACACAGTGGAAAGGGCACCTCAACAACATCTCAATTCCTTGGAATCACTTTTCTTTAACACCAGACTTATGGGCAGTGGAGATAATCCTAAGTAAGCCATGGCATTATTTTTGCTTAACTGGATACTTCATACCGGGTTCATGTGGGGCACCACAGCCAAAGGATTCTCTCTCCCCCCAACCCATAGGCTTGATCTCTTTTGATTAATAGCCTACTTCCATTAACTTATAATACATAGCCTTATAAACCTTAGGAGAGCTGAAGAGAAAACATTATCTGAACTAATCATTTATCTATTTTATTGTGTTTTGAAAATCTCAGGTAAAAATATGACATTGAATTTAGGGGGAAAATGCCAAATCAAATGTTTTTAAAAATTGAGTGCTAAATCTTAATGGAATAGAGAAGCAAATTTTTTAGACATATACACACAGAGAGAGGGGTTTGAAATATCAGTTTGAATGTCAGTTTGGGCCTCTCCCACTCTCCTGAGACTCTGGAAGACAATGCCACAGACATAGGTAGATTCTGCCTGGTGCAAATCTGTGCTCTCTGAAAGACGTTAAGGAAGTGTTGTCCCCCTGGGGTGGCCTCACTGTAGAAGGCACTGCAACAGTTGTCCCAAGCCTGTGTCCCCTGCTCAATACTGAGCACAGGAATAACACTGTCAATATGATAGTTGTTGACAGCTAGGGCCAGGTGTGCTGAGGTCTCACGGGAGAGCTCAGCTGGAGCAGACCACCAGGGAATGCATAAAAAATAAAAAAAGAGAGACCCTAGAGGGTCCTGACTGGGGGCATCAACTTGCTCCCCTTTAAGGAACCAGAGAATGATAAAAAAGCCTGATGTCCTTGAGGTTGTAGGAAAGGGCATGCCCAGCTTGGACATCTGTTAGCTATGGGCTTGGCCCACTGACACCTGGGCTTCTTTAGATAAGTGAAGAAAGGATCCCTGGGGGACAGTGGAGGCTTTGACTTTAAGAAGAGGAGAATTATAGGTGCTAAATGTTCCCAAGGTAGCTGGGGATTTCACAATGACAGGGAACCACAAGTATAGTAGGTGCCACGGGCAGTGACCCAAAGGCACCAGAAGAAGAATGCACGTTACATGTGGGTGGAAAAAGCATCATTAACAGGAAAACAATGAAGTGATCCAGTTACTAGAACCATCAGAACAAAATTTCTTGCAGACTGAGTTGAGCTAGACAGATGATGTGAATTCCAGCATGTTGACTGCAAAACTGAGGCTTGGATTCGGTTCTCCTTCTCCATGTTGCTAGGCACATATTGAAATGTTCACTTGATTTATACATTTGCATGTCGTAAAATCTGAAGGAAGAAGCTTTTACTCTCTACTTGGTTTTTGTTTAGAAAAAAATAATTACTTCTTAAAAGGGGAAAGTGATAGAATCTTGAAGAAAGCTAGACTGAAATGGCTGTCAAGTCCTCAAAGTGTTTGTCACAGTCTACATTACTGAAGATTCATTGAGTCCCTACGGCATAGAAGACGTGGTGTTTATGAGATTCTAGCCCTTGATGGGTGACTGTCATGTGACAATCACGAATCCACGTCCTTTACCATCAAGATTCTCCTTCATCTTCAAAACAATCATATTAAGGAAGAATAACTCCTCATTATCCAGAGGAGGAGATTGAGGCTTAGCAAAGGTGCATAATTTTCCCAAGGTCACAGAGTTTATAGGTGGGAAACAGTGATTCCATCCAGACATTTCTGCATCTATGAAGAAGCTGGGCATGGTGGCACACGCATGTAATCTCAGCAGCTCAAGAAACTGAGGCAGGAAGATGGAGAGTTCAAATCCAAAACAACTCAATGAGACCCTGTCTCTTAATAAAATACAAAACAGGGCTGGGGATGTGGCTCAGTGGTCTAGTGTCCCAGGGTTCAATCCCAAGTACCAAAAAGGAGGAGGGGGAGGAGGAAGAGGAAGAGGAGGAGGAGGAGGAAGAGAAAGAGGAGGAGGAGGAGGAGGAGGAAGAGGAGGAGGAGGGCTCTAACTATACACAAAACCAACACAGCACTAACTTTGTAGCTTGTATCATCTGTGGGCGTGGAAGAGGGTCCTGGCCCAGGTGTAGATGACTACATTTTACAGACTGCATGCTGAGCTCAGAATTGAAAGGTAAAGAAAGTTTGCCAGAGGACATGGCAGTTAATTAGATATTAGAAAGGTGATAAGAAGCTCAACAATTGAAGGGAGACCTTAGGGATGTTTCAGAAAGAAAGAACAAAAAAGTACACATAGCAAGATTTGGAGGAAAATATGTTGACGGATAATGGCAACAGATGAGAGAGGAGAGGCTCACAGCCAAGGTCCAAATGGACTTTGCTACATGTCCAGAAATGCTCCTCATTGTGAAAGGGGAAGTGTGGAATGAATTACTCACTCTCTAGGGAACCTTAACCTCCTGGTCCATCTGGGCTCCATCTCAGGGTCTGGATGCGGTTGAAGATGATAGGATTGAAAACATTTTAGCAGTCTTTGAGAGATAATGGGAAATAAAAGAGTTACCCTGAATCTAAAGCTAAGTAAATTCACCATGTAAAAAAGATCAGATATGCCCCCCAGATGCACTGAAATACCTGTTGTGGGCTCACTCTGTGCCAAGCACAGAGAGAATGCACATACCCATGGACCACCTGAATAGAACAAAACTCTACAACAGATTATTTATATATTTTTTTGTGGGCACCTCAATAAGGAATGAGATAAGGAGGACTATGAATTTTAAAAAAATGTTGTGATTAATATCTATTACTTGCAAGGTACTGTGCTGGATTTGGAGGAGAAGAATACACAAGGGCCAAAATAATAGCTACCACTTGTTTACTTCCAGATGATTGGCAGTCTTCCAAACCTTTATCCATTCATGTAAGTCTCAAAATGCCATGAAATGCAATCCTGTAATGTTCATGGTGCAAACTGACACACCCAGTGTAAATTCTCCAAGGTCATGTGCCTAACAAATACCTGGGGTGGATTTTTTTTGGTGGAGTCAAGATGGCACCCCTACTGGGCTGGGGATGTGGCTCAAGTGGTAGCGAGCTCTCCTGGCATGCGTGCAGCCTGGGTTCGATCCTCAGCCCCACATACAAAGATGTTGTCTGCCGAAAAACTGAAAAATAAATATTAAAAAAATTCTCTCTCTCTCTCTCTCTCTCTCTCTCTCTCTCTCTCTCTCTCTCTCTCTCTCTCTTTAAAAAATGGCACCCCTACTACTTTGGCAGAGGCTGAGATTCATGTTCTACAGAATCCTTTTTCCTTATGGGGCTTCAGGATAGAGTTTTGTGATGGTGACAGTGACGTGAGATCTGGGAGGTGGAGGTAAAAGCCACTTTTTGCCGGAGGGTAGGTCAGTCTGATTTTGTGGCTTCCTCCAGTAAGGTGACTTCACAGACCTCAGGTGTCCACACAGGAACCCACTTTGGACTAGCTGTGGGTTTAGGTGGCTGCTTCACCTTCCCCGTGAACTCAGGTCTCTCTAGGCACTGCAGTGCTTCAGGCCAGTATGTTTCTCTGAGCGTCTCATGGCAGGTTCCAGGTTTTCTTCCATTCATGTACAACTTTAAACATAACTATTTTATTTAGCTCTCCATTCTTTAGGGACAGCTCAGTGGTTCATCCCAATCCTGAGCAGATTGGCTTATCATTCCTGGGCTCCCTCACACATGTGTGGTCAGGTAGTGCCCTGACTATTAGTGAATGGTCTTGTCGGGGCCCTGCCAATAATTGGCAGCTGACTCTCTACCAGGGTGTTGAGGTTCTCTCCCCATGGCTTGTCATTCCACAGTGGAGTGGCTCAGGGTCCTGCACAAGACTGCTGCAAATTGGGTTGCAAATATCAGCTAAAGAGGAAATATTCCAGTGTCCAAGAACTCTTGAAATATCTGCTTGCAGCCTATTTGATATTGTAACAATGACCAAGTGCCACGGCCAAGCCCATTCTCACTATGAGAGAGTGTATCCAAGGATGTGGCACATTGATGAGAAGACTTTGTGGCCTTTTCTATAACCGGTACAAGTCGTGATTCCCACACGACATCCGTTATTCTCAAACAATTTAGTGAATTTGTTTTCTCTGTGAATCCATACTATTATAGAATAAATGGTTGAATCCAGCCAGACTAACTCTGGATTTGGCACAAGTTTAATCATAATCATTCCCTCTCTAAAAACGTGCTATCAAAGGGCATATACTCTAGAAGCATACACATTTCTGATTATTCAAGGGGTTAGAATGAAATTAGAGACAATTAAATCATTAAATGTACAAGCCCACTTAGTGTAAATCCAGAGGAAGAACAAGTACATGAGTATATATTTCTCTTTTTTGTTGTTGTTGTTGTGCTGGGAATTGAACCCAGGACCTTGCACATGCTAGGCATGTGCTCTGCTGCTGAGCTACATCCCCAGCCCATGAATAATTTTGATGGGAGGTGAGTTGGTTAAGAATACATAATGATAGAAAATATTGACCTATTTCCTAAGCCTGTAACTCATCTTGCCATCAGACTGCCTGTTGGAAAGCTCCATGTGGATTTCTCTCTGATATTTTATGATGAAGTTTAAGAAAAGCCGAATCTCCAAGAGGGGTCCCCATCTTCTATGTTCCTGAAGGAACCACAGACTGGTTTTTACAGCTGGGTCTGTTTTTGTTTTGACGGCTGAGATGAACAGTCTCCACAAAGTCTCATTTCCTAATGAACCAAAGAACTGCAAACAAGGTAGGATGAACTATGCAAATAGCAAGACTTCAGGAGTGGGTTGGGCTGCATTCCTCATGGGCCAAAGTGTCTGGAGTTAGAACCTCCTCTGTTGGCTCCTTCACAGCAGAATTAAATTTTACACAAAGACTGTGACTCCCTGGTTTACAAATTGCTATTTTTTTAAAAGAAAGCCTTTATTTTTTTTTCTTGAACTATTTCTTATTTAACTTGGATTGACCTTATGTACCTGTTTAAAAGAAAAGTCATTATCTTCCCATGGTCAAATCTTCTTGCCACAAATTCCTTATTTTGATTCGCTCAGAGGTGCACTCAATGTGATTCATTGGCTGAGCGACTTCTAGTTAAAAATATAATTTCTGAACTGTGGAAACAAAGAAACAGACATTCATTGTAGCATAAGCACCTTTAGGGAATAAATACTACAATGAGTGAATGAAAAACTTAAAAGTAAGGACACATAATATAAGAGAATGTTGAATTGAGATAAATATTAATAAGTTAGTAATCACTCTTAATCCTAGTTCTAATTATAAGTCAGTAATAATTGGCTCTTAATATCAAGAACTAATATTAAGCTAGTGGAATCTACTAGTAGGAAGTAAAAATTTAGCTGCCTTAATCAGCAGAGACAAATTTCTTTTTCATTGGAATATTTATATATCCAGTGACCCAGAAATTCTCTTGAGAAGTATGGGCACAAGAGAAATGCTTTCCTATGTACCAAAATGTATATGAAAGACTGTTAAAATTACCATGATCTATAATAGAAAATATCCAGGAAGAAAGCCTCCCTGAGGTTTGTTCCTGGAAAAATTACTTCATGTATGTGTTTTTATATATATGAATATACACATATTCTATAAACATATATTTACAAAGTATTTGTATATACATTTCTATAAACATATTCATGTGAATGTTTATACAAATATAAATATATATGTACATATATATATATTTGCACATATTTTATATGTACTAGATAAATTTTTAATAAAAGTGATTCATATATATTCTTTCAGATTATCTTTGTTCATATTAGCAAAATGTTGAAAAATGTGTAAGAACAGAAAGAAGAATGAATAAAATATATTTACTCAACAACATTTCTTTTTTGGGGGGGGTACCAGGGATTGAACTCAGAGGCACTTGACCACTGAGCCACATCCCCAGCCCTATTTTGTATTTTATTTAGAGATAGCGTCTCACTGAGTTGCTTAGAGCCTCGCTTTTGCTGAGGCTGACTTTGAACTGGCCATCCTCCTGTCTCAGCCTCCTTAGTCTCTGGGATTAGAGGCATGGACCACCGCGCCTGGCTCAACAGAATATTACACAGCAGTGAATAAATAGATATTGGCAAATCTTGAATATAAAACTACTTTGACTTCATTTTCAGCGATTAGAAATTGCTATGTAACAGTCTAGGAGAACTAGCGTAAAGAAAACAAAACAAAATCTGAAGGATCAGTGAGCTGTGGAGGCTCTGAGGAGCTGAGAGGCCAAGATACTAGAGGGAGCTCCAGTTCACTGAGGTGAGCACAGCATCCTTCAGGCTGTATCCTCCAGTAGAGCCTGCGCTAATCACTAGAGGAGGGCAGGAGGCTGAGGACCTGGGCAGATCAAAGTTACTTCTAGGCAGTAAGTGCTACAAGGCATTGGATGCCCTCGGTGTTCTGGGGAGGCAGTAATGTCTGCCAAGCAGTCAGCCAGAGAGGTTAAGATTCTGCAAGCAGAGAAGAAGCGCTCGGAGTGCAGCCAGTACCACTGTGATCCTCAGGGTACTTCTTGAATATTAGCCAAACGGGAAAGGCAAGCTAAGCCCAGACTTGCTGAAAAGCAAAGTGGTTGTCAGAAAATTTCACACTGCTAAGGAGAAAAAAAAAAATTAGTCCATGAGATACCAAAGAGGAGAAATCCTACTGAAGCTCTTGTTTGTAATCCTAAAATTTCACTCCAAAACTAGGATGGTACATTCTAAAGATGGCCTTTCAGAGCAGGATTAACTCTTTTCCTGGTTATGAAGCCATAATTAGACAGGCAGTCCGTGTAGATGGGTAAATCAAGTCAGGTTGGATCAAGGAGGCCAATCTGATGGGTCCAGGAAGTTAGAGACTGCACCCCGTGCCCCCCCAGGGACTGAAATGCCTTCAGAGCCCTTCCTCCACCCTATCAAGGTAACCTTCCCCTGCTGCAACCTGTTGCTAAGGTCACCTGTCCCAGGAGTTGCCCCTCCCTACGGGAAGCTATGAAGTTGTTAATTAATGTGTCCTGGGCTGCTCCATCCTGCCCTTCCTCCATCCATCTGCTCTCACCTTTTGGCCATCCCTTGGGCATCTCCTGGGCCCAGGAAGGAGAGAGATAAGGGGAAGAGGGCAGGAGAACAAAGGAATCCTAGGACATATAAAAAGGGCAGAATACCTTGCTTCTGGGGATACCAGGACACCAGCTGTGGCAGATTTAGATATCCTTCCCCTTCTGTGTGTCAAAGAATACAGTTAGTCCTTTATAGAGGAAAATTGCATCATCCAGAATGTCTACAATAGTTCATATTCACTACACGCCATTCAACTGTCACTCATCCCAAATGTATTGGTCTGTATACCCAAAGTTATGCTGCGTAACAGGCAACCTTAATCTCCCAAGAGCATACAATGAGCATTTCTGGGCATCCTGGACACCTATAAGTTGGCTGGGTTGGTTTTGCCTGTGTCTCTGACTCTGCAGGCCAGCTGGGGTATTGCTTTGGATTATGTCTGAACATGAGCAAGGGGGGGTCTCCTGGGTGTTGTTCTACAGTCCAGGCTAAACAGGCAACCGTCACTCCACCCACATTTCTACTTTGATAATGACAGACTCACTATCAAGCATCTACATGTAGACAAGCATATGGCAAGTTTTCCCTCCATATCACTGGACTAAACACACATTCACAAAGGCAAAGTCCAAGGTGAAGGGACTTTGGCAAATCTTCTCTGTCATCGATGAGGCTATGGGAACTATATGGAAAATTACTACTACTTCGTGGCAGGGAAGGAGAGACTGAAGAAGGGGATCGGGATTCCACCTGGTTCATTCTCTTGGTCCTAATGATGTATATCTCTCCCACAGTCAAAACTGAGCAGACACTTCTCAGAAGAGGATATACAATCAATCAACAAATATATGAAAAAAATGTTCACGATCACTAGGAATTTGAGAAATGCAAATCAAAGCTACTCTAAGATATCATCTCACTCCAGTCAGAATGGCAGCTATTATGAAGACAAACAACAATAAGTGTTGGTGAGGATGTGGGGAAAAAGGCACACTCACACACTGCTAGTAGGACTATAAATTGGTGCAGCCAATCTGGAAAGCAGTATGGAGATTTCTTGGAAAACTGGGAATGGAACCACCATTTGACCCAACTATCCTTCTCTTCGGTTTATACCCAAAGGACTTAAAAACAGGGACACAGCCACATCAATGTTTATAGCAGCACAATTCACAATAGCTAAACTGTGGAACCAACCTAGATGCCCTTCAATAAATGAATGGATTTTAAAAATATGGCATATATACACAATGGAATATTACTCAGCAATGAAAGAGAATGAAATCATGGCATTTGCAGGTAAATGGGTAGAATTGGAGAAGATAATACTAAGTGAAGTTAGCCAATCCCCAAAAAACAATACCGAATGTTTTCTCTGATATAAGGAGGCTGACTCATAGGGGGGTAGGGAGGGGGAGCATGGGAGGATTAGAGGAACTCTATATAGGGCAGAGTGATGGGAGGGGAAGGGAGGGGGCAATGGGTTAGAAATGATGGTGGAATGTCATTGACATTATTATCCAAAGTACATGTATGAAGACATGAATTGGTGTGAATATACTTTGTATACAACCAGACATATGAAAAATTGTGCTCTATAGTATAATAAGAATTGTAATGCATTCTGCTGCCACATATAAATTAAAAAAAAATCTTCATGTGCACATCTAGTCTCAGAAACCTCATCTTGTCATCTCCTATAGGTAAATCTAGATGCATTTATCCCAGGAAAACAAGGATTTATATCACTTGTAAAAAAATCAACAGATCTCATTTGTTACATTAACAAAATAGTGGAGAAAGAAATATAATCTTTTCAAAGGATGTGACATACCAATGACCAGACTCATATATATTTATGATAAAAATTATAGTGAAGTGGGAACAGAAGGGAATTTCCTAAGTTTGATAAAAAGTAGTTACAAAAACACTGTTGTGGACATCATATCGACAAGTGACATTTTCGATGCTCTTCCTTTGAGAGTATAACAGAGGCAAAGATTTTCATTATTTTATTTCATTCATAATTGTCCTGGTGATCCAGACCAGTGGGTTAAATTAAGGGGAAAAAAACGATATATGGGGATAGATAGGAAAGAAGCAAAATTATCACTATCCACACATTATATGCTGGTGCATATACAATAATTAGGATGGGTGAAGTTAGGGAGTTTGCTGACCACTTGATCAATTCTAAGTAATTATTATATTCTATAGAGCCTATAATAAAAGTCAATAAATAAATGAAAGAAAGATATCCTGTCAATAATATTAAGGACTTTAAATATAAAGAGACAAAGATGTTTAAACCTCTGCACAGAGGTTATTGAGAGGAATTAAGATCTAAATAAAGAAATGCATGATGTTGGTAGATTGGACAACTGAGTGTTGTTAAGATGTTAATTCTCCCCAAATTGATCTATAGATGTGAAATAATTTTAGTTAGACTTTAACAGCCCCTGTGTATGTATATAAATTGGCCCATGGATTCTGCAATTACATGAAAATGCAAATAGTCAAAAACAGCCAACTCCATCATAAAAGAACAAATCTGGAAGACATATGTTTGTTAAAATGGAAGGGCAGTGCCCTTGCATTAATGTGCCCCCCCCCTTCCAGCAGAGGAGGTGAGGCACTGTGCACCTGAATACTGTAATCTCCTGGTTCTAGCAAGTACTACACTACTCAAGAGCCACCTGCCCAATGAACATGGAATAACTCTTCAAGGGGCAATTGAGATAACAACAAGAAATGATTCCATGTGAACATGGGACACCATTCTCCAGGATGAAGAATGCATCCTAAATAAACTAAAACAATATGGCGCCCTGTCCCCAGTAGGAAGTGCTATGGTTTGAATTATGGTTTATCCTCACTAAAGCTCGTGTTGAGACTTCACCCCAATGTAATCCCTACTGAGCAGTGCTGAGACCATTAAGAGCTAATGAGGTCACTACCCTTGTGCAGGGATTAATGTAGTTCCAGAGGGTGTGGACTGGTTATTCCTAGAGCTGGCCAGCTCTTTGTACCCCCTTTCACTTCCTTTCTCACCATGTGACCTCCCTAGGCTCACTTGCCTTTCCATCTTGAGCTCCTCCCCCAATGCCAACCAGATGCTGGCGTCAAGTTCTCAGACCTGCAAGACCTCCAGTCCAAATGAATTATTATAATTATTTTTTATAAAATACCCATTTTTGTTGTTTCTGTTATTGTTTAGGAACGAAGAAAGGTAAAGTCTCTGGGTTCAGTTTCCAAGAGGTAAAATTATGTTTGACTCCACTTACTCCATTCTCAGTAACCTACTTAGCAAAGGTGTTTCATTATTTCAGCAACTCTAGGCTCTGTGGTCCCAAGAGTATGGCCAAATTTCCACTGAAATTGGTCACGGTCATGTTTGGTCACTTTGTGCTACTGTGCCAAAAGATTCAGAGGCCAGGAAGGGGGTCAACCCATTGGCAGGGACCGTGATCATGAGGATATCTGACTGCTGCCAGATAAAGATCCAGGGAGGAATGTTTGGCAGTTGAGATTCACTGGGACACTTATGCATCCCCCTGCTGAATTCAACATAGCAGTAAACAAGGCAGGTGTTGTGGCCCAAGGAAGACATGCTGAATGGGCATTCACATATGAGTCCGAGACCACCAGTGGTGGGGGAAGTTACAGTTCCTCCTATTAACTTTCCTCTTGTAAATTTCACCAGGAAAAGAGACTAACTGATTGGATAAGATGGTCACAGACAGGCTGAAGATACCATAAGTAGTACTTACCATATGTAAGTAGCAAGAATTGTCCAAGATGGTGTCAGACGGAGAACCACCCAGACTTGGCCTTCTGTACAAGCTATACCTACCACCACCTCCCAAAAAAGCAAGCTGCTGTGGGCTTATGGTTGAAACGTCTCTGGACTTTGCCCCTAGGAAATGAGCTGGCATGCCCAGGTGAAGACCCTGTCCAGGACATGGTCCTTTATGCCCCATTGGGACCACACTGAAAGGATTTCCTGGTTTAAGCCTGTGAGATCAGCGGTGTTTCATTTTTCCCTATCCTGATTTCTTTGCTTCCCAATTAAGTTTGTTCCAAATTACACTAACAAGCCTGTCCATCTGTGTCATTTTCTATAGTTTCGGTCCTAGGACAGTTTTCATCTTTACAGCACACATAGCTGAGGTCCAAAGGTCAGGGAGGTGAAGAAGGAAGAATTCCCTTTCCTGCTGTATTTCTGGGCAATTGCACACACTCGACTTAAGAATATTCAGTACATCAAGAATTCTCCTTCCCAACACACTGCCAACCTCCTGAAAGCACAGGTACAATTAAAGACTCTTTATATTCCTACATTTTCTATAATAACCGTTCACAGGAGACTTTAAATAAATGTGCTCTGTTCTTTAAAAGAAAGAATCAACTCTTCCCTAACAAAAGCAAAGTTCATCTATTCACACACAGTGAGAAGTGCTGTCTTCTTTTGCCTGGTGGTATCTGCTCCTCCTTACTCTGGTCTCCCCAGGAGCATAGATGGGGGAGGAGTCACTCCGTGGGGTTGGTCATTCTCTCTTTTAAGTGGTTTTGACATTGATACCAATAAATTGACAGATGAGTGATGAGAGATGTCAATTGTTGGACTCGACTTTTGGGTGACGAGAGAATGTCAAGTGTTAGATGACTTTTCAGAAGCAATACAGATAAGGGTGGAAAGTAACTGTCATGCTAGTCATCCCTGAGTCCAAGGTTCTAAGCTGGTGGCGTACTTTGTGGCCAAATGAATGAGGTCAGTCTGCAGGAGGGGAACATCAGGGAGCCCTGATTCTATCAACTAGCATCACCTGGTGTTACTGCTCTCCAGTACAACATATTTTCCATGTAGTAATAAATGCCAGAGCACATTTCATTGATTCGTGATTTCCCCTAAACAGCAATATGTTTAGCTGCAGATCTGTATGTGACTTTAGGAAAGAAACAGAAGTCAGGGAAGAACAAGGGAACGAACCACTGGCTCATCTCCCAGGAAAGCAACTCTCTGCCACCCGATGCTCTGGACCCAATCTGCCTGCCCTTCCGTGGGTCCCAGATTCCCACGGGAAATCCTTCTGGGAACAGAGGTTAAGCCAGACCCTGATGCGTTTTGCTGGCCAGCTGTGATTCCTCTCTGGAGGCACGGTGCAGTCAATACGTCTCAGCCTAAGTGGGGGACTTGAAATTCCAGGCACTGCCCTGGAAGCAGCTTGCAATATGTCTTGGTGCTGGCTGCTCCTGCTTGTGGTGTTCCAGCAGTTTCTCAGCTGGAGCTTGTGCGAGAGGACAGGAGCATCTCACGACGACCCTTCGGAGGATGAATATTGGCAGAACACTTGTACATCTGCTGATGCACAGCGAGGGAGACTTGTAGGAACTCAGCCGAGTAGAGCATTTCCATTTGCAGTTACCTATGCAATGAACACAGGTCTCCCACAGCTATTAAGTCTGCAGGAATTAGTCCAAGGCCGAGGGAGACGGGACGAACGGTATTTTACATGGAATGGTGATTTTATTATTATTGGCTGCCATGAAATATGTACTTACATTCCAATGCTATGCGCTCATTCGGAAGTGAGACCCACATATTTAGATGTTTCCCTTCAGTGCCTACATGCATGAGGGGCTAACACCATATGTAAGGAAAATAGAGTCTGTCTTGGAAGATTTAGCACTACATAAAAATAAGTTCCTCTTCACCAGACAGCTCTCATTTGCCATTCAAAATCCATTTTCTGCCATTCTCTGCCTCTTGTCACATGAGGCTGACCTGTGCCTACAATCTCGAATCCTCTGCCTTCCTCTCAGCTCACACAAGTGAGGGGGAGAGGGAAGAGAGGGAAGGAAAATGGAAAAGGGGAAGTGAGCCTTCGGGATTTTAATCACCATGACATCTGTCTATAAAGTATCCTTTGAGCAAGTTGTGACTCTTGATTGGCGATAGCGCCTCTTAAAGGTGTAGCCACATTTAGGAAACAAGGGAAATTAATTGGAGTAGTCCATTGCATTTAACCCACTATATCTAGATGCCACGCTAAACTCATCACACACATTGTCTCATGTGATTGTAAAGTTGCTCTGTGAGTGTTACACTAACCTCTTCTAGGATTCAGAGAGGTTCATTCCTTGATTTGTTAGATCATGCATAAATATGTACTGGGTGCTTCTGTATATGAGGAACTATTCTATGGTTGTTTTAGTCATATTTTGTGTCTCCATGACCAAAAGACTTAGCAAAAAACAACTTAGAGGAGGAAAATTTTATTTTGGCTCAGGGTTTCAGAGATTCAGTCCATAGTCAGCCAATTCCATGTTGTTGGGCCCAAGGTGAGTCCCAGCATCATGGCGGAAGGATGTGGAGGAGGAAAGCAGCTCAGGACACAGCAACCAGGAAGCAGAGAGAGCTCTGCTCACCAAGGACAAAATATAAACCTCTAAGACACACTCCCAGTGACCTACTTCCTCCATGTACACACTACCTGACTATAGTTACCCCCCAGGTAATCCATATCAGTGGGTTAATCCACTGATTAGGTCCGACCTCTCATAATCTAATCATTTCACCTCTGAACATTTTGCCTTCTCTCACACATAAGGTTTGGTTGCACACCTCATATCTAAACCATAACCAGGGTCCAGGACACTTAATGAGCAAACATCTCCATTCATGGTTTTGTAATCCAGTGAGGGGGCAGAACGGATAGGGAACACACTCAATAACCAAATCAGATTGACTATTAGAGAGGAGAAAATACTTTCAGCAAAAAGAAAAAAAATAAAATAAATAGAGAAATCCCAGTGAGGATGGAAATAATACAAGTGACAATGTTGTACATGTTGATTGGGTCACAGTCCACCCACTCTGTAGGAGACTTTTGAGAGTGGTCCTGAAAACACCATCCATGTTAATCATTAGAAGAAAAATAACTCAGGTAGACAAAGCACAGGGGCAAAGACCCTAAGAGGGGTGTGCCTGAAGTGGTCAGGGAACAAGCCAGGGTGGTTGGAATTTGCAGAGTCAGCTCAGGGTGGCAAAGCACAGGGTCCCATGAGCGATAAGACCAGGAAGCGGGAGCCACGTGAACATTGCATATGGCTCTTCAGCTCATAGTAAGTTTTTAGTTTACTTGGAGTGAATTGGAAGTTGTTCATAAATTTTGAGCAGAGACACAGCAGAATCTGCTTTCATTTTTTGAAAGAAAATCACCTTTATGTCTGAAGAGAAGATGGAAAGTGGCAGAGGAAAAGGCAGAGGTCTCCTTGGGAGGTGCAGCAGCAATTTAGCCAACCTATTGGGGAGGACGGGATTGGACTTCAAGGTCACTGTGAAGGGCATGCTGAGAGCTGGAATATGAATTTACTTACATCTGTGCAAGATTAGAACAAGGAGAATCTAAGTCCAGATTTGCCTGAGCCCAAAGCCCAAGCTCTTAAATTTCATTAATAAGTCCTTGGTTTTCTATTCACCTGCAGATGCCTCTAAAACATAAATTCCAATGTTTTCATGGCCATTTATGAAGGATCTACAAACTATAGAAGTTAAATTCTAAAATTAAAAGATTTTGGACTCTGGCTTTAAGTACCTACCCAAGTGCTAGGTAAGTATCTGACAACTTGGAATGGAACCACCATTGGACCCAGCTATCCCACTCCTCAGTATATACCAAAGGACTTAAAATCAGCATACTACATCGCCACAGCCACTTCAATGTTTACAGCAGCTCAATTCACAATAGTCAAGCTATAGAATGAACCTAGATGCCCTTCAACAGATGAATGCATTAAGAAAATATGGTACACATACACAATGTAATATTACTCAGCCATAAAGAAGAATGAAATTATGGAATTTGCTGGTAAAAAGATGGAACTAGAGACTAAGCCACTTTCCCAAAGTAAAGGCTGAATATTCTCTCTGATATGCAGAGGCTAACTTACAACAACACAGGGGAAGATTAGAAGTTCATTGGACTAGACAAAGGGGAATAAAGGGAATGGAGGGGGAATAGGAATAGAAGAAATAGTAGAATGAATTGGACATCACTTTCCTATCCTTATGTATGAATACCTGACCAATGTAACTCTATGTTTTATAAAAACCACAATAATGGGATCCCAGTGGGAACAAGTTATACTTATTCTATGCATGAATATGTCAAAATATGCTCTACGGTAATGTATATCTGGAAAGAACAAATAATTTTTTAAAAAATAATAGAATCAGAAGTCAGGGGATCTTCATTTTATTCCCAGTTCTCACCTCATGACGTCCTCAGTCAACTTAGGTAGACCTTTGCTCCTTACATTTCTCTATCTAGAGATGAATGCATTTTCTTAAGTGTAAGATTTTTTTAATTATTTAAATTTAGATGTTAGAAAAAATCATGAAAATCTTGGATTACCCAGTCTCCAAAAGAAGGGATGTTAGAGTCTCTCAGCTTTGGACCACAGCTTGTTGGAATGAAGGTCTATTAGCAGGATAGCCTGATTTTTCAAGAGAAGATAGGCAGTGGGATAATGGTTATGGTATTTGTCATCAATCAGTGCCTACCTGTGTCAGAACACCACAACTTACACTGAAATAACTATGATTTTTTTGTTAGTGATTTTTTTTTATTTATTAAGAAGATAGGATGGAAATCTGTTTATGTGAGACTCTTGTGAAAGTTTCAGTCTTTTCCAATTTGGGCAACTTATTCAATTCCAGTTTTGTGTTTTAAAGATGTGAAAGATAGCAGTATATGATTGCCATCTTCTACCCTTAATATCAGAACATTAAATTCCAGGAAGTGAACTTCTGGCCACTTAGCAACTTTATGTTAACCAGATAAATTTATAGTTCTTTTTTTGAAGGGCGGGGGATACTGGAGATTGAACTCAGGGGCGCTTGACCACTGAGCCACATCCTCAGCCCTATTTTGTATTTTCTTTAGAGACAGGGTCTCACTGAGTTGCTTAGCACCTTGCTAAGTTGCTAAGGCTGGCTTTGAACACAGATCCTCCTGCCTCAGCCTCCCAAGCCTCTGTGATTCCAGGCATGCACCACCACATTTAGCAGTACCATCCATTCTTGTGTGATTGAAATAGAAGATGCTTCAAATTGAACATTGGTCCAAATTAGCATCATAGAGAAAAGCAGATGATTTATGGGCATGTGAAATTTTAAGTAGATTATCTATGCTCAAAGAATTTTTTCTTTGCATAAAAGATAAACTAGTTACTAGATATGTCAAACCCTGTTAATAAAATATTTCAATTACTACTCAGTGTATAGATGCAATTATTGTAGACAAATAATAACATGCCTATCATTAACTTAAATGATGATTTTAGAATCATGTTAATGCAGTGTCAAATTTTTATGTGTTACTATGGAAAATTTTATTCAGCGAAGAGAAATAAAAAGGTGTTGGTGGTGATAAACATTTTGCAATTAAAAATACATAAATAGGCGATTTATGTTTGAACTATTATGAGCAGGCTTTTAAAAATAAGTAGTATTGTCAACAGTAGGTCTTTGCTGTCCAAGGGCTAGTGGGTTTTCTTTTTAATTGTAAGGTGGTACATTGATATAGAAATGGAGCTTTCCAAAAATGTGTGCATTGCTTTATAATATCAACTTTGATCTGATTTCTCAGATGAGGTAGCTATGTTAACTGGTTGACAGCTGAATTAGTCCATCAAATCCAAAAAGCCGATTAATATTTAGCCAGAAATGGACATGCCTTGGGCTGGTGTGAGGGCAGAGAGAGTACTTCCAAGCTTTAACCAGTGGTTGGTCTGTTAGCTGTCACTGGTGGGAGAAGACTGACATAAAGGAAGGGGAAGGGGGTACTAGGACACCATGAAGGTCATGCGTGATGCCTTATGCAGATAGCACAGATCACCTACGACAGAGTCAGAGGCACACAGGGAAAAGGATTATTTTACCCAGGCGAGGACTCTTTTCTCCAGCTGCATATCGCCATCATTAAATAGGAACTTCCAAAACTGCAGAATGTCGGTATTTAGATACTGTAATATGAACCAAAGGGGTGGGTTCAAAAGGAGGCTGAGAACCTTTTCCTGGAAATCTCACTGATGAAATGGCATATGAACAGCCCTATTTTTTTTTAAATATATGCCGGATCTATTCATTTATTCCATTTTTTTATCATATGATACATATCACATTAATTCTAAAATCTCAAGCCTCATTTTGTTCAGGGATATGTATTTTAAAATACTTCATCGAAAGACAGCAGAATGAATTGGACATAAGTGTCCTATGTTCATATATGAATACAGGAGCAGTGTAACTCCATATCACGTTCAACCACAAGAGAGGGATCCTGATTTGAATAAGCTATACTCCATGTATGTATAATATGTGAAAATACACTCTATTGTCACGTGTACCTAAGAAGAACGAATTAGAAAGCACTTCACAACCACTAAAAAGATCAATTAAATATTGAATCTACAAATAAAATTTTGTGTATTCAGTGTATGTGATGATTTGATATATGTACACATTGTGTGATGATTCTCACAATCAAATCAACTAAAATGACACCCATTACATCCTATCCTGTATATCAGATCCCCAGACATTATTAATCTTATCATTGAAAGTTGGTACCCTTCGCCCAGCATCTGACAGTTCTTAATTTAATCATTTCTACTCAAGCAGACAGAGACTTCTTTAAAGCTTTGAACTGAAATTGTATAATTATATGTTATGCATTTAATTTATTAGGATTTTTAAAGCAGTAAGACACAACACATTTAGGAACACATTTAGGAAAGTGCTAGCTGGCTTTAGTTGTTCCAATTATGATTCCCTTCAGATATCAGTACTTAGAAATGTGAATCAGGACTACAAGGTGAGTCTACTGTGCATCACTGCGATGAATAAAATCAAAAGACTGAAAATATGGAGGCTCGCAAATGATTTGGAGCAACTGGAACTCGCATGCAGTCCAGTAGAAGGATAAACAGGTGCAGCCGGTTTAGAGAACCATTTGTCAAAATCAACTTGTCAAAATAAAAAAACCTGCGCTTTATGGATTGCGCAAAATTGCCTGCCTGTGTCGGTCGAAACCGCATACACAAAATGGTCCACAGCAGTCTCATAATTATCCCCCATGGAAAGGACACAAATGCAGGTGACCATGGAGTGGATAAATGGATTGGGACATGTTCAAAGAGAATGACAGCAGAGATCCAACTCCAACATGCATCTACCTGATCCTCTCGTAAGCAGAATATTAGCTAAAAGGAGCCAGACACAGAAGGCTCATTCTGAAGGATATCATCGGAATGGACTAGAACAGGAAAGTGCAAACTGTGCTGCTAGAGGACAGGCAGGGCTGTCTGTCAAGGGAGCTCATAAGCAGGAAGGGAGCACAGGGATCCTTATGGGTCCCTGCAAATTTTCTAGATCTTGGATCTGGTGAGTGTCTGTATAAAACCATCATCCTGTGCATTTCCTGCATCAATTTCTTCCTGCAGGTAAGATACACGAAGAAGAAATATAAAATTCACACACACACAAAAAAAAACACTCAGAAAAGATTGCATGGCACCTTGCTTTGGAATGGCTAAGGTGTTTCCATTCCCAGCATATACTTTCTATAATAGTTTACAGTTTCGAAACCTATTATGGAGTCAATCATGCATCTACAGGGCTGGAAGGAAACTCTGAGATTATCTAATGCGCCTCTTTCCTGTTACAGAGGAGGAAGCAGGAGCTGAGAGAGGAAAGTCTTGTGCATGAGGCTACCCTGCTAGACAGTGGCTGAGTGAGGTCTCACAGTATGATGCTTTCCAGTGGGAATGTCTTCCACCACCTGCTGCTTCAATCCAATCTTCACAGGGGCTTTTAAAGGTGACACAGAGAGGTTCCCTGAGGACCATTCTGCACCTGACCATCCAGGTCTCAGTCCCACTGTCCTGCACAGGCTGCAAGCTATTCTCCTTGTCTCCATGGCTCCTTTCCTCCCCTTTCAGCCTGCCTCCTGGGGCTGGCTTTCCCCTGACCTCCTGAACACTAGGTGCCACCTGCCTTGGGACACCTAGCACCTGTCACCTGGGATCACCTCCAAAGGGAGCAATCCATATTGCCTTCCCTCTGTGGCCCTTGAGAACACACGTTTCAGAGTTTTTTAAGAGTCTGTGGTTTTGACACTTGTAGAAATGAATAAAAGGAAACAAACCATTTTCTTGAATCTCACCAAGTATTTTTCTGAAGAAGTCTCAGTAGCCTCTTTTTGGGTAGAGGCAAATGCAGCAAAGAAAGTCCACAGGAGTAGAAAGCAAGTCATTCATCTTCAAATAATTATCAATATTTAAAAGTAATGCAAGTTTAAGATAATTTATGAGCTTCCTTTAAAACGCCACGATCCAGTGGCAGGTCTTAAAATTACCGTAGTTACAGTAGTTACAGATAATATTTGATATATGTGTCACATTTGTAATGTGGAAAGCAAATGTCTGATTTCTATTGTTGATAACCAAGATCAATATTGTTTATGCTTCTGTATGTGTTTTTGCTTCATTCCTAATGGAAAGAAATGATAACCTATGAAAACAGGCATTTAAAAAAATTAAGAATTTTCTGACCTAAGTAAACAATGCTCCTGGAATTATTGGCTCTGATAGATGATTCCTATTTATAGACAAAATGGCCCGAAGAGATTCTTAAAGGAAGCAGATATATGACATTGAATCAGCCTTAATGGTAATAAAAACCCCAGGATCTACAGTAGGGCTGATTCTTTCCCCCCACTTATACCCATGTACTCCAGATTCCTGTACATGCCTTTGGAAGGACTCATGGGGGAACAGCAGGTGCCTGTAAGCAATGAGGGAACCCGGCCAATACACAGGAGAGGGAGCAGCCTGATAATAAGGAGGTGTAAGAAGGTGAGAAGAGGTGTTCTCTGTTTACAAAGACTTTGCAGTTGGGAAGCAAATCTTGTTATCCATGGAGAGATAATTACCAAGTAATTAAGAACAAAACTACGTAGACTGTGCTATAATATAAAATAATGGGAAAAATGAATTTTCATTCACAGGTAGAAGCAAAAGTACATTGGATTTTGTAATATTCCTCTGGAGTTATGAAAATTTACCAGGCTTTATTTCGGTTATTATCATGATGCATAAACCTCCAAACTCTAGGGAAGGTCATCTTTGACAACAGAACTCCCAGGTTCTTGGGATTTGTGGTCTCTTCTCCAAAACACTTCAGCTTTCTAAAGGCAGGAGGATGACTCTGTACTTTGATGTGGCTTTTTGGAATTATTCAGGTCACTGATTTTATTATATCAAATAGTGTCCCAGGAAACGTTTACAGAGGGTTTTATGGAAGGGATCTATGATTGATTGGCTGTTTCTCATTTTGAAAAATTTTCAATAATGGAAGTCAATTAAACTTTGGGGATAAAAATTAAAAAGTGCTTTATGTATGGAATATACCCCAAGTAATATAAGTAGGATATTCTGTGATAGCAGAAATAAGATTCATAAAAATGTTTTTTTTTTCCTGGCTTTTGTATTTGGGTTCTATGGCATGTTAAAAGGAAAATTTCAATTGGCTTTTGAGTATATGTATTCAGACTGAATGCTTTAATTTTTCTCCTGCAGAGCAACTCCTTTGTCCATATCAAATATTCTATTTTGGTAAAGTTAAATTCACTAAAACAAAGTTTTAAAAATAAATAATGTATTGTTGCAGAAATATAGAATGTGATTTTTTCTTTTTTTTGGTGCATTATAGTTTATTTAATTGGATTTGTTGTTACATATTCTTACACACACCCAGTATAACTGTATAATTTTATAATATCATTCCTCAATATTTTAACGTTCCCTAGAATGGGATTTTTCTCCTTATTTTTAATTAAAAATTAGTTATGGCATTTATACACAATGGAAAATTACTCAGAATTAAAAAAAAAAAACATGGCATTTGCAAGTAAATGGATGGCATTGGAGAAGATAATGCTAAGTGAAGTTAGCCAATCCCAAAAAAACAAATGCTGAATGTTTTCTCTGATATAAGGGGGGTGACTCATAGTGGGGTAGGGTGGGGGAGCATGGGAGGATTAGATTAATTCTAGATAGGGAAGAGGAGTGGGAGGGAAAGGGAGGAAGAAGGGGATTACCAAGGATGGTGGAATGTGATGGTCATCATTATACAAAGTACATGTATGAAGACACGAATTGGGTGTCAACATACCTTATATACAGAGATATGAATTGTGGTGTATATATGTATTAAGAATTGTAATTCAAAAAAGTACATGAATTTCTTGTAAGGTGATTTCTCTCACAATAAATATGTTAGTTTTTCTCGATTAAAAAAATTAATTATGCATGACAGTAAAATGCATTTTGACACACTGTGCACAAGGGAGCTCAACTTCTCATTCCTCTAGCTCTATGTGGTACAGAATCACATCAGTAGTGAAATTATA
This sequence comes from Urocitellus parryii, assembly GCF_045843805.1. Taxonomy (NCBI): domain Eukaryota; kingdom Metazoa; phylum Chordata; class Mammalia; order Rodentia; family Sciuridae; genus Urocitellus; species Urocitellus parryii. Next base: position 86,227,155 of record NC_135537.1, on the reverse strand, counting down.
CATGCATATCAGGTAAATTTAGAATGGATTTTTTTTCCTTTTTGGGGTGGTGCTGGGGATTGAACCCAGGGCCTTGTGCATGCAAGGCAAGCACTCTTCCACCTGAGCTGTCTCTAGCCCCTAGCACAGGATTTTTAAAGCAACTTTAGTGTTCCTTGTTTTAGTGGGTTCACCCTCAGACATGCCAACAATGGCCACTAGAGGTCCCTCCAATCTGAGTTATTTCTAACTCCTCAAATGAGATTGTGTTTATTAAATGTTCAATCCCTTGCCTGTTTCTGAAAGCTGCTGAGACTTTACTGCATCTGACATGATAGTTTGTCATGACCTCCACAGAGAAGAGGGGCACACACTTCCAAACGGCTAGGCTGTGATTCCGCTTTATTTACATACAAGAACCCTAGTTTCAGCCCTTGCTCTACACAGTTAATTTGACAAGTTTTCACACTTCTGAGTGAGGATGGAAACATGAAAGCCCTTTATAGATAGTTACCACATGCTGGTACGGTTTCTTCAGCTTGCAGAAAACCCTGATTAGCCTATCGACTGGAAATAATTATTATGATAGGAAATTTTAGTCCTGCTCTTATCAAATCACAGAAAATGTAGAAAGGTTTCCATTCAAAGAAATCCTAGGCAGACTCCGGAGACAACTTTTTGATCTTCTGATACATTTATTCATTATGCCAAATAAATTTCAGAAAGCTTGCCTCATGTGAAGGATGCATAGAGAGATTTGTCACAGTGTGTAATTTTAATATAATGAATTTTGTGCCTATGTGGGTGGAAATAAAGAAATTATGAGACTGCTTCTGGTAAACATACAAATTGCTCTTTATTATAGAAGTGTTAAAACAAGCAAAACTTTAATTTTGATTGAAAGTCAGCAAGGATTAGTCATTTAAAACCTTCTCCACATCCCTTAATGCCGGACTCTGTTTCAAGCGATGACAGAATGATTGACCAATGGACAGGGTTTTCTATTGACCAATAGACAGGTTTCCTTCCAAGAAAAGTCAACAGTAGAATGATCTGAGGCTACTGCCCCTGTATGAGATGTAATTAATCAACTTATGATCTAATCCTTGGAAGTTAGATTAATTCTATGATTTGCCCCAAAGAAAACTGCTAGCCAAATAAAGAAGAAGAAAATTAAAAAAAAAAAAAAAAAAAAAAAACTCCTGAGTTTTTCACTCCTGAGTCAGCTGGCCTTAGAAATAAAGACCTGGGGACACAAACACCTTGATGTCTCCACCACAAGAGATGCAGGAATCCTAAGTACCTGGTGTTTTGTTGCTACATTAAGGTAGCAATAACATAGGCCCAAAGCAGAGTACAACTAATTTCCCAAAATATTTTAAGCAGAAATGAAATGGCTTGCAAACTATTTCTCATGATGATCAAAATCAGCGAATCTGTGGAAGTCTCTTACAAGATGGAACTGGAATGGGATTAACAGTTGAAACAGCCAAGACACCCTCCAAGCTGAAAAATTCTGTCTGCTCATCAAGCAGACAAGAAACTTTGGATGGCCTGCTCACAACCTAATACCACACTGTCTAGGCACAACCCAAACATTAACAGCTGGAGATCCTTAGCTTCTTTATTCTGCAGAAATAATTGGAAATATACACATAGATGTTCACCATCATGTTGCATATAACCACAAAGCAAGAACTAACTGAGTGCTCAACAGAAGGGGATTCACTGATGAAATGTTCAGGAAGAATTCAAAATGATTCTGGATGCCAATACTGGTTTAAAAGGGTGTGCTTTCACAATAAATACGAAAAAGGAGATAGGCTGTAGTACTGATTCAGGTATTTTTGCTGTCAATAAGAATGAAACCCACCATTTTGTATCAATAATATTCAATCATTCAAAAAATAAATCACTTCACACCGTGACTCCAAACACAACTGTGCACATGTGTGCACATGTATGCACAACTGAAAAAAGATTCCCCTTTGCTCCATTTATTCTCTTACTTTGTGTTCCAGTTAAATTAATTATTTTAATGTCAGCCATTACCCACGGAATTGATTTTCTAACCCACTAATTGGTCATAAGTCACAGTTTGAAAATCCTTGAATGGAAGAATAATGTAGAGTGGGAATCAATTTTTGTAAACACATAAATTCGCATCAGAAAAGTCACAAACATCACACATTGAAATATAAACAGCCTTTGTTGCTGGGTAATGGAGATTGTGACTTTTTTCCCCCTCTTTCTTTCTTACCTTTTGTTAGCTTATCTTCACTTTGGAAATAATATTTCTTGGGTAATTGGTGAAATGAATTGTCTCCCATCACAGAAGCCTTTTAGACTCTTTCAAATTATCTCAATGTTCTCATTTCTAATATAAAATTGCGTTCTCTACTTCGATGGGGTTAGCCAGTGCAGTTTTTACCAGCAACCATAACCATGTCCCCACTGTAACACTGAAATTCAGAACGCCTTAAGAAGGAGGAGAGAAAGAACCAGAGGAGGGAAGAAGTGAGATGGGAAGATGAAAGGAGTCTTACGAGTCTACTCCAAGCCTCTCCAGTGTATTTGTGTGTGTGTATGTATGTGCAGGTTTGGGGGCTAGCACTTATTTTTCTGTTTTCCTAGAGACTAGCATTGGATTAAAAAAAAAAGCCATTGAGACACTCACTTAATTAACCCCATGAAGTTGAAATACTCACATTGTGCTTTTCTGCCCCTCAGTTTTCCTACTTGAAAATAAATGAGCTCAGATGCCTACATCCAAGAGTTATGGCCCAGAGTTACATTGGCTCCGAGGAGTCACCCAGTTAGCTACCTTGTGTTCCACTGGCAGATGATACAGTTTTGGATTATTGGTCACTCAGATTCATACTTCTTACCTTACACCACATTCTTGCATTCAGAAAATGTTGAAAATGACTGCACATTTTATGCATTAGATGTAGCTCAGCAGCTAAAGCAGATGGGATGCTCCTTTCTACAAAGCTATGGATAACATTATTTCTACTATCTAGAGGGATGTGACCACTTCAACTTAGAAGTCCATAAAAATGAAAGGAAAACCTACTGACACGGAGATAATAATGTCCCTCTGCTCCCACGGGATGTATTTATTTGAACAGTCCACATACCCTTTAGAGAATGGCTCGGGGAATTTTTAGTGTCAAAGGTCATCATAAGTTATCTCTAATGATAAGTCACTCAAAGGGCTCTCAATACACTTTGGGATGCTGAAGCTGCTCCCCATGATCAACAGCTGCCATTCAAAGATGTCACTACTAACATCTGGAGTAGGTTCAAGGCAAAGATTCTCTCCAGGAACAGACTTCAGGATCTCTTTCAGTGGAAAGAGGATTGGTAGACCATTCTGAATATAATCAGAACTTTTAATACTCAGGCAGTTGGTTGTAGGTGGTTGGGAATTGCAGTAGGTGTGCTGAATCCACTTTCAAGACATTTTTTTTTTGGCCTTTGGGTGTTTTTTATAATTTTTAAAAATTCTAGTCACAAATATTTCAAATGAGAGCTTCTGTGTAACATGTGAGTATTCCTGACCAAGGACATCACCCGGGGACCCTCTCTTGCATTCCTGCAGAGAACCTTATCTGCAACAGGTAGTGTTCACTGTAAGAGAGGCTCAGGCTTCTCACTGAAGCACAGCCCAGGCCACCCGCCTTTCTGGTCAGGCCGTCTGCCGAGCCTTTCCGGGCCTGTGAACTTAAGATCCCTTCTGTAAACAAACACACTCATGATACCACCATCGTGAGTTCATAAACCAACATTTTTGATATAACTAATTAAAAAATAAATAACACAAGCAGCGGGAAGAAACTAAAAACCCGACCATAGATGTTTAATGCAACTTTTCTCCCTCTAAACACACTCATTTTCTATCTTGCTTTTTACAAGGCCCATTAGCCTCATCGGCTTGCATTTCCATCCGTTCACCTCTTCCCACGTGCTCCTTGCCTCTGGGAGGTATTTCTGTAAAACATAGATAATAACACCTGCTCAGCCCACCATTCCGGGTTATTGTGAAGACCCAAGTGTAAAAGGGCTATATAAATGCAAAGTATGGCTACATCCGTTTTTATTCATGCTCGGGAACCTGTGGGTTCTTAGTCTTAGCTGCTCTGGCTGGCTGGCCCTGTGATGTCTCAGCAGGAGGAGGTGAAGCTGGGGAAAGTGCCTTTAAATTTATTCACTGTAGTGCCCGACTCTGGCAAACCCGTATTGAGGCAGCCCTTTCTCTCTGACAGCTCAACATGTCATCCAAAGATAAAACCTAAAATCTCCCTCTGATCTGTGACAGCCACTGAGGATGCAGGGCTGCTGGCCCTTTGTCTTGGCCAAGGCCCGTTCTGTCTGGGTTGAGCATGGCTGTGGCCCCAGCGTGCAGACAGGACTCAGCAGCCCCAGCCAGGCCTTCCTCATGACTGTTGGAAGCAATCCTTCAGTTGAAGGACTTGAAATCTCAGCATGTCCACTTCCCGGCAAGCTTCAGACCCTACACCCCACACCCACCCTCTGCCATCCCACGAGGACACAGAAGGAATTTCATCCATAGTTTTTAAAACTGCAGCTGGCCAACCATGACAATTTGGAAAGGAACAAGGAGGCTTCCTAGAGCCCTGTGAGCAGGGTATCATCTGTTTCCACCCAGGGAGGTTCACGGGCCTCAACCCAATTCAAGAAGCATTGGCCAGGTGTTTACTGAGTTAAACAGAACTAGGTTAAGTGGCAGGCCAGGGGGTCCTACCCAAAGTACCAATCCATAACTGAAGCCAAAATATTTCCGTAATAAATCTGAAACAGCCCACCTCTGAACTCAGTTTCATACATACGTATTTTACATATATGACAAAATACAATTTCCTAAAAGTGAAGACCTCAGCCCGGATGAGGTCTTTTTGCAATTTAAAATAAAATCGTAACTGGTACCTATCCCACCATGAATGATTACACAGAAAATAAAGTATTTTTAAATGGACAATGTAAATATTTAAACGTTTTAAAGGTCACAGATTAGTTTCATGCTTCTGGATCCCACATAACTTCAACTTGCCCTAAATTGGAAACAATGTGAAAAAACACCCCCAAACCCAAAGAATCATGATAGTTCCTCCATGTTGCCAAGAAGCTTCACCTTATTATCCTCAACTTTCACCTGGATGAATATTAATGACCTATTGCACTTTATCCCCAAAGCCACTACTTCTGGAAGGTTGACTGATCCCCTCAATACATGTTGGTTGCTATAGGTTTCTAGTATTTCTCCTTCTTTCAAATAGATATTCTACCTATCTATTTAAAGTAAATGTATGTTATTATTTTTTTTTTGGTACTATGGATTGAACTCAGGGGCACTGAACCCCTGACCCACATCCCCAGCCCTATTTTGCATTTTATTTTAGAGACAGGATGTCACTGAATTGCTTAGTGCCTCACTTTTGCTGAGGCTGGCTGTGAACTCACAATCCTCCTGTCTCAGCCTCCCAAGCTGCTGGGATTACAGGTGTGCATCACCGCATCCGGTTTCTACCTATCTATTTGAAGTAAATGTATGTTATTTGTTTGCTCATATAGATATTTACCTCTGTATTTGCACATGGAATTAGTGTCTGCTTTCTATCTGAGAGGGTCAACCACTTAACACAAGGCTTATGATCCAGATGAGTGTTGCCTCTAGCATTCATCTGATGCTCAGTCATTACTTACTGAACATGTGAGGAAGTGAATGCATGAATGTGGTAGACCTTAAAGGAAGGCAAGTTCACGGCCTTGACAATTCAGAGGTATTTCCATTTTCTCCATGACTTTCTATAATGCACGGTGCACACATTTTTTATGAATCTGATAATCATATTTCTGAGACTCCAACAGTCCACCTTTGGGTGAGTGGAGAACAGACAGGGAGGAGATGAAGGTACCCCTGGAGTGAAAATTCATTTGACACAGAGGGTAGGCTTTCAGCCCACAGCATTCGGTTTAAAGCTTACATGCTGGTTACTGGGGGAAAAAAATCAACCAGACACATTTAAAAGCATAGGGAAATACAAAAGTAAGACTCTTTGAAAACCTTAGGAAGCCTGTTTTCAATCCTGATTCTAAAGATGCACAGATACCCCTTCATTAGATCCTCATTGAGGCCCTTACAACTAGGTCCTAGGACACAGGGTGGAGTCAGGCTCAAAATCATCAGCATACAGCAAGTGTGTTCCAGAGATCCTGCAAATGCTTTCTGTTTCTGCAGCAAAAGGCAGATTCTAGCGAGATTTCTTACTTGGCTATTTGTTCCCAATGAGGATGTCTCCTTGCCACTGATATTTCAGCACAAACAAGAAAGATACACCTGCCCCCTAACAAAAATATTTAGCCCCTGCAAGTTTATATATTACATAATAATATATTTCCTACCAAAAGACACAAAGAGCCCCATAATTGGCAGTGATCAACAAGATCCAGAATACTGATTCTAGATTCCTGTATATTGTGAAAGTAGTTTTCCAACTATTGCAAATGGTGGTGAAATGATTAGGCTGGTGATGAACAACGCAGATGCCATATACTAATAAGAAGAGATTTGTCTTCCAGGGTAAACACTAAAATAAGGGAGCTCAGAGCATAGCAAGGAAATAATACTTCCCAGCAAAAGTAAAACGGTAAACTCAAAGAGTTATAGTCCTGTCAATGATCTCCATGCTTACAGTTGTCTGAAATAAATTGAAAATAAAATCAAGCAGCGTGTTTAGCTGCATATCCAGTATGCCGTTATGAATATTGCTACAAGACAAGATGCTTACGATCTGACTGATGATATAAAATTATTCTCCATTGAAACATCCCTCCCATTTAACGGTAGTTGATGTCTTCATTGAGTCGTCTATCCAAATAAGATACGGTACAAAGTAATTTTAAGATAAAATTTCAATCTGTAAGGTAATGAAAGAGTTTTTTTTGAAGTTCATGAAAGTAATATTGGAGAATTCCTTTAAACTTAAAGGCATTTGTAAACAGTCTTAACAGAGGTAGAAAAGGTAATGCCGGAATATTTAATTATTCTTAGGACTGATGACACAATCATCACCCCCAATGAAAATTATTGTAATATAAAATGATTGAAAGGAGCCTTAAGAAAATCTCAGGAAGCTCTTGAGTATTTTTTTAAAACTACAGCATTCTGTATTATTTGCAGTGAAAATGAAAAAAAAAATGAAGGGAAAACGTTCTTTCACACTATCCGAAAATTTCCTCGCAAAAAGAAAATGTTCTAGAAAAAAAAATTTTTTTTAACTCGGTCAGCTTGCTTATTATAAGTATCAGCTCTTAGCTGCCATCGCCACCAACATTTTACAAAATAAAATGTATCACAGATAAAATACTTAAAGTAATGCTCATATTTATGTTTACAATATGGCAAAATGTGATATATGTAAATAAAATGTAAGATATATTTTAAAAATAAATGTTAAAATTTATAAATAGGCCTCAGTCTCCAAGATAAAATGCTTCTTTGGAAGTTCTGTGACACCTTCGTGCCCACAGCGAATAGATTCTCATTGAGGAGGCTTCCTAGAGCCTGTTGTTCTAGGAAAAGAACCAAACCTAGTACAGCTCTCACCTCCTGCATTTCTGAATGCCTCTTCTTTCCTTTCCTTCTTTCCTTTTCCTTCTGTACCCCATACTCAAAAGTAGAGCATCTACAGGTTTTATTGTTTTGTTAAAACACACACACACACACACACACACACACAACATGGTTAAGTTTCCTTGTTCTGTGAGGAGGGAGCACTAATTAGCAGGCACTGGTTGATTCACAACAGGGCTTCACTGCTGGAGTTCCAATTTGGGGGTCTCAGTTCTCCTAGCTCTTCATGCTCCTCTCCACCAGTTCACTGTCAGCTAGTCAACCAGGGACCTCTTTCTTCAATATCCCATAGTGTCTCTAGGTCAAAGTCTGGACATAAACAAGATAATTTCTTCACTCACGGCCCCTTTGACCTGCTACCTTTCGAGGGGTTTTACCATTTGTTTGTGTGTGTGTGTGTGTGTGTGTGTGTGTTCATGAATTCATTTTCTTTATATTTTCAATACTGTTGTGAATAAGACCCTGATATGTTCATCTTTACCTCCTGCCCTGAACTTCCATTGGGACTCTATTTTCCTTGACAGGCTCTTAATATACACATATGCACACCCAAAGATGGTCTCCTCTGACAGCTGTCCGGCTGAGGCCAATCTCCTTAGCTGGTCATGGGGAAGGCTCTAGTCCCTGTGTATTCTTCCATAATTTAGTCGCTAACAATTTTTCCACTTCATGCTTTATGGTAAAGCAGTCACATATCCAGGGACACAGCAACCCTTGGACAATATGAGACATAATTGACGTGTACATTGTGAACATTTCTTTTGGTCTGGAATGTCTCGATTCTAATACGGTTCAGACCCCCATGACAGGTGAACAGTAAGGACCTTACCACACTGAAGATAGGATGTGTGGTCTGTGGATATGGCTGTGGATCTTGGAGAGCCCCCAACCCCAATGGATCGTATCATGGTCACTGCGGTGGTTGGTTAATTTTCTAAGCACAGTTCCACATATCTAAAACAGGACTAATGATTTCAACCACGTAAGGCTGATTATAAAAATTAAATGAGAAAGTTTCCATCAAGTTCTGTTGAAGTCTTTCCATCACTGGTAGTTTAACATCGATGCTACTGAGAATGAAGGTGAAGCCAATGATACATCCCCAAGTTTCTCACTTATAAACTTCTGTTTGTTATTCTCTCTGCTGAAAAAGATTCTCCCGTTTTACCAAAGTCTTCATTATTATTCAAGGTATCACTCAGACTTCATCTACTACACAAAACCTCTCCCTACTTGCCCCAAACCAAGATAACTGCTCCAAAATTTTATGTCTCTGGATATCTTTCTTCAAGAGAAAGTAAAGTATTACATTAAAATGATTCATAAGACTCTTGTCCCCATTTAGAGTCTATGTTCTCCAAGGTCAAGTACTTTGAAACCTCAGTTCTCTGATCAGTACTTGGCACATACATTTAAAGGGGTCCCAGGGAGTTGGGGGCTGATCAGCAAAAATTGATGTCCACTGGCACATTTGCTATTCACCAAATCTTGTTGGGCAGTAACAGAGCCACATGAGAAGGGAGGTCTTTCATAGAAAAAGACAGTAAGGTAGTCCCAAGGCTATGTAAATGCATGCATGCGTGTGTGTGTGTGTGTGTGTGTGTGTGTGTGTGGGTATAGGTGTGGTAATTAGTAGCACTGTGAGGAATCTTCTATATTAAAGAGCTTCCAAGAGCACTTTGGGGTGTTCTAAATACAGGATTGCATTTTACCGATTGGTGTCGGGGGCCAGGCAAAGTTTCATGGGAGATACAAAGCAGGTAGGCCCTAAGTGACTAAAGAATCGTATTTGAACTACTTTAAAAGTCATCACTAGTGGGAACATTTGAGTTTGGTGTCAGCCGGCTTTTACTCAGCCTGTAATGGCCTGGAAGCCAATATATAGAAGCTGGTTTGGGTTTGTTTATATGAAGACAGTGAGTTAGTTCTTCCTCACTGTGAACCTTACATGAAGTCACTAAGGACAATTTTGCTGGATTCTCAGAGGTGCCCAAGGGAATATCACATTTGAACTAGTGCCAAATTCAGATTCTAGAGGTAAAGAACTAATTTACTTTCTTCCTTCCTCCCTCTTTCTTTTTCTATCAAAAACAGGACCTTGTCACTATTCAGATTCTTGGATTGAGATGGTTCATATGAGTCAGTGTAGATCATTCCTTATTAGCACCTGCCTCATCCCCAGAATGACTACCTTCACCAGGAGGCTTCATGAGCTCCCAGTTCAAATATGGGCTTCATTAGTACTTTTGCTATTCTAATGAAGACATTCTGGAAGAAGGAAATACATTGGCAAACTTTTCTGCATCTTTCCTGATGCTATATGGAATCAATTCATTGACCTCTTCTTTTATGTCATTGGTATGCATCTCTTGGGACATGACTGCTGTCGTATTTTTCTGAATGGGGTGGACATGGGGCAGTTTTCTGTACTTGACTGTTTCATTCAAACAACAACACAGAACCAGCAGAGCAAATAACCATCAGCTCTACCAGTACCATCCAATGACAAAACGAGATTCAATCACAGGGGACCATGTTTTTGATCCTGGAGTACATTGTTTCGTAAGTAAGATCCATGCCATGGAACTTACTCAGGCAGCATTTACCCTCAATATCTTCCATAGTTAGCTTGAATTTCCTAAATATAATTTCGTTATTTTTCAGGTCAGCAAGGCTTACTTCAAACACATGACCTTTGAGGATATCAGATGCAATTTTGGTCCCCTGCCTCCTAGGGACTAGCATTTTCCCAGTATTTCTGATATTGAACATAAGAGGTGTTTTTTACTTCATACCAATCTTCTTTCTTCTTGGCTACCATTTTGCTTCCTATGGAAAAATGTTCTTGCTAAGCACCATGGTACTGCCCAGAGAGCCAAGAGGACAGAAGTGCAGTTCACTCAGGAACTTAGGCAAAAAGGACGCTGTGTTTCTTAAATATGTCCATTGATCTATTCTGCTTCAGAATTCAGGGCATAAAGAGATCTCTCTGGTGGCTGGAGGGGTATCACGACTGGTCTTTTTTATTTCTACAGCATAATATCTGGTGTGTATGATAGGCTCAAAAAACATCCTCTGATTGGAGTGAATTAAAATCCAAATACTTACAGAAGGCATCCTTTAAATACAATAATCAAAACAGATAACATCATTTTTTAAAATTTAAACATTTTTGTCTTAAAAAATAAAGCTAAATAAATCCAATCAATTTGGAGCTATTTGTTTAGATTCATAAAAACAAGCTATGTGGGTATTTTTCTAGGTGTAAACTATTGAATACAAGTTTTATAGATAAGAAATGTCAAATAATACAGACAAGTCCACTTAATGAAGAGAAACACAATGCCTGAAGAATCATTTAATGCACAGGAATTCCTGCTTTACCTCTGCAAGGCCACAAATGATAAGGATAATAAGAAGTAGGATTGAACAGATGGTTAGAAAGATGAATAGATGATTGATTAGATAGATAGATAGATAGATAGATAGTATTGCACATTGTTATCTGCTAAAGAAACTGCTTTACCCACATCATTTTATTTTAGAAGGACCATTAGTGGAAGTTTTTGCTATTATTATATTTTAAATATAGGAACTTAAGGCTTAAGAAAGTTATTTACAAATGACAACTGAGCTCCTACATGGTGTTTGAATGCAGGTTCTCTGACTTCAACATCTGTGGAGCCAGTTACTAAACAAGCACATGACATGCTGGTAAAGGTAGGTTTCAATTTTGACACTTCTATAGATTCTGTCCCTAAAAGAATCCTAAGCTGTTTCCATGTTGGTCTTTGAGCTTGCCTGCTAGGAATACCCTTTTATTTTCAAAAGTAACTTCAAACACTCTGAAAATACAATAAAATCAATGAGGAATTGTATTCATGTTCCAGATCAACATATTCTAGAGGAAAACAAATGAAAACCACCAGAACACTCTGCTTATTTATGCACTAATTGAATTATATAGCGCCCACTCACTGTTCAATTAGTCTAATTATGGTCAACATCAGTCTCTGTTGTTAGGATGACAGAAGAATGTGATTCTGCCCCTTTTTCGGAGCTGGACTTGTCTGATGAATAACCAATAGGCTCTGTGTATAACACGGGTCATTTTCATGCACCTTTCAGGCTACTGTACAATTAAAATGATTGAAATTATCATTTTTGCATAAATCTCTTTTGAATATATATTCCCTGTGGTCATTTACATATGAACCTCCATTGTTGGCTGAATGTGGTATGATTTTATGAGATTTTTTATGTCTTTGTTCAATGAAAATAAAATCAAGAAATTCTTATAGTTCGGGTCTGAACTCAAGCCATCTTGAATACCCATCCCTTAACATGGCTAGAATTAATCAGATGATGGAATCTCAAAATTTTTAAATGTGGCTCCATTAAGGGAATTGTTCAAGCTCAATATGAAGTTCATGCCCCATGTGCATGAACACCTGCATTTGAATATGCATGTGTGTGTGTATGTGTGTGTGTGTGTGTGTGCGCGCGCGTGCGTGCACATGTGCGTGTGCACATGGGTATTTCAAGTATAGCCGGAGAACTCAGCAGTAAAAGTTGTAAAACCTGGAACTTTAAAATTAGGTAGCAACCAGGAATTGACTTCCAGCACTTCAAGGACTCCCCAAGGAGCAAACAATCTAAATTTTCTGCAACTCATGCAAATGTTTGTGGTTTACATACTTAGAGGGTCATAAGATAAACTGGAGCATAAGACACTATTTTCTTTCTTTGGGTGGTGCTGGGTATTGAACCCAGGGACTTGTGCATGCGAGGCAAGCACTCTACCAACTGAGCTATACCTCCAGCCTAAAAGAGTAATTTCTAGCAAAATCACTAGGAGTTATGTGCCAGGAAGTGCTAGACAGGGTAAGAAATTATGTTATTCCAGTTCTGCAGGAGCCCTGCCAAGCAGGGCAGTGGAGAGGAGGCCATTGAACACTCTCCTCTTAGAGGATGTCTCTGAGAAATAGCAAAGCAGGAGTTGATGGACACATTTGGTCCCAGAAATATCTTCCTTGGTTGGCGTGATAATCTGATGAAAAAAGTTTGAACAATGTTCCAAAATCAAGATATTTCACATAAAGTCATATAATTCCAATTTCCTTTTTTCTTTGTTCTTTTTAGATATACATGACAGTAGAGTGTATTGTGACATATTATACATACATGGAGTATCACTTATCCCAATTAGGATCCCATTCTTGTGGTTGTACATGATGCTGAGTTACCCTGGTGGTGTATTCATATATGAACACAGGAGAGTGATGTCCAATTCATTCTACTATTCCAATTTCTCTTGAGAAATTCAATATATCAGTACTGGGAACCCAGTTCCCACAGGGAATTATGTCCTGAACTGGAGTGAATGCTGTCACTTTAGATGTACCATGTGCTTTTCTGAGGCCAGAGCCCTGGCTGTCTGTCAACTAGAGTCAGTAAACTTATCTCTGTGATTTGGGGGAGAGGCAGAAATGCAACTTTAAGGTCCTAAGGCTAAAGGATGGGGAGAATAATAAAAATGTAAACACTCTACTCAAATTTGAACTTCAGTTTGCTGCACAGACACAGAAAATCTGGGTGATCCTTTTGTGTCCTCAGAGAGTCCACCGTCTTATCTGACATTTAAGTTGAAATTTGTTAAGCAGACAACGGTTTCACAAAGGTCGTCAATAAGTAATGAGTTGAACTGGGAATAAAATCTTATCAGATTCAAATGTAGCCATTGTATTTTGAGGGCTCTCTGAAGTAAATCATTCAGTTAGTATTTCATCAAATTAACTGGTTGTTCAACTGAACCAAAGCAACATCCTTGTTTAATTTATTAAAAATATACTCCTAATGCTTTCTTCTCCTAAGACATGAACAATAATCCATGTAATGACTTTCACAAAAATATTCCCTGAACTAGGAGTTAGTTACAAGTTTCTTGGCAAATCCAACAAAAATAATATGAAGAGAACCAAAAAAACTCCCTAAAATACAACAGAATGACTCCACAAAATAAAGAATGTGTAAGAATAACTCCTGTTAAGAATTGTATTATTTCTCGTGGATGTAATTGAGCATGTATTTTGTATTTTGTGAGAGCATTTGTTATGGTTTAGATATGAGGTGCCCTCTGAAAGCTCATATGTGTGTGAGACTACAAAAGAAAATTTAGAGGTGAAATGATTAAGTTGTGGGAGTTTCAACTTAATCAGTGCATTCATTAATCTGCTGATAGGGATTAATTGGTTGTTAACTGTAGGCAGATAAGTTGTGGGTGGAGGAGGCAGGTCATTGGGGGTGTGCCTTTTTTATTTTGTCCCTGGTAAATGAGAGATCTCTGAGATCTCTCTCTCTCTCTCTCTCTCTCTCTCTCTCTCTCTCTCCCTCTCCTGATTTGCCATATCCTGAGATACTTTCCTGTACCATACACTTCTGCCATGATGTTCTGCCTCACCTCAGGCCCCAAGGAATGGAGTCAGCTGTCTATGGACTGAGACCTCTGAAACCATGAGCCCCAAATAAATGTTTCCTCCTTAAAATTGTTCTTGTCTAGTCTTTGGGTCACAGAGGTGAAAAAGCAGACTTAAACAGTATTTTCTATATGAACTGAATCTTGATTGGCCACCACTTTAAGTGAAAGCCAAAATCCTGAAAAAAAATTAAGGAAAAAATATCTATGTTCACATCTTAATGTTAGACTTGTCAACAAAGAACTCCATCGGAACAGCAAAGAAGTACGTAAATAATTAAAAAATAGGGCAATATATGAGGCTTTTGGTCTTAAGAGAGCAAAATGATTGTATCATCAGGTCAGATGATGATTATTGGGAAAATAGGTCAAAATACCAGTGTAATGGTAAACATCTATTTACGTTTCCCACAAAGAATGAAGCTCCTATTTACAGAACTCTGTCCTTTGGAAAAACTGCTATGGATGTCCTTAGTTAATGCTGCAGCTGATTCTGTTATCATGATTGCCTCAGGATATTTATTTATTTATTTGTGATCCTATGTGCTTGGATACATGCTCTACCACTGAGCTGCACTCCCTCCTTTTTTATTTTATTTTGAAACAGAGTCTAGTTTTGAACCGGTGGAAGATATAAAATAAGGTTCCTCCTATTTAAAAATGTTATATATTAATATTCAGTTGCTTCATTTGAATAAACCAGCCATTGCCAACTGGAAACTTCTAGGTTAACATTTGCAGTGTTCAATGAAATGCTTCTCTGTGCTCACCACCATTTTGGCCATTGTGGCTTTACTGAAGGACATTCTGCTGTCTCAGGTTTCTTATCTAACCCATATAAATTTGCAAAATTATTAAAATAGGGCTGATTCATAAAACAAACACTAAGCCTCATTTACCATTTTCAGTATATTCTCCCATGCTTTTTTGATTAATACTTTTATTAGAGGCATTCAATATAGATAATGCAAAATTAAATGGATTTTTCCAGAATACATTATAGCCATTAAAATAAATCAGACTATTAAATGGAAGGAAAAAGTAAAAATCTGAAAAAGAAATATAATTCCATATAACTTATGACAGAGGGCATTAATTACCTAACTACAATTTGAGAACTTTTCTGTGGAAAGGAACGGAGGTCCATTTAGTAGTTCATCATGACTGTCACATTCTCTGAAGAAAAGGACCATGTACCCAAGACTGGTCTGCATCAGAATGTGGAGATGAAACTTTTCTTGCTTCTTCCAGCTTTGCTCAATGCCACTGCACCATGTATCCTTCTAGAGACAACATGTGAGGTACAGGCCAGCAGGAACCCTAACCTTTCACATACTGTTGGAAATAAGCCATCTGAGAAGAGCTCTTCTGTCACCTGCTCCCTTCACTTCTGTGTTCTGTCCCTGAATGCTTCTCTCCAATGATCCCTGTCACAAAACTGCCTTCAATTTCCAATTACTTTAATAGCAAGATAAAACATTAACTTGACTTTTGTTATTGAGCTTCAGAAGTTTCGTGGCCTTCACGATTTCCCTTTAAATAATAAAAAAGAGGACAGGGTGAACTTGTTTGTTTAAGTATAATTGTGCATCCAATATGAATTCATAGGATAATGATTAAGTTCACTTCTACCAAATACCAAGTGTCTCCTATGAAGCCTTTTTAAATATGGTCTGTGTTTTATGCCATTTCTGAAATTTATTACTTATTGACATAATAGATTTTTAGGTGTCAGTTGGTTTAGGAGATTCAAGGAATAATTGAAAAACTTTTCCTCTGATACTTCTGGATGACAAGCTTAATCAATCACCAAGTTCTACTTCTGACTATGTGGTTAGACCTAGGAGGCTTTGAATGGGGCCAGGATGATAAAAAGGGGGGGAAAAAGGTCTTCTCCCTCAGAGACCTTACAGGGTAGTAGGGAAGACAAGCATAATCTCATAAAAAATGTTTACAAAATAACCAGACATCATTAGACTTTGGATGCCACAAAAGAGGTCAAGTTCAATTTTGATGAAGACTGAGCAGGACGAAAGTTTGTTGGATAGTTTTAGGATTTCATGAAGATAAAAACTTGACCCCAAAAGCAAATAGGAATTGCAAGAGGTGTGGTCAGGAAGAAGACCACCAAGATGATTTGGTGGAAATGACAAGTGCCATGAGATGGGGATCAAGAAGACCAAATGGCAATAGGAAGGTGTTTGTCATTCCCTAGATTTAGCTTGCCTTTGACAGTAAACTATACCGTATGCATCCAGCCTTACAGAGGCAGATGTCCTGATGTTTAAAGAGAGGAGCAGAAACTTCTCAAAAGAAGAAACACAATGGACCAGCAAATAAATATATTTTAAAAAAATGTTCACTATCTCTAGCAGTCAGGGAAATGCAAATAAGAAGTACAGTAAGATTTCATCTCACTCCAGTTAGAAAGGCAATGATCAAGAACATGAATCATAATAAATGCTGGGGAGGATGTGGGGACGAGGTGAACGTGTGTATTGTTGGTGGGACTGCAGATTAGTATGACCACTCTGCAAAGCAGTATGGAGATTCCTCAGAAAACTAGGAATGGAACCACCATATGATCCAGTTAACCCACTCCTCTGTATTTATCCCACAAAAGCCCAAATCAGCATACTGTAAGGATACAGCCACCTCCATGTTGGTAGCAGCACATTTCACAATGTTCAAGTGATGGAACCCACCAGATGCCCATCAATAGAGGAACAGATCAAGAAAATGTATATCTACCAAATGCAACTCAGCCACAGGGAAGAGTGGAATAATGGTATTTGCCAGTAAATGGATGGAAATGGAGAAATTGATGCTAAGTGAAATACATAAGTCAAACTCAGAAAATGAAGGGTCCAATGTTCTCTCTCACATGTGGAAGCAAGAGTAAAATAAAGGAAAGAAGGTGTTTTTAGAGGGGATAGGATATCCCAAAGACATGGGGAAGATCATTGGGGTAGAAGGAGGAGAATGAGAGGGAGGGAGGGAGGGAGGGAGGAATAGAAAGGGGGGAAAATGGGAATGAATTTAACAAAATAATTTTATGTTCATATAGAAATGTACCAAATGGAACCTCACCATTATGTATATGTAGAAAGTACCAATCAAGAATAAATTTACAAGGGCTTGGGCTTCAGCTAAGTGATAGAGCACTTGCCTAGCATCTGTGAAGCACTGGGTTTGAGCCTCAGCACCACATAAAAAAACAAGTAAATAAGTAAAAAAGGCATTGTGTCTATCTACAACTAAAAAAACTATTTTAAAAAATGAATTTAAAAAGATGTGAAGGGAATTTCAGTAAAAGAAGGAGAGTCGGGAGGGAGAAGGGAAGGAAAAGGGGGGCGTGAGGATTGAAATCAAATTACCTGTATGTATGATTTTAGTCAACATGAACTCTAATACTAGTAGAATTAGAATGATATAATAAAAATTTTGAAAACAAACAAAGAAAATGAAAAGACATGGGCATTGGTTTTGGATTGCCCTGTGCCCTAGGTATTACATTGGCCAAGCAACCTTTACGACGTAGCTGCCTTCAACCCTTGAAGAAAGTGACTTTTCCCACATCCCCAAACTCCCTTCTTTTCATATATCTTAGTGATTTTGACGTTTTCATAGATGGTTCGGATGCCTCCGTCCCTCCAGAGCCTTCTCTGACCTAAATAGCCCCCCGGTCCAGTCTGTCGCCCACTGCCGTGGTCATTAGCAACAAACACACCTCGTTAATCTCACAACCACTGTTCTCTTCAAAAACACACATGACTTTCCCTCTCACCCTTCCAGTATCCTGGCCCCCTACAACCGTGACTCCCAACTTAGGATCTGTTCATCAGTTGACTTTCCCACACTCCCGTGTATTCCTTTACTTTTCTAATTTAACTCAAGTTACATGGTCAGCCACTGCCATCACTCCCTTGAGCATACTCTCAACCCCCTCGGCCTTTCTCCTTCCATCATCCTTTAAGGAAAAAATACCAAATTTGGTTAGTCCAAGACTTTGTCTACACAGGGGACAGATCCAAACAGCTGAAGATTGCAGTACTCAGCTTCTCGTGTCCAGTTGTCATTAAAGTAGAAAAAGCTGCCAAACTCCAAAGGATGTAGATCCTTCTCCCTTCCTTTCTATAGCACCACACTTTGTCTTCTAGCAGAGGTCAGCAAATCATAGATCATGGGCTCAATACGGCTGGACGTCCAAGAAAGTTCTCACGTTTTTAAATAGTTGGAAAATATAAATGAAGAATAATGTTTTATGATGTAAAAATTACATGACATTCAAAAAATTAAAGTGCAGGTAGAGAGTTTCATGAGACCACAGCCTTGCCTATTTACCTGTAGCCTTTGGCTACTCTTATGTCACAGTAGTAAAGATGACCAATTGCAGCAGAGACCATAGGGTCAGGGTAGCTCCAAATCTTTGCTATCTGGCCCTACCGAGCATAACATTTATGGCCCCAGTTCTCTAAAATCATTCACTGTAATACGTAATACATGTATATTCTATGATCACTTACATGTTCAAAACAAAAGCCATCCATCTACTCCATGTCCCTCTCCAGGTGCACAATAATAATGTCAAGGTTCTCCTGCACAGCAGACAACCTAAGAATAAGGCTCAATAAATGCAGTTTTAAAACTAGTTGTCCTGAAAAAATCAAAGTGATAGAGTGCCAGGGATCGCAACAGCCTGCAGCAGGACCCGGGAGATCCAGGCCAACTGATTCGCGCGGCCTGCCCTGCGGCTACAGAAGGCGTGGCGCCTCAGTGAAGCCATGAATTAGCAAGCAGGGAGGTTAGGGACTGCCATTAGGTGGAATCCCGCCAGCCAAGCCCACACGGACCCTTGGGCCGAGCCCGGGATCTCAGAAGGGGAAGGAAGCGGTACAGTCCCATCCCCCACAGCGGACACTCCACTGAGGCAGTCAGCGGCCACCATCCGGGAAAGCTGAAGGATACACCACCACTCTCCAACAGCTTGCAACATCAAAACAGCCAGCAGCAGGACCCCGGAGATCCAGGCCAACTGATTCGCACGGCCTGCCCCACAGCTCCAGAAGGCGTGGTGCCTCAGAGAAGCCATTAATTAGCAAGCAGGGAGGTTAGGGACTGCCATAGGTGGAATCCCGCCAGCCAAGCCCACTGCCCACGCCCGGAACAGGCCCAGCGACCTGCCAGCATGGTAGTCACGACACCCCAATTGGAATAGGGACAGAGCAGAGCCGCCTTCCACTCCCGGAACAGGCCCAGAGAGACGCCAGCATGGTGGACACGTCACCCCAATTGGAGTAGGGGCACAGCCGCCGCCCGCACCTGCAAGGGAGACTTTTCAACTATACAAGAGCAACATAAATAAATAGGGGGTAAACTTCAAAAACACAACAGTTGCACCAAGCAGAAAGAAACGCGAGCAGTATGAAAAGACAAGGAAAGAAAGGACCACAAGCAATGCAGGTCAACTCAACTTTAGAAGAGGTAATAGCTGCAACAGATGGAATATCAGATAAAGAGTTCAGGATATATATGCTTCAGATGATCTGGAGTCTCAAGGAAGACATGAGACAGCAAAATCAGACAATGAAAGATCACATTGACAAACAAATCCAGGAAGTAAAAGATCAATTTCACAGGGAGATAGAGGTAATAAAAAAAAATAGAAATTCTAGAAATGCAGGAAACAATAAACCAACTTAAAAACTCAATCGAGAATACTACCTGCAGAGTAGATCACTTAGAAGAGAGAACATCAGACAATGAAGACAAAGTATTTCAACTGGAAAAGAACATAGACAGCTCAGCAAGTCTGCTAAGAAACCATGAGCAGAACATCCAAGAATTATGGGACAATATCAAAAGACCAAATTTAAGAGTCATTGGGATACAGGAAGGCACAGAGCTCCATTCCAAAGGAATAAACTGTCTATTTAGTGAAATAATACGAGAAAACTTCCCAGAATTGAAGAATGAGACAGAATCCCAAATCCTAGAAGCCTACAGGACGCCGAATGTGCAAAATCATAAGAGATCCACACCTAGACACATTATAATGAAGATGTCCAACATACAGAATAAGGAGAGAATTTTAAAAGCTGCAAGAGAAAGAAAGCAGATTACATTTAGGGGTAAACCAATCAGGATAACAGCTGATCTCTCAACACAGACTCTGAAAGCTAGAAGATCCTGGAATAACATATTTCAAACACTGAAAGACAATGGGCTCCAACCAAGAATCGTGTATCCGGCGAAATTAAGATTCAGGTTAGAAGATGAAATTAAAACCTTCCACAATAAACAAAAGTTAAAAGAATTCACAGCTAGAAAACCATCTCTTCAAAAAATCCTTGGCAAAACATTACAGGAAGAGGAAATGGAAAATAACATTGAAAACCAACAATGGGAGGTAGGACAGTAAAGGGGGGAAAGTAGTCAAAGAGGATAACAAATCAGGTTTAGTAACATCAATAAACAAATATGGATAGAAGAACAAACCATATCTCAATAATAACCCTAAATGTTAATGGCTTAAACTCACCAATTAAGAGACACAGGCTAGTAGAATGGATCAAAAAACAAGACCCAACAATATGCTGTCTACAGGAGACGCATTTGATAGGGAAAGATATACATAGACTGAAGGTGAAAGGTTGGGATAAATCAAATCACTCATATGGACCGCGGAAACAAGCAGGAGTGTCCATACTCATATCTAATAAAATAGATTTCAAGCCAAAGCTAATCAAAAGGGATATAGAAGGACACTTTATACTGCTCAAGGGAACCATACACCAACAAGACATAACAATCATAAATATATATGCCCCAAATAATGGTGCAGCTGTGTTCATCAAGCAAACTCTTCTCAAGTTCAAGAGTCTAATAGACCACCATACAATAATCATGGGAGACTTCAACACACCTCTCTCACCACTGGACAGATCTTCCAAACAAAAGTTAAATAAGGAAACTATAGAACTCAATAACACAATTAACAACCTAGACTTAATTGACATATATAGACTATACCACCCAACATCAAGTAGCTACACTTTTTTCTCAGCAGCACATGGAACCTTCTCAAAAATAGACCATATACTATGTCACAGGGCAACTCTTAGACAATACAAAGGGGTAGAGATAATACCATGCATCTTATCTGATCATAATGGAATGAAACTGAAAATCAATGATAAAAGAAGAAAGGAAAAATCAAGCATCACCTGGAGAATGAACAATAGGTTGCTGAGTGATCAATGGGTTTTAGAAGACATCAAGGAGGAAATTAAAAAATTCCTAGAGTTAAATGAAAACACAGACACAACATATCGGAATCTATGGGACACATTGAAAGCAGTTCTAAGAGGAAAATTCATTGCTTGGAGTTCATTCCTCAAAAAAAGAAAAAACCAACAAATAAATGATCTCATACTTCATCTCAAAATCCTAGAAAAAGAAGAGCAAAACAACAGCAAAAGAAGTAGAAGGCAAGAAATAATTAAAATCAGAGCTGAAATTAATGAAATTGAAACAAAAGAAACAATTGAAAAAATTGACAAAACTAAAAGCTGGTTCTTTGAAAAAATAAATAAAATTGACAGACCCTTAGCCATGCTAATGAAGAGAAGAAGAGAGAGAACACAAATTACTAGCATACGGGATGAAAAAGGCAATATCACAACAGACACTTCAGAAATACAGAAGATAATCAGAAATTACTTTGAATCCTTATACTCCAATAAAATAGAAGATAGTGAAGGCATAGATAAATTCCTTGAGTCCTATGATCTGCCCAGATTGAGCCAGGAGGATATAGACAACCTAAACAGACCAATAACAATAGAGGAAATAGAAGAAACCATCAAAAGACTACCAACTAAGAAAAGCCCAGGACCGGATGGGTATACAGCAGAGTTTTACAAAACCTTTAAAAAGGAACTAACACCAATACTTTTCAAGCTATTTCAGGAAATAGAAAAAGAGGGAGAACTTCCAAATTCATTCTACGAGGCCAACATCACCCTGATTCCGAAACCAGACAAAGACACTTCAAAGAAGGAAAACTACAGACCAATATCTCTAATGAACCTTGACGCAAAAATCCTCAATAAAATTCTGGCGAATCGGATTCAAATACATATCAAAAAAAATTATACATCATGATCAAGTAGGATTCATCCCTGGGATGCAAGGCTGGTTTAATATACGGAAATCAATAAATGTTATTCACCACATCAATAGACTTAAAAATAAGAACCATATGATCATCTCAATAGATGCAGAAAAAGCATTCGACAAAGTACAGCATCCCTTTATGTTCAAAACGCTAGAAAAATTAGGGATAACAGGATCATACCTCAACATTGTAAAAGCAATCTATGATAAGCCACAGGCCAGCATCATTCTGAATGGAGAAAAATTGAAGGCATTCCTTCTAAGATCTGGTACAAGACAGGGATGCCCTCTCTCACCACTTCTGTTCAACATAGTCCTCGAAACACTGGCCAGAGCAATTAGACAGACAAAAGAAATTAAAGGCATAAAAATAGGAAAAGAAGAACTTAAATTATCACTATTTGCAGATGATATGATTCTGTACCTGGCAGACCCAAAAGGGTCTACAAAGAAGCTATTAGAACTAATAAATGAATTCAGCAAAGTGGCAGGATATAAGATCAACACGCATAAATCAAAGGCATTCCTGTATATCAGCGACAAATCCTCTGAAACAGAAATGAGGACAACTACTCCATTCACAATATCCCCCCAAAAAATAAAATACTTGGGAATCAACCTAACAAAAGAGGTGAAAGATTTATACAATGAAAATTTCAGAACCCTAAAGAAAGATACAGAAGAAGACCTTAGAAGATGGAAAAATATACCCTGCTCATGGATAGGCAGAACCAACATCATCAAGATGGCGATATTACCAAAAGTTCTCTATAAGTTTAATGCAATGCCAATCAAAATCCCAGCAGCATTTCTTGTAGAAATAGATAAAAGAATCATGAAATTCATATGGAATAATAAAAGACCCAGAATAGCAAAAACAATGCTAAGCAGGAAGTGTGAATCAGGCGGTATAGCGATACCAGACTTCAAACTATACTACAGAGCAATAGTAACTAAAACAGCATGGTACTGGTACCAAAACAGGCGGGTGGACCAATGGTACAGAATAGAGGACACAGTAACCAACCCACAAAACTACAACTATCTTATATTTGATAAAGGGTCTAAAAGCATGCAATGGAGGAAGGATAGCATCTTCAACAAATGGTGCTGGGAAAACTGGAAATCTATTTGCATCAAAATGAATCTGAATCCCTATCTCTCGCCATGCACAAAAGTTAACTCAAAATGGATCAAGGAGCTTGATATTAAATCAGAGACACGGCATCTGATAGAAGAAAAAGTAGGGTATGATCTACATACTGTGGGATCGGGCTCCAAATTCCTCAATAGGACACCCATAGCGCAAAAGTTAACAACTAGAATCAACAAATGGGACTTACTCAAACTAAAAAGTTTTTTTCTCAGCAAAAGAAACAATAAGAGAGATAAACAGGGAGCCTACATCCTGGGAACAAATCTTTACTCCACACACTTCAGATAGAGCCCTAATAACCAGAATATACAAAGAACTCAAAAAATTAGACAATAAGATAACAAATAACCCAATTAATAAATGGGCCAAGGACCTGAACAGACATTTCTCAGAGGAGGACATACAATCAATCAATAAGTACATGAAAAAATGCTCACCATCGCAAGCAGTCAGAGAAATGCAAATCAAAACTACCCTAAGATACCATCTCACCCCAGTAAGATTGGCAGCCATTAGAAAGTCAAACAACAATAAGTGCTGGAGAGGATGCGGGGAAAAGGGCACTCTTGTTCATTGCTGGTGGGACTGCAAATTGGTGCAGCCAATTTGGAAAGCAGTATGGAGATTCCTTGGAAAGCTGGGAATGGAACCACCATTTGACCCAGCTATTCCCCTTCTCGGTCTATTCCCCAAAGACCTAATAAGAGCATGCTACAGGGACACTGCTACATCGATGTTCATAGCAGCACAATTCACGATAGCAAGATTGTGGAATCAGCCTAGATGCCCTTCAATAGATGAATGGATAAAAAAAATGTGGCATTTATACACAATGGAGTATTACTCTGCATTAAGAAATGACAAAATCATAGAATTTGGAGGGAAATGGATGGCATTATGCTAAGTGAAGCTAGTCAATCTTTAAAAAATAAATACCAAATGACCCCTTTGATATAAGGGGAGTAAACAAGGACAGGGTAGGGACGAAAGTTTGAGAAGAAGATTTACATTAAACAGGGATGAGAGGTGGGAGGGAAAGGGAGGGAGAAGGGAAACCGCATGGAAATGGAAGGCGATCCTCAGGGTTATACAAAATGACATATAAGAGGAAAGGAGGGGTAAGACAAGATAATACAAATCGAAGAAATGATTTACAGTAGAAGGGGTAGAGAGAGAAAAGGGGAGGGGAGGGGAGGGGAGGGGGGATAGTAGAGAATAGGACAGACAGCAGAATACATCAGACACTAGAAAGGCAATTTGTCAATCAATGGAAGGGTAACTGATGTGATACAGCAATCTGTATACGGGGTAAAATTGGGAGTTCATAACCCACTTGAATCAAACTGTGAAATATGATGTATTAAGAACTATGTAATGTTTTGAACGACCAACAATAAAAAAAAAAAAAACTAGTTGTCCTGTTGAAACTATTCCCTGTAAAACCACTTCAGAGGTCATTCTCATACATCTGTGCTTCGACAGTCACCACACTCTGCAAGTTGAGGACTCTGATGCCTGCTTCATTCTTTCCTAGTCTACCACTTGGCCACATCGGACAGGGATCCTTTTCTGACCCTTCCATATGACCCTGTTAGCTCATATCCTTTCTGACTCTTCACCTTCTCTCTTTTAATTTTTTTTAATTTAATTACATTTTTTACACAAATGGCGCACAACTTTTAATTTATCTGGTTGTAGAAGATGTAGAGTCACACCATTCGTGCAATCATGCCCATACATAGGATATAAAGTCCATGTCATTCCCACATCTCCCCCCCCTCACACCCCTCTTCTCTCCTGCCTCCCCTCTGCCCAATCCAAAGTTCTTCCTTTCTTCTCTAGTCCCACCCCCCCCATTATGGATCAGCCTCCACCTATCATAGAAAACATTTGGCCTTTGATATTTGAGGGATTGGCTTACTTCACTTAGCATGATATTCTCCAACTCCATTCATTTACCTGCAAATGCTATAATTTGATTATTCTTTAAGGCTGAGTAATATTCCATTATGAATTGCTTTGCACCTCACTGTTACTGAGGGTGGCTTTAAATTCTTGATCCCTTCCTGCCTCAGCCTCCCAAGGTGCTGGGATTACACTCAGCCAGTTTGTTGTCTTCTTAATGGGTCTCTGCCATTCACACTCAAACACTAGTGGCTTTTTGCTTTATTTTTCACCTCTAATACTCAAATATGAATAGATGTACCTTAAAGAAAACAAAAAATTCAACCACTTTTTGACAGCTGCATTCATATGACCCATATCCAGAGTTTCACCTTAGGTGTAGACTATAGCAACAGTCTCCTATTTTGTCTCTTAACTTCTGCCTTTGGTGCCTCAAATAATCTCTGTAAAATAAAAGCGAAACTATGAAAGTTCCCTTTGAGTGGTTTCCCAATGCACAAAAACAGCAGTAGGGATGTGTAACCATGATTTGCTTGGCCTCGGATAATGTCGCCCCTGTGTACTCTGACTTCATGTCATTCCGTGCACCTGAGCCCTCTTCCTCCACTCTGCATCACGCTGGTCCCATTTCTGCAGCTCACAACCTCTAAGCTCAGTTACTGCTGCTGTTATTTTGGCTTAAAAATTCTCTTCCTCCCCACTAACCACATACTGTCACCTCAGAATCCAATCAAATATTTCCTGCTTACAGAGTTTTTCCTGGCCACCCAAACCCTCCTTACTTTCTGCTTCTTCTACTTGTCCTTTAACTATGCTATTCATTTCTGCCATAGCTCTTATCTCTATCAGATGGCATTAATTCACTTTCCATTGCTATAGCAAAATACCCGAGGCTGGGTGACTTTACAACAAAAGAGGTTCATTGGCCTCACAGTTCTAGAGGTTCAAGGGCATGACACAGGCAGGAGATCTGCTCTGGTGAGGACCTCATGACAGAGAGCATTGTAATGGTGGAGCACATACAAAAGGGAAATACCACAGGGTGAGACAGGAAGTCACAGGGGCCTATGAGACCTCTGTTGAGCCTTTCTAAGATCACACCTTCAGTGACCTAAAACCATCTCTTAAAGCTCCCTGGGACCAGGCTGCCAACATATAAACTCTATGGAGACACACTCAAACCAGATCGAGAAATCACAGCACAGATACTATTCCACTGTGTATTTTTATTACCCTATTAACACAAAAGTAGGTCCCGTATTCTTATTTAATCTCCACACTATCACATAAGTCAGGAAAAATTGCCATTCATAAAACATCTGTTGAATCAATGTATGAGTCAAATAAATAAATTTAAAAAATCTTCCCTTGCTTGGTACAAAAAAAATCTTGAATAAAAGGAGGCTAGTAATGAAACATTTAAAAAATCAGTGTATATATAAGATGAAAATAAAACAAGAGTACACAACAAAAGTAAAAGATAAGCAATATTGTTCATTTAAAGAGAGCACATAGGAAGAGAGGCATATAGAACATTATAGACAGCAATGTGAGTTAACCCGTAAAAACACTTAAATTTCAGATAGGTATTTCTATATGGGGATGGTCTAGTTATCTTGCCGTGCTGGCTCTATTTTATTTTCTCAGGGACTATTACACACACACACACACACACACACACACACACACACACACTCACGGGTGGGAAGAACAGCCTACAGAAATCAGCCCAGGCAGCCATGGAGAAGAAGTGAACTTTCTTTCTATTGAAGAAAGCAAATGAAGTTTTGGCCAATCCAAACTTCTTTCAGCTTCAATTTGTGGTAAGTCTGATCTCTTCTAAGTCCTGAATACTGTGCTGGCAGAATCTCTGTTCACTCCTCTGAACCTTTAACTGTAACCATCTTCACACAGCTGACTTTGATCTCTTCCTTCTGGGTGGTGCATGGGATATTTGCAGCAAAATGTGTTCGGGTAGGAATGATCTGTTTATTTTCAAAACACAGAAATTTCTTTAGGGTTTGGGGGTGGGGGAAACAGCCGAATACTGAATATCTGCTTTCTTTGAAATCATAAAGTTTCTGCAATTTTATCGAACATATTTGGTTTGTTTCACCCAAGTGCAATTCATTAACAAGGGACGAATGTAGGCAATGTTGAAATAACAACGTGTTGGCCACTTTCGAGGACAGCAAAGAAGTCAGGTGTGGAAAATGGGTACTATCCCCCGAGCAACTCCGGTTCATTGATCATAGTTGCTCCAAGGCTATTTTTAGAGGATTGTGAAGCCCTGATTGGCATGAAGGGGGAAATGATGTGATCCATGAGTGATATCTGACAGAAGGCTGAGTTGTTGCACAAATATTTACTGTTTGCCATGTTAGAATTTGATAGTCATTGCTCTTAGATAGTTAGAGTTCACTAAACAAGATCAATTCACATGGATACATGGCAGGGTTATGCTCATAATTCAATGCAGAAATGATTCACTTTTCATTTTCTGTAATACACTTAGCAGAAAAAAAAAACATTAAATGGACGTTCCCTTTTCTCTGCTCAGAGAAAAGCTAATCAGCCTGCATTCCCTCTGGAAATTCAGGAGTCCCTCGTCTCTGAGAAAATGTGAGCATTTTTGGATTTTTTAAACTGTGTTTGTCCCTAGGCTCTCTGACCAAGTGCATTTCTGCCACTGACCTTTTATCCAGACCTGATTATCCACAAAGGGTATACACATAGCAACTGATAACCACAAGGAAAAACATCGATTGATCACAGGATACGTTTGGATTTTTTTCATCTGAAAGGGCAAAGGATTGAATGCTTATACACTCTCAAAATTCTTATGTTGAAATTGCTAAGCCATAGTGTGATGACATAAGGAGGTAAATAATTACCTTTGAGAGGTAATTAGGTCATGAGGATGGAGCCCTCCTGAATGGGATTGGTGCCCTTACTAAACAGAACATTGTTTCTTCCACCGTGTGAAAGTACAAGGATTAGTTGACCCTCTACAAATTGGAAGAGGGGCATCACCAGAATCCAATTACCTTTCAACTTCTATGTTCTTGAACAGTGAAAAATAAACTTATTTTGTTGGTAAGCCTTCTCCTTTCTACAGTATTCTGTTCAGCATCCCAAACTAAGACACGGGGACAAGAATGAAGAAGGAATTTTCCAGAGACCAGGGTCTTCGGTCTGCTTCTAGAAGTTACATTGAATGCATGTGCAATCCAAAGTCAAATCTGAGGAGGGCAGAGGATCATGGAAAACATCCTGTGCTGAATTTTGCACTAAAAGTATTGAGGACACCTGAAATACAGATGCAATATTAGTTTGAATAATAAAGATAGATGGCATTTTTGCAACTTAGTGTAATATATCTTGTGGAAACAAATCAGCTGTAGCAAAACAGAAGCCCCAAATCGAGGCTTTTGGATATTCAAGAAAAGTAGGGATTTTTAACATCTAAAAATAATCCCTTCATAGGGAGATTATGTTGATGAAATCTGAGGTTATTTTACAGTGATTCATTTTACATAGGCTATTTCAGGACCTTGATAAATGACATCCGGAATCCTCTGCCCTTAGGAATTTTATCAAATCTTGGGGGAAAAAATCAGCTTCTACTCAGGTCTCGGAGTCTCTATTTATTTCAAACACAGAAATATCTTGGGTCCAGTGTGGTAAGCCTCTGACCCTGTGCAGTTACTCTTGCCTTTTTTAGGAAGTCACAGCAAGATCAAGACAAGCCTCCCAGAGGTGGGACACCCAAGTTCAGCGACAGGCCATCCCTTATCTCAGGCCCCTGGCAACAGGCCACAGCTGGTTCCATTCTGGAAAGGACCAAGCAATTTTTCAGCTTTGTCTAAGAAGCTGTCTACTTCCTCCATCCTTTAAGTTATGCTCTTCAGAGAACATTTCCTATTCCCCACACTTAAGAGTACACCAGATTTTGGGCTTTGTTGACATCTTATGTCACCTCATAAAGATTTCATAAACTTTTTTTTTTTTTGCTCATTTGGTTTGACCCAACATAATCCGGTACCTAAATTATTCAGTCCCAACATGGTCTTACATGCCCCAGATTCACTAATAAAGGTCACATGTTGGCTCAAGGGCTTACTCCTGCATCCAAATGCGTCTTTGGCTCATCAGGTAATGGATTTATATGTTTTATGACATATGAGTTTTGATGTGCTAACGTTGGAGCAGGGTGTGCTAACTCAGAAATTATTTCTGGAGGATTAAATTTAGAGTATTGGTGATGGCAGTATAAAGAAGGAACACAATGAATCTGGGAAGAAGATTTAAAGTACAATAAGCCAATTGGCCTTCACTATCCAATTACTCAGGGCATTAGGGTTCTCCAGAGGAACAGAAAAAATAGAATAAATATGTATATGTCATATGTATACAATTGTGTAGTAATTCCATTTGTTATTTACTACTAATAAATAAACTACAATCTATTAGCAGTAAATAATCGCTTCTCGGCCTTTTGGCTAAGATCAAGTGTAGTATTAGCAGTAAATAATGGACGTGGTCGTAGGAGATATGAGTTTCCAAATGCTAAGAAAAATGGTGGTGTGAGTTTTTTTTTTTCCTTCAAGATTAAACTCCCTCACATTAAAAAAAATGGTCACCTGAGTTAATATTGCTCATGAGAGCATTTGCAGATACAACCTCAATTATTTTTAAATATCTTTGATCCAAGGTTAGTTGAATCCATGGATATAGAATTTGCTTATACGAAGGGCTGACTGAAAACCATCTTCATCTGCCAACATAACTAAAGTGGTCTAAGTGCCCACCTGATCATCCTGACTGAGGGGCATCCTGAGATGCGAGAGTTTCAGTTATATCAGGAACCCACTGGGGTAAACCTGCAAGCCTCAGCCTGCACCCAACAGGAGTCTCCTCGCCCATCTTCACTATTCTTCCCTTGCGTAAAGCTGAAGACTTAAGGACCCATTACCCTGGAATATTAGATCATTCTCCACGTTGCCCCTTGCATATTTCTTTTTGATGATCATTTAAATAAAACTTGATGATTTCAGTTCAATACAATGGAAAAGGTGGTTCACTAAAGGCTATTTCCTTTTCAATCGCAAGTTACAGATGTGTGGTTCGTGTCTGCACAGAAGCACCCATTCTTAACAAATATTCAGTTTATTAACTCAAGTTACTGACAGTTTGGAAGCAGGAGGTAGAGAACAAAAATGTTCAGGTCACAGAATTTAGTTAAGAAGGAGAAAAAAGCAAAAAACAAAGAGTAATTAAACAAGTTTGTAAAACATCAGTACAATGCATGTATCTGTGTATAAAATAACTGGGGGAAATAGCAAAGTAATCTAAATTACCACCTTTTCAGACTTTAGTAGTTTTATTTGCATTTTTTTATAGACTTGTTAAGCCCTGTATGCAATGAAACCAATTCTTACAAAGCTGTATCAGGAAGCTGGGCAGCTCAGGAATCTGAGGCAGGAGGAGAACAAGTTCAAAGCCAGTCTCAGCAACTTAGTGAGGCCCCATTTCAAAATAGAAAAAAATTTTAAAAGAGGACTGGGGATATGGTTCAGTCATTAAGCAACCCTGGATTCGACCCCTGGTACCAAAATAAAAACCAAAAACAAATGCTGTATCAGGAAGAGGAATTTAGATATTTATTACAACTTCTGTTTATTTGATGGTAAGGATTTTCCTCTATGTCATAATTTCTGAGTTACTCCTTTACATTTCTTTTGACATTAAGTTTAATTAATGAAATCAATCACATTAAGAGGAATTAAAATCTCCCTTGAAGAAATACCTCTAGCTTTTCCCTTCAGTGGTTCTGAAAGTAAATCTTTAACTCATGAACACACACACACACAAAAAAAAAACAGTCAAGGGCATGTAATCAATTTTTTAATATTTCTCAGTCTCTTGTGCCTTTACTTCTTTTTTAAAAAGTCATTTTAGGTGTGAAGTAGTAATTTAGTGTGCCAGGGAGTGAAAAGTCAAGGAGCCATGAACGAAATATGCTTTTTCTCCTAAAAAGTTGTTGATCTCTGGTGGTTTGTGACTGTGACAGAAAGCTGACCAGCCTTCTACAAGTGCTCTGGGTACCGTGGACAGGAACTGCTCTCAAGGTGCTTATGTTCCAGAGGGGAGGGAGGATGATAAAAAGCACAAATATACATGAAACAGGATGATTTCAATGGCAATAAAAATAACTTGGAGTAGCTGCACACATAAAAGGCTGTGCTCCAAGGAGAGTAAAAA
This sequence comes from Urocitellus parryii, assembly GCF_045843805.1. Classification (NCBI taxonomy): domain Eukaryota; kingdom Metazoa; phylum Chordata; class Mammalia; order Rodentia; family Sciuridae; genus Urocitellus; species Urocitellus parryii. Next base: position 86,195,541 of record NC_135537.1, on the reverse strand, counting down.
CAAATGCCAAATTGATACTTTGCAGTTACAAGAATGATAACATCAAACAAGATTTTATGAGCATGGAAGAGAAATTGTGTTTTTTTTCTCTCTCTAAACAACAAGATATTTTTGTTGTTGTTGTTAGAGAGAAATTTTCACCACATTTCAAACAAAAAAAAATCATGTTAACATTTATTAAGTAGTTGAGTCCAATACCAAAAGTCATCCCCGAATGCGGCTGATTTTAAAGTGATTTTCTTAGGTGGATTTGGACGTGTTAAAAAATGGAGCACAAGTTTAATCCATCCTACCAGCCATCAGCCCTGATTTTGGCCATCTGCCCTGAGCTGCTCTCTAAACACTGGCAGCTGGTGTATTCTGGAAGACTAGCAGTGATAAATGGGGTAGAGCCGGCTTAAGGTCTTTGTAAAGTTTAATGAAAGATTTATTTCTTGAGGGTAATGTTCCTCTTTCTCTTACTGAAATGAGAGTTTAATAACCTCTCATTGTGCTTTTGATAAATTACACCTCACAGTCATAACTAAAATGACTAAGTGGAATTTTTTTTTTTAATTTTAACATAGCAAAGCAAGGTCTAGTTATCACCAAATGGTTAATACTTAGAGTCCACAAAACCAAGTTTGGCATTTGAAATATTTTTAATTATTAAGATGAGAATAAGTATGATTCAGTAATTTAGCGGCAATTACCGAGAGACCCTTTAGTGTTCTCTACGCCAATTATGGCCATAGAAATGGAAGATGATGATTTAGGATTTGTAGTCAAGTTATGGCTTCCTAATCTACAGTCATAAAGGATGTTTTCCACCAGAGTTTGTCATTGCTGTTGTTTAAGCCATTAATATTTAATTTCAAATTTAACAGGTTTAAATGGGTTTATGTCCTTATAACCCACATGCATGAAAATTGAAAAGACAATTATCTAGCACGATAAAAATAAAAGGGAAACTCATCTCAGATATTTAACTTCTCTCAAAGAAAACTAAATGTTTTCCCAACACCCTGAACACTGTTTTAGCACACATTAAGGACTTACATCTTAGTTTAAAATCTCAGTGTGTCCAGGGGTATCTGAGATGTGTGGTTCAAAAGAAGAGATATTTCTTTAACTGTTTATAGGGTTTAAAAATACATAAAAATAATTTAACATCTCTGAAACGGTGGGTTAGGAATGGAGCTGTCATATAGACATGGAGAGTGGCCCCTTGGAATTATGTGGAGGGGTGAACGGGGCTGATCAGCTACTTCCGCTGAGGATCTAGGGCCAGTTGGGTAGACCTTCTTTCACCCTAGGAATACTTTTTTGATCAACACATGAATAGTGACTATGGTCACATTTTTAAACCCATTCAGTAATTTAATGACAAAATCCATACCTGAGGGAAAAATTTAAAAAATATATACAAGTCTGTTGAATAAGAATGTATAAACCTCCATCCCAGCCCAGGTATCTCATTTGTTTCCCCAAAGTTGAGGACCTCCACTCCCACAGTCTAGGGCACCCCTGTTCCTCTAGAGTAACTCAATGTAAAACCCATAATCAATATAAAACCTCTGACTTCGGTATGCATGAAAGATACTAAATTGCAAATGGGAATATTTATATTTAGATAATTAAGTGTACATGTTTAATATATTATAGAATGGATATCTACTTAAATATATAGCTATACAATTAAACATACAAAAATGTCCTTGTGTATATTTAGATAAAACGTGTATTAAATATAGTATGTCTGTGTAACTCTATCATATGCACTCAAGTTTATTGTTACGCATTTTCTATTTTAATTTGTTTTCCTCTACGATCCAGCCACATTATTCCCCCTGCTCTCCTTGTTGTTTCTTCACCTGGTTGCACCATAGTTTATGTTTAACTTTGCCTTTGTGGACATTGGTATAATAAATCGTCATTTCTCATTTCTTGTTACTTGGTACCAGCTATATTTCAGGTGAGAGCATATATATCAGGGTGGATACTGCAGGTGTCCTTGGGCTGCTAACAGGGACTTTTTCTGTTACAGGTGTTCATAAACTTCCATTAGAATTTGAAGTTTGAGGGCACGGGGCTGGGGATGTAACTCCATGGTAAAGCATTTGCTTAACATGCGCAAGATCTGGGGTTTAATCCCCAGTAACACACACACACACACACACACACACACACACACACCCCTTATGGGAGGGCAAGAGCCATCTTTCCTTTGTGGGGTCTTCCCATGATGTCACTAGGCTTGTCAAAGGGTCTGGTTATACAAGCCTAAACAGATGCACCTTCCTACGAAATGACCCACCAATTCTGCCCAGTTGTTCAATCACTTCAAATGGAATCCCACCTTTTCTTTACTCAAATGCTGACAATATAAATATGAGAAGCTTTAGTGAAAATAAGTTGCATGTGTGTTATTGAAAGTAGCTTTTCCATTTATTCTTTGAATAAGAAATTATCTGAACCTGCAGATTGAATGCTACTCTTAGATGCTAACCAATTATTCCTTAGAGAGTATCTTAAAATAATTTTTAAAATGCCTATAAAAATTCTTATAAACGTTCTCATGAGATTCCCCTCTTTTCTCCTCTCTAGCTTCCACATATTAGAAAAAGCATGCAACAACCCTTGACTTTCAGAATCTGGCTTATTTCACTTAGCATGAGGTATTCTTTTCCCATTTCCATTCATTTTCCTGCAAATACATGCTCTCATTTTTTTGTGGCTGAATAAAATTATATTTTGTATACATAACACATTTTCTTTATTCACTCACCCATTGATGAATATTAGGCTAGTCCCATAATTTGGTTATTGTGAATGGTGCTGCTATAAATGTGGATAAGAGCAATCTCATCAAAAATAGAAGAGAGACCAGTAGAAGAGCATAGGAAGGGGATTGGGGAAATGTGGAGGGATCTACAGATTCAATGCAATCTCCATCAAAATACCAATGACATTCTTCACAAAGCTAGAAAGAAACAGTAACCAAATTCATTTGGAAGAATAAGAGACCCAGAATAGTCAAAGCAATCTTGAGCCAGAAGAGTGTTGCAGGAGGCATTGCAATTCTGAGCCTCAAATTATACTACAGAGGTATGGTAACAAATACAGCATGGTATGGGATCAAAATGGACCCGAAAAGCAATGTAGAAGACACAGAGCCAAATCCACACAGATACCATCATCTGATACTTAACAAAGGTACCAAAAACATGTTAGAGAAAGGAAATAGACTTTTATATAGATGGTGGTAGATAAGAATGAAACTAGATTCCCATTTTTCACTCTGTACAAAAGCCAACTCAAAGTGGATTGAAGATGTAGGAATTAGACCAGAAACTCCACAATGCTAGAAGAAAACATAGGGTCAACTAGCATGCTGACTTTCTTCACAACACCCCAAAGCTCAAGAAATAGAACCAAGAATCAACCCCTCAGATAACCTCAAATTTAAAAGCTTCTGCATTGCAAAGGAAACAGTAGCGTGAAGAATGAGCCTCTAGAGGAGAAAAAAATATCTTTCCTAGTTTCTCCTCCAACTGAGGATTAATACCCTGATTATATAAAGAACTCAAAAATTTAACACCCCCCAAAAAAATATCCAACCTAATAACCAAATTAATAAATAGGCAGAAAAACAAAAGAAGATATGCAAATGGGCAATAGATATATGAAAAAATATTCAGTGTCCATAATAACCAGGGAAATGCAAATCAAAAGCACATTGGGATCTCAACACAATCCAGTTATAATGGCAATCATTCGGAAAACAATAATCAATGCCGGCAAGGAGGTGGGAGGAAAGGTATGCTAATTAATTGTTGGTGTATAACCTGAGTGCACTTTGGAAATAATATGAAAATTCCTCTGAAAACTAGGAATGAAACCACCATATGAGCTAGCTATTCCACTCCTTGGTTATTTATCCAAAAGAACTAACATCAGCACACTATAGTGATAACAGTGACATCAATGTATGTAGCAGAGCAATTCACAAGAAATAAATTAGGGAACCAGCCCAGGTGCCTGTCAACCGATGAGGAGATAAAGAAAATGTGGCATAGATACATAGTGTGCTTGACTCTGCCACAGAGGAGGACAATATTATGTCATTTGCTGGTAAATGGGTGGAATTGAGGAAAACATGTAAGTGAAATCAGACAGACTCAGAAACCCCAGGGTCGGATGTTTTTCTCTAATAGGTGGAAGCTAGAGAGAAGTAGGAAAGTAAAAAAGGGGAAATTGCATGAAAATAGAAGAGAGAGAAATGCAGAGGGAAAGGAATTGAGGAAGTTAGGAAGCAGAGACAGGAAAAGGGAGGAACTGCAGAAGGAGGTTGGACCACATTATGCTCTGTACATATCTGGATATACCACAGTGAACTCCACCTTGGTGTATATCTATAAAGCACCAGTTAAAATAAACTATAAATAAATAGGAGAAAGACGTGTTGAGTGGAGGAAGGGGAATAGGGAGAGGGAGGCGAGGAGGCAAAGAGGAAGCAGTGGGGACTGAAGTGGAGCAAATTCTATTCCATGCATGTAACAACCAGAGGGTCCCCGGGAGTGAAACAGACCAAATTTTTTGTGTTGAGTGCCTAGGTAAATATTTCACAATGAACCTCACTATAATGTCTAACTATAATGTAACAATTAATACCATTAGAAAAGGTACAATCAGTGGTGGTAGAAACACTGACTCCTCTCGTGGCTGGCTAATCCAGGCAACTTAGTAATAAGCACCTGCCCTCCTCTTTCCTGGAAAGGTATTGCATGCTTAGAGAGAGGGGAGCAGACAAAAGCACTCATTCTGTAGCCCACTCCAGTAGTGGAGGTGAGTGCACTTCTGAAACAGAGTATTGAGTTCTTCTAATTGTCTACGGGCAATAAACAGACCAGCTGGTTAGACTGAAGATGAGAAAGCAAACTACAAAAAGAATTCTTTGTCTCTGCTGTACAGTGGCTACCTGGGATTGGTTCTGGACCAATAAACTGAACTTGTTTGGTTCATGACCCTTTCTTTGCAATAACATGGACATAGGAATATAAGAAATCCTTGCTTTCTTGGTTAGAATATTGCTGATGGCTCTTTTTTTTGGGGGGGGGGGTGACACATGATTTTAAATATTAATGTCTTCTTGTCTATTTCTTTTTTAAAATTTTTATATTACAGTGGAATACATTACAATTCTTATTACACATATAAGTAGCACAGTTTTTCATATCTCTGGTTGTACACAAAGTATATTCACACCATTTCATGTAGGTCAGAGTTCTCAGCCAGACTTGAAAAGTGCTTTGAAAATGTTCTTAGCACCTAGGTTGGTTCCACAACTTAGCTATTGTGAATTTTGCTGCTGTAAACATTGATGTGGCTGCATTACTGTAATATGCTGTTTTTAAGTCCTTTGGGTATAGACCAAGGAGTTGGATAGCTGGGTCAAATGGTGGTTCCATTCCCAATTTTCCAAGGAATCTCCATACTGCTTTCCATATTGGCTGCACCAATTTGCAGACCCACAAGCAATGTATGAATGTACCTTTTCCCCCACATCCTCGCCAATACTTACTGTTGTTTGTATCTATAATAGCTTCCATTCTGACTGGAGTAAGATGAAATCTTAGAGTAGTTTTGATTTTCACTTCTCTAATTGCTAGACATGTTGAACTTTTTTCATATATTTGTTGATTGATTGTATATCATATTCTGTGCATTTGTAGGTAAATAAATTAATAAAATAAATACTCTCCAAGTATAATGCTAAGTAAAATTAGCCAACCCCCCAAAACCAAATGCTGAATGTTTTCTCTGATATAAGGAAGCTGATCCATAGTGGGGTTGGGAGGGAGAGCATGGGAAGATTACGTAAACTCTATAGATAGGGCAAAGGTGAGGGTGAGAAAGGGAGGGGTCAAGGGGGTAAAAAAGATGGTGGAATGAGACGGACATTATTACCCTAAGTACATGTATGAAGACACGAATGGTGTGAATATACATTGTACAAAACCAGAGATGTGAAAAATTGTGCTCTATATGTGTAATATGAATTGTAATGCATTCTGCTGTCATATATAACAAATTAGAATACAAATTTTTTTTAAAATAAAGAAGTTTTTGGCAGTCTCTAAATCATTCTTGGTGACCTTAACATCTCTCTGGCCAAAACTGAGATCAGAGGGTCATTAAAAAACAAAAAACAAAAAAACATGTGATGAGTGGTTTTTAAGGGCAGAATAATGTATCCACAGTGAAGAGCACAGTTTTGTGAATGGCTTTCCTGAGCATCATGTGAGAAAGAGTCAAGCGCTGAAGGAGACTTGGTGGCTGAGTCAGATGACTGAGACTTTTGCATGAGAAAGATCAAATAAACAGCACACCGTGCATGTTACAGATGGGCTCAAATAGCAGGAATCAGAAGCAATTTTCCCAGCAAGTCTGAACCAGAGAACAACACACCTGGACTCTGTCATTAGCCAGGATTTCTAATAGAGTAAAGGTTGCCAAAAATGAAGATAAACATTTGCTTTAAAACAAATAAAAATAAAAAGCCCTTTCTGAAAGAAATACAATCAACAAACATATAAAAAAGTTCATCATCTCTAGCAATTAGAGAAATGTAAATCAAGACTACTCTAAGATTTTCATCTTACTCAATTCAGAATAACAGTTATCAAGAATACAATAACAGTAAGTGTTGTCGAGGATGTGGGGGAAAAAAGGCAAACTCATACTTTGCTGGTATATGAGCAAACCCTTGCTTTTTTTGTGGGATTGCAAATTGCTGCAACCACTATGGTAAGCAGTACAGAGATTCCTCAGAAAACTTGGAATGGAACCACCATTTGACCCAGTTATCCTACTCCTCTTTTTATAGCCAATGGACTTAAAAATCAGTATACTATAGTGATGCAGCCACATCAATACTTATAGCAGCTCAATTTACAGTAGCCAAGCTATAGAACCAAACTAGATGCCCTTCAATAGATGAATAGATAAAGAAACTGTGATACATATACACAATGGAACATTACTCAGCCATACAGAAGAAAGAAATTACAGCATTTGCAGGTAAATGGATGGAGCTAGAGAATATCATGCTAAGTGAAATAAGCCAAACCCACAAAACCAAAGACTGAATGTTTTCCCATATAATTGGATGCTAATCCATAATGGGGGTGGGGCAGGGAAGGATGAAGGAACTTTGGATTATACATAGGGGAGTGAGGGGGAGGGAAGGAGATGTAGAGGTGGGAAAGATGGTGGAATGAGACAGACATTATAACCCTATATACATGCATGATTATGCTACTGGTGTGACTCCGCACCATGTACAGCCAGAGGAATGAGACATTGTGCTCTATTTGTGTACAATGTGTAAAAATGCCTTCTCCTGTCATGTGTAGCTAATTAGGACAGAATTTTTCAAAAAGAAGTCATTTTATACAAAATTTAAAAAGCCCTTTCTGTTTTGGGGAAGCAACTAGACACATTGGAATGCTTTGGGGAAGACCAAGGATAGGATAGAATGGAAATAAGGATCTTTAACGAGGACTTTCAGAACATATTTATCTTTTAGCCCATATTTACAAATTTCACCAATTGCAGTCTACCCACAGAAGTATCCATTGTGTTCTGAGCTAAAGAACCATAGCACACAGGCCAAAAGGAATCTCAGAGAAGACTCAAGTCTCTATTTCTCTCTCTCTCTCTCTCAGATCTGGCTCAACTTTGACTAGGTTTGTAGCATTTGGTAAGTGCTACCTTTGCCATTGCAAAATGAAACCATGTTTATTATTTCTTTAGATTCTCAAGAACAGGCAACGGAAAATTGGCAGATGGACCAGGGCTTGGTCATCCCAAGCCAGAAGTCAAAATCCCCTGATTCATGTCCAGCTAGCTCAGAATGCCTTTGTCAACTCATGAAGTACCATAGACTGGGTGGCTTAACCTCACAGGTACTTATTTTCTCATAGTTCTGGAGACTGGAAGCCCGAGGTGCTGGCAAACTCAGTTCCCAGTCAGGCATCCCTTCCTAACTTGCAAGAAGAAGTCTGTTTCTTTTATTCTATGGGCACCAACCCAATCAAATTAGGATCACACCCTTATCATCTCATGTAACCCCAATTACCTTCTCAAAACCCCATCTCCAAATATAGTCACCATGGGAGTTGGGTTTCAAAATGGGAATTTGGCAAGATACAAAAATTCAGTCCATAACGAGAATAAATTTTTACATATGTAAATGACTGGGAAGAAATCCAAAGAATAAAATTTTGTGACACTTTACAGTGATGTGAAATTTGAATTTCACTGTCCATTAGAGAGAAGTTGAATTAGGAAGACAATGGCACCTATCACCTGTATTATTGTGGGTGGCTGCCTCTGCACAGTCAGCTGGATGTGTCAGAGACCACAGGACACACACAACTGAACTGTTAGCTCTCTCTTCCTTTGTGAATAAAAAGTTTACTGTCCGATGATATAGATGATGCTCAATAAAGTAGTTGTTATTAAAATATCAAAATATACAAATTAAGATCCAGATACATAATTCAAGAATGCAAGAGAGATAACATCTCTGTTTCAATTTCTTATAAAATATAGGACCCCAAACCAGGCAGAGAGTATAAATGAATGGAGAGAATCAGACTGGGGTTTAGCAGCGAGCTAGGGATGTGGTAATGTGCTAGTGTGTTGACACAGGGTAGTTCCTACGCTACCTCAGAGATGGCTCTGCAGCAATACAGGCTGGAAGATATATTTTTATGTCAACCAAAGAAAAAAAATTTAACTGCTATGCAACAAAATGTAGAAGAATCCAAGCACATCTATATGCCAAATGCAAAGTCAATGGTAAAACTTTTGTGAGGTTTGATATGATAAATAAGAAATAGCCCCCACATTGATGAGCTTATATTGCTGGTTGGCCTAGCTTCATTGCAATGGTCAGATTTAGATTGTCTCTTTTCTTTATTATCATTTCTTTTACTTGAGAGATTTTTTTTTCTTGCTTTATAAAGAGAAGTATACATGAAGATGCAAATTTTTCCTTTTCAACTTTTTAAAAATTTTTTATGTCTTTGATTCATCTTCTTGACTGTTTTTCTAAATCTCAAGGAACAATTGATGAGTTATCATTCTTTGTATAAGAGTATAAACTCTCAGCCGGGTGTAGTAGCAGATGCCTGTAATCCCAAGGGCTTGGGAGACTGAGGCAAGAGTATCATAAGTTCAAAGCCAGCCTCAGCAAAAGCAAGGCGCTAAACAACTCAGTGAGACCCTGTCTCTCAATAAAATACAAAATAGGGATGGGGAGGTGGCTCAGTGGTTGAGTGCCCCTGATTTCAATCCCTGGTGTATACACACACACACACACACACACACACACACACACACAGTGCAAACTCTCTGAGCACAAGCATATAATTTGCTAACTCCCCAGTGCCTAGATAGTGCTTTGTACCTGAGATCATTATAAATCTCTCTGAGCAAAAATTGAGTTCATAATAATAGCTAATGCCATATTCCCTTTACCAAAATCTCTAACATAAAGAAATCAAAGATGTCAGGGCTGATATACTCTATGAGGACCATTCTTCTGAACAACCCCGAGGTAAGTGTGTATTCTTGATTACTGCAAGACACACCCTTACTGTGCCACTTCTCTGTTAAAACACAAAGAATACAGGTGCACACCTACTGGGTATGTTTTTCCCGCGTGTCTAGCCCTGTAGAGTGTCTGTGTACCACAGATACATAAATGTCAGACGCTCGCTGAGAAACAGCATGGTTCAGGGAGGCATTAGTAAGAGATATGTTTTTGTACTTAAACTTTATATTGTAATTCACTATACAACACTACCCAATGCAGCTCTTCAAATTGCCAGGGAAAAAGTTATATTTTTCTCTCCAAACAGAGGTTGGAAATGATACATTTGCAATCATCTGTGTATATAAAGATACTTATTCAGCATAGGCATAAGATATGGGTGTACTCTTGCTTATTAAGCTTTCAAAGCCTGCAGCCATCGTTATGAATGCTGGGAAGCAATGGTGTGTGGGTGGGAGGAAGGGATCCTTGCTATTGACCAGTTTTTCTTTCTTTTACCACAGTCTTTGATCTTGGGTGGGATTTTTTTCCATCTCTGGTGAGGTTTCTTTCAAGTGCTTTCAACAAATACATATTAGTTAGACTATTCTAACATTTTTATTAAAACAGACGATAGCCTTTGCTTTTAAATGTACAAATTTTGACTTTTACAGACAGTTTTATGTTCCTGAAATATACATACAGGGAAATAAATTTTACTTAGAGGTCTGTGTACAAAAGTTAATACACTCCCAAGGACTTAGGAATTCGATGTGTTTCATATTCCCCCATTACTACTGTAAAATGAATCACTGTTAAAGAAAAGGTGTGCATGAGGCTATGTCTAAATAAATTAATTACATCTCTAAAAAGTCTTAACATAATTATTTAACGGCCAGAAACAAATGTTGAGTGGTATTTTTTTTTATTAATGTCTCAACTGATAACATAATTAGACATCCTTACAACTTGCTTAAAGTACGTTGCCTTGCTTTATAAATAGTATCATTTGTTTACAGGGTAAATTTCAGTGGATAGAAGAAGGGTCTCTGCAATGTCATTTCTTAACCCTCAGTGAGAAGCTAAAATTGTGTCCTGATAATGGTATGTAACAAAACATGTAACAAAATGCTTTTTAAAAGCTACTGGTAGTGCTACTTACTTTCAATCCTAGGGGATAAATTTCCATGTCTTGCAGTCATTTTAATCTTTTATTATTTTATAAAACATTGCCCACAAGCGTACAAAGAATAAAGTATATTCGTTAGTCCCTCATTCAAGGTTATTCTCAAACTTCTGAGCTTATCTATCCAATGTGCATATGCTACAAAGAGAGCAGCAGGGAAACATTATCATCAAGCAATGTGGCTAATGTTGATCTGTCTGGTAGAGACATAGTCCCATGCCATTTTTAAATTCCCATTAAGCATAGAATTGTGCATTCTGGAACTGTTAATGAAACATTATCTGCATCATCTTCTCATGATAGTGCCTAAGATGCTGGCTCTCAGCCACCTGTCCCATGCCCCGTTTTTTCCCTCAGCTCATTGCTGCCGGGGGTCCTGTTACAGGGAGAGGTAAACTCCCCCCAGCCCCCTGCTAGAACAGCATCACTGAGGAAATTGAACTTGAGAGAATATGAGCATCCACCCCTGTAAGCAGGCAGGCTGCTCTGGATCTCATCCAGAACTTTTGACATCTCTTGGATCCTTCCCTGCCCACCTCAGCAGCCAAGAGCCTTGTTCCTGGAAAATGCTCTCCTCTACCTACAAGTAGAGGTGCTTGCCTTCATCGCTGGCACTCGAGTTAAAACTCTTGTTCTGATTAACTTCTTCACACATACAAGGCAGAACCCAAGACAGACTCTACTGCAATTCATTTAGCAATAGCACCGTTTGAATTATGGAAACGGTATCAAAACTAATCAGAGACAGGTGACCTGGCATTTATTTAGGATTTTAAAAATTATTAAGTGTACAGAGACTTTTACTAAATTATGGTCATTTGAACCTGAAAGCATGACCCTTGGGGTTAAGGAATTTTTATTCCACTTTAGAGGACATAAAGAGAGCCAGAGAGAGTTTTAAATAGCAGACATAAACCATAAACCCAGGTCCTCTAACTCTTAGTTTAGTATCTTTTCAACTCTATGCAGTCACTTGAAGAAAGGAATAATATCTTTATTATTAGAAGACCCACGCTAGTCAACTTTCAGAAGCCCTGTAACTGTTTCGGATTTTCATGTTCTCAACTACAGACAAAAGGTAATAATGCTTACTTATTTCATAAGTAAAGCATTTCTATAAAGAAGCAATTGTGGCTCAGTGGTAAGTGTTTGCCTAGCATGTGTAAGTCACTGGGTTCCATCCTCAGTGCTACATAGACATAAATAAATAAAATGAAGGTATTGTGTCCATGTATAACTGCTGAGGGCCACAGCCAAGTCGGGATGACGCATGGCATGGCATTTTTGCCAGAAGTAGTGGTTGAGATGTGACGCCATCGAGCCATTAAGATGATGACTTTTGAGTTCCTGCGGAGGGAGTTCCCGTTGAGTTCCAGTTGAGCTCTTGCGGGGATTCCTGAAGAGTTCACATTGGTTTGGGGAAGTGTCAGAGGAGCGATTTCCGGTTGATGGTTCCTGGAGGAGCTGAGTGGGATTCCTGGGAGTTCCTGGGGAGCGTGTGTGGAGTGTGCTGGTGGAGTTCAGAAATAAAGTTTGTTCCTGCTTCAGTGGCTCGTGATTTGTGCCCAGCCAGACTGCGGCATATAAGTAAAGTTTTTTAAAAAGAGGCATTTTATGCAAGATTCTGTTATCACACTACTTTACCTGTCCCACCTCACCCCCAAGGAGGGATTGGTTTTTGTAGGAGTGAAGTTGCATAAGGAAAGGACACCTAGGGAGAGGCGTGTCCAGGAACCACCTGACCACCTTTCTATTTGCTGCCCACCAAGTTCCCCTGGTCAATGTCAATGAATGAAGACAGGCAGTCTTAGCCAGGAGAACCATGTTGCAGTGCCACGGTGGACTAGTCCAAGCCGGGTTGCTTGCACTGAACTATACAACAGCTTCCTTCTTACAGTTGTTGACTTTTGGCTTCAGAAATGCATGGCAGTTTCTCAGCAGTCACATTTCCTACCTGTGAACAAAGCTCAGGAATGTTGGCATCTGTGGACCAGGAAAACAGAGAGGACCAGTCTGCAGAGACGGGAGGACAGACCCGGGGTGAGAGAGAATGGAGACATGTCTGGGTGGGAAGGAATAAGGGCTCTGAAATTGCTTACCTCTCTCTTTCTAGTTGTTCTCACCCTCTCTCAGGGCTTTCAGTGTTAGAGTTTTCTATCTCTTTATGATCAATTCCATTTTTATGATTTAGGAAAATAACTGTATTAATGTCAGTTTTTATATATCTTCATATTTATTTATTTAAAGTGGTAATGAGGATCAAAACCAGGGCCTCACACATGCGAGGCAAGCGCTCTACCACTAAGCCACAACCCCAGCCCCAAATATCACTTTTAATGAATATAATCTTGAAAGAAAATAGCATAGCATGGTATGTTAGGTTGAAAAATGACTCCCTATTTATTCAAACTCTGATCCCTGGAATGAGTGAATGGCACCTTATTCTTCAAGGGGACTTTGAAGATAGGATTAAGTTGAGAATCTTGAGGTGAGGAGGTTCATGGATTACCCCAATTGGCCTTAAAGCATATCACAAATGTCTTCACAATTACCACGGATAACTGTATACCAACCAGAAGGATAAACTAGGAAGAGTTAATGAACTTCTAGAAGAAACCCTGGCAAAACTAGATCACAAAGAAACAAAGATCTAAATAGACTTGTCATTAATATGACGATGGAATCGGTAATCAAACAAAGGAAAAAAAAATCTTTCAACAATGAGAATTCCAGGAACAGATGACTTCATTGGTGAATGCTACAAAACATTTAGAGAAGAAATGAAGCCAACTATTCTCTATCTCTTTTAAGAGATGAAGAGGAGCCATCCCTTCCAAATCAATTTTACGGGCCAGCATTATTTTTACATGAAAGCCAAAGATGCCACATATACAAAAATACAAAAAGAAAAAAAATAAACACACCCAAAAACCTAAATCCCTGATGAAACTGATACAAAAATTCTCAACAAAATACTAGGAGGCCAAGTTCATTGTGACATGAAAAGGGTCATATACTCTGATCAAATAGGATGTCCCTGGGATCAAGATGGTTCCACCTGGCAAGTTGCTTAGTGTGATGTGCCACCTTAACAGAAGAAAGGATTAGAGGGAAATGTCTCAAGAAATGCAGGCATCAGTCCTTGACAAAATACAGTGCCCTTTAATGATAAAACCCTCAACAAGTGAGTAATAGAAAGAAAATATCTCGACCCAATAAAGGCCACCATAAAGTACCCATAGCTAGCAATTAATGCATCATGAAACTGAGTTTTTCCTCTAAAATCCAGAACAAGGCAAGGGGGTTCTCTCTTCTTACTTTTGTTCAACATAGTGCTGGAAATCTCCACTGGAGCCAGAAGAAATTAAACACATCCAAATTGAAAAAAATAGGAAGTTTTCCTTGTTTGCAGATGACAAGATCTTGCATATTGAACACCTTTAAGATTCCACTTAAAAACTCTTAGAACTGAAGGATTTCAGACAAGTTACAAGATACAAAAGCAAGACACAAAATCACGTGTTTTTATGCACAAATAAACAAAAAATACCCAAGAGGAATTTATTAAAGCACCATAAATAATAAAACACCTCAGATTATAACTGAGGAGGTGAAAGGCATGTGGCTTAAAACTACCAAAGGTTGATGACAGAAATTAAAGACATAAACTTTTGGAAAAGCATCCTGTGTCCATGAATTAGGGTGCTTAGTATTTTTTAAATGATGAAAAAATTCAATATTATCACCATCAATACTATCACCAATGATGAAGAAATTCGATACTATCATCATCAAAATACCCATGACAATTTTTATAAAAATAGAAAAGAACACTTCTACTATTTATAAGAGGCACAAAAAGATCACAAGTGACCAAATCAGGCTTGAGAAAGAATGAAGTCAGAGGCATCACAGCAATGTTTTTTCAAAATATATTACAAAGCTACAGCAATACAAACAGTACATTTTGGGCACCAAGACAGAACTATAGACATAGGAAAATGAAAAGAGATCACATAAATAAATCAATGCACATAGGATCCACTGATCTTCCACAAAAGTACACAAATACCCGATGGGGAAGGAAAGCCCAGCCTCTTCAACAAATGGTACTGTAGGGCTGGGGTTGTGGCTCAGTGGTAGAGCACTTGTTTAGGATGTGTGAGGCACTGGGTTTGATCCTCAGCACCACATAAATGTAAATAAATAAAATAGAGGTATTGTGGCCATCTACAATATACAGTGCTATGAATAACTACATGCAAAAAAAAAGCTGGACATATATATGCAAAATACTATGCTTGAACTCTTCTCTCTCACCACACACAGATGCTAAATGAGAATGGATTGAAGACTTAAAGGTCAGACCTAAAATTGTAAAACTCCCAGATAAAAACATAAGAAAAACTTCATAACACTGACCTTGGCAATGACTCCATGGATAGGACACAGATAGCACAAGAAATCCTCAACAGGTGGGACTGTATCTGTCTAAAAAGTATCTGCATAGCAAAGGGGTAATCAAGTGAGTGAAAAAACAACCCAGGGCAGAAAATGTTGTAAAGCATAAATCTGCCATGGGGTCAGTCACATAAAATGCATGCGCACACAGACACGCACACATCAGCCTGAAAGAAGAAACTTCTACTGTACACAAACATGAGGACACTACACTAAGTGGAACTGCTCATTCACAGAAAGAGATACAGTAGAACTCTTCTTACATGAAATAGCTAAAATAGTCACATTCACAGAGTCAAAGGATGGCATGATAGTTTCTAGAATCTGGGTATAAGAGAGAATAGGGAGTTACTAACCCATAAGCATAAAGTTACAGTTGCATAAGATCAGTGAGCTTCAGAGATCTGCAGTGCAACACTGTAAAAAGAATAAAACACACTGTACTGAACTTAAAACATGCAAAAAGAATAATAACAAGCTGGGTGCCATGGCACACACCTGTCATATCAGTGGCTCAGCTTGGGAGGCTGAGGCAGGAGGATGGCGAGTTCAAAGCCAGCCTCAGCAAAAGCGAGGCACTAAGCAATTCAGTGAGACCCTGTCTCTAAATAAAATACAAAATAGGGCTGGGGATGTGGCTCAGTGGTTGAGTGCCTCTGAGTTCAATGCCTGGTACCAAAAGAAGAAGAAGAAGAAGAAGGAGAAGGAGAAGGAGAAGGAGAAGGAGAAGGAGAAGGAGAAGAAGAACTTACATTATATTTACCACTATAAAGTAAAAAAGAAGGGGAAAAGGAGAGAGAGAGGGGAAAAACTGATTGCAATGTCAGCAGGGGGCTCAGCCTGTAGAGGAGACAGGCAATGTGGAGACTACATCGGGATGCTGTATGGCCATATCTTGCAGCAGAAGATGGAGAAGGACCCAAAGCAGAGAAACACTGTGGTGAACCTGGACCAGAAAAAGAATCAGATTCTTCCATAGGTTCAGTGGAAGTTTATTTTAGATTCTGACCTCCAACACTATAAAGCAAATATGTGAACATTTTTAAGTCAGCAAGATTATGTTCATTTGTGATAGCACCCATCTAAAACAAATATATTGAATCCAGTGTGAAGAGAAATTAAGGAACAGAAGCAGAAGGGAAAAGTGAGTTGGGGAATATTCATGCAGTAATTGAGTGGTTAAACCAGAAATACAGCTGTTTACTTGAGGTCCTTTGGCCACACTGTATGTGGCTAGGAACTCTAACAACCCAGCATCCCTACCCTAAGAAAAGGGAGATTCGCACCTTTTGGGTTCAATTTCACACTTTCTAACCTAACTCCCCACTAACAACAAGTACTAAGCTTTAGTAGTAAAACCTTCAACCCATGCAATTTTACTTTAAGCAAAGTAATGTATAAGAGAAATGTATAAGAAAAATCAAGGCAGGTGTGGTGGTACACAACTCTAATCCCAGCAACTTGGGAGGCTGAGGCAGGAGGATCTCAAGTTCAAAGCCAATCTCAGCAACTTAGTGAGGCCCTAAGCAACTTAGCAACACCCTGTCTCAAAATAATAATAATAATAATAATAATAATAATAATAATAATAAAGAAGGCTGAGGATGTAGCTCAGTGGCTAAGCATCCCCAGGTTCAATCTTGAGTACCTAAAAGAGAACCCAAAATCGACTGTATAACATTTGGAATTACCAGGATTTTGGAATCTGCTAAATGCTGATGTACACTACTGATCTGTGACATTCCTACTGATACTAAGCACTGACCTAACAACAAGTAAGCTTTAAGTTGATCATCACTTTTTACCTTCAAAGTTAAAATTCAAGCACAGGAAATTTAAGCCATGTGTTAGATTCAGACTACATTATTTCTCAAATTGATTATCTTGGGTGTTTTGTTACAGGGAAGGAAAGCCGACTAATATACACAGCAACTCTCTCAGGTCCATATTTCAGCACCCAGTCTCTGATCAGGATGTAGTTTCCTCTCAGGAAATATCCTTGAGGTATGCAAGGAGGGCAGAATTCATAGGGAGTTATCTTAGTGTCTAGAGAAGGTTCAGCTAAGGTTGATTAAGCTGTTTCTTTCTTTCTTATTTAACGCTTGATATGTCAGCCAAAGGCAGCATTCAGATCCTCAGTGACCTGCTCTGCTAGCTCAGGCAGGAGGCCAATTTTTTTTTTAGACATAATAAACCTCTCCTTTTCCCAGACATTTACTCAAGAAGTGACTGCACTGGGTTTTGCCTGATTGAAAGGTTTGTTCTGCTTTATTTATATTTTGCTGCTTTCTCAATTGTGTTTTATTTAATATCTGATCTTCAGGACATGACTGAAGTATAACATTTTTTCGAGAAATCAGAATTTATTTAAGATCTCAAATGCCCATGTGGTTTATTTTAACAGAGACAGTATACCAGGTTTACTGATTCCCTTTGTAGAACTTTTATACTCACTGGGGTTTCTTTAAAAACTACTGTAAAAGACAATGTATTTATTATAATTGAATTTAAAAAATACATGGTGAAGGTAACTGAAGTCAGTGTTAATTTGTCTTTAAGAGATAGCATAAATTGAATATCCAGAGGTTCAAGATTCAAGTCAAGTATAATTCTCCATTTCTCAAGATTTTCTTAGAATCAGTCTTTGAATTTTGAGAAATGAGATGTTGTACATCCAACTAAATCTATCCAATATCCAAAATAAACAGGAATCATGACCTTGTACAGATGATTGGCCAAAGCATACAGAAGGATCAATTAGCAATTGAGTAATTCAATGATAGATCCATAAAATTAAATAAGTTCTAAGGAAGGAAGACTCATTGGACTTGAGGATTTGAGGGAAATTCAGAGGCAAATTTAATTCTCTACTCTCCACAGGGTCTTCGCTTGTCAGCAGAAGAAGTGAGTATTGAAACCACAATAGCCTAAAACAATCAGTATCACTCCAGATTTCAAAGAGTCAAAGAAAGACAATATTTTACATGATGACTAGTGTTTTAATTAAGAAGGGACTCTATTGAATTAAACACTGGTTCACAAAACCAAAGGACAGCTTTAAAAGAGTCTGGAACATATTAGAAAACAACTTGAGTTACTTTAAAAAGAATTGTGAAATATTGAGCTTTAACATGGATAAAGAATTAATTTATCATGTAATAAATCCTGTGAAGTGTTTGGACATGATTCTTAAAAAAAGTATGATGGTAATTCAGTTACAAAAAATCTTTTAAATAAAGTTTTTTTTAAATTTACCCCAATATTTGGTGAGTTTGTGGAAGGTACTTCACATATGTATGAAAATAACTTGAGCGCACTTCAAAAATATTGATAAGATTTCATAATATGAGTATAAAGTATTCAAATGTACCTGCACAAAATTTTTAAAGAAAAAATTGGAAATTAATCAGAACGATGTCTTCTCTACAAAAAAAAAAATCCTTATCCAAATGAAGCATTTTTATTGATACATGAATTTAAAAGTAAAGTTGTTAAAATTATTGTCAAGTATCCTTCTTCCAAGACTAGCTTCACCGCAAATAACTGGGAGTGGTAATCATTGTAGAAAAAAAAAAACCCATAAATCACAACATACAAAAGTGCTTTGCATTTTAGTCTGTAAGTGCTTTCAAGACTAATGCAGGCAGCATTTTCATTAGCTTAAATGATCTGCAGGAAAGTCGTTTTAATTGAAGTTTAACATTCATTCCCATGTCCATGATGGTAAGGCATATAAATGGCAAAAGACGAAAAGTGAAATGTGATATGAAAGAAAATCTTATCTGACTACTGATTGACATATTCTCAATTGCTAGATGATTTGTGGAATATATAGCAAGTTCTTTCTTGTAGCTTTCACCATCATAGTAGGCACATGCTTCTGTCCAGGGACATCTCCATTCTTGCTCCTGCCTGGTTGGCCCCCTACTCGTGTGTCCATACCACAGGCTCTGAGATCCATTTGGGACAAATAGATGTTAATTTCCAAAAGGAAAGAAACCATCTTCTTGTGAAAATGGAAATTTGACAGAAGAATAGGGGTGGAAGGTAACAAGTATCATGACCTATACAAGCACTATTATCCTGTAATTCTGAGCCATAGGTATTTACAGGAGTTTTGCAATTCTCTTCATCTGTTAAAGCTAATCAGCTTTTTGAGCATTTTCCCCCTTACTGTTCAAACATTGTTACTAACTTTGATAGGTATGATAATGACATTACAGTTTTATATATATATATATATATATATATATATATATATATATATATATATATATATATATAAAATCCATACATTTTCAGATATAGCTCTTGTCTACCTGGGAAGTCCATAACGGGAAAGTCTAATGCTGGTTGACAGACCAAACACAAAGCTCAATTAAGTATATTCAGAAACTATTTCTGGCCAAATATTTCTGTTCAACAAATATTCATATCTTCAAGGAAACTACCCAACTTGGCTATCAACCTCATGATAGAATCAAAATCCAGCCAGATCTTACTTGGATGGCCCATGTGATGAAAATTAGAAGATACATTTATTACTTAAAATAATTAGCATATATTAGTTGTACATATTAATGGGATTCAGGGTAACATTTCCAAACATGCATATAGTGGGCGCTGATCAAATGCAACCTCCCTTTTTCCACTCTCCACCCCGGGGTACATTTCTCCATCTCTTTATAATCATTATTCTTTCAAATTCTCTTCTTTAAGCCTCCACACAGGAAAAAGAATAGGTAGTACTTGTCTTTCCAGATCTGGCTGATGTCATTAAAAAGAGCATTCGAGTAGTTAAAGAAGAAATAGAAACTTATCAGTAGTAAATTGGCCATTAAATCATCATTGGCTGTTCTCTCATTTGAAATTTTAAGCATTCTAGATGGGTATAAATGAAATAACATTTAAGACTTTATTAAGAGTTTGCAGAATTTTTAAGAATAGTAAAAGGACCTCATGTAAAATGTTTCAGTGTGGTTGCAGTAGGCCTCATTATGAGAATATCCTCTATGTGAACATTTCTGTCTCTGAATTAAGATGGAGATTCCCTTTCAATACTTCCTTTAGCATAATGAATGGTCACAGAAGCACTGAATGCCCTTTATGTGTCAGGATTTATATTAATGGGCACAGAAATTATTATCCTGATTTTGCATATCAGAGAACTGAGTCTTGAAAAGTTTAAGAACTTGCCCAAGATCACACAGTTAACATGTTCGAGAGCAGGTATTTAAACAAAACCCACTACACCCCAGCTCTGATGCTTACTGAACGATTTAAGCAAATTAATGGCAACAAGCACTATAGAATTACCTTGGAATGCAACATTAAAATAAACAATCCATCATACCATAACCAGGTTATTTTCAGAACAGCAGAATTCTGGCACCATGTCTGGATGTACTAATTACTGTTTCAGTAACTTGAAGCCTATTGTCTGTCTATGAAGACAGTGTGCAATTGTGAGCAGTGAGCAGAGTACCTATGAATTTTCTTACCTAACCATGACACCTCATTTACACTTGCTCTGAGGATGTCAGTCTCCCTTGTCTAGTTCCACGCAACCTTCACAATTCACACATTTACCCTAATATACTCCATCACTTGCTGTACTCCAGTGCCCACCTACACAACCAACTCCTAATGAACTAAACTGACAATTTCAACAGAGAGATGTTTCCCAAAGCTCAATTCCAATATTTTTGCTGATCCTATCACAAGAACTAATTACGGAACTACACTGATGCTTTTCGAGGCAAAAATAACAAGTCACACAAACATACCTCTCAAACTATCCTGTATCAATATTAGGGTTAATTGTTTAACTCAGAAAGAATCTCAGGTGGTAAGGGAATTACTTTAAGTAAATGATATAAAACTCTAAGTTATTATCCTGCTTACCCACAACTATTGGAATTCAGGGAGACTTCAAAGAAACCCATAATGAAATTGCCAGCTTCCTAAATTTAAAAGAACATGAAATTATGCTATTTGCAAAAAAAGAATGGAACTGGAGAGCATCATGTTAAGCAAAATAAGTTGGCCCAGAAAGTCAAGTATTACATGTTTTCTTCTCATAATGTGGAAATTAGAGGAAGGGGGGAAACAAAGGTACATCTTGAATGTAAAAGGGAGACTATTAGTTTAGGGGAAGGAGAGGAAGAGAAGGAACAGGAATGAGGAGTATATGAAAACACCACAATGAACTCATCATTTTGGGGGGGTACCAGGAATTGCACCCAGGGGCACTTAAACATGGAGTCATCCCCAGGCTGTTTATTTCTTTCTTTCTTACTTTTCCCATAGAGGCAGAGTCTTACTGAGTTGCTAAGTGCCTCACTAAGTTGTTAAGACTGGCTTTGAACTCATAATCCTCTGCCTCAGCCTCCAAACTGCTGGGATTACAGGTGTGTGCCACCATGCCCAGCCATTTCCTATAATTAATATGCATCAATAAAATTGCTAAATATACCTCTCCCTCTCCCTTATTTATTTCCAGAGTGCTACATACCAGAATAAGGTGAGCCTCATATTAAATACTGGTATTTACACTAAAAATTAAATAAGTAAATATATATTAAAATAAACTGACTTTAGTTATATTGAGAAGTATATGAGGCAAAATATATTAATATATAAGGTGCATGATCAATAACAAGATTAAATAGTCTTATTTTGCTTTATTTTAGATTTTCGTATAAACTGGTGTTATCAAAAGAATAATTTTGGTGGATCCCTATTCTGTATACTATCATCTCTTTTTATACCCACTAAAACTATATACTGCAGGCTGGGGTTGTGGTTCAGTTGTAGAGTGCTTGCCTCACATTTGTGAAGCACTGTGTTCAATTCTCAGCACCACATATAATAAATGAATAAAATAAAGGTCCATCAGCAACTAAAAATATATTTAAAAAAAACATAGTGACATCTATGAGGTAATAGGCATGCTGCATATTTCTTTTCAATGAATCACAACCATAATCCCAACAAGGATATATTATTAACACGTTTCATTTTTCTTCCCAAATGCCCAGAATCAGGTAGCTATTCATGAGCCTATCTTCAACATGAATTTTCTTATTGGGTAGCAAAGCCAAACATTTTGGCATGTTTTTGCTCCATATTCAATTAAGAAAAAGATTGATTGGCATGGTACCTGTACCAAAGTTATCACTTAGTAAATGAATGAACAAAATCATTGCTTTCTTCAAGAGACAAAGGAGACATCAAGATATGGGAAAATGGCTCAGGCTAGAGAAGAAATTTAAGAACCAACTAAAAGAAAGATTTTTGTATAAGATTTGGTTCATCCTATGTAAAAGGTTTTGTGAGTAACTAAACTCAGAGATTTATAATGTAAGAAGCTAATTTTATATATATATATATATATATATATATATATATGCACAAATACATATATAATCTAGTACATGATTATATATAAATTATACAAATTTTTATAATAAATATATGTTTTAGCTATTTAAAACTATGGCAGCATTAATTATTTTTCTTTAATAATCATTAAAGAATATTCTAGCTGTAATATGCACATATTTCTTGAAATGAGTTTAACATTGGTAATATTTGACATATATAGGCTGTTCAAGAGAGTCTAGCCCAAACCTATAATCCCAACAACTTGGGAGGCAGAGGCAGGAGGATTGTGAGGTCAAGGTCAGCTTCAGCAATTTATCAAAGCCCTAAGCAACTCAGCAAGACGATAAATAAAAGTATAAAAAAGGGTTGGATATGTAACTCAGTGGTTAAGTGCCCCTGAATTCAATCCTTGGTACAAGAGAGAGAGAGAGAGAGAGAGAGAGAGAGAGAGAGAGAGAGAGAGAGAGAAAGAGAGAGAGACAGTCTAATGCTCTCAATATTATTTTTATAGAATTCACACAAGAAAAAAAGAACACATGAACATTGGAAAATATTTCTTAAAAATAAAAGCTACTTATGTACTATTGCAGAGTTTTCTTAGTCATTCACATACTATAATTTATATAGGATTATAATCCAGCCAATGCTAGGGGAAAATTGTATGTCAGTCACTTTACCCCTACTTTTTGCTGATTTGATTTTACAGAATGACAAACTATCCTGAAATGTTGGGCTATCTTCAAAGCTTTATGACTTTCAACATAAGATTTAATTACATAAATTTTAAGCTCAATTTTACAGCTCTTAAATGCCAAAAAAAATTTCTCCCGAATTCTCAAAAAGAGGGAGTATTCTGGAATTTTATGCATGAATGTACCAACTATGTGCTCTACAAGAAAAATGCATGCTGGGAAACATGTAGATTGTTGACTACTAGTTTCAGTGGAATGGTGACTACACACGCTAAGTATGTCTATAATTATTTAGTATTTTGTGAAATAAGAGGCACATTATTTTATGTTGCGAGAGTCTTAATCAAGAACACTTTGTATCTTTGAAATAATTTTGAAACTGTGGATAGGTGCTAAAGAAATGTTTTTCAATTGATAAATTTGTTAACTTAGAAACCAATAGGGGATTTTGTGTTTAGAAATCTAAAATTAGGAAAATCATAATTTGACTATAATTATTGATGTGGTTTGGCAATGTTGAAGTAAAACTGAAAGTTGTGATCATTATGAAGGAACAATAACATATTTCTATCAAAATACTGCACACCTCTCCAGTAAACATAGATATTAGGCATATTTATATAATGTAAACATTACAAATTTGGGGTTTAAAGGTTCAAATTTGAACCATGTGGTCTCTTGAAAAAAATAAAAGAGATATTTTAAAGTCAAACAAAAATATTTCTCTTAAATAAAACAATTTAAAACAAAGTTCTGGAACCTGTCATACATATTTCAATTTTATGTTTTGAATTCAATTCTCATTCACAACATATTATAAGATAGGGTTTATAAATGTATATAAAATATTATGTCAGACCTCTATGATTTGAAAGGCTCAGAAGGAACATAACTTCCTTTAAGGAGTTAACAAAAGAATTGAAACTGGTATTCTACATCTTGCCAGAATGACCTAAGGACACAAAGAAACTACTCATGCTACATGATCCATTTATAATGAAGTATATGTAAAACATAAAAAAAAATGTTTATAAAACATTTTGGACAAGATATGAGGATGTCCTGAACGATAAGCAAAAACTTCTAGAAATGTCTACAACTTTAGGAGAAAATCATTTTATGTTTTTACACATAGTGTACAAGTGGTCCCAAGTTTATTTGCTGCCTTTATAAGACTGAAAGAGACAGATCCCATGCAATGAAACACTTCAGAAATGCTGAGAGCCATTGCCAAGTAGGAATGACGCATTGAAATTTCCTTGCCAGCATACCCCATGTTGCTTAGAGGAAGGACTCGTGGAAATGGACTTGCCTTGGACATTCGCAGTGACATTGCATGTATGTTTGAGAAAGGTGACCCTGCTCAAGGACCAGGGTGGATCCAGGTTTAGGGAGGATCCTACTGAATTATGGCAGAACCAGTTTTAGGGTGTATCCTGCTGGTTTTAGGGAGTATCCCGCTCCTTGGGTTTAGGGCGGTTCCAGGTTTAAGGTGTACCCTTATGGGAATAGGGCATATCCTGCTGCCTCAGGCACGCCCGATCCTTGAGTTCCCGTTGAGTTCTCTGGGGATTCAGTAAGGTATTTGGGATTCAAAGCCTGGTGGAGTACGTGAATTTTGTGGCAGAACGTGGATTTCCCCAGAAGGTGTTTGTAGAGGGGCCGGTGTGAGTTCGGGAATAAAGAATTGCTCTTTGAATCTACAAAGCTGTGAGTGGCTCGTGATTTTGTGCCCAGCCAGACTGCAGCACAGAAATCCATCAAAAAATAAAGGTTTGAGATCTTTCTTTCTACTTTGCCTTTCTGCTATATCCTTCTGCTCATATTGTCTCTAACAAAATATTGAGATCAGTAAATAGTAGTAATTTTGGAATAGATGAATGTAATTTTTGTGTGTGTGAAAAAATAGAAAAGTCTGAATTTTCTTACTACATCATTATTCTGACAGTGCCACCTTTTAAGAAGTAAATCATGAGTCATTGATCCATTAAGATCCCTTGTCAATGTGTACCCCTGCATTACTCCATGGTTTCTGGCCAGTAGTTTTTATCTTAAGGATTCTTTTCTTTGTTTGCCCTTCTCCTCACATTTTCAGCACCATATATCTTTTAGGTTTAAAAAAAATGACAATTTTAAGGGCTGTATAGCTACAAGTTTAAGAAATGAATTTTATCTTTCTTGACTTGGTTCAGATGAAAGATGTAGCTACAAAATGGAAAAAAAATGAAAAGAAGAATGGAGGTGGTGGACATGAAATGTGCTCCCAACTCTTCTCTTTCATTTTGAATAGTACCTGTTTTTGTAGGCATACCACTTAAAACAGGATAATAAGGGATTCATTGGACCATTACCCCCACGTAATTGTTACTTTTATCTTCTTCATAAAACCATTTTTGCATTAATCTCTTTTCTCTCAGTAGCATAAGGGAAGCCCAGCATGGGCTGAAGATGTTATACAACATTGACCACTCATCAGTGCACACTTGTATTTTTCTCAGGGTGTCCTAGGCCAGATATTAATTATAGATAGTCACTCACTTTTAGTGTCACTTAGGTAAATGGGGATGGATTAGCTTTTCTCATACAAAATGTTTTGATTCAGTTCAAATCAAAGACTCAGCATCAAAAATTTCACAGGTATGAAAAAACGGTGTCTTAAAATTAAGATAGGACAATTTGATATTGATGCTATGTATAAGCATAAATGTGCTGTGTAAATTGATTATACATATATACATGGTGAACCATTTAAACAACATAAAATTACTACTCCACTGTATTGTAAATTTTATAAGGAATAAGAAATTAATTCAGAATATTTTCCTCTTGGTTCTTTACAAATCAATATCATGCAGTGTCTATTGGTTCTTCCTAACATTTCTGTCATAAGAAAAGAGAACTTTATGTGATGCTATTGTGCTATTTATTGTCTTTAGAGTGGTACTTCAGATTGGTTCTATTCTTTCCATATCATTGCATTGTGGCTCATTATGCCATTTCAGTGAGTTCATGGCTGATGGTTTTAAACACAGACTTCTTGATACTTTATTTTCTAAACGTTTGAACTTTCAAAATTAGCCTGAAGAGGGCTGGGGTTGTGCCTCAGCATTACAGTGCTCACTTACCATGTGCGAGGTATTGGGTTCAATCCTCAGCACCAAATAAAAATAAGTGAAATAATGGCATTATGTCCAATTACAACTGAAACAAACACACACACACACACACACACACACACACACACACACACATATATATATATATAAAGAAAAAAAATAGCCTGAAGTGAGGTACCATTTTCTTTATGCTAATTTATGTGTGATGTTTCAGTACATAGATTAATAGCATCTTTATCACTTCCTTTCACTCTCAAGTGTCCTGGATTGGATGACAAATTCTACAGGTACTTTGGTTACTGAGAGAAAGAATTCACACATGAAGTCTTTGTGGGATTTGGGTGACAGCTTTTTGTTATGTGACAGTTTATAATTATGACTTGTTTGTTTGCATAGAGTCACCAGAAGGTTTCTGCATTTTTTTTAAGAAACCTCATTGGAATCACTTCTCCTTCCTCCAATTTCTTGCCTGAATCATTGTCCAAAAACCTGGCATGTTATCCTGACAAATGGAAAAATTGATGAGTAACTTTAAAAGAAAAAAACACACAAAATAGAGGCTGACCAAATACTAACATATTTTGTAGATGGTATAATAGCTCCCACACTCATTAACTTGTGTCTCAATTAACTACCTCATTATTTTAGTAGTCTAATAAAAGGAAAGTGTTAAAAAGTATTTTTTTAAGTTTTGACTTGATTTCTTCTAATGATACACCCACATCCCTGCTTCCTTGTATGTGTGTGTGTGTGTTAAATATGCTTCAATTTAATAGGGTTATGTTTAAGGACTGTGCAGTTTATGCCTATTGTTTCAGTATATAGATTAATAACATTTTTGTCCCTTTCTTTCACTCTCAAGTGTCCTGGATTAGAGGATAAATTCTATCAGTATCTTGGTAATTCTTTGACTCAAATAATTACTATATTATTTTTTTAGTTTATATCTTCTCAAACAATAGAAAAGGCAAGTGAATACATGAAGACATTAGAACATTTGTGCCTTTTTTAATCTGCCTTTTTAATTTAAAATTTTCTTTGTTGTGGCAAGGTATCATATGACATAAAGTTTACTGCCTGAACCATTTTAAATAAATGTATGGCCCAGAGCATTAAGTACAATGATGTGGTTGTGCAACCATAACTATCATCCAACTCAATAATTTTTACCACTTCAAACTGAAATTCTGTTGCCCCGTCACTGGCTCCAGGTCCCTACTGTCCTACATTCTGTCTCTTTGAATTAAATTGTTCTAAGGACCTTACATAACAGCAGTCATACAAAATTTATCCCTTTTTTGTGTGAGCCTTATTCTACTTGGCACAAAACTTTCATACTTATCCATGTGACATCAGGTATCAGAAAACCATAGCTTTTATGGCTGGATAATACTTTATTCTTTGTATATTTTTGTTTATTGAAGAATTAATGGACATTTGGGTTGTTTAAAATTTACATTCATTTTAAATAATGCTGCTCTGAACATGAGTGTGCCAATAATTTCTGAATCTCTGTCAGAAATGGAATTACAGGGTCAACTGGTAACTGTGCTTTTAATGTTTTAGGTACTGCCACAGTTTTCCATGGAGACTGAACCATTTGACAATTCCATCAGAGTGGCACCAGTGTTCTCATTTCTCCACATCTTCACTTGCCTTTTCTACTTTATTTTGTTTTATAATAGTCCCACTCAAGGTATGAGTCAAATCTCATTGGCATTTTGATTTTTAATGATTAGTGAAGTTGACATCTTTTCCTGTGCTTATTGGCCAATTATGTATATTTTTTCATCCTTTTATTTATAATACTTTTGAAAGAGTCACATATATTCATCACTGCTCCTTTGTGTAAAATTTTTCCAACTTCTGTAAGTTTCACTCCTTTGCACCACACATATTCCTACACTTCAGAGACCTTTTCTTGAGTACT
The DNA here is from genome assembly GCF_045843805.1 of Urocitellus parryii. Classification (NCBI taxonomy): domain Eukaryota; kingdom Metazoa; phylum Chordata; class Mammalia; order Rodentia; family Sciuridae; genus Urocitellus; species Urocitellus parryii. The sequence continues at coordinate 86,167,187 of NC_135537.1, read as the reverse complement.
AAAGCCATGCATGGTGGTATTCTGAAGTCTCAGTTATTCAAGAGGCCAAGGCAGAAGTATGGTAAAAACCTAGTTCTGAACCTGCATCAAAAACAGATTGAGACCTTGTCTCTTAAAAATAAAATTGTTTTTTTTTAATAAAGAACTGTACTGATGAATATCTTAAGTATCAGTTCCAATAAAAATTCTCAGCTGAGTCCTCACTTTTGTAAAATAGAACAATATCACCATAAAATTTTGTTTCTCTTGATGGCTTACATCTTTGGTACCTTTCTCCTTGCTTTTCCCTCTTCCTCCTTTTCTACTACTTGTACTTTATGTGGATATTTTCAAAATATTTTCTTCTTGTCTTCAATCTCTCATAATCCTTTTCTTTCATAAAATTATCCAAACTTTATGACTTATCTACACATGTATTTTTTTTATGACAGACTATTAATTTTCTCCAGATTTGGCAAGTTATCCATTGAATGCTTAATAGAAGCTTCTCTATTCTGATCATTTTGCCACTCTTCCTGTTTGCCTTGTTGAAAATTGTGAATTCTTAAGCTGTCTAGAATTCACTGCCATAACATGTTCTCTGATGGGCTAAGCTGAACTTCTCTCAGACCTGTTTTCATTGATATGCAAATGCTAGCCTACTCATACAGAGGGCAAGTACCTGTTTAGATGACTCTATCTTCTATTAGATCACTGGAGGAAGAGACTTGTGTCTCATGATCATTTCCCAAGAACAAGGTACAGTGCCTATTACATAATAAAGCCTGGTATATTTATAAAATAAGTGAATAAGGGACCTTATTCAGACCCTCTTTTATAACTGTATATTAGGATGCTTATTCTGGATGATTCTCTACCACCTTAAATCATGATGCTATAAATGGAAGAAAGGATATGCTCTTCCCAACCTTTTCTTCTTTGGTGATTGCTTTTTGTCCTTATGAGCATTATTGCCCTAGGATTCTAAGAAAAACTTCCATGTTCTTTATTAACTGCATCTGCTCCATTCACGGTTACATGTTGTCCTTTGCTTCATCTTATCAGTATCACTTTCAAAATGTCCCACAATGTTATCTCCTGCTCTTCATTTCCATGACATGTACTTTCATTTCAGTAACTTGTTCAAAAAACCATTTGTGGATCCTAATTTTTCCACATTGTCCTCCAATCTTCTGGACATGCAATCCTAAATCCCTCCCACATCCCTCAACAGAATGTGATCAAAACTCTTCTTCTTCCTCAACCTGAATTTCCAGTTATCTAAATCAATTGCTCTTAAAGTATTCATGTTCCCACATATTACCACTTGTCTGTCTTTGCTTACATTCAAATGAAGTGCCTCATCCTGTGCAGATGTCCAAATCGACCCACAGTTTTAAGGCAAAGATTAAATATTTTTCTCCAATGGGAATTTCCTGATTTCTCATTCATTTGCAAACTAGAACTAATTGGCTTTTCCTCTGAACTCTTGTGCATTTTTATGCCTGATTTAAAACATTTGGCAGTCTACAGTTTGAACAGTCTTATTTATGATCATGTCATTTTCTTGTAGATATTTTAAGTTCCTTGTAGACAGGATCCTAGAACCTTTTATCTTTTGCTCCTTCATAATGAATTAAATAGACGAAATTCCTTTTCTATTTGATAGATGCTCAGTGATTATTTCTGACATTGGTGAGTAAGTGAAATTTTATTTATGGTTGCACTGAAATTTCTTCCTTTTATATTAATATAATGACTTTTTTGAGTCTCCCAAACCTTTTCTTACAAGCGGAGAAGAAGGTCTCAACCTAGTCGAACTCTTCTCTGGTTTTGTTCCTGTTCTTTTCTATATTACAACACAGACATTGCTATTCAGGAGATAATTAAGAATTATTTGTTAGGAATATGTTTTTCCATGGACTCAGACAGACTTATTCATTGTAATTGCTTTTTATTTACCCTTTTTATTTACTTTTCCAAGGTAGCCTTTCTTATTTAAAGTTCTGTTTCCTAGGGAATTTAAGACTGTTCACTGTTGCCCAGCAATGTAATATACAGAGGCTGTATTCTATATTTGGGTCATTATTCAAAATGGCATCTCCAGTTACCTTATCTCTGACTCAGAATGCCTATGGACAAAGTCTTGATTACTCTGTACAAATATTTATGTGTGTTTCCTCCCTTTTGTTTATTTTTTTTCAGCAATATACACTGCTATGGGAGATATAAAGAAAGGCTGCCAAAATCATGCAGCAACCTGAAGTCTTAGATTCTTCCCTTGTTCCAGAAACTGAAATATAGAAATTTAATTCATAGCAGCCCAATTTCAGGTCAGGCATTTCCACAACATTATTTCTTAATACAATTTCAGTTTTGAAGGTTGGTGCTCTCCTACTTAAAAGTCAGGGTAATAATTTTGCATGTTTAGTCACAGTGAATTTCACCTCTTATATTACAGCTCTCAGCTATACCTCTACTGAGAGGGCGTCTTTGAGATCAGGAGCATTCATTCCCCATTGTTTTCTGATTATACATTAAAATAGAAATGTTAAGATCAGCTAGAGGATAAAAAGAAAGTGCTCCTTGATTTTAGTAGTGATTATATTCCTTAAAGCACCATCCTTTTCTATATTCTCTTGCCTGTAACTGGATTGATTTATTAAATACTTCAATGATATGACTGCCTTGTCAATTTTGTCTCCCCAGCAATATCCATAAATTTAATTTATGGAATTCTCAATTTATCAATAACCCAAATGTTTGTTGCTTAAAGAATCATCCATGTAAATTTAGGAATCAACAGAAAAGTTACAATATTTTGCCTACAAGCAAATAAAATTCTTTAGTTAAGGCACAAAGCATCACAGTGACATGGAGCAGAATTCACAGCCAACTTAAGCTTTGTATCTATCACAAGGAAACAGGACAGATCACATAAGAAGTTAAAAATCTCAGAATTCAAAATGATACCCTGATATTTGCCTAATAATATGGCATAAGTATCAAGGACAGTCCCCACTTTTCAGCTATCAGGGCAGACCAGACTTCCAATTTAGAAAAACTGACTCCTAGAGAGGGTACATGAATGCTGTGGGTTTCATGTCAACTTTCACAACCTGCAAAGACTTCATTTGTGCCCTTCAACAATATTCACAAGCATGGACCCAAGTGTCTTTATATAACAATATCCATTCGATCACCATTTAAGTTTTGTTTAATTAAAATTGTCCAAAGTAAACCTTACACTTCAGAAAACTCAGTAACTTCACCACAGTATAGTGTTCATTAGCCCATAATTATAATTTTTGAAATATAATATTTCCGAGCAGTAGTTTGGCAATTCTGACACCATTTGAGAATTTTGCCTACAAGCAAATAAAATTCTTTAGATAAGGCACAAAACATCACAATAAATGGAGCAGAATTCAGAGCCAAGTTACTTCCTTTTAAAAGGAAGTACTTTCAGGCAGGCACAGTGGTACACACCTATAATTTCTGCTACTTGAGGAGATGAGACAGAGGGATTGCAAGTTGCCTTAGTAATTTAGCAATGCCCTAAGGAATTTAGCAAGTCTCTGTCTCCCAAAATAAAATTTAAAAATTGTTGGGGTGTAACTTAGTGGTAAAGCACCCCTGGGTTAAATCTCTAGTACCAAAAAAATACATAAATAAATATTTTTGGGGAAAATTGATTAGAATGAGGTTTGGCAGAAGGAATTAACATGCACAAAGAAGACAAAAAAGTAAGTTAAAAAAGAGACTAGCTATAAATCTAAAAGTTACATGATCAGACTTACATCCTAGACCTGTTTTTTACCCCTCTATGTCTGTCACTCTCAAATTCCTGAGAAATCTACAAATCTTAGAGTTATTTATTGCAAATTCACTTATCTAGGAAAATTGGCTTATTTTGATTTAGGTTTAAGTGCACTGGGAACCCACACAATGAATTTTCTTCTTATATAAAGCAAAGGCAGGGAGATAGATTTTAAAAAACTTATAACATAGCATGTTCCAAATATTATTTAGATAGAAGAGACAATGAAAGACTGAAGATCCTGGAAGAAGATGAGACTCCGTAAACATCTTGTGATCCATGGTCAAAGAATGGACCTCGCCAGTCTGTGGTGTCTCCCACATATCCTCCCATGCCTTTCTTACAAAGTTTCCTTTAAAAAGAGGCTGAGACCCCAAAAGTGCTTCTCATTCTGATGATAGCCCACATTCTGCTCTGAAAATGTGTATCTTCACACCTTTCATTTTCTAAATAAGCTCTTTCTCTTTGTTAAAATCTGAACCATCATTTATTTCTCTTCTGCTGTCTATCAAGGGCCTGAGATTTAATCTGCTTTTTGGAGAGAGCTACTTGAGACCAATTTCAATGACACAACCAATGCATTTCCTACCTCATTAGCCATTATGTTTGATCATTTTAATGGTATAATGCACCTAAGGTGAAACACATTCCCATGTGAGGTTAGAATGATGATGAATTGAGAAAGTTTAGGTTTAAAGCATCATTTTAAGAAATTTAAGTGAATGGATTTTCATCATTTCAGAGTGCATATCTATGCCCTATATTAACAGAACAATGTGGTATGACAAACAACTAAACACTAGCAACTCAGCATAGCATTCTATGCACAGCACTGGAGGATGAGCAATATAAAATAACATTTAACTAGTTTGTTAATCTCCACTTTTGTTTTTGGAGATTTTTCCTAATGTTCAGCAGTTGAAATGAATTGCACTTGACAAAAGAGTATAATAACTCTATTTGATTTTTTAAAACCACTTTATACTGAATCTAAGTTACATATGATATCATTGAAGATAATTTTTGAATTACATGCATTTTTAAAAATGCTGATTTTGAAAATGTGGTTGATGAGGGTTTTTCTGTTGATAATTCCTTGTTTTATAAAATTCAGGCAGTTTCAAGAGATTTATCCTAAAATATGTATGAATCTCCTGTACATTGGCATTTTTAAGAATTAAAATATAAGAATTTTAAAATTAGAAGGTACAAATACAAATTCATTTTCATTCTCTACTATGTTTATAATTATTTATATATATGGATATATGTACTTTTTTAGAAAAGGTCATATAGAAAAATTAGGTGGAAATGAAGGAGACTTAATTTATCATCTTTTTAATCAAGAATTCTCATTAAAAGCTAAATCCTTATTTGGTTGTTGTTTTATTTTAACTGGTTAAGATACATAAGGCCTAGTTTGGCATGTTTAACAATAGATATGAATCAAAAAAGTTCTAAGAAAATAACATAAAACCAGAGTAATCATTGTAAGCTTCAAAGAATATCCTGCCTTGCTCAGTGTGGTAACCTATGACTGATCAGTCAGAATTTAATTACACATGTAGAACAAATATGATTTCAAATAGGAAAAAAATTAATGTTAGCACTGCAGCTCTATTTCAAAAGAACATTTAGATGCTAGAGTGAAAAAAATAAATAGTATTACAAGAAAATCTTGAAGCCATCACTGGAGAATTTTTTTTAATAGTGGAAAAGTGTTTTACACAGGGAAAAAAATGGTAGGGTCACGGAAGTCATGTAAGAGAGAGTGTAATAGTAACCAAAATTTTTTCCGGATTAGAGCAGATTGCTTTAGGCACCCCTGGTCAGCAGGAAAGTACAAGGAGAATCAGAGAAATAAGGAAAATGGTGTGAAATAAGTAAAAATTCAGTTCTAAACTTCAAAAGATGAGCAATGATAGACCTGAATGTAAACTCACCATTGCTCGGGGCCCGTTCTACCTTAGAAATCTCAATAACACTAAACTGTTATTTTAAAGGTTTTGATTCCTTGACTGCTACACAGATGTTCTTAAAGCAACAACAAAAATACAAGAGACCTACAAGAATTAATGGCTGAAAAACTAATGTTTGATGCATGTACCCAGAAAAATTTTCTTTAGCAATCTATAACAAAATGTATATATATATATATATATATATATATATATATATATATATATAAACTTGTCCATTTTTAACAAAGTTTAAAAATGAAGTATTTTTTTAAAATAAGGGCAATAAATAGGAAAATGTATGCTGAGTTGGTTTCCACCAGTGTGTTCAACAAGTGTTCCACAACTGCATAACTGATGGTATTGGAGTAGTGGTGCAGAATATACAAAGGTCCTTAGATGCTTTCTCTTAAAAGAAACTTATGATCATTTAGATCAAGCTAATCAAAATTCTGAGTAACACTAAGCTCACCATAGCATTGGCTGTCAGTAAAATACGGAAAACTATCTAAAAAAATAATAATTTAAATAAATCAATTGTGTAATGTTGAATAAGATGAAACTTAATGTAAATAATGCTAATTTTCATGATTATGCTTTAAAAAAGAATATTACCTTCATGGGACAGGCATAGTATTACTTGGTAAGATATTACAACACAAGGCCTAGTGGCATACATCAGTAATTCCAGTGGCTCTGAGGTTGAGGCAGGAGGATCAAAGCAAGCATAAGCAAAGGCTAGGTTTTAAGTAACTCAGTGAAACCCTGCCTCTAATTAAATACAAAATTGGGCTGGGGATGTGGCTCAGTGGTTGAGTTCCCCTGAGTTCAATACCTAGTATCCAAAAGAAAAAAAAAAAAAGGTATTATAGGGAAGGGGTCATATTGTATTCCTCTTGGGTGTTTTGGGTTTTTTCTTTTTTTTTGTTGTTGTTGTTGTTGTACTGGGTTTTGAACTCTGGGACTCTTTGCCACTGAGCTACATCCCAGGTCTTTTGTTTTTATTGTAAGATGGGGCCTCATTTAGTTGCTAGTGTGGACCTTGAACTTGTGATTTTCTTGCCTCAGCCTTCCAAGTTGTTGGGATGACAGGCATGTGCCACTATGCTTGGCTCTTCTTATTATATGCTACAGTAGGATGCAACAATTAAAAAATTTAATTCAGTCTCAGGCTAGAAAGTGAATCTTACTATATTCTTATACCAGAGTACTATGTTCAACTTCACATAATCCATTTGTCAAACCAACAAATACTGAAAAACTTGTACATTTTAAGATGTTAAGAGAACTTTGAAAAAGAATTAAGAAAATTTTGTAAATCTGTCAAGAGATTCAAAATTAAAGCTTAAAAGATTCCTGAACAAGATCTAGTCTCTCTCTCTCTCTCTCTCTCTCTCTCTCTCTCTCTCTCAGTCGCCATTGGCCTGGAAGTGATATTCTGAAATTCTGAAATAGGAACACTAATAAGATACTTCTGGCTTGATACAAGAAAATTTTCTGTATTTTATTTTATAATTCTATGCAAAAAACAAAATGCTTCTAACGTTTGGAATTCTCCAGACATAAAACACTGAAACTGTTGACTTCATCATTGTATCTGCACCCTCTTGTGCAAGTTTAATAAATGCAAGCTAAAATAATTAACTACATGGGATTTGAAATGACCCAGTTATCAACATCCCAATGCAACAGTATTCCAAGGGTTGACCTCTTAGCTCTTAAACTTTCAGATTACTTTAAGGTTCTAATTAACAGTGAATATTTGGAAACCCTTCAAAGAAATGTTTGAAGTACAATATATAAACGTCTTTCTTCCAGAAATGAAAAGAACATAATTTCTTTAACAGAAAATAAAGATGAAAATAGGCCAAAAAAATTTTATATGTATCATATTTCCTAAAATTACATCTTGAAATGTGGATGTCTACCATCATGTAGCTAAAATCCTTGAGACAGTCATTAAACTACCCACTGACCTTTCTGTTAACTGAGATTCATGGAAGCAAGGATCATCTTTTAGATCTTACAAAAAGGATTACCTTTTTCTGCTGTCATCAGAAGTTTTTGAACTTTCTGTTTCTCCTCTCAAGAAACTGGTCTAGAATTTCAATTTTATCTTTATATTTTAAGTGTATAAGTCACAAAATCTTTTTTTTTTCCCTTAATTGAAGCACCTTTCCTTTCCTGGTTTGCAAATTTTGTATATTTTTGAATCTTAGAAAGTTGGAAAAACATTTACAATGCTTTCAAATACAGACCAAAAATTGCTATAAAAGCAAATATCTACACCAGATGTAATGTTTTAATATAGTTCTGACTTTGGATATGATCTGAGAAAATGAAGATTTGGCATATTTTTTTATAAAGTTTTCCTTCCTGTGTTGATATTTTATTAATAATTGCATATTTTCTCTAAAAATACATCTTAACATATCATATGATAATACTACCCTGGATATCATACTCCTAGTCATGTTTTCCAATTATGTAATGACAGGGTGGTACAGAGAGAGTCATGGAATTCATTCTGGGAGAGACTCTAACTTCCTTTTATACTCTTGATCAAAATATTTGTGGAAATACAGAATACATTTGCCTGCTAGAGAAAATAATGGATATAAAGAGACATTTAACTGATTATTTGTCCTCGTTGAGCTATTTCTAACATATCAGGCCCAGTCTTGGGAATTTTAAAGATAAATGACTAGTATCCCTTCTTAATAATTTCCTATTTGGTATTGTCTATTTGGTATTTTTTTACTTAAAATTTTCATTAAAATTTGGCTACAGACAGATAGTATATTCTTCTAAGTGTTCTCTGTAGAAATAAGAAAAGTTTTCTGTGCACATTTTTGATTGAAAAAAAAAAGATCCAAATCTAGATTATTAGCACTACAATGATGTTCCAGTCACCAGGCTCATCCTGACACCTGCCTGGGGATAACTTTGCATTAATCTTCCCAAGGAATTGTTATGTTCTGCAAACAGCAGGAAATAGCAGATAAATAGGATTATACAGTTTAGGGATTTAATTGTTGGAACATTGAATATGCCTGGGAATCTGCTTTTGATACTTACTATGCTTACTTTATATAGTTTTTGTTTGAAGACCATACAGCATATGGATATGAAGATATGGAAAATTCTAAGGAAGGATGAAGCCGTTAATGGGAGAAAAGGAATATTTTTAAAGAAAAAATAATTAAAAATTCTATGTAGCAAAATAGTATCTCTCCTGCCTTATTAGTTCCCTATTAGTTATTATTCTCAAAATAGTTTTTCAAATGTCCCAAGAATAAATGAATGAGATTAATGTAAATGTCCATCACAGGACAAATGGCTACAGAAAATATGGCATAAACAGATCAATAGCTATAAAGATACATACACACTATGGAATATTATTTGACCTCAAAAAAAATAAACAAACCCTGTCATTTTGTGAAAACAGATGTACCTGGAGGACATTACATTAAGTGAGATAAAAAAGATAAATACAGCATGATTTCATTTGTATGTGGAATACAAAATAGTCAAAGTCATGGAATCAGAGAATAGAATGGTTGTTTCTAGAAGGTAGGAGGTGGGGGGAAATGGGAGTGATATTGTCAAAAGTAGAAAGTTTTTGTTAGAATGTAAGTTCTGGAATCTATTCTACAGCAGGTAGACTACAGTTGATAATGCAATGTATAGCTGAAAATTGCTATGTAGATTTTAAATATTCTATAAAAAAGTGAGCTAAATAATGTGTTAAGTAGCTTCACTTAGTCACCTTATAATGTATACATACATCAAAAGATTGTTTTACACCATAAAAATTTACAATTTTATATGTCAATTCAATTTTAATACAGCTGGAGACGTACATATTTTAAAAAGCTGGAAATTATTCCAAGAGTTTTTCATAATTAAAAATATAATGAATAAATATCATCATCTTAAAAAAATCTAAAAGAAACATAATATCAGATGATATATCTAAAAGATATCATATATGTAAATATATATATATATGAATTTATGATATGGAAACACAGATGGCCAAAATCTACCAAATATGGCATTCTCAAAGTTATAAAATTATATTTTAAACCCAATAACTGCAACTTGGAAATTTTTGTTTAAACAGTTTTAAAAAAAATTATTTCAAACATATGCAGTTAGTTGGATTCCACTGAATAGCTAACATGAGTTTCAGGAAGGGTTGGGTAAGCAAGCCTGCTGGCAGCATTGCTACACACAGCCCCACAATCAAACATGCCTTTGTTCTTTAAGAATATGTTTTTTTCTGACCACTTGTAATGTGCCCTGCTCAGGCTTTTGCTGAAAAATTAATCACTGCACCTGTGCAGAAAGATTTCTACCTATGTGCCTCAAATTCTACACATCTACAAGAACATTGTTATGTATTCAACCCTCCAGATACCTTGTTTTTGAGTCATTTCTATGTCATAGGTCAAGAAATGGGTTGAGTTTCAAAAAAGTTCAGCGATTTATGCCATTAACTGAGGAAAAATAACTATGACGAGCAAAGGGCTTTGCATTTTTCAATCTGCAGTCACTGTTCTAAAAAAAAAGTGTGGCCTTTGGAACTGTGAAATAACTGTCCTTCATAAAGTGCTGCATTATGTCCATGTATTGCTAAATAATATGCCCTGTGCACTGGAGTACAAACAAGAATTTCTCAAGCTCTTTGGAAAGCATATGTACAGTTTAATTGATCTTGCAAAAATATATGACATGATATTGAATAAGGCCCTAAGCAAAGTACATGTTAAGCTATTGAACATGACTATTTTTTCCTTTTCCTCTATACAATGTTTCTCTTCTGCCTTGGATTATCAAGAGAGTAAGCTAGTTTCACTGGCAATATAAACATGAGCTAAACATCTACCAGATGACAAAAACCTGACTGTGATCTTAATTTATCCTTTACTAACTGCACAAATTTTAGCAAAGCATCTAAATTTTCTGTACCTCTTTTCCTTGTCTATTAAATGTGGATGATATATGCATCCCAATAAAATCTCAGAAATGTTTGTGAGAAAAAATAAGGTGATATTTATGAAAGTTTGCATGTGATATTATCAAAAATCTTTTACAACCATTCTACATGGAGCTGACAAATACTTTACAATGATATATATAGAAACGGAAATATTTTTTGCCACATGCTCAAGATTCCTTTTGATTTATTTTTAAAAATATTTGAAAGGATTCCTTTTTTTGTACCAAGACATAGCTCCATTATAGATAGTGTTATCTACTCTGATAATGATCATAACACATGCCAGCTATGTCAGCACCGGGGAGAGCCACGGGGTTCCTCCCTATTGCCTGGAGAGGAGCTAGTAGACTGAAGCTGAGGAACTGGAAGAAGGCAGGAGCAGATGAGTCTTCCTTTGTGCCTCACAGTGGGACACACTTATCTTCCCTAAAACAAAAGGGATCATTGAGATCATTAAACTTGGAAGAGTCACTTCATAATCCTTTATTTTTCTAGAAAATAGTTAGCTGCAAAAAATGTAGAAAATTTGTATTTTATGCTTTTTGAAAAAGGCAAATTTGATAAATCTTATACTTGGTATACACTAGGAGTGTGATAAAAATATTTTAAATATTAAAAATAAAATCATAAAGTAGAGGACATACCACAAACTATGTCCTTCCTGGGTGATATATACTGTGAATAGGCCTGTGCATGTGGTTGCCAATTTTAGTTTTAGACATAAAGAAACTAGGCCCAGGAATTTTGAAACTTTCCCATGACCTCATTGTGTGTTTATCACTTGGTGATTCCACTTACATTTGTCTGAGGAAATAGACACAAACTTAATAAAAAAGCAAATGGCTAGATGTAAGATAAACCTAAAATAAAATGCAATCCAATCAATGTTACAAACACTTTCATTGATCATAATATACATTGCCTGTGTTTTTGTTTTTTGTAGTGCTAGGATTGGAACCAAGATGTATACACACACACACACACACACACACACACAGTCAAACAAGTCCTCCACCACTGAGATACACTCCCAGTCACACATTGACCTTTTTTGGCAGTATTGGAATTGAACCCAGGTGTGCTTTACCACTGAAGTATATCCCCAGCCATTTTAATTTTTTTATTTGGAGTAGAGATTTTGTTAATTTTCTGAGGCTGCTCTTTAAACTGCAATCCTTCTATCTCAGTCTCCCAAATAGCTGGGACTTCAGGTAAGGGCCACAGGCTTCAACCTGCATTGAAACTTTTAAAAGAAAGTATTTTATATTGTATTTGGGATGACTGTCGTGTTGGTCAGCTTTTCACTGCTGCTTCCAAAATACCTGACGAGAACAACTTCGAGGAAGAAAAGTTTATTTTGAACTCACAGTTTCAGATATCTCAATTCCTGGAAGGATTAATCGAGGCCTGAGGTGAGGCAAAAATCTTATGACAGAAAGGTGAAGCAGAGGAAAACTGCTCACTTCACAGAAGCCAGGAAATAGAGGGAGAAAGAAAAAAGTCAGGAGAAAATATAAATACACCTGGGCCACACTCACCATGACCTACTTCCTCAAGCCAGGCCCCAACTGCTTTCACTTATCATCCAGCAGCCTATTCAAATTAAAATCATTAATCCATCAAATGGACTAATCCACTGATGGGATCACAGTCCTAAGGGATTAATCCTTTCACCTCTCAGGATTACTGCAGTTCCTAGTACATGAGTTTTGGGTGGGAAAAGTCCAGATCCAAACCATAACAACAAGAATTTTAATGACATGTGTCATATGTAAGATAAAGTGTGGATTATGACTCAAAGTCCTTAAGAATTTTTCTGCTTTTCCTCGTTATTAGGAAATATTCTAATTTATTTGTCATACACATATAATGCTCTCTCTCAATTTTTGTCATAATAGTTTTAATTTCATTATGTGAAGAACATAAAATATGAATTTTAAACATACAAGTATTATTTTTAAATATTTTAAATTATTTAAGATAGAATGTAATTTAAACTTCTTGAAGATTTTTAAATTATAAGATGAAAACATCTGGACTAAGAGTCATAATAAAAGGTTAGGTGTACCTGAATTTAAGTGAACAAATGAGAGATTATCTGAAAAGTATTAAATACCCAAATGTATGATGGAAATTTTATTTGATGTATCATCAATATAAAGAAAGTCTAATGACAATTTATTATATTACAAAAAATTATTATATTCATTGAGAATGAAAATGGAAGTAACTTTGAATTAAGATTATAATTTTGATCTTGCTACTGACAATACTGAACTTTGTTGTTAATCTCTTTGATTATATGATGTATAATTTCACAGATGGGTATGCAAATTTATGTGATATCGTCACAATTATCTGGCATGAGATATTATTCAACTTTTATCAAATTCTACTCCTCTTTTAGGAATTAACTCTGAAAGCTCAGCTATACAGAAAAGATGTATTTGCTAGGATGTTGAACAAGCATGAATCCATGGTCTGCTAAAGTGACTTCACAGAGAAATACTCACACAAAATAGGAGTTAAGAGGCATGTAATGAAATTTCTAAATGGAGCTGACTTGCTGTCTTTGTATAAGACTGTCAGAATTGGTTTGAACAGCTCTAGGACGCATGAAGGCATGAGTAAGGGCATTGAGGAAGTTAATTGATGCACTTGATTTCACATTCCATTTTCAAGCATCTACAAAGCCCATCCAAGATTTGACAAAAAATTGTATTATGATTTTTTTTGGAATGTTAAACATTTTCTTTTCTTCAGTAGTTACGATTACCTCTAAAATTTTGTATTTTCCTTCTCAATTATTTTTCAGTGAAGAGTAGAAACAGGAGTTATGTACACTCTTCATCATGCTTCCTTCTCAGGTGCAAAGTCTGAATGGCTTGCATGATAGTAATATGGTCATTCTATTTCATGGTTTTTACATTTGCTGAAAGACTACTATTTGAAACACTAATACTTTATATGGCAGATATGGATCAAATTCAGAGATACTTTTGTTAAATGTGATGGTCTATTGTTTTCCAAGTTGATGTTGCATTTTGGACCCAAAATTTTAAAAAATGAAAGGAAAAGAAACTGCTGAAATTGAAATTAGGTGCCCTGGGAAGAACAATCATATTGAAATCAGCAATGTCTTTAGATACTTTTTACATGTATATTTTTAAGTTGCACTACATTCCTTTAATTTTTCACCTTTATATTTATAATCTTAGTTTTAACTACAAAGATGGATGTGTACAGTGTCTCTTTTCAATAACCCTAGAAATGAAAATATATACTACAGGTTTTTATATTTTAAGCAATCATTATGCAAATAATCAAATTAAGAAATATATCTTTCTCAGTATAGATTGTATCTATATGACCATGTAAACATCATAAGACAATAAGTAATATCTTAGGTAAATATAAGACTTATCTGTGACAAGGAATGTCAATCCAGAAAACATCTTAGCCTTTCTATGAGAATGTCTGATGCATATAAAATAGTATTATGTATTCATTAAAATTGCTTTAGGTTATTAAATTATGGATGTTTTAATATAAACTTCTGCTATTTCATGGTAATAGATTAACAAAAGATTAATTATCATTAATAGCAATTTTTTTTCTTTTGGATTATAAAAATTAAATTATACCTAAAAAACATATTTAAACTAAGCCTATTCACAATTACTGCACTTTCTCAGATTACTAACACAATATAAACATTAAACAGAAATCTATTGTGGTAAAATCAGAACACTTAAAACATTCTCCTTTTATATAGGTGCTTATAACAGTGATAATGCCAAAACACATTGTTATCATTTCTGTGTTATGTTAGACACTCTAGAAGTGCAGACTATGGTAAGTTTATTTTTAAAGCCCTATGGCAAAAGTGAAAATGAAAGAAATCCTTTTGACAGGAAAGAAAAACATGAGGTTGCAAATACCATTAGGTGATGACCTGCATACACTTGAACATGCCCAAGGGGGGAAATGGCTGTAACTTCCCCTGAGAGATAGCAAAAACTCATTTTAAGAAAGAAAGAAAGAATTGGGCATTTCAGGGAACATCTATTTACTCTTGTGAATTAAAGGTACGAATGTAAATCACAAGACAGTTTCTGAGCTTTCTGCAGATATCTGCATATGAATGCTTTGTGTTTTAATGATTCATTGCTGTAAAACTTTACATTGATGATGTAATGGTACTAAAGTGTCTTCACCATGATATTATATATAACTATATACAAATTTATTCTTGATGATGCTATGTTAATCTAAAATTGAACATCTTTCCTCTTTTCTTAGCTCTGAAAATCTATGGGATGATCTTAAATCACAATCACAGCCTCCTAGGTGTAGAAGTAGTAATTTATTTGTATTAATGCTGTGTATTTCAATAAGATTTATTTTCTGAGATATCCCAAAACACAAAGAAAATATTATGGGTTAACTTCTAAATATGGATTTTCTGCTCTTTCCCTTCCTGCAAGACAACTTTTAAAAATAGGATCATTTAAAGAAATACAGTGACATAAAGAGCTAAAAATGCTTAGAGGATAGCTATTGGGCATGTATCCCTTGCTAAGTGGCTTTCTCCCTCTAAGATCACTGACAATGTTATTTTGAATTATATTTCCACACATATTCCATATAAAATTCAATGCACATAAATCTGCATTAAAAATTAAACATTGAAAACTGTCAATAGAGCCAAAAGTTGCAAAGGTAATTTCATTTTTTTTCTTGGTAGGGTTTGTATGCATCAAACAAGAAGCCAAGATTTTACTTCGATACAATAATGAGAAACAGACCACGTAATATTAAATAGCTTAAAGGTGCTTTACTGAACATGTTATTTTGAATGTAATGTTTCTTACTCTTAACTTTTATTAGATATTAAATTACTATTATCAGATAAGTTGTATTTTATTAACAAAAATATTGCAACTGAACAAAAATTTCTTCTCTACATGATTTATTGAGTCAACACTCAGGAGATTAGTTCCAGGACTCCCTGTGGATACCAAAATCTCCAGATGCTTAAGTCCCATATATAAAATCAAGGAAAATTTGCACATAATTACATATATATATATATATATATATATATATATATATATATATCCAGATTACATATAATATCCAATTCAATGCAAATGTTATGAAAATAACTGTAATGCTACATTATTTAGGGTATAGTGACAAGAAAAATGTTTCTACATGTTCAGACAGACATAATTTGTTTTTCAAATATTTTTCTATGTATGGTTGGTGGAATACCTGGGTGTGGAACCCATGGATATATATATGAAAGGTCTATTGTAAACTCATTCACTTTTGTTTGGAGGAAGAATTTTTAAGTGCTAAACAAAGTATATTTTTCATAATTATATTATGAAATTGCTTGATTGTTAGTTTGTAAACAAGTCAGGATGGCGCCTGGCATTTTGCCAGAGGGAGTGGTTTGTGAGGTGGCGCCAGCGAGCCATTAAGTGTGGAGATTTCTTATTGGTTGACTGCTCTATCTAGTTTATGTTAATTAAGATAAGCTGTGTGGAATGTATAAATACCTCTGTTGTCCCACAATAAGGGGCTCCCACTCCTGCTGTATCAATCTACACAAGTTGTTCGTCACCCCCTGGTTATTTTGCTGCAGTGCGGCACTTGATCATTTTATATTAAATATCTGATAGTACTTTAAAAAGGAATAATAATTAATATATACCTATTAAATATATCAATGAACATATTCATATTGTAACTTGAATTTATAAAATATTCATCATTATTTCCAAATAAATGACCCATGATTGTAAGGGCAATATTGCACATGTAAGATGAAAAACACTAAGCAACTCAGTCTTTCATTTTAACAGTCATGGTAGGGCTATGTGGAAAAAGAAAAATAAGCTCTCTGGACACAATTTTATTCTCCAAAGAAAATTTATGTCAAATAAGAAAAATAAAAAGCACTATCTTTTAAGAATTTCTAACTATAAAAACCTTAATAACCCTTTCCAATAACAGTTTCTGAAAATATGAAATGCTTTCTAATACAGAAATATTACAAACACACTTTAACTAATAAGCACTAAACACGCCAATCATTTTTAATCCCTTTTGACCTTAACCAGATGCCATGAATAAACTCCAGGTGAAGAACTCTGATTCTGAAGTGTCCTCTGGTGTACAAAAATAGAGGAAATATTAGGAGGCTTACATATGTTTTCCTAAGGTGTTTAGAATGCAATGTTTTCATTAAAACATAAAGAATATCTTATAAAATTGTTGGTAAATTTAAAATCTACTTTTATTGAACTTTTCTTACTTGTTTCTTTTTCTTTTTTTTTTCTTTTCTGTAGTGTGATGGTTAATAACTCAGTGGCAAGAATCAAATTTCTTAAGTTAAAACGTGGACAAATCACTTGCATAAATATTCTGTTTGAATTCTTAGTACTTCAATTTTCTGTTTAGTTATTTGGGGAGCATAATAATATAATGTGTTACAGATGATTTATGTAATGATAAAATGAAGTAATGAATGTTGAACATCACAAAAGTACTTGGCACACAGTAATACTTCAATATTTTTCTGAAGGCAAGAGAATCTTGACTTTTTCTTCTAAATAATGTCAGGGGTCATATTTTGTTTCTTTGTACACTAATTAAACAATATATTCTGCCTTCATTGGTAAGCATTGCAACTATTATTGTGGTAATTAAAGTTAATCTAACGTGTTTTTATATGAAACTACATTTTAAATTATCTCTGTTATTATCTAATGAGGTATGTGGAAAAGTACTGCTGGTATGTAATAAGCTCTCAAGAAGTTAATAAATTTTAATTCAATAGTTGAGTTATATTTTGACAGAATTAGCCTATTATATTCTAATACAACAATTTGCTCTAAGAAATAATTTTACTATTGGTAAGGTTAAATTCCACCATAGCTTAAAATTCCTGACTTAATGTATATTTTAAAGTTCATTACAAGTCACACTTGGCTAAGTAATGATGGTTTTCTCTTAAAATAATCTTTCTACTTTTTCCATAATGAATATTAATATGCTTTTTTTAAAGGCATTCATTTACAAAATTAGGACCCAGAACAAAATAACAGCAAGCATAACAACAGCAAATACACAGTTGCCATGAGAATAACTCCTATATACTGGAAAATATTTTTTTCCATAAGTTCTTATCTTGTCTTCCTACAGAGGCAAGATGGATTAGAAAGTCTTTCTACAGATGCTCTATTTCTTGAGGTTACCTTTCCCCTCAAAAATCATAAGTTGAAAATACTTTATGTAAATAAAAATAAGTAAATCTAAATGGCATTCAGTAATCCGGCCTACAATACATTATAACTCATCAAAATACTTCACTGCAGAGTAATGGCTATTTATTATTTTGATTGTGTGGTTGGTCTGGTGCTACCCTCAGCTGCTGCTCACTGTTATCACTCAGCACCTCCAAAGAATATGTGATAGACATCATTATCCAAAGTACATGTATGAAGACATGATTTGGTGTGAACATACTTTATATACAAACAGAGACATGAAAAATTGTGCTCTGTATGTGTAATAAGAATTGTAATGCATTCCACTGTCATGTATTTGTAAAATAAAATCAATTAAATATTTTTACAAAAGAATATTGTG
This sequence comes from Urocitellus parryii, assembly GCF_045843805.1. Classification (NCBI taxonomy): domain Eukaryota; kingdom Metazoa; phylum Chordata; class Mammalia; order Rodentia; family Sciuridae; genus Urocitellus; species Urocitellus parryii. The sequence goes on along the minus strand of NC_135537.1, from coordinate 86,148,760 downwards.
TACCACAGATCACTAGTCAAAGAAAAGATCAAAATTTAAAATTTGAAGTATGAACTGTATGGAATATTTAGTACTTTTACCGTATCATAAAGTCACCTTCAGCCAGATAATCATGCTTCCCTAAAAATACTTTTTAAAGTTACCTAATGATTAGCTTTATAATAAAAAGCACTGTTAAAGCACTTTAATTAATCAATCAATGTTTTTATCCCTTCTTTTCAAGTAAAGAACTATCATACTCTGTTTAACAAAAGATCAGAAATATCACTTATTATTAGTTTCCATTACATAGTTTATAATATGAATACAAATGACAATTAAAGACATATAATACACACAATTATAACATTGTTATCTTTAGTACTAAATAAGAGAAATAGTAAAGCAACAATAAGAATCAAAGAAAGTGGGAATAGAAAGCAAACAGATACAAGTGAAAATGCCCTTTCAACATCCCTCAAGTGAAGCTTTACTGGATGTGTTCTGTTTGCATAATCTCTCTCTCTCCTTTCTCTGCGATCCTGAAGAAAACTGTATGTTCATTTAAAAATTTTTCACTTAATGTGTTATATTGCCACTTAAAATGTTCCCCTCCCAGTTAAAAGCACCCTAATTTCAGATACTTATTTTCACATCTTCCATGACATATAGATCTTAATTATTTAAAGAAGAAAATCTAATATATCAGGTTATATCATTCCAAGGCTTGCTATATTTCTAATCATTCAAATTATTTTATAACCTCTTATGATATTAAAAAAAACTGCTTAAGCCTGGTCAGTAAATTAGAACTATTATAAAATATTTCACCACCATCTCTCTCAATACAGGAGCTCTTTACCACCTAAGTTCTCTATTCATCATCTCAAATATTGGCTATGCCAATTTCCTCTCGTTTATGTGTTCATCGTTTCCCCATCATGTGCTCTGCTTTTATGGTGCTCACTGGAGTGCAGAACCTTGCAAATTGGTATAGCATCAGATTGCTTACTGAGCTATGCCAAACTGCATTTTGATCCCAGTGGATGGATTTATTCAAACATTTTGTAAGGTTTTTTTTTTTTTTGATGTTTAGAGAAGGCTTGCTTAGAGAGAGAATTGTAGAAATGGAGGGAACTCGTTGATGTTCATTCCATCTTCTTCATCATACAGAGGTAAAAAATATTTCAAACCTGAATATGTGACTTTGTTTAGCTTAGGTTATTGACAGAGCTGAGAACAGAATTTAGCTTTCCTAGCTCCCTCTCCAATTTTCTGTGACAGTTTTTTTTCTTTTCCCAATGGATACAGAGGTAGCCAGCTGATTTAAGCAAAATTATTGTTAAATAAGTTGTCTCCTATAAAATTCATTTTAGGCCCCATAGGTTGCTATTCCAATAGTTTTCAAATCAAGCTATAGGAAACTATTTAAATAATACACCAACAAAAATACACTGAACAACACTTATTAAAAATTATTCTAGCTACTTGTTATATGTTGTTACATGAAGAGAAATGATCAATTAAAAAAATCCTGTCATCTTGAAGTTTATATTCCAATCAGGGTATAAAGAAAATATACAATCAACATTGAGAGAAAAAAAGAACAATAAAATAATTTGATAAAAGTATTCCAGTTTAGATACATGGTATTCCCTATAAACTCCTGTAGAAATGCAGAAATATTCAGTAGTAAAATGATTAGATTCTAACAGCTGTGACCTAATCAGTCTTAGTTTGAATGGTGAACTGGGTGGTAATAGTAGGTATGTTCTGTCGGACTGGAAGAGGAGGGCCTCTGGAAGTATGTCTTAGAAAGATTCATCTTCTCTGTGGGCCCCTTCCACCTCATTCTCTCTCCTTCCTAACTGCCATGAGCAAAGCAGTGCTCATCTGCTATGCCTTTCTGCCATGACACTGGCCTCATCTCAGGCCCAGAGCAATGGAACCAACAGCCCATGAACTGAACCTCCAAAACTGTGTACCAAAATAAAAATTTCATTCTCTAGGTGGTTCTTGTCAAGTCTTTTGATCACAACAATGAAAAGCTGGCTAATGCAGCTTTGGTACTGAGAAGTGGGATTGTCACTGTGATTAATCTAACCATAACTTCAGACACTTTCAAAAGTGGTTTGTGGGAGCAAAAAGTTTGCAAAAGTTTGGAGATGCAGACTGGAGAAACATGAGAACATATTGTAAGTGGAGATAAATAGGTGATTCTGTGGGAACTCAGAAGTGCAGGATGCTGATAGGATTACAGACAGCAAAGACTGTGCTCATGAGGTTATATCAGAAAATGAGAATTCTGTTGGGAATTGGACTAAAGGGCATTTGTGTTATATATTCTGGAAAAAATGTGTATATATATTTACCCACCTCTTGAGATTTTACATGAAAACCGGTGATGGAATAATTAATCTGGAAGAGGAAATTTCAAGATAACAGCATCCAGGCTGTAGCATGGATATTCCTATTAGGATTTTAGCCATATTTACTGTGATAATTGGGAGCATAAAACAAAGCTGAAGGATTTTAAAAATTTGCAGTTTGGCTAGAAAAGTGCATATAAAAGTATAGCCAAGGAAGGTGTGGTTGTTGAAAAGATTATATCCTGTAAGAATTCATCTCAGGTTCAAAGATGTAACAGTAACAGTTCCTTTTAGAAGAAACCACGGGGGAATCCTTTTTATACAGCATAATCTAGAAGTTGTTTGCCCAGAATTTGGTTCACCATATGCAGTCACCCAGGCAGATCAGAGGCCACTGCAGCTCTGGTACCAGGGTAACTAGTTACTGCTTAAGCTGGCAGAAGACCCTGACATTGTGCACAAGGTGCTTGTTTTTTAGTGATGCTGGTGATAGAGGGTCATGGAGGCTTCCACCAAGATTTAAAGGAAGGCCTGGAGGGCTAGGTGAAGAGTAGCAAGGTCAGAATCCCTGTGGGCTTTCCCTGAATTGGTGATGTGTGAAGATGTGAAGGTGGAACCAAACCTGGAGTGTAGACTCCAGGAATTAAGAAATGCCACTAATGTGTACCATCTGCCCAGGTAAGCTGCTGGCTGTGGAGAGAGGTATGCTAATAAGAAAGAGGCCATGAATAATCTCTCCAGTAGATCCAAAGAATGGGACTGCCAATCCCTTTGAAGAGAACTTCTCATTACCATGTGCCCAGATGCTGGGAGTGGAGGTACAGGAAATTTTTGCCTGGTTAGATTTATATCTTTCTTTGGTCCTATCCCTTCTTTCTTTGTCTCTATCTCTCCATTTTGAAAAGTAAAATTTTATCCTGTGCTACTACATATTGAATATATGTAGCCTGCTATTGATTTTAGTAAGGAGTCACAGTAAAGAGTTTGCTTTAATTCTCAAAGGAGATGGTGGACTTGGATTTGGGGGCAATACTGTTTTAAGACTATGGGGACTCTTGGAGATAGTCTGAATGCATTTCTCATTATGAGAAGGCAATGAGGTTTTGGGGACCAGGGATAGAATATTATAAATTGCATATGAGGTGTTCCCCCAAAGCTCCTGAGTTAAAGCTGGAGGTGAAATGATTAGAGCTATAACCTAAGAAGGTTATAATCTAATAATGTTATAAGAGATATAACCTAGAAGTCCATCCTACTTTGATGAACCAACTGGATGGTAGCTGTAGTCATGTGGGGCTGGGTTGGAGGCATATGCCTTTATCTCCCAAAAACTAATGCCTCCAAAATCCTGATGGAATCCAAACCTGGAAGCCCCCAAAAGAAAAGAATTTCTCCACATCATAGAGTTTAGCAAGAAATAATATAATTTTCTCTAGTATTAGTTGTTATGTTTTTTAATTTCACTGGTATTCTTTTGTGTTGATTTGATACATTCCCACTATCATTTGATAATGTATACTTTCATCCAATTTTATGTATTTCTTTTGATTTTGAATATTTCTGTTAAATATAAATTTAACAGAATTTATATTTTCTAACCTTTTTATTCATGCCCCTTTTTATACTTTCTACACTTTTGTCTTTTTTCCCTCTTTTCTTGTATTCCCTACCTGTGTCTTTTCCCCTTCTTTGATTTATTGGTTTATTGGTTAGTTAGTTTTTATTTTGTTTCTTTCTATGTCCTATAAACTTTCAATATAAATTGACACTCTTTAATATCTTCTTTGTCAGACTATTCCAGAGTATTGCTATCCTTTTCCACTTTTAGACTAGTGGATTCATGAACAATATTTTATATAAAATTTTATGGCTTGTATAGCTGTATAGTTTTATAATTTTTTTCTGATGTGGTCAATTACTATCTCCTCTCTAAGCAGGGTTACAGACTGATCATAGCACTGTCGTTATGTTGAGCACGTGTTATGAGACTGAGATGCACTCCTAGCTCATGACACATAATAAAGAGAAAGTAGTTCACCAAAAAGGCATTCACTTAACTGTGGTAGAGATATCCTTCACAATAAAAGGGCAAATTTCAACACAGAAGCACAATAGGAAAAGAGCAACACAATAAAATGCCTCCAAAAGTTCAAAACTCTCACAACAAATAAATTGAGTGAAGTGGAGGAAACACTGGATAAGAATTAAAAAAATCGATTGTTAAAGAAATTTTAATTTTTAAACAGAACACTTTTGTCATTTTTGGATACAGGTACTAGAGGGCATTATTTTAGTAGTAAATTCAGTTATTCAAAAAATTTTAAAACTAAAGTTTGTGATATATTGGACAAGTGAAACTTTTTCAAGTATGAATTTTATGAAATCTAAATATGTATCAAGTATCTTCTTGTACAATTTAGCGTCTACATTGAGAGGGGCTGTGAAGATATTAAGCTTAACACTATTTATACAAATAGGATTTGTATGAATGTTCTATGATGATTCATTAAGCAACATGTAAAATTGATTCTAAATAACGACATTCAGAAAAGAAATACATTTCTGAGTTTGTAAGTCAATCACACTTAGAAGATTTTAAGTGCTAAAGATATCTCTGTAAAGTAAATCTATCAATAATTCAAACGTCCTTATTGTACAATTTTCAAATTTTTTATTTCAATCCAAAATTGTACATAGGTCTGGAGAGTAAAGGGAGTAGATAGTTAACAGATTAAAAAGGACACTATTTCTTTTAAAGATATTTCTGCTTTATGTGTAAAGGTACCATTAGTGTTAATGGGAGTTAAACACCTAATTGCACAGTGCATCAATAGAAGAGCGGAAACTATAATCTATAAAATGAATGAATTAAATCATTATGAGTAATTCTTTGGCACATGACCTCCTCTAAGTTCTATCAAGTACATAGTCTGACTTTTTGAAATGGTACTTAAAAAGGTTTTACACCCTAATTGAACAGCCATTCACTGAGCTTATTTTTCACTTAGATCTCTCCTAATAACTGTGAAGTAGGGTTTTTAAAATAGGAGATGGGATGGTAAAAGCAGTAATTTCTCATAAGGGAATATTTAATAAGTGAAAGCTATTAGCCAAATAAAGGACAAAAAAATAGATTAATCTTTCAAAGAGTTATAAATTGTTCATTGCTTTAGGGAAAATCTTGTAGTTGTATAAAGGTAGATTTACATTTACACCATTTTCTCATAATTTTTAAGAACATATATTTTTCATAATCATTAATTTGACTATTCAAAAATCATCACCAAATATTAAAAGATTATCTAATTTGGGTAAAGTTTACTTCTTATAAATTCTGATATATTTTCCTTTGAAGATGATGCTAAGAATTTAACTTTATTACTATCATATCATTTTATTTTATTTATATGCATGTTATTATATAAAATAAAATATAATTCCATGTCCTTTGATATAATGATTAAAAAAAACAAATAGTAATCTTACTGACAGATCAATGGTTTCTAATTAAAAATGTCTTAGCCCACAAAAATGATTAGATATTAACAGCTTTCACAACAATCATACACAAGTTCAATTCTATTGCTTTTATTTTCAGTTAAATTATGATTCTCTGAGTGCAATTCACACTGAGCTTTAAAATTTCTGTCATTTGTTTTGGCAAAATTAATCACACTTCCTTCTTATAATACATAACACCATTATTCAAAGATCTCAAAATCTCATGAGTCCATGATTTTAGATTTACCACAAAAAATAAACTCAGAACTATCTATATGGTAATTAATGGAAAATATTCTGATGGATCCTTGAGGTCATAGTTATTAAGACAAAAGAATGGAGCACAGATTTCACAATACTGAAGAATAAAGATTGGGGGCACTACTGGTAGGTAATTTATTATTAGAGTTTTCTATCCTTTTATCATATATAAAATTAATTTTAAAAGAAATTTTTTGACACAAAATCACATGCCTATAACTACATTTCATAAGAACTTATCCTGATACAAATATCTTTTCTGAATTTTTCTCTTTCCAATTTTATTTCTCTTATTTCTTAACTCCATCCCTTCCTTTTCTCCTTCTTTTCTCATTCTGATATAATATTTTGTTTTTAAAATTATAATAATACATAATGAATAACTTTCATCACCAAAAGTTTTAAAAAAGTATTTTGTAAGTGTTAATTATATAAGATTTCTTTTAGGGAGTTTATGCTACTGACTCTATAATACATTTTAAGTGCCTTAAATATATTTTTTAAATAAAAACTTTATGAGGATTATACTAATATTTTCTCTATTTTACACTCATCACTGAGACACAGAGATCTTAAGTAACTTGTTTAGCAGAAGGGTGAAGATTAGACCCCAATATACTATGACTCTAATCCGTGTAATCATCATGCTATGATGCTATCACAAATTGTAGCAGGCATCCAAAAACAAAAAAGTTTTTCTCCTGAAAACTGAAAATGAAAAAAACTATGAAAGTGTTAATTAGTAAGTAAGATTTTTATATTAAGTCAGGTGCATGCTCATTCCATCTAGGAATCTGAGAACAATCTAATACAACCTGTTTTTAAAACCATATCTCATGCTGTGATTTATAAACCTATTTAAAACTTTATGAATTAAATTATATTTTTTTTATAAACCACACCTTGGGAATATTTATCTTGGGCATTTAGTATCAATTAGAGGGAACAGTATACTTCCTGCATTTTTCCCCTTAACTTTGCTTCATTTTATAGCTCAAAATAGAGTAGAAAAAATAAAGATCTTTTTTTTTTTGGTGGCATAGAAGTAATTTTTTATTTGAAAACTGACTCTCTTAAAATAGTAAACTAAACTTTGCTTTTTTTTAGAGAGAGAGAGAGAGAGAGAGAGAGAGAGAGAGAGAGAGAGAGAGAGAGAATTTGTTTTCAATATTTATTTTTTAATTCTCGGCAGACACAACATCTTTGTTTGTATGTGGTGCTGAGGATTGAACCTGGGCTGCACACATGCCAGGCAAGCGCGCTACCTCTTGAGCCACATCCCCAGCCCTTTGTTTTTTCTTATGGTAAGGTGTTTAGAAGATAAGAAATAAAACTAATTTTTGCATTTAATGGTATTTTAAGGAAAGGTCCTAGACAACCTAGAGGAATTGAATTTAATATTTCCATTAGAACAATTTGATTTGAAGTACAGCCATGCTACACATTTTGGAAGTTGTGTTGAATGAATCCAAGAGAATTTCACACTGATTTTCTCTAGTTTGTTCACATTTCACATTCAAGCTTTTAGGCTTATGTTGAAAAATCAATGATTTTAGATCACATAATCACCACATTTCTAAATAAATGATATTGTTTAGTAGGGAGAGGAGGGAAAAGAGTACCAGGTGATGAAATAATATAGGATGCATAATTTAAAAGATAGTTAATATGTCACTAATTAATGTTTTGTGAACATTTATGTCTGTAAAATACTTTTAGAAAAAAATGCTTATTGCAAAAATGGAAATACAATAATTTTGAGAAGTTTAAAGGAAAAACACTGGAATGTGAAGGTATGAGAATACTGTTATCAACAAGTATGAAACTGTTAAATTTGGGAGAAAATACTGATTAAGAAAAACAAATTTCTGGGAAGAAATAGCAACCCGCAGCTCAGGTTACAGCAGCCATCATCAGGTTCAGGAGAATCACATCAACTGATTTAGATGTGCTCACACTCAAAAACATAAAACAGTGCTAATGGTTGTGTCATGTCTGATCATTAAGAAAAATGGTATGTAGGTCACACACTCATGTACAGTTTTACTTCCTGACTTTTAGAGAGGAGGATTTTGTGAGAAGTATCATTGATATCTATTTCCTTTGTATAGCTCCTATCTGTAGATGAAACATACAGAGTTAAAATTGTAAATAGCTATGACAATTAAATATTTTAATTCAGGATTTATTTTCTAGTTCTTTCATTAAAAAATTATTACCAAAGGAAACATTTTATGCTTAGTAGAAATCTTAAAACAGCAAAAAGAGAAAACACCTCATATTTAACTCATGCTTAAAAGGTTGCCATCTCTTGCACAAAAATTTCATGTTGATTATTGTTATTTAATGTATTGTTTTTTATAATTACATGATGTATATTCTGCAAAAGCATGTGATATTTTTAACAAAAAAATTACATTTTTAACAGAAACAAAATTTTTGATGCACAAAAAAAAATACATTGTCCTAAAATTGTAGGTAAGTCACAAATAAATAATACAATGATTCCATATATGTAGTCAAGGGAATAAGGATTAAAACTAAAAGACTGAACTCTAGAGTATCGAATCTCTTTTTCTTCCTCTTCCATTATTCTCCCCCCCCCAGGGAATATTCAAGTTTTACCCACCAGAACTTAGAAGCACTGGTCCTGAAATAGAGGGGAAAGGCATCCTTTGAGAGCATAGTTGATTGACATAATATAAAAATAGAATACACATCTAGAAATAGACTTAAAACTGCTCTTGGAATTAGGACTAAATGGTTCATGAGATTGATGAGACAAAGTTACTATTACTCCAAATCACTGGCTTGAGTCCAGCTTACATGAAAGTGACTAATTCATTACCAGCGAACAATCTTCAGAAAATTATATGGTATTCTAAGTTAATATCTGTATCCATATGAAGAGATCTTTCAACAAATGCTGGTTACAAAAAAATAAGTCCAGCTAACCAAAGAAACTAAAAAAAAAAAGACACCACTTACTTGAAGTATGTATCCTGTAACTTATAGGTGTTGGACAAACATTTTAAATACTTGTAATTATAAAATGAGATTATTGAACAAATGGTTCCTTAACCATTATATCAGGATGTGTGTACAAGAGATTATAAATATGATGAAGAGATCATTCAGTTCATTAGAAACTTTTGAGGAATATTATTTTTAATGTGTTTTTTGACTAAATGTTCCACTGGAATTATATTGTATTTCCTTAGAGTTCTGAATTCTTACTTTTCTTTCCCTGTTAAAATTCAGCCTCCAGGTCTAACCCAACATATGGAACCCTCCAAATGACATGGACAGTTCCTATAACTTATAAAGTCCCAGGTTTGTGTTCTGGAGGATATCATTTTTGTGGTCCTCTCCCAGTTCCTCCAATTTCAGTAGTGTGCATTTCCTGAGCCTTGGGTGGAGACAGGATAATTAGATGAAAGTTGGGATTAATGGACAGATTAATAAATATTAACCTATTTTTTAGTTTAGAGAGGTAGTCAGTGTATAAGTAGACTTATTTCAGTCAATGTATAAGTAGATATTTTACTAAGATTTCACTAGTTAAACTGAAATTAAAAACAATATTATAATAGAGTCAGGAACAGTGGTATGAGCCTTTAATCCCTTTTTGGGAAGCTGAGGCAGGAAGATAGGGAGTTCAAAGCCAGCCTCAGCAACAGTGGGGCACAAAGCAATTAGGTGAGAAACTGTTTCTAAATAATATACAAAATAGGGAAGGGATGTGGCTCAGTGGTTATGTGCCCCAGGTTCAAACCACAACACACACACACATACACACACACACACACACACACACAAACACACACACACTCAATATCTATCCATAAAAATAATTCTTTAAAATCTAATTAAAAAATTATCTATAAAAGCAAATAAAATATCTTTTTTCCTTGAGCTTCAGTGATTTACTTTGGGAATACACCAATCTGAATTAACTCTCCCACTTCCAATTCCACTCCTCAGAAAAAGAAGAAAAAGGAAAGAAAAATTAAAAATGAAAAAAAGGAATATACATAATCCTCAAGAAAATATTTAGTGGTAAACATGACTAAATAAATAGTCCCTGACCATGAAAATTACATTGCCTTATGGCCAGAGATGGTACCTTATTTACTTCTAACTTTAATGAAAATTATAGTAACTAAATTTTTTTGAGAAAGAAATCATGTAAATAAGTACTTCAAAAATAAAAGGCAATGGAGAATAATGCACTCCACAAGGCAGAAGATGGTTTCCCTAGATAAAAAATAATCTATTGATGCAAACACCTGAAAGTGATAGAAAATTCAAAAGGAGATTGATTGACATATTTGCAGAAGGAAAATAAAAGAAAGATTCTCTGGTGATTGGGTAGTAATGTTGCTTCTGTAGAGGTAACAATAGCTTCCTAAAATAATTAAAATGACCCCTCCTGCTGCAAGATGTCACACTATTCCCATTTCTCTGAGAAAAACCATTCAGGGACTCCTTCTCTTTACATGTTCTTCATGAAAGCAGAGACTTATAAATGTATTCTAGAAACTTCCAAGAAGACATGAAATAAAAGTTTCCATCAAAGCTAGCATAATAAAACTGAAGTAGGATTCTAATAATTCACATTAAAATCAAAGCCAATGCTTGGAAAGTGTGACTTTAGAACACATCTCTCTCAGAACACTAACAAATACATACACATTAACACATTAAATTAGATATACGTTAATTCTAAATAGTTTCAGTTAACACCAATAAAACTTCCCACTTTCCTAAAAGCTGTGGCATTTTTAAAAATTATTTATTACAGTGGGCTGGGGTTGTGGCTCAGTGGTAGAGTGCTTGCCTAGCATGCATGAGGCATTGGGTTTGATCCCTGGCACCACATAAAAATAAAACAAAATAAAGGTATTGTGTTCATCTACAACTAAAAAAAATATTTTAAAAAAATTACTACAGTAAAATTCAGGTATGCACTGCTCTTAGGAGAAAATTCAACCACATAAATGCCATCAGAGAAAAAATTTAAGAATATATGTAACCTCACATTCTAATTAAAAGATGTAAACAGCATCTAAAAAAATGGTTCTTGAGCTTTCTTACATACTAATTATATCAAATGATTAATACTTCATCTTAAATATGCAAATAGTACTAATGAAAACTTATGAGAAAGAAATAATATTTTCCTATAGTACTGCAGTATCTCAAGGAAATGAGAGAAAACATGACACAGAAAAGACAAGTATTTGATGTCATAGGATGAATGACATATTATGCAAAAATATATCACTAGGTCAAACTAATTAAGGAAATTTACAGAGTATTTGCTTACTTACCTTAATAACAGTATCAATAACTTTAATAATCAATAAACCAATATAAGCAATTCAGCTTAACTGGGTTGTGATAAAAACCTAGCTGTAACATTGAACTTTTTGAGAGGTTGGTTTTCTGAAGGCACTGCAACAACTTTATGATGAACTATTACAGCAAAATTCTAGTGATAGGACTGTGTAAATTATAGGTCTGTTACCTTGAAGATAAATAATAGAAAGTAGCTACTTTTATACTAGAGAACAATATTCTGCAATTTAATGTAGGGTGAATAAGTGACTTTAAGGATCCCATGAAGCTTCTTAGATTTGAATAAAATATCAAGGAGACACTCTGTTCAATTAATAAAAAAACATGATATAAAAAAGTGAATTAAAACAAATCAACAAATACATCATATTTATATTCACCATTTTCCTTTTTAAACATTTAGTAGTAATGCTATTGTTGTTTACTCAGGGCCATTAATAAAACTGATGGGTGAAAACAATTTAGAAAAAAAAATAAATGTAGTTATGACTGAGGTCTAACATAAGTTTAAGTGAGTATAATAAATAATCATGTTGTTCTAGAACTTTTTTCAATTATTTTCAATCTTTGAGTTTGGTATTCTCACTGAATACCCAGAGAAAATATCTGTGATCCACTTCTATGTTCTCTAATTTCATTAACTTGACTGTTTAATTAGAGTTACTAAATCTTATTTTAAACAAAGGCTAGAATTAAAATATTAGAAGAGAAATATTGCAATTAAAACATACCAATAATGCTACAGGAGCATAAAGGAATTTGAACTCCTGTGCCACTATTTAAGACATGACAAGAGGATTAAAGTTATCTGGACTTGGGACAGACAATGAGATTCAACCAGGGTAATAGTGAGGTAGTAGAAGGGAGAGCAAACAACAGGGGAAGAAAAGAAAAATGAGGAGAATATTTTTGCTGAGAAGACAGACAGTCAAAAGAGCATTCATTCTACTGCCTGGTGGAGATATGTGGGTAGTACCTGTTGGCATCACTAGTGTGTGTTTTGGTGCAGAGGACATGTAGGATTACTGTACACAGCAGATTAGGATGACAGGTAGTGTCATGTTATAAAGTCAAACATCATTCAACACTGATGGGATGTCCAAATATGATTGCCTATCAATTCATTTTCTGAAAATTTTAAAAGTACATAGTCCATGGTTCTATCATCCCTACCTGTGGTTCTGACCCACTATAATTTCTAATGGTTAGTCAGATTGGGAAGGAACTTCTGCAACTCATCAGCAATAGAAAGCCTAGATGTTTTTGACATGGTCTTTTCTTGATAACTGTACCATCTGTGTTTCAGGAGCTGTGACATTTCCAGTTTTCGATAAGTATGATCAAGACCACATTTTCAGAGTTTACTACACAGACTACCAGATGCAAAGTACTCTGACAATTACCCTGTCTCTTAAGTTGTTCACCCCCCCTTCATTGTTGCATTTTCCCTGCTTAGTTGCTCAATTACTTATTGTCTAGTCCCACTCCCACCCTCATCCACGTATGCATACTTCCAAAGAATCTCAAAGAGAGTAAAATGTGGCTGACCTTTCAATGCTTATTTACCTACCCCCAGAACACTGCATGGTACTGGAATGGGTACTGAAAACGTGTTGATATAGTTTAAGTAAAAGGATGATATGTAAATTGTGGAGGGATGTTCATGTGTGTGTGTGTGTGTGTGTGTGTGTGTGTGTGTGTGTGTGTGTAAATCTGGGCCAAAGTTCTGGGTCCCATTCTACAGAACACACAACTAAAGTTGATTTCTCTGCAAAAAAATTCCTCTATGAAGATGGCCAGAAGTTATTATACATATCTGCTCTATGAAGGGATGAGTGACAGAAAAGCTTCAAAATCAACTTTTAGGGCTGGGAATGTTGCTCAATGGTAAAGCATTTGCCTGGTATATGTGAGGCACTGGATTCAATTCTCAGCACTGAATATACATAAATTATTAAAATGGTCTCTCAACAACTAATATTAGTGTGTGATTTTATATATACAAAATTAGTTTTTAAGTCAATCAGCATTTAGTAATTTTGGATTCTGCAGGGTCTTGAAAAGAAATAGTCTTGTATAAATCTTCAAAAACTTTGAAATAATCTTTGAGAGAGCAAAGAGAAAAAATGTTAATTATGAGCTTAGTACAGTTTTTAACCTCAGTTATAAATCAAAGTTTATAGTATGAAGGTTCATTTAAGATATTCTATTTAATATATTTATTTTAAAATGAGAAATATAGGCACCAGAAAGAAAAATGATTACAATAGAGAGAAACAGTTAAGTAATAGGACTTAGAACTTGATTATCAAGATCTAATTAAAGTAATTTTAAGTTGAAAATAAAATATTAACTAACTAAATTTTAAAATGAAACAGAATAACTCATTGTAGGCTAGAATTATAGTATTTTCTGAAATTTTAACATGGAGTCAACTTGATTGTGTTCAATAGATTTTTATCAAATAAATTTAAAATATATAAATTAGACACTAATCATACAACGAAAATATCAGAGAAAGTTACTTGAAATTAGAACTTGCATTGTCCTATTTATTCTTATGACAAATAAAAGTTTACTAATTCATAAAGCAATGAAAAATTTAGCATTGTGTATAAAAAAGGAATTTGGCAACCTGTGTTGTGGGAGGCAATTTAATTTTAAAGCTTGTTTTCTGTAGTGATAAGGACAATTTCCAAATCTCCTTTTTAATGTGTTCCATATGTCTTGTGATAAAATACTGTGCACAGAAGAGAACACTGCTGAAAATGCATTTGGTTAGTAATGTGCAACACGGGAGGCACACTGGCAACAAGAAAATGTTCTGTATACAGCCTGTTAAACTTTTAAAAGACAATCTTTTTTAAAAAAATACTTTTTTAGATATTGATGGACCTTTATTTTACTAATTTATTTATATGTTGTGCTGAGAATCAAACCCAGTGCCTCAAACATGCTATGTAAGTGCTCTAACACTGAGCCATAACTGCAGCCTGATATACCTAGCCTAGTTATCTCATTAGATTAGAAGCCAGCTTGTCACAAGTTATGAAGGATTCATTTCTGTTTTCTGTAAAAATATCAGGATGTCTGTATGGCCTGGCCATTAGTTGATGTTGTAAAGCTGATTGGAATGCCTGCCCGTGCCCTGAACTCACCCAGGTCCAGTTTTCCCTGACCAGATAACAACCCTTTCCTAAACCTTAGTGATGCCTCATAAATTCTGGCCCTCCCTGGCCAGATAACGACCCTCTCTGAGTCTCTAAGATCTCCATAAATTCTGATGCCGGGGCCAGCAAAAATGTAAACTTGTGTTATGCTCTTCAGAATGTTGTTATCTGTAACCCCCCCCTTTGTGTAACTTTTTGGGCTATAAAACTGGGCCACAAAGAAGCCTCTGGGCTGTCTTGTTCCCGCCGTTTTGAGAGGGAAAGGCAGCCCGGCCAGTCGAAATAATAAGCTTGCTTTAATTTGATTTTAATTGGAGTCAGTGGTCTTTTCTTGCGTCCTGGTCTAACACAGCCCTGAAAGATTATCTTAATTAAATAAGCGTAACTTGTATTCCATCTTGCTAGGAAAGCAGCAACCTATTATTCAATCATCCAGCAGAGAGAAATGATAAAGCTGTTTCAATGTGGTCTAGTAAAAGCAACAAGTAATTGAATATATCACAGTCATTGTCTAAATACTCCATAAAATTATTATTTCTCCAAAGTTTTTGAAATGGAAAGAAAGGCATTCTCAAAAAAAAACCCCAGATATTTTTCTCTTTATTAATAAAAAGAGGGAATATTAAGAAAAAAGGGCATGATCACCAACTGAAATAAATAAGTCTCTTTAGCCCGTACAAATTATAGTTTAGGATAAAATATCTAAAAGCCTACTTTGTTATTTTGTATACATAAGATTCCATTTTGTCTTCATTAAGCATAAGAAATCCTATCAAGGAAAAACTTACATAACCACAGAAGGGAAAATAGAACCCTGGAACATTATTGACCAAAATTGTAAACAAGAAAGTCTATGTAAAAATCATGTAATTCACACATTTTTAAAATGTTTTTTTTCCAATATTGATCATTAAAGAACATTTTAGAAATATAATTCTTATTTGTATGAAATAAGTACTCTTTGGAACATGAGGGACAACAGCAATATTAGTCCTACTGCATTTCACACTGGAAACAGAATACATAAAATTTCATACAAATTTGCTTTCTAGAGCAAGGTTAAAAAAGGCAAGAAACTCTCTGAAAAATTCCTTGGGGAAAAGAAGCAACTGTACCAAAAACAATTGAACAGATTATGTCTACTATCCAAAGGAATCAGTTTTCCTTCAATATCTTGTCAGTTCTCTACACAGCATGAGATGTAGAAAAAGAGCAATATCTTGAAGAATGAAGCATGGAATCTACTGGGGAGGGGACCTGAAACATACTAAATATATTTGTGGCAGAATTAATTCCAACACCCAGGAGGAAGCTGATAATGTTAGAGTGAGCTGTCAAGTGAAATGGGAAATTTTTTTCCATGCATTTTCTAATGAGTTTTACTACACCCCCCAGTATTTATTTTAAGACATTCTGCTTGTCAAGGTGGAACTCCTGTACTCATTTTCAGATTAGTGACTATTTTAAAAAAATCTTTACTCCATTATAAAATATTAATAAAATAGTCCACTTTAGTATAATTCCCTTTATCCTGAAGGCACCTCATTGATTTCTTTAAAAAGCCAACTAAATTAAAAGAGCCCACTGAAGGATTCCACTGTTATTCATTCTTTGCTTTTGTCCTAACTTATGACTTACATGTATAAATTTAACTTCTTCTATGATCTAAATTCTTGGATGTTTCAAGTTATACAAGTTTGAGGGTAAGTCTTATGTCATCTAATATGTGACTTTGACTATGACATTTAGTACATAATATTAGCTATTTCTAAAATCTGCTCTGTTTGCTATCACACTTAAGACTTTTTAAAAACCATTTTTTCTTGCATTAAATCATTGGAGATTAAATTCAGAAAGCATGTATCCCAATTTAGAGTAAATTAGTTTAAATCAAGTCAACTAAAATAATTTTTTAGTTAAAAAGATTTAATATAATTAAATTTCCATCAAAAGCTTATTGAAGTTTGATAGAAATATTATATGTATTCTCCATTATTCAGAGTTAAATTAGCTTTACTTTGGAAGGTAAAAAACAAACATTTTAAAGTTTCTTTTCTTCAATTAATGTTGCAGATATATAAGAAAATTGGAAGGCCTTATTTAATAGTATAAGATTAAATTAGACCATAGTATGTGCTTCTAAATACATTTGGAATTTAAATCACACAATAAAAGAATACTAAATATTTTGTTAGTAGTAAGTTCTCAAATATTCTGTACAACTTTTTCTTACTTTTCAGAAAATTTAAAATGTTAAATATTTATACCGTTCAATTCCTAAGTGATGCCTCAATTTAAATGAATAGGCCATATCTCATAATCAATTTATAGCAAATAAAAATGAATATTAAACTTAAATACTACCTGTGCATTTCTCATGTTGTTCATCCGTTTGAGATTTAATTTTAAATAATTTCATAATCAAGTTATTTATAGAATTATATAACTCATTAGGAGATTTTAAATAATTAGATTTTTAATAAACCCAATTATTTAAAAGGCTGTGTCTTTTAAGTATTTCCAGTTTGTCTTAAATGGACTATTTCCACCTTAATTGAAAATTAGAATAAAATATGCAAAATGATCTTAGGAATCACATATGCTTAGTTATTGGTGCTATTAAAATAATGGCCAAAAAAGAATGATGGAAAATGTTAGACTGTTTTTCATTTAGTTTTCTTTCTTTTTCAAGTCTATCATACTCTAGCAAAAAAAGCATTTATGAGTGAACTTTTTCCCAAAGAATGTGAAGTCAGGATGCCGCAGTCTGGCTGGGTACAAATCACTAGGCCACCACAAAGCACTTGTATATCAAACAGAAAGCTTTATTGCCCAAACTCTACCAGCACTCCAGGCACACTCCCGGCTTACTCTTCCAGCACTCCACAGGGCTCCGCCCCAACTCTCTGGGAACCCCACGACAACTCAACTCCAAAGTAGCGGGTGCCCAAGGCAGCAAGAGCTGCCCTATTGCCGACAGCAAAGGTCTAATATACAACTGAATACACAGCTTAACTAACCATCATCATCTCAATGGCTTGCTGGTGGCACCTTTCAACCATTCCCTCTGGCAAAATGCCAGGTGTCATTCTGACTAGGCTGTGGCCCTCAACATCAGGATATTAAATGATGATCTTAATTGTCCAAGATTTATTTTGGTTTAAAAATTAGAAATTATTTACCATTGCAATAGACTAGAAATATGGAAACAAGTTTTGCAATGGAAACAGCTATCCAGATACATAGTGTGTGTGTGTGTTTGTGTGTGTGTGTGTGTGTGTGTGTGTGAGAGAGAGAGAGAGAGAGAGAGAGAGAGAGAGAGAGAGGAGAGAGAGAGAGATGGAGAGAGAGAGAGAGAGAGAGAGAGAGAGAGAGAGAGAGAGAGATCCACCTGTCTGATATCCTGTTTCTTTTATTTTTAATCTTTAAATTGTGTTCTAAAAAATCCAAATGTTCTACAAGAAGATTTTTATTTCTGTCATTTGTACTGTATGATTCTGAAGGGACAAAAGTTCACACTTAAGCAAATCAACAAAGAAGCAATAAAAATACAACAAAAAGTCTTACTACATTTCAATACCACATGCAAATAAACTGCATTGTTTCAGTTTTACATTGGGCTGTATTACTCACAACTTCATCAATACACCAAAATATGGAAGGTAGTACTTACATTTAAATTGGATAAATAAAGTAGTGAATAAAAGCCTCCATAGTAACATTCAGATAGACCATGACTGTCAACTGTGACTTATTCAGAGGCTATAAATTACCTCTATTCAAATGCATTCTCAGAAAGATCCAAAAGAAACTGGCCAGTTAGGAATGCTCTAAAGGTGGTACATATCTTTCCTGCTTGGCCTTCAATGTCAAGGTCATCATTTTTGACCAAATGTTGTACTGATCAAATATTCACTATGTATTGAATGCCTAGCTCTTATTTAAATTAAGTAAATATTGGTGACACATCTGATATAATGAGTTAATATTGATACTAGTTTTCTCTCTTTGGTTGAAATACATACAGGATTGTGATATGCACACATACATATATAGACACAAACAGGTCATTTGTTTGCATACCTAACATACATAGATTGTGCTATAATCACTCCTTGTAAATAAACCTTGGGATGATCCAAGACTAACAAGGAACATTGCAATTTTTATTGTCAGTTTTTTTTTAATTGGGAGAAATATTTTAATACAGAAACATCATCACACATTTCACCTAAATCAAAGGGAAAATATGATTTAATTTTAAAATTTGCATTTTAAAGCAATATTTTTGGAACAATTATCCATCATTTTTTGGCAGTTAGTCTATGTTGTTATTAGAGATAAATAATAGTTTTCCAGTACTATTCCTGGTTTAGTAACTGTTTTTTTGTGCATTTCTCATTAGAAGTGTTTGGGGTTTTTAAATTTTTTTAGTTGTAGTTGAACACAATACCTTTATTTATTTATTTTTATGTGGTGCTGAGGACCCGACACAGTGCCTCACACTTGCTAGGTGAGAACTCTACTGCTGAGCCACAACCCCAGCTGCTAGAAGTGTTTTAATATTGTTATTTTAGGTGAGATAATTTTTCTATTATTTTTAGCTGGCTATTGTTGGTATGAAGTAAGAGTATTTATGAGTATATTGAGCTTGAATCTATGTACTTTGATGAATTCTTCTATTAATTTTAATCCTTTGTTCATTGACTTTCTTGGAATTTTGAGGTCAACATATAACTTGCAAATAATTAATATTTTTCCTCTCTTTCCCAATAGTTAACTCTCATGTTTTCTGCTGTATTATACATTAGCTAAAGTCACTCCTAATAGTTGAATTATAGCTTGCATGCATGTTTTATTGTTTGGGATATAATAGAATTTCCATTACATCTCACATGTATTTAACTTTTTTATATTCTCATAAACAGGGTTTATCATGATAAATATTTTTCTACATAAGAGATATTGTAGTAAATATTTACCAAATATGTACAATAAAGTAGTCTTTTGATTAGCCTACAATTTTTTAAATTTATTTTTTAGATGTTGATGAAACTTTATTTATTTATTTATATGTGGTACAATGCCCTACTAATGAGCAACAAATCCAGTCCCTGATTAGCCTATAATTTTAAAATTAATACTTGTAAAAATATTTTTATATCATAAAACAAGATTTCCAAAAGGAAGTAACAATGAGCATTTTTGACTATCATGAAAATTGGAAAAACTGAAACTTATATCTGTGGCTTGAAGTTTCAGGAAAATAGGAACTACAGAAATGATAATTTTTAATTAATGATTTGAATAAAACATATGAGTTTTAAAATAAATGTTTATAAATACACACTTGCATTTATTAAAATAACTTCAAAGTAAATGTGTACTTAATTTTTATGAGTAGGACATATTTCAGGATGTTTTAAGCAGGAACATAACCAATATTTATTTTTGGCACCAAAAAAGCCTAAAGAGTACAAACATGTATCATGAATATTGAATTGGGATCTTTGGGATTATGACACAAGAGATTCAAAAGACTGAAGTACAGAATTATTAAAATTGAAGTAGTACATGAGATATGAAGGCAAAGAACTGACTTTATCCCTGGTTCTGTTTTTAACTATCTATATGTTTGTGGATTCATAATTTATTTTTCATGAACTATAATCAGTCCATATGAAATAAGAGGTAAATGATATGTTTCTAGTTTTTCATCAAGAATGTTTCTGTTTTATTTACTTTGTCCATACCCCCGTGGCTATTATCAATATTCTATCATTGAATTAAAGTATTAATAGAGGAAAAACAATAATTGTTCTCTGATATCCTTGACTACCTAATCTTTAATTTGTTTTCTGGAGTGTCTACATAAGCCTTTATAGAAATGAACAGTTGGTTAATTTATATCAAATTGTGATGATTAACTGGACTATTGATTATGTAAAAAATATTGGTTAAAATCTAAGCAAAAATAATGTAATAAATTTCTAATACAGATCTACACATAAACAGATCAAAATGATGCTCTTACTTAAAAATAATTTTTCTATTGGTTGTTCAAAACATTACAAAGCTCTTGACATATCATATTTCATACATTAGATTCAAGTAGGTTATGAACTCCCATTTTTACCCCAAATGCAGATTGCAGAATTACATTGGTTATGTATCCACATTTTTACATAATGCCATATTAGTAACTGTTGTATAATTTTAACAAAAGAAGTCAATAAATTAATATATGTCAAGAATATCTCCAATCTGGTTGAGTATTTGAAGTTATAATAGATTCACACAGAAATTTCTATACACAAATTTACATACTAAAATTTCTATACATACATATACCTACATGTATACACAATATTCATGCCCAGTCCTTTACTTAAAAATATCTTAGACTAGGAAGATTATCTTTCAAGTTACTAGTTTTTTTTGTTATTTTTATTCATAATAAATTTTAGTTTGGTTACTTAAGCTAATTTTTCCCTTAATAAAATTTACATCCAAGTACAGACATGGACACTGGTACACTAACACATACAGGAAACAGAGAAAAAAATAATAGGATAATCCCAAGAAATCTCTAATAAATTTTTGCTATACCAATTTCAGACCCACCAATACACCTAAATTTTAAGAAATATTTTGGTAATTTTTCTAATATCTACTTTTCTGGTTGTAATTGTGCAGTTTTCTAAGGAATTGCCATACTGCTTTCCATATTGGCTGCACCTATTTGCAGTGCCACCAGCAATGTATGAATGTGCCTTTCCCCACACATCCTCTCCAATACTTATTTGTTGTTTGTATTTTTAATAGCTGCCATTCTTACTGGAGTAAGATGAAATATTAGAGTAATTTTGATATGTATTTCTCTAATTGCTAGAGGTATTGAATATTTTTTCATATATTTGTTGATTGACTGTATATCATCTTTGGAGATCTGTAAAAATAAGAGAACCATAATAGCTAAAGCCATCCTTTACAAGAAGAGTGAAGCAGGTGGCATCACTATACCAGACCTTAAACTATACTACAGAGAAATAGTAACAAAAATGACATGGTATTGGAACCAAAATAGATTTGTAGACCAGTGGGTACAGAATATAGGACACAGAGACAAATCTACATAATTAGAGTTATCTTATGTTAGACAAAGGCACCAAAAAAATATTGAATAAAAGTTAGCCTCTTCAACAAATGGTGCTGGGAAAACTGGAAATTCATATGCAACAAAATAAAATCAAGCCCCTATCTCTCACCATGCACAAAACTAAGCTCAAAGTACATCAAGGACCTAGAAATTAAATCAGAGATCCTGCACCTAACAGAAGGAAAAGTAGGCCCAAATATCCATCATGTTGGCCCCAACTTTCTTAGTAAGACTCCTATAGAGCAACAATTAAAATCAAGAATTAATAAATGGGATGGATTCAAACAAAAAAAGCTTCTTCTCAGCAAAAGAAATAATCAGGGAAGTGAATATAGAGCCTATAGAATGGGAGATTTTTACCACTTGTGCATCAGATAGAGCACTAATCTCTAGGATATATAAAAAAGTAAAAAATCTTAACAATAATAAAATCAAATAACCCAATCAATAAATGGGCCAAGGAGCTGAACAAACACTTCTCAATGTAGTTTTAATTTGCATTTTTAAACTTCTAGAGATGTTGAACTTTTTAAAATATATTTGTTTACTGATCATATTTCTTCTGTGAAATACCTGTTCAGTTCCTTAGCCCATTTATTGATTGGGTTATTTAGGTTATATTTTGTTTTCTTTTGTTTCAGATGGCAAAGATTTTTCTCCCATTCTGTAGGCTCTCTGTTCATGTTCTTGACTGTCTCCTTTGCTATGAAGAATCCTTTTACTTTAATACTATCTCATTTGTTGATTCTTCATTTTGCTTCTTGTGCTTTAGGAGTCCTGTTGAGGAATTTGGTTCATACGCAGATAGGATGGAGATTTGGGTCTAATTTTTCTTCTAGTAGGTGTAGGGTCTCTGGTCTAATGCCTTCATTGTTGATGTACTTTGAGTTGTTCAGCTCCTAATATTATCACCTAGTTGGCTAGATTTCAACCTATGAATACTGAAAGGAGATTAATATTTGGATAATGTTAGACTCAGTTATTTCCTCCCTATAGGTATACAGATGGCCGACAAGCACACTAATAGATGTTCAACATCACTAATCATTCAGTAAATACAAAACAATACTATAGTGAGATATTTTTATAGCAATCAGGATGCTAATATAAGAAAAAATTATATCAAACTTCGCAAGTATTGAAATAGGGAACATTTTGTACACTACTGTTAGGAAACTGCAATGTTATAGCTACTGTGAGAAAAGTATGCCATTTCCTTCCTAAAAAAGTAGGATTCTTATGAATTATGTTCTGAGTATATATAACCAAAATATTTGAAAGCAATTCTCAAGTCAATAGTAGTACATCTATGTTCATAGCAGCATTATTCACAGCAGCTGAAATATACAGATAAGCTAAATATCAATTGATGAATTTTAACAAAAATATGATATATAGTATGTATACATACATATCTAAAATATGTTGCATAATATATATATACACACACATTCATATGTACAAAGGATAATAATCAATCTCAAAATAAGGCAGTTCTCACATATGACACAATATGTAAATCTTGACATTATGCCAAGAGAAATGAGTCACAAAAAAGATATTTACTGTATGATTTCACTTATAAAAGTAGACAAAATAATAGATACAGAAAGTAAAATGCTTGATGCTAGGTCTGAAATCAGGGGAAAAAGAAAAGTATTGCATAATTGAGAAAAATTTTAGTTTTTAAAAATGAAAGCAGTATAGAGGTGGATGACACTAATTGTTATATTACATTATGATTGTGTCTAATAATATTAAACTGTATACTTAGAATTGTTTAAATTGGTAGATTCTTTCATGTATTTTACAACATTGAAAAATAGGAAAAAATGTATTGCACTCTTTTTATTAATAAATTTGACAACAATGATACACCAGTTGAGAATAGGACTCCTATTGCCTACACCTACTTAAAAAAGTATTGTTATATGCCAATTTAAAAATAACTTTTTTTTTTGGTCAGAAGAAACGGCTATCATTTGTGTGGAGCAAGTCAAGTACTAAATAACTTTGGAATGCTTTATGCCAAAAATGTGTTTAAAGATTAGAGGTGGTGAAATAAACAGATTGCCAATCATCAAATTAAAGACTATTGGAATGTTAATAGTGATTTTTGGGTTACTTGATTTCAAACACTGGATAAATAAAAATCCAAGAAGCCAAATTGCTACTAAAGAACAATTTGGAATTATATTTGTCACTGGTATATACTACATATCAACTAGTTAATCCAAAACTTGACTCAATTTTCTGGTCCAATGGGGACTTACTTAATGATTTCAATAGCATTTAACAATATGGAAGTAATATTCCAGGTATGCCCATTCACATGAAATAATATATATATATATATACAGTACTACTGCAGCTCCGCAAATGACTAGTTATATAATGGCCCTAGCGAAAAATTAAGAATGCTCTAATATAGAACTTTAGTTAAAAATATATAGTTTTCCCTCAATACCTGCTGGGGACTGGTGCTTGGAACCTCAGTAGATACTGAATTCCATGAATCTTCAACTCTCTTATATAAATTGATAGTATTGGGCTGGGGATGTGGCTCAAGCGGTAGCGCACTCGCCTGACATGCGTGTGGCCCAGGTTCGATCCTCAGCACCACATACCAACAAAGATGTGTTTGCCGAGAACTAAAAAATAAATATTAAAAATTCTCTCTCTCTCCACTCTCTCTTTAAAAATAAATAAATAAATAAATAAATTGATAGTATTTGTGTATAACCTAAACAAATCCTCATGTATACTTTAAATAATCTCTAACTTACCTGTAACATCTAAAATAATGGAAATGCTACATATTTACTTGTTATGCTGTATTTTTCAAGGAATAATGACAAGCAAAAATTTTACATCTTCATTACAGACACACCATTTTCTCCAACTCTTTTCAATTCTGGAGTTATGTAGGATCAACTGTATAAGTACATGCTATTCAAAATTGCTCTTTACATTGTGTTATCAGGCAAGATAGTATTTAAGAAACATGAGACATGTAGAAATGATTGGTGCAACAGCCTTAAAGAGCATTTTTCCCTATTTAGGTTGAATATTTATTTACACTACAGGAATATTATAAATGTTAGTTGCTTACCTTGTTTTGCTTTGTGTTAGAAAAGGCAGGCAAGGAGTTTTTGGTTTAGATATGGGGTCTCTCTCAAAAGCTCATGTGAGATAGATAATCCAATAAAGTTCAGAGGTGATTAGATGATGAGAGTTGTAACTAAAAAACTGGCTTTACCCACTAATATGGATTAACTGGGAGGAAAGTGTTGGCAGGTAGGATGTGACTGCAGAAAGAGGTCCCAGAAGGTGTTTGTTTTGAGGTATATATTTTTATCTCTGGTGAGCTGAATGCTTGTTCTCTCTCTCTCTCTCTCTCTCTCTCTCTCTCTCTCTCTCTCTCTCTCTCTCTCTCCTGTTTCCATGTTCTGAGCTACTTTCATCTGTTTTGTCCTTCTGCTGCCTCACTTGGGTCCAGAGCAATGGAATTGGCTCTCTATGAATTGAAACCTCTGAAACTTTTTTATTCTACATTTCCTTTATCAGGTCTTTTGGTCACAGCAGCAAAAATGCTAACTAAAACACAAGTTAGAGGAAAAAAGAACATAAAATTACTTGAAATGTGTTAATGTTAATGAAGCAAATATATGTTATTTGTATACAAGATTGAGTACTGTTATTAGAGGAAAAGGTATAAACATCCTTTTCATCATTTTATGTTTGTTAAATTACAACTGATAAAGAAAAGTCTATTTTATAGAGGAATCCCAAATAATAAATGAGGTGAAGGGATAAAATTAACATATAAATTGTTTGTAACTTTAAGCAAGTACATATTCTGAAAAAAGTCACCAATATCCACTAAATATTAGATATGCCATGGTGATAAACAAGGTATTCCCATAGTGTGACATTATTACATAATAGATAAATTGCAAATTGCATATGTAATCAAGCTTGGGATCAATAATTGTAAGTCTTCTGATGTGATTCAAAATGAATTGTTTAACATTATTTACTGGTATTGAAATATTATTTTAGCTAAATTTAATTCTTTTGGTATAGGTTCTGATCTGTATGAAATTTATTAAATGAAATATTTTATGATATATATATAATATATATACATATATATTATATATATATATATATATATATATATATATATATATATATATATAAAATCAAAAATTTAATGGGTAAAAAGTGTCATACTTCTAAATTTAAAAAAAAATTAAAATGTATATAATATCAAGTAACAAGACACATAACTGGATATTTGATTAAAATATATAACATTTTGAGAAATGTTTAGAGGGTTTAAGTAACATTAAATATTAAGAAACAGATTTATTATTACTTTAAGTTTAATAAAAATGAATTCTTGTAGGAGAAATCCCATGTGCTTATGAAATGCATACTAATGTATTTAGGAATGAAAAGTCATTTTGTGAGAAGCATTTCTCCAAAAATACTTTAAATAGGTGCACACTCACACACACACACACACACACACACACACACACACACCCAGAAACACACAAATACATGATAATACAAATGTATTATGATTACTTTGGAATATCAACTTTATTTAATTAAGAGATGTCTAGAATTAAGAGATTCCTGGTTGTGTCAATGAGGGCATTTCCAGAGATAATTGGTTTTTGGGACATCAAAATAAAGAGGCAGACCAGTGCTGGTATGGGCAACAGTGTCTAATAAACTGGGATCCAAGATGGAGCAAAGGGTCAAAAAAGGAAGGAGCCCAGATGGAGGCAAGCATGATTCTTGAATGGGTGCATAGATTGCTGCAGCCATCATCAAAGGACACCAGACTTCAACTCCTTCACTTTTCTAACATGAACTCTGACCAGTTATTCTCCAGGTAGTTTCTAGGCTTCAGTCACATACTTGGACCACATTGTTGGTTCAAGGCTCCATCTCCTTGGACCGAGCAGCTGTTGGTTCCCCCAGCTCTCCAGTGTGCAGATGGCCATTATGTATCACCTTCCAAACATGTAATCAAATCTAGGAAATCCCCTTTTATAATCTTACATGGAGATATCCTATTGGGACTAGAAGTGGTTCTAGAGAAATAAAATTGTAAGTTGATATTTCCTTAGTTGATTTTGTGGTTTCTGGAGTTAATTATCTACATTGGATAGACCTAATGTTCCTAAAGCTTGTAGTTCATGTCATGGACGCTTCAAAGCCATATACATAGTGAATGCATTTGATACTCATAATATGCCACTTGTGAGAGTCAAAATATTTAGTGACTCTATAAATGATATTTTTAACAGTTCTGGAAAACTAAGGAATATAATAATGTTCCCTGGATACTTCTTCACTGAACAACTAAGGAATATAATAATGTTCCCTGTATACTTCAACACTGAACAACAAAAGGAAGTATCTCAGGAACTCATTTTTTTATTTTTCATCTCTAGGTGTGCGTATGCAATCTAAAGTCTTCTTAGTGTGTACTGAAGGAGAAACTTCTCTCTTTCAGTCAATGAAAATTGACCATAAACCTCCAACCTGTCATAGATTGAATTACAATGCAATTTTAGCTCTTATCCATAAACAGTGTCTGCAATGAAAGTAAAGTTACTGCTAGGAAAAAAAGGACATTCTGTAATTTTGAGAACAGTTGAGAGGACACTGAATAGGCTGGGGAAATTCCTACATTCTGTTGGGTTTTAGAGGAAGTGACTTTCCAATCCTTAGTGCCAGTGACATCTCCACCCCCAAGTACATATTCTGGTTTTGATCTCTTTATCTCTCTGAAAGAATGGATTCTTCATTGCCTGTGGAAAAAAAGGATCTTTCTTGATGATATTGCCCAGCCAGACAATGCTGGTACTCCTCAGGACCCACATTCACCACCTACTTTTACTTCTAGACCTATAACTAGACCCAAATCTAAGCAGCCTCCTGAAGGAGAGTTATAAAGTGTGAACCATGAGGAAGTGCATTACACCAAAGGAACTTCCTGAGTTTTACAATGTATACAAACAGAGGTCTGAGGAACATGTGTGTGAATGGATTTTAAGCATGTGGGATAATGATAGAAGAAACATAAAATTAGACTCCCCTATTTGACCTGTGCCAAAGGTAGATGGATCTTGGAGAATAACAGTTAATTTTCATTAGCATAATAAGGTAATGACACCAATAACAACTATTGTAGCAGATGTAGTTTATTTTCTTGAGCAGATTAATACTTCTCCTACTACCTGGTAAGTAGCTATTGATCTGGCAAATGCCTATTTTTCCACACCTATTCACAGGGCTTATTAGTAGTAATTTCCTTTCATCTGTCAAAGCCAGTAATACAATTTTAATGTCTTTTTCAGGGGCATCAATTCTCCAACCTTGTTTTATAACTTAATTCACAGAAATTTTTTTACAAAGTGTCGCACTGCTCCATTGCATTGATGACATTAAGTGACCTGTCTTTGAGTCTCCTAATATTTTCTTCCATATCATCTAATCATTTTAACTCCTCTATGAGATTTTTAATTTCAGTTATAAGATTCTTCAGCTCGATTATGTGATACATCTGCTACTTTGTATCTTTTCAGTTAAATTCTCATCATTTTTCTTGCATTGTTTTCCAGACCTCAGTGAGTATCTTTGTGTTTCTTCTAATTCTTCATAAATCAAATATCTCTGCTTAGTTCCTAGGATTTATTTTAATACTTTATTTGGTATATATTCCCCCATATTTTCATTTTATTTCACTCTCTCTGTTGTATTCTATGCATTAGATCAGACAACTACTTCTCAATCTTGTCAGAATGGCCTCATATACATGTATTTCACTAATTTATCCACCCAAAGATTTTAAGCTATATAGATAGCTTTATTCTTTATTCTTTTCCAGAGTGCTGTCTCTTTTGTGGCTGCCCACTGGAGCTTCAGATATGCCACATCCTGTTAATTTCCTAAGACTGAAAAAGTAGAAATGAGACATTTTAGATTTAACTAGAGAGGTTGGAGTGTTGGATATGCATTGTGGTTTCTTCTTTTTTCACAATGAAACTAAGCAGAGGCATTTGTATCTCACTATCTCTGCAGCAAGTCACAAAAGGATCCATAGGTAATTCTGAGATAACATTCAGGCTGAGTTTGTTAGTCCTGGGAAGGTAGATACTTAAAGTTGGCTCTTTGCTTCTCATGCTCCTTGTTTTCTGTGGTCTAGTATTACTAAAGAGTACAAAGTATCATTAATTCCTAGTTTTATTATTTAAGAGAACTCTTTGAATGAGAGGTATGGAAATTGTGACATCCATTGAAGAACCAATTGTATAACAGGAAAATTGATAGACTCAGCTTTGTCACTGGGGTGAGCTGAGAGAAAATACAAAGAAGTCATGCCAAGGTCTGACCCAGTTTGCCAGAGGGCAACTATTAGTTATTTCTGTTTGCTTCCAAATACATGCTTGTTAAAAGTTAGTAGCCACTGGAAATATGTTCTATAAGTTCCCTTTAAAGATTAAATAGGAACTCTACATTTTTGCCCCCTTTCTCTGGTACTCCAATAGGTTATAGCCCAGGGAAGTGTTCACATATCTAATTAAAAACATGTCTTTTTTCTGTGATCTAAGGATATTAAATCATACACCTTTCCCTTTATGATGCCAAGCTAAGTGGTTCATGATGAAGTACTTGGAAAGGTGATTATAAAAGATGGAGCACTCAAGTCATGAAATAAGCCAATTTCAGGCAAAAATGAGGAGCTAAATATTTTAAAACCCTTCTCTGCTCTACTACTGGGGCTATGAAACCACTGGAAGTGCACACAAGCCCATAAAAACTTTTTTGGGGATTTGGATATAGTTATGTATATTTAGTTTCTTGTGCTTCCAGCATTAGGAAGTTTAGGATACAATCCTGTTAAAAGCTGTAAGATTGGAGTGATCAATGCCTTGACAAACTCCTTCAGGGGGGGGTATTAATAGACCTGTAGTTATCACTGGGGTGAGCTGAGGCAGAAAGTTTGGAAGTGCATGTCATCCTACCCCATGCTGGGCACAGGATACTAGTTGTCTACCTCTTTAATTGCTAGATACAAGTTAGTCAGAACCATACCACCAAGTAAAGACTGGGAGATGATGACTGTCTTCCAGAGAGAAACAAGGGGCTGCATTTTAAAGTTGCATCTCTAAAGTACTCCTGGGAGATGAAGTGCCTCAATGTGCTCTGATTCTTGTATAACATTGCCACATTTATCTGTGATCTAGTGTGTTTCTAATCCCTTTCCAGCCTAGAGTAAACAAAGTGAGATTTAAATTGTGGGACACTTTAGCATTAGGTACATAATTGAGGTCAAACATTTCTCTCCATCTGGTGAAGTTGAACGTTGGGTATTCTCATCATGGCACAGTGACAAGAATACAGTCTGAGTCCAAGGATGCCTTAGCTTTTATTATTTACTTGACAAGGATTTTCTCAATTGATTGGTGGTTCAGAGTTTCTCAGCTGGTCTCTGACGATCTCTGAGTGACTTGATCTATGGTTAGATGTTTACTTGGTGTGTCTCTTGGAGGTAGTCTACCATGTGTCTTGCGTCCCCTCTGCTGATTCCATCTATATATCTCCCTATAACTCAAAAACCCATGTGATTTCCTTTTCAGAGCTTTTACTTTTTCTTTATTAGGCAAGAATAATGTTTATTTAATTTCCAATCTTACAATATCTTTCTTTTGTATTTATACATAATCATTCTTCAGTATGCATAGGGGCTTATTTCCATGACTACCTCCTCCCACATAGCAAAGTCTATGGAATCAAAGTTCTTAATATGAAAAAATACATAGTATTAGCATACAACTTACACACATTTTTTTCATATACTGGGAATTATGTCTAGTTTACTTATATTAATAAAATCTTAATATTATGAAAATATAGATATTCTGTATCATTTAGGGCATAAAGACATAATATACATATTCAGAACAAATGCAGTTTCCTTAAAATGATTTTGATCTATGCTTAGTTGATGCAGAACTTACAGCTTCACATACTGACCTGTATTTATGTTTTGTTGCTCCATTTGCTTACTATGTAGTGTGGTCAACAAAAAAAGCATTGTTATCACAATAGATATGAAGATTTTTGTGCCTCAGCTCAGGACCTCTGAATAAGAATTTGCATTTCACATTATTTTTAAATGGCTCTGGTAATTTTTAAGAAGTGCTAGTTTAAAGGAAAATTACCAATTGAGATAAATTTCACTACTTACTCCTGACAAAGACCTAGGAACACATTACAGAAAAATAAAAGGTTAGTTTACTTTTTGAGTATATAGAACAGATTCCATTCTGCAATATTTGCATATAATTTTTATTTATTGTTACAATCTTTGGCATAAAAACAATCATGCCCACATTGAAATACAGTTTCTTTTCTTGTTTCTAGTTTTTAACATTATAGCGAATATTTACAAACATGTTTTATTTTGGTTTTGTGTTTATTTTTCTCACCAGATATTTATCTTCTTTTCTTAGCAGTCAAAAGGATTTTAATTTTGTGGGTTTTGCTAGAATTATTGTGAACATTATCAATCTATACGTTTAGATATTTTAAAATGATATAAATATATTTTTCTATTGGCTACAGTCTATGTTTGTTATAAATATGTCATGTAGGAACTAAAATAATTTTTGTTCTCTTATGTATCTTGTAATTTAAATTATACAACAATTGCAGCAGGTGCAAATACTTTATAAAATTTTTGGAAGCTAATCAAATAATCAAATCTCTCAATGGATATGTAGATTATCTAAAGAAGTGTATCTTACAGCAAATTTTTCTTTGGGAGAAAACCATATTATATGATGATATAGAATGCTTTGCTTTTCTAGACTATATATGAGTATATAGATTCTAGATTGTAGCAGACATGATATAACTCTATGTGAAAGTATGAAATAAAAAACTGCCCTGAAGTGGCAAACTGCAGTAAGTTACAGTGCTGTTACGATGTAGTGGAACTTGAACTTCATTCATTTATTCATGCCTTTATTTCTCAAATATTTATTTAACATCTGATATAGACTGGACACTGTCAAATCTGTTGTGGATAAAGCATTGAGCAAAATATTAAATGATATCTATAGTCACAAACTTACTTTTAGTGACAGGGAATGCAAGCTAAACAATTGAGGAACCAACCATATATACTAAAAAGGGGAGGGTAAGTGATATGAAGAAAAAATATTCTTCAGAGAGTAATAAAGGGAACTATTGTAAGTAAAAGTGACCAAAGAAGTCATCACTGTTAGAAAATGACATTTAGATGATTAGCAAAATGCAAGGGAATGAGAAACTCAGATATGGAGAGCGAAAAAAAGGAGAAGGTTCCATGCACAAAGGATTTCAAGGCAAAGATATTAAAGGATGATAATCTTACCATTGTAGAAATAATAAGGAGTATATGGTAGTAATAAATATCTGGGTGTGGAATATAAAAATGCCAAATGACAGTGTATATACCAGTTTAATGACATTAGTTTTGACTATAATAGGCAGACATTGGAATTTTTGGAGCAAAATAACATGATGTTACATTTGAGAAATATTTAATTTTGTTTGACTTGTTGAGAATAGAGCTTAGATGAACAAGGATAGTAACACAGAGGCTATTTGGGAGTCTACTGTGAAAGTAGTATTCTGTGAAAGGGGTGATCATGTTTTGAACAGAGTAATGATGCAGGATATACTAATTCTGGAGACTTCTGTTAATCTCTATCTATATACATGTTTTTATATATACATAGATGCATTTTTAAGAAGTTATAGTAGACAGAATAATAATCTCCTAAATATGATTATGTCCTATCCTAAACACAACAACTCATGAATATACAACTTTACCTGAGACAGGGATTTTGAATTTAAGGAACTTGAGACAGGGGTATCACACTGGATTATCTGCACATGCCCAATGCAATCATCATGGTCCTGAAAAGTTGGAAAGGGATAAAGCTCTACTAATAACTTGATTTCAGATTAGTGAAACCTGCCTAAGATGTCTGACCTATGGAACTGCATGATGATACACTTGTACTATTTTAAGCCATTGTTTTTGGTCACTTCTATGCCATTAGTACACAGATTCTGTCACCTGAATGTGAAGTATTTTGATAACAAACACCTCAAAAAGTGGGTATAGCATTGGAATTGGGTGGTAGACAGAGACAAGGCAGTATTGAAAAGCAAGATAGAAAAGACTCAGATTGTTTCAAAATACTATGAATAGAGACAAGGATGTTAGCAATTCTGCTAGAGACTCTTCAGTAGGAAATGAGAATCATGGTTCAGAACATACTTCACTAAACACAATACTCAAATCATCTGCTGATAGGAATATGTTTGTTAAAGACACTGCTGATGAGGGCTGAATAGGAAATGAGGAATTCCTTATCAGAAATAGTAGGAAATAGAGTCCTAATTATATAGTGATGGACAGTTTAGCAGATTGTGCCCTGCAGTTAAGTGAAAATCAGAACCTGAAAACATTTTATAAGACATTTAGCTGATGAGATTTTTAAAGCAAAAATGTTGAAAGTGTGCACTGATATTTTCCTGATGTGAATAGTAAAAATGTAATAGTCTTATACTCAATAAGTGGATTTGAGGTTGTTCCCCCCCAAAAAATCTTTGCTTTTACATAAATAGTGCCTATGCCTTTCTCCATTTTGAAGTTTCCTCCAACACACTCTGCAATGGATGGCACCAAAAGGTAAGGAATGCCTTAGACACAAGGTTTAGTACCACACTGTGATTTCGAGAAGGAATGACATGACTGTAATTAATAGGTAAACAACAACAACCAAAAATTAAAGGGAAAATCAGTAATATGTTGACAAGACATAGCCAAGCTCTCTATGCTCATAAGGGGAATCAAGTTATTCCTTCCTACTAGTTTATGAAACAAGCTGGGATGCAGCTATATCCAGATCTGCCACCAAACTGCCCCTGAATTTGTGTCCCTACCCTTCCAGTGATTTCTCCCTGCTCCTTCTTCTGAGTTCCTCCACCACTCCCTGTCTCTACTGCTAATTTGGTTCAACATTTCATCTTACAGTGTGGCCAAAGTTGTACCCTGCCAACCTCCTCTTGAATTCCTTCTTGTGTAACATCCTTTATTTACTGCCCAACACAATATCTCACATAGAACAGATGCTCACTTTGCGAGTGATTAACAAAATGATTCTAATTTCAATAAACTTTGACTCATCTCAAATCAAAAACTCAAAAAACTGTCAAACCTTTCCATACAAATGACAGATGTCTACTAGGTAAGCAAGTTCATGTGAGTTTTTTTCAAATTTTCAGATTATAATTCATAATCATCCTGAAATTCTGTAAGAACCTAAATCAAAGAAGCCAATCCTATCTTACTATTTCTGTGTTATGCACATTGATTAAATGCATATATTTTGGCAAATTGCAATTCAGGCACAGCATATGTGATACTTGGGCATAATAAAATACTAAATTAATTTCATCCTAAACCATTTGGAACTATTGCAATTATACCGAAGGAATTAGAAGGAATAGTGTTGTTTGTTTGTTTGCTTGTTTGTTTGGTACTAGGGATTTAACCCAGGAGCACTCTACCACTGAACCACTTCCCCAGCCCCTGTAATTTTTTTTTTTAATTTTGGGACAGGGTCTTGATAAATTGCTTAGGGCCTTGCTAAGTTGTTAAAGCTAGCTTTGAACTTGAGATCCTCCCACCTCAGCCCCCAAGCAGCTTGGATTACACGCATGCACTGCGATGCCCCACTAGGAACAGTGCTTTAACCCCTAGAGAAATAACTTTTAGAAATCAATAATGAATATAATATCTCCACATACAAAAAATTAAAAAGAATGTGAACAATGAACAAATTGCTGAGAAATGTTTTTAAAAGCTTTAGCCTCATGTATGATAACCTATAGGAATTAAAGCAGCTAACAGAGGCAATTTTCCTTTTAAAATTGGCAAAGTTTTCTGAGTGACAATAAATCCCAATGAAAGAAGTTGAAATAAATGAGCATTTGTATATGCTACTGGTAAGAGGGGATTGTTTATAAAGCAGCTTAAAAACAGGCATACTTTAAATCCAGGAATATCAACTAGGAGGATTAAAACATTCCTAGAAAATAATCAAATATAAGCATCAAAAATATATATGACAGTGCTTATCAGATAATTTCTATTTTTAATTGGAAACAATGAAATAAGAACTAAAAATAAAGGAATTACTAAGTTACAATACATCCATGTGAGAAAATGTTATACAGTCATTAAATATTTCAATTACAGTGATAGAAAAAAAAACATAATGAAGTGACATTGTTTTCTATTTAAATTAGCATGTATTACATATGGACAGTGACAGGCAATGAACAAAAATGTTATATGCAGACATATCTGGCAAATAGATGAAGACATGTTTCATCTTTTTATGTGTCTCTATTATCTTAATTCTTTATAATAGGCATGTATGTATAATCAGAAATAATGTTTCTTTAGAAAAACACTAATTGAGGCAAATTTCAGGCATCCCCACCTCATATTGAAATGGTTCCCCCAATTTTTTTTTATTTCTAGGATTTTATCTTTGCACATACTAAATACAAAAGAGAAAACACTACAAAATATTCTTTCCCACAGGCTACCTTCTGAGGCATAATAATTACAACTTAAATATCCAAATGTTCAAATGTTCTCTCAGTACCTGTATGTTTCCCCTAGTTTCTGATTTATTTTTCATCTTTAATAGTTTACACAATTATCTGTCTCTGAAGACTTACATATGAACTCTATGATTTTTATGTCTCCTTCTTTGGAGAATAGAACTTAAATTATTAGTACAACTAAGGGGAAAAAGACTCGTTTTATGTGGTTTCCTAAAACAATTTAGATTTGTGTGTATTAAAAATGGCATGTTTATCATTGTTCAAATGAAGTCCCAATTTGGGGGTGGTGGGCATAGCTTTTGCTTTAAGGAACTTAATTTTTATGATCAGAAAACCACTCTTTAGCTACTAAAGTTTTCAACATATTGCAAATCTTTCACATCTAAGTTCCAAATGAAGTTGCTCTTATAGTTTTTCTATTTCTTATATTTGGGAGAGGTAAGGAGGATTTGGGTCTTTAAAAGTCAGATCAAAATAAATTAAGCACAAAATGTCTTAATAATATCAATCAAAAGAAAAAGTAATACAATGTCAATCAGGTTTGTCTTTTTAAAAATTCTCAAACAAAAAGTAAACAAAATGCACACCTTATTCTGCCCCCTCTTCGCTATCTTCTTCCACTCCTTCCAACCTACCCCACCCTCTGTGTGCATTCCCCACACTCCACATGCACTTCACTCTCACTTATTAAGCTTATGTTTTGCAAGTTCCCTTTAGAACTCTTCTAGTCCCTAGGAAAGAAAAGCAATGGGGATCTCATCATCTAACACCTTATATTTGTTTGAGGCTCAACCTCACAGGAACAGCTTTCTCACCTAGTTATTCTGATCCTGAGCAAAGCTAATTTCTAAACTCTAAAAATATTTTCCACTCTGGTAGGAACTCCACACAATCTCAGGAACAGAAAAAAAAAATCTAGCTAACATTAAATCATCAAAAACTGAGAAATTTGGACCCCAAATTCAAGGGCACAGTGTCTCTGAATTCCCCCACAGGGCCTCGGGTCTTAGGTAAGGAGATCCCACAAAGTAAACCCTCAGGACATGATTAGAAGCTCTGCCTTGCTCTGCATAATACCAATACACTGGAATTTCTGTGAATCACAGCAGAGTAGAATCTCAGACTTTGAACTCCACAGGAAAACACACAGCAAAAATAATGGCATAATGTAATGTTTTCAAATGCATAAATCTTCATTTGTTTACTTTAAATATTTCAAAATATGTCCTATTACATTTATTCTTGATTAAACCTCTTCTAGATAGTTATTCATTAATGGTTTCTTTACAGTTGCTATGCAAACAATTCATTAATATCTATGACATATCAAATCTCAGAGACATGTTCTTTAATTGCATTCATTTATTTCTAATCTTCTTAAGCTCTTACTACTGTAATGCCTGACTAAATATACACTAAGCTCTATTATTTAAAAGGTAAAATATATTTAAGATATATTTTATCAATAAAATTCACAACTCAACATGTTCTATTATTATTATTATTATTATTATTATTATTATTAGCCTCAGGCATTATTTAAAACTTCCTGGTAGAATAGTTGTGGTTAAACAAAATAAGTTCTGAATGGTTGCTTGAGATTTTGGATTGCCCACTAAAATGACAAAATTTTCATTGTGACTGTAGTTGGGATCAGAGAACTTTTATAATACTATTTAGAAGAGATATCAGTAGAACCCATATAAAAAACAGGATATATATCTTCCTATTATGATTTTTAGGCCTTGAGCGGCTTCCCTGGCCACCATGAAGATGTCTCAATAGTTGTCAACTACTGGCTGAGACATAAAAATGTACTCATTTCTTTGGCTTCAGAATGTTGGTCCAGAAAGAAATAAGAGTGTATTTTCATCTGATATTTTTTTCTTTTTTTTAAGAGTGAGTGAGAGAGAGAATTTTTAATATTCATTTTTTAGTTTTCCACGGACACAACACCTTTTTTTTGTATGTGGTGCTGAGGATCGAACCCGGGACCGCACGCATGCCAGGCGAGCGCGCTACTGCCTGAGCCACATCCCCAGCCACTGTAATGTTTTCTTGATTCAGTTTTTCTGCTTCACTTAAAGCTGTGATTCCCCAATTTCAGCATTATCATAAGCTTGTTAAAAGACAACTCGCTGGGGCTGGGGTTGTGGCTGGGTAGTAGAACACTTGCTTGGCATATGTGAGTCACTGGGTTCAATTCTCAGTACCACTAAAAATAAAAAAAATTAAAAAGTCCATTGACAACTTAAAAAAAAAAAACCCACTCGTTTCCTCCGCCCCTCAGAGCACCTCATTGGCAGGTTTAGGGTGGAGCCCAACAATTGGCATTTTTAACAAGGTTCCCAGTAGTGCTGAGGCTGCCAGTCAGGACACCATACTTTGAGAATTAGAAAAGTTGATATCTGGGATGAGAAAAACCAATAGTCTCAGGTGAAGGGGACTGCAATAGTCTCAGGTGAAAGGGATCACAGAGAAGATTAAAAAAAACACACTGAAAAGAGAGGGAACATTCCAAAGACAAAATCCAACCTTCACACTTTCTTCAGAACTTAACCTGACTGCAGAGACCACTGAAACACTTCTTGCCCACTCCTGGACCCTGCAACTGCCTGGAATGTCTGCTCCCTGCTAACCTCCTATTCCTGCAGATCCCAAACAATGGAAAGCTGCAAGACATGGTCTTCAGGCTGCTTCTCTTCTATTACTCCGTTTACTCCATTAGCTTTAAATTCCATACACTGATGACTCCCAATCACTATCCCAGACCTTCCCACCCTAAAAACATCCAAGTGCCACCGACTATGTGACATTTCCCAGCTGATAGATGACAAGCATCTTAAAGTAGATACAACCACACAACCTTGACTGCAGCCACTGCCTGCAAAACTGCTTTTTCCCACCATTCATACAGGTCCCTCAGGCTCTCTTTTACTGACCAAGCATATCCAATCCTTTCCCTGAATCTGACCCTTCCCCTCCCTCCCTTGCAAATCGTCATCTTCTCTCACCTAGTTAATTATAATAATGACCTAACTGCTCTCCCTACCTCCACTGTCTACCCTCCATAAAGCCTGTGATCCACACTGGCCAGAGGATATTACATATCAAACATTAGATTATGCCATGCCTTTGTTCAAAGTGTCCTTTGGCTTCCCAAAGCCTTCCAGACCCAACATGATCTGACTCTGCCCATTCTTGTTGCATCACCTCCTTCCACTCTCCTCCTCCCTTACCCTGTGGCAGCCACAGTGACCATTCTTCAACATGCCCAGATGGTATCCACCTCAGGACATTTACATGTGTTTTTGGAATGTTCTCCCTGTGGGTGTGACCATGGCTGGGTCCCATTCAAGAGTTTCTAAGGAAGCATTCCCAGAACACTCCCATCTCTTTGACCTACTTAATTTATATTTCTATCACTTCTTGATATTTTATGACAGTTTATTTGTTTGTAAGTACCATTTTTCCCACTAAAGTGGATGCTCCATGAGGCCAGGGACTTCTGTCTCCCTTGGGCACACTGTAGCCCTATCACAAAGTCCAGCACACAGAAGGCACTGGGGAAATAATTGCTGAATGAATGCACAAATCTTCCCCCAATCACCATAGAGAGGACTCCACTCTAAAACATTTCTTACCATCTCTTTAATTATAGAAACATAAATTAAGCTGATTCTAAAGATAAAAATTTGTTTATAAAGTAAGTCTTATTGAGTGGACAGAAAAGACAGAAAAATTATATTGTAAAATATGTAATGTCTCTAAATAGTTCCCCTTGGTGTTCAAACAGCCTTCACAAAAAAGTGCTACCCTGCACTTTGCTATGATCTTTAATTGTTCTAACTGGAGGGATGAAGTTGACACCCACCCTGCCCTCCCCTTTGTGGGCTGCATTCCTCTAGCATTTCTGAGCTGTAACACTGAAGGGATCCACTACCCAATAACAGCACAACAAATGCTTCACCTTGCCAGGATGGTAGCATTGACAGTAAGTATAAATGCTGTGAGTTCTAACCTAATAGTCTCTTAATGACTTGTAAAAATAAAATGAAGAACCTTGTGTTGAATTTTGTTAGATCTGGAAAAAAAAGCAGCTCTTTCCCAGCCACCTATTTGGACAGCAATATCAATTTATGCAAGTGTTGAAGGAAGTGAATCTCATGAATTCTTCCCTCCAGTCACCAGAACTTAACTATAGTTATCATAACCTCTGAGAATAGAATTAATGACTGGAGAGCAGCAAAAATGCACAGACCCCTAAAATGCTCAAAACCCAGGATTCTACTTTTGTGATGGTTACAGTAGGAAGAGACAGCACATTCAAAGATTGCATTACCAGAAAATGTTGCTATTCTCAGCGAGATGCAAAAAGTGGCAAGGGACTTGAGTTTAAAAGTACAAACACAAGAGAATCCCACCTTAATGGGTACCATTATGACATCCAGTTCAATATAATGAGGCTATTTCCAAGATCTGGCCAGCAGCCCAAATTAGCACAGCTTTACTGATGTGGATACAGCAAATTCTGTTTGAACAAGAAATCCCTGGGAAAAAAGATCCTTTCACAGGCTGTATTCATTTAGCAATCAATCAAAGGGAAAATATCCTTCTGGTAAAGACAGTAGCTCCCATTGAATCCTAGTAAAATATTAGATGTTCTAAATAAAATAATACTCTATGGGACATACTTATTGATGGCTACTTTGTGAAAACATCATTACTGTTGATATTAAATTGGTAAAGAGGAAATGGAATTGGGCCTAGGAGTGAGGATATTATTGCATGCAGTTGAGTAGGTACCAAGTCCACCCAAAGAGTGGAGGAAATGAGTCACTTTGTGGAGACCCCATAGAAAACAAAAGAGTCAACTCTCCATGGACTTTTGCAACACATCCTCAAGGAGTTAAAAATTACTTCATAAATATTAAGAATCATATGAAATTGCCAATATTGGACTGTTTTAATACACAGAAATGTCAATTTCATATAGTTCACCCTAAAACAATATCACCATGGTAAAGACAGCATGTCAAAGAGGACATTGGTGAGCACTGGAGTCCAGGCTCTGGGTTCATATGCCTGCTGGACCACTCACTAGCTGTGTTATATCAGCTAAGCCACTCAACCCCACTGACTGAGCCTCTTGCACAAAGTAGCAGGACCTCAGATGTGAATCCTTACTCCTTAAGCTTCCTAAGCAAGAAAATTAATAGAGCAACTTGCCACCCTCCTTCAGCTTAGAGCTACTGATCATCTTCCAGCTTCTCCCAGACAGAGCAGCAATGCCTGTGAATTACCCCTTACAAAGAAAAATAAATAAATAAAATTTTGCAAAACCTAAAACAATTAACAACAATTTTTAAATGTAATACATCTGCAAAGACTATTTTCAATCTAGAATGATTAAAATTCACCAAGAGTCATAATACTATTCAGTCCCCCAAATATTGAAAATTCCTTTTCAAAGCAAAACAAAAAATGAGCCCAACATCACTCTAACAGAACAAAAAACAACTCAAATACAGCTACTCTTTCTTCTTGAGGTAATGAGATCACAGAGACTGCCTTGGTCCACATCCTTGTGAGAGTTACTGTTGGGCTCCTTAGCTTGCAGCCAGATACTTTGCTGCCAATTATGAACTCTCTTACTACACACACACACAAAAAGAAAACCCCACCCCACCCAATGAGCCCAACTCTTCCTACAGCTTTCAGTACCCACTCCCATATCTAGTCAGCAGTCTCATAGCTCATATACCTGTGAGTTTCACACCTGTGAGCTCATTCCCCCAGGGTGTCCTGTGTTGTGCCAAGGCACTTTGGGCTCTCCTTTTTTTTTAACTGTGGATGGCAGCACTTCCCTCAATGAAAGCATCTCAGTCATCTGCAAGCCTATGAGCAATCAAGTAGGACACCATTTGTACTTATGCTTGTTTCTTTTTTCTGCAGGCACTGTCATTCATTTGGATAGTCCTCAAACTTGTATCAGCACCTATAATATATAGTGCTCAATAAATCTTTTATGAATGCTTAAAGACACACTCATACTAAAAAAGTGAAGGAGGGGGATGGGGTTGTGGCTCAAAGGTAGAGTGCTCACCTAGCTTGTGCAGAGCTCTGGGATCAATCCTCAGCACCACATAAAAATAAATAAAATAAAATAAAGGTATTGTGTCCAACTAC
Source organism: Urocitellus parryii (assembly GCF_045843805.1). Classification (NCBI taxonomy): domain Eukaryota; kingdom Metazoa; phylum Chordata; class Mammalia; order Rodentia; family Sciuridae; genus Urocitellus; species Urocitellus parryii. The sequence continues at coordinate 86,107,043 of NC_135537.1, read as the reverse complement.
AACTAAAAAATAAATATTTTTTTAAAAAAAAAGTTAAGGAGGATCTACCAGTCCCTTCCAGACACATCAGAATGACTTCTTTTTTTTTTTATTCTTGGATAAATACCTCTCTTCCTAAGGCTCATGCTTTCCTTCCTTCAGCCCAATACCAACACATATCTATTGTGTGCTTACTGCAGACTAAAAATTATTTGATTTAATTTCACTAAAATAACCACTAACAATCAACATTTACTCAATGCTACTTTGTGGGGATCACAGTGCCATTATCTCATTTAATGTTCACAATGACTCTGTGTGGTAGACTCTATTCTACCCGAATTTGCAGATTAAAAAAGAATAAGGAAATTAAGCAAATCACCCACAGGCATAGAGCTAGTGAGGGGTAGTATTGGGAGCAGTCGGCAGAGTCTAATATGCTATGTTACATGATAAAAATATGCACTAATATCTTATTTCATAACACATTTTTAAAATATCTTCTAATACAACCCTATGTATTTTAGGACTTGAAACATCCAACTAAGAAGCCTAGGGGGTAGATGGGCATCATGGAGCACACCTGTAATCCCCACTAGTCTGAAGGCTAAAGCAGGAGGACTGCAAGATGAAGGCCAGCCTAGAACTCAAGTTTTTGAGACCCTGTCTCAAAACACTTTTTAAAATGAGTTGGGGATCCAGGGGGTAGGGTGATGGCCTAGCATGTCGGAGACCCTGGATACAATCCTCAGGATCTCTACCACCACCCCCTCCAAAAAAAAAAAGAAATTAAAAGAAACCTAGAAGTTAGACTGCATCATGTTCTAACAGCAGCAGAATTATAATGTCAAAGAAGGCCCTTTGGCCCTGCAAATCTTAAACAAGTCATATAGGGACTTTGCACCTCCCTGGCCTCCAATCTGCTATTTGATGACCTACTCTGTATCTCACACTTTCTTTCTAAAGATAATTTTTAAAATACAAGAATCCTACATGTAGAAGTACTGTTCATTCATTTCAATGTGTTTAATATTCAATTTAGAATACTGGTATCCATAAAATTTTTAAAAACTGTTTTATGCATAGGTGATAAAAATATTTTATTACTAAAGCCAGATCAACATGTTGAAGATATATCAGTAATAATTTGGGAAAGGCAAAGGTTTGGGGGAAAGCAGTTTCCAGTTATGATGAAATGTGCTCAGTTCCAACAAAACAGTTCAGAGTAAAGAAGGTAATGAAGGAAAGAAAACCTCAGTTAGATAAGAATAGCAAGACAATCACTGTTTGCATGTGATTTTCAGAGTGACGCTGTTACAAGAGTGACTACTGGGAAAAGAATATGTGACAATGGTCACAGCTAACTTGCTTATGTCAAAAATCCAATCCTCAAAATCCCATCCTTTTCCTGACAGCTCCACTCTCACTTTTAGCTCCTTTGAATTCTGTGCCTTCAGCAAATAGTGCAAAAAAACCATATCATTTCTGACTTGTTTCTTTTCCCCTGTATTCTTAGGTATTTCAAGGACTCTCTTCTATTTTGCCCATTAAAGTGTAACTGGTCTTGAGTTGTCCAGATTTCTGCTTCACATATCTATGCAATTAATCATTGCAACCTGCCACATTCTGCCAAATAGTGGTGATACAGCCATGCGCTGGCAATGCAGAACAATGAGGAACACACAAAAGGCCTCAGCACACACCATAAAAAAGGCCAGTATTTCATGTTTTATGCACTTTGCATTATATTTACTAACATTAACAAGATCTACAAAACACTGCTTCCAACTAAATTAGAGATTTGGTAGAAGCTGTTTCTTAGAAACTTCCTTTTCCCTAGGAAAGTAGCCTGTGTAAAGCAGTTTCAACATCCCTGGAACAAAGAAGGCACTTGGGAAATTCTGGTTGACCTCCCTCCAAGCAGAAATCTCTGCTCCCTTTAGAGCACATGATGATAAGAGCAAAGCACAGGGTGAGCCCAGCCAAATGCAGAAGTCACCACACACACAGAGCACAATGCTCAGAGGGCTGGGAGTCAAGAGACTGCAGAAAAGAGAGGAAATAAAAACATACATTTTTTTGGATGTGAGGATTTAAAATTCACATTCATGAGGGAACTACTCTTTTTTTTCCAAAAGCATTTTAATTGACATCACAAAATTTGAAAAAGCTAATAATAGCTCTTGGAGCCAAATACTTTACTAGCTACTCCTCTATTATCTCATGTAGTCCTCTGTAAATCTCTAAAAGGTGGGAACAAGTGTCTACTTTCACAAAAGGAAAAACAAGGGTTAAAGGGGTAGCATGACCTAATCAAGATCTCACAGTTATTATGGAACAGTTTTGATTCCCAACCAGACCCACCTGATGCCAAGACACATGGCTACCCTGCCTGGTTGCTTAGAATGATACAGGGACTTTACAACCAACAAAATCACAAGCTCACTGCAATATCATCTCCTTGAGCAAAATTCATAGAGGGCAAACAGATGGGCTAGGCTCAGAAAGACGCAAAAATATGAATCCTCTACAAATAGGAAGTCACCACACATCCTTCTCAGCTCTATCATCACCATGGACAATCACTCTCCATGGCCTGAGATAGGAGAAAGGGAACTGAAGTTGGGGAAGTCACTCCTTCAAGCAAGGTACAACATTAATTCTCCATTGATAGGGATTCAGGTATTCCAATTTGTCTAAACTCCAGACAATCTTTATTTGTATGGCACTTATGCATAGATACCAGCACTTTAACTCAGAGAATTTTTAATCACCATTTAATCATCTGGAAAGACATCACAAACCAATTAGAACAGAGAAGTAAGCACCAGATAAAGGGAAAGCAATAGCAGTAAATATAATTTACTAAAATTATAAAGATAGACATATCCTCCCCCATTAAACATGCACATACCTTGAACCAAACATAACAGCATTCCTCAAATGAGTAGACTAAGTAGGAAACAAAGACATGCTTTTGGGGGGGTTCAACTAAAGCCTTCCTTGAATTTCTCCACCTATACACAATACTTGCATGAGTCTCTGCCTTCAAATAAGGCAATGATCCATGTCTTCCCATTATGTGACTCAAAGAAGACAACACTTTCCTCCCAACAGCTAGACTCCAAGAAAACCAGAAGAGGGTGGGCAGGCAGGTCATTGAGCACATACCAAGCAGCCAACACCTAGGAACTAACAGGATGGTTCTGTGAGTTACTAGGTTAAGGCAACAACAAAGGAAAAACTGGAGGTCAGAATGGCCTGGGAAAAAGGAGGCAGCCAGGAAGCAGCCATGCCAAAGGGCCAGAGGATGGCACAGCAGCCCAGAGAATGCTAGAGAGTTCTCCATTCCAGTTCTTGAATAGAACCCCTAGAGGAGAATGGCAGCTATCATCAAATCTTCCCCATTTCCCCTAAAGGCAGAAAAGAGTCAACACACACACACACACACACACACACACACACACACACAGAGACACCATCTAGGAAATACCCCTCTGCCACAACAGGTAAATCATGTCAAATCTGACAAAAAAGGATGACTTCTCTTACTAATCCACATATGTGTGTGTGTGTGTGTGTGTGTGTGTGTGTGTGTGTGTATTTGGCTTCTGGGGATTTAACTAAAGGGAGCTTTAGAACTGATATAGAACTAGAGAGTTCTTTTTTATTTATAATTTTAAGACAGGGTCTTGCTAAGTTGCTGAAAGTCTAACAAATTTCTAAGGCTGACCTTGAACATGTAATCCTCCTGCTTACCTCCTGAGTCACTGAAATTATCAGCTTATACCATGCCACTCAACTGAAAATGATATATACTTAATTGAATATAATGGAGAAGACATCACTGCTACATCTTAGCTAGTGAAATGTATACACTAAGCAGCAACACAGAGGTAGCTTTTTAAATCTTGAATTCAGGTCAAAGCTTATCTTGAAGCTGGATAAGCTGAACACTACAGGCTTTATTCATTTAAATCCATTCCTCTCTCCCTGACTTGTTCCTCCCCAAAACCACAAACCTCTCATTCTCATACACATAGAAAGACAGGATGCCACAGTTGACACAAAAGCCTTTAATTCTGGCTTTAGGAGGATGAGAGGTTTGAAGGTAGGTGAGTCAATGGGCATAAAGCGATAATTAGGGAAAAGAAATGAGTTCAATGTTCTATTACACAGTAGGGTAGAATAATGTAACCTATTTCAAAACAGGATTTGGGGGCTGGGGTTGTGGTTTAGTGGTAGAGTGCTTGCCTAGCATGTGTGAAGCACTGGGTTTGAGCCTCAGCACCACATAAAAAATAAATGAAATGAAAATATTGTGTCCATGTATAACTAAAAAAATTTTTTAAAACAAAAAAATAAAAGATTTCAAGTGGTTTTAGCACAAATAAATTGTGACTGAGGTAAAAAGTGTGCTAATTACCCCAATTCAATTATTTCATAACATGTACTAAAACAACACACTGTAGCCATAAATACAACAGTACAATTATATGCTGATAATAAACATTTTAAAAATGTTCTGGTTTCATCACTTACTCATCATCTCTGAGCCTCAGTTTCCTCACCTAAAAAATAAGAAGAGTGATTTCTCTAAACCAAACATCACGCAGAGTGTTCAAGAAACAAATTAGGCGATAGTACTTTGACAGAAATACGCAGTCAGCGAATGCTTTTTAAAATATTCAAAGTTTATAAGCTTATAAAAGATGAATTCTAAACCAAATATACATTATTTTGCTAATAAATTATAATAAAGGCTATATGAAGGATAATATTTAATTGAGTAATGGTACTGTGGATATCAAAAGGGATTAAATCTCCCAACTCTTCATTTTAATAAAATGTTTGGTATTTAAAAAATTACTATTAATATCAATATGTCTCCAATTTGTTTCGGTAATCATTAAGGTACATAAAAGACGATCTTAAAAGGATAACTAGAACTTGGCTATTCAATATTATCATAGTAGAGATTAAACACAATTATGAATCAAATCTAATTTGTTGGTATACATTAGGGTACAATATTTTTGTAGTTCTAGAAATTAATGCTATTTTGAATTGCCAAAAAGATTATTAAACTTATGCAATGAGTTCTCCATAGATCTGAGGAATGAAAGTAAATTATTTTATATTTGCTGTAACTTGGGAAGTCAAAATGTGCTTCATCTGACATCACTTATAATATAAAAGAGTGGTTTTGCTAACAGCAAAATAAAATCTATTTTGATAATTATATATAATTATTAGCCAAGTCTTAAGAAGCATATCCTAAAATTTACTACTAATGACAATATCATTGCCCTTTAAATAAATTCTAACAAATTTGAATTTGAGCACCCCAATGAATTCAACACCATTTATGTATTTGAAAGAACAAACCAGTACGAGCATATTTTATGTTTGGTTCTTTAAAGAAGTTTATAAAGTTTTATAACCACAGAATATGTTAACATTTAAAAATTCTAATTGTGAAAAACACGTTTTTCATAATAGTTAACTGTGAGAACATGTAATAGTATTAAAACACGAATAAAAAATATGGGGCCATTATCATGTGGGCCCTTTCTCCCTTTGATATAAGGAAGGATGTTTCTCTGGCATTTGCCCTAACTGTTCGAGAGAGAGAATTTTTTTAAATATTTATTTTTTAGTTTTTGGCATACACAACATCTTTGTTTGTATGTGGTGTGAGGATTGAACCCGGGGTGCACGCATACCAGGCAAGTGCGCTACTGCTTGAGCCACATCCCCAGCCCTGTTCTACAAATTTAAAGGAGGTATTTAGAAAACATCAAGCATGGTATATAACACTAATAAGTATTTTTTTCTATCTGTTCTGCTTTTAGTAGCACAGTAATAGAAATTTTAACATGGAAAACTTTTTTTCCTCCTACATGCTCTGTAAATCACTTTAAATGTAAAACATCATGTGAGATTTTCCACTAAAGCAGTGTTTCATCTAAACAGATTAAATAAGCAGAAAAGTTCTCCTTACCAACAAAAAGTGGTTGAACATATTAAATCTGTCTGATTACACAATTACAAATTACTCACTAAATCTACTTTCTTACTTTCCAAGTACAATATCAAAATTGTACTTACTTATAATTCTCATTAGAATTCTAGTTTAAAATATATTAATATTTAGGACTACCTTCTACAGAAGTCCCCTCACAGAATATATCAATCAAACTTATTGAGGTCATACACCAATGAGTACTTGATGGATATTAGTGGCAGATTGTTTTTAATGTCATCAGTAAACTAGCTCTCATCTGTATTTTTTGCAAGCTTCTACACACAGTAATTTTGAATACTATAAATATGTCATCATAAATGATACAGTGACTAGACAGGAGAATGCTATGTAAGTAGAAAGTACCATGATGTCTCTGGCTTACTTTAGAATTATTTAGCAGGATAAAATAAACATAAAATAGATATACATATAGGTAGAGACAAGATAAATACAGCCAACATTAACATTTGTTGAAACTAGATGATACGTACATGGATATTCATTGCACTAGACTTTCAAGTTTTATATTTAAAGATGTATAAGTTTTAAGATATTTTAAAATAGAAGTTTTGGTTTATCCTGAAAAAATAATGTAAGAATATTTCTTATTTTTAAAACGTATGAAGTCTGAGCCAGGCAGATATGAAACTCCTGTGCACACATGTAATTCCATCCACTTGGGAGGCTGAGGCAGGAAGATCTCAAGTTTGAAGTCAATCTCAAAGTGAGAATCCACTTCAAAAATAAAAAGAACTAGGGGTATAGCTCAGAGGCAAAGTACACTGAGTTCAATCCTCAGTACAAAAAAAATAAACTATATAGATAGATAGATAAATAATATATGTAAATTACATACATATATAAACTCCAAAAGCATGAAGAAAACTAATACTCTTATTTCCCTAGAAATTATTTTTCATAGTTTATTTTCAATTTTCTTCATGTTAAGTACTAGTATTTTCCATCTGAACTGTTTATGAAAATTACTACTCAAATTAAAATCAAGAAAATATGGATTCAAGAAAATCACTCAGGTCTTTACATGTTGTACCTTCTTTTTACTCTCCACACTCTCTGGACTTTCCCCAATATCAACTGCTAATCAGTCTCTATCACCTGTCCTCTTAAAAATGAGAGAAGGCCCTATCATATTTAACACTTCAAAACTTGTAGGCACTCCTAAATTATAAGAAGATTTTTATGTGGAAGATAAAGCTACCAGAATATGTGTGTCTTATTGAAAACCATGAACTGGTCAGTCTTTTGCTTAGATTGCTGTGGGGGGGATGTGGGAGAAGCATTAATGAAGAGCTACAGAAGCTTCACAGAAACTAAGAGAATTTTAGAAAATTCATCATAGTGACTTCTCTCTCCTCTCCAGATTCTTAATATACATTATGATGAAGAAGATGAAGATGAAGAAGATGAAGATGAAGATGAACAAGAAGCAGCAGAAGAAGAAGATGAAGAGGAGGAGGAAGAGGAGGAGGAGGAGGAGAAAGGAGGGAGGAGGAGGAGGAGGAGGAGGAGAAAGGGAGGAGGAGGAGGAATTTAAAAGCACTAGGGCACTCACCACTTGCCTCTAAAATCATCATTTTCCTAGATGCACTAATGCAGTTGCTTATTTAAAAACATGGCTACTAAATATTTCTAATCATTACTGCTTTTGTTAAATAATAATGACTAATTTTCTTACACATATATTGACTTCAACAATAAATTTATCCTCAGGAAGTTATAAAAAAAGAGTTTCTTATGAATGTAGTTTCTACCAAAACACCACATCTTCTTCATTTGAATGATGATTATTTAAAATCCCCTCCACTTTCATGTCATGAAAAATTCCTTCAAAATGTGTGCTATTAAAATTCTGAAATATGGAAACATTTTGTATGTCAAAGTATTTAGAAGTTGGCAGTTTTAAGTGCATTGTTTGAGGTGGTGTATTTGGAAAGAATTTACTTTTCATTCTCTAACTTCATAGTGCAGTATTCCTAAAAACAAATGTATGTGGTAGTTTACTAGTACCATAGAGAATCAATAGCCATCTACTTAATTTGCTAAGACAATGTAAATTAGTAACTTCCAGCCAGATGTGTGATGTACACATCCAACATACTGCAACCTGTTCATTATGAAAATACTGTCAACACACAGAGCTACTTGATGACATTTCATCCAAAGCAGTTTCTGCATTTGCAGCCATAAAAAATTGTTCTAATAATTTTTATACAAGGAATTGGGGCTGAGACTCATAAAGAGTAATCAATTTCAAACTATCATCTTGTAGGCTTGTGTATACATGCTTCTGTGTGTTTATTTCTATTTCTTTCAAAGATACAGAATGTTCAAAAAATAAATGTGTGCCATACTATATTTCCTTCCATAAATCATTTATTTGTCCTCATTATATATTTTTTAATCTGATATAAAGTTGATTGTCTAATTCTGCAGCTCTGAGGAAATGTGTAAAGAATGACACAGTCAACAGAAGAAAAAAGAACACTTACCCACTGGAAAAACAAAACAGAATACTTCAAAATGACTCCAAACATAAATTAAGTTTACCCATTGGGAGGTCTAACTTGCATTCAGATCATTTATAGGGGTCTTTGTGACTATATACCCGCTGTTTGATAAAGAATGATTACTAACCACAGTTACCCACCAGAGGACTGAGTGTATGTGTAATGCTTGTGATGTCTCAGACATACAAAGGACTTTCTTAAAGAATGTCCATTTCCTTTCCATGGTAAGCAGACACAATTTTTCACGCTCTAATACTTCGATTGCTCACAGTGGCTTCTGTTATGAGTTATGCATTGCCATTTTCTCTTGTTTATTTTAATAATATGAAAAATTACATTCATAAAATAAATGGTTTTGTTTCATGATACCCCAAATAGTGGTACATTTTCCACTCTATATTGAAGTAGTTTTCTTGCTATTGCAAAAATCTAATAATATTTAACACTATTTACTAAAATGAGAGTCTTCTTAATAACAAGCTATTATTCTTGAATACTGAAACATCACCTACACCAAATTCATTTTGTAAGTCTATTGAATTGACTTTTCTTATTAAACCGGACACCGAGCAAATAGTTTTAATGCAAGCATAATATTTCTAACTACTACATTTTTAATTTGGCAATCTAAAACAATGTGGAATGAATCCAATTCTCATTGATTGGATTCCAAAAGCACCCTTAACCCACCACAAAGACAAAACAGCATTTTTACTATCTGGTGTCAACACTCTCAAGTAGAGAAATTCTGAGGTCCCCTAAAAATCACAAGAATTTCAATGTCTAAAAAACCAAACTGCATACACGAAAGGTTCTTTATAAAGGCTTCAACCCTAAGAAATTCCACTTTCACAAACATTATACAGAACATAACATGCTTTCCTCAGGAGGTGCACACTCCGCCATGTGATCAGACTGAAGGGCCACACCAGCAACCAGAAAGGATTATGGTTTCTAATAAGAATAGATTGAAAAGATGCTGTTGCAGCTGCCCAATGGGTTGCACCCACAGATGGCACCCAGAGCTTAGCTCCTCACCCGTGAAGTGGTCAGGACCAGGAAAAAACTGCCAACTTCTAAACTGCCCCACTAAGAGTTGCAGCTTATGATTGGCTCTCTTGTCAGTCTCGGTTTTTGTTCATAACTTCAGTGATGTTTACAGGTGGTGAAGCATAACAATAGAAGATATTTCGACTAGAAGCGCCCCTTTCACCAGTTCTTGGATGGGTGTAAGGTAGAGAAACAAGATGAGGCCCAGTGTGCCAGCTGGCCATCCCTGGGGCCTCACGCACCACCAGGGCCATTACCAGGATGAGGGTTTCCGTCAGTCGGTTTGCGTGTGCTTACGTTCCCACTCCCCACCACCCTGGGGAGCCGCCAAGGTTGTTTGGGTGCAGAGCACAGTGTTCCTTACACAGATGGTGAGCGCAGCGCAGGTGGAAAGTGTTGCAGCCATGCACCTGGTGGTACAAGGTCTTTTCCATCAGGTCCTGAGATTCATACCCCATCAGCTCCGCCACCCTGTGGAGAGGATTTCGGGTGGGCTGGGTGCCCCGGTGCCCTCAACTCCCGACCAAACACAGTTCCAGACCTGGGTGCCCGCCCTCAGTTGCAGAACCTGGTTTGTTGCCTCATCTGCAGAATGGGTCATTCAGATCAAGGGGAATCTGTCTCTGGCTAAGAAGGGTTGCATTACACTAGAAACAGCCCTTTTTGGTCCTGCCCACCCACCTGGAGTCCAGAAAGATGAGCTTCATGTCCAGGCTGGCTCGAAACATGAACATGTTACTGTGCAGCTTGATCTCCGTGACAGCGCTAGGAGGCAGCGAGTGACCCACAGCCACCAGGCCCACATTCTGGAAACAGCCGTCAAAGGGGGACATGTCCAAGCTGTATTGGCAGATCTTCATGGAGCCACTGCAGTGACTGACCTGTGGCAGAGTGGGAGGGCGGGAGACTCAGCCACACTCAGGAAGAGCCCCAGAAAGATAAGGAGGGGGTTGAAACATCTGGAAACTACTCAGCCAGAAACATTGTCTGGGCCATGTCCTTCTGGGAAGGGGCCCAAAGTGATAGGACTCTAAAGTGTCTCAAGAGAGTGACTGCCAGTCAGACTGAACTCACATGGGTGCTTGTAAAAATGAAGATGCCTAGACCTCCACCAACCCTAACGGTCTTAGGATGTTCAATCGCATTCAACTTGAGAACCACAGCTTTGAGCTGAAGCTCTGAGTCTTAACCTCTTTGGAGGTCCAAATCTGGCGCTAGGCTTAAACTCCTAGGAATCCACCAAGGGTTCCCCACCACTTCAGAGGTTTTCAGGATTCTTCAGACCCATCTCTGAGAGGCCCGTGGCTGTGGAGTACTAGGCCAGTCAGACCCAGTCTTTAAGCTTCATTCCCAGTAGTTCATACAGTTCGGGGACCAATAGAGCATCTGGACCCGCTGCTCTTTGAAACAAAGGTACTACATATGGCTCACACAGGACCGTCCCTGATGTGGAAATGACCCTCAGACGCTGCAGATGCCTTGTGTCCCTGCCCCGTCCAAAACACCCAACCACTGCTGGGTGTCAATCTTTCACCTCAGCCACTTACCTTGTAGCCCCGCAGGTGAGGCCAGCGTTCCGATTGGCTAAGACACACTTTATCCTCAGGAAGAAGGAGCACTCGATCTTGTACTCTGAGAGAGAGAGAGAGAGGAGCAGAGGGAAGATCAGGACCTGGGACATGCGACTGGGCGGCTCCAGCCATGACAAACTTGGGGAAAACCACAAGCTGAGCGCCATGTGCTTAAGCATTGCAGACACGTGTCTGCCTTACCCTGTACAAAGTGACAGTGGTAGGGTGGGTGGGCGGTGGGCACTGCGGTCATCTCGTCATGGTCAGCAGGGTGGATGTATTAAAAAATGCTGTTTCTGGTCAGCTCTATTTGTAAAGACGAGAGTATCATTGTCTGTGCAGTAGTAGAATGTCCCATGGAGAAGCTGAAAACTTGGTGGTGTGGGGGGGTCTGTTGGGCCATGAAAACAGGAGCCAGCAATTGGCCCTGAGTTCTGATTTCATTTCTCCCCTTGCTACCTATTGCATCCTATGTACACCTCAGCTCCCTTATCTGTGAGATAATAACTAGTAGTCGTTGTAGTAGTAGTAGTAGTAGTAGTAGTAGTAGTAGTAGTAGTAGCAGCAGCTCTGGTAAAGATAAGTATATAATCTCTTCCCACAGTATCTGGCTTATTGTAAAGCCTCAAAAAAGTAGCAATTGCTTGGGCTTTGGGTGGAAGCTAATGGATAAGGGAAGTCTAGGAATGAGAAGATCCAGACCTGTTTAATGAATCCCTCCATCAGCTGAGAAGTCTCTAGCCCAGAAATGCAGATATAAAAGGATTGGGGAAGCCCCACCCCTCCTGCTTCCAACTCTGGCTGTAAACACTGCAGGCTGGAAGTGTAGACCACTCACTACCTGAGAAAGACCCAGGTGAACTGAGGCTCTCTCTGATATGTACATGATCTTCCCATCTGGGGCCACCACAAAGATGAAGCCGTCCAGGGTCTGGGAGGTAGAAATAGAGTGAATGGAGAGGCTTCTGGGCATCTGTTGAAACGCAGGGGTGGGGAAAGGCAAAAGTTAGAAACATTCAGACACAAATGCAGAGAGATAGAAAAGAGAGAGACTGTTGGGAAACAGGACATAGAACCAGTCACAAGAGCCCCTCCTTTTTTTCATTCATTCCAATTTTGTAAGCATCTGAAGCATTAAACACACTAGAAGAGACCCAGAGGAAGTTGTGGACAATGCTCATGTTGCATAGGCTCAGGATTTACCAAAGGGGACAAAGAAAACTTGTTTGTAATAGACATGCACACAAATTCTGGAGATAAATCACAAAAGTAGATTAGGTTCTACTGAAAGAACTTGGTGTACTTGGTGTACTACAGGTGGAGCTGAAAAAGTACACCCACAATGAATTTTTGAAATGTGGAATGTCAATTTAACAATCTGAAGTTGTTCTTATAGGCATATAGGATTCCAACAGAAGTTTTCTAAGCAGGAAAATAACATACTTAGATATATTATTTTAATCTTGGAAATGACCTACAGAAGGAAGGAAGGAATGGGGGTGAAGAGGTCGGAACAGATAGCTGCAGTGGAGATGGGTCAAGTCTGAAACTGAGTGATCACAAAAGAGATGAAGAAAGATGAGAATCTAATTTAAAGATAATGCTGGCTGTGAACTTCATGCTAATTGATGGCAGAAAGAGAGTTCAGGTTGACTTTCAGGTTTCAGTAAGGACATTAAGTAGAGGGTGATGCCATTAACCAAGACTGAAATTTGGAGCAACAGTGAATTTTGTACAAGCAGAAGTTTGGGCCAGAGGGCTGGGATTGTGGCTCTGCGGTTGAGCACTTGCCTCACAGGTGCAAGGCCCTGGGTTCGATCCTCAGCACCATATAAAAATAAATAAATAAAGGTATTGTGCCCAACTAAAAAAAAATAAATATTTTTTTAAAAAAAGAATTTTGGGCCAGAGCAATATGCATTTTTGTCTTGGAGATGCTTCAGGGACATTATAATTTCCACTTAAATGTGTCTAGTTGTTAGTAGGAAATAAAGGTCTAGAATTCAGGAGGGGCTATAGATCTGGATAAAATAGGCAGGGCCATGTGGAGAGAAGAGTTGAAGCAGTGGTGTTGATTAAAATCACCCAGGAGGCTGTGGAGCATTGAGAGAAGAAACAGCAGAACCTTCTGAAAACTACATCATTTGTGAAACAGACAGTGGTGGGAAATTCAAAGAGGAACAATAAGAGAGGAAGAGAAATCTGGGAAATCAAGCTACTACAGACATTGTAGAAAAAAGGAGAATGTTATGTCTTCAGTGTCACCTCCTTAAAGGTCTTTGCCCAAATGTCACCTTCTTAGTCCCTCTTCAATCATCTCCATTTTAAACTGTGACCCAAAAACAGAGCCCTCATCTCATTTTTGTCACCAGTACCTGCCACTTGGCACACTATGCAGTACACCTGTGTGGGTTGCTAAGGCTCCTCTTAGAATGTAAAGTCTATGAGGAAAGGGCTATCTGATGACATACAATTGACCCTCCTATTTTTTTTTTATTTTTTGTAGTTGTAGATGGACAGAATACCTTTATTTTGTCTATTTTTATGTGGTGCTGAAGATAGAACCCAGTGCCTCACACATGCTAGGCCAGCGCTCTGACTCTGAGCTGTAGCCCCAGCCCTGAGCCCCCTATTTTGTAGGATGAACAAGTTGAGGGAGGATAAAAAAAATGGGCATCTAATTCTTAATGTCAAAATGTGGTGGGGCCTTTGTAGAGCCTAATGGGTAGAAGAGTTGGCAGACTGCAGGGATGTTGGAGCAAATGGGGAAGGGAGTGAGCCACTGAAATAAGGAATGGAAGTCAATCCTACCAGAAGTTTGGGGTAAAAAATAAAAAAGAGGAGAGATTGGGCAAGAGCTAGGAGGGGTGAGGGATTGTTTAGGGGTTTCGTTATCTTGTTTATATTGCCAGAAGAGATTGGCTGGGATTATGGTAAGATGGGGGGACAGCTGAGAGACATATGATGAAAGGTGTTGAAATAAAGGGAATTATAGCACCTTTTCTAGATAAATTCAAAAGTATGGAAGCCAGGCCAGCGAAGAAAAGCTCATACCCTTTTTTCTTTGTTCAGTGCAACTAAAATCTCTTGTTTCTTGAGGGAAAAGAGTATGGGTACCAGTAGAACATGAAGACTGTGGGACCCTGTGGAGAGATTATGCTCATTTGGGTCCTGGAGGAAGAATTGAGGGCTTCCCTTAAACTTCTTAGGTTCCAAGCTACCACTTCCAGTGGACTTGAATAATAATAAAGAGGGTGTGGGGTAGGGGACAAGTGTCAAACCTAAAAATGCCATCGGGAGTTTTATTATTTAAAATATTTGTTCTGTGACTTAAGCCGGCAACAGGCAATTTTAAACCGTGTGCACTGCAAACAACAATGTAATCGGCACCTCACATGGGTTCAACTCATTACCTGGGGGTGTGTATGTGTGGAATCCAGAGCCTGGCCTGTCCTGGGGAAAGGGGAGTCTGGGAACTATGAGGAAGAGATGAAATGAGTTGCAGACCCAGCTGGAACCCCAACGTGTAGGTTAAAGCACAGACGGGCACTTCTACCAGATTCCTGTTATTTCCTTGGGAAATCCTTTATTTCAGATGGTTCTGCGGCTCTGTCTTGGCGGCTTGGCCCTGGGCTTCCAGTGCCAGGGACGGAGAGATGACAAAAGACGCCCCCTGCCTTGGTCCCAGCACCCTGATAGAGCCTTGCGGGGCTGTTTTCCAAACCCCAAGCCTTGGTTGCCACTTGCCTCCCTCTCAGCCTGGCGAGGCGCCCTCCGCCCATCCTCGCCTAGGTATGAGCTTTAGTTCAAACTTGGAGATGCTGTTAGCCATGTCCAGAATGGATCTTTATATTTTATTTTTTCAGTTAGTTAGTTTTTAAGAAAGCAGAGGCCCATCCAGGAAACAGGGACCTCGAAGGATGTGAGCCACTGGGAGACGTGTGTCCTACCTGGAGTAGATGGGAGCCCAGTTCAGGGCCAACGTGGTCCAGGGGGCTGGTCCGACTTGAGTTGCCCCCTGCCTCACCGAGCCCCGGGAAGACACAGAAACAAACTTTAGTATCATAATCCCAGCCCAAGTGTCAGTTGGGGACCAGTTTGCATTTTTTGTTACCCATTAATGCAAGAGGAAGAAGCCCCTGATAATATTTCCCGTCCCCTCCACCCAACCTGCACAGTGGGAAAAGGTTATTCCAGAGAATAAATTTTGTCCCCTCCCTGGATTCCGAACAGAGGACAACCTCTGGCTCTGAGGGAACCGGGCTTCTCAGCTAGGAAGGCTCTCCTGGAGCGCTCTCCTGGCTCTGACCTCAAGGGGCCTCTGCGCTAGAGAAGCCCCCAACATTACACAACAGCGATCACTTTTGCGTAGGTTCACTAGGTTGTTTAAGGAGAGGAGAGACACTCATTTCTTGCCCAAAGTTTTCATCATCGTCCTTACCAAGAGGCAGAGGATGTCCCCCACATAGCGAACCTCTGCCCCCAAAGTGGCCCCAAAAAACTGGCCAGGTTCATCTGGTCCCTGGCGTCCTCTGTGATTGGCTGCGTGACTTTCTAGACATTCTCCTCTCCTGGATCTGACTTTAATTCCGTTTGAAAAAATCCTTGAGCTTGCGGTTGACTTTCAGTCTGACGCTTACCAGCATCCCTTCCAAATCCTTCATCTTCCTTTTCCTTGTGAGCCCCAGCATTTCACACCCTAGTCCTGTCCCCTCCACCTCAAAAAGGGGGTGGGGGGACTTTCCTGAAGTCGGTTACCCTGAGGTGCTAACAATTTCTTAGCAATATTTTCATTGCATTCTTGACATAGAAAGTAATTTCATTCTCTACTTGTCAGGTACCGTCTCCTATTAACAAGGACAGTCCATTCATCTCCTCTGTTACCAGGTTAAGATCTTTTGAGGCTTTGCCAGTTTTTATGGTGATGCCTAAAACAGCAAACCCTGAAGACTCTCATGGTTGATTTTTTTAAAAATTAATAGTCTACTCTATTACCTGTGTACATAAAGAAATAAAAAGGCAGAAGAAACTTGGACAGAGCTATGTTGAATTTATTATAGATAATATCTCTAACGGGGCTACTTGTGGAATGATATCATCTAGAGAGTGAAGTCCTTCCATTCTTACATCATTGTACAAGGTTTAACATGACACCTTTTATTTTTTTTAGATGACCTTCTTCATTAGGGGCACATTCTTAAAATGTACGATTACAAAAATTCTCTAAATGTGGCGCTGGGAAGAATCTTTCACAATAAAACAAGGAGTTAGGTTTTTTTCAAGGTGTTGGCCGGGAGCTGCTTCCTAAGCAAGCAATCAAAATCCTGGCAAAGAGTTACACTGAATGCCCCTTAAGCTCAAATAGGGTCTTTCTGGGCGTTTGAACATCTTACTAAATCTAACAATTTCCCCACCGCTTGGTAAACACTGAGGTCCCTGCCTGCAAAGGGACTCCTGGCAATCCCTCGTGCAGACTGACCCCTCCTGACTTTTTAGCCCACCCCAACTTCCCTCCCCAGAGTGACTCCACTGCCCTGGTTTCTTTCCTTCTCTGGACCATTCCAGGAGGTCCTTGTCACAATCACCTGTAAACACCCCTTCATGTTGTCTCCTTCCACTTTGCTCCTCATGATTAAACCAATCTATTCTCCTTGATATCTGGCACCACATTTTCTTTTCTTTTAAGTCTCTGTTCAGACATTGCTACCCAGAAGAAGAGTCAGAACGAGCTGACTGTGGAGGCTAACAGGGTAAAGGAAAAGGACCCTGCAGAGAGTGCCTGGAACTCAGGTGTTGCTGCTCATTATTGCCCTTGGACCTGAGAAGTCCTGAAACCCCTTGCACGAGCGGAGGGCAGGCACTCCTGCACTTTAGGGGTGGACTAATGTTATGCTCGAATTCGGGACCCCCAAAAGACCACCAGAGACCCAAGATTGATGTAAGAAGCAAAGAGGTGTTTATTACAAGATAGCTCGGTCCTACACACACACACAGCAACTGGTGACGGTGAGAGGCCCCAAGCCCAGAGTTTGTAGCAGTTTTATACATTCTTTGGAGAAGGCAGGGACCCCCACATATTGGTTTAAGCCAAGAGGGGTGTTCGTGCTGAACTTCATGGTTTGCCGACATATATTATCAACCACCATAAACTACTGGGAGGGTCATCTGGTATCCCAGATATTTCCCTGCCTCATGCTGATTGGTGGCTGCTAGGGGGTTGCTATGGATCCCCACCTAGCCTGACTCAGTCAGGGACACCTGGCACAGCAGATCTCTCCTGTTATTTGTAGATAAACAACTTACCAGGGTGGGAATGTGCCTAGGAGCGCTCTGTGGGTTTTTCCAAGGACAAAGGTGATGTCCCTTCCTTGGACAGGTTTTTCACTAAGTCTTCCTTGTGTGGGGAGACCTACTCGAAGCCCCCAGAAGTGTTGGAAACCTGTGCGTGGCCAACAAATGTCTTCAATGTGAAATTCTGTTGGTCTCCAGGAGCGCCTACCCTACCAAAGGATCTGAAGATCTCCTGGGCTGGGCTGTTGGGGGTGGGGGTGGGACACTGGTCTAGGACTTGCAGCCACCCTCCACTGTTTCTGGTATCGGGTTACGGCCTTATCATTATGCTCCTAGGAGGGAAAATAAGACCTTTCAAAGGTCAATAAACAGCCCATCAGGGGCGGGTTAACAGAGACCTCCCTCCCCCTCCCTTATCCACTCTCCACCCACCCCCACCACCTTTTTAAGGAACCTTTTTGCTTTCACGAAGCATTGCCTTCTCTTTTGGTTTCCCGTGGAAATCTCCGTCACTCGGTTGAGTCTGGCTTAAGGTTTTATAAGGAACTGGCTACCCTCGTCTACCTGTCGGTCTTCCCTGACATAATACCAGGATGAACTCGCCCTTTGGGGTACAGAGGACACTCCCCCAAGCCCGCATCAAGGGTCCTCCTTTCCAAAAGTCTCCAAGTGGGCCAGAGACCCCTCTCCATGGACCCCCTCCCTCTTGCCTTCAGTGTTGCACTCCGGCACCCAATTTCAGTTGCGAGGAGGGAAGCTGAGATTTCCTTTCTGCACTTGACCTACTGCAGAAAATTCGCAAATCCTTTTGATTGTCTTTTTAAAAAGAGGAGGAAACCAGCTCCCTTGGCGGTGGGATTACAGTAGGAACAAGATCTAAAGATTCTCTTGTAATTCGGTGAGGCCGAGGGAACAGGGTTTTACAAAGGAGAAAAGGAGCTCTGTGAGGGAGGCAATCACTAAAGCGTTTTTTAGACAAAAAGATTTTCCCCAGCTAAAGTGGCTGAAGACAAAGGAAAACATTATCTATTTTGGAAGATTTCCAAGATATGCCACATTAACCTTAGCAGATAAATTTTGCTTCTCCCAGGCCCCTCTCTTTCCTTCAAGTCTGGTTTATCATATTTACATAAGTAGCATTAGAAGGGATGTATCTATTATGGATCTAAAGGGCTAGCGGTGCGAGGTTGAGCCATTTCCATTTAAATACCCCCTAACCCAAGGATTACCTCGATGGACTGACTGCATGGGTTTTGTAATTTTCTGAAAATGAGATTTTGATTTATAAAACAAGAAACCAATTAATAAACAAATGAGGCTAAGTAGATCCACTAAAATTGACCTAATCCCACAGGCACCATTTAGGCCCATTCTTGGCGAATGAATAATGAGCCTCAGTCTAGCTGAGCCCAATGCATCATCCAGCTGTGTTATTGCAAGCAGCAAAAATAAATGGATTGAGGTTTTCCTTCCAAATGAATTTCATACCCTTGACAAAATACAGATTACAGACCCTGCATCATCGCCGCATTCACTCTGACAGGAAAAGGTGGAAGGAAAGAGCGTGTTCTTTCTTTTATTCTGTACACACTCTACTGCTCAGAAATGCATCCTCCCTGTAGTTGTTCCCAGGACCACTATCTACTCCATGGATCAAGGTATGCCTTTCAGGCAAGGAGGGGATAAATGCATTAAACTAGAGAAGCTGTCCCTCCATTGGACGACCACCTAGAGACTGGGGCTGGGAAGACCCTGGAAGGCACAACTCCTAATGTTTAGTCCGAAGTCATTTGTCCAAGCTACCTGGGTCAACTGCGACCAAGGGTGAGGGGGATAAGGCTGGACCAGGAAGGAAATCCCAAAGCCTATGTATCCTGCAGAGCCTGGGCATCATCACTGAACACAAATACTAGAATTCCTCCACTAGAGATACCAAGCCACCTTGGTGTTGGGGTTCCCCGCGCCTCTGCAGCTAGACTCTCTGGGGAAGAGAGATGGAGAATGGACACTTCCCATTGAGACAGACTCCTGGATCAGTCCTTGGGCAAAAGGTCGACTGGGGAATGGACGTGCACCCTCTCCCTCCTCTAGCGCAGGGGCCCTTCTAAGCCACCCGGCCAGTGTGACAGTGCTCCCTAGGGCGTCAATGACCCTGCCCTGCCAGGCCTTGTCCTGCACCAGCTCCCTGGGAGCCCACAATGTGTGACTCCCCTCTGTCTGCAATGCGTGTGCCCTGCCTTCCTCTGCCTGCCGCTCAGGGGCCAGAGACACTCTGTGGCTGTGCCTGAGAAGCCACTAATGTTACTGTAAATGTGGGAATGGGGCAACTGGGCCACTGCAGAGAGAATGGGACTCACTGTGCCAATTTAATTGGCCTTGGACCTTCAGACCTTGATACAGGCTAAATGAACTTGAGACTGTGATATGGTAGCTGTCCCTAGCCTAGGCTGAGCCACAAAGGCACAGTAGTCGCCCACTGTGTGGGGAGACCTGAGGAGGAAAATTTGTTTCATTGTGGACATTCTTTTAGCATTCTCAGGAGAGCAGGACCATTCCTAAATAATTGGGATTCCTCTTCCTAGCATAAAATTTAAATTTTTATGGATCAAAGACTGGCAATGAATAACCCACTAAAATCATTAATATTATAAGAGTCTGAACCTCTTTTTTTTTGAGAAATTCCTGGATCTATAGAGAAATGCAGCATCAATCCATGGCTTTGTATTCTGTGTCACCATTTGTCAGGAAAAGTTTCAAGCTACTGGGATTCCCTAGAACTGAAAAACAACTCTTGTAGAAATCAGTTTTTTTACTCTGTAAGTTTAGTATTGTTTTAGCTTCAAGTACATGATCATACCTTATTTGAAATCATCACCATAGCTTTTTATACCTGTTTTTTATATTTTTTTTCAGGTTATTATTTTTTGGTAGTGATCTGTCTCCTTAAGAAAAAAAAGTGTTCCTCCCACCCCAGTGGCTAGACCTACAATTTCTAGCAAATAAATCTGCCTTGCAAATAATCTGCACAAAATTTAGTTTTTCACTCCACATTTTAAATCAACATCAAAACTAGAATCAAATGGAGAAAATCAGTGTAGAGCATAAACTGTGCTTAAAGGCTTTTAAATGAGAAAAACTTCTGTAAGAAAATAAACATGGAAACTTAATGTTCAATCATTTCCTTGAGCAGAAAGAAAAACAGTCTTGAATCACTGATGCACGTGGGAAATGGGGGCCTCTTTCTTTTCTTCAGTTCTCTGCTTCAAAAAATATAATACAATTAGGGATTTCAATCTAGAGATGAATATTATAGAAAGCGTCTGTGGAGGTTTGCTTATTCATTCTCTCTTTCCTGAACACTCACTCATTTCAATTGTGATTATTTTTATTTTCTAAAGAGGTTTTGACAATGAAATGGCAGATATTACCAAGACTGAACAGATATAGACTTGAAAACATATTTGATTCCTTCAAAGTTCATTCCACATGCCACTATGCCCAGTAAAATTGCATTATAGATGGATAATTAATATGCATTTCTTTTTAGTTGAATTTGTCCTATTTAGCACACAAAAAAGATCAAGACATCTCTTTTTTATCCTGTCTTTCCAGATTTGATAGCACCTAAGATTTGTATATTTCTACATGCCTCAATCTTTCCTTTTCTAGACTACTTAGAAAAGACTATTATCAGTCAGAAGATATGTGCTTTTATTGATGTCACAATAATGTTATCAGAATTTCTTTTTTACTTTACTTTTTTTTTTTACTATTAAATCTCAAATTCAACATGGGAATCTAATGTTTATTCTTAATTATTTGGAATATCCGTATCCCATCCTCTTTTCTCTATCATTCCCCCCCTTATTAGTTCATTATTCTCTACTCAGGTAAAATAAGTTTAAAAGCTGAAACAGGCCACCAAAAAAAGCTAATAGACTCTTGAATGAAAAACCACACTTAGCAAGGAAGATTGGAAGGGAAATGATCTATATTTTAATTATTTTTCTCCTTTAAAAATAAGTATGGGGAATTTTATTTGTTCATTTAATTTATAGCTTTTTGCATTGTACGGTAATGTAGATGAATTTGATATGAACAAAAAAACCCCAAATTTTACAATCTCATTATGCCTATAGCTATGTCACCAGATTTATAATTATTTGAGAGTGTCTTACAAGAATCTATGTGTAATGGAATATTTACCATAATAATCCCCAATGTTTGCTCTTCAGTCCTATTGCATCCGAGATGACTCTGAGTCCCTTTATGCAAAACATGAATCCCAGGTAACTCTTTCCGACCACCGCGAAGACAACAGCATCAGAGCCTAAGAAATCTGTGGCTCTGCCATCACACCCTTGCCCCGATTCCGAGAAACTGCTGTGAAAGGGCCTCGGCGCCCTCGGCTTTCCTAGCAAGGATCAGTCATTTTTGTTTGTTTTTTAAGATACAAAGAAAGGAGCAGCGAGACTGAGCACCCTGCAAATAACGCTCGCCTTCCCTCACCCATGTCAGCCACATTCTCCAGCCCACTGGGAACCTGCCCCAAAAACAAAATACATATTTTTGAAGACCCTCGGAAGATCTTCAGCCTTGGGTCTCTGCACTGGCGCCCAGGCCAGGCACACGTCCCAGGAAAGCAAGTTTCAGCCAATCAGAATCCTCCACAGCTCTGCGGACGACGCCCTTCAGGCCCGACCTTGGCAGATCTGGAGCTGGGTCACCTCTGTAACGTGGGTCTCAAGTCTGAGGGCTTCTCAACAAGTGGCACTGACTCATCAAGCCCCTCGGGGCTCCAGAAGGGAAGAGACCCAGCAGAGGCGGTAACCCTCGGGGTACCCAGCGCCAGGTTAACAGGTGGCACACTCACAGGCAGCCCCTTCGCAGGCGGCGGGGGAGGGAAGCTCCCAGCCTAGCCTCCCCAGCCTCAGAGCTGGGACGCCGCTGGGCGGGCCTAGGGTGTCTTCTGCTTTACCTACCTTCAGTCCTGGAGGGCTGCAAAGGATGCGAAGACCCCCACCTCTTAATTGTAGTCATGCCTACGGTCCAACTGAACAACTATGCCGGCCTCTCTGCTTCCCGCTAGCAGAGAGGTGCAGAGCATTCCCTGGCTCCTGTCCCTTGATCATTAATTGGGGGAGGGGTACATGAGGGAAACAGGAGGATGCCAGCTTTGGGACGGAAGAGGTGGTTTAAGAATCCTCCTCCTCGGTCGTTGCCAGTATTATTCCTAATTGGAAGCCCAAAGCGCCCCCCAGTAACTTCTTTACAGCTCAAGGGGCTTAGCTTCCACTTCACTCCCGGGCTCCCTTTCTCCCACCCTTTCTCAATGCCACTCACCAGTCTTCCCACCTCCTATTGGCCGGATGCGCCTGCCTCGCGGCGTTCATTGGCTAATGGAGCTGAGTGACGACAGGACGCCCCCACTGCCCCCACGTGTCCCTGGTCTGGGCTCCTAGTCCTACCACCCGCGGGGCCACCGCAAACCTAATGAGACCAGGACGCAGGGATCCAGTTGCCAAGCTGCCACGGTCGTTCCGGGCCTCGGGGACCTGCTGGGTGTTGTGCACGCCCCGTGCTATCCCTGCTCCCCCGGTTGGGTGTCTGAGCACTCGGCTTGAAGCACCAGCGTAATAGTGCTGGGAGCACATAGAGGTTGTGTGCTGCAACCCCCAGGCTGCAGAGGGCGGGCGTGGAGGCTGGGGCTGCCGGCAGGCAATACCGTTGCTACCCGGACTGAGCAGTCTGCCCAAACTCTGACCCCACCGTGCGCCCGCGGATGTTTGGCTTTATTTTCTCTCCGATTTCTCTGAAACCAGAAGGACACCGAATTCATCACCAGAGGAAATAAATACAATGCCTGTCTTTACTCCCAAAGAAGAGGGTCTTTTTTGAAAGGCGTCGGATTTGTGGCTGATTTGCTCACTGTGGAAATCTCTGTTGGGGGAGTTTCTTCCTATGGCAAGCAGCAAATGGACACTAGGAGAAAAGAGGCTATATTTCAGGTCCAAATAGTTAGAATTGATTGATAGATATCTCACAACAACCCATTATCTTAAATATCAGCCGACTCTTTAGTTGGGTTTTGTTTCAAGAAATAAAAGCCCAACGTGAATATTCTTTACAGAAAGGATACAGTCTGCAAAATTGAACTTAAAATGTCTACAATTCCCCAGTAGGAGCTTTTTAAATGAACGCTCCCAAGTGTTGTTGCTGACAAATGATGGTTTAGATATCCTCTAATTTGGATTGCCCTTTCTTTCTGTCATCTGAGAAAAGACAACAGATAGAAAGCCCCAGAATTGGTTTCCTAATTTGAGAATATCTTGAAAATGCAGAATAAATTTCCTATAGGAAGCCAAGAGACTGGGTCAATTCAGGATGTATTTGTATGAATATACCTCCTCACTTGCATAACCATAGACATATAGAGGAATTATTATCTGATTTAGATAGATGTAAGTAGATCTATCCATATCTAACAAATATGCAGAATCTAGCAGTGTTCCTACTTTCTACTGGATACAATTCAAACAAGTGGAATAAAAAAGAAAGTCGTGTTTGGATTAGTAGTACTTTCAATTGAGCCCAGTATCTGATGTGTTGACAAAAGCACTGTTGCGCTGCTTCCCAACCAGACACATCAGAGGGACTGAACAGAAAGTATTAACAGGGCAGTAGAGGGAGCTAGGAAAAGGAAAAGCAACCTTGAGTTTATCGAGGACTGAATCAAGTAGGTAGGCTAAAATTCCCTTTGCATAGAATACAAATGTAGTAAATATGGGTGCACCTTCCTCACTGGAGTAGGCTCATTGTCTGGCAAGTTCCTACCCCCTTTGCTTTGAAATTCCTTCCAGTAACGTCACTTACCTTGTGGGAACACCCCTCTCATTTTGAGATAGCTGGTCATGAGTGAGTCTGATTATGGAAGCTTTGTCCAGCTGAGAGGTGATAGCTGAGGGCAAAGGCAGTAATTCAGCCAGTTCATAAAACTCACTGTTTTCCTTCTCCCTCC
Source organism: Urocitellus parryii (assembly GCF_045843805.1). Classification (NCBI taxonomy): domain Eukaryota; kingdom Metazoa; phylum Chordata; class Mammalia; order Rodentia; family Sciuridae; genus Urocitellus; species Urocitellus parryii. Next base: position 86,082,578 of record NC_135537.1, on the reverse strand, counting down.
TAGTCTGGGCAGCATTTTTGGACTTCTCTTTCATTGTGTCTTGTTCCCCCTTTCTTCTTACAACGTGAGCTCCACAGATTCATCCAAAACCAAAAATCAATTTTCAATTAGCTATCATACTTGGCAAAAACATAAGACATACTTTAAATGAAGAGGCTGAAGTCTGCACCAGGGAATGCAGTGCTGGTAGTAAAAGGACAGCACAGAGAACAGAAAATATCTTCTTTGAAAATGTGTACGATAGGAAAGTTGCTGATCCACGGCAATTTGGGCAATCCTGAAGTTTCTAGTCTCATATGCTGTCGGGGCAATTGAGGAACCAGCCTTTTCTTGTATTCAGTGCTGTGAACCCCATTCCTTGGATGATCTTTATCCTCCCGTTTATGGCGCTGATTGCTGCTGAAAAAAAATACTCTAGAGAGGGGTGTGTGCCATTCTACTGATGTTCAGAACACCTTTAAGAGTGTTTGTTTAAAAATACAGACATCTGCTATCTCCTTGCTGCTCAATGGCATAAGCTCTAAGTTGATGGCAGCTTTCTGGTGTTATTTACACATCTGGGCAACACCTGGCAAGAAGGGGTCAAAGGTTGGGATAGACCGTAAAGGGGGAAAGAACCAAACAGATTTTGTGGGTGTTTCAAAACTGGAACCAGCTAGTGGGCTGTAATCTAGAAGGAGGAGTCATTTCCCCAGTGGGTGTAGCCACTTAGAGACCTACTCTGGGCAGTACACATCACCAAATGGTGTACTGTAGCAAGAGATGATTAGGAAGATTGAGATGTGATGTGGTCTGGTCGCTTTTACACAAAATTCCAGAAAGATCAGATAAGGTCAAGTCAGCTACTACAGTAGCGGTATCAATTGGAACCAGTGGGAGGAATTCGGAGGGCGTGAAAGAACCTTTCCTAGCTCTCCTCTTTCTGCCAGTGTGGACAGATATCAGGATAAGATGGAGCCACCGGGCTAAGCAATGCCACTTTAGCGTTAAGAAGCAGTTTTCTATTGTTCTAGACAGGATTCCAGTGAAGTCTGCGGCTGCTCTAAACCCTATCTCTTTTGCAAATAGCGTGCAGGCGTGGAAGTGCTTTTCTGGAGTCTGAAACCTGTACTCTGTAGGGACTCTGGTGGGCGGGGGCGTGTGGAGAGCCTACAGTTCCCCCCTTTTCATGCAGGGTGCGTTTTAAATGGAAGAAATGTAGTATTTTTTCCTCAGAACCAAAAGGGGAAAAATCAGTTTTGAAGTTTTTACACCAAAGGCGGATGTTGTGGGCTGCCTAGCGGGTTACTCCAAGGCCCCAAGGTATCTCTTTTGTTGATGAACCCAGTAAAGGTCGTTTAATAAACAAAGTGAACATAGGGCCCTGAGGTAACAGCCCCTCACTAAATCCTTGGCATACAACTGTGTGAGCGGTGTTTACCCAGAGAGTGAATCAGCACAGCGACAGAACACCTGCTTTTCTAATCTCTGAACTCAGCTTGGAGCAAGGACTCTTTCACTCCCCCACCAGACCCAAGGACCAGACTTGGCACCCTCTTGGCAATCCCGCCCACCAGCCCCGCAGGCATCTGCGCCTTGCCAGCCTGGGACGTGAACCCTGAACCAGAACTTCAGGTGCCTCCCACGTGTTCTGTGAGTTTGCCTTTGCCTCCAGCATGGGAAATTTTAAATAAGTTTCTTGAGACTAAGAGGCTAATCCTACCAACCTCTTTTCCAATATAAGAGGAAAGCAAAGAGATGGGCACAGCGAGCCACCCACACCCAACAGGGATCCTACAGAATCTAGGCCGTAGCCTCCTTGGTATTAAAACTTAGCCCTGTGGTCCAGAGGTGGTCTACACTGCCCCTGGAGGAGACCCGATTAAGTGAGGAAACTGATCCTGATCTATAAAGACATCTCCCCCAACCAAGAAGGGCAAACAGACAAAAGGCAGGACGTTGTTTCCTGAGCCCCTTCCACCTTTGGGGCTCCCTGGAATGCTGCCTTCGTGGAACCTGCTAGCAGTTGTGGCCCAGACACCTGGACATGCATAAGCCCAGGGCTTTGGTGGGGTGAGCTGCAAGCTCGCTGTGGCGGATTGGGAATCATGCCTGTGCCTGCGAAGTCTCCTGCACTGCATGTGTTCAGAAAGAAAAAAAGGGGGGCCCCCAAGAGCCTTTTCGACATCAGGCCAACTCTGACTAGAGATGCTGTACCTTGTATTATAAAAGAAAAGGTCAATGCCAAGAGGAATTCCCAAAAAAACTGCCAAACTGGATTGTAGCGCTGCGGCACAGACCTGGGCCCATTGCGGTTCCGATCCTGCTCCAGTATAGACCTCCGTCCTGTCTTCCTGTAATTACTCTCTGTTCCCAGCTATCTGAACATTTTAATCAAAATAAGAGTGATTTCAGACACTTTTCTTTTTAAAACTGCCAGAAAGACACACACAGTTACATCTTCTCATATCACGTGTGCACAGATGCACAAAACAACACAGACATGGATTTTTCTCAATGATCAAGGTCAGAATGAGGGATATATTTATAATCAAGATGAAAAATCCAAAGGCGTCCACTTAAACATCTCCGTATGTTATATCCAAATGTTCACTCTTTACCACGGAAAAAGGAAATTTTGTCCAGAAAACGTTAAGGTCTTAAGAAATAAATACTCACATGTTTCTTCCATGTATACAAGGTGGGTTTTTTGGTTTGCTTTGGTTTGGTTTGTTTTTGTGGTACTGGGGATGGGACTAAACAAGTTAATGTTAATCTTGTCCTTGACCCATTTTATTACCATATTTAGGATGTTGACAACTCTGTGAAGTTGTGATGTTGAAGCAGAAAGAAGGGATAAGCCTGCCAGAAAAGAAAGGAAAAGAGGAAACAAAATAAAGGGGAAGTGGCCATTCTTAATGCCTTGAAATTACAGGAAATATTACTTCTTTGATCAGGAAGTTTTGAAAAGTATATTTTCTGCCAAAGAAAGGAAGAAACCACACACACACACAAACATACACACACACACACCCACACACAGAGAAAATAAAGCAACTTGAAAGATAAGAGTGGTGAATATAAGAAAGGATTCTGCACAGTTTCTCTAAATATTCTGAATAATATTATCCATCCAGATTTTCAAACCACATTATAAAACATAACCTTTAATTGGTTACTGAAAAAATGAGTGCTTTAAAACATTTATTAGAAGTTGCAATAGCTGCAAAGGAAAGTCTGAATCTGTTTATTCTGAAGAGAGAGTCAGGTGGGATGCCTTCTGTTCCCAGAGAGAGCCATTTGCACCGTTTTTTCCCCTTCTAGAAACCAACTAAGAATGATGCGTGCACATAAGCCAGCAATGGTGGACCTAGGAACACAACAGAGATATTCAAACCTGATGATAAACATGGACTAACAACTTCAGGTTGAAAGATACTTTGATTCCTAAATTGTTTCTGGATTTCAGAGGAAACTACCATCTTGGTAAAACTGCCTATGGGGGGACCCTGCTAATAGCCAAGAGGGACTGGGTAATGTCATTGGCCTGGGAAAGGCTGAGATCCCTGAGAATGGGCTGGATTCAGAGGGCAGGTGCCTATGTAACTTCAGGTCTCTAACACAAACTCTTCACAACCTTTGAGACCTTTTGGACTTGGTTTCTAGAGAATTTCCACCTCTGAGTCCCCTTCTCAGGACCCAGGTGGCAGTGCACCCAAATTATGTCACAAACACCTAGCCCTGCACTCTTGAGGCAGAGTGAGTAAGGGATTCTGGTGAGGTGAATTCTTTAAATCCATAAACAGATTCTCTACTTCCAGACCTGGCTGATCCTCAGGGTTACCTAGGACAGAGGTGGGAAAGGAAGGCAGCTTTTAAATATGGGCTGTGGGGGGCCTATCTGATTTAGGAATCAGAAATTCCTATTGAACTCCCAAATTGGCATTCTGTAAGATGAGAGACAAGGCAAATCTGATCACCAGGCAGCCACGAACATGGGTGGGAGCAGGAGTAAGGGTCCACTGATCCAGAGGCATGGGTGAATCTCCTACAGCTCAGTAAGGGGGCAGGGATCTGCAGAAGTTCAGCCAGACTACCACGCTGCAGGACTGAGGTCTTTGAATCTCCTGGCCCAGAGCCAAAAGTAGCTGCTGCCTGCAATTGCTCTTGTGGTGTTGCCCCAGGACCCTGGGCCAGAGTTCAAGTGCCTTGAGTCTAGGTAGCATGTCCCTAGGTCCATCTTTATCTCTGGGCCAAGGATACCTGTTATCTGCCCTTGAAATGCTGGGTGCTTAGCATGGTGTATTTGAAACTCAAGCATGCACAGAAATCTCCTGTAGTGTTGGTTAAAATACAGATTTCTGGGTCCCATTACAGAGTTCAAGATGAGTAGAACTAGAGTGGGACCCAGTGATCGACTTTTCAGGTGCTGCTGCTGCACACTTAGGGAACCATTGCTTTAGTCTGCTTTTTCTGGTCTATTTATCTTATTTTGTTTTTTATTTGTTCTTTTTAGATATACATACCAGTTGAGCGTATTTTGACATATTATATATACATGGAGTATAACTTATTCTAATTAGGATCCCATTCTTGTACATGATCTCAGTCTTTCTTTGATTAGGAGGGAAAAGATATTGTAGTATCTAGGGCATGTGACATGGGATTATATGGCTGACAGGCTGAGGCCCAGGAGTGAAAATCTCCTCTAGAAAAGTGATGGGAACTCTGAAGGTGGCTCATTGCTGTTTTCTAAGAGCATGGCCTCAAGATCAGGGAGAGGAGGCCCTGACTCCAGCCAGACCACACTTCTATGAGGAGTTTGGCCTTAGAAAAATGGAGAAGTGCTTGCCACCATTAGAATGTTCCAGGGTTCGGTGTTTTCGGCTCTTGCAAGGAAGAAGTCCAGAGAATTCAGGACAAAATGAGGCATTGGTTCTTCTGTGGGTCCCAATTTGTTTTCCTAATTTTAAAAGAATATGTATGGATAAAGGGTCCAAGGTATGTGTGGTACTGGTGCAGGGGAATAGTCCACAGAGAAAGAGGCCCTGACATTGGGCTGGTGAGTCTAGGCCTGCTCCCTCCTCCTCAGATCACATCTCAACATTATAACTTTGTTGGCAATTAGGAACTTCTGTCATGTTTTTATGTGCTGCTTCCTCCATAAGAAGACATTTTAAATTATATTTTATAACTACTGGTGTAAAGATGGATGCAGTTCAGTCTGGATTTATTTTCATATACTTATTATTATGTTTATTTTTATTCTGATTATAAAAGAAATTAGATTTAAAATATTCTCATAACCCATAAAATTATATGAATTTAGGAAATGTGGCTAATGTGCAAAACAGGTAAGTCAGCACTGCTCCTGAAAGGGTACCGAAGATGCTCATGCCTCTTTCCAGCTGTGCCTTTTTTAAGCCTCTCTAGGAAATCTAGAGAGGGCTTTGGGATTAGGATATTTATCTCTGAGTCAAGTTCCACATCTGGTATGAAACTGGTTGCCCCCCCTTAGTACATCTACTAAAAAGTCTGTCCACCTAAAAACTGGGTAGAAAAATCCACACAATTAGGTTACTAGCATCATCTTATGTTACAGCTGGCCTGTGTAACTCATTTTCTTTACCTGAAAATCCAAATTATTCTGTGAAATACAATTGATGTAAACCAAGCAAATGCATATTTGGACTATTCTTCTCTGCTGCTATACAATGACTTAAGTCCCTAATATCTTTCAAGAATTTCTTTAAAGCAAACACTATGATTAATATTTTATACCCTCTTCTGCACCTAATTTTTGTTTTTATTTTTTACTTCTCATGACAATATGCAGGGATCTTCTTTATCCTTTCTTTCCTAAACATCCATGTAGCATTCCGTTTTAAGGATATAGTGGTACAACTTACAACTGAAGGCATCAGGTTTGTTTTCTGTTATTGTTATCACAAGCAATGCTGCAATGAATAACACTGTATATATGCCATTCACCTGCGTACGAATGTACCCACAGAAGAGTTCTCAAAAGTGGAGTTGCTGGGTCAAAGTTTACATGGATTTGTACTTCTGATATACATTGCTAAATTGTCCTTCATGAGAATTGTGCCAATTGACATTCCCACCAGCAATGTGAAAGGACAAGTGGTTGCCCTAGTACTGAAGCATCTTATCACTCCCAACCCCCTACTTTGATGGGTGAAAGTCGTCAGTTTATTTTAATTTGTTTTTCTTTTATTAGGAAGATTCAGCCTAATAGCCATTTGAATTTCTCACTTGTGAACTGTAAATGCAAAAACATTTGAAGGTGGGGCTTTCTCTGGCTCTTAATTGGTTAAAGCCCCTTGAATAGGAAGAAGAGGTAGAACCTGGTTTTTAAAAAGAGATGAGTGTTTCTTGAAGCCCTGGGAGCAGAGCGCACTAATCAACCTGACAAGTGGAGATAATCAGGAACACAGATTCAAAGTTCAGAAGTCATCTACCAACACTTTTTTTCATATAAAATATTTAGCACTCTCTAATGCAAAACACAGAATAAAAATATGCAAATATAGTTCCAGCATGTCTTCATCCAACAGAATTCCCAACTAATTATAATAAATTATATTATGCATACATATTTTAAAATTGTGGTTAATTTCTGGATTCTGATTGCTTTGAAATTCAATTACCCAAAATTGACATTTGATCAACCTTTTTCTGTATTTTTACCTACAAACACACAGGGATTTTACCACAACAACAGCTCAAGTAGTGACATATGCTGGCCAATCACTTTTCATGACTTGAACAAATAACTTGGATGAAACAAAGGGATAGATTCAGCTTAGCATCAGTTTCACAGGAGAGAAAGCCATAATGGTTTGGTTAAGGATCTAAATAAAAATGATGCATAGGAGAAAACAAAGGAAAACAAGTGTACTGCAAATGTGTAGCCTATGGCAGTTTAGATCTGCTCTGATATTTATTTTCACTCCTGGAGACCCAATAACCTGTTTTCAATGATAAATGTCATACCATAAGCTATCATGTATTCTTTCTGAATAATCAAAAATCACAAAAAAATCCTTGATATGAGTGTTTTACTCCAAATAACTTATAATTTTACATTAACTCTTCTTAATTTTTAAATACCTAATTTGTTGGTATTTTTAAATACCAATAAATTTGTAGGCATTTTTATAAATAAATTTATAGGTATTTTTAAATACCTAATTTATTGGTATTGGTATTATTGGAATTATAACCCAGTTCGATATCAGATAGCATCCCCTCTCTTTCTCTTTCTCCCAACTCCCGCCCTACTCCCATCAGAAAGACATGATCATGAGAAACTATTCCAGAGAGCAGCTGCTTTAGAAACCAATGGATTCCACGGCAACTCCTGACTCCACATGACTCCTAGTAACCAGTATTTCAGTTGAAAATTGTCTGTCTGACATTCTGTCCAACACTGGTGCTTTATGTGGGGTTTTCCCTAGTTTACATCTCAGAGATGAAGTCTTAACATCCAGTTTCATGAATAAGCAGCAGCAGCAGAGATATGTCACCACCTGTAAGCATGATGTAGCTAGTGATTTGTCAAGCATTTCTGGTTCCGATTTTCAGACTAGCTGATAGAGATGAACACTGAATGAGAAATGTCCAGAGCTGGTAGCACATAGTATAGAAATCTGGGATGTGTGTTCCACTGCAAATTGACATGGAGAGTCAAATGTTCTCATTCCTCTCCAGACCAAGCATGGATCAGGCCCTTGATGGCAGGTTGTGAGTTTTGGGCTTCTAGTCACAGACCACTAAACTGGAAGATGAAAACTAAATAAGGACAAAAAAATCATCCAAAACTATTTGATTTTGTACTAAAGAAGAATGATCTGCTGGCCTCCCAAGACATATTGGCACCACTGTCAAAAGTCAAAAGAAATTTGTACCAGGACAGATTTGTAAAACCTCACATCTAACTATTTTATTATTCTTCACAGTAACCCAGAAGCAAATCGTCACTAGTGAGTCAAGTGGTTGCTCTTGGAAACACTGCAAGTCAATGATGGAGTATGGTACAAAAGTAAGGCTGAGCTGAGTTTGCATTTCTGAGCTCCTTCCATAGTTTCTGGATCCACTTAGGAAGCATGGGCCTCAACTATAAAGAAAAAGACTGGGATTCAGCCCTGGATCAGTCTCGTGTCCCATGCACAGAGTGTGACATTTTCCTGTTTGTACCAGCCCTGCTGATGCTACCTTTGAGGATTTTTTTTAAAGTTTATGTGAAAAATTCCAAGGAGAATTTACCATAGTGCATTGGAAATAACTACGTGGTGGCTGATGAATAACCAGCAAATAACATTTTTACCCCACCATGAAATTGAAAGAACAGAAGGTATATAGCAAATTTGCTTGGTGAGGGAATATTTCAGAGAAAGTGGAAGAATTAAAAAGGAATGTTTCTTTGAGGGAGAAAGAGATGAACATGTGGAGGTGGGAAGCATTGAAAAAACAGTTTTACAAAAATCTTCACATCAACATGTACAAAATGGTTTAAAACTCAATTGATCAAGTTTAGAGGAAAATGCTTTAAAATAGCTGGATATGTGTATTTTGAAATATTAAACAATCAGTTTGTGCATTTAAAAAATAACTTTAAAAAATCACTCTGCTTTGTCTAACTGAAAATATAAAGAGATGTATGAACCTAGTGTAGACTTATAATATTTAATAATATTATAAGCTATCCATTCTTCAATGGTCAGCACTGCTGTAGTTTATTCAGAACCTTCCCAAGTTTTTAGAATGAGCTGAAACCTGACCAGTGAGACCAGTTCTTCAGTGTCTATCAAGTAACCTGAATATGGTAGGTGCTCACATTAGAGAATGCTTACCCCAGTTCCCAGTTGTCCTGTGATTTCTGCAGGGAAGGAGTTAATTAAAGCTTCTGTGAATTTGTAATCTACCACATTCCTGTGAATAAAGGAACATATGACATCTTCTTAAGTTGGCAAAAGGGAAGGCTGAAGAACAGAGAGCTATGAACCTTTTTTAGAACCATAATGGAATAATCTTCACTCAGCTAAGGATTCTCTGAAAAGTAAAAATGACCAAGTAAAAAGAAATTCGATATATTGAAATTAGAGTAACCAAAGTTGGGAGAAAATAGCATCTCAATAGAAATGAAGGAAGCAGAAACATCTCTTTCTGAAAGGTGCTTAAGAGTTAGCATAGATTTCTTTTCTTTTTTCTTTTTGTTTTTGTTTCTATTTTAGTCAGCTTTTTCATTGCTGTGACTGAAAGAGCCAACCAGAACACATGTAGAGGAGGAAGAGTTTATTTGAGGGCTCATGGTTTCAGAGGTCTCAGTCCACAGACAGCCGACTCCATTCCTCAGGATTTTGAGGTGAGGCTGAACATCTTGGCAGAAGAGTATGGTGCAGAGAAGCAGCTCATGTGATGATCAGAAAGGAGAGGGAGAGAGAGAGAGAGAGAGAGAGAGAGAGAGAGAGAGAAGAGAAGAGAAGAGAAGAGAAGAGAAGAGAAGAGAAGAGAAGAGAAGAGAAGAGAGAGAGAGTCCACTTTCCAGATACCAAATATATACCCTAGGGTCATGTCCCCAATGATCCACCTCCTGCAGCCACACCCTACCCATCTTCACTTACCACTCAGTTAATCTCAGCTAATCCTATTAGTTCACTGATTGGTTTAATTAAGAGTCCTATAACCCAATAATTTCTCCTTTAAACCTTTCTGCATTGTTTACATATGAGTTTGGGGGGACCCCTCACAACCAAACATATAACATAGGGTTTTGCTAAGTTGTTGAGGCTGACCTCAAACTTGTAACCTCCTGTCTCAACCTCCTGAATTGCTGGGATTTCAGGAGTGTGCCACTTCTCCTGGATTGACATGGATTTCTTGATGCTTTTTAAACTTCTTAAATTTTGAAATAATGACAGACTTACAGAAAGTTGCAAATAAATACACTGAGAAGTCCAGTACAACTTTAACCCAGCCTGCTCCATTGTTAACATCTTGTATAACTATATTGCATATAAATAACAGAAAACTGACATTGGTATAATACACAGAGATTATTGATTTTATCTGGTTATATTTTCACTCGTGTGTGTGTGTGTACATGTGTGTGTAGTTTTATGTGGCTTTGTGACATGTGCAGCTTGGTGTACCATCAGCACAAGGCTCCCTTATACTACCTCTTTGCAGCCAAACCTGTACCTTTCCCTCTGTCCCCATCTCTAATCTCTGGTAACCATAAATCTTTCTTCATTTCTTTAATTTTATTATTTCAAGAATGGAATATAGAAAAATGGAATCCTAGGTCACTGTTTGAGACTGAAGTGTTCACTAGGCATACTCCCAGAGAGTCATCTATGTTGTTCCTTTTTGTTGCTGAGTGATAGTCAAAGGTATGAATGTTCCACAGTTTGTTTAATCACTTACCCACTGAAGGCATTTGGGTGTTTTCCAGTTTTATAATTTGAAAAGCTGCTATGAGCATTGTTGTACAAGTTTCTGTATGAATGTTAGTTCTCATTTCTCTGGGACAGATGCCCTAGAGAGCAATTGCTGTATCATATGGGAAGTCCCTTGTTTTGAATTTTAAAAGAAATGGCCAAACTGTTGTTATCACCATTTTTCAACCCTACCAACATGTGTGAGTGACCCATATTCTCTACATCTCCACCAGAATTTGGTACGACTACTGTTTTATTTTAGCCATTCTGATATGTCTGATATTGTGGCATTACTTTGCACCTCCCTAATGACTAGTAATATTGAATATCTTCTTAAGTACTTATTTGCCACATGTATGTCCCTTTTGGTAAAATGTCAACTCCTGTTTTTGTGCATGCTCTAATTGGATCATTTGTCTTTTTGATTTTACTGTTGAGTTTTGAGATTATATATATATATATATATATATATATATATATATATATATATGCAAGTCCTTTTTGAAATTTGGAATTTGCAAATATATTCTCTTTGTCTGTAGTTCATCTTTTCATTTCCTTTACACTGTTTTTTATGCAGCAAAAGTTTAAAGCATTGCATGGTATCCAATTTTTCATTTTTGAAATTGACTTTTTAAAAGTCTTAGGACAACTTCACCCACAAAGGTCATACACCAGCATAACACCACAGCCCCATGAGGCTGTTTCCATGATGGCAATAGGAAAAGGAATGGAATCCCAATCCAACTGACATTTATTGAGCATCTATCATGTACTAGGTACTACTGTTCTTGGCCCTTGGAATTTTTCAGAAAGCAAAGCAGCAAAGCCTACTCAAGACCAACTAAACCCAAAAGGAACAGAGTAAAAACATAATAAAAAAGTAAACTACATAGAAAGTCAGAGGGTTCTCAGTGCTGCAGGTAGAAAGAAAGAGCAAGGGGTACATGGTGTTGGTGGAGAAAGTTAGCAGTGTTAAACAAGAGTGTTCCAGTAAAAGAGGCCATTTACGCCAACCTGAAGGAGGAGGAGTTGGTCAAGTGACTTTCAAGATGCAGGGAACTGCAGGAGCACAGACCCTGAGGTCAGGGTGGGCATGGAGTGTTTACAGAATAAATGGATCAGAGTGGCGATGGAAAGTGGGGGAATGTGAGAGAAGAGGTCTCACTTTGTGTGGATTTTACTTTGAGCCAAATAAGGGCATGTGGCAAGATCTTGGGGGGCAGAGGGCTGAAAAGATTGGACTCGGTTTTAATAGAGTAACTCTTGCTGTGTTTGAGGGGGGTCAGGAGGGAAACAGTGGGACTGCTATGGGGATCCAGGCCAAAACTTTAGCAAGTGGATAGCAGTAGAGGTGGTGACTAGTGGCTGGATTTTGCACATATTTGAAAGTAAATACATCAGTATTTTCTGATGAACTGGATTTGGTGTGAAAGAAAGAGGAAGAAGAAAGACTCCAAGATTAAAGGTAAAACAAAATAAAAAAAATCAAACAATGAGAATGAAAGGGAGGGAGGAAAAGAGAAAGAGAAATGGAGCCGATGAAAAGGCAGCTCAGTCTTTGTATGGGGCAACTTATCAATATTATTTAAAATTTAAAATCAAAATATACTTAGGTTCAACTATTGTTTAAAGAAATCTGTCCTTCAGAGATACTTGCCCATGTGCACATTTATATGTAAAAGGTACAGAGCTGTTTGTAATAGTGAGAAGCAGAAACAACCTCAACATACAGCATTTGGGGAAAGATTTTATATTATATAAACTATAAACCACCATGTCCCATGAAACTAAGTGACATATATCTACACAATGCTTTCCAAGGTACATTGTTAAATGAAAAGAAAGCAAGTAGTGGAGTAATATATGAACCAGATGAAAAAATTACATGCACGGTTGCTTCTTCACATATATGTAAACACCTAGGGACAGGTCCGGAGTGACACATAGGAAACTCTTCATAGAGCAAGGAATAATGACAGAAGACATCTATTTTTATTTTCTTAATATGTTTAAGCCTTTATTGAATGCTGTTTCAATGAAACACATTGAATGAGATTATTATATCCATTTTTTTTCTAAGTGGAAGTTTTTTTTATGTTAATCAACTAAATTATTCACTACCTTCCTTAGAGGTCCAAGGAGGTCCTGGCCTCAATCTGAGGAACATCCCTTTCCTGGTTAGGGAATGAAGTCTATCGAGCAAATCCAGTGTCCCCTCTATTAGCTAATTAGTTCTGTGAGCTCTAGGAGAACTAATTTTCTACATTAGAAAAGAAATAAATTACTGATCCCAGGTGAAAGTGGAAAAGTTTATCATCAAGTCATAAATGTGTAATTAAAACTTTGAGAAAAGCAGTTAGGAAAATGAATGCTACGATTTAAGCTGATTTAGACTCAAAAAGAGAAAAGAATAACTTTTTATACAGTTAAGTGAACACCATCCATTTGCGATCCAGCAAAGTTTCATTTGTGTGAAAATGACTTTCAAACTTCTCTTTGTACACTAATTTCCAAATTGACTACTACAGAATCTCAGTATCATCTTGTTTTTGGCCAAATCTGTTTTTACCTGAATTGATTGTGTCAGTTTTTTTTTTTTTTTTTTTTTTGCCATTTCCAAAAATTAAATTCTGTCTCCAAGAATGTTTGTCATCACAGAGGGAAAACATTTTTTAGGTTTGAAAAGGAATTCTGTGAAGAAGTTTCAGAAGCAAGTGAGCAAGCTGGGTATAGCGGTGCATGCCAATAATCTCATGCCCTCAGGAAGCCGAGGCAGGAAGAGTGCAAGTTCAAGGACAGTGTAGGTAACTTAGTAATACCCTGTCTTAAAAAAAAACCCACACAAAAAGGTGGCAGGGGTGAGCTGGGAATTTAGCTCAGTGAAAGAGCACTTGCCTACCAGGTGCAAGGCCTGTTTTTCATGCCCAGTCCTGGAAAAAGTAAAAATTTTAAAAAGTACATAATAGTTGCATTGTTGAACTAAGAATAGCATATGAAAATTATTGTTTTGCAGGAAATAATATTAATTTAATGTTATTTAAAACTTTGGCTAAAGTCAAATTGATTTATAATTATTTCTTTTAAAACTAAACATCTATATAATCAAATTCATAAAAGTCCTGTTTTATATACTTTTTTCTATTAAGTTATACATGATAGTAGGATGTATTTTGACACATACACTTCTGGAGCATAACTTCTCATTCTTCTGGTTGTACATGATGTAGAACTACATTGTTCTTGAAATCATATATGCACATAGGATGGAAATGTCTGATTCATTTTACTGTCTTTCCTGTTCCCATTCCCCCTATCTTGCCTTCATTCCCCTTTGTTTAATCCAAAGTACTTCCAATCTTTCCTAACCACCACTTCCCTTACTTTGAATAAGCATCTTCATATCAGAGAAAATATTAGGCCTTTGGTTTATTTCACTTAGCATGATATTCTCCAGTTCCATCCACTTATGGGCAAATGCCATAATTTCATTCTTCTTTATGGCTAAGAAATATTCCATTGTGTATATATACCATATTTTATTTATTCATTCTTCTGTTGATGGGCACATAGATCGCTTCCATTGTTTAGTTCTTGTGAATTGAGCTGCTATAAACATTGATGTGGCTGCATCACTGAGTATGCTGATTTTAAGTCCTTTAGGTATATATAACCCATGGAGTGAGATAACTGAGTCAAATGGTAGTTCAAATTTCAAGTTTTCTGAGGAACCTCAATACTGCTTTCTGTATTGGTTGTACTGATTTGCAGTCCCACCAGAAATGTATGAGTGTACCTTATGAGAATCAGTTTTAATCAAAGGACTATTGTTGAAATTTATACAATTGCTTTTAAGATACTAGAAGAAAAGAGAAAATCTTTTGCTTCTCCTTTAAAAAAAACACTAGCATGCTAAAGCTCTCCTTTTAAATTCTTTGTTCTTATGAAAAGATCTCATTTCATTTTCCAGTTCTATAATTATTGGCTAAGAAAAATTATTACCTTGCACTTATTTTCCATTTTATCTTTACTCTGTCTTCCTAAGCCTATTGAAATATATAGCCTCTAAATTTTAGAGATTTTGACTGATTTTGAATTTCTTGAAATTATTTTCTTGTTGATAGGTAGCTCTTAGGTAGCCAGAAAGGTGTGGGGTTCACCTGGATTAAATAGAGATAACAAACCCGAAAAGAAATCAGGAAATGTCTGAAGTCCTAGATTCTAATTCACTTTTCAAGATCTTTTCTCACAGAATTTCCCAGTATCTATCAATTGTAGTAATATGGAAGCATCATTGCCCTCAGCTCTGAATTAGTCTTTTCCTATTTCCCTATCTTCACATGCCACCTTCATCCTGTGTCTAAAACTCACATTGACATCTCTGGAACCACTGGAAAATTTTCAAAGCTCCAAAGTTTTCTGAAGAGTTGATTTAGAAAGCTGAATTGCTAATGTGCATTTATAGAACTTTTCCACAGGTTTCCTATTCTTGTGGTGAAACAATCAACATGGGTAAAAGTATTGCATAAAGCTCTGATCCTTTCTGAGTTATGAAATTATCACCTCTGCCTCACACACAGGTCAGTATACTGGTGCCTCACAGGGCACTAGGAGTGCAGAGGTTGGAGAGGTAGGAGGGTAGGTAGTGGTGGTTTCTTGGAAATAAACAGCATTCACTGGTCAAGATGTTTACATGATCTCTTTAGAAGCCACTGGGATAGAGATAGTGGGGCAAGCAAGGTAATTGTGACCACACAGTGTGGGAAGATAGGGTTCCAGGCAGGGAGGCCTCCATATGCCCTATCCTGGCTCTAAACTCCCAGAACCCCAAAGGGTGGGAGACATGGGTGGCCACTGTGCTTAATGCTGCAATGTTGAGACCTGTGAGTTTTTCATATTTGAGTTTGACTAGCCAATCCCAAAGGTCAGTGTACCAGGGTAGATGCTACAGCTGAATTAGATATTTTGGGGTCAAAATATCAAGTCTTGCCCTTCCCATGTATTATTTGCATGTAGAATGTTTGTGTGAATGCTTTGTACCCTGTGTTTAACCCTGTGAAAGGAGGTATTATGATTTCATCATACAACTTGGAAACAAGATTCGAAGGTCTATGACACACAGGTAGGAAATGGCGGGGACATGGCTTCCCTCTAGGCCCAGCTCCAAGTCCTATGCTTTTTCTGCCACCCATGGGTCTTGGTAAATGTTAATTTGTCTTCAAGAAGATTCCTCAAAGTTTGAGACAATAGGGGAGCAAGAGAGTGGGGAACACGCCACCCCGGTAATAATCTGAGGAAGGCACTGGTACTTTATGGGGACGTGCTGGCAAAGGAAAGATGTGTTTTCAAACCCATCCTCAATACCAGCCAAGGTCAACCTGAGAACAAATTCTGCAGCCTGATCCTAATTAGGATCTAATCTCTTTCATCAGGTGAATTTTTCTTCATTCCTTCACTGTAGAAAATGGACTGTAATTTGTTAGTGAAATAGCATATTAATATATGTAGCCTTATAATTTGTGGATGATCAAGAGAAAATAGTTTTTCATTGGAAAAATTGGGCTTTTGTTTCTAACTTTCCTTTTTTTATTCCTCCAAAATAATTAGTGCTTTAAATGCGTTCTTTCAGTCTTATAATAAAGGAGTGAAGAAGACCAACTACTTCTTCCAGAGCCTTCTTTCATATCTACTCATGTGTGTAATCTTTGTGGCTTTGTGGTTTCAAATCAGGGAGAGTTTATGTATTTCCCAGAGGACATTTAATGGCAGTCTCTGAAGTGGGGGCTGCATCCCCAAAGAAACTTACAAACAAATGACATCAAGGCAGAAGCACATGTAGACAAGTGAGAGTCAACATGCCCAGAGAGTGCAGGTTTATAACCCAGATCTGACACCACTCTGGGGGACTTCTTTGCACCCTTGGACACTTATTTCATGGATATTTTAAGTGGGGAGGAGCAGTGATTATAGAAGTGCTAGAAGCAGACCAGATGCCCAGTTTCTCCCTATCTTGACCTCTTCCCTTTCTAATCCACTGCAGGCTGCTTATATTCCAGGCAATGGCTCTTTATTTGGAGGCATTTGAAAATGACATGCTTCTGTGTTCTGTCAACAGTGGAAAGGGCTGTTCCACTGAGGAACAATTCATTGAGCATTTAAGGGTCAGGCCTTGGGAATAAAAGATGAAGAAACCCTGCCCTGGGTGGTTACCCCCTCTGGACCAGGAAGACCCACAGGCACTGTCAGCATCATGGGCAGGTGCCCAGGGGAAGTGCTGGGGAGAACAGGGAGTGGACGCTTGGCCAGTCAGAGAGGTGCCTCTGGAATAGACTTGAGGAGGAGAAAGGTCACAGGCAAGAAGAGGCCACAGGCTTTCTAACAGAGCTGCACCTGGACGTGTGGGCAGCATGAGGGAGTGGAGCGGAAGGCAAAATGGGAGGTCTCCAGCGGAGGCACAAGGCTTCAGGCACTAAGGCCTGTCAGGAGTCTCTGAAACCTGTGAAGCACAGAATATCAAAGGAGAGGGTTCCTTCAGTTTCTTAGGGCTTCCATTAAAACAAAACAAAACAACAACAACAACAAAGCCAACTCCTAATTGGATGGTTTAGAACAACGGAAATTCCCTATGGCCTCACAGTTCTGGAGGGTAGAAGTCTGCTTTCAATGAGTCAGAAACCTGGGGAGGAAGGATCCTGGTCTCTCATTGGGTTCACATCGCCCTTGACTTTGGCTTCAGTCTCTGCAGGACTTGCTCTCCTGGGGTCCTCCCGGTGTTTCTTCAGGCCATGATCCCTCCACACATGTCTGTCTCTGTGTCCAGACTTCCCCCTTTTTATAAGGACACCAGTCCCCCGGGATCAGGGCCTCCCTGATGACCTGTTTGCACTTGATTGCTTCTGTTATAAACACTATTTCCAACTCCAGTTACATTCTGAGGGACTGAGAGTGAGGACTCAAACGTCCTTTGGCTGAGAGAGGAGTGGGGAGAAGACACAATTTCAACCATATTATGCATTAAAGGGGGAAATAACCTGAGATTTTTTTAACAAGCAAGACAAGACCTCTTTAACACCCCTCCACACTAACCACCACCCCTCTCCCCCCAAAAAAAACACAACTTTTTTTTCTGCCTAAAGCACAATGCAGGGTCTCCCTTTGTTTTAATCATCCTCTATTGCAGACTCATCCCTGGTGACCATCTTCCTCAGGATCAGAGTTTTATGGAGGACTTGAGGGCTTTGGGAAGCAGTTGGGCGATTTCCCCATACTGCAAACACTTTGGAGGACCTGTGTCTTCTCGGAGGAGGGTCTCCCCATGGACCTTCGTCATGGATGGGAAAATCCCCCTTCCCCCTAAGTTGTCCTTGGCAGGAAATGAAAGCTTTTCCCTCACTCCCCATGGAATCCTCTCCTTCACATACACAGCTCACAAATCTCTTGTGAAGGAAACACTGCATTCATCTTTTTGCTTTGTTTGTTGGAAGCAGGCTATGATTTTGAGCATTTTATTCTTTTTTAAATGTTTTTATTAGTACATTATGGTTATACATAATAGAGGATTTATTTTGACAGAGTCATATCTTCATGGAATGCAATTTGTTCTATTTCAGTCTCCAGTACTTTCTCTTCCCTCCCCTCCTCCTTCCTCCTCTTTGCCTTCTTCTCCTCTACTGGGCTTCCTTTTATTGATTATTATTTTAATTAGTGCTTTATAGACATGCATAATGGAATTCACTGTGGTCTATTCATATATGTTCATAGCATCATTTGATTGATTTCATTACGAAGTTCTTCCCTTTTCAAGTCCTTCCTCCCTCCTCAATCCCTTTCCTCCACTCCACTAATCACAGCTCTATTTTCAGGGATCCATCTTGTCTTTCCCCCCTCATGTTTGAACATATTCTTTTATCCAACATTTGAACCAACATTTTTTTTTTGTCCTGCTGGTTATTGAACCTAGTGCCTCATGCTAGGCAAGTGCTCTGCCCCTGAGCTGTATCCCCAGCCTGAAACCAACTCTTTTCAATGGAAAGTCACTGTGTGAGCACGAGGTTACAAAAAAAATCAAATGGTGCAAAACATTAAACATTAAACATGAAGTCTCTCCCTCCAGCCCCCTCCTCAGAATCCACTGCTCATAAATTTTTTGTAGAGCCTTCCAGAATTATTCTATGAAGAGCATTGAGTTCTTCAGACAATACACACTTAGTAGGGAACATGTTGTTAAGTGAATACCAGTCTGGGGTGGAGGCTGGAGAATATTCTCCAGCAGTGTCTGTTAGATGTCAGGGACAGAGTTTGACCATAGAACTCTTTGCCTGAAAAATACCTTGAATTTCCGAGATTCTGTTAGTACTTTGGTCTCCTTCATATCAGCTTTCCTGCCAAAGGAAGGCATTTGTCTACCTAATGACCTGCAGGCACTTTATTCTGTTGACCTTCCCTGGAGCCTCAACTGATCCTTTGAAGAGAAGATGGGACAGTGAGCATGATGAGTGCTTGAGGAAGCTCTATTTAAATTTTCATTTTCTTCTGTTCATTTGTCTGTTTTAATCCTTAAGTACATTATTTTAAATCTGTATGTGTCGCACAGATCATTCTCAAGCACTTCCTCTGTGCAAGGCTGTTTGTGCAGGTGAGGAGACAAGGTGAACTTGTGCCTGAGAACCAAGGGCAGTCCCGTGGCAGAGGTGGTGGTGACTCACTGGGTGGGAATGGTGCAGGAAAGGGCCAGGGAGACCATCCAGGGCCAGTTCTTATTGTCTTTTCTATTCTAAAGCATCTGAACAGTTCAGTTTCGGTCGAAGGTTGGACTTTGTATGTATTTCTTCTGATGATGCATATGAGATGAAATATATTCTGAGAGGGATACGGATTGCTTCTGAAAATGATTCAAATGATGAAGGAATTTTATACGCAATCTTTTTGTTGTTTTTTTTTTTTAATAAATCTTAAGTTGTGGTGAAATGGTGACTGAGGTGCTTTGACAAGTCTGACATCTCTTTAAATAGATCCCCCATTTGGGTGTGCATCAGAATGACAGCCATTCATGGCAGTTCATTGCAGGGTGTGGCTGTATTTGCATTTCTCATTAAAGCCGCCTTTTCTTATTTAGCACTTTTATGTCTCAGTGAGTGTGGTGTTGGAGGTAGTGATGTTGGAGTTAGTTGGCTTCTATGGTTGTGGCTAAAACTGGAAAGTAATAATTTTCTGGGTTGTCTTTTCCTATCCATGTGATAGGAAATAAAAAAAAAACATAAAGAAATCTTGTTAATATGAATACCCCAGGGAATACAATTTTATATCCAATATACTCTAAGGGAGGAATGATTGTTAATGTGAGCTTTAAAAGTCTGTAAATCAAAAATAGAAGAGAACCTTTAAGACCTTTGTCACACCATGAAGCACTGTTAATTCATGTTAACATTTTAGCCACCCTGCTTTGCTGGGAGAGAGAGAATGCAGGACCCATTCCCATTTCTCAGGAGATATACTAAGAGACACAGGCAGCCCAGGGGCTTCACTGTGCACCTTTGGGCAGAGCTTGCTGTGTCTCACTGGGAGAGCAGGAAAAGAGGGGGCTCTTGACTCTTCTTCATGTTATTCCCAGGGAATTTTTCCAGAGGAAATCTCCCCAATCCCCAAAATCCCAGGAGTTACTGGGAAGTTTTGCAGTTGAACCTTAGTTTAGAACAGCAGAAGAGCACAGAGCATGCTAACTATGTCATCTTGATATATTCAGGGTAATTGTGAGAAAATGTTGCCCTGTGGACCTCAACCTGGGTCTGAAATATGTTCTGTGATGGCTTTATTCTACAATTTCAGAATCACCTGCTGAGAAATAGGGGCTAGAGGTGTAGCTCAGTGGTACAGCACAGGCTTAGCCTTCACAAGGCTTTGAGTTCAATGCCAGCACCTCACCCCCCCCAAAAGTCATACTACTCTAGGCAAATCATTATTTATTCTGATTTCTTTTGGTTCCTGAACTAAAATTTGAACTTGAATATTGGTTACCTATGTACATTTGTTTTCTGCTAGGGATTGAACCCAAAACCTTATGCATGCTAAGCAAATACTCTATCACTGAGCTATATCTCCATCCTGGCTATGTGCATTTTTATTAAATTAAAATGATAAAATCAGAAGTGGGAAAAATTTTTTGCAGCAATTATTTGTAGTATCATGCAGGTAAAAGCTCATCAACTTAAAAATGAACAAACTGTGCTATGTTCATACAGTGTAATAAACTAATTTTGTGGGTAAAAAGTTTAAAATCTTGGTAGGTGCTTCTGTATTAGTTATTTATTGGTAATAAACCCCAAACATGTTAGCTTAAAACAATACACATTTATTATCTTGTAGGTTCTGTTAATCAGGGATCCTGGAAGGATTTAGCAGCTCATTCTGGCTCAGAATCTTTGATGAAGCTGCCTTCACACTCTCTTCTTGGCTATGGGTGCCTCTCTGTAGATCTTTTTTCCACAGGGCTGCCTTATGACATAGCATGGCCATATCAGCTGCCTTCCTCCAAAAGTGATGAATCCTAGAGAGAATAAGAGAGAGTACCCAAGATAGAAGTCATAGTCATTTTATGACTAACCTTCTAAGTGGCATCACATTACATATTCTGTTCACTTAATGAGAGAAAATTCCCCAAGGGTGTGACGAACAGAAGGTTAGGATCATCAGGGGACAAAGTGGAGGCTGTTACAACTGATGACTATTTTTGAATGTATTAAAATAAATGAGAAAATAGTATAAAATATGAAAAAATGTGGTAACATCAATAATAATATTATTAAAAGAAACATATGGCATTTGGGGTGAGGATTGGCTCTTGGAATAGAAGGTGGGAGCAGGATTGGGAAAGGGTGAAGAGTACCTGTAATGTTTTATTTCTCTTTAAAAGAGTGAATATAGGGCTAGGGATGTGGCTCAAGTGGTTGCGTGCTTGCCTGGCATACGTGCTTGCCTGGCATGCGTGCAGCCCAGGTTTGATCCTCAGCACCACATGCAAACAAAGATGTTGTGTCTGCCAAAAACTAAAAAATAAATATTAAAAATTTCTCTCTCTCTCTCTCTCTCTCTCTCTCTCTCTCAAAAAAAAGAGTGAATATGAAAAATGTTATAATTCAATAAATTTGGGAGACAGTGAATAAATGTACATTAACATTTCTGTATTTTTGATAGGTCTGCAATATTTCACAATACTAAGGAATGAGCAAAATACAAATAATTAAAACCCCTTCATCTATTTTCTGGGAGCTCACTGGGATGGACTTCAGATATTTGGCAGAGATGTGAGAGATAAAGGAGAGGGAACCTCTGACTCTCTGGTTATCTGTTTTGCTTGGGTTTCACTTTATTGGAGGTTCTGGTGTTACTAAATGACCACTATTCAGCCAACCAGTAACATTTTAGTGTGTAATAGACAGCCTTAGATTGAGTGATAGGGAAGCTGACTCACCCTCACACTCTAACCTGACTCTCCCCTAATTTAGGGACATGGATCCTGGCAGGAGAAGGCATAGTTAAGTTTTCATGAATGGAAATTTGTTTCTGCACTTTACTTTTAAAGATTTGTAGAAACAACAACTTTCATCTCCAGTATTTAATAGATTACTGAAATACATTTTCAATGAAATGAACTGGCGAAATGGTCTGGAAACTTTTCTGTTTATAATACACACTTTTGCTTATATAATTCTGGCCGCATAGTGTTTTGTAATGAATTTTTAAATGAACATTTAGATGATATTGTCATTTTATTGTAATTCATCGTTTTTCATTAAAGATACTTGAATAATTTTTAATAACACTTTTTTTGTATTAAGGTAAAAATACGCAACATAACATTTTCCATCTTAAAAATTGTAGATAGATGGTATGAGGTACATTTGCATTCCTATGCAACTATTACCTCCTTTCAACTCCAGAAGTTTTCATCTTACAAAACTGAAACTTTGAACTTATTAAACAATAACTCCTGATTCTCCCTGCAGCCAAGCACCACCTTTGTACTTTCTGCCTCAATACATTTGACTATTTTAGGGACCTCTTATCAGTGGAATCATATGGCTTTTTATTTTTTGGGGGGCTGGCTTTTTCATTTAGTATAATATCCTCAAGGTTCATCTATATTGTAGCATCTGTCAGAATAATATTTCATTAGATGTTTCTATGTCACATTTTGCTTTTTCATTCATCCTTTGACATTTAAGCTGCTTCTAGGTTTAGCTATTGTGAACAATGGTGCTATGAACACAGGAATACAAATATCTCTTCAATACCCTGCCTTCAAATGGGGGGCTTATATACCCACTAGTAGAATTACTAGATCATATGGTGGTTTTATTTTTAATTTTTTGAGAAACTGCCATCATGTTTTCCACAGTGGCTGCATCAGTGTATGATACCGTCAACAATACCTCAGAGCTCTCATTTTCTGCATCTTCACCAACACTTATTTCCTGATTTTTTTTTAAATTGGGGCCATCCTAATGGGTATGAAGTGGATCTCATTGTGGCTTTGATTTGCATTTCTGTAATAATTCATTATAGTATTTTTCATGTGTTTATTGATTATTTTCTTTAGAGAAATGTCTATGCAAGTCTTTTGTTCATTTAAAATCAAGTTGTTTGTTTTTGTTATTGTTTAGTTTTTGGAGTTCTTTATGTATCCTAGATATAATTTGTAAATATTTTCTTCTATTCTGTGGGTTGCTTTCCTTTCTTCCATTGCCTGTGTCTTTTGTGTCAGACCCAAGACATTATTCCAAATCCAATACAAGGGATTTGACTTCTAATTACTGTTGCCACTTCTCTGTTTGTCAGGTGGAACAGATCTCCTATTTGTCCACTGAATCCATAAAACATGTATGTAATTGCAGCTTGTATATACTCTACATTTCCCTTTTTCATTTGACATCTCATTGTTGTCACATTATCTTCATCTGATCTTATTAAAAGATTTTTGTTATGAAACATTTTCCTAGGTTTTTTATTATTGTAATTGGTAATGTTTTTCTAAATTTCATTTTAGCAGTTTTCCTGCATTTTAATTGGTGTTTTTCCTTTCTGATTGCTGATTCATGGATCTTCTAGAATGCACATGCATATTGCATCTCTGTGAACAGTTATTTTAAATATGCCAGGATTTTCCTAGAAGATTTCCTAAGTAAAAACTGATTCCAATCAACTTACTTAAATTCATTCTGAATTACCTCAGACTGTGTCTTTAACACATTCAATATTTATGCAATGCATCCCCATGAGTGCTTCAAATATATTGTTTGCAGATGGGATGAAGCATCCCAAAATAATTAACACAGTGGACAAAGATAACAAAAGGACAAAACTGAAATAGAAGATGCAGATGGACAATTGTTTGCAGCATGAAAAAGTAACAATCAATTGAGAGTAATTTTTCTGGGCAGGATTGTTGCAAACAGCAGCAGGTTTGATGTTCATGAGTTGCAGCATTTTATAAGATGGACAGAAGCCAGGATCATCACTGTGGTGTATTACATGATCTGGGTACAGTTATGTTTCTGTAATTGATTAGAATTGTCCATGGAGAATGTTCTTTCCAGCAATCCAAGGATTTCTTCAATGCTTCAGTTTCTCCAAAGGCCATTTGTAGGGTAATGTGCTTTTAGAGGAATACATTTTCTAAAGGATCAGAAAATAAGATTGAGGATTTACAAAGATGTCTATATTATTCTCATTGCCTCTGCTAACAGAAGCACTATATTAGAAGCCAGAGGCCTAATTTGTTCCTCCCTATTTTTTGTTAGAATTAAGTTTCAGAAGTTGGATAAAATCATATAAAAATAGTAGCTTCTGAAAGAAAAAGATAAAACATTTGCTTTTAGAAGGAAAGGGTTTAGATTTTTAGTGAATATACTTAAATTGATTTTCATGCTTATATAAGCATGGGAAGAACACCACTCCCAGGAAGATTGGGCAGAGTGGGTATGGCTTGCAATATTAAGCTGAGTACATGAATGCTTTTAAGGACATTACAGAACCTGCTCAACCATTTTATTTCACTCTAGGTGTAACAAACCTTATGATCCATACACTCAGTGAGAGTGTGAGGTACCCCATATTCCTGCTCTCAAAAGTTCTTCTGCTCCAGAGTGATCCCTGTTTCTGCTGATTCAAACACCAGAAATGGCCCTTAGTAGTCTGTGAAGTGGTGAAGTTTGTCTCCAGAACACAGATGAGTAGAAATGAGGCAGTCAGACCTCTCTTCTACTCTCTGGGCTTTCTAGGTGCTGTTTACTATCCCATCAAAACATGGTCTCAGGAAATACCCACAGAAAAGCTCCAGTGAAGTAACTCACATTTCCATATGTGTACTGAGCTACACTGAAAATATAAATTCATTTGCATTTCAGAAGTGGAATACCTATTCCTGAGAAATTGAACACAAATACAAAAATTTATTGTTTTTGGTAGAAGTGGAGATGGTAAAGTGTGTTCTTAGTCTACTACCTTACTGACACATAAAATCAACCCTGAGAATGACATTATTCATAGTTGACTAACTTAGGCTTCCATTCACATTTTGTTTGCTATTTTTAATTATTTATCATTTTCTAAGCATTTTCACATAAATGATTTTTTTAATGAAATTGATCCAACACTTGCTGTGTGAGAGGAAGCCTGAGCAAGAGTTACCTCTGTTTTTATGGGTGAGGGAATGGAAACAGAGGGGAGTCAATAGGATATATTACCCTAAATCTTTCAAAATGTGGTTGAATCACCAAATACAACATGGGGTGAAGTAGCACCACAGACGCTCATTAAAAAACAAACAAAAAACAACCAATCAATCACACAAACAAGAACTGCTTCTTTTGGCAGAACAAATACAGCTTTTCTTTATAAGCTGTTCCTATTTCTTCTAGATCCCTGGTGAAATCATGTTGTGAAAGACAGTAAAACATATTTCTGATAATACTAATGAGCTCAAGTAACACAGATAAAGATGCACACTCTTGGTAAATAGCCCATAATCAGGCCATTTTTGTATTGTAATTAGAAGAATTTATTTGAAGATAAAATTGAAGTTATCAGCATTCCTTGTTAGAATTTTAAACACTTTCATGCAATATTGATTTCAGATATTTAAAGAAATATTCAATGACTGGTTTACAGTGTGTCCTGGAGTTTGGTGGAGAGAAACAGTTATGTTGAGGAAGATAATGTTCGATTAATGAAGATTTTCATTGGTAGTTTGCCTATTCATTATTTTTTAACCATTGTATGAAGTTTGATTTCTTTTCTCATTTTAATCCAAACTTTCTCTTCTATAATTTTATTTTATTTATTTAAAAATGTATCTTGATTTTCATGGACATAAAATAATTGTACATATTGATAGAATACAAAAAGGGTCTTGATGCATGTGTCCATTATGTGACAAATTGCATCAGGGTACTTAGCATATCCATCACTTCACATGTTTGTTCGTGGTGAGAATATTAAAAGCTTTCCTTCTAGCTATTTTGAAGTAGTCAATAAATATTGCTGTTTTGAAATGTTTGATTAATATTGCTAGCCATATCACTACTGTGCAATAGAACACCAGAACTTATTCCACCATTTTAACGGGACTGTCTCCTGAATAAATGGTGCTGGGAAAACTACAGAAGAATGAAGCTAGACCTCATTGCTCACCTAATAGAAAAATAAACCCAAAATTGCTTAAAGGCTTAAATGTAAGAACTGTAATAATAAAACTATTAGATACTCAATTTTTTTGCCAGTTCACTCTGTTTAGTTTTTTTTAAAATTAACCGATGTATACAATTTGACCCAAGGCAGTTATAAACCTAGAACTCACATATCCAAATAAATCGTGTCCTTTTAGGTTGCTACTTTTGGAGAATATGTGCCAATCCTGACATGTTATCATGAAGAACACTTTTAAGACTTCTCTTTTCTGGTTGTCTTCCGTGTCAATTCCCAAGTCATGAGAAAAGTAGTTTCACTTTTGTCAGTCAGCATTACTCTGTGTTATCAGCCTTATCCTTCTCAGAAATTATTTGGTTATTTCAGAAGTTCCTTTCATCCCACAAAGGAGTAACATTTGACACCTTTAAGGGCATTTGGAAAAATGGGTCATTGGCTTTGGGGAGTTCCAGGCTTTCAGGACAACCAAAAATCAATTATCATTCTCAGAATTTTTGAGAACTGGAAAGAAATAATATAACAAAACTTCTCAAGCTCAATATTTTTATTTATTGTGTTGGTTAGATTTAAAATTTTTATTTTTATTTATCTTTAAAAATTATGTATTTATTTATTATAGTTGTAGATGGACACAGTATCTTAATTTTTATTTTTTTTATTTTTATGTGGTGCTAAGGATCAAACCCAGGGCCCCCTATATGAGAAGCAAGTGCTGTACCATTGAGTTACAACCCCAGCCCCTAAGTTTTTTAGTTCTGAAAGCAGGAAAAAAAGCTTATGCAATGCATGTCTTTGAAACCAATTTCTATATTCAGTAATACTCATTTGAAAGCTAAAACCTGAATTCAAGTTAGTTTTTCTTTTTAAAAAGGTGGTTTATGACATATTTTTTGCCTACTCACTTTGGATTATTTCTGAAAGGCAGAAGGCACAAATTATTACAAATCCTTATTCTTTAGATATATGAAGCTTCTGTTTAGGAGGCAAACTAAAATGGTCTTATTCATTTGAAATTTTAGAATACTTGTAATATCCAAGATCTATTGCTATATAAAAAGTTTCACTCTCCTTTGTCTTAAATCACCATCATTGTTATCATCAAAATACCAATTAAGTATACTTTTCCTTGACAGAAGATATAAGAAGATCTGGTTAGTACTTAATTTTTGTTGAGCCTCTAAGAATAGCTGTGATTTCTAGAATGAGGTGGAGGTGTGTGGGTATTTTATAATTCATCTGAGTGCCCATGAACATTTAGTGATTCAAGAAATATTTATTGAGCTATTGTTAAGGTGAGATTGCAATAAATCACCAAGTTGATCTTAAAGCAGGAGACAAAAACCTTATTCATCAGCCATTGGTTCAGATCTACCAGCTGATGGGCCAAGGGGTAGTCTGCAGGACTCCCTCCTGGTATTTGGGTACACTTTTTGTAGTCCAAAACCATACTAATCATAAGTAGCTGTTGCTATGATTCAAAAAAAATGTCATGAGATCTAAAATCATAAGCAGAAGGGGGAGTGGGTCACAATGTCCCTAGTTGAGTACAAGTTGAATGGTTATTCACATTTAGACAATCAGTCTTGGAGAGGGTACATTGTCCAAGAAAAATGAGAACCAAAGAGAGAACAATTTTACATTGTATAGTAACTGCCATTTTGTGTTGCCAATTATGCTTTGCTAAGCAACTATTGATGGGTACAGAAGTGGGGCTTTCCCATGGGAGAAGCAGTTTTTACATGACAGGGAGTCTCACGGTAAGATGGAGTCTGTTTGGTCTTTGCCCATATAGCGTGGTCCATAACACTACCACGAGCCAGGACATGCTGTAGGTCCTGGTTATACAGTAAATGCAAAAGTGACAGCAATTTCTGCCTTCCTGAATCTTAGTCAGGAGAGACTCCTGCTTCAGTAATAAATCAATGGATATTTTTATAGTGGTGATAGAAATGATGGAGAAAAAACAAACAGGATGGGAGAATGGATAGGACTGCTGGGCTTGGCATTTACACTAAGATGGTTAGACATCCTAACAAGGCAGGGAAAAGCTTTCCCACTGAGGGAGCTCAAAGGGCAGAGGCTTTTCAACCAGCAGCAATGTGACCCATGGGTTGATGTGAACTGAGCAGGAGGGAGAGTAAGGAGATAAGTAGAAGGAGGTGAAGGGAGGAGACAGCAGACCAGGCAGGGCCTTGGGAGGCACTGTAAGGATCTGGGCTTTTATTCTGAGAAAGGCATTGGAATCTCTTGAGCAAAGCAGACTCCTATTAAGACTTAGGTTTCCAAAGGCTGACTGTGTAGAGAAAAGACTTGTGAAGGGGCACGATGTGTGGGAAGGCCATCAGGAGGTGGCATGCAAGGGGTGGGAGTGGTGGAGGTATCTGGTATCAAAGGTAGAGGTGAAAGGGTTTGCTGGCAGATGTGGAAGATATGCTTGGGAAAGGACTACAATTTTCCAAGGACTGATTAGTGATTCACTACAAGGGCATGTGGAAATTTGAGGGGGAGGGCTTATTTTGTGTTTTAACTTTGTTGTATTACTTGCATGTGTAAACAGAAGAGGAAACATGTTTTTGGTGAACAAATATCTCATGTCACCATATCCTCTTCCCACCAAAGCCATCTAATGTGAAATAACAGGAAAAGGAGGGTTCCTTATCCATGTAAGAAAATAGGTATGTTCCCCTTTAGATGCTGATCAAGCTTTTGTGTTCTTATATCAAGGGTTATGGAGTATGAAGGTGGTTCCAGATCTTGAATTCTAGTTGGTCCTACATGTAATAGAAAATGTAATAGGAATAAACTACAAATATATAATGAGGATATATGTACACATACAAATACATTAATTTACATTAATGGATGTTGCAAGGGAAAATATTGGAAGGAAACAGGCTGATTCTTACCAATTAGTGTCTGCCCTATCATCACTCACCTCAATACAGGTGATAGCATGGGATCTTACAATACAGGTCACAGCATGGGATCTTTGAGGAGAGAAGCCAGATAATTTACTTATTCATCACCTATCCTTTCTAGTTGCCCACTCAGATCCTTACTTCCTACTCTCAAAGCTTTCTGCCTTCCTGTTTTGCTGAAATACTTAACCATCATTAATGACAACTACACTCAAAGACCCTTGACTTAGTTCATGCTTCCTTGACCTCTTGCCTATTTAGTGCCCATTACCCACAATAGACTTGGATGCTTGCCCTGTTAGACTCTTGGATGTCTCCTCTTTCTACTGGTTCTCTGTTCTACTCTCAAAATATTCTTTTCACAACCTTCTCTGGCCCCTCAGGACTCCTTACTAAGTAATAATCTGTATTAAATTATTCTCTGAATGTTTTTTCCTTGACTTTCTTAGTCATACCATTCCTACATGTACATCAGATTGATTTTCTAAAGAAAGATTCTCCAGTGTCAAGCCCTGACCACTGGTGAATTTTCCAATAATTCCTTGGCATGTGCATAAGGTTTGCAGTCTCTACTAACTCAAGGTTACTTCACAGACTTGGGTCTTTGTTTGCTGGACTCTGAAAATGCAGACCTCCCTTTCCTCTGAACGGAGCCTCCGCTGCCATGGATGAGATTGAAAGCCTTCCAATATGCTGGGCCAATGGACCTCGGATTGGTCTATTTTGACCCTCAGCAAGCAGCAGATGCAGGAGCTGGAGGCACACTTCCTGAAGGACCCCTTTCCATCCCACGGTACCACGGTGGCCCTGGCCTCCAGCCTCGGCCTAGAGGACCAACTGGTGCAGAATTGGTTTACGGTGCAACAGAAGATATACCCGAACTCTGAACAAGGCTGTCACCCATTTGCATGACGCCTCGGGAGGCCTCACGCTCATCCTGGGCACTCTACCTGGGCAGGCCCATCCTGGTCTAGCTTCTGTTGTCCATGCCCATCCTGAAAAGATGTCCACTACCCCAGCCCAAGAAGAACCAGAAGCTTCTCCATTCAGGCCCAGGCCTGTGGGAATCTCTGGGGAGGTGCCCAGGAGAGTGCCTTGCCCCTCAGGGGAGAGGCTGAGGAACTAGAAGCCGCCTTGAAGAGACTCTCCACTGCAGAGCCTGAGGAACGTGACCTTGAAGACCCAGACAAATCGGGTCCAGGAGATTCTTAGTGGATGGGAAGACTGCACCTGCCATATTCCACAGGTCCCACAGGTCCTCACTCCAGCTACTATTCCATATAATTGTTGTCCCCACCTGTCATTTGAGTCACCTGGAAGTGTCTGAGTCTCCAGTCTAGGAGTGGAATGGGTGTTCCTGGGTGCACTTCCTTCCCTTGATGCTGACCCCGCCCATCGCCAATTTTATCACTCTTTCCTAATT
Source organism: Urocitellus parryii (assembly GCF_045843805.1). Lineage (NCBI taxonomy): Eukaryota > Metazoa > Chordata > Mammalia > Rodentia > Sciuridae > Urocitellus > Urocitellus parryii. The sequence continues at coordinate 86,052,096 of NC_135537.1, read as the reverse complement.
TATGGGGATATCCATCCGCAGCCCAGTGCAGCGGCTGCATGCATCTCCAGGAATGAAGGACCTCTGCTTTCCTCAAGGATTTTCCCACAGTCCTCTGCTGACAGCCACACCCACATCAGATCCCATCCCCCACCTCCATCTTTTAGATACCATATCCAATATAATTTCATCATTTTGAAATAGTTTGGAGCTTTGTCTTAATTTATGTATTTTTCCTCTTATTTCCTTTTAGTCTTTGCTTTGTTACTTGTTTGAGGTTATTTTTCTGTTTGATTTTCCATAAATTTTCTACTTTTGCTTCAGTGAAAAAAAAAAAAAAGAAAAAGAAAATGCAGACCAGATAGACACTCTAGGTTGGGCTATTTCAGAGTCTTGTTAATACTGTTTTAACTGGAATCCTCTTTCATCCTGCCCTCCCAATTCTAATCATCAGCATTAAAAGATTAAATGTGTAGATCACTTTGGGTCATATGTACATTTTAACAATATTAATTTTTCCAATCCATGAAGATGGAATGCATTTCCATTTATTTGTGTTCTTTTCAATTTAGTTCTCTCTCTCTCTCTCTCTCTCTCTCTTCCTTATATATTCTGGTATTAAGATCTTGTTGGGTGAAGAATTTGCAAATATTTTCTCCCATTCTGTGGGTTTTCTCTTCACTCTTATTTCCTTTGCTGAAAATGGTCTTTTTAGGTTGATGCAATCCCATTTTTTCCCTCTCTCTCCTTTCTTTACTTTTGTTGCCTGGGCTTTTATTTTCTTTTTAAAAATCATTGCCCAGGGGCTGGGATTGTGGCTGAGTGGTAGAGCTCTTGCCTAGCATGTGTGAGGCACTGGGTTAGATTCTCAGCACCACATTTAAATAAATAAAATAAAGATCAATTGAAAACTAAACAATATTTAAAACAAAATCATTGCCCAGACCAATGTCATGTAATGTTCCTTCTGTTTTTTTTTCCTAATAGTTTTATAGTATCAGATCTTACATATGTAAGTCTTTAATCCATCTCAAGTTAATTTTTGAATGTGGTGTGAGAGAGGAATCTAATCTCATACATCTATGTGTGGACATCTAGATTTCTCAACAGCATTTACTGAAGAGGGTAACTGCCCAAAAGCATGATCTTGGTGTTTTTGCCAACAATTTGATTTTAAGTGCATGAATTTATTTCTGGGTTTGAAAATCCTATTTTATTAGTCTTTGTCTATATTTGTACTAGCACCACAGATAGTTTGGGTCACTATAGTTTTATAATATATTTTGAAGTTGGGTTGTGTGATGCCTCCAGCTTTGTTCTTTTTGCTCAAGATGGGCTATATGAGGTCCTTTGTGATTCCATATGAATAGGACTATGAATTTTAGGTTATTTTCCTACTTCAATTAAGTATGACTTTAACATTTTAATTGCATTCAATGGATAGATCATTTTGGATAGTATGGGCATTGTAGCACTATTAATTTTTCCAATCCATGAAGATGGAATGTCTTCATTTATTTGTTATGTTCTTCAGTTTCTTTCACTAATGTTTTGTGGTTTTCAACGTAGAGATCTCTTGCTTCTGTGGTTAGATTTATCTGTAGGTATTTTTATTTTATTTGTAGCTACAGTGAATGAGATTGACAAATGATCTGAGCAGACATCTCAAAAGAAGATATACAAATGGCTAACAATTACATAAAAAACTGCTCAATATTACTGGTTGTCAGGGATATTCAAACCAAAACCACAATGAGATATCTAAAAACCCAGTTAGAATGACTATAATAATAATACAAAAAATCCAAAAAGGCAAATGCTGATGAGATTGTGGAGAATAGAAAACTATTATACACTATTGTTGAGAATGTAAATTAGTATAGCCACTATGAAAAATGGCATGGAGTTTCCTCAAAAAACTAAAAGCTGAACCAATTTATGTAATAGTAACCCATTACTATTAGCTATATATACATCCAAAGGAAATGAAATTAGCCCATCAAAGAGATACCTACACTTTCATGTTTACTAAAACACTATTTACAATACTCAAATATGGAATCAGCTGTGTCCATCAATGGATGAATTGATAAATAAAATGTCAAACCCACAAATGAAATATTATTCAGCCATAAAAGAAGGGAATTCTGTTATTTGTTGCAACACAGATATGTTGGACATCATGCTAAGTGAAATAAGCCAGGCATAAAAATACAAATATTGCATGATTTCACTCACTTGTGGAATCTTAAAAAAGCTGAGCTTATAAAACTAGAGGGCAAAATAGTGTTTATCAGAGGTTGGGAGAGTAGGGGAGATGTTGAGAAGGAGAGATTGGTTAATGTGTACAAAGTCACAGCCAGACAGGATAAATATAACTACATATCCTGAGTTGTTCAATACACAATGCATCAGTGTTCCAAACACCCATAAAGATGTACAATTATAATGTCAGTAAAAATAGCATAAAGCAAAACATAAAACTACAACAAACCCGGTCTAAATATCCCTTAATATTTTTATGTAATATTTCTCTAACTCAAAGAGCATTTTCTTCCTACTATTTTGCTTAATTTATCACAATTATGTACATCTTGTTTTTATCACTAGACTATCATGTCTGAAGGGCGGGTATGTCTTTAATTCATTAGAGTACCCAACATGGTGCCTAGGACAAATACAATCGGCACTTCGACTATTTTGAATTGATAAAATCCAAAGGAATATGAAAGTGATCCACCATAGAATTTTAGGGTGTTACAATGTTCTAGCCAACTCAGAGGTGATGCAGTATCTGAGGGGAAGGGGGCTGTGGGGAGTCTAGTTAAGAAAATCATTTTATGGCAATTAACTGAAATCTTTTTGACATTTCTCCCTAAGAAAACAAAATAATCCTCACAAATTTTAGGACAAATTATTCTCTGAGCAGTCAGTATTTGAATAATTTTAAATACTGATGAATTTCTTTTCTTTTTTTTAAAGAAAGAGTGAGAGAGTGAGAAAGAGGGAGAGAGAGAGAGAACTTTTTTAATATTTATTTTTCAGTATTTGGTGGACACAGCATCTTTGTCTGTGTGTGGTGCTGAGGATCGAACCCGGGCCGCACGCATGCCAGGCGAGCGTGCTACCACTTGAGCCACATCCCCAGCCCCTTGATGAATTTCTTGGCCATGAAAAGTTATGCGAAATTTATGATTTATAAATCTGAAAATAGGACTAATCTGATTACTATACATTCTATTCATGACACACCTAACACTAAAATTTTGGGTAAGTCATCAGTGTGAATAACATAATAGACCCATCAGAATAATATGAACTTTTGGATCAAAGTGCACCCTTCTTTACTAGTACCCTCTGTGCCTTATTTTGAAACTTAAAAGATTTGTCATGTTACTATTTTTCTCTCTGATGGATATAATTTCTCCTACATCCTCTGTCATGATCAGTGAAGCAGATTTCCTACTTCCCCAAACCTGCGTGCTTCCTAACAGAGAGATGATGCTAAAAACAGGAAGTTTCAGGTGGGCTGTATCCAGGCAGGTTTCTGTATGGACCGGTAACTGTTGTCTACATGTAAACTTCATTTTCTTTAAATTCCTCTAAAACTATAGAGAAGGCACAAATCTCAATTAGGAAATAAATTTCCACAAGAAAAACACAGAGAACTCTATCTAAAGCTTTTGGGGACAACTCATCCCCTCATTACTTGGCATGTTCATCTCAGTTATTTAGATTTTATTTTTGGAAAGTGACTGCTGGTTCCCTTCATGCTACTTTTATTTCTTCTTCCTCCTTTTCTTTTCATTTTAGCATGAAAGAGGAGATATAATCAACCATAAATTTCAAATTCAGAAAAACTTATATTTTACTACTTCTGACAATTAAAAAATATTTAAAGATCATTCATTCAGGAATCACTTTTCAAAGACAGAATTGCATTCCACTATAATGTATACTATGTGGATGTTGAACTTTAACAACATTTTAGTTTCAAACAATATTTTTCCAAAAAGGAACTTTATGGACATAGATATTTCCATGATTATTTCCATGATTATACTTGGAAACCTATCTATGGAAGTGGATGATAAAGACCAAAAATTGTCTCTACATGTTACTTCATGAGTTAGACTGTAGTTTTCTCCTTGCATAAATAAATATGTCAAAAAGAGAAGTAGTCTTGAAGTAGAAGAGAAAGAAAAAGAGGGCAGAAGAGGAAAAAGGGATATAAAGGGAGAGAAGCAGGAGAAAAACCTGAGTCAGCCAGAGAAGCAGGAGAAAAACTTGAGTCTGCTTGTCTTGAAGTGGCAATTTATATATTTTATTTCCACCAGTATTTTATCTACCTTTTCTAAGATCAGTATATTCTTTTATCTTTTTTTAATTGTCATTGGACTCTGAAATATAGTTTTACATCATATATTATTAACATTTATAAGAAATTCTTGAAATCATTTCATTGTGATCAGATCAAAGTATAAATTTTGCTCACAAGACACACTGTATATCACCTCATAGATTTATACATTGTATGATGCAGAGTTAAAATCCTAACATGGTCACACCTCAATGTAGTTTGTCTTTAAAAAAGGAAAAACCAGTATTCATGTAAACAGTACATTATGAGATGTAAAATTTGATTGATAACTCATATAACCTCAAATATACACAAATTATAAGATTATTCTACATGCTTATTCATTTTACATGTAAAGAAAGAAGATAATATTATAAAAGGCAACATTTGTTAAAAGGCCACTGTGGCTAACTTGGTGTCGCTGGAGTCAGTACTGCAGCCACTGTTAATTTCCTGGATGTCTTGAGGTTAGGAGTTGATTCTGTCAAGGCAGACATCAAGTAATTCAACTTTGTCCAGATGACTGAACAGCCAGATTCCTTAACAAATTCCTTCAAATGCACTGTTTGTGTCAGTTATTGTATTTCCAGGTCAGTGAAGGCATCAGACACCTCTGTGTGGACCTGCATGGAAATGCTTGCTCGTGTGACGTTGAGGTAAATGTCATACTGCTGGTCCAGACCAAGGTAGCAGTCACTCATGAGATAGAGAGTGTAGATATACCTAGAATAAGAAAACAGAACAAAAATGTAAAACTTTTTTCCTAATCAGAGTCACACTTAATTCTTTTATAACTTTAGTGGTAAGATTCTGCTTACCTTCCGGGTATTTCAGTGGTGAAAAAAGAAAGGGAAGCAATGTGATGATTTTAAACATATCATACTCATCTTAAAGCAAGAAGTTCTCTCTTGTCCATTTCTCCAATATCAAGAACCATCCTTCATCTTTTGATTTGGGAAATCGAGGGGTAACTGCAGAGCTCTCTTACTTTCCCTATAAACCACAGAAAAAGATAAACTATTGACTACATGTATACTTTTCACATGGTTTGGAGGTGGTTAAAAGGCACTGCTCGGGGCTAGGATTGTGGCTCAGCAGGAGATCGCTCGTCTAACTTGTGCAGGGTCATGGGTTTGATCCTCAGCACCACATAAAAATAAATAGATACAATAAAGATATTGTGTCCAATTACAACTAAAAAAGGCACTGGGGTCTTACCAGAAGGCCATAAAAAAGAGTTCAGCACTTCCATCTGGGATGTCTTTAATTCCCTTCCTTTGTGGTGATTGATATGTTTTTGTATGCTTCTTCAGGGCATACAGAAAACCCTTTGAGCTATTACTACCAGAATATTTGGCTCAGAAAGAATAAAGCTCTGAATCCTGACATCAAATTAGTAAAATCTCAAGCCATTCCTCCAATTAACATTAATACCCCACTTATAGACAAACAAACAGAGATATAGCCATGTGAACCAAATCTTCCCAGTCTTATTTACAAAGAACTGATACTTAGGAAAACAAACAAAAACCAGTCAAGACTAGACTGTGTAACTCAAGATAATAAGCACAATATCAGATCAATATCTTCTTTCCACCCAAGAATAAAATACACATTAAAAAAAGCACATAGTATATCAAAAGTTCCTTTTTCTGAGGAGTGAGGAATGATAAATCATGCAATTTGTAACACACAAGAATCACCACAATTTAAGACTAGCACCAAAGTCAGAGCTGGGGTTGTAGCTCAGTGGGAGAGTGCTTGCCTAGCTCGTGCAAGGCCCTGGGTTTGATCCTCAGTACCACATAAAAATAAGTAAATAAAATAAAGGAATTGTGTCCAACTATACCTAAAAAATATTTTTTTAAAAAAATTAAAAACAAAAGACTAGTGCTAATGTAATGAAAGAATCTGGAGTCTTTATCTTGGATCAACTTTTACAAAAACAAGGTTACTATAATGTGTCTTTAAGACAATCACTTTATGGCATAAAACATATTAATAATGACATGTTCCTATTGAGATTTCACTCTGTATTCCAAGGGGAGATGCTTCAGTTATAACATTTTAAAACAGAGCCAGAGAGTAATATAGTTCCATAGCAGTTAGGAATAACATCTACAATTTTTTTGAACATGATTAAATCTAATTTTAAAGTAGATTTTGAAGGTTAAAAAAAAGAAATCTACCTTTGCTCCATGATTTTATCTTTATTATTATGATTTTTATAACTATTTATATGATTAGTTTATGATTATTCCTAGTTTTTGGAAGCTGGAATTTAGTAAGTCATCTAGAAATGCTCATATTGAAGCTCTGAAATGCTAGAGGCCTATCAGTTCATGTTCGTATTGGCTGATATTTAGTATTAGAAATGAAATGAAGTGAGACCTATACTGAAAGGACATTGTAACAATACACATGACTATTCTATGAAAACATAGGGGCTTACTCATCCCAGAGGGTTACTCTAGATATTAAAAAACCCTGAATCCACTAGGATAAAAAGAAAAAAAATGGACAAATTCTTTCTTATTTTAATTACTATGGTACTAAAAGCCAATTATCTCACACTATGTGTACTAATATTCTTAGAGGACTAAATAATTGATTTTGGTGTCAGAGGCTACAGAAAAGAGCACAGTAATTTAAAATAAAACTACTGTACATTTTTGGTCTGTATGAAATTGACAAAGCTCTCTCATGTGCATTATAATGAAGGAAGCAACTAGATGTGGCAACTGAGTCTCAGAAAAGCTTAGCTTCTTATTCAAATTCAATAGAGCTAAGAAGGAAAGCTTCAATTTCATCTGCATCTGGCCTGATGTGTTTCCTATACCAAAGTGCCTCTAGTGCAGTACTTCTCAAACTTTAATGTCCTTAATAGTCATGTGTACATGGGGGGGGGGACTGGGGATGGTAGAGCATTACCTAGTATGTGTGAGGCCACTGGATTCAATCCTAGGTACGAGAAAAAACCAAACCAAAACAAAAAAGGACCAAGTGGGGCACCAAAAAGAGCTTCAGTTTTGTGATTTGCTCAGAACCTGAGATTCTGATTCAGTCATTCAGGAGTGGGGCCAAGAATCTATACTATAAAGGCACTCCAGGAAATTCTGCTAGACTGAGTGTGTAAACCACACTTTGAGAATAGTACTCCAGGCAATATATGACTATGTAAGGTGGATATTCTGGGTTTGAAAAATGGCACATGAGAACTGACTGACTACTGTCAAAGACTGACTCTTGCTGGTTAAGGCCAGTTGAGAAAGCAGGATTCATGAATGACATGGACACATTAGTAATAAAAAAGATATGTGTGGTGGCACATGCTGGTAGTTGGTGCCAAATATTTGAGAATGGAGACCAAATACTATACCTTGTGGAACCCAAAGTGGACTCTCTGCAAGCTGACTTGGAGCACATACTCCTGATCAGCATGCAATCTGATCCATTTGTTGTCATCTCGTTTGTCTGAAGTCAGAGTTGAGAGAGTACATTGTGTCCTTCAGCTAAGTCATCCCATGAGCCTTTAACACTTATGCCAACATCTATCACTGGCAAATGAGATAAAAAATTCCATGCCTAAGAAAAAAAAGGAAAAACAACAAAAAATGTCACATGGAGTAATCAACTAAGAAATAGTGTAATTTTAGAAAAAAAATCAAACTTTTAATTTTGAGATTAATTCTGAATTAAATGCAATTGAAAGAAATAATGGACATCTTTTGCGTCGTTTACCCAGTATCATGCAATGGTGGCATTTTTCAATACCAGGATACTGACATTGACACAATCCACTGATTATTCAGGTTTCCCTAGTTTTTCTTGTAGTTGTAGGAAGGTGAATATATGTAGAACAGTGTTTTTTAAAATCCTCTTTAAGTTTTTTTTATAAATCAAAAAATTATTATCTAAACTCTTAACTTATTATAAATGCCTCTTCATATTGAGTGGTTATTGACTATACTAAAAAAAGAGGGATTAAAAGTGTTTATTGCTATTTTTTTAAAGAGAAGCATCTATTTTAACGTTTATGTGACTTTTAAGGTAGAAAACATTACTTAGCGATATAAAGGAAATCTGAAAATAAATCTGTGATGCAATTGTTGATGTCAATATAATCCATTGACACTTGTTATATAACACAGGGAATCCTGTAAGACTAGGGTTCCTTGTAGAAACAAATAGTTTTTTTTTTGGCGTTATCATGCTGAAATTACCAGTTAAAATCACACATATTAAAAGAGTAGAAATATTTTACCAACTTTATTCTTGCCTTTTAAATTAAAAGATATTTGTGGGTAATCAGTATTCCAATAGTACATGCTTAACAATGCTGAATGAACAAATGAAGGAGTGAATCTTATATCCATGGAAAGTATATATAACACAATAAACTTTAGGACTAGGTAACTGTAACCTTTTTTTAACATTTACAATTATGTGGTAATGTAACTATTGGTCAAGACAACTTATTTTTTAACACTTATTTATTTTTTAATTGTAGTTTGACTCAATATATTTATTTATTTTTATGGGGTGCTGAGGATCGAACCCAGGGCCTCACACATGCTAGGTGAACGAACGCTCTACTGCTGAGCCACAACCTCAGCCCAAGACAACTTCTTAATAGCTGTTTTATCAGTTGTTACCTTCTAAGGTCATTTTAAAAGTTACACAATGAGTTTAATTTTAGTTTTCCTTTTAGTTCTTTTATATATGGTATGGATTTCCTTATAAGCTTTAATTTTCTGTTTGCTAAGACTTTAGTGTTGCTGGTATATGTAATCAAATGCAGTAGCCCTGATGAACCAAACTATCACTTAGGAATTAAAAAAAAATAAAGATAAAAAATAGATCCAATGCAAAATTTCAGTTCAACTCCAATCCTGTAACTTGTCTTGTGAATTTGAAATTATGCCTACAACTAGACTTCTGAAATTGAAATTGTCAAGCTACAAAATGTACTTCAAGTACAAATGATGGTCTATCTCCTACTAGAACCAAAAGTCACTGAGTTCAGAAGCTGCACCAATTAATATTCTAATATTGGCCGACACAGAAAAGTGGTCGAGGGAACACCTAAATATACAATTTCTGCAAAACATTTAATTTTGTGAAACAAAGCAAGTAACATTTACTACACAAAGCAGGACTTCATATGCTTTTGTACTCATACCATTAAATTAGTCAACAATATGATGTTTTCTGATATTAGCAACTCACTGAGATTTTTCTTTACAAAGCTTCCAATTGTCTAACTGGCTTATATTTACATATGACATCTTTTTGTAGGACTTATTATTATGTTTTAACTTATAATGTGTACACATATATTTATTTGGTATATATGTATATTTATGTATATAAAACATGAGCTTTTTAAAAGAAACTGCTAAGATATTTCAATACCAGCCAAACATATCTATCTGAGGATTAATCTTCATCTATTGAATCAGGCAAGAGCACTGCCATGCATACAATTATTTAATTAGCAGCCAAATCCTCTGCCAGTCAGCAACCGTTCCAGGCATACTGATGGGGTAGGAGATGCAAATCTCACAGTTGTACTGCTTTTTCTCATTACTACTGCAATTGGCACTTAAATTGATGCTTTAAACATACTAATTTCTGGAATAATTCAGGATTTGTATGGGATCGCCTCACTGCAAAGCCAACACCAGATTGCTCTGCAAATTGAAGAACTTTTGAGCCAAATAACCATCATCATATCAGACAGAGCCAATTTGCATTTGGTTTTAAAGATAACAGAATGGAAATTTATGCAAATAAATTAAGTAAGTGTACTTGTGAATTCTCCCTGAACTAATTATAACAAGTCTTGTTCAAAAAAAAAGTTTTACTTGGAAAGAAAAAGAGACATGCTTTAAAAGTTTCTTTAATATGTGCACATACAAATCAATATAATCATGTTATAAATCCTGAACATTCACTTTGACACATTTAGGGTAAAACTGCTTAAGACTTAAAAGGCTAGAAAGCCAACTATCTGGCATTGTTCATTTGGTTTTTGGCCTTCCAAAGATTGTTTAGATTTAACTTTCCTTATAAGTTACATAGTGAACAAATAAGGGGTTTATTTGAAAGAATCTCTTTGAATCTAGGAACAATAATGTAATTAAAATAAGAGTGGAACATAAACAAGTAATTGAAGGAATTAGATGAAAATATACCCTACCATAAAAGGGCAAAACTCCCTAGAAGAGATGGAGTAGGTTCCTGGGTAATGCAATCTGGTGATGGAAAGGCTAAATGGAGCCTTCCAAAGTGAGCTTGAAAGCCTTATACTGAACAAGTTCTCATAATGCCAGTAATGTTATTAATCACTATTACTATCATTTGTTCAATTATTATTCTATGTCAAGAACTATATAAAGCAGTTTACATAATACTATTTTGCTTAACTTTCACAAGAATGTCATAAGATATATATAATGTTTCTATGGTTAGTAAATGGCAAAGACAGAATTTTAACACAGGTAGGACTGACTTCAAAACACACACCCTAAGTTAGAAAACTCTTGGTACAACTTCACAGAGTAAGGTGGCCTTACCTGCTTTGTTTTGGTGGCCTGTAGCTCCTTCTTGACCATGGAGCTGAATATCTGGTCTTTCCCTACACAGGCATAAATCAGTTCAGGGAGGCACTCAATGGAGGTTTGGCACCTAGCACGTGAGCACTTTATAACTGGTTTCCATTTCCTTAGAAATTATATCAACACCAAAAAAATAACTCTTTCAAAGCACAAGTAAGATTTTCTGATAACATTGGTGTGTATAATATTAACAATTGTTAAAAAAATATGATATAACTCTTTATAGGCCATTATATTAAGTTTTAAATATTGGCTAACATTCTTTATATCAACCTAAGGAAGTATCACTATCATTGTATGAAATCTGTAAACTGTAAATAATGTATCAGGTTCAGTAAATACTTAAAAGAGTTCATATGCAGTGGATGTGTTTCTATAGGAAGCACCGATGTGAAACAATATTTCTATGGAGATAAAAGTGCTGATGTGAAACCGTGACATGATTTTGGTGAATGTGTGCAAGTGTCTACTATAATTACTTGAAAAAAATTTTAAATTTTAAGTTTGGGGAGCACAGAATTTAAAGTACACTTTGGAGATCTTTGAGATAAGTTTAAGTTGTGCCAGATCACAGGAACACGAGCCACCTAAATGTTATAGTAAGAAGAAAATATAGTCGAAATTATATTAATATTGAATTTTTAAGAGTGATAAGAAAATTGGACCAAATCTCCTACACCCTCCAGCAGATTCCCTCATAGATGATGCTGTGTGAGGTTGTGCCTTTAATGTGCTTTCTATACTGCTGAAATCCAACTCACATAACCTTCAGAACCTTACCAGCAGAGCTTCTGACAAGTTGTAGATATATCTACCTTCTCTCCCTGCCACCTGTTGCTGCTATGGCTCACTCTTTGAATGTGTCTGTTAGTTTCCAGGGACATCCTATGGTAGAGACTCAAGCATACCTGTCACCCTGTCACCCAGTACACTTGATTCAAATTAGGGATTTTTCTTAGGGGACCCCAGGTGTTCCTGAGGTTCTTGTTGGCATCTGTACTTGGATGGCTTAAATAACTATGATCCTCATGCAGCTGACAAGAGGTAGAGAGTGCATGATGGCAAGCCAGACTATTTGGTTATCTCCATAACTGTGAAATAACATTCTGGCTGCAAGGTATCTCAACTGCTGTGAAACATTGGTGTGAAAGGATATTTTCATTTAAACACTGTCAATCTAGCTAGTATACTGTACTGTTCTTTTCCTTGTTGAAACATTTGCAATCATGTATGTGAGACCTAAGGGTTGAATTATTCGATACTATTATAAACTCAGTACAGATTATATCTTGAACTCCCACTATACCTGACTATCTAGTTTTGGACATTTCAGATCCATAATTTACTATTTTAAAAAAACATTTTCTTTTAGTTGTCATAGGACACATATCTTTATTTTATTTATTTATTTTTCTGTGGTTCTGAGGCTCGAACCCAGCGCCTTGCATGTGCTAGGCGAGCCCTACCACTAAGCTGTAACCCCAGATCCCCATGGTTTACTTTGGACAATGGATTTCAGATCCCTCAGTCTCTTCTACATAACAGAAGCTGCCAATTTATCTTGGTTTTAGATCACAAAGCACCTTAATAATGTTTTCTTAAATAAAGCTGATAATGTATAGGAATAAATGCAGTTAAAATAGAAACATATTTAATATTGCAAAGGGAGAACACACAATTTAGGTAGGAGAAGGTTAAAATGAATTGTGGTTCAGCTTGGTACTGAGGGCAGGTCTCCTTCTGGGAAAGGGACATTTTTACTCCAAAGAATCAATATTGTAGGCACCACATGAAATTCCAGTGTCTATATGTATTTTAATAGGGGAATTTTGGGGGATCTGGGGGTGTAGCTCAATGGTACAGCCTAGCATGCATGAAGCCCTGGGTCTGATTCCCAAAATACCCACTCCTCCCCCAAAAAAATCCATTAAAAAACTTTAAAAATTACATTGCAAATTAAGACAATTACCTGAAAAGGTGAAGATGGTGCTGTTCTATGTTTGGTAGGTAAGAAGAGAAGAATCTTTTAACCACTGGCCCTGGATCAACATCTGAACGAGGTTGGTGGTATTCAGGGCAGTCTCCAGCCAACCTTGGTTTGCAGCCACATCCAGCATTGCCTGAATAGGCACAGAGCACATGTTACAAGAACATCAAGGCATTCACCCTCTCCCATTGGAAATCTTACATAGCTTTAACAAAACAAACAAAAACAAAAAATATATCATTTTATCACTAAATTACTATTCATCCAAATAAAAACAGAATAAACTACAGTTGGATGGGGAGAGCAAAATGAATTTCCTGTAACATCCTACAAAAAGTCAAACCCTAAGCTAATTTTAAGAGTAAAAACTCATTGTACTTTGAAAACAAATACTTAATAATTCACTATATCAAGAATACTAGTGGTTGCATTTCTTCTTTTTTAAAACAATTCTTTTTAGTTGTTGATGGACCTTTATTTTATTTATTTATTTATACACAGGGCTGAGAATTGAACCCAGTGCCTTTTGCATGCTAGGTAAGTGCTCCACCACTAAGCTACAACCCCAGGCCCTTCACAGAGTCTTTTAAATTTGAAAACTATTTATGATGGTAAGGAGAGAGAAGGTTTTCTTGTGAAACACTCATTTTCCCCAAAGAGCAAGTTAAGAATAGAGTCTTGTTCTCAATGACAATAATACACCACATCCTAGGCAAAGGGGCAATTGCCAGTGGTACATGTGGAATGATTGAGAGCTATTCATATCAGTCTATACATTTAATCCAATGTTTTATGAACAAACAAAATGCTGCATTTGCTTAAGGCAAAACTAAACAGTGAAATCTTAGAAATTTACACAGGCAAAGCCATTTCAATTAAATTAGATTCTGGAGAATGCTGTCTTAAAGACACATAAGTTAATATTATGATCTTAGGCAGTTATTTCATACAGTTTTAAGACTCCACTCTCTTATTTTTGGATGTACCTAGCAAAGCATTACAATGATACTTTAATGGTAAATATCTCACTGACAGCAAAATATTTAAAAAATATTGAACAAAAATCTATTAATTTTGAAATAATTTTAAGCTGTTCTAGTGCCAAAGTCTTGGCTTGGCACAGAATCGCGAGCCACCACACAGCTTTGTAGGTTCAAACAGCAATTCTTTATTCCCGATCTCACACCAACCATCACACACGCTCAGGGGAAATTCTCTATCTCCCCCACAATACACGTCCTAAAATACTTTCTCTCCAGGAGAACTCAGCGGGAACTCAGGCAGCAGGCACGCCCTACTCCCAGCAGGAATAATCTTAAACCTCCAACTTCCCTAAAACTCCTATTGTCACACCCTAAACCCAAGGACGGGGATAATTCCTGCAGGATACACGCTAATCCTGGATCCACCCTGGTGACTGAGCAGGGTCACCTTTCTCAAACACACAAGCAAGGTCGCAGCAAATTTCCAAGGCAAGTCCATTTAACATGGGGTACGCTGGCAAGGATTACGATGCGTCATTCCTACTTGGCAATGGCTCTCAGCATCTCCCCCCTTCTGATTAATTAAACAACAAGCAATGTGGCTTAAGGACCTTGCCTGGTAGGTTGTCCAATTCAACATATGGTTCTTACCCGTCATAGGAGAACTGACCTTTTGACGTCAGTTTCCTGTCTTAGGTTGAATCCACTGCAACCAGATCAACCCGTCACTGACTACTGGTCCAGCATTCAGCCATGCTTGTGGACAGGCCTAAGCACCAGTGGGGGGTTGAGGTTCTTGCCTCACCTCTGTTGGCCCCCAAATTTAACCTTGGTGCCAGTGGGGGGGGTGAGGTTCTTGCCTCACCTCTGTTGGCCCCCAAATTTTAGACCATCACTAGTAGAAGGGAAGAAGATACAGAAATGCCACAACACCAAGCCAATTGACCGCTCCTTTGGAAAAATTGCATCACTGGTGACACCATCAGCAAAGATGCCAGCATTACCACAATTAATATGGGGTGCGCTGGCAAGGAAATTGCATCACTGGTGACACCATCAGCAAAAATATGCCAGCAGTACCACAATTCGCTGCACCAGATGATAGTTCACAATGCATGCAACTGATATATAGTCCAGGCAAGTTCTGCAGGCAGTTCAAAGTGGAAGAGTCTATCAATATGTCCATTTCCTCCCAAAGTAAATCAAGTCCTTGATTGAGCATTACTTGTTGAGTTATATTCATTGATGCATCATTTTATACAGTTTACTGTGATAGCTATCATAGAAGCTGTAGTTTGGTTTTCTTAGTCTTCACTGGCACTGGGATGGAGATGGGAATTCTGGCAATGATGTTAAAGACACATTATCCTGAACAGAATTATTAAATATAATGAAAAGGAAAAGTGAAAGTAAACAAACAGATCTGTTAATCACCTTTAAAAACAATAGTAAGCAAGCAGATCTGTTAACCACCTTTGAAAACAATCATTAACAGCTCTTTACCTAATTTAAATTAAACCACTTAAATCATGTGAATAAAAAAAAAATTCGGATCCATTTTTTTTCATGAGCGCTCCTCATATAAAAATATGGACATACACACATACTGACATGCAACACAAAACAGTGCACACATAACATACAACACATAAGACAATAATAACGGCCTTGTAGCTTTACCTAGGTAAAATCTCCATTGCAATGTTTAAAAACTCCACAGTCAAAAAATAAAACACAGTCAAAAAACAAAACTGATCAGAAAAACATTAACCTAGGTTAATGTTATGATGCGTCATTCCTACTTGGCAATGACTCTCAGCATTCTAGTAAAATCAATTTCCTGTACTTCTAAGAATTTTGATAGAGACACATTCTTCTTCTCAGTTGCAAATTTCCAATTCTGTGTTTTCTAATTTACAAAAAGTAAACTATTTTAATAAATTTGGTTAAACTAACCCATGATCTCTTTATATACATTACAGGGAAATAGAATAAAGTTTTTGCATACCCTAATTAGTGTTAAAGGATGGTCAAAATGATTTTTAGTACCTGCTAACCTGCTAGTTATACATCATAAAGCCTGAATGTTGGTGTAATAAATATATGTGTCTTTATGTGCATGTATGACTGTGTGTACACATATGAATGTACATATTTATGAGTCCAGAGAAGATATATTTATATTTTTCTTTACAAAAAAGAAAAATGCACTTTTTCTGTGAAGTATAGAAAGCAAGCAGTTATGATGAATATATGCTACATACAGAAAAAAAGTAGTTCACTAGTTGTAACTTTTGAGACTTGCTAAGGGAAAAGGAAAAGAAAAATGAACAATTATACCTAATTCAATATCATAACTTGTAATGTGGAGGAAGTATGGCAATTTTACGTGTGATTTTACATTACAACTTGCCTGGAAATAAATTCCAGACCAAAAATTCACTTACTAGGAGAGCTGGATGAATGAACCATATGTTTTTAACTTTGAAGTTTTGACAATAAAGTTGAAAGATTGCATAAAATTTATGAGACTTCCCCAAAATTTTTCATTTTATGATCCAGATGTGAAAATGTAAAAAAAAAAAAAAAAAAAAGCAAAATAAGTGCTTATCATGTGAAGTAAATGAAAGGCCATATCACGAATTGAAAAACTATTATATTTTATTAGTTTACAGAAAAGGCAGGTGGGTAGATCAAGAATCCAGGATGATAAAAGGTTTTGAGGCTTGTGTGGTGAACCGAATGCTATTCCCCTTTTCTCTCTGCTCACCCCGCCCTGGTGCTCCTGTTGTCTCTTCCCCACTACTTGATAATGACGCTCCTTGTCTCTGCTGGAATGTTATATAAATTTCCTTTATTCTGAATCTCATAATTTTTCTTTAATTTGTACTTTATATTTTTTCAAATTGAATTTTTTTTATTGTTGGTCGTTCAAAACATTACATAGTTCTTAATACATCATATTTCACAATTTGATTCAAGTGGGTTTTGAACTCCCAATTATACCCCGTATACAGATTGCTGAATCACATCAGTTACCCTTCCATTGATTGACAAATTGCCTTTCTAGTGTCTGATGTATTCTGCTGTCTGTCCTATTCTCTACTATCCCCCCTCCCCTCCCCTCCCCTCCCCTCCCCTCCCCTTTTCTCTCTCTACCCCTTCTACTGTAAATCATTTCTTCGATTTGTATTATCTTGTCTTACCCCTCCTTTCCTCTTATATGTCCTTATGTATAATCCTGAGGATCGCCTTCCATTTCCATTCGATTTCCCTTCTCCCTCCCTTTCCCTCCCACCTCTGATCCCTGTTTAATGTACATCTTCTTCTCAAGCTCTTCGTCCCTACCCTGTCCTTGTTTACTCCCCTTATATCAAAGGGGTCATTTGGTATTTGTTTTTTAAAGATTGACTAGCTTCACTTAGCATAATCTGCTCTAATGCCATCCATTTCCCTCCAAATTCTATGATTTTGTCATTTTTTAATGCAGAGTAATACTCCATTGTGTATAAATGCCACATTTTTTTTTATCCATTCATCTATTGAAGGGCATCTAGGCTGATTCCACAATCTTGCTATCGTGAATTGTGCTGCTATGAACATCGATGTAGCAGTGTCCCTGTAGCATGCTCTTATTAGGTCTTTAGGGAATAGACCGAGAAGGGGAATAGCTGGATCAAATGGTGGTTCCATTCCCAGCTTTCCAAGAAATCTCCATACTGCTTTCCAAATTGGCTGCACCATTTTGCAGTCCCACCAGCAATGAACAAGAGTGCCCTTTTCCCCGCATCCTCTCCAGCATTTATTGTTGTTTGACTTCCTAATGGCTGCCAGTCTTACTGGAGTGAGATGGTATCTTAGGGTAGTTTTGATTTGCATTTCTCTGACTGCTAGAGATGGTGAGCATTTTTTCATGTACTTATTGATTGATTGCATGTCCTCCTCTGAGAAGTGTCTGTTCAGGTCCTTGGCCCATTTATTGATTGGGTTATTTGTAATCTTATTGTCTAATTTTTTGAGTTCTTTGTATATTCTGGTTATTAGGGCTCTATCTGAAGTGTGTGGAGTAAAGATTTGTTCCCAGGATGTAGGCTCCCTGTTTATCTCTCTTATTGTTTCTTTTGCTGAGAAGAAACTTTTTAGTTTGAGTAAGTCCCATTTGTTGATTCTAGTTGTTAACTCTTGCGCTATGGGTGTCCTATTGAGGAATTTGGGGCCCGATCCCACAGTATGTAGATCATAACCAACTTTTTTTTCTATCAGATGCCGTGTCTCTGATTTAATATCAAGCTCCTTGATCCATTTTGAGTTAACTTTTGTGCATGGTGAGAGATAGGGATTCAGCTTCTTTTTGATGCAAATGGATTTCCAGTTTTCCCAGCACCATTTGTTGAAGATGCTATCCTTCCTCCATTGCATGCTTTTAGACCCTTTATCAAATATAAGATAGTTGTAGTTTTGTGGATTGGTTACTGTGTCCTCTATTCTGTACCATTGGTCCACCCGCCTGTTTTGGTACCAGTACCATGCTGTTTTTGTAACTATTGCTCTGTAGTATAGTTTGAAGTCTGGTATCGCTATACCGCCTGATTCACACTTCCTGCTTAGCATTGTTTTTGCTATTCTGGGTCTTTTATTATTCCATATGAATTTCATGATTCTTTTATCTATTTCTACAAGAAATGCTGTTGGGATTTTGATTGGCATTGCATTGAACTTATAGAGAACTTTTGGTAATATCGCCATTTTGATGATGTTGGTTCTGCCTATCCATGAGCAGGGTATATTTTTCCATCTTCTAAGGTCTTCTTCTATATCTTTCTTTAGTGTTCTGTAATTTTCATTGTATAAATCTTTCACCTCTTTTGTTAGGTTGATTCCCAAGTATTTTATTTTTTGGGGGGATATTGTGAACGGAGTAGTTTTCCTCATTTCCGTTTCAGAGGATTTGTCGCTGATATACAGGAATGCCTTTGATTTATGCGTGTTGATCTTATATCCGGCCACTTTGCTGAATTCATTTGTTAGCTCTAATAGCTTCTTTGTAGAGCCTTTTGGATCTGCTAGGTATAGAATCATATCATCTGCAAATAGTGATAATTTAAGTTCTTCTTTTCCTATTTTTATGCCTTTAATTTCTTTCGTCTGTCTAATTGCTCTGGCCAGTGTTTCGAGGACTATGTTGAACAGAAGTGGTGAGAGAGGGCATCCCTGTCTTGTACCAGATCTTAGAGGGAATGCCTTCAATTTTTCTCCATTCAGAATGATGCTGGCCTGTGGCTTATCATAGATTGCTTTTACAATGTTGAGGTATGATCCTGTTATCCCTAATTTTTCTAGAGTTTTGAACATAAAGGGATGCTGTACTTTGTCGAATGCTTTTTCTGCATCTATCGAGATGATCATATGGTTTTTATTTTTAAGTCTATTGATGTGGTGAATAACATTTATTGATTTCCGTATATTGAACCAGCCTTGCATCCCAGGGATGAATCCTACTTGATCATGGTGTATAATTTTTTAAATATGTATTTGAATCCGATTCGCCAGAATTTTATTGAGGATTTTTGCGTCAAGGTTCATTAGAGAAATTGGTCTGTAGTTTTCTTTCTTTGAAGTGGCTTTGTCTGGTTTCGGAATCAGGGTGATGTTGGCCTCGTGGAATGAATTTGGAAGTTCTCCCTCTTTTTCTATTTCCTGAAATAGCTTGAAAAGTATTGGTGTTAGTTCCTCTTTAAAGGTTTTGTAAAACTCTGCTGTATACCCATCCGGTCCTGGGCTTTTCTTAGTTGGTAATCTTTTGATGGTTTCTTCTATTTCCTCTATTGTTATTGGTCTGTTTAGGTTGTCAATATCCTCCTGACTCAATCTGGGCAGATCATAAGACTTAAGGAATTTATCTATGCCTTCACTATCTTCTATTTTATTGGAGTATAAGGATTCAAAATAATTTCTGATTATCTTCTGTATTTCTGAAGTGTCTGTTGTGATATTGCCTTTTTCATCCCGTATGCTAGTAATTTGGGTTCTCTCTCTTCTTCTCTTAGTTAGCATGGCTAAGGGTCTGTCAATTTTATTTATTTTTTCAAAGAACCAGCTTTTAGTTTTGTCAATTTTTTCAATTGTTTCTTTTGTTTCAATTTCATTAATTTCAGCTCTGATTTTAATTATTTCTTGCCTTCTACTTCTTTTGCTGTTGTTTTGCTCTTCTTTTTCTAGGATTTTGAGATGAAGTATGAGATCATTTATTTGTTGGTTTTTTCTTTTTTTGAGGAATGAACTCCAAGCAATGAATTTTCCTCTTAGAACTGCTTTCAATGTGTCCCATAGATTCCGATATGTTGTGTCTGTGTTTTCATTTAACTCCAGGAAGTTTTTAATTTCCTCCTTAATGTCTTCTAAAACCCATTGATCACTCAGCAACCTATTGTTCATTCTCCAAGTGATGCTTGATTTTTCCTTCCTTCTTTTATCATTGATTTTCAGTTTCATTCCATTATGATCAGATAAGATGCATGGTATTATCTCTACCCCTTTATATTGTCTAAGAGTTGCCCTGTGACATAATATATGGTCTATTTTTGAGAAGGTTCCATGTGCTGCTGAGAAAAAAGTGTAACTACTTGATGTTGGGTGGTATAGTCTATATATGTCAATTAAGTCTAGGTTGTTAATTGTGTTATTGAGATCTATAGTTTCCTTATTTAACTTTTGTTTGGAAGATCTGTCCAGTGGTGAGAGAGGTGTGTTGAAGTCTCCCATGATTATTGTATGGTGGTCTATTAGACTCTTGAACTTGAGAAGAGTTTGCTTGATGAACACAGCTGCACCATTATTTGGGGCATATATATTTATGATTGTTATGTCTTGTTGGTGTATGGTTCCCTTGAGCAGTATGAAGTGTCCTTCTTTGTCCCTTTTGATTAACTTTGGCTTGAAATCTATTTTATTAGATATGAGTATGGACACTCCTGCTTGTTTCCGCAGTCCATATGAGTGGTATGATTTTTCCCAGCCTTTCACCTTCAGTCTATGAATATCTTTTCCTATCAGATGCGTCTCCTGTAGACAGCATATTGTTGGGTCTTGTTTTGTGATCCATTCTACTAGCCTGTGTCTCTTAATTGGTGAGTTTAAGCCATTAACATTTAGGGTTATTATTGAGATATGGTTTGTTCTTCTATCCATATTTGTTTATTGATGTTACTAACTCTGATTTGTTATCCTCTTTGACTACTTTCCCCCCTTTACTGTCCTATCTCCCATTGTTGGTTTTCAATGTTATTTTCCATTTCCTCTTCCTGTAATGTTTTGCCAAGGATTTTTTGAAGAGATGGTTTTCTAGCTGCGAATTCTTTTAACTTTTGTTTATCGTGGAAGGTTTTAATTTCATCTACTAATCTGAAGCTTAATTTCGCCGGATACACGATTCTTGGTTGGAAACCATTTTCTTTCAGTGTTCGAAATATGTTATTCCAGGATCTTCTAGCTTTCAGAGTCTGTGTTGAGAGATCAGCTGTTATCCTGATTGGTTTACCCCTAAATGTAATCTGCTTCCTTTCCCTAGTAGCTTTTAAAATTCTCTCCTTATTCTGTATGTTGGACATTTTCATTATAATGTGTCTAGGTGTGGATCTCTTATGATTTTGCGCATTCGGCGTCCTGTAGGCTTCTAGGATTTGGGATTCTGTCTCATTCTTCAAGTCTGGGAAGTTTTCTCGTATTATTTCACTGAATAGACTTTTTATTCCTTTGGTTTGGAGCTCTGTGCCTTCCTGTATCCCAATGACTCTTAAATTTGGTCTTTTGATATTATCCCATAATTCTTGGATGTTCTGCTCATGGTTTCTTAGCAGACTTGCTGAGCTGTCTATGTTCTTTTCCAGTTGAAATACTTTGTCTTCATTGTCTGATGTTCTCTCTTCTAAGTGATCTACTCTGCTGAAAGTATTCTCAATTGAGTTTTTAAGTTGGTTTATAGTTTCCTGCATTTCTAGAATTTCAATTTGTTTGTTTTTTATTACCTCTATCTCCCTGTGAAATTGATCTTTTACTTCCTGGATTTGTTTGTCAATGTGATCTTTCATTGTCTGATTTTGCTGTCTCATGTCTTCCTTGAGACTCCAGATCATCGGAAGCATATAAATCCTGATGTCTTTATCTGACATTCCATCTGTTGCAGCTATTACCTCTTCTAAAGTTGAGTTGACCTGCATTGCTTGTGGTCCTTTCTTTCCTCCTTGTCTTTTCATACTGCTGGAGTTTCTTTCTGCTTGGTGCCACTGTTGTGTTTTTGAAATTTACCCCCTATTTATTTATGTTGCTCTTGTATAGTTGGGAAGTCTCCCTTGCAGGGCGGGTATTGGCTGTGCTCCTCCTCTAATTATGGTGGTCTGTCTACCCCGCTGATCGGTCGCAGGTCTGCCCCCGCTGCGGGCACGGGTGGTGGCTTTGCTCTGCCCCCACTCCAATTGTGGTAACGTAACTACCACGCCCTGAGATCGTTGGTCCTGATCTGGATGTGGGTGGTGGCTCAGCTGGGCCCCCACTCCAATTGGTGTGACGAGTCTACCGCGCTGGCAGACCTCTAGGCCGGTGGGTCGCAGTTCTGCACAGCCCCCACTCCCAATGGGGATACCTAACTACCTTTCCAACGGGTCGCTGAGCCCCCTCCGGACCCGGGCGGCGACCCTGCTCCACCCCCACTCCAACCAGTGTGACGCGACTGCCTCGGTGTTACGTGTCCACCACGCTGGCAAGCTACCTGGCCTGTCTTGCCAGTTGGCGGCAGGTCTGCCTGCCCTGCTTGCTCGGATGGCAGCTCCGCACAGTCCCTACTCCAAATGAGGTTACTTGGCACTGCGCCGCGGAATCGCTGGTCCTATTCTAGGCGTGGGCGGCTGCTCTCTTCAGCCCCAGCTGCGTTTGGGGTGTCATGGTACCACGCCGGCGGGTCACTTGGCCTGCTCTGGGCGCAGGAGGAAGTTCCACTCTGCCCCTACAACACCCCGCCGGACCCTGATTGAGAAGCAGTCACCGCCGGTTCCCTAGCCTTGGGCCAAAGCAGCTTAGGTAGCCGGAACCCCACCTCTCCCATCTGATACACTCTCCGCTGGGAGCTGGCTCCAAGGAGCGACCCCCACGGGTTCCCCAGCCCCAGGCCAAAACTGTTCCAGGAGTTAGAACCCAGTCGCCCCAAGCTCAGCGCACGCTCCACTTGGAGCTGGCCTCCGCCGGCAGTCTCCGCAGTTTCCTCAGACCTGGGCCAGGTTAGCCCCGGGAACCAGAATCCAGCTGCTCAGTGCCCGGCGCACGCCTTGCCCGGCACGAGCCTCTAGGAGTATTCTCCACAAGAACCCCCGCCCCGAGCCTGAGCAAGAACTCTGTCTGCTAGACGCAGGCAAATACCAGCCTGATATCACCTTTTCGTAGTTGAATGGGCTGAGATCAGTAGAACAGGGGGATGATTACATCATCTCTCCGAAATGGCGGCTGCTGTTCTCCACTGTGGTCCGACCGGTGTCTGGAACCAAACTGGGCCTCTTCTCTCCTCTGTTTCAAAGCTGGAACTCAGCACTAAGGGCTCCGATGTACCACTGGCGGGAGCCCCCCTGGATCCGTATCGCTGTTCCCCCGCTCCGGCACCCTGCCGCTCCCTGGCGAGCGCCACAGACTCCAGCCTCCGGGCGATCGCCTGTCAGGCTATGCGACCCTCCGTGCGGGGAAATGGAGCTCTCAGAGGCGAACTTCGCACGATGGAAATCTGTCCACTAGATTCTGGAGCACCTCAATTTCACTGGAACTTCCCAAAGATATCCTTCAGCCGTTTTGCATCGTCTTTCTCCCACTTAGTGACGCGGCGCCCTGGGGTGATGCAGTCCCTTCGCCGCCATCTTCTTCTCTCCTCAAATTGAATTTTTAAAGGGGTAAAACTTGTCATGTCATTCCCCTGCTTAAATTTCTTCAATGCCATCATTTGGTAAGGAGAACAAAACTAACATGTCTCTCTGCATTACAGATGGTCAACACCCCACTATCTACTTGGTCCTTGATTTATCTGGTCCTTACTTTTCTCTCTGGCCATCCCCTCGCATAGAGCACTAGAAAATTACTGGTATTTTTTTCACATTTACACTTGCTTTTATTTATTTATTTTGTAAAACAAATATTCCTTTTGTTCACCTGAGAAATTCCTATTCATTCTTTGGCTCTAGCTTAAACACTACTGATATTATGAAACATCACTGATTCTTTTTTTTTTTTTTTAGAGAGAGAGAGAGAGAGAAGTTTTAATATTTATTTATTTTTTTTAGTTTTCGGTGGACCCAACATCTTTGTTTGTATGTGGTGCTGAGGATCGAACCCGGGCTGCATGCATGTCAGGAGAGCGCGCTACCGCTTGAGCCACATCCCCAGCCCTTCAATGATTCTTTCAGATGGATTTAGTCCTTTCTCTATGCCTTTGCTGCTTTTGAGGAATGCCATCATTATTATAGTATGACTTTTTGTTTACACATTTGTCCTTTGAACTATAGGTTCTTTGACAGCAAGAATCTGGAATTATTTTCTATAATTTCAGCCCTAGCAAAGAACACTCAAAAAATACATGTTCTACTAAAGAACACTGGAAAGCCCATGGTACATGCTTATAATCACAGTGGCTCAGGAGGCTGGGGCAGGAGGATTTTAAGTTCAAAGCCAGCCTCAGTAACATAATTAAGGTCCTAAGCATCTTGGCAAGACCCTGTCTTAAAAAATAAAAAAGGCTGGGGATATGGCTCAGTGGTTAAGCACCCCTGGGTTCAGTCCTCAGTAACAAACTAACAAACAAAAGAATATAGGTTAAAAAATTATAAGAATTATAATAAATTCTGCCTAAGTTACTGTACAAAACAGAAGATAAAACCTAAGTTTTGATGTCACACACACAGATTTGTATCCTAATTCTGTCCCATTTATAACTCGGGAAGATCACTTTACCTTACTGAACCTAAGCTTCTCACTAATAGAAGGGTATCATATTTCACCTCCACATGCTTTCTTTTCCAAGAAGCAAGATACTTGCAGCCCTGCCTGGCCTAAGTGGACAGAATGTCACATTCTTTAGCAAACTCTCTGTTAACTGCCTGAGACCAGATCCTGAAATTTTGGGAGATAAAAAAAAAAGGTTCCTTCTAACCATAAAAGCTGTAATCCAATTGGAACGGGTCAGCATGGGTGAAGGTGAACTGGAGTTGCCATGACAATAGAAACTTGAAAAATTCAAGAGGTGAACCTGGCCCCTGGAAGCCTGGCTCTTGCTCCTGGCAAGAGCCCTTGCTATGACACTCGCAGGCCTTATATTCACTCCTTACATGTTAAACTGCCTGGTCCAGTTTGTAACGTCATGCCTAAAAGCAACAAAACTAAAGATGGTCCTGACTTCTGAACAGAAAGACCTTAAATATCCATCTTTTTAAAGGTTGATGCCTTATATGATACAAACAGGCATCAGAGGGGGAAATGAAGAAGAAACATTGGTTTACATTACATTACATTACATTACATTACTTTACAGTTTTGGTCTTTGTAAGAGTGTTACTTAATTACTGGTCCATGTAAGAGTGTAGTTTAAGTGCTAGTTTTTGTTTGTTTGTTTGTTTTTTAATATAGCTCTTAGAAATGTAACCTTACAGTTTTTGAGAAACTGCTGCCTGTGGTGAAGGTCACTTGTGATGTCGCTTGGTGGTATTTCACTGCATTCATTCTGCATCTGTGTACTACTTATTGAAGAATTCCTGTGCATGATTCTTGGCCACATAGTTCAGTAATTCAAACTCACCAATGTTGTAATGGTTAAAAGAAATGATATCAAATTTCCTACAAAAGTTCCACGTAACCTCAGCTTGGGGCCCAGAATTTCAGAGCACTAGCTCATCTGGGTATGCCAGAATCATAAACCTGAGTTCTCCAACAACAATCCCCCCAACAAAAAAGGTATCATATTTCCTTTTAGGTGATCTATGAGGGTAAAATGAAATGTTCTACTTACTATATTAGTACCTAATATACTATGCTACAGAGTGGATACTAATGGACAAATGCCTATTTTAAAGTTCCTCTATGATAAGATGAAGACATTCTAAATCAACCCATTCTTTCTAACAGGAATTTTCTTTGATCTTTTTGTTGTTGATTTCTACACTGGGCAGTAGTAGATGGGCAAAGGAGATGCATGGGATGGAAAGTACAGGTCCATCAAAAGAGGTGTGCAGTTATAGGAAAGCCAGGAGAGAAGGTCAAAATCCAATCCTACAACTTAGGTCACACTGGAAGGTGTGGGCCTTCTCAATTCAGTTGGCAAGTTCATTTTACTCTTCAGAAGTGTGTTAACTAATAGGAGGTAAGGATGGCGGTGGTCTAGGTAAACAAGCTGGGGGATCCTGGTAGTATGTAACTTTATATGACTGAGCCTAGAAGGACTGACTTTATCTCCTTATCTTTATAGTAGTCTGTCTGGCAGATAAGGTCTAATAAATTATAGAGGTGGTGGACCAAGTCCCATCCATAAAGGACAGGATCAGGTTGCTGTCCCATGAACGCAGTAGTATAATTTTCATCGCTAGGAGGGCTGTATCTTGGAAAACTGCTGAGCCAATACTTTCTATGACTAAGAGTACCCATGTATCTAAATGAGAACAAAGGCACAAAATTAGAACTATCAATCAGTCTTTACAGAAAATTTTAATCTGAGACAATTTGAGAAGCAAAATAAAAATGACAGCAAGGCAATTTAACCAATTGGATAAAACAAACATCTATGATTCTATAGTTATGTA
Organism: Urocitellus parryii; assembly: GCF_045843805.1. Lineage (NCBI taxonomy): Eukaryota > Metazoa > Chordata > Mammalia > Rodentia > Sciuridae > Urocitellus > Urocitellus parryii. The sequence goes on along the minus strand of NC_135537.1, from coordinate 86,025,349 downwards.
ACTGAATAAAGTAAATAAATGTGAAAGAAACTTGTGCAACATTATAGTGCAATTTCAGGAATGACAGAAATAGAAAATCCCAATAGTGGGATTAATGCAGATCTTAAAAAATTCCAGTCATATATTTTAGCTGTTCCAATTTTATAAAATACATTATTCACTAAAATAGAACTTGTTTAAAAAATGTCTCAAACTAGAGTATTAACTTTTCCTTTTGATTTTTTTTAATATATGACAGCAGAATGCATTACAATGCTCCACCATGTTGGCTTAGGACTTCCTCAATAAGATTCCTAAAGCACAAGAAATAAAATAAAGAATCAATAAAAAGTTTCTTCACAGCAAAGGAAACAATCAAGAATGTGAACAGAGAGCCTACAATATGGAAGAAAATCTTTGCCACAAGCATCTCAGACAGAGCATTGATCTCCAGGATATATACAGAAATCAACAAACTTAACCAAAATAAATAAGTAAATAACAACAACAACAACAACAACAAAAACAAATAACCCAATTGACAAATGGGTTAAGGAACTAAACAGGCACTACTCAGAAGAAAAAATATGAATGGTCAAAAAATATATGAAAAAATGTTTAACATCTCTAGCAATTAGAGAAACACAAATCAAAGCTACACTGAAATTCCATCTCACCCCAGTCAGAATGGCAGAGGTTCATTTATACATTGTTGGTGGGAGTGCAAACTGATGCAAACACTCAGAAAGCAGTCTGGAGATTCCTTAGAAAACTTGGACTGGTTGTACATTCTGTGTTGAAGGAACTGCTGAGCTAGAATCAACACTATAAATACAGAGATTTGATAAATTGTGGTATAAAGGTGTATTAAGAATCGTAATACAAAAATTATGAATGTATTGCACTCCACTATTGTCATGTATGTAAGAAATAATTAACAAAAAAGAAAACTTGGAATGGAACTACCATTTGACCCTGTTATTCCACTCCTTTCTTTATATCCAAAGGACTTAAAATCAGCATACTATAGTGACACAGCTACTTCAATGTTTATAGCAGCTCAATTAAAAATAGCTATGATACCAACCTAGGTGCCTTGAAGAGATGAATGGATGAAAATATTGTGGTATATATACACAATGGGATACTACTTAATCATAAAGAAGAATGAAATTATGGCATTTGCTTGTAAGTAAATGGAACTAAAGAATATCACGCTAAATTAAATAAGTCAGTCACAAAAATACAAAGGCAGAACGTTCTTTCTGATATATGGATGATAAGTCACAACAAAGGGGGGGAGGTTCGAAATTCACTGGACTAGACAAAGGGAAATGAAGCAAAGGGAGGGGGTGACTGCAATAGGAAAGACAGTAGAATGAATATGGAATATCATTCCTATCCTCATATATAAATAAATGACCAGTGTAACACTACAACATGTACAACCACAATAACAGTATCCTAATTGTAACAAGTTACACTTATTCTATGTATGTATAATATTTCAAAATATACTCTACTGTCATGTAAAAAATAATAATGATAAAAAAGAAAAAAAACCCTTTCTTTTTCATAAGGTTATAGCTGAAATCAAAGAATTCTAGAATTTCAGAAATGATGGGGACTTTAGAAATGATTTAATACAATTTTTTTAGGAAAAAGTTCCAGAGAAGTTGTGGTATCCCTTGTGTCACACAATAAATTGGTAGTGGGGGTAGAACAAAAACCTTATTTTCTTTCTTTGACAAACTGTGGAAAAATTTGGAAGCACCTGATTGATTTCATGTAATGAAATCATTATGTTTTCTTTGGAGTTTTATTTAGTTAAATTAAGTTTGCCCTGTTCCTACATTTATTCAAGGAGTACTGACAACAACAGAAAAAAAATTCCTCAACAATGAGAACCAGAATAAACGTGTGCAATCACAGTTCATCTATTTCATCAAGGAATAAAGGTCCAGTGAAGTTGTGAAACTTGCCATCATAAAGAATGAAAAAGTGTCTACCCATTCTGGATCACAGTCTCCTTTTCCAGCTTCCACTTTCCAGTAAAGTAGACTTTATTGCAATCTGAGACACATTATGCTGTTTTATAAGCATATAAAATAAAATTAAATGTTTAACTGAAAAAAAGTAAGAAACTAACTACCCAGAACAGTCTTCAGATTCAATGTAATCCCTAACAAATGCCAATAGCATTTTTCTGAGAGATAGAAAAAATCTAAATTATTAAGGAACCATGAAGAACCAAAAAAACCAAAGAAATCTTGAGAAAGAATAAAGTTAGAGGCATTCTACTTCTTGACTACAAATTATAGTACAAAGCTTCAATAATTAAGATAGTATGGCGCTGGCGCCAACATATACACATAGACTAACGGAACAGAATAGAGTCTAGAAATAAACACACATCCTGTCACTAATCTGACAAGAATACAAAGAAGGAAAAGGATAGGCTTCAATAAATGGTGTTGAGAAAACTGAACATCTACATTTAACAGAATGAAACTGGAACCTTGTCTTACACCATATGCAAAAATCATCTCGAAATTCACTAAAAACTTAGATGTAAGATCTGAAACCATAAAACTCCTAGAAGAAAACAGGGGAAAAGATCTTGACACTGGTCTTAGCAATGAGTTTTTGAATATGTTCCCAAGAACACAGGAAAAAAAGGTGCAAATAAACAAATAGGGGTGCACCAAAGCTACAAACCTTCTGCACAGAAAAGGAAGCCATCAATGAATTTAAAAAATAACATATGTAATAGGAGAAAATACTTGCAGATGTTAGTAAGGTGTTAATATCCAAAACCTATAAGGAACTTATATAGCCCAAGAACAAAAAGGCTAAAAATTATATTATAGAAAAAAAAGGTGGAGGGACAAATGAGGCCAATAGATATCATTCTGTTGAAATACAGAATGGCTAAGTGACACGAAAAGGTGCTTACTTTCACCAATCATTGCAGAAATGCAGATCAAAATCCCAGTGAGGGCTGGGGTTGTGGCTCAGTGGTAGAGCACACGTCAAGCATGTGAAAGGCCCTGGGTTCGATCCTCCGCACCACATAAAAATAAATAAATAAAATAAAGGCATTGTATCCAAAAACAACTAAAAAATAAATATTTTTAAAAAATCACAATGAGTCAACACCTCACATCTGTTAGAACGAATATTATTAAAACAATGAAAGTATTGGCAAGGATGTGGAGAAAAGGAAACTGCTACACACTGCTGGTAGAAATGTAGTTGGGGAAGCCATTATGGAAAATACACATGGACAGCCTTAAGAAATTACACATGGAAAACATCATCATCATCATAGGAATTCTACTTTTGAATACATATCCAAAAGAAATTAGATCAATATCCCAAAGACATGTACACTCTGTGTTTATTACATCATTTATTAGAAAAGCCAAGATAAAGAAACAGTCTAAGTGACCCAAGATGGATGAAAAAAGAAACTGAAACACAATGGGAGATCTTTCAGGTTTACAAAAGAAGAAAATCTTGCCATTTTCAATACTATATATTGTGTTAAGAGAAATAAGCTGAAAACAACAAAACACTGAATAATTTCACTAACAGGTGCAGTAATAAAAAAGTCAAATTCATAGAAGCAGATTAAAATAATGGTTAAGAGGGGGTGAAAGTGGGATATATGAGGAGATATTGCTTAAAGGATACAAAGTTTCATTTATGTAAAACAAGTTCTAGACATCTAAGGTACAGAAGGGTGACGGTATTTAGTAATATCGTATTAATAGACTTGAAATTTGCTAACTAGATATTAAATGTTCCCACTGCAAAAATATGTGATTATCTGAAGTGATGGATATCTAGCTATCTTGATTCTATCAATTATTTTATAATTTATATGTATATTTAAGTATCACATTGAACACCTCAAATATCAATCATTTTTATTAAAAATAAAATAGTATTGGAGAAAATTTACTAAATATTATGTTTTAAAAAAATTAAAAATCAATACTTATTTGATTCCGGTGTTATTTGACATTAATTGATAATATCAATATTTGGAGGATTGTAGCATAAATTATGTCTATATTTCCTGTGTATAATCGAAGTGTTTTAAAGTATTAGCATTTCATTCATATCCAAAGAATGATTATGAATCATTATATACCTAACAAGTACAGCTAAGAATTAATTACCTCATAAAAGAAGTACCCATGAATTATAGATATGAGGATGTGTGAGCACTATATACATGAGAAATTCACCTAGAAGACTCCAAAGTTGATATCAAGTTTTTTGCAACAAATTATTATAATACTGATCTGGCCCCCTGGAAAATTCACTGAGAGTATAACAAAGCTATTCACCAGGGTATGTCAGGATATTTGGACCTGGCTAGTTTAGAGACATTAACTATCTTTTCTAATTTAATATAATAAGCACACAATATGTTCAACATACCTTTGAGGAGGGATACTTGTTGAAGACTCTGAAAATAGCTAATTCAGCTGCAACAGTCTTTCTTTATCCAGTGGGTGCTCCAACTAGGACACTACAGTCTGTGATACAGTGTATGAAATATTTGTGTCTGCACAGGGTTAAAGTGGCTGAAGTTGTACAGGGCTTCATATGCTTTACATCCCAAAGCCATAATTGGCAAAGGCTGAAGATCCAATAATTCTGAGAAGATCCAACAGGTACTTCTGAAAAAAACCTGAAAAAACATGCACAATACTGAATACTGTATTTTAAAGAATAACATTTCCTAATTATCTCTAGAGAAGAACATATTTAATATAAGTTCTTATACACCAGTGACACATCTTATTCAGTCACTACATTTAACATAACTGATAAATAGAACACTTTTATTGAAGAATCCCCTATAAACCAACTATATATTTCTCTTCCAAAAAGGGAAATAACTTGAATAAAAGTACATGAAAGTATGTATGTTATGGTACAAAAATAAATCAATGAAAACCATTTGTAAACAGCAGTATTGGAAGGGTCACTAACAACAGATTTGATCTGCTACACAATGACCAATACTGAGTAGCTGAGGGATCTTTTGGTACGGCCAATGGAAACAAAAATGAATTTAGCCTTATTCAGGAAGGAACAAGGATAGTAGTTTCAGAACACAGCATGACTGAGTAAAACAAAACAAAACAAAACAAAAAACTCTCCTTAAAGGGTACAGGTCTTCTTACTTTCACTAATCATTGGGGAAATTTATGTCTGTAAAGTAAATTTATGTATTGAAAGACACTAGATTTGGTTGCTTCTCATTATATGGACTGGGTGCTGAAGAAATTAGATAATTATTACAAAGTTTAAAAAAGAAGATATAAAAAAATCAGTTAAGAGGACACCTTGATCTGACCTTTATAGTATGGTTGCAAAATGAAAAATATGGTAAATTTTCTTCTAAAAAATATACTTAAAATCAAAAACTAACTTAGTTGGGCATGGTGGCACAGGCCTGTAATTCCAGCAGCTCAGAGGCTGAGACAGAAAGATCCAAAGTTGAAAGACAGCCTCAGCAATTTAGTGATATCCTCTCTCTCGAAATAATAATAATAATAAAAGACTGGGGATGTGCTTCAGTGGTTAAGTGCCCTTTGGGTTCAATCCTGGGTTCCTTGTCCCTAAAGGAAAAAAAAACCCAAATAAAAAGATGACTTTAAGAAGTTATCTTTTCCCCACCCATTGCTCTACTCTATTACAAGGATAGCTGAGAGCTAACTTCATACTCTCTATGTCTGATTATGATTGTTTAAATTTTCCATAGCTCTGGAAATCCAGGAAGGAGGAAGACATTGCATGACAAGGCATGCAATGTTAATCAAACATATTTTTTAAATAAAAGACTAAAAATTAAACATTGTACAATGTCAAATGCACAGTTATTGACAATGTTAAATTAAGATGATCTATTACAGTGATTTTACCTAGATGGTATGTTTATACTACATCAGCTAATTATATAAATAGGATGATATGTATTTGGTTGCTTAAGAAAAAAATTATTAAATTGGCATTAACATATAATGCTAATATATGTGGAATTAAGTACTTTAATGAAAGAAAGAAACGTAGCAATGATATTGGAAGCATATATTTTAAGTTAAAACATCATCACTTCCACATATTTTGAACTTATGAGATTCTAGATATCACATAAACACATTTGATGAAATAAGACCAGAAAGACCCTCTGCAATAAATAGATTACTAGATTGTACAGTCTCAATATCATTCTATTTTGATAAAATTTTTTTTGGTTTTGCTATGCCAAGATATCAAAGAGAAATTGAGATGTAGTATAAAGAATATCACAATGAATAATATGAATAAAGTGTACTTTGAAAAAATGAAAGATTATAAAGTCATATTTAGGTCTCCTTTCACTTCTGAAAGGACTGTCAAATAGCATGCTATTTAAAGTAGTCAGAATAACATTTTTATTCTGAAAAGTCAAGCAGTTTGTCTGAAATATACATGGGAAAGAAAATTTGACTCCTAATTTATGTCTGTAAAGTAAATTAAGGACCTCTGAAAATCAATACTCATCAATTATGAATTCTCAAGAAATGAAATTAGTATACTAGTTTCAAGATGTTTTTGAAATAGATTTCAGGGGTACTTGAAAGTATCACTGCAAAGATTTATTCATGAAATTTTGCTTTTTTAATAAATCAAAATAGAAAGGCATTTGTTCATTTTATGAAAACCTAGAGTTTATACATTACAACAATAAAAAATGTTGCTGAATGCTCTTACTATATATCCCTTTTAATAATTTGTTATATATATATAGAAACATTTCAAAATCTAAAAAAAATGTGAAATTTGAAACACTTCGGGTTTAAAACATTTTGGATAAAAGATAACCTGTACTAGAATTAAGTTTATGTGAATTGGACTAAATGTAAGAAAAAAGACTTTTACAGAGAATACAGATTAAATGATAAATATAACTCATCCACCCAGGCCCACTTCTAGAAAACATAAAATAATCAGATTCTGGAATGCAGACATGTATGGGAATACCAAGGGTAGAGGCTGTTAAAAAAATGTGACTAACTGATTTGAGCAATTAAGTGAAAATAGATCATATTTTAAAGCATCAAGTGTGCAGTATGTGTACAGTCAACTTACTTTGTTAATAGTTCGTCCTTCTGCCCTTTTTCCTACTCTATCTTAGAGTACAAATGTAATGACTATCTCAGCCTCTCTAAACATCTTTGGAATTCTTTTTTCTTTTCTTTTCTTTTTTTTTTTTTGGTACCAGGGTTTGAACTCAGGGCACTTGACCTCTGACCTACATACCCAACCCTATTTTGTAATTTTATTTAGATACAGGGTCTCACTAAGTTGCTCAGTGCCTTGCTTTTGCTGAGGCTGGTTTGGAACCCGCAGTCCTCCTGTCTCAGCCTCCCCAGCCTTGGTATTCCTGGGGTGTGCCAGGGAGCTGAGTTTCCTCTTTAGAATTCTGGCCAGCAGTAACCCTCCTCCTTACTTGTCCTCAGAATGACTCTTTCCATGTGTAATGTCTATCCTCTGCAGAAGTCAATACTGTCTAATCAAGGCATTATACATTTATTCCATAAATGTTAGGATTTGTGGAAATGTATGTTTAGGAATAACTTTCCAATATTACACAAAAAGCTGGACACTGAATACTATGTATGCACTGATGACAACTGGGTTTAAAGGCATCTATGTGTGACTAAGCTTGTTTAGAAACTCTGGAGAATGTAGAGCTTATTGTTCACTTAAACTTTTACTGTAATACTGCTGATATACATAACATATCTGATATATGACACCTATTAGACATCTAAGAGGATGCTAAGTAGGCTCTCCAATCTGTAAGTCTTAAACTCAAGAGAGACGTGTAGACTAGAAATGTAAAACTGAGAGCTGTCAGCAGGTGGGATTATAGGAATTGGTAAGGCACTAAGGCACTCATAAGGGCGTGGTGAGTGGCTGATACTTGACATCCCCTCTCTTAGGGGAAGACCTTCCTCCCCTCCTTCCTTCAAGTTACACAGCTTTATTTAGAAAACAAGGACCATCCACAACCCAGCCCTCCCACTCCCAAGGTCCTGGCCACATTGACCTTGAGCTCAGGACAGACAGGCATCCTGCAGAGGAAAGATGGAGTCAGAAGTCTGAGTCCAGAGGCCAGGCCATGTGACCAGCCCAACTTATGCTGTTGGGGCCCTGGTTTTGCCTCCCACAAAGTGCAGTGTGTCACCTGCAGTCACGGCCATGATCAAAGCCAGAGGTGATTTCCAACCAATGCCTGGCGTGTGGTAGATTTCTTAGTTTATTAAGTAAATATGTAACTCAGGAAGATGAAAGCCAGGTAGTGATTGGTCTTATGTGCGTACAATGTTCATTGCAGAGTAGGTGGACATGCAGCAGATGTTCAAAACACTCAAGTTAGTGAGGAAATAATACATTGGAGTGCAAGAGCAGAACTGCCCCCCGTGGTCATTATGATGAATGTATTCCCCAGGATAGTCTCAGGTGAATAATCAAGAAGATGAGGCAGGACAATCTCTGTAGGTTGGGTGGTCAGGAAAATCCCTCGATGATAAATTTATTGACACCTTTTGATTTTTTATTTCAAATGATGTTGTAAAAGAACAATGAGGAGAAAAAAAAACTATAATGAAAACTTACAGAGAGCACCCCAAGTGGGTTTGAGAGCTGATGGGTACTGTCACACAAATCTGGTGGCAAATCAGCCTGGACTGTGGAAGACCACCGCTTGTGGCTGTGCAGACCTCGCAGGTGGCCGGCACCTCCCCTGTGGGTTCTGTGGCTGAGAGGGTAAGAATGAATGCACCTGGACCAAGTTCAAGTCTATGGAGGTCCTCGTACTATGGAGAGCTCATTCCCAACAGCAAAACCCCTTCTCTTAGCATCACCTTCACTCTGTTACTTAAAGTTATTCATGTAAATATTATTTTATTATCATGAATGTAGATATTTATGAGCAAAAGTCATGCAAAAAGATGCTTGAATGGTTCATTTAGATGTACTTCATTCTATTCTCATTTTCTTTCCTTCTCTCTCCCGTTCGTTCCTTCACGTACTATTTTTTTCTCTATTTTTATCCAAATATGCACTTATATCTTCACAAAATAGAGATCTTACTCTGTAGAGTTTTGGACCTTTTAAAAATTCCCCATAGCTTTTATTATATTGAAATATATAATTTCCAATGCCTGTGTAATATTCCATTATGTAGAAATACATGAAAAATGTCTAATTAATCCTGTATTGTTGAACTTAGATTGTATTCATGTTTCTGCTTTGTAGAACTACTGTGATGGGCATCTTTGGTATGATTATATACACTACTTCTCTATTTTAGATAAATGCTCGGAATCTGTGTTTTTTGACAGGTTTCTTGAGAATTCTTTTTTGAGGAAATATTTTCTCTTTGTATAGGCTTTATCTTTCTTAATGATTCTATATCTCTTTTCAGAATATATAAGTTCTTAGAAATTTTAATCAACCAGTTAGTTTTAGGCCAATTACTTTTGATATGTTATATTTTGGACAGTAAATACCTCCCCCACCTCATGTGTTGAAGCTTGGTCCCTAGCACTTCTGGGGAGTGGTGGACCCCTTAGGGCTAAGGCCTAGTGGGAGGGAGCAGGCATCATGGTCATGGAAAGGTGACTAACGGGATGTATTTCCTCACTGATATAAAACTGTTACCAACAAAAACATTTTTTTATCCAAGTATTTTATACTTCTCTTGGAACAATTTAGATGATCACCAATTTCCTACAAGTTTATTCATTTACATCTTGAACTGATATTGGACTTTCCCCAGGATATCTCTTCTAGATTTAGAGCCAATGAGGGATAATGGGTCAAATGGACTTTGACCCCAAGTAGATTTTTATCTTGGCTTTGCCACTGTGATTCTGGGTGAGAAATATGTCCTTCTGGGTTCAGTTTATTCATGTGAATAATAAAGATAATCTATGTCAAATAATTTTGGAGAATTAGATTATGTATTAGTTCATGTAAACCTCTCTCTGTCTCTGTCTCTCTCTCTCTCCCCCTCTCTCTCTCTCTCTCTCTCTCTCTCTCTCTCTCTCTCTCTCTCTCTCTTCTTTGTGGACTGGGAATTCAACCCAGGGCTTCATGAAGGCTGGTCAAATGCCCACCACTGACCTGCCCACCGCCCCACACAGGTCTCTTAAAGCACAAGCCGCCGTCTCTGTTCCACTGCCTTCCAGGGACATCCGCGCCAGCTCTACTGCTGTCTGCTCCGTCCAGGGGGCCGCCTTCCTTCTCCTGGACTGAGGGCCTCCCGTTTCCCTCGAGATGCCCAGGAGATCGTTCTCATAGCGGCCTTAGCGGTTCTTTACAGATCTCTGCTGGCATTTTACTCTGGGCCCAGCCTTCCAGGGTATTGTCACAGAGACAGGAGAAAAGCCACCTTTCCCTCACTGCAGTGCCGTCCTGTCCTCCCCATTTCACCCGTGCCCATTCCCACCATTTCCCACACACTGGGAACAGGGACTTCTGGCTAAAACCCTTCAATAGCATCCCACAGTAAGGAGAGTAAAATCCAAGCCCCCAGTGACTTTGTGTGTGGCTATTTAATTGACCTCATTTTGAACACTTTACCTCTTGCTCACTCGTATACAGCTGTGCCAACTTACTGCTCTCAACACATCCAGCACACTAAGCCCACCCATCTGTCCAAATTAGGTAACCAACTCCTATCCAGGTTAATTGTGGCAGTAAGTGAACAGAAGGAAGACCTGGATCTACGAGGAGAGCACATGGTCTCCCCAGCCAGCCACGCTCAGTCAGAGCGACTCTCAACAGGGCCACAGACAAATGCCGGGACACTGCATCGTCCCCTACCTAGAAGGGACCTGGACTCTCCTGAAGCGGGTCAGTACCGGTGGTGTCAGGGTGGAAGCACAGGACATGAAATGTAATAACTGGTGAGAACACAAATGTTCAACACTCCTCAGCAACAGGAGGAAAGGTAAGCTTTTACCCTACAGAGGCTAGTGCCTCCTTCATTCAGGTAGACAGAAAAATAGCCCTCCAAAGATGTTCATGTCTGCCCCCCAGAACCAGCAAGTGGCAGGAGATACTTGTGTGATGAGTGGAGGTTTTGAGACGGAGAGATGGTCCTGGATTGTCTGGGTAGGTCTAAGGTAGTCACATGGGGATTTATAACACCAGGAGAGGTCCTGGATTGTCTGGGTAGGTCTAAGGTAGTCACATGGGGATTTATAACATGAGGAGAGGTCCTGGATTGTCTGGGTAGTTCTAAGGTAGTCATATGGGGATTTATAACTCGAGGAGAGGTCAGAAACGCTACGAGGAGACCTGACAAAGGAAGCACAGTTTCGTCGATGGACTTCACATAGGAAGGAGAGGCCATTAGGTCAGCAATGCGGCAGCCTCAGCAGGTGGACAAGGCAAGGAAGCAGAACAACTACGAGTCTCCAGGAGGAATGCCCCGAGACATCGTCACTCAGGACTCCTGATTCCCAGAATAGAGGATAACTCACTTATGTTGCTTTGAGTCACTAAATTTGTAGTGATTGGTTGTGCTGGCCACAGGAGCTACATATTACTACCCACGGATGGCATGGTCAGTTCCACAGTCCCCACCTAAATTCTCTTAAATTCTCTAACAACTTCTCTGGAGGCAGATCTGAAACCGGTAACTGAGTGCTGATCAAGGTCAATGCTGTCAGAACAGGGAAGTGTATGATGTTCATTAGTAGGTCCGACTCCAAGGCTACCAGAAAGGCAGCCCGTCATGTGGGGCATTTGTCCAGAGAACACCATGGTAGATCCACAACAATAAGGATCTATCTGGAAGGCTGTCTTCTAGGCTCTGGATGGGGATGAGGCCAAAGCTCTCCCAGAGTCTCCATTCAGGAAGAATGGTCCTCTGCAGAAGACCTGGAAGCTGGCACTCAGAGAGGCTGGACACAGTCCAAAGGGTGGCTGACAGTGGCCACGGACCTGGGGCAGAGGTTTGATCCTCGTTATCTCTCTTTACAAACCCAGGATGGTGTCCATGTGGGTTTATAAAAAGACCAGCCTCTGTTTCAAAAGCAAGGGTCCATAATGTGTTTGGAGCAATGATCCTATTTGTTGGGTTAATGATTCACAGACACAGATACATTGCAAAGCCAACTCCCAGCATGCATATGAACGTGTGTGTACATCCTAGTGTGTGTGTGGTGTGTGGGGGGTGTTCTTTAGCTATGGTCAGGTCATGAATCATAGACAGCAGAAGTAAAAGATTAAGATGTTCAGAAATGTTTAATATAAATATGTCCACAGCATAAATGTCCCTCCTGTTTCCGAATCCCCAGTGTCTCTGGAACACTGGTGAACACCTCCAAGAGTTGTATAGCTCCTGAGGTAAAAAGGTCTGAAGTCTGCTCCCCCACAGACTCTTCTTTATCCCTGAAGGTCCCTGCCAGGGCGCAGGCTCTGTGTGGCAACTCCAGATGGCTCTGTCGGCTTTCACAGCTCATTTCAGACACACCAAGTGAGGAGTAGTGAGTGAACTGTCTCTTACCAAAGAGCTCTTCAGAGAGCTGCTCTGAGAGATGCTGGCCCAGTTCTTGAAATATCAGATTTTTAAGAAGTACATAAATATACAGGGTGGTCTTTGGAGTTAGTCACCATGCTGGTTTCTTATTTTAATGAACATAAAAACAATGCATATTAATAGGTACCATCTCATGTTTCAATATATGTATAAATAGGGTAATGTTTCAATCAGGCTAAACATATCTCGCTCCTCGAACCTTTATCATTTCTATATGATGACAACTTTCAAAATGCTTTCTTCTAGCTTTTTGAAAGGCATCCTATGTTGTTACCTATGATCACCTGCACTGTGCAATAGTTCGCCAGTCCTTCTCCTCCTAACTGCATCTTAGGACCCTTGATCAATCTTTCCCTGCCCCTCCTCTCTCCCTGGCCTCTGGAAACCAGTATTCAAATCCCAGCCTCTATGAGATCAATCTTTCCCCACACATATAAGTAAGGTTTCCCTCCCACCTACCTGGCTTATTTTTCTTCTAGTTCCATCCATGTTGCAAATGATGGAACTTCATAATGTTTTATAGTTGAGTAGCATCCCACTGTGTATATGTACTACTTCTCTGTTATTCATCCGCCGAGGGTATTTAAGCTGTCAGTACTACAGTGAACGTGGGAGTGTCTTCCACGTGCACATTCCATTTCCTCTGGATAAATACCTAGAAGTGGGATTTCTGGATAATATGGTAGTTCTGTCTTTTATTTTAAAATCCTCAACAAAATATTAACTACTGAATTAAACAGCACATTAAAAAATCATTCGCCACAATCAATAATCACTAATTATCTCAAGGACACAGGAATGTTCAGTATGTGCACATCAATAAACATAACAACCACACCAACAGAATGAAGGACAAAAGACAGGTGATCACTTCAACAGACCCAGGAAAGGCAGAGAGAAGTTTCATATCCCTCCATAATAACAATACTGAACAACTTAGGGATAGAAGGGACGTACCTAAGCATAATAAAGACCATCTGTGGTCGATTGACGACTAACATACTCAAGGGGGGAAGCTGAAGGGTTTCTAAGGTCTAGGCCAAGACAAGGGTGTTGATTTCCACCACATTAAAAAATATCATTTTATTTTATTTTGGGTACCAGAGATTGAACCCAGGGGCACTTTACCACTGAGCTATAGTCCCAGCCTTTTATTTTATTATTTTTTTTTAATTTTGAGACAGAGTCTCACCAAGTGGCTTATGGCCTTGCCAATCTTCTGCCACATCCCCCCGATTCACTGGGACTACAGGTAGGTGCCGACACACCCGGCCTCACCACGTTATTCACCATCATTCTGGACGTCTAAGCAGAGCAATAAGGCAGGAGAAATAATAATAAAAAAGACATTAGAATTGGAAAAAAGGAAGTCACATTGTCCCTGTTTGCAGGTGTTGTGAACGTATACACAGGAAATCCCCAAACTATTAAATTAGTAAATGAATTGAACAAAGTTTTAGGATCCAAACTGAACACACAAAAGCCAGTAGTGTTGCTTTATGTCAATATCAGGTTATCTAAAACAAAAATCAAGAAAACAATCCCATTTCTAATTGCTACCAATAATACCTTGGAATAAATTTAACCAAAAAGGTGAAAGACCGCTAAAATTAAAACTATTAAATACTGGAGAAAGAATTGAAGAGGACTCAAAGAAGTGGAAAGACATCCTGAGGCCATGGGTCAGGAGAATCAATGTTACTAAAATGTCCAAACCACCCAGAGTCATTTGCATGTTCAGGGCAATAGCTATCAAAAATCCAGTGGCATTCTTCACAGAACTAGAAAAAAATCTAAAATATATTTGGAAGGGCGAACCCCTGTGCACAGCCAAAGCCGTCCTGAGCAAAGAGAGCTCAGAAGGCAGTTCCCACCGCGGCATCAAGCCACTTCAACAAAAATGGGGTAAAGGCTTGTATAAAGTTCACTTTTATAAAGTCCTCTACACATTAATTCAGCTATTTTACAACAACCCTAGGAAATTGATACGATTATTAACTGTATTTTACAGATAAGAAAAATAAGACAAAGAAATTGAATAAGGTGCCCAAGTTCACTTAGCTAAGTTAGTGTCAGAGTTGGGAGCAAATCTAGCTCGGCAGATCCCAGGGTCTATGATGTCAATGCTATGCCAAGTATTTTTTTTATCATAACCTATTACCCACAGGTTGAGTTCATTACAAACCAACAAATCCACAGCTCTAAGTCCTAAGCGATCAAGTTGAAAACACATTCCACATGCCTGAATTCAACCTGGACCTTTCAAATTGTGTTGAGTGTGTTGACAGATTAGTGTTAATAATGACACTTACTGAATACTTTCTAGGGGCCAGAATTTGTTCTAATTGTTTCACATGTATTAGTTATTTAATCCTCACAACGACCTCATCGTTAATTATGTGTTGACATAGAAGTTTGTTCATGATTCTTCTTGTTTTATTTGTATTGCTTCTGCCTGTGTTTTGCTTTTTCAATCCCTTGTTCCACTCATTTTAATTCCCGCAAGCACTTTATGACTTCTAGGGACTAACGTGGTCACTACTGGGTATACTTCAGCAGAGGATGGAACATCACATCTGGTGAGGTTACTCTTCACAGTTCCTACAAACCATGAGTTTTTGTTGTCATACTTAGATATTTATCTAACATAAATATATGTTACTTATAATAATGTAAGGGCTTAACATTTTTAGATTTCCTTGGAGTGGACACTTCAGTTACTCCTGATGAATAGTAGAGAGCTCGTGGGACCAGAGTATTCCTGACATTGTTTCAAACCGTCCTCTGGTCTGTTATTTTCAGGATGGGAAATTCCCTGATAGACTCTTGAATTTGCAAGTAACAGGACTCTCTTGGGTTTTGATCACCCTGCCCACCCAGTGAACTGATCTAGATAACCCCCAGCAGCCCTGAGATCTCTTTTGTGCTCAAGGAGGGCAGATTGTCACAATAGGCCACTCTTTTAACTTGGGTTGTAAATCAGAGTGTCTTTGAATAGTTGATTGTTGAAGTCCCTTAGTCCAACCTTGGTCATCCACCTCCGTTGTCACCGTTGCTGGACTCTCTTGTTACAAACTGTCCCTCACTGCATTCCGTCTTGCTCTTACCCACCACTCTCTGACCGTTGGGTCCTGACAACCAGCACTCTTCAGGAGATTCAGGTCAGTCCACCCCTTGACCTGCGGTCTCCAGCTTGGCCATCTGCAGAGTCGGCTTCTCCCTGGAGAACATGCAGACCTCACCACCCTTACCCATCCATGCTAGAGAGGTTTCCATGAGCCAGGAACAGACAACTTCTTCCTTCCTATGAACCTGCATTTATTCCTTCCTTCCACAGCATGAGCACCTGTTTTATTTCAGGATGTTTTCGGCATTGAAAAGCCACAATTCCAGGTCTTGGAAGCTCCTGCCTACGGCGTTGGTTAAACTGCTGTGTGGTTCTGCATTCCTGTTGCTATTCCTGCTTTTCTGTGCTCTGTTCCTTACCTATTCCCTATTGGCCAGTCTGTTCTGTCCATAGCTAAAAATTTAACGACCCTCTCTTTGGTGTTTATAAAACCAACAACAGATTTTGCTGTTCTGCTTGGATTTCAGGACACAAATCATTGCTCAATGCTTATTAAGACTCCACGTATGGTTGTTTCCCTCCATTTAAGCAGAAGTCCTTGGACACAGGCTCTGTGCTTGGACTTCAGATCATACCTTCCTTTTCTTTGACTCAGGACCTATGTTGAACTGTACATAGGTTCTGAGTCATCAGACACAGGGCTCTAACAATATACCCCTTCCTCAGAACCAACCCATGCTCTGAAACTGCTTTTCCAACTGTTGTACCTTTAGTCTCCCCCATATCTTCCATGGTTCATGATCCTTTTCATAGTCTGCTTGCAGTTGCCCATGACCTGTCACTAATGCCATTTGCCCCTGGAATATGATAGAGATGTGCACCAGATACTCTTCAGGGTGAAGTCATGCCTCCAGACAGAAGGAAGGCAGGAGGTTGGATGTATCTTGCAACATTTCTTTGCAGCAAAACTAGGACAAAAACATCTGACAGCATCAGATTTAGATGTCAAAAATGTAGACACCATTAATAATTTATGGTTTTTCCTGCTAAGGAGCAATAGTGCTCATTAGGAGATCTTAGACATGTCATAATGGTGGCATGTAAATTGTACACAATCTGACATAGCCCAAAGGCATCCAAAATAGAAATATTGAGATTCAAGTTGCCAGGCTTGCTATTTTTTCCAAAATGCTCGAACCTGGAAAAAAATGTCTCTTTTGCTAACTCATAGATTTTGTAAAAACCACCGCCTTGCCTTTCCTCCAAAACAAAGCACCAAGGAGGTTTAACATGTTCACTATCCATGTAGAAGCAAACCTGTGCTATTCAAACAATCATGTGTTACAAGCAGTTCCCAGCTCACACGTGGGTTTTTTAGTGAAACATCATTTTTAAAATTTGTAAGTATATTCCACAAAAAGGATCATTGACCTAAATCTAAGTGCTACACTTATATGTTTTAGAAAAAAAAAACAGTAGCAAATATTCATGTCTCTGGGTTAGGCAATGGTTTATTAGCTGTGATACCAAAGACATAAACTAGCAATTTTAGGAATTTCATAAAATTAAAATATTTTGTGCTTCAAAGGACACCATCTAGAAAAGTGATGAGACGATTCATAGAATAGGAGAAAATATTTGCAAACATATATTTAATGGGGGACTTGTGTTTAGAATATATGAAAAACTATTATATATAAATATAAAAAGTCAGATGATCCTATTTAAAATGAGCGTAGCTTCCAAGGAGACGTGTCTCCTAAGAAGATATACAAATGGTAATAAGCACAGAAGAAAGCTGAACAAACCTGGTCATTAGAGTGATACGAAACCAACACAGTACCCCTCACACCCACCAGGACGGCTGTAAGAGAGAATCAGTAAGTGGGGGTGATGGTGAGGGGGACTGGTCCCCTCACACACTGCTGGTGGGAAGGTAATATGGTCTGGCTGTTAGAAAGCAGCCAGCATTCTTCCCAGGAATTCCCTTGGGCATATGGTGAAGAGACCCTGCAGTTTTGGTTACTGTAACTCCGTAGGAGGACTGAAGTCAGGTATTGTGAAGCCTGCAGCATTGCTTTTTTGGCTTAGAATTGCTGTGGTTATTCTGGGTCTTTTATTCTTCTAAGTGAATCTCAGGATTTTTTTTTCTATTTCTGTGAAGGTGTCATTGTTATTTTGATGGAAATTACATTGAATTTGCATGTTGCTCTTGGTAGTATGACCATTTTAACAATGTTATTTCTGCCTATCCATGAACAGGGGAGGTTTTCCCATCTCCCGAGGTCTTCTTCAATTTCTTTCATCAGTGTTTTATAGTTTTCATTGTATAAGTCTTTCACCTCTTTGGTTAGGTTTATTCCTAAGTATTTTATTTATTTATTTATCTATCTATCTATCTATTTATTTATTTATTTATGAGGCTATTGTGAATGCGACTGTTTTCCTGATTTATTTCTCAGCAGATTCATTGTTGGTATACAGGAAAGATAATAATTTTTGTATGTTGATTTTGTAACCTGCTACTTTGCCAAATTTGTTTATTATTATTAGCTCTAGCAGTTTTTTAGTGGAGTTATTTTATCTTCTAAATATAGGATCATATCATCTGCAAAAGCATAAATATCAGAAGAAAGTTTTCTTATTTTTACATAAGAAAAAAGACATAAAATCTAAAAATCAAATTTCCTTTCCCCAAAGCTAGTAAAAACTGTAAATTCAAATATAAAATGTTAATAGATTGAAATAACACACAGTAACAAAAAAGTAACAAAGTAGTGAACCTGTATTGATATATGTGATATATATCAAATGTCTGAGAAAAAATGCAAAAAGTCCATAAGTATATAATTGGAGTATTAGAAGGCAAGGAGAGAGGAAGGGTCACCAAGTCCTAGGCCAGAGCCTTGACTCTGGGCCTCCAACAAATCAGGTCTGGCTGCTGGCCCCCAAAACCAAACAGAAAAGGAAGTGGTTCACAGAACAAAAGAAACGTTAGTCAGTGTAGGCCGTAAGGCTGACCAGGGACCCACGTCTTCACCTAGGTCTTTGAGGGGCTGACGATGACCTAGATGCTTTATGAAAAGGGGGATGATGGTTAGGTTTGGGGTTTGACTATCTGGAGGCTTTTCACACACAGCAGCCAAAGCAGGTGATCCTAATCCAGTGCAGTCTGACCTGCTTCTGTCTCAGGATGGTCAGGCAGTCTGGTGCCTGGGGGGCAGCTGGGACCCATGGTAAGATGTTTATGGATGAGACCTTCTTCCTGGAATCCAAGGTGACATGGTGCAAAGGAGGTGGATGAAAATGGGGTCAGAAATATCCAATCTCTAATTCTGATTTTAGCTGACCCCTGGACACCTGTGGGTATGAGCGAAGAGTTCATCTTTGTTACAAAATTGTTCAGGTTCACACGTACAGAAAGTTTTTCCAATTTGATGAAAGATGAAATCTAAAGCATGATGAATACAATAAAACCATTCTATCTTCAAAGCACTGAAAAGAAGAAATAAAGAGAAGAGCTTTAAAAAAACAAAAATAATGACATTGTCGGGGAACTAACAAAAATTTGAATTCTCATTTATGTGTCATCAAAAACAATGGAGGGGGTGGATGGTGGCTCCGTGGTGGGGCACTTGCTGGCACATGGGAGGCCCTGGGTTCAGCCCTCAGCACCACGTGAAAATAGACCAAGTGAAGGTGTTGTGTCCATCCACAACTAAACACATTTAAAAAGAAAACCACACAAAATAATGGGGCCAGAATATAGGAGAACATGTTTAAAGTGCTGAAAGGAGAAGAAAAAAAAAAACACCCGAAACCTGCCAACCTAGAATTTTATACCTAGTGAAAACATTCTTCTAGAATCACAGTGAAATAATGACAATTTCAAAGAAATAAAATTAAGAGAATATGTTGCTAGAGTAGCTGAAACATAGGAAATGCTAAAAAAATGTTCTTCAGGTTGGAGGGAAATTATACAAGATGGAATCTGAATCTTCAAAAAATAATGAAAATCATCAGAAATGGTGAATATGTGAGTAAATATAAAAAGTGTTCTATGGGTCGACTACTGAATTAGGTCCTCCAGTTTTCTTGACATCTAAGAACTGGGAACTATTTAATTTCCTAAAGAATTTTCAAGTCAGTGATTTAAT
This sequence comes from Urocitellus parryii, assembly GCF_045843805.1. NCBI lineage: Eukaryota > Metazoa > Chordata > Mammalia > Rodentia > Sciuridae > Urocitellus > Urocitellus parryii. Next base: position 86,005,521 of record NC_135537.1, on the reverse strand, counting down.
GACTTTTCTAACAATAAGTCTAATTGCTATCTTTATTGGGCCCTAATGATATTTTTTATAGAGTCAGGTGTAGTGGTGCACACCTGTAATCCCAGCTACTCAGGAGGCTAAGGCAAGAGGATTACAAGTTTGAGGCCAGCCTTGATGATTTAGTGAAACCCTGTGTCAAAATTAAAAAAAAAATTAAAGGCTAGAAATCTAGCTTAGGGACAGAGTACCCCTAGGTTCAACCCCACTGCAGAGAAAAGAAAAAAGTGTACCTAGAATTTGAATGAAATGCACTACAGTCACATTTAGAGGGTGAGAGTAGGACTTTTGTATTACACTGATGCTTAGGGTTCACTAAGGAAAACAGAGGCTGCTCTAGATATTTCGAACAGAGGAACACTAAATACAGAGAATTGAGTTGTACAAATTTCTGAAATGTTGGAAGAGCACAAGGGAAGACAATATTGAAGCTAACATCCTTGCTGAAGCTTATTTTTTTTTAAATTTTTGCCAAGCTCAAACTTGAGGAAAACACAGAGTTTGCATATACACATGTGTAGAGGAAAAAGTCTTACCAGTAAACCTAGAGCGGCTACTAATTCTTGTTCTCGAGGTTCAATCAGTATGATATCCTGAATGCAATGGATTAATGTGATATCTTATAAAAGGAAGAGATCATCAAAATCCATGCAAAGTAGATTATAGCATAGGACTACAGCTGAGATGCCACTGAGGTGGATGGTGAAGGCGTATTGCTGGCCTCTCCAGTGAAAGCAAACTGCTTGTGGTGGTCTTTTAAACCAAGCGTGGGGAGAAAAATCATATGCCAGATCAGTCATTGTGTACCAGGTACCAGGAGACTTGTTAATTTGCTCAAGCAGTGACACTACATTTGCAATAGCAGTTACGCTTAGAGTCATCACCTAGTTAAGTTTGTGAAAATCCCTTGTCATTCTCTAAGATTCACCTGTTTCCACAAAGACCAAATAGGTCCAAGGCGGATGTGACAAGAATCACCACTGTTGTATTTTCACATCCTTGGTGATGGCTGTAATCTGTGAAATCCTACCAGATGTACAAGATTGGCTTTGGTTTCCTACTGTCCCGTGTACAGGCAGTTCTAGTGGCTTCCATGTGGCCTTTCCCACCATAATAACCCTCCTTCTGTAGACGAGGAGCCAATTTGAGGACTTCACCAGATGTTGAGTGTGTGTATTTAATTATCATTCCAGAACTGGGGAGATGACCACAGGAAGGTTCCCAGGGCCACCTGGCACACTGTGGGACAGACCTGAACTGAAACCCCATTGGTCATCTCATCTCCAGGGCCCCTACTCTGACCGGTGGACTACAGTGACATTCGCAGTCAGGAACTGGTGTTGGTTCAGAGCCAGTGTCCAGTATTCCCCCGAGGTCTGATTATTTCCTTTTATCTGCAAGTAGCTACCTTGGTTTCAGGCCAAAGTCCCGTTAGTGCAGGTCACTGTGTGAATTTTGGCAGTGGACTGGGATTCTTTTTCATGGGACCTAGGGTTCTGGTCTCATAAAATGGCTGTGGATTGACTAAGAAGGCTTGACTCTGTTTTTATGATTCAGGCTTGAATTTCATTCATTGGCCTAGAATTTTTCTGTTTGTACTGTTCAAGTAAGAATTTAGGAGGTTCATATCTGTTTCACTTTGGGGTACACAATAATCAGCTAACCAAAACCATAGATCTGTACCACTCGGATAGCTGTATAGATTCTGCTGTCCTGACAATAACCCTATGCACCTTGACTTCAGTGGTGGATGCTGCTACTCGGTGTCGAACTTTTTCTTAGTGAGTCTATATCAATACATTTAGGCTGGCCCGATTTTATGTACTTTCATCCTTATCCCACACCCTTAATTCCGTACTTGCACATATTCCATGGATTTCTGTCTGTGTAAATTAGGAAATTCAAGTAGTTCTTTTGAGTTTAGAGCACCTTCTCTTGGGTCACGTTTTATACCTTATCTTTAGGGGCTTGTTGGAGCTTGCATATAAAGACTAGAAGCAAAGAGTGACTGTGATGGTGGTTCTGAGGAGAATCAGAATTTTCTTACAAGACAAATGCCTCAGAGGAAACCACTACGGTTCCCTCAGGCCATATGGTACCCTTCCCCTCAGCTGGGCAGAGAAGTCTCCTCACAGGGTGGGAGCTCCCATGGCAAAGATGATGCATCATGATGTAGGAGCTCAGTGTCCCCATCTCACTGTAATGTCCCCACAGATCCCCTTTCCACCTTCCCAGATCTTACTCCTTCCTATACTTTCACTTCAAAAGTCGACATCCTGGGTTTCAGTCCTTCAGTGGATTGTGGGGTGATCGGTTGCACTCAGTCTACTAACTTCAGTGTTTCTCTTACCCAAATCACCCAGATAGATAGGCCCAGCAAAATACCCAGAAGAATATCTGATCAAAATTTCAGGGCCCCCCATAGTCCATTAAGTTGATCTATGAAATTAATCATCACAAAAATGCTCAATAATAAAATTAACCACTCACCAACTCTTTATAAATAATAGTAAGCAAAGGAAAGGGGGAATACCATTTAGTGCACAATCACACAGCAAAAAGGGCAAGAACCGTGTGGCTGCCATCCTTCACAGCTGTTACGTGACGAGGCCAGAGTTGATATGTAACTCCTTCTTTCTGCTGCATCCTGTCTGTCTTCTTTCCTTTAGACAGAGCCTGAGTTCATGCAGTGTCACATACCTACAGTCCTAAGAGCTTGGGGCTCTGATGACCCTCCCTTTATTTGGTTACTGTAGTGTTCTATTAGCTTACACTATTGGTCACATTGGTTCTGAGCACCACCCCAAACAATCACCATGTTCCAGACTTGGCTGTATTTCCCACCATTACTTATCAGCATTATTTCTTTGTGATAATGGGTGTTATAGACAGGAATCTACATTGTTCTCCCTTCAGGAATTTATATGGATGTTAGGACACAGAAGTACCTATAGACATGAAATTAAGTTTATTACTCACATGGGAAAAACTCAAAGAATTTCTGTGGAGTTTCCTTTTAGAGTGAAGAAGGAGTAAAACCTTGGCTTTGACCATGTTGGGGTCGCAGGGTTGAACTTCCTGCTGGAGCCATTGGAGGAGTATGTTCTTTCTTATTGGATGGCCAAGATGGGGGAAAGGGGGGAGGTGATACTTACAAGGGTAGTACTTGGAATCAGTCAGGAAAAACCAGATCTTTCTCTTCACTACAGTGGGGAAGAGTCATCTCAAAAAATACAACCTCCTATTTGCCTGTAGGTTCAATGGCTTCAGAGCCCAAAATGGCAGTAGCAGTCTTGACTTCTAGTTGCCATGTACTTTTATTTATTTTTATTTTTTTTAGTTTTACTTGTACACCATACCTTTATTTTTATGTGGTGCTGAGGATGGAACCCAGGGCCTCGCACTTGCTAGGTGAGCTCTACCACTGAGCCACCACCCCAGCCCAAGTTGCCACGTACTTTAACAGAAGGTTTCTCCTTTGAAAACTTAGACCACTACACTAAAAGTGCCCAGAAATAAAAGTGCGATGAGTTGGTTATCAGGTAAAAGGTAAAGAAACAATTCAATTCTCAACATCTGGCTACATACCCATGGTCTCTAACTTCAGGATAAACTACCCTGTATATTGTTCACTGATTAAAAAGTGCACAGTGGTCATCTTTCATCCATGCTTTCGCTTTCCACGGTTTCACTGACCCTTGATCAACCAGAAAATCCCAAAGATAAATAATTTGTAGATTTTTAATTACATGCCACTGTTGATAGCATGATGAGAACTTACCCTGTAGAGTTGATGCTATCCACACCTCGTACACTACCCCTGTTGGTCCCTTGGTACCCGTCTCATTACCTGATAATCTTTTGTGGTATCACAGTGGTCATGTTCATGTACCCCTGTTTTACTTCATAATGACCATGGAGTGCAAGAATAGTGAGTGACACTGGCAACTTGGATATGCCAGAGAAAGGGCTTCCTTTAGGTGCAGAGTTGAAAGTACAATATTAAGAGGGAAGGAGAGAAACAGAGGGAGAGAGAGAGAGAGAGAGAGAGAGAGAGAGAGAGAGAGAGAGATCAACATAACTTGTATTATAGTATATTATTTTACTTTTCATTTTATTAATAGTAATTACAGATAAGTTTTTAGTGTGCCTCATTTTAGAGAAAACAAAGTTTACATAAGAGTTAGCACTAGCCATCAATTCTGGCATCCACTGGGGGTCTTGGGACACAGGTCCTTGGACAAGGGCAGATCACAGTATTGCGTCTTATTTAAAGCATCTAAGTGCTTAAGTCTTGTTTCCTCAGCAGAGTCCTTAATTGGCCATCCCAATATTCTGCTTGCCTTTCAGTCATAAGGTAATAGAGCCCTTTTTAGTGAAATGAATTCCTAGGTCACTAAACACTGTTATGTTTAATGCTATTGTGACAACTAAGGCATTCCATAAACCCTGAATGATGAGACTGTTGAAGCATGCATTTGTATTTCAGTACTCAATCTCTGCCCTTCCTGTGATATAAATAGTCAATTTAATCAACCTTCCCTGGTGAGAATAATGTTGTATCAAGGACTCAGTTGGTTTCTAGTACTGTCAAACTGGGCACTCGGCACTAATGGTAATCAGATGAGCTCTGACTTTTTCTTTAAAATAAGAACCATTTGATGAGTATGGCCATGAATGACACAGTCTTCTTAGCCTGCCCCATTCTGAGAGGTTTCTTCACATGTCTTTTCTCCAAATCTTCTTATTAGAAATATTCCATCTTCATTTCCTCCAAGTTCCCAACCATTAATCCAAATAATCAACCACTCCCTGTGAACTGGTCTGAATTCATATTTCTGGCAATCTCTCTCTCTAAGCAGAAGAAACAACCAGATTCACTGATCAGAGTTCTGCCCACTTGGAGAATGACATTACCCATGGTTCTGCCAGGCTGCCTCAGTCAACACCGGGTGGTAGCAGAGCGTCCCCTGGAACTATCTGTGAATCAGTTTGCAAATATTTTTCTGTAGTAAACTGGTCATGGCTTTGTGTCAAGGGCGTGCGAGTGCAGCAGAGTAAGGGGTGTGGACCTGTGGGCCACTGGCTCGTGCAGTTAACAGGTGCCTTCAAGACTGTTCTGAGTCTGGTCTTATGTATTCTCCCACTTGATAAGGATGTTTGGTTCCACTCACCCACACCTGTGGTTAGGTGGGTCAGAGAATACATAATTCATATGGACAGCTCAAATCACAATGTCACTTTGTGTCCCACGGCCAGGTATTTTGGGGGGGCATGGCAGCCTCCAGGATCTCTTTCTCAAAAGGAGAAGAGCTTGAAGAAGAAGACTGGTTTTACCCCTCACTGTAGAGGATCAGCATTATGATTCGCCCATGGGGGACTTTTTCTGGCACCATGTGTGCCTTGGACCCTTTAAACCTCACTGGGTCGTGAGTGCGTAAGGTCTGAGAACTGGATGAGGTGCCTCTCCACTGTGAAGATTCAAGTAATGATTCTACTTACCAGACATAAAGAGTTGTCGAGACTGGGATGTGATCAGGCGCAGAATCCTTGACCAGCTTGTGAAAAGCCCCCCTTTGAATACTAGTACAGCAAAATCAATTGATAAATAATAAAAAGAGTTTTCAAGTCAGAGGTTTAAGATGATCACTTAGAGGAAGCTGCACTTCCAGTTGCTCTTGGCTCAGGATGCACAGGTAGGTGAAGAGGAGTTTCACTAAGATTCAATTCACCCGACAGTGTCTTAGTGACTCAGGATCTGGGCACATTGTACAAAGAACAATCAAGAATACCTTGAAAGGGGCCGGGCTGGGGCTCAGCGGTAGCGTACCTGCCTGGCATGTGTGAGGCACTGGGTTTGATCTCAGCACCATATATAAATAAATCACTTAAAGCTCTATCAACAACTGGAGAGAGAGAGAGAGAGAGAGATTGAAGAAAAATTAAACATCCCAATAATCAAAACATCCCAATAATCAGCAATGAGATAGAAGCAGGAAGAAAAACCTCCAACAAAGAAAAGCTCAGAACCAGATGGATCTCAGTTGATTTCTACCAGACCTATAAAGAAGAACTAATGCAAATGCCCCTCATTATTTCATGAAATAAAATCATTCCATGAAATAAAGAGATGGAACATTTCCAAAATCATTCTATGAAGCCAGAATCACACTCTTGCCAAAACCAGACAGGAACACATCAAGGAAAGAAAACTACAGACCCCTATCCACAATGAACCTTGATCAAAAATCCTTGATAAAATATTAGTAAATTATATTCAACAACACATTAAGAAGATTGCGCATCATGACCCTTTTGGTTTTATCCCAGGGATGCAAAGATGTTTCAAAATATGCAAATCAATAAATGTGATTCATCACACAAATAAAATAAAGGACAAAAATCACTTAGTCACCCCAACACATGCAAAGAAATCCTTTGGCAAAATTTAGTACCCACTCATGACAAAAACATGATGAAACCAAGGATAGAGGGAATATCATAAAGAGTGTACATGACAAGCCCCAAAGTCCACGTCTCAGTGACAAACCCCAAAGTCCACGTCTCAGTGACAAACCCCAAGGTCCACATCTCAGTGACAAACCCCAAAGTCCGTGTCTTAGTGACAAACCCCAAGTCCACGTCTCAGTGACAAACCCCAAAGTCCACATCTTAGTGACAAACCCCAAAGTCACGTCTTGTGACAAACCCCAAAGTCTATGTCTTAGTGAATGGGGAAAAACTGAAAGCATTTCCTTTAAAGTCTGGACAAGACAAGAATGTACGTTCCTCCACTCTCCTCTTCCATACAGTCCCAGAAATTCTCACCAGGGAAATGAAGCAAGAGAAAGAAATAACATACAAATAGGAAAGGAAGAGGTCAAAGAGCCACTGTTTGCACATGAGATGATCCTATCCTTAAAAGATCCAAAAATCTCCACCAAAAGACTGTTAGAGCTAATAAACAAATTCAGCAAAGTAGCAGATTACAAAATCACCTACAAAAATCAATATATTTCCTATATACCAGCAATGAATCTGCTGAGAAATCAGGAAAGCAATTCCATTAACAATTGCCTCAAACAAACTAACAAACAAACAAAACCCAAGGACACAACCCTAACAATTCTACCTAAGGGGGTGAAAGACCTCTGCAATGAAAACTATAGAACAATGAAGAAAGAAATCAAAGACACAAGAGATGGAACTTCCTCTCTGATCGTGGATAGGTACAATCAATGTTGTAAAATGGCCATACTACCAAAAGCAATAGACAGATTTAATCTGTTGCCATCAAAATACCAGTGACATTCTCATAGAACTAGAAAAATCAGTTCCAAAATTCATTTGGAAGAATAAAAGACCCATAATAGCCACAGCAATTCTAAGCCAAATTAAAAAAAAAAAAGGCTGGAGGAGGCATGACACTGTCTGACTTCAGATTGTACTACGGAGCTCTAGTAACAAACACTGCATGGCACCCAACAGGAGACAGACAGACAGGCTCACACATCTGCAGTCATCTGTTCCTTGACAAAGATGCCAAAAACTTACATTGGAGAAAAGACAGCCTTTGAAACAAAAGGTGCTAGGACAACTGGTTGTCCACATGCAGAAGAATGAGACCAGACCTATCGCTCACCCTGCAAAAAATCAACTCAAAATGCATTAAAGACCCAAGCACTAGACCAGAAATTATGCAGTTTCTAGGAAAAAACAAAGTCAATACTCCAACCTACAGGCACAGGCAATGACTTTCTCAATAGGATGCCAAAGCTCAGGAGATAACACCAAAAGTTAGCTCATAGGATGGCATCAAATTAAGAAGGTTCTGCACAGCAAAGGAGACAATTAGAATATGAAGAGAGAACCTACGGAAAGGGAGAAAATCTTTATGAGGTGCTCTTCTAAAAGAGGATGAATATTCAGAATATTAATAAAGAACTCAAAAAAACTTAACATCAAACCCACAATTATGAAATAACCCAATTATCAAATAACCCAATTACCAAATGGGAAACTAAATGAACTAAACAGACACGTCTTAGAAGAAAAAATGTGAGTGGCCAACAAATATATGAAAATACTTGCAAGTCAAGACGACCCTGAGATTTCATCTCACTTCAGTGACAAAGGCAAGCACCAAGAATACAAACAGAAACGAGTGTGACAAGGAGAGAATTGGAGAGAAAGGAGCACTCTCACCCTGTTTGTGGGCGTGTAAATCAGCACAACCACCACAGAAATCAGGATGGAGGCTCCTCAGGAGTAGCCATGGACCACCCTGCGACCCAGCTCTACCTCTGCTTGGTATCTATCCCAGCGTATCGAAGTCATCATACTATAATGACACATACATGCCCATGAACCAGCCGAGGTGACATCAGTGGACGAATGGATAAAGAACATCTGGTATATGCACACTGGAATTTCATTCAGCCATAAAGAAGAATGAAATTATGTCATGCTGGAAGATGGATGGATCTTCAGAACATTAAGGGAAATAAGCAACTCAGAAAGTTAAGGGCCGTATGTTTTTCCTCTGTTAAAACTAGAGGGGGAAAAGGAAAGAAAGTTGGGAAGGGAGTCTCATCATGAAAGTTGAAGGGAGATCAGTAGAGTCAAGGCACCAGGGGAGGAGGTGAGGAAAAGGGAAATATTAGAATGATATTGGCCAAATTTCACTGTTATTTTGTGTGCATGTTCAAATATGTGTCAGTAAATCCCACCATTATGGACCACTACAATGCACCAATGAAGTGTAAAAAGAAGAGTTTCACATTACATGGGACAGGCACTATTCTAGGAGGGTGCCCAATTTTCCCATCTATAAATACCATGATCATTTACCACTGTCAAAGATCTCTACAGATTCAAATGTTCTGATCACTGCTTCACCACACAGCCTCTTCTACTTCAGGGTCCCGTTATTCCCACTGAAATCAGGGAGCCCGTTTCAACGATGCCATCTGTTAATGCCTTCCCAGGCTGCAGAGCGCACCGGCTGTGGGTTTCACAAGGATCTGGTGCTGCCTTCTGAACGCATGTCCATGAGGCCTTGGCAAAGGCTGGTGCTCCAGGCCCTTCCCCAGATCCATCTGTGAGGCGAGGGAAGGGGTCACATAACACGCTATCCAACACCTTATTTATTTCTGATCACCATCCTCTCCAGTATTCCAGGATCATATTTGTCATTGAACTTACGCAAACACTGAGTCCAAATTTCAGTCTAATAGCCACTCCCTGCAGCTCAGGAAAATCCTTGGCCCTAACATTTCTGGTGATTACGTCCCTGTGACTGCATTCAAGATGATCCAGCAATATGCCCTGACTTCTTTGGTCTAGCAGACTCAAACAAATTATCTTATATATTCTTAAGGCTCCTATTAACAAAATACAGTAAAATCTTTACCTTTTATTTTGGTGTGACCCTTACACTCTCCTGGGCTATATTTTATACTCTTACCTGAGGCATTCTAGGATCAGATCCCAATTAAGAGTCTGGTGACAATGTGGGATGATGGATGAGCCTCTTAAAGACAATTGCCCAGGTAGAGTCACCATAGGGTCTTCAATTTAGGGAAAGCTAGTCTCCTTGGGGGAGGAGGGGCTGCTTCTGACAGCCAGGAGGGTTAATGGAGATTTCAGGGTTCAAGGCTCTGAGATTTGTCTAATTCCACTGGTATTTTGCCATTCTAATTCACAGGGTCTCAATCATTCCCCCATTAATGTCCTAATTGACATAAGAGAGACCTGGAGAAATTGTGGATTTATAATTTTCTTTGTACTTCTACAATTTGGAGAATCGGATGTTTTATTCTGATATTAACCTTTATCAGTTTCAAGACAGAAAATATTTCTGATGATCTGAACCTGACTTGAAGGAGGAATATAATGCTTGAACCTATCATTTTCTTTCTGTAAGTCTCCCACTCCAGTCAATCATAGCAGTCTGTAGTCATGTTGTAATGTTCATTCCCACCCTAAAGGTCAATGGTGTTATTCCAAAGCTCAGTTTTCCATAGACATTTGATTTCAGGCCACGATAACTTAAAGTATCTGTTGGGTCATTGCACACCAGGAATTATCAGGTCCCATTTCCCATGGGCTGTGACATCATCAACATATTCAATTCCCTCAGGTCAGACATCTAACCTACCTCCTCAGGTCTGTTATCTAGAATCATCTCTGATGTAAACCACTATTGTGGTCAGTGCCACTGTGGTCAGGTAGTGATGAAGAACGACTCTTGATGTCTTAGGGTAGAGGAAGTTGACACAGAAAAAAGTTATAAAATGGTTGGGAGATCTGGAAGAAAAAAGGAAAACAGGGCAGGTGACACCACCCCATATATAGAAACCCTAACTTCCCTGGAAAGAGACGCTCGTTCCACGCTACTGTGACCCACATTCAGGAACAGCTGTCTCGGAGCCTGCACACACAGTTCCTGGCACCCAGGAGATTAGCTCCTGCCTCTGCAGGGCTGGTTTGCTGCTGCTGCTATGGGGATCCAAAAGAAACTGCTTTCTTCCTTTCCTTTTTTCCTCTCTGCCTAGTGTTTGGCTGATCTTGACAGAACCTCCTAAAATGGAGGCCTGCAGGCAGGGGAGTGTGGGAAACGAGGTTCTCGTACTTTCTGTCCCTCTGGTGTAGGGAGAACACAGAAGGACAGAGATGGTGCTGAATACCCACACAAGGTGTCCGACACCTGAAAGTGGGAAAAGGGTGTTTATGAAAAGAGAGGAGAGAAAGGAGTCTCAGAGATTTTAAAAGTGGGAGTTGGAGTTGAAGTTCCAGATACAGACTCTCCAACCAGGTGCCTACAAGTCCCTGGGAGGCATCTTTTTTCAGATGACTGTATACTCCAGTTTGAAGATTGTTCTAGACTTTGATCGTGCAAAGGGATGCACACCCTCCAGCCAGCTTCCTCAGGGCACTCTGGACCTCGTTGCTTCTCAGGCTGTGAATGATGGGGCTCAAAAGGGGGGTCACCACACAGAAGAGCACAGAGACCAGGGTGTCCGTGTCCAGCCTTCTCTGGGCCTGTCATAGTGGAAGTTGGCTGTTCCATAGAAGACTACCATGACAGTGAGGTGGGACGCACAGGTGGAGAAGGCCTTCCTCCTGCCCTGGGCAGAGGGAATCCCAAGGATGGCAGCCATGATGAGTATGTAGGAGCCTGCAGTGAAGAGGCAGGGGCTCAGGCCCATGGTGGCACTGGCCACGTGGAGCGCAGACTCGTGGACAGAGGTGTCTGAGCAGGAGAGCTTCAGGAGCAATGGGGTGTCACAGAGAAAGTGGCTGATCTGGTGGGGCCCACACAGAGTGAGTGTGGTGGCCAGCACCGTGTGTGTGACCAAAGTCACCAGCCCACACAGCCAGGACCCAGTCACCAGGCCAACACAGACCTTCACACTCACGAGGACTGGGTACTGAGGAGGTCGGCAGGTAGCCACACAGTGGTAATACACCATGGCAGCCAGTAAGACGCCTTCTGTGCCAGCACTTGTCACCAAGAAGAAGATCTGGGAAAGGCAGCCCTCATAAGAAATGGCCTTCTTCTCCCAGAAGAAGTTCACCAGCAGTACTGGGAGGGTGGTGGATGTGTAGCAGACGTCCAAGAAGCTCAAATTGCTGAGGAAAAAGTACATTGGAGTGTGGAGAGCAGGACTGACCCTGGTGGCCACTATTATGAGCATGTTCCCCAGGAGAGTGGTCAGGTAAATGACCAGAAAGAGCAGGAAGAACCAGCCCTGTAGGTTGGAGTAGTTGGAAAATCCCAAGAAGATGAATTCGGTGACAAATGTTTGATTGCTCATTTCCAATGGTCTCATAGCTACAAAACAGAGAAAAAGAAACCATGATGAGAATGGACTGAGAGCACCCCAAACAGGCTTGTTAATCTGCAGCAACATGGCAAATAATATTGTATACAGAGATGCCTGGACTCTGAAAAGAGACGTATAGGAGTGACTTTAGAGAGAGCATAACTTCTCACAGACTTTTGCATGGGTGCTCTTTTGTAAGAATAAATGGAGACTTGGTCAAAATGCACAACCATCTATCAACCCCTGTGTCTCACTGAATCTGCAGTATCTCCCTTCTAACACTGTGCTTCACTGTGATGAATTCTTTTTTGCATGTCTGTTATTTCAAGTAATAAGTTTTCATTGTGGAAAAATGAAGAAAATGCAGAAAGTTATACAGAAGAATAGAACAGGTCACAAAATCAAGTCTCTCTTTGCGTGCATCCCATTCTACCTCTATCTATCTTTAAAATATCCAAAGCAAAATTTCCCAATATTGTTGTACTCTATTTAGTTGTTTGCCTTGTAATCTTAATTTCCTAACATGAAATTAAGTTAATATCTCCCTTTTTATTGAACATAGAAACCTTCCATTCCATTTACTATCATAAATATTGGAATAGAAGCTTTCATACATATGTATCTGTGATCATCTCTGATTATTTCTTAAAAGTAAAATTATAAGTCATCTGATTTTAAATATATTGATCTATTTTTTCAGTAGAAACTTTTATTTTTTTAAGTTTTATAAGATACAAGAAATTTTGACCAATGATATATACTTAGGTATTTTTCTTCTTTTGTAGTATAAGATTTACCTCACCAAACATTACATTTCCTGAAAAAAAAATGATTGATACAATTACTGATTTTCTATCATGTTACTCATGCTAATCCGTGATCCATTGTTTTGAACTAAAATTTCTGTTTCTTTTTCAGTCTTAAATGAAAAATATTATAGTAAAACAGTAGGCTCTTGGTCCAGATGTGGATTGAAATCCATCTGTTGTTTACTAGATGTTGATTGTAAAAAAGTAAGCTCATCTCTATTCCTCAGTTTGTTCCTTGCTTAGGATATTAATGATGTCTATTTCACAAATGCTGAAAAATGTTTTGAGATAATATAAGCTATGTGTCTGGCACATTACATTTACTCAATGCCTTTTATCAAGTTAGAAAATCTCTATCCATTTTTTACTAGTAGTTTTTTTTTTGGTGTATGTGTGCTGGGTTTTGAATTCAGAGCCTTATGCATACTAAGCATGCACTCTACCACTGGACTTTACCCCTAGTTTCATTTAGTTATAGTTTTTATCATAAATATATATTGAATTTTCTTATTTTCTCTGCATCAATTAAAATGATATATATTTTTTCTTATTTAGTCTGTTACTATGGAAATTTGGTTGATTGAATTTTTGAATATTGAACCAGCCTTGCATTCTGGGCTTGATCTCAATTGACTGTAATGTTATCCTTATTCTATATGGCCGAGTTCAGTTTGTTAATATTGTTCCCTGCTTGCCTTTGTGTATTCTATTTTCACTGTTCTTCAGAGATAATCTATTTCTTGAAGAATTCTCAGCTGTATTGTACTGTTATTTTTAGTCAATGCATGTTAGTGGACTAGTGGGAAACAGAGAAGGGATTTCTGATGTTTCCAGGAAGCCCTGCCTTAGGTACTGTGAACTCAGTCACAGGGATATGGCCTTCACAGTGACCCACTTTCCAGCAATACGGCTGAGCCTAGTTCTTATTCCTCCAGACGTTAGACATTTCGGCCTGTTCCTTTCCATAGCTGCAAAGGTTTTCCGTTGAGTGTCCTAATGTAACAGTTTCTTTTTCTCTTGCCCCTGAAGATTACAGCTTTTGTTCTATGCAAAAAATCAGGAAATGGGTCTGGGAGGAGTTTTGGCTGCTGTTGCTGCTCTTTGTCCCTCCACCTATCCAAGAAATGATACCGTTAAAGACACTTTCTCAGAATACTTCCCTATCTTCCTGGGAGCATTTGGTGCAATCCATGGAGAAAAAGAAAAAATACAAACATCTTATGTCTATAGCCCTCTGGGTCTTTATGCTCTTAAACCAGTCTATACTTAGTCTTTAGCAATCCATTAACTATTTTTTATTTGAGTCTTTTTTATAAATAAACTCCTATGTATCTAGTGGGTTCTCCCAGAGTTAAAAAAATGCCTGGATTATTTTGGTTGCTTATCTCTCCCCAGACTTCAGTTAGTTGTTTGCCTTATAATCTTCATCCCTAATAAAGTCAAGGAAAGTCATTAATTTGCATTTTCTTCTGCTCTTTTTGGTTATTATAATGATAAAAACAACATGCTTTCTAGCTATTTCGATAGATAGTCAAGGTGAAATTTGAAGTCTATACACTTACTTTTGAAAACTATTTAGTAATTTCTAATTTAGTTAAATATGTAGTTATTCTATTCAAAACAATCCCATTCCTAGCATATTTCCAAGGAAATTAATGCACAGTTCAAAAAAATTCTTGTGTAAAAATTCATAATAACTCAAACAAATATTATGCCTTCAGCAGAAGAACAGAAGACAAATCACGGTTTATCATGCAGTGGAATAATTCAGTTACTTTAGAAACACAAATACTGGAACATTAATAACATTGACAAATCTAAAAAAAAAAATTCTGGGTGAAAGAAGCCAGATACAAAATATATACTGTATGTTTCCTTTAAATAAAGTTCAAAAATTAGCAAAACAATTATAATGGTCAAGTAATAATGGTGGTTTTTTTTTTTTTTTTGGAGCTCAGGGGTGATATCACATGAAGCATAAAGGAATTTTCTAAAGTGATGGAAATGTTCTATATCCTGATTTTTGGTAGTTCATATATATGTAAAATATTATAAACCTGTACACTTTAGATCTGTGCATTCTTTGAGTACAAATTATAGTTCAATTTTTAAAAGTAGCCTTATTTTAAAAATAGGTAAGTAATGGGGAAGAGTGGTACCTGCCTATAATCCCAGGTATTTGGGAGACTAAGGCAGGAGGATCATAAATTTGAAACTCTGCAAGGCCCCCCCCCCCGCCTGGGGATATAGCTTCGTGGTAGAGTGCCACTGGGTTCAATCCCCAGTACTTCAGTAAGTAAGTAAGTAAGTAAATTAATAAATAGAGGTGAAAGCATTTTTTCAAGATGATTTTTAACTCAGGATTGGTTGGAACCACATCTAAATATTTTTTTAGGTCTCAAAGAGGTTAAGTATTTTCTCCCATTTTTTGCATTTCTCTACTTCTTTTTTACCACAGTGATAGTCCAGGACATATCACATTTTACAAGTGACATCAGTTTTTTTCCTGATCACGATCTTTTTGATGGAGTGAATGTGATTGGTGGGTGCATGCGGTCTGGATCACAGATACAAAGACTTGCTCACCATGACGGATGGGCGTGTATGTGTGTGTGTGTATGTGTGTGTGTGTATGTGTGTGTGTGTGTGTGTTATTGGTTGTGGGATTGGTCTTGACTGAGAACACTGTCTTATAGTTAGTGGGATGGCAAGTTGGCATCTCAGGCAACATTGATGGCAGAAATCTCAAGGAATATAGGTGGAATCAGCCATCTAAGGCTCAGAAAGCTCAGAACACTTGGTTTTCCTAATTGCTATAAATGGAAAGACCCTCACTATTGAGCTTCTCTGAGAGCTGCATCACACTGGGGGGGAGGAGGGAGCCCATTTCCATAGAGATGTATCCTGTTTCTATGGAGACTCCAGCTAGGCTTCAAGGGGCTGGTGGGATAGTACCAGCGGATGCTGCCAAGCCCTGGGTCATTCTGAGGAGCCTGCTACTTCAGGGGAGGTGGCAGGATATCAGCCTCTGGGGCCCGGGACTAGGCTCTGTGAAGCTGTGTCAGGCCTGATTTCTAAGCAAGGTACTTGGCAATAGAAACCTCGGAAAACGTCCCACCCCCCACCATGCCATGGGCCACCAGAGAGCTCAGGTGTGTCTCTGGAAGCCAGGCTTGGGTATGAGCATGGACATCAATGATTGCAGAGTATCAACAATAGGGGACAATAAATCTCTTTCAGGTGAGTGCAGACTGAAAACAGGGAGATCTGGAGGGAGATAGCCTGGGTTTTAGAAAATCATCAGATCTCTAGGTCTAGAACTCGCAGATAGACCCACTCATGGAATTGTGCGTGTGAGTCCAAGGAGCAGGGGTCGATAACTGTGAAACTCGGTGCCCCAGGTTTTAGACACACCTGTTTAGTTCAAAAGAGTGATCTGAATGCTAAAACAAGATCAAAATGAAGTGGTCTGTACCTGAAGACGTGCTGTGTTGAAGGTGGGAGAAAAATCACTGAAGCCCTCATGGAGAAGGATATGGAGAACTTTAAAGTCCTAATTAAAGAGGACACGGTAAAGACAACAAATCAGTTTGGGCAGGCTGGCTAGCTGGTGGGATCACTCAGGAAAACAGGAATATGTGAAGAATAGCAGATGTAGAGGAGGCTTTGGTGGATTTGATTTGAGTAATGTTGAATGTGAGTTATCTGTGGGATAATCACGTGGAAATGCCCTTCACAGACAGCCTAGAACTGCAGGTGTGGATTTGGGAGTCATTGTTTTGAAGGCAACTGTTACAGCAAAGGGTGAATACGAAATCCCCCAGGAGAATAGAGAAAGTAGAGAAGAAAATAGAGAAAGTAGGGATTCTTGTGATACTTGGTGTTCACGAAAATTGTAGTAAAAGTTTATCCAGAAATGACTAAAAACACCATACTATCTAGGTCAGTTGTAGGTATCGCTTTCTCTAAATAATTTCCCTAAACAAGAGGTTACCTTATTAGCATTGATTTACAATAAATCAACTTTGAAATGGAGCTGGAAGCTACATGTACTTGACATTTCTTACGTTCTCTGTTTTCTCTATCAATTACCTGGGTGAACTTCAAGTCATTTAGAAATCAGTGACATGTACTTTCTTTTAACTCCCCGTATCAAAAAGATCAATATGACAATCTCTTTTATAGGTAGATATCTAGTTGTTTTCAGAAAAAGAAATAAAATTCCACCTAGAAGGCAGTTCCAGCAGATTTTACTATGGGAAATTGGTACATGGTCTGTGGATGTGTAAACGGGAAAACTAAACGTAAATGTTCAGGGATTTAAAAATACAATCTCTGAAGTTGTGCATACTGCTATTGTAAAGGTCTTAAATATAAAGGTCAGTTCAGGAGGGACAATTTCATGGGGCATTAAAAAAATCTCCCAATGTATGTTTATATAATGTTAGCTACATATAAGTTTTTCTTTGGTTTTACTGGCTAATTTCTTGTAGGTCATGGGTGTGGGGTAGGATGAAGGATGATACCCAAACAATTTTCCTTATCCTCTATGCTCTTTATTAATGTAGAGCATTATATTGAATCATCATCATGGTCACCATTAGAATCCATTATTAACAATCATAACTCATGAATGACACTTTGTGACACAATATGTACTTGCTCCTTAGAATTTATATAATGCAGCATAGGAATTAGATCAACTTAATAGCAAACCCTCTGCTCTGCAATAATAATAACTGTAATCATCATAATCATCTAGGGCATATTTCATAGAAAAATAATTTGAGTGTGAGTCTTCTTAGATTGCTTCAATACACATAAATGCCTGACTTTAAAAACCTTGTTTAATGTAGTTTAAAAGTTGCATGTTTTCTGTAAAAATTAGATTGAATTTTGTATAATCCATTCTATCAAAACTCAGTGAATTTATTTGAAAAGATAATTTTTTACATACCTGAATCCAATCAGGATTTTTCAAATTGAGTAATGAATAGAGACACACATTAGATAAAAATACCTAACACTTATTAAATGCCTATAAGACTTTTACATGCATTAACTTATTTGGTTTACACAACAACCTATAAGATAAGCTATTCTCCCCATTTTACAGAAAAAAAGAATTAAAATTAATGCACAATATATTAATGCAAGTAGGTAAACATCAATGAATCCCTTTAATTTGCATAATGTACATTAATTTGTACAATTAATATGTATTAACAATTATGATTTAAGAAACAAAAAAGAAATTGACGCAGAAAATTTGTCATGTAATAACTATTATTTGTAGTAATACTTTGTTACCTGATGATAATACCATATATTAGTAAACTATCTTATTATCTTCAATGCCCAGACATTCTTGTCTTTGGTTCTAATAATTCATTGCACATGATTAATAGGCCAACACAGCTTTCATTAAAATTCCAAATCTCACGGCCTTAAGAAGCTTAAAGTATTTAAATTTCAATAGAAAGTCGGTGCTTCAGTTAAGCACAACTAATTTTAAAATCTAAATATAAACAAAATAAAATAAATAAGTCTAGAGTCTTAAAAGAAGAACTTTTTTTTTTTTTTTTTTTTTTTTTGCTTTGGCAATAAATGAAATGTTTTGCTGACTAACCTTAGGGATTCATTTCCTCAAAGGAAAAAAAAAATGGGCATGACCAAAACGAGGAAGAATGGTGTGATCTTGAAAACCCTTATGCACATCAGGGAAACAACGATTCCTATTTGATCTCAATAACACAAGCGATGATTAAAATTTTTAAATCCAATTTTCATGTTGCCCAGTAAATTGCTTAAAACACACACACACACACACACACACACACACACACACACACACATAGTACAAGGTCAATTTATTCAGAAAAATATCTGAATGATTTCAGGTGCTTGTGGCAATGTGAATTTATTACTGTGAAATCTATGAGCTATCTGGCCTGGCCCAGAGTTGTCCTCGTATCCTTCCATGTGGTGTGGGTGCTTGGAGCCAAGGGAAAGGTCAGAGGTCATCGTGCAGAACAGTTGGCCTCAGTCAGTGAGTTCCAAGTGTTCCCAGTGATGCTGGTCCAAGGACACACTTTGGGGGAGGCTGGGCTCTTTCACCTAACATGCAGGGATTCCCTTACCCCTAACTGGTAGGTTTTAAATCTTAACAAATTCACCAGGAAAAAGCCTCCCTCCTGTCTTGGAGATTCAGCACTTAATTCAGCATTTAACATCTCTTTCAGTTCTGTTTTTTTGGGGCCGGGGTGTGGGGGGGCAGTTACCGGAGATTGAACTCAGGGGCTTGACCACTGAGCCACATACCCAGCCCTATTTTATGTTTTATTTAGATACAGGGTCTCACTGAGTTGCTTGATGCCTTGTTTTTGCTGAGGCTGTCTTTGAACTCACTGTCCTCCTGCCTCAGCCTCCTGAGCTGCTGGGTTATAGGCGTGCACCACTGTGCCAGCTCTTTCATTCTTTTTATCTCACCTGTGCTTCTTCTAGCATAAAGGGGAAAGGGAAGACAAATTATTACCTCTTACAATATGTCAGAGCCTTCTAGTTATAAAATTCTTCAAAATAAAAAATTCTCTTTTCCATTTAGGATTTTAAAATTTCTTTTCTTGGTAGTGGTTAGTTTCAATTCAAACCAATATTGTTCCTATACAGGGTCTAATTTAGTCCTAAGCCAGATCCACTAAGAAACCCAAAGAGGATAAGATCTGATCCCTGTCCTTCAACCAACTTACAATCTAATGGGAAGATGAACTCAATATGTGCAGGAAACTTGGTAACAATTCTATGTAATCTACAAATTATCATTATTTTCCCTTAGTGTTTGCTTGGGCAGCTCTGGGAATGGAGCACTTAATACTTGTCAAGGCCCCTCATTCCATCTTGAATATGCGCTCCTCCAGGTCCTAGTCAGGCCTCTCAATTGTGTTCTAAACACTAGGGCAACACCTTGTGTAAATGTGCACTCAATAAAGTTTTGAAGAATGAAGAAGGGCTGTCAAGTACATCCATGGAGCGGAGTTCTTAAAAGATTCTTTAAAGATGGTACTGTGTGGGCCCTAAAGGATCTAACACAGACTTGACAGAGGTGGGAGGACATTCCTGTTCAGTGGTTCTGGTGCAGACATCTTGCTGAGAAAAATAAAGCCTCTGTGGGCGTAAGTGAGGCAGCATAGCCCAGCGGCTTCTGAGGAACTCAGTGTCTCCTCTCTCCTAAACATATCCCTTATGGAGACCATTGGCTCAGTTCCCACAGAACATGCAGCTCTGCTTCTTTCTTTCCCAATCAGTAATCTCAAAGTCAGGTGACCGAGAATGAAGTCACTTATGAGTGACCCCAAAATACAATATTTCTAAAGGAGGGGGGTTGTGTATGAAGTAGATTACTCACAAGCTTCAGGGCTTTATTACAGTTAATAAATTGCTTGCAACCCCCCCTCCCCAAGCATCCATGTGTTTTAAGATAAAGATGAAAACCCCTAGTTAGTGAATGAATACGTTTCTGAACATAACTTCTTCTACATTAATGATTTTTATTTAAACAGATATTTTGGTAGGTCTATTGTTATACTATATTGTATCATAATGGGAATGTGTCCCTATACTTTCTCCCTAAAAATTATTCCTTTCTGTCCTGCTCATCAAAAGCAGAGGATTAACACTTAGCATTACCTATTTTTTACCATAAATAATTTTTCCACTCACATCATCTCACTTAAGGAATTTAGGCATCCCAGGGTTTCTGGTTATGTTTTGGGTTTTCTTCCAGTACCGGAGGCATCATGCTAAATCCCTCAGGTTTTGTGATAAACTCTGAAGTTATTTCTACTCTGGCACTACAAGTAGTATTGTGGAAACTTAGACACACATAGAAAAGGTGCTACGATAGGTCATTACATAAATGCCATCAAAATGGTAATGAAAATATGTACAATATTCTGTAATATGTTTTTAAGGAGTAGGTATATCCTGATTCTGGGATAGTGTTTTTGAAAATTGTGATGGTAAATAAACTACTTACCAGCAACTCTCCCAGAGAGGCGTAGATTTCTGGTTTTGGTGTGGCCCTTGCTGCTCTCCATACTAGCACCTGAGCTGCAAAGAAAGCTCTTGGTAAAACTGGCTGTTGGTCTCCATTCACCACAAAACGGACCTGTTATTCTGAGAGTTGCCTGTTGCATATCTGTGGCTTCATGAAGGAGTCAAAATCCTCTGATCTCTCACAATTCGTTTTCCTGTGATGGACATTTATAGAGGTCTGGTGCCGACCTGTTGGGAATATGCATTGAGCCTTTCCTCTGCAGCTGCTCTGGGACTCCTCAGTGTGCAAACACAACTCAAGGGCAACAGCTTGAGTTCAACTGCAACAATGGAGAGCAGTTAATTCGCTGTTGGATTCATTAATGTCTTGGCAATCACCTATTCCCAGCATGCAGCGAGAAGATCAGCATCCTCTCTCTTCTGGGATGTGGGTGAGTGAAGTTCAGAGTGATATTTCTGCTAAGAAGTTGTGAGTGGCTGAAACCTCAAGACTGCCTTTCCTTCCCACTAGGGAGAGAAGGGGTCAGGGTGGGTGTACACTTATTGGGATGGATTTCGCACGGCATATGAAGTTTTTCCTTCATGTTACATACTTTGCCAGATGGACAGATATCAGAAGCCACAATATTAAAAGCATCCCCAGTATCTTCAGCTGATCCACTCCTGCTAAGGGCTGATCCCCTACCGAACCCTGTATGACTTCGTGCCCCTTAATTTTATGATCCTGCCGATGCTCATGACCTGGTGAAGAAACTGTTTACTATGGAGTTTAAAAGTAGGGAAAAAAAAGAGTCATCAAACAGCTCTTTCGGGCACAGATGGAGAAAAGACAACAAGCTTGAAAGTCTTGTAGTATTTTACTGCACAAAAATAAAAATAAAAGTATTAGATAAAGAGGTAAGTCTCTAAAACTTAAAATTTCCCATAATACCATGGGGTTTTCCTCATGCTTAGGAGAGACACATTAACAGTACTCCTAAAAGATCTTAGAGTGATTAGCCATCAGGGAAAGGCAAAGCTAAAGCCCATTTGATCAAGCACTTCACACACACCAGGGTGGTCACAATAAAAGGACTGATAATGATGTGTTGGTAAGGGAGAAGAGGAAATCAGAAGCTTTATTTACCACTCTTAATAATAAGGTAAGCTGGTTCCACTGCTTTGAAAATGATCTGGAACTTCTTCAGAAAGTTAAATATGCGGTTAACGATCCACCTCTTCCACTCCTACTTACAAACTCAAGATAAATAAAAAACTTGTACACCAATGATTTGTACATGAATGTTCATATAATGTTCATATTATATATAATGTTCATATTATATATAAGAATCTTATTCATATTAGTCAAAAAGTGAAAATGACCAGGCAGGTCTGTAATCTAGTTACTCAAGAAGCTGAGGCAGAAGGATCACAAATTCAGGGACAACCTGGGCAACTTGGCAAGACCCTGTCTCAAAACAAAATTTTAAAAAGGGTTGGGCTTTGGCTTAGTGGTAGAACAGTGTCTAGTGTGCGGGAGGCTCCGGGTTCAATCTCCAGTACGACACCCACACAGACACAAAGTAAAAATTACTATCCAGTGGGAAATGAACAAAGAAATGTGGCATTTTCATAAGATGGAAATCATTCACAATAAGGAGGAATAAAATAAAATACTAATACAAGCTACAATATGACTGAAAATTGCAAACATCCTAAGTGAAAGGAGTCAGATCCAAAGGGCGTATATGGTATTACTTCATTAAAAATATCCACGGAAACTCAAGTGTATACATGGGTCTTTCCACATGTGAAGGAGAAACACAGAAATGGTGTTTATTTAAAACTTAGAATCATGATCCATTAGGAAAATGCAAGTCAAAGTCACATTGCACATAGCACTTCACATTCACTAGTGTTGGCTAGAGCTGCAATATTGGGGGAAAGGAGAGTGACTGCTTTGGGTATAGGCTTTTTTTGGAGAGAAAAGTAATAAAAATATTCTGAAATACCTGTGGATTAGAGAACCCAGGTGAGGTCACAATGTGTCACATACTTAGCACAGTGTGCTTCCCCTGGTGGGAGGGGCACCACAGTGGTCATGAGACACTGTGTATGGAGAGAGCGCTGTTGTAATTGCTGCTGAAGAGTTCACATATTTCTACAACTAAGACATTTCCTAGAATGAAACCATCATCTAGTTCTAATCTCACTATACAGTCTGTCTCCCAGCCAGTTCCTCAGGGCACTCTGGACCTCCTTGCTTCTCAGGCTGTGAATGATGGGATTCAACATGGGGGTCGCCACACAGAAGAGCACAGAAACCAGGGTGTCCATGTCCAGGGAGTGGCCTTCTCTGGGCCTGTCATAGTGGAAGTTGGCTGTTCCATAGAAGACCACCATGACAGTGAGGTGGGACGCACAGGTGGAGAAGGCCTTCCTCCTGCCCTGGGCAGAGGGAATCCCAAGGATGGCTGCCATGATGAGTGCATAGGAGCCTGCAGTGAAGAGGCAGGGGCTCAGGCCCATGGTGGTACTGGCCATGGGGAGCACAGACTCGTTGACAGAGGTGTCTGAGCAGGAGAGCTTCAGGAGCAATGGGATGTCACAGAGAAAGTGGCTGACCTGGTAGGGCCCACACAGAGTGAGTGTGGTGGCCAGCACTGTGTGTGTGACCAAAGTCACCAGCCCACACAGCCAGGACCCAGTCACCAGACCAACACAGACCTTCACACTCACAAGGACTGGGTACTGAGGAGGATGGCAGGTGGCCACACAGCGGTCATACTGGTCACACAGCCAGTAAGATGCCTTCTGTGCCAGCACTTGTCACCAAGAAGAAGATCTGGGAAAGGCAGCCCTCATAAGAAATGGCCTTCTTCTCCCAGAAGAAGTTCACCAGCAGTACTGGGAGGGTGGTGGATGTGTAGCAGACGTCCAAGAAGCTCAAATTGCTGAGGAAAAAGTACATTGGAGTGTGGAGAGCAGGACTGACCCTGGTGGCCACTATTATGAGCATGTTCCCCAGGAGAGTGGTCAGGTAAATGACCAGAAAGAGCAGGAAGAACCAGCCCTGTAGGTTGGAGTAGTTGGAAAATCCCAAGAAGATGAATTCGGTGACAAATGTTTGACTGCTCATTTCCAATGGTCTCATAGCTACAAAACAGAGAAAAAGAAACCATGATGAGAATGGACTGAGAGCACCCCAAACAGGCTTGTTAATCTGCAGCAACATGGCAAATAATATTGAACGAAAAGCAGCCTGGAGACTGATAACCTGTGGGACTGGTCTCAGGGAATCAGACCCACGGAGCCGCACACATTTGCAGGGGTGATGGTGGGTGGGAGTAACCAGAGAATTGCTAGAAGCCAACAGAAAGCCATTCAACCTCATAATGGTGTGAAGTCATTTCTCACTGTCTCAGTAATCTCTGTCTCCTGTTGTCCTTTTATGTAAACATAGGATTTTTGGAGAAGTACATTTTCATTGCAAAAAGTTAAGAAAAAATTTACAAAGCAGAGTCATCATCTGAAGAAGCAGTCGGTGTTGCCTTCAGTGTTTTCCAATGTAGAGTTTTTCTCATTTTACATCAATCTTGATCTCTGTGTTTGGAAAGGCAGAAGTTAACTATTCCTGTACAATGCTGAAATTATCAAGGCCAGAGCAAAATAGAGGAAAGAAGTTGATGAAGTGGGGTTGGACTGGCTATCTTAAGTATACAGGGAAGATCAGTGGAGTAGAAGGAGACTGAGAGGGCGGAATGGTTTGGGAAGGGAGGAAAAGTGAAAGGTCTTTACGCAGATCATGTTATGTGCACATGGAAGTCTACCACAGGGGACTGCACCTGTATGTATATGTAGAAAGTACCAGTCAGAAATTAACAGATAAATGACCCAAAGAAAGATCAGTAGAGAAAGGAGAATGGGGGCGGGAAGGGGAGATGGGGGGTGGGGACTGAATGGAGTAAATCAGATTCCATGCACGTAGGATCTTTTCCAAATCAACCCAACTTCTATGTATAACTATTATGCTCTAATAAAAAATTTAAGAAGATGACATGATCCTATCAGCAAAGAGTGAGAGTTTGAATTCTTCTTGACCTATACCTTTAATTTCTTTCTTTTGTCCAATGACTCTGGCAATTTCAAGGATGAAGTTGAATAGAAGTGGTGAAAGAGTGGGCACCCTGTCTTCTTCCAGTTTTTAGAGTGAATGCTTTCAACCTTTCTCCACTTAGAATGATGCTGCCTTGGGTTTGGCAGAGATAGCTTTTACAATGCTTTTACAAAGTTCCTTCTGTCCCTAGTGTTTCTACTGTTTTGACAGGAAGGGGTGCTATATTTTGTTAAATGCTTTTTCTGCATCTATTGAGATGATCTATAAACTTACATCTCTCTTAAATAAACTTAATCTCTCCCCTTTGGCTAAACATTCAGATCATCTCCAGTCCTATAAATATTTTAATGAACATTTTCCTACATAAACATATGTGACCATTTCGAATTATCTCTTCAGAATAAAATTTAAATCTGACATAAACGAATTTGTTGTGCAGTTTCTATTTAAAACTAGCTCATGGGAGACATTATATTAAATGAAATAAGCCAGACACATAAAGAGAAATAGCAGTTTTTCACTTCTTTGTGGAAGCTAAAAAGTTGATCTCAGAGAAGTAGGGAGTAGAGTGGTGGTTACTGGAGCCTGGGAGAGAATCACAAAAATCATTGTGAGTCTGATTTCTCAAAGACGCATGGGAAGGACTGCCTGAAACATGCCCTCTGAGTGTGGTCCTTAAAAAAAATAAGAGTGGTCTTCTAACAGGGTCCTCAGAAAATCTCTCTTCTCTCCTCAGTGGGCAGCAGAGATCCATGGGTGTGGCTGCCTAGGAGCCAGCTGTGGTGTGCGAATGGGCAGGACAGCTGGAGAATCTCAATAATCACTAGTAGACCACATTCTAAGTGAGGGCAGGCTGGAAACAGGCCATCCGGAAGGAAATGGCTTGAGCTCTGAAAATGACAGAATCTGTGGATTTAGGAAACGGTTGTGGGTCCAATCCAGTCATAACACCTACTCGCTGGGTCAGTCCACGGTTGCCACGGTTACCATAGGTTGGGCCTGGAGTCTGGGTACCTGAGGGCTCTCTGAGAGGAGATTCCAGCAGGCAGCGGGGGCAGGTTCCCAGGAGATAGGCCTGGGAGCCACGTCTAACTGTGACTGTGGAAGTCACAGGTGCTCATGAAGCCACCAGAGAGCAGGGTGAGGAGAGAGAGCCTGATGGACTGCTCGGAACAGAAGGTGTCCAGAAGGAGGCTCACCAGCTCTCAGAACTCGTTCTGCACCCCAGTTTCAAACCTCTGCTCTATGTAACGGTCCTTCTGCACCCCAGTCTCCAACCTCTGCTCTCTGTAACAGTCCTTCTGCACCCCAGTCTCAAACCTCTGCTCTCTGTAAGATCCTTCTGCACCCCAGTCTCCAAACTCTGCTCTCTGTAACAGTCCTTCTGCACCCCAGTCTCCAACCTTTGCTCTCTGTAACAGTTCTTCTGCACCCCAGTCTCCAAACTCTGCTTTCTGTTTCAGTCCTTCTGCACCCCAGTCTCCAACCTCTGCTCTCTGTAACGATCCTTCTGCACCCCAGTGTCCAACCTCTGCTCTCTGTTACAGTCCTTCTGCACCCCAGTCTCCAACCTCTGCTCTCTGTAAGATCCCTCTGCACCCCAGTCTCCAACCTCTGCTCTCTGTAAGATCCTTCTGCACCCCAGTCTCCAAACTCTCCTCTCTGTAACAGTCCTTCTGCACCCCAGTCTCCAACCTCTGCTCTCTGTAACAGTCCTTCTCCACCCCAGTCTCCAACCTCTGCTCTCTGTAACAGTCCTTCTCCACCCCAGTCTCCAACCTCTGCTCTCTGTTACAGTCCTTCTGCACCTCAGTCTCCAACCTCTGCTCTCTGTAACGATCCTTCTGCACCCCAGTCTCCAACCTCTGCTCTCTGTAACAGTCCTTCTCCACCCCAGTCTCCAACCTCTGCTCTCTGTAACAGTCCTTCTCCACCCCAGTCTCCAACCTCTGCTCTCTGTTACAGTCCTTCTGCACCTCAGTCTCCAACCTCTGCTCTCTGTAACAGTCCTTCTGCACCCCAGTCTCCAACCTCTGCTCTCTGTAACAATCCTTCTGCACCTCAGTCTCCAACCTCTGCTCTCTGTAACGATCCTTCTGCACCTCAGTCTCCAACCTCTGCTCTCTGTAACAGTTCTTCTGCACCCTAGTCTCCAACCTCTGCTCTCTGTAACAGTTCTTCTGAACCTCAGTCTCCAACCTCTGCTCCCTGTAACAGTCCTTCTGCACCTCAGTCTCCAACCTCTGCTCTCTGTAACGATCCTTCTGCACCCCAGTCTCCAACCTCTGCTCTCTGCAACGATCCTTCTGCACCCCAGTCTCAAACCTCTGCTCTCTGGTAAGGATCCTTCTGCACCACTGTGGGCACTGCTTCCCAGCTGAGCCAGGTCCATAGTCTTCAGTCAGGAGCAGTGTGTGCACCCTTCTCTGTTTTCTCCAGCAACGCCACAGGGTTTAAATTCACTGAAACTCAGTGTCACCATTTTTTAATTCATGATGTTGAAAAGGAGGGTGCTACAACACTTTTACAGGTAGATGTCTAGGTTCATTTATAGAAAGAAATGAAACCTCCCATGAAACATTGACCCATAAACAGTAAGCAATATATGATCTTTGTCCAACCAAATACCAAATGAATTTTTAATGATTACACATTTAGCCAATCTCATCAAAAGCACAAAACAAAACACAATGAATGAGTGAAAAAACCCACATATTTTGCATATCTGAATTCTACCAGGATCTTTCAAGCAAGTAATGAGTAGAGAGACACATAGGAAAATAATACCTAAAACTGATGAAATGTTCCGTTAACTTATCGTAGGGTTTCCATCCTTAAAGGAAACAAAATGGCCATAAAAGCAACCAAGGTAACTGGTCTGAGTGTGAAAACTCTTCAAGCACATAAGAAAAACAGAACATCTATTCATCTTTTATGTAATATGAAGCAATCATTTAAAACCAAAGACTTAATTTTCATGTTGCCTAGTAAATTGCCTATTTAAAACACACACACACACACATGCACACACACACACACATACACACACACACACACACACACACACACACACACACCAATCAATGACAGCACTCAGGAGGATTTTTCTAAAAGTCCAGATGATTCTAGGTGTTTGTGGCAAAATTTTGGGCCTGTCATAGTGGAAGTTGGCTGTTCCATAGAAGACCACCATGACAGTGAGGGGGGACGCACAGGTGGAGAAGGTCTTTCTCCTGCCCTGGGCAGAGGGAATCCCGAGGATGGCTGCCATGATGAGTGCATAGGAGCCTGCAGTGAAGAGGCAGGGGCTCAGGCCCATGGTGGCACTGGCCACGTGGAGCGCAGACTCGTTGACAGAGGTGTCTGAGCAGGAGAGCCTCAGGAGCAATGGGATGTCACAGAGAAAGTGGCTGACCTGGTGGGGCCCACACAGAGTGAGTGTGGTGGCCAGCACTGTGTGTGTGACCGAAGTCACCAGCCCACACAGCCAGGACCCAGTCACCAGACCAACACAGACCTTCACACTCACAAGGACTGGGTACTGAGGAGGATGGCAGGTGGCCACACAGCGGTCATACGCCATGGCAGCCCAGAAGCTACTCTCAATGTCAGAACTGGTCACCAGAAGGGGATCTGGGAGAAACACCTCTTAGGCTGAACCTGTTCTGAGAAGCTCTCCATCATGACCTGGACTAGGCGTGTACGTAGCTGATGTTGAGAGACCCAAGTTTTGAGTTAACAATACACTGAAATGTGGAGGGAAGGATTGACTCTGATTACATTTCTCAGAAAAACTACCAGATAAATATCCAAGGAGAATAGATATCGCACAAGAACAGATCTTGTAATTGAAGTGCCAGGAAGATGAATTCAGTGACCACTGTCTGAATTTCCATTTCTTTGAATTCTTCCTCAACTGAAATGATTATTGGGAAGTAAAATTTTAAAATAATTAAATGTGGTGACAGACCCCAGGAGAGCTCTTACTCACCCTTTCTTTGTTGGATTAGGTAAGGTCTGTTTTAGCTACTGTACCTTGGCCCTAAGACTAAGGGGTGTGCCTTTCCTCTCATTTCTTTACCTCCCTGTCCCTGATTTTATTCTCATGCAACTCAGTATTATTTGTTAGGTGTTTGTTTCCCTTATCAGTATGTAAATTCTATTAAGCAAAATGTTTGTCTATTTAATCCCTATAGACTCTATAAAACTTTTGTTGGAAGGAAAGAAATTCAATCTTCACGGATGTTGTAAAAACAATAGTTGATGAATTAAGATAGAGCCCCAATACTTTTCCTGCCAATGTTTCTCTTCCATGAAAAACATGGCAATACCAGTTTCTACTTATGGAGTGTGAGGTCATCTCCATGACCTTCACCACCTGGTTTACTCAGGTGAAAATGTGATCTAATAGGGCAGAAGGGAATTTGCATATGTAATGAAGTTTACATGATTTTAAAATACGGATTATCTTGTATTATCAGAGTGGGCCCTTAAAGCAGAGATCATTCTCCAGCTGAAGATGAAATCAGAGATTCAATTCACAATCATAATTCAACAAGTCACTATTGGCTTGATGATGAAGGGGGTCACATATTAAGGAAATGCAATCCTTGGTCCTATGATCACAGGAAATCAAATTTTGTCATCAGCTTGAATAAACTTGGAAGTAGAATCTCCCCCAGAGTCTCTAGGTAAGAAACCAGCTCCCCTGACACCTTGTGTTCAGCAGAGGACCTAGTTGAGTTGCACTGTGCCTGGACTTAAGATCCACAGAACTGGGAGATAACAACAAATCGGCATTTCAATGACTATGTTGTGGTAATGTGTCATGATACCAATAGAAAAGAAACAAGCCAAGCATTCCATTTGGTGTCTGAAGGTTCCGCTTGTTTGGGGCTAGTAATGACAGACCACCAGTCTAAAAGCCTGAGGAGTGTCCCACATCCTTTCAAATCTGAGAACACCCTTCTCTATGCTGTCTTTTTCTTCATTCTGCCTTGGTCAATTCTCCTCTTAAACAATAGTTAAAGAGATTATAGAAGAAAAAGCCAAACTCCTACTGTACAGTTTCCTAGTCAAGAGCTGAAGCAAAAGGCTAGAAGAAAGATGAATTTGGAACTTTGGGGAAGGGTGGTATTTGGGATTATTTTGAAGTTTTAATCACTCTCTTCCCATGCTGCTTTGCCATGATCAGCCAATGAATCCAAGGCCGTGACATAATGACCACAAGTTCTAGGAATTGTGAGAGCCTATCAACTTGCATCTGAAATTACTTTCTTGGCAGATGGTTCTTCAATGAGGCTTGGGTATCTCAGCTTCCTCATTTTCTGTAGAATCTGCTAAGCTATTCCTTTTCCTACGTGTAAATCAGTGGTCAGCAACCAAATCCAGCACACTATTTTTTTAAATAAAGTTTTATTGGAACATAGCCACTCTCATTCACTTAGTTGTTTATGGTTGCTTTTATGTTATAATGGCAGTATTAAATAGTTGGGCTAAGTCCACAAAGCCTAAAATATGTCTTTTCTGATTCTTTACCAAAAAGATTCTTCAACCCTTGGTGTAAACCTTTGGATTTGGGATTTAACAGTGGGTTTAGATCATGGCTTTATCACTGGTTAACCTGGACCCTGAAAAACATCATTAGCTTCTGTGAACCTCAGTTTGCTCATGTTTAAGAAGGGATAATGTCTGGATTACAGTTTTTTATGAAAATTAGATTAATTAATGAATAACAAAGGAATGAACATAGTTGACCTAGAACACATGTCTATTATGCAACTGCCCTCATTTCAAGTTCCCCTTTAAAACATTATTTCACTTTTGTATTTCTCCAGCTTGACTCAAATCTTACTTTAATTCACCAACTCTATCACCTCTACTTTTAAGCAACTGGCATATTATTGAATTACATAATTCCCTCTCATTAAATAAATACTTATGGTCCACCTTACAGTAGTATCAGCTCTTTTGTTTTACAATTACATTTTATAAACATATTTTCACAAGAATCCAATGAAGAAGGAAAGTGGATTTAATTATCAACACTTTCAGATAATAAGATTTTCTTTGAAACTGGAAATTAAAATAGCCAAACAAATGAGGCTGCAAATAACACTGTGAAGTGGTTGATAAAATTAGAACCAGGGCCTCTAAGAGTTCTCTTAATACTCCTCAACTCCCCACAGAAACCTAAAACCTAAGTCATCCTGTATCTTCCTTTCCCTGGTTCTCTGCCTGTACCTATGTCTTTAGCAAATCCTGCTGATTCTATCTCAAGTGTACCTCAAACTTATGTGTGATTTTCATCTCCATGAATACTATCTAAATGGTTGGATCCTGCTCCTCTTAAAGTCTCAACTTGAAAATCAATTCTCAGAGGAGCCTTCATCTCTTATAACATCATATTCTTTCAAATAATTTGTAACAATTTTTATTGGTGTTTTTGTTTATTCATTGACTATCTATCTCCCTAGTGAATAAGCTCTGAGTGAGCAGGGATTATGTCTGTCTTTATCACTTTGGTTTTATTGCCTGGCCCATATATATCGTTTTAGGAATGCATTAATGTCTGAATTCATTTTAAAAGATCAAATGTGATCATGTAATGCTTTGTCACTTTAAAATGAAAGTTTATTTATGGTATAAATAAATAAATAAAAGTAAATAAAATTTTTTATTTACTGTATATATTTACTCACCCATATAAAATTTTAAATCAGTCAAAAAGAAAGCATCATATTTAAAAAAAGTAGTGATACAAGTTTCAAATTCACAGTTGATGACTAAACTATTCAGTTAACCAACTGATTCAATCCAAAGAAAGGGCCTGTGTATTGATGTAGCCTAGAATTGCAGAATAATAATATAATAGTAACAACAGTAATAATGGTTAACATTTTCTGCACTTATTACATGCCAAGTATAATTACTGTACTAAATGCTTTACATACATTTACTTCCTTTAATTCTCAAGTCATCATTAAAAAGTATCATTAGCATTCCCCTTTAGATATGAATAAACTGAAATTCTAGGAATCTGCCTATTCTCTTCCGTTTACTTAATAAAACCACATATTGGCAAAGATTTGAAGATCCAGAATACACGTTCAACTCTATTAACTAGTCAAAGGACCGTTCTGTCTCTGGACATCAATTTCCTCCTCTGTAAAGTAGAGCTAGACTAGGTGTGAGCTGTTCTTTGTACCTTTGATATTTTGTGATTATATTTGATATCTGCTTACTTTCCAGATTCTAAGATGAAACCTGTAACAGGGCAAGGATGAGCATCCAGAGGACTTCCGGGGACAGAAGAGCTGTTTATTCATTGTCTTTATGAAGTACACAGGTCTAGGGTGGGGGGAATTTACCAGATGCACTGGTGAGGAAGACCAAGTAAGGCCCCCACCCAGGAGATCTGTTCCCTAACCCCCCAATGTGAGGACGTGACATTACACTCAAAATGGACTTTGAAGATATATTTAAGATACAGAGAGATTATCCCAGATTATCCGGGTCAACCAGAGCTAATCACTTGAGTTCTTCAAAGCAGACAGGTTTCTGCAGCTTGAGGGAAACCTGCAGTCCAGGTGAGGCCGAAGCACTGAGCTGTCATCTTTGAAGAGTCCCACAAGCCAGCGAAGACAGGCAGGATCTAGAGGATAAGGATGTGGCTGCCGGGGCCTTTGTCCTAGGACCACATGAGAATGATCCCACCAACACCCTGAATGAGCCCTAGAAGGATTCTCCTCTACAGCCTTCAGGAAGACTCACGGCTCTGCTGACATCTTGATCTGAGTCTTCTGAGACTGTTAAGCACAAGAATTACACAACCCATGCTCTGCCCAACGACCTACCAAGCTGCGGGATGATAAACTTGTGTTGCTGTCAGGCATCAAATCTGCTGGGTGTGGCGGCATATACTTGTAATCCCACTCTAGAGGCTGAGACAGGAGGATCGTTAAGTGAGAGGCCAGCCTAAGCAACTTAGTGAGACCCTATTTGGAAATAAAAAAAAAATATAAAGAGATGGAGATATAACTCAGTGGTAGAGTACTTCTGGGTCCAATTCCCAGTACTGGGAGGGGGAAAGCCGCTACATTTTTGGTAGTTCATTATGGTTTTTCAGTTGGAGTACCAGGGACATATTTTGCCTTTATCAACCCCCTGTGTTCATAGACATGAATTTGAGTTTTAACTCTATCTCCTAACATTTGAGCTTCTGAACATTATATTTGGATTGAGAGTTAAATTTTCCTTTAATTTAAATATCAACAAAGTTCCTAATTCTTTTCTTCTTCCCTGTCATTGAAACCTACAATGACATTTTATTTGTGAATTTGAAAAACTGGTTTCTTATGTTCCAGTCATGTTGGAATAACTGCAAATAGATGTCCCCATTTTAATAACTAAAAACTTTAAAGATTTAGATTTAGCAAACAAATACTTTAAAATAGCTTTTGCAAGTAGGTTCAAAGAACTAAAGGAAACTAAATAGTTAAAAGAAAGCATGAAAACCATGTCTCATCAAATAAAGAATATAAGAATACAAATTGTAGAAGCACCAAGTAGAATTTTGGGAGTTCTGTTGAGAAAAAATAGCTGAGATAAAAACTTTACTACCTAAGTTAGAAAACAATTTTAGTAAGTGGAAGAAAGAATCGGGAAACTTGAAGATGGGCCAACAGAGATGATGCAGCCGGAGGGACAGGAAGAATGAGGAGTGAGGAAAATGAATAAGCCTAAAGACTGTGGAGCACTCCAAACCCCAGGGAGAATGAGAATCCAAACACAGAAAAGGCACCCACAGGCACATGCAGCTACTTAAAACGCCCCCAAGCAAGAAGAAGGAATGGTCTACTTAAGAGCAAAAATCAGTGAAGTTGAGAAAATCTATCTTTAAAATCTGCTTCTTTGGAAAAATAAAAAAAAAATTGGTAAATTTTATTTTAATTCTAAGACTAATAAAGAAAGAAGACAGACTACAGATATCAACTGGATAACAAGGAAATATGGCAGATAATTCCATATATAAATTTAATAGCTTAAATGAAAACACAGTTTCACAACTTACCTGATATTAAATATATAATTTGAACAACTTGGTCAGAACTATTAAGAAAATTAAATGTTTGATTTAAAAAATTCAATATAAGAAACTTCCATGCTCAAATGGGTCTGCTGGAGAATTCTACTAAATTTTAATTTCACAAACCAACTTGTAAAATTAATGCTAATTTTACAAAATAGTTTTCAGAAAACACAAGAGGAAGAAACATTTTCAATTAATTTTATAATGTGAGTATTACCCTAATACCCATGTTAGAGACATCCAAAGGAAAGAAAACTATAAGCATTTGTAATAAATATAAGTGCAATGATTCTTAACACCAACTTACTATTATAGATTCAGCATTACATAAAATGAATTATGCAATACTACCAAGTGGGTTTTATTCCAGGGATGCAAAGCTGGTTCAGTATTAAAAATCAAGCAATGTGATCCACCATATTTACAGGCCAAAGAAGAAAACTCACATGATCAATGCAGAAAAAAGAATTTGGCAAAACCTAACATACATTCATGGTAAAGACTCTCAGGAAAAAATGGAAAAAGAGGGAGATTCCCTTATCTTCATAAAAAGAATCTACACAAAACTTACATCTAGCATATTTAGTAGTAAAAGGTAGAAAAATTTTCTCAGGGCTGGGTTATGGCTCAGCAGTAGAGTGCTCACCTCACACGTGCAAGGCCCTGGGTTTGATCCTCAGCACCACATAAAAAATAAACAAATAGAATAAAGGAATTGTATACAACTACATAAAAAAGAAAGAAAGAAAGAAAAAAAGAAAGAAAGAAAAATTTTCTCAATACCAGGAACACAATAAGGATGTCTACTCTCACTACTCTTATTCAATATAATGCTGAAAGGAATGGAATAAGGCAAGAAAAGGAAATACAATATAAGTCAAGAATGAAGAAATAAGAGTTTCTTTTTACAATGATATTATAGTTGATGTCAAAAATCCTAAATCTAAAAAAATAAATAAATAAATAAAAACCCTAGAACTAATATACAAGATCAGCAGGTCTCAGATGAACACACCAAAAAAGCCAACTGTATATTTGTATAATATTAATGAGCATGTGGAAACCAAAATTCAAAATATGATACCTTTTACAATTGTTTTAAAAATTGCTTAGGTTTAAATCTAGTGAAATATGTATAGTACTTTTATGCTGAAAACTACAAAATGCTCATGAAATAAATTTTAAAAAGCTAAAGAAATAGAAGTACATGTTGCATTAATGGAGGAGATGATTCAGCATTGTGAAAATATTAATTCTCCCCAAATTGATATGTATAGGTTTAGTGCATTTTCTATCAAAGTGTCAGCATAAGTTTTTGTAGATATAGAAAATATTATTCTAAAATTTAAATACACAGGTAAAAGAATATCTGAAACAGTTTTTATTTTAAATAAACTGGGATAAAATGAGAAAGGTTAAAGAAAATATATGTGTCCTATAAGAAGACTATTGTAGTATTGGTATAAGGAAAGACACATAGATCAATGGAACAGAATAACGAACCCAGAAATATACTCACACTAAAACCAGTAACTGATCTATGACAAAACTGCAAAAGTAGTTTAGTGAGAGAAGGACAGTCTTGTGAATAGAAACTTTTAGCTACTCAAAGGGAAAAGAAAAATTGAACCTTGACCTAAACCTTATACCTTATTAAAAATTAACGAAATGCACCTTATATTTAAATTTCAAACATAAAATGATAAAAAGTTTAGAAAGCATTGGAGAACAGCTCTGGGATCTATCATCTGGTGAAGACTTTCCAGATAAAAACCTGATTTGAAAAAGAAAAAAACCATCAAACAAAGATTTGTTAAAGGAGAGCCAAGCAGCTGGGGCTGGGGCTCAGTGGTCGAGCGCTCTCCTGGCAT
This sequence comes from Urocitellus parryii, assembly GCF_045843805.1. Taxonomy (NCBI): domain Eukaryota; kingdom Metazoa; phylum Chordata; class Mammalia; order Rodentia; family Sciuridae; genus Urocitellus; species Urocitellus parryii. Next base: position 85,969,741 of record NC_135537.1, on the reverse strand, counting down.
GGAGAGGCGCCTGGTTTGTCCTCAGCACTGCATAAAATAAATAAATAAAATAAAGATGAAAAACAGCGAAGCAAAGGTCCACATCTCCCAAAGGCAGGGTGCAGATTGCCCTTGACTCTCAGAGGAGAAAAGATGAGAGATACCCCCAGGACTGGGCTGGGGTTGAGTGGTGGAGCACTCACTTGGCACGTGGGAGGCTCCCAGGGTTGGTTTCTCAGCACCACCTAAACAAGCAAACGAACAAATAAATAAAGGTATTGTGTCTCTGTATGACTAAAATAAATAAAAAGACGGGGTTGAGCTGTCTGACCACAGTGGTTCCCAAGCAAACCTTTATGAAAATCAAATCCACGCCAATCAACTGATGTTTGGGGTTCAGAATGTTTCCTTCTAATGAAGCAATCTAGCCTGAATCAGTTGTGGGCGCACTGTGCAGTGCTTTGGATCTGATGATCTTGAAATCAATTGTGCTTTGTTGTAACTGGTCTGTACTAGCACACTCTGGGGTTTGCTCATCCCACAGCAGACAGGCATGGCTGGTCATGGTCACAGGCCCAGGCCTCCCTGGGGTAGGTATCTCCTTCCCCCTCCCGAGAGGCCCCCATCTCATGTTTAAAAACTCAATGAAGGAGAAAGAAAGGCGTTATCAGACAAGGCTGTCCTGCAGACCTCCCCCATGGGGAACATTGAGGGTTACGAGAAAGGACACTAGAGAGGAACTCAAAGGCACTTGTTTAAAAAAAAACTGTAAAATAATTAGACATTGATTAAGCAGGTATATATAAAAGACTTTATAAACACATTTTGTTACTTTTTCTTCTGATTTAAAAGACTATTGTACAAATGTGTCAATTAGCTTATAATCGGAAGAGAAGGAAATTTAGTGCACCAAGCTTCTGTCCACTATTGGAATTAGGTTCCTATTAGCATGAATTTGTTTAGTTTAAATTGAGATACAGATTGTGATGCTCATAGCAAACACTAAGGAAATGACTTAAAAATATAAAGTAAAAAGAATATATAACAAACTGTATTTTCTACTCAATTCTGTGAACTTAAAACTACACTAAAATAATCTATTAAAAAAGCAAGTCACCAAAAGATAAAAGAAACTTAAATGATACTTTTAAAATTATTTATTTAACCCAAAAGATGGTCATAAGGGAAGAACAAAAGTAAATAAAATATAGAAAACAAAACTCAAAAGAACAGATATGATACCATTTCAATAGTTATATTAAATATGAGTGAATGACGTATGACAAACAAAACACTGGGATTGTGATTGGGTTTAAAATCAAGATCTAATTATGTACAAAATGTACATAAGAGACACACTTTAGATTCAATAGTACAAATAGGTTAACAGCAGAAAGATGGGGAAAATATACATCATGCAAGCAGAAAAAGAGACCAAATGACTCAGTAATATCAGGAAAAATGGACTTTAGGGCAAAAAGGCTTACGTTTTACTTTATTTATCTATTCTAATTAGGTCTATATGACAGCAGAATGCACTTTATTCATTGCACACAGTTGCAGCATGACTTTTCATTTCTCTGGTGGTACACCACGTAGCCTTCACCTTACGTGCAGTCACACATGTTCCTGGGGTAATGATGTCCATCTCATTCCACCATCTCTCCTCTCCCCATGCCTTCTCCCCACCCTCCCTCCCATTTGCCCAGTTGAATTTCCTTAATTTTCCCCATGTCTCCCCACACATTATGGATCAACATCCACTTATCAGAAAGAGCATTCGGCCTTTGGTTTCTGGGGATTTGCTTACTTTGCTTAGCATGATATTCTCCAACTCCATCCATTTACCTGCAAATGCCATAATTTTTATTCTCTTTTAATGCTGAGGAATATTCCATTGTGTATATATATCACAGTTTAAAAAGAGCTTATTTGAAACAAAGAATAATATTCTATAATGATACAAATTAATTAATTCAGAAGGAATCTTTCATGATTATAAATATATATGTATTTAAGAACAGAGATCCTGGGTTGTGGCTCAGAGGTGGAGTGCTTGCCTAGCATGCATGGGGCACTGGGTTCGATCGTCAACACCACATAAAAATAAAGTAAAGATATTGTGTCCACCTATAATAAAAAATAAAATATTAAATAAAAGAACAGAGATCCAAAATATGTCAAACAAAAAAAATCAGCAAAATTGAAAGGAGAAATAGACAATATGATAATAGAAATGTCAACACTCCACTATCAGCATGTCTGGAACACCCAGACAGAAAGCCAGCAAAGATACAGAAGACTTTACCAACAGTAGAAACCAACTCGACTTAACAGACATCCACAAAATGTCCCAACAACGTCAGAAGACACATTCCTTTCAAAGACACATGAAATGTTCTCTAGGATAGACCACATTCTAAACAATAAAACCAATAATCTATTTTAAAGGGCTTGAATAATACGAAGTATGTTACTGGACCACATGGAATTAAATTAAAAAACAACAGTAGAATAAAATCTGAAAACTCCACAAATATTTGGAAATTAAGCAATGTATTTTTGAATAATTCAGATCAAATAAAAATTACAAAATAAATTAGAAAATACTTTAAGTGAATTAATATGAAACATCACACATCAAAACATATGGAATGCATCTAAAGCAACAGTAATAGGAAAAGTTCATGGCTTTAGTGCCTAAATTGGAAGTGTGCCTGCTTATTGTGCTCTGAGTCCTGGGTTTGATCAGCAGCAGCAGCAACAGCACCAACACACACACACAAACACACACACACACACACACACACACACACACACAAAGTTAAAGTTACAAGAAGGATAAGGAAATAATATGAACTTTATGCCAACAAATTAAACAACTTAGACAAAGTAGTCAAATCTCTAGAAAAGCAAAAAAATATCCTAACTAATGCTGAGCCAAGCATGGAGGTGCATGCCCATGTCCTAGGTGTTCAACAGGCTGAGGTCAACTGGGAAAGTTGGTAAGACCCTGTCCGAAAATAAAACAAAAAGCCCAGTGACGAACACCGGCCTAGCATGACTGAGGCCCTGGATTCAATTCCCAGTACCGCCAAATAAAGATTTCACTCAGGAAGGAGTAAGATATCTTTCCTTTTATAATCAGTGCATTACAGTTCTACATGACCATGGGGACCACTGTCACAGATTTATAGATGTGATGATTGTGATGATCATAGTCTGCTTCCTTTGAACCCACAGAGCTACCCTCTTCCCTCCTTCTCCCCCCATCCTCTTCCTCCTCTCTGCTGGTCTTCCATGTGTCAATTTATTTTTTAAATTTGTGCTTTATAGTTACACATAAAAGTGGGATTCATTGTGGTATATACATGGTGCACATGGTGATCTGGTTCATCTCCAGCTGCTGTTCCTTCCTCAGCCTGATCTCCTTACTGCACTGTTCTCCCTTGAATTTTCATGAGATCCCCCTTTTAAAAAAATCCTTTTTCTCTGTAAGTTTTGCAAATGAGAGAAAACATTTGAACCTTAACTTTCTGAGTTGGGCTTATTTCACTTAGTGTGATTTTCTCCAGTTCCATGTATTTACCATCAAGTGACATGATTTCATTCTTCTTTAAGGTTATATGAGTTTAACTTCATTGTGTGTGTGTGTGTGTGTGTGTGTGTATATATATATATATATATATATATATATATATATATATATATATACCATCTTTATGGATTTATCTACTGATGGGCACCTAGGCTCATTCCACAGCTTGATCACTGTGAATCGCACTGCCATAAACAGTAGTATGCACATATCACTATAGTACACTGAGTTCACTTCTTTTGGAAAAGTTCCAGGGAGAGGGATAGCCAGGTCATATGTTGAGTTCATTCCTAGTCTTTTGAGGAATCTCCGTAATGCTTTCCAAAGTAGTTGTACTGATCTTCAGTCTCAAAAACAATGCATAGGGTTCGGGATGTGGCTCAAGTGGTAGCGCGCTCACTTGGCATGCGTGAGTCACTGGGTTTGATCCTTAGCACCACATACAAATAAAATAAATATATTATGTCCACCTAAAAAAACTAAAAAATAAACATTAAAAAAAATGCATAAGTCTAATTTTCCCCACATACTTGCCAGTCTTTATTGTTATTTGTATTCTTGATGATTGTGATTCTAACTGGAGTCAGATGACATCTCAGTGTAGTTTTTTTTAAATTTTTTTAGTTGTAGATGGACACAATACTTTTATTGTGTTTAGGTGTTGCTGAGGATCAAACCCAGGGCCTCACACATGCAAGGCAAGCGCTCCACCACTGAGCCACAGTGTACTTTTGATTTGCATTTCCCTGATTACTAAGGATTTTGAATCTTTTTCATATTTTCATTGTCCATTTGAATTTCTTCTTTTGAGAAATGTTTATTTAGTTCTTTTGCCCATTTATTGGTGTGTGTGTCTGTGTGTGTGTCTGTGTGTGTGTGTCTGTGTGTGTGTGTCTGTGTGTGTGTCTGTGTGTGTGTGTGTGTTGGTGTCCTTTGAGCTCTTATGTAATCTGGATTAAATTCCTATGGGAAGAGTAGCTGACAGAGACTCTGTTCCACTCTGTAGGCTCTCTCGGCAGGCCCTACATTGCTCCCTTTGTGTGCAGAAGCTCTTTGATTTTTTATGTGTCTGTCTCTCTCTCTCTCTCTCTCTCTCTCTCTCTCTCTCTCTCTCTCTCTCTCTTCCTCTGAGTTCTTATGTTATCTGGATTAACCTCCTATGGTAGAGTAGCTGTTCCACTCTGTAGGCTCTCTCTGCAGGCCCTACAGTGCTCCCTTTGTGTGCAGAAGCTCTTTGATTTGAGGCCCTCCCACTTCTTGCTTCTTGGTTTCTTGCTTGTGCTTCAGAAGCCCTTAAGGAGATTGATGCCTGTACCAGTATGTTGGAGTTCTGACCCTGTGTTTTCTGCTCGAAGTTTCAGGGTTCTAGTCCAATTCCAGCATCTTCCATCCACTTTGATCTGACTTTTGTGCAGCGTGAGACACAGGAATCTGTTTCTACCTGTGGATACCCAGTTTTCCCAGCAACATTTGTTTAAAAGGCTATTTTCTCCAGGATATTTTTGGTACTCTGTCAAGGGTCAGATGACTGTTCGTGTGTGCATTTGTCTGTTGTCTTCATTCTGACCCCCTGGCCTTGGTGTGTATCTCTATGTTAATACCTTGTAGGTCTCTACAGTTCTGTAGCATAACCTGAGATCAGGTATCTAAGGCCACCAGCCTCACTCATTGCTCAGTATTGTTTTGGATATTCTGGGCATTTTTTTCTTCCATAACTGTTTTTTCTGGTCCTATGGAGAACACCGTTGGTATTTGGATGGGGAGCACATTGAATCTGTACGTAAAGTTTGGTAATAAGGCCATATTGACAATTATTAATTCTGTCTGTCCAAGAGCATGGCAGACCATTCCATCTTCTGAGCACTTCTTCAGCTTCTTTCTCCAGAGTTCAGTAACTTCATTGTAGAGGCCTTTCACCTCCTTGTAGACTGAGTCCTACATATTTTATTTTTTAGACTATTGTGAATATATTTTTTCCTTTCATAGAAGGTTTATTGTTGAAATACAGGAAAGCTGTAGATTTTTGCATGTTGATCTTTTATCTTGTTATTTGGCTGAATTCCATCTATCAGTTCTATTAGCCTTCTGGTGGAGTTTTTGGGTCTTCTAAGTATAGGATAATGCCATTGGCAAGCATAGATAATTTGATTCCTGTTCCTATTCAGATCCCTTCCTTCTCGATCTGATTGCCCTGGTTAGATTTTCAAGAATCTATGGAATAGTAGTGGTGGTGACATCCTTGTCTCATCCCTGATTTGAGAGGAAAAGCTTCAGTTTTTCTCCACTTGATAATTTGTTGGATTTGGGTTTGTCATATTGTGTTTATGATGTCAAGGTGAGTCCCTTTTACCCATGGTTTCTTCTGTGTTTTTATCATGAATTGGTGCTTTCTCTGAATCTATTTAAATGATCATATGATTTTTGTCCTTAATTCTATTGATATGCTGAGTCACATTTATTGATTTGTTAATGTCGAACAGATCTTGCAACCCTGGGATGAAGCAAATTTGATCATGTTGTACAATCTTTTTAATGTGTTTGCAAATGAGATTGTTAATATTTTATTAAGGATCTTCACATTTATTTTCATAAGGAATATCGATCTGTAGTTTTTTTTTTTTTTTCCCTTGATGTGTTTATCCGGTTTTGGTATCAGAGTGATGACAGCGTCGTAGAATACTCCCTTTCTATTTCATGGAATAACTTGAGGAGGATTGGCATCAATTTTTCTTTAAATTTTTGGTAGAACTCAGCTAAAAATTCATCTGGTCCTTTGTTGGAAAACTTTTAATTATTGCTTCAATATTGTTGATTGAAAATAGTTTGCTTAGGTTTTTCTATAACCTCTTAGTTCAGTTTTGGCTGAACGTAGTCATACATTTCTGGAAATTTGTCAGGATCTTCATGATTTTCAAATGTATTGAAATGTAAGTTTTCAAAATAATTCCTAATGATCCTTTGGATTTCAGAAATGTCTGTGGTAATATCTCCTTTTTCATCTGTAATTTTGTTGATTGGGTCTTCCCTTTAAGGGTTTATCAATCTTGTTTACCTCTTCAAAGAGACGATTCTTTGTTGCATTGATTCTTTGTATTTTCTTTGTATCATTTATTCTCAATTTCCTGAATTTTAGCTCTAGTATTAATTATTTCCTGTCTTCTACTGGTTTTTGAATTAGTTTGTTCTTGTTTTTCTAGGGCTTTGAGTTGTAACATTAGATTATTTATGTAGGAACTTTGTGGGTTTTTGGTTTGTTTGTTTTGTTTTGTTTTAATGTAGGCATTTGATGCCATACACTTTCCTCTTAGAACCACTTTCATAATGTGTTAGTCTGCTTATTTTCGATGCTATGACCAAAAGACCTGATAAGAACAATCTTTGAGGAGGAAAATTATTTGGGGCTCATGATTTCAGAGGACTTGGTCTGTAGATGTCCAACTCCATCTTTGGCGTCGAGTGAGGCAGAACATCCTGGTGTCCTAGAGGGAAGCAGCTTAAGCCAGGGCTCCCAGGAGCAGAGAGAGAGTCTGCTCAGCAGGACAAAGTGTACAACCCACAGGTTCGCATGCCCCCAGGGATCTGCCTCTTCCAGCCACACCCCACCTGCCCACAGTTACTACTCACTTAATTCCTACCGAGGACTAATTTGCTGATTGGTCAAGGTTGTCATGACCCAACCATTTCTCCTCTAAGCTTTCTTGCGTTGTGTTACACATGACCTTTTGGAGGACACATATCCAAACCATAACATTTCATCCCTGGCCCCCCCAAAGCTCATGCCGATCATACAGTGCAAGACACATTTAGTCCATTTTCAAGAGTTCCCAGGGTCTTAACAGTTTTAGCATTGCTCAAAAGTCCAAGCATAAGATGGCCTTTGAAAACCGAGACAAACTCCCAGGGTGAGCTCCTGTAAAATTCAAAATCAAGTTCCACACAGCCAATATACAAAAGCACAGAGTAGACATTCCCATGTGAAGAGAGAGGGGCATGGAAGGAAGGGATGGGACCACAGCAAGACTGAAATCCAGCTGGACAGGTAAGTGCTGTAGCTGCATGTCCAGCAGCTGGACACACGGGGGCTTGTGCAGCTCTGCCTGGAGCTTTGCAGTTGCCCCCCTGTTGGCTGGCCTGGGCTTGGTCCCTGCAGCCTTTCTCAGCATGGTGCCTGCACTGGCACTTCTTCATCCTGGGGGACTGAGGCTTCCTCCTCACATCTCCACGAGGAGTCCTTTCAGGGACAGCTGCAGGAACCCTGACCCTGCTGCGATTTCCCTGGCCTCCCGGGGCTTTCTTGGACATTTTGGTGGAAGCCTTCATGACCCTCTGGCTCCAGCATCCTGCCTTCCTGCAAAACCAGCACCACATGGTCGCTGCCGAGGTCCGCTGCCACCCAGAGACCATGGCTACAGCAGCCTCTGAGAGCCTGAGTGGCTGGCAGGTGAGACCACTTCAAGGGCCCCTCTGGTCTCTCTTCAAAGGAATCTTACTTTTACCCTTGGGCCTGAGACAAGTGTGGTCTTCCTAACCCTGAGATGCCCTCAAGCCATGTTCCTCAGTGTCTCTGGTCAAAGACTTCATGTATGTATTTATTTTATTTTATTTTTATTTTTATTTTTTTTACTTTATTGACAATTTTTATTGAATGTGTTTGTAATTTCAAAGTCTGAGTAATTAGAGTAAAAACCATGGGTTGTGCAATTAATAATGCTAAATATTCACCTTGAAATAATTGCAGGTAGTCACTAGGAACCCATAAATTGGGGAATGAAACAATAAATTTCATAAAATACTTTTCCAGATACAGATAGAATTGTAGACCATCTGTCTGTAGGCTTACATGCCAGAAAGTAATCAACCAGGACACAAGAGGTGATAGCATTATGTTGTTTGATGACTTCCCTGAGGAGAAATTCTGCTGTGTGTGTGTGTGTGTGTGTGTGTGTACACACATGTAAATATGTATATATATATATATATATATATATATATACACACACACATATATATGCATGTATATATGTGTGTACACATATACAATAAATTTCATCATAAAAGGAATATTAGAATTATAACCTTGCTGCTACAAACCTTACCAGTGTGATAAGTATTGAGGGAAATCTACTGAGGATAAAGAATAAGATGTGATTATCTATTTCTCTTTAATTAGTCATCTTCAGTATCAATCTTTTAATTAAAATACTTCAGGAGAAGAGGTATTCTCTTTCACTGGTACCTCATATCACCTAGGACCTTGTACATTGGAGAACTATTTTATGGTTCATTTTCTATGAGGGCTCTGAGACTTTCCTTGGAGATCTTACAGTACTCTGAAAATACTGGTACCTGCAGTCCACTATGGACATTTTTATTTTGCTATGACACTCAGTAGTCAATTGCAGAGTCTTGAAATGATAGTGAAGCTCGGAATTTAAAATACATATATTAATGTGTGGTTAATACACTATAAAATATGATTAAAAGTATCAATTTAAGATATAACATATAAGACTAACTAATATATAAGTCTTACATGTAAGACTAAGATATAAGACTAATGTTGGTCTATGTATTTATTCTAGTCCTAAAGAATATTCTCACATATAATAAAGAATTTCCATTTGATGTTCAGCCTGTCCCATTAAGGTAAATAAATAAGCATCCATATTTTGTCTTCTGATTTTATTATCTATTTCATGCCTGTTTTTCAAATATTTCTGGATTTTTTTCCCTATCAAATTTGGTATTGGTGATATGGCTAATACCATTGGTAGCAATGAGATGATTGACATTGACATTTATATCAACATTAACCTAATAATCAGCATCTTATCTGGGAAGTTAGTGGCTATGAGGGTTAGCTGGTGTATTAAGTGGGGTAGCTCACTAATTTTTCTGTCCTTTTTTATATAGGAGAATTTCAGCCCCTGGTGAGGAAGAGCATTTGGAATTTGAAGAAGATGAAGAAGAAGGTGGTACTGGAGCAGGGTCTCCTGATTCTTTTCCTGCTAGAGTGCCTGGTGGGTACAAAAAATGTATATTATATAATTCAAGGTCAGGTGTTTGGAACTTACTTTTGTACTTGTTAGTGGCAGGTAAAACATCTCCAGGTTTGCCAATCTTAAGCAAATTATCATGGCCATTTTGTTAGCGGTAGCTATCGGTTTATTGTGAAAGTATCTTACTATTTGTGTCAGGGATCCTCAAAACATCCCGTGTTTAGTGATTGGCTAGGAAGACCCACGGGACTCAGCATATAGCTGTACTCACAGTTGTATTCTGAGTCATTACAACAAGAAAACACAAGAACAAAATAAGCAAAGGGTAAAGGCACACAGGCAAATTCCAGAGGAAACCAAACTTCTAAGAGTCCTCTCCCAGCAGAGTCAAATATGTACTTGATTCTCTCAACATTCTTTCACACCTGTGAAATGAAAATTATTGTCTATTGGGGAAACACTGTAGAGATTCAGTACACAAGACACTTATTGGGGTTAGCATGAACCAAAACTACAGACTCCAGGAAGAAAGCAAGTGTTCAGCACAAACCATATTGTTTGCATGGACGGTTTAGGCACAGTGATCTTCTTAACAGGGCATGATGGGAATCCTGCTGAAATCCAGGTTCCCAGATGCTAGCCATGGACCAACATTGTAAGTAGGCTTTCTAGAGTAACTGTTTGCTATGTTAATTCTTTTCTTTATATATCTAGCTGTTCTTTAAATAATCATATATGATTGTGAAACCTGGACCTGGAGGAACAGATACTAAACAGTTGCCCTTAACAGGGAAATAAAGAATACATAGCAAGTCCTTTTTATTTGTGGAAGATCTTGACAAGGTTGTAAAATACCCTAGTCAAGCACCCTGAGTAAATTTTTTGCCTCTTCCACTTCCATACTTTCTTCTGTTCTTATACAGTGCACAGTTTTTACTTCTGATGAACTAGTTCATTTTTTGGAAGTGTGGAAATAACACTGTACTATTGTGATGCATTTTTATGCTTTATGGTATAATTAAATATAATATATATATCATCCAGAAAACTTCATAATTAAAGTCATATTTCAGTAATTTAAATACACTTTGGTAGAAGACGTTTGAAATATAAACAGTATAGGCTTAGACAAACAAGATACCTGCGCTTTTGAGTCTAACATCTGCCAATCAGTAGTTAAGTGACTGTACTTAATTCTTTATAAAAGGAGATGTTGACAATGCCTAATTCATAGGGTTACAATGAAAATTAAGGCACCACATACAAAGCATTTGGCATGATACTTTTCATTTGCTGGGGTAGTGGTGGCTACTGTATTTTCATTATCACTTCCAAATGGTGCTAACAGTCCTACACCATAGGATTATTGGAAAAATTACAGTCACTATAAAATGTTATTGTTAGTGTTTCTTTGATACAAGGTAATTATTTCCAATCTGTTTGTCCTTATGAAGAAAGAGTTATATTTTACTTGTCATATTTGTAGGAAATTTCAAGATTGCTGAGATGATGAGGTAAATAAATTTGCTAAAATTTTTCTGTATTTTTTATTTCCTTTTCAAACCACATGCTGTACTTGAAATAGATTCCAGTTCTATAAATTTCTGGTTTGATTATTTGTTCACTAGCTATACTTCTGTAGCAAACAAGATCCTTGAAGCAGATGATGTAAGTCATGAAATGGACAGATTAAGGTCTTTATGGGTTTCAGGTTGATGAGTTGAAAACAAACTCTGTAAATTAAGTCTATTTGCTATGAAAGATTAAGCCCAAAGTAATTAGATTTTTGTATTCTGATATAGCATTTTGGTATTTTATTTCAGAGATACAGAAAGCTCACTAAACCCTTCTATTCCCTGAATTATTTTCCTCAAAGTAAGAAAGAGTACATATAGTTCAATTGGCAATATTTGATTTGCGATCATATTTTCCAGGGCCTGTGTCATTATAAAATTGAAAATGTCATTGAAAGACAATTTAACCTTTAACTTAATTGTAGAATGGGAAAAAATTGTTATACTGTGGACATCCAAGATTTCAGTTGTGATAAGGCTGTTGTGTCTATAATATCATGGCAGGGTGCTTCTAAGAATTATAACATTTTTATTACCTTTATTTTATGTAATTTATATAATTGTAAGTTTGTTGTACTTTTTTTTTGGTACTGAGGATTTAACACAGGGGTACTTTACCAGTGAGCCACTCCTCAGCCCTTTTTATTTTTTATTTTGAGACAGGATTTCACTTAGTTGCTGAGGGCCTCACTGAGTTGCTGAGATTAGTCTTAAACTTGGGATCCTCCTGCCTCAGCCTCCCAAGTCACCTGGATTCCAGGCTTGTGCCATAGCATCTAGCTTATTATGATCTTTTTAAAAAAATATTTATTAAGGTGTCCCTTACATATATAAAAGGCATCTTTTTTAGTGTGCAGCTTTATGAGTTTTGACAAACACACATGCTAAACACTACTACTGTTAAGCTAATGAGATAAAGTATAATATATGACTATGGTATGACCAAGAGTAGTTTATTCCCATTTAAAATTAAAAATGGATTTTTATCCAACCTTTCTTGAAAAGAATAAAAAATTATTAAACCTTTCTTTGACATTAATATCATTTTCAAAGACTTCAATTCTCATAAGACAAACAGTAACTTTTGTGTACTGCTTTAAACACTAACTGGCTTAAGTACAAATAGTAGTTTAATTTTCTTAAGGTAATCTCAGTAGATTTCATTTAAATAGAGGATACAAATTTATAACCTATTATTTATTACCTGAAAACTTATTTATCATGTTGAATATTAAAGCTTCTAAATGATAAACCAAAGTAATACAAATTAAAAAAAAATAGCTGGCCAGGATTATATGCTTATAATCCTAGCTACTTAAGAAATTGAGGCAGGAGGATTGCAAGTTTGAGGCCAGTGGGGGCAACTTAGAGAGACTTTGTCTCAAAATAGAAAGAACTAGGGATGTAGCTCAGTGGTAGGGTGCTTGCCTCACCTGTGTGAAGCCCTACATTCGTTTCCTAGTACCACATGCACAAATAGCCATGACACAATTTTAGACAAAATTAAAAAAAAAAATTTCTGAGTGACCTAAACATAAGCCTAGCAATCTCAACATTATTCTAGATTTGTATTGGTTATTCATCTTTTATATAGTCTTAGATATGTACAAAAATGTTTTTGAAACTCAAAATGAAGAGTGAATCTTACTTCTTTAATATCAAACCTGTTTCTTTCCTGCATAAATATTCAATTCTGAGTTGAACTTGAGAGTTAAGCAAATATGGATTTCATTTTCAGCTAAAGTGCAGTGTTTTTCTTACCCATGCATATAGAAAGTTGAAAACTGCAACAAAATATTCATTGCTGTTCCATGAATATTAGGGCATCCTTATTTCACAGAATTTCAGAATATATTTAGGGTTAAGCAGTAAATACCACCAAAGTGTGCAGTTAGCCTCTGGCTCTCCGTGCACTTCCTTTCTCTCAAAGTCTCAAATTCTCAGACTGAGCTGAACAGTCAGAGCCAAAGTCCCTCATCCAGTCATGTACTTATATTGAAAAGAAAGGAAAATACCATTCAATGTTATCTGGTAGTTCTCCTAGCTGTATTTCAATAGTTTTAAGGCTTGTTAATATTCTATTACTCTCAAGCAGTTTTGGAAACATTTTAATATTTCTTTTTTATAATTTGTTTCTTGTTTGTTTGTAGTACTGGGGATTGAAGTCGGGGGTGCTCTACCACCTAGCTACATCCCCAGATCTTTGACTTATTTTTTTTTTATTTTGAAACAGGGTTTTGCTAAGTTGCCCAGGGTGGCCTCTCCTGCCTTAACTTGCCAAGTTCCTGGGATTACAGGCATGCACCACTATGTCTGGCTCAGTTTTTTTTTAATCCATGAATCTTGTCACTTGAAGTCAAAAGGTTTTCTCCAGAGCTTTGCAGAAATTGGTCCATAGGAAATGTCTATTGAGTAGGCTCTTCATCAAGGCTCTAAGCAACATCTGGCCTGGATTTTCTTGAAAGTCCTCTGGCCACTCAAATTTTTAACCCAACACCTGTAGTAACTCTTCCTTGCATGCTAAATGGCATCTGTGTATGAAGCACATACCCACTGATTCATCTTAGGTTTTGTGAGAGTATTTATTATTTTTTCCAGATATGATGGTGACACTTAAGAATTCAGCCATTATCCAAATCACATATTTCTGAACACAGAAAAATACATATTTCTAGTACCAGTCAATAAAGAAAATAAAAACAAGAATATATTCATATAACTTATATACAAACAACTTTAATCAGGTATAATTTTTCACAGACCTAGAAATATTATTATTTGAATGCTAATGACCCTAAGATTTTTATCAAACTTTTAATATAATTTCAAAGTGAAGAAACTTCTTATGATTTTACTCTTTATCTTGAAAGGTTGGACCAGTTTCTCAACTACTAATCAGTTACCAACCAAAAGAAATTGTGCATGTGTTTTCATATTTTCACACAATTTGTATGTGTGTACAAATTGCAGATGTGCAGTGCAAATTGCAAAATTTTTCTCTAGTTAGATTTTTAAGACCCATTTCATGTTTTGTGCCATCTACAAAATGTTATGGCCAAATAATGATTTGTCAATACCATTATTTTAAATTATGTTAAAATTATCCCAAATAATAGAAAACATTATTTTACATATATCATTTTTATTGCATTTTAAAATCACAAAGAAATGTGCACTTAAAAAAAAAGTGTGTGACAGACTTTGAATTGGTAGTATCAGACATCTGAATTTAATTACAAGTATGATAAATCTAAAACAAAGAAGATATATATATATATATATATATATATATATATAATCACATACATACATACATATGATAATGCTTAGTTTAAATTTTAGATATCAGGTTCATCTCTGTCATAAAAGTATGGACAAAAAATTTTGTACTCCTTATTCATGACATTTAATTCACCAAGCACCAAGGCAAAATGAAGACTGACTCACCTCTTATTGAAGTAAATGCCTGTGACAAACATTTGTACAATATCATATAAAAATCCAAGCAAATGAAATTATTCAATAAGCAAACTCAAATCAATGTTTTTTTAAAAATATAATCTTTGGTAATTTTCCTCTTTTATGTTCTGACCTAGACAATAATGTACTATTTTGGAACAAAGACTGTCATGCCATTTCTAATTTTGGACTAGAAATTGTCCTTATGGTATGATATGAGATATAAACAATAGAAATTTTTAAAAAGCAAAAATAAAAAGTTGAAAGAAAAAAATGACTTCCTCTTCTGCATGTGAGGACAGGGTCTTAAGGATCCCTCTGACCTTCATATCCATGTCACTCCAGACTCATCCTCAGGCTGGTGGTCCTTTCATTGTCTGATTCTCCATGATCTCTATGGCTACACAGAGACTACTGAATGTGAGGCCATTCTACTTGATACTCAGACCTTCATTTTTCTCAGCATCCTCTTGGAACAAAGAAGTTGTGGGAGATGGGTGGGGGGTGGGGGGCTTCAGATGCTCTCTCATTGTTTTTCTGTACCTGTTTCAGGTAGAGTGGTGCTTCATTGCTTGGTCTGTGTCAGTGCTGTGGGGTGCCCAGCAGAAGCAGAGGCCTTACTTGCACAATTCCCTTTCCTCTCCACAGTGGCAGTGGCTGTAACATTCTTGGCTAGGTCAGACGCTTTTACACAGTTTTTAAAACATTCTTGAGCGAACTTGTCTGTGTTTAACAAGCAGCCATTTGGGGGATCCATAGCTACCTTCATAAATTGTTTTCCACAGTTGAAGCACAATGAAATAGAGCAACTTGAGTTTTTACCCAAGTACCACCTGTTAATAAACAGTTTCCATCAACAAGATGGATTTTTTGGTGTCCCCTATTACAGAAGTGTGGTGAAATGGTTCCAAACCTTCTAATTCATTGTCATTACTTTATCAGAGTTGTCTTTAGGTTTAGGCTTAGAATCTTACTCTCGCAGAAAAATCACACTGAATTGAGTAATTCCTTCCAACTCTTTTTGACACCAGTGAGAGCATGCCTGCTCTGGTTGGTGCATAAGAGGTGGTTGGGGCAGATAAGTCAGAAAAAGACGTGCTTTCTGTGTTCAGTACAACTTGGGGCTCACCAGCTACCAATGTCTTCCTTTGTCTTGCAGTAGAAACTGAAAGTGGAATTAACCAAATGAACACAGTCCTGCTGCTCACTGCTATATGAGTGTTAAAGACCTATCATATTGCTATCTGGGCTACTCAGTCTCTGTCCATTCCTGTGAATGTGCATTGCCCAGTGTACAAAGTTCAAATGTTACTCTTTTTTAATCACTCCCTTACTTGGAGTTCTTAGTGACAGCTCAATAACATCCCTGGGATGTTATTGAAAACTTGGTTTGGA
This sequence comes from Urocitellus parryii, assembly GCF_045843805.1. Taxonomy (NCBI): domain Eukaryota; kingdom Metazoa; phylum Chordata; class Mammalia; order Rodentia; family Sciuridae; genus Urocitellus; species Urocitellus parryii. Next base: position 85,953,737 of record NC_135537.1, on the reverse strand, counting down.
CAGCAGTAGCCATTTAGAGTTTTCCATATTTAAAAGTATGAGGCATAAATAGTGGCCTCACAAAAATGTCTATATTCTAATCCTGGCAACCTGTGACTGTTATGTTACATGGCAAAAGGAACTTTGCAGAAGCTTGAGATGGGGAGGTTCTCCTGCAGTTCCTTTTAAGGCTTTAGGGACAATTAAAATAAAGATGTTAAAATGGGACATGATGGTTAAAAGCATGGACTCTGTAGCCAAACTGCTATGTGATTATGGATAATTTGTTTTTCTATGCCTCAATTTTCACCTCTGAAAAATAGAACTAAACTATTGTTGTGAGGATTAGATGAGAAGATTAGGATAGTATGTGGCACATCACAAATACTCACAAGTGTTAGCTATTTCTTATTTACATAGCAATTCCATGTGGAAGAACATTTCTTCTGATCTTTGCTCTAGAACTGAGAGCAGATGATCTAGCTGGAATAGCACAGTTTACACTGGATTGTGTGTAGTGATTTCTTTCTTATCCTTGTTAGTCTTCGAATTTTATGAATGTAGTTGGCTTGTTCTCATATTACACTATGTAATTGGATATGTTAATTCTTCACTTAGAAATCTTCCTTTTAATGCATTGGCTCAATTTACAACTATCATGGTTTTATCTTTGATGCAGAAACATGCACCCTTTTTCATCTAACCTGGGAGCTATAGATGGTATGGTATTATTTTAGTATTTGATCTTCTTTTATGTTTACTATTTCTTCACTCATTGATATAGATTTTCTAGCCATTTTTTTTACTAGAGAATGATAACCTCTAGAACTGGAAATTCAGTCATTCATTCAATAAAATATTTCTTCAACAAAGATCTGTTTAATCCTTGTGCGTACTACAAAAGGAACAGTTCCCACACCTTTCAGGATGCTTATTGTGTAGTCAGCAAGACAGAGCCAAAAGCATATGATTATGATTAGAGATGTGCACCAATGTCATAGGTTGGCAAAAAGAAGGGCTGAGGGAGTTCAATAAATCTAGACAGATTTAGGACTCACTGAGTATATAGGAGTTGACCATGCAGAGAGAGAGCACATCATAGACCATTCTGAAACACCTTAAATAGGCACCTTTCTATGTAATCTATGATCTTAATTACAGTCAGCTTCCTTCATCATGAAGCACAAGGTTTGACATTCTACCTTGAATTAAAAAAAAATTCAGACTTGAAATCACTGCCTCCATATTAAATTATTTGAAGCATAATGATTACATTAAACCTTACTGTGTAGTCTCAGGCAAAAAGATTGTTGGTAAGGAATGTAGCATCAGCCCTACCATTTCAACTGAAAGATCTAGATGATGACAGGTTATAAAATTGACTTACCCCAAAGTAACAACAAGTTTAATATCAACTTGGAAAAAATAATCTTAACATCAAAAAGACTTTGAAAGTTGTAAAGCAATCATCTTTTGACTGTCAAAAAAAGTAGTAAAGAGGTAAGACATAAAAGAGGTAACATTCTTGGGGGTTTTTTGGGGTGGGGTGGGGTGGGTTCTTTTTTGTCTTTTTGGGAACTGGAGGTAGAATCCAGTATTTTGCAAATTCAAGGCAGACACTTTGCCACTGAGCTACATCCCAACCCAATATTCTTAATATATAAAGAAAAATTTTAATTGTAATAACCAAAGCAGAATACATGAGAGGAACAGACAACATGAGCTAGTGCGCATGCGTGCGCGCACACACACACACACACACACACACACACATTTAAAAATACCCGTTAAACATATAAAAAGATACTCAACTTTATTTTTAATAAAAAACATAAATTAAATCTACTGTTGGTGAGTCTTAGGGGAAATAGGTACTTATTAATCACTTGTGGGAATAGAATGGTGCAGTTCCTTTGGAGGGGAATTGAGCATTCTCTAACATATAAGTACATACTTTTTTCCTTAGCAATCCCATTCCTGATAATTTACTCTGAAGATGCACCCGTAAAATACAGGAAAAAGAGGGGGAAACACTTGCATATACACCAGATTCTCTGTTGAGGTGTTTTTTATAATGATAAAAAGTTAGAAATAATGTAATTGCCATATGAAGATTGGCTGAATAAACTATGATACATAGGATACTGTAGAAAATAATTCAGAAAATCTCCATGAACTAATGAGTGATTTTTCAAAATATATTATTAGCAGAATTTATCAAGATAGTTCACATTAGCAGATTAAGGGGAAAGATTTCATAATGTTGTCAACAATGCAGAAAAAGTTTTCAGTTAAGTTTGAAATACAGCCTTGATTTTAAACAATTCTTGGCAAAGGACAGAAAAACATCCTTAACTTGATAAAACATGGCTACATGACATTTACAGCCCCAAATCGTTTAATGATGAATTTGAACAAAACAAGAGTGTCTATTACTTCTTTTCATCAGCATTGTTTTGGAAGCCCTAGCTACTGCACTAGGACAAGAAAAATGAAATATAAAAGGGGGGATTTTCTTTATTTGCATATTTATGAATATATAGAGAATATGCAAAAAACCCTATTCATAACTCATTAATAAGATAATGCGGTTCCTGGATATAAAATCTGTACAGACAAATCAATTCTATCTCAAACAAGTAATAGTTGCTTAAAAAATGAACTATTATAATATTTATAGTAGTATTAAATAATATCAAGGACCTTATTATAAATTCAACAAAAGAAATATAAGAATTTTATGTAGAAAATAAACCTTTGTTGAAAGAAATAAAAGAATATCAAAAGGAAAAGGAAACTGGAGCAATCTTGAAATTAGGGAAAAAGATGGAAGAGTGACTTAATAATTGTTATGGTTGGTGAGATGTTGAATTGTACATTCTCTTTTACTTTTTTCATTTCTCTCGATTGAATTGTTTATGAGAATGCATTTTATAAAAACAGTGAAGTCATTATTCTTTTTTTCATTTGTTCATAATAGTTATTCTTGACATTAGATTTATTTGGACTAATTATAAATGCATGGAATATAATTTGCTCCAATTCAGTCCCTTCACCCTCCCCATCCTCCCTCCCACTGTTCCCTTTCATCCAATTTACTGATCTATTTACATTTTTTAAAATTAGTATCTTATAGATATTCAAAATGATGAGTTTCATTATAGTATATTCACATGTGTGCATTGGAAAGTTAGTTTGGGTTTATTCCACAGTTTTTCCCTACCCACTCCCCATTCCCTTCTTTTTCTTTTACTGATTTTATTTTTTTTAAATACACAACAATGGAGTCTATTACAATTCTTATTACACATATAGAGCACAATTTTTTATATCTTTGTATAAAGTATGTTCACGCCAATTCACGTTATAGATGTACTTGTTTTTTTGCATTACAATTCTTATTACACATATATACCACAATTTTTCATATCTCTGTTTGTATATAAAGTAGGTTGACACCCAATTTGTGTCTTCAGACATGTACTTTGGATAATAATGTCCATCACATTCATTCCACATTCATTAGGAGGCTAATCCCCTGCCTCCTCCCTTTCCCTCACTCCCCTCTTCCCTATCTAGAATCCAACTATTCATCCCATGTTCCTCCTCCCTACCCTATTATGAGTCAGCCTCCTTATATCAGAGAAAACATTTGGCATTTGTTTTTTGGGGATTGGCTAACTTCACTTAGCATTATCTTTTCCAACTCCATCCATTTACCTGTAAGTGCCATGATTTTATTCTCTTTTTAAAAAGTTCATTGAGTGTATATATATATGCCACATTTTTAAAAATCCATTCATCCACTGAAGGGCATGTAGGTTGGCTCCACAGTTTAGCTATTGTGAATTGTGCTGCTATAAACATTGATGTGGCTGTGTCCCTGTAGTATGTTGTTTTTAAGTCCTTTGGGTATAGTCCAAGGAGAGGAATAGCTCGGTCAAATGGTGGTTCCATTCCCAGATTACCAAAGAATCTCCATACTGCTTTCCAGATTGGGTGCACCAATTTGCAGTCCCACCAGCAATGTATGAGTGTGCCTTTTTCCCCACATCCTTGCCAACACTTATTGTTGTTTGTCTTCATAATAGCTGCCATTCTGACTAGAGTTGTATCTTAGTTTTGATTTACATTTCTCTGATTGCTAGAGATGTTGAAATTTTTTTTCATATATTTGTTGATTGATTGTATATCCTCTTCTGAGAAGTGTTTGTTCAAGTCCTTGACCCATTTTTTGATTGGGTTACTTGTTTTTTTCAGGGCTTATCTTTTTGAGTTCTTTATAAACCCTAGAGAATAGTGCTCTATCTGATGTGTGAGGGGTAAAGATTTTCTCCCAGGATGTAGGCTCCCTGTTCACCTCATGGATTGTTTCTTTTGCTGAGAAAAAAAACTTTTTAGTTTGAATCCATCCCATTTATTGATTCCTGGTTTTAATTCTTATGCCATAGGAGTCTTATTAAGGAAGTTGGGGCCTAACCCACATGATGAAGATTAGGGCCTACTTTTTTCTTCTGTTAGACACAGAGTCTCTGGCTTAATTCCTAGGTCCTTGATCCATTTTGAGTTAAGTTTTGTGCATGGTGAGAGTTATGAGTTTAATTTCATTTTGTTGCATATAGATTTCCAGTTTTCCCAGCACCATTTGTTGAAAATGCTATCTTTTCTCCAGTGCATGTTTTTGGCACCTTTGTCTAAAATAATTGTAATTTTGTGGGTTAGTCTCTGTGTCCTCTATTCTGTACCATTGGTCTACCAGTCTGTTTTAGTGCCAATACCATGCTGTTTTTGTTACTGTTGCTCTGTAGTATAGTTTAAGGTCTCATATAGTGATACCACCTACTTCACTCTTCCTGCTAAGGATTTCTTTAGCTATTCTTGGTCTCTTATTTTTCCAGATGAATTTCATGATTGCTTTTTCTATTTCTATGAGGAATGCCATTGAGATTTTGATTGGAATTGCATTTAATCTATATAGTGCTTTTGGTAGTATGGTCATTTTGATAATATTAATTCTGCCTATCCAAGAGAAAGGTAGATCTTTCCAGAAATAGTAAATGAATTCAGCAAAGGAGCAGGATATAAATCAACACAGATAAATCAAAGGCATTTCTGTATATCAGGGACAAAGCCTCGGAGAAGGAAATGAGGAAAACTACCCCATTCACAATAAACTCAAAAAATAAAAAAAGATACTTGAGAATCAACAAAAGAAGTCAAAGATCTATACAATGAAAACTATAGAAACCTAAAGAGAAATCAAAGAAGATCTTAGAAGATGGAAAGATCTACACATTCCCTTCTTAAAGGAGAAATAGAGGAGGAGGGAGGGAGAGGGGGAAGGTGGGCAGGGTCATATCAGAATATGATAGCCCAAATGGTGGGGTTTGGGACTGCTGAGAACTTCTAAGGGAAGGAGATTGGAATCCCAAAAGCAACCTCAGAAGCAAAGCCTCTGCCCTCCTCCTGCCCTCCTGTCCTTCATCCTTCTCTCCCAAAGCCAGTCATAAAACCTAGAAAGCTCTCTCTCTCTCTCTCTCTCTCTCTCTCTCTCTCTCTCTCTCTCTTTCTCTCTCTCTCCCCTCTCTCTTTCCCTCCTTCCCTGTCCCCCTACCCTCCCTTCCCCCCTCCCTTAAAAACCCACATTCCAGACAGGACCTGCCTTTGGTCCAGAAGGAAAGAAGGCTATACAGAAAGGCCAAGAAGAATCTGACCAGACAGGGCTTGCTGGGACCCTGGCAGCCTTTTACCATTAGCTCACACCCCCTTTTCCAGTCATTTCTGCATGGCCATCCATTCTTCATGGAACATAAACATAAAAACAGGAGTTTTCCCTGGATCTGTAGGTCTTTATTTCTTAAGGCTTTTAGGTCAAATAAAGTTCTATTAAATAAATGTTATGATTTTTAAAATGTAAGGAGATACTAGTTCATAAATTAGACAAAGCAGTTTATAAAGATAGACTCTTTCTGAAACTCATCTGGACCTTTTATACAGCTATAGAATTAAGATACTGTATTAGTGGTAAGAGGATAAACAGTCCGGTAAGACAGAATAGAAAACTCAGAAAGTGATTGCCATATGATTTATGATTGAGGTGGGACTGCAGATCAGTGGTGGAAAATGTCAGTCTTTTTAATGAGTAGTGCTGAGACAATTGAGTATTTATGTGAAATTGAATGAAATTAAAGCTCCTACTATACACCGTAGTCAATAATTCTGTGTGACATATAGAATTAAGTGTGAATGGCAAAACAATAAAATGCTTTCAAGATAATACCTTTATGATTTTGGAGTGGGGTAAGTTTTCTTAAATATGACATAAAAAGCACTGATTGTAAAGGAAGATATTAAGAAATTTGATATTACTAGCAGTAAGTATTTATCATAATCAGAAGACACCATGGTAGAGAAAAGTCATTCTTAACATTCAAAACTAATACTTGGTGTTAGAAGTTAGCAATGGTTGCTATCTTTTGGAAGAGTGAATTGGATAGGGTGGGGGGAAGGACCCCAGGAGGCTGATCATATCTTTCCTAGATCTGATAATAGTTATACAGGTGTATTCACTTTGTGGAAGTTCAGCAAACTGTACTAACAATTTGTACATTTTAAAATATATATGCTCTACTTCAACAAAAAGTCTTTATAAAGGAAAACTACTAAGAAACTATTTGTAAAACATTTGTCCAGCAAAATAATAGAGACCTCCTACAGCTCAATAAGATAGACATCTCAATAAAAAATCGAGCAAAATAATTGAACACACTTCAGAAAAGAGGAAATCATATATTTGATTTATTCTAAAAGGTGCTCAACCTTATTAATCTTCAGAGGAATGCAAATTAAAATGATTGATCTCTATATACCAAAATTGGCTAACATGAAGAATCTGAGAAAACAGTACCTAGTGAGGATTTAGGTTTGTTAATGCAACAGTGGAATGGAATGCAGCCTCCAGGCCTTCCCATTATTGCATTTGTCTGTATTGTCTTCATATTTGTTTAAATTAGAAATTAATACATTTTTAACAGCACTGTTGAGGTATAATTTGCATTTCATAACATTTCCCTTCTGTAAGTATAAAATTCATCGATTTTTGACACCTCTATAGAGTTTTGCATCTGTCATCACTATACAAGTTCAGAACATTCCCATCACCTCCCAAAATTTCCTCAAGGTACATTTGCCATCAATCAAATGTGTATTTTCAAATGTAGTGTGTTGATTGCTTCATGTATTTCAAATAACTCATCATTAAAAGTAGCATAACGCATTGTTGAATAGAAACTTGAAAAAGATCAACCAAAATCTTTTGTTAAGTGTATTTTGAGGTTCTGTATACATACTTGATTAAAATCAGCTTATTTGCATCTGTTCTCTATCGGTAGTTTCAAAAAAGGGAACATAGTGAACAGTTGATTTCTTCCTTCATATGTTCTTGGTGGGTGAGTTCTCATGTTGTTCTGGGTGGGTTTTTAGTTTTAAAAATTTTAGTTGGTTTTGGGGAAAATGTTCAGTTATACAAATGGCCATTTTATATGGCAGTCTGTATAGTACTAATTTCTGAGAGAATAAATCATACAAAATAGAATGAAGAATAGAAGTTAGACTATATAGTTAAATTAAAACATAAATATCAAATTGTAAATTATTTTCTTTATTAGGAGTAACTAAAGAGAAGAATGTATTGATCAACTCTGATATTAAATGTCTCAGACTTTAGAACAGTATAACAAGTATTTTAAAAGCTTTTCTTGTCTTTGTTCTACCACTTCATATTAAGATGCTGAGTATAATATAGAAGTACATATGGAATATAAATATTATGTGAGCATATTATACTATTATATATAATTGGGCTTCCTCAAGTGATGTTTTTAACATACTTTTATTATACATACTATATACTATTATTATAGAAGGTGATTGTATGGTTGGGAAATGCAGATATATTATGTGTAAAATTAAATATTTTTCTAAAAAAGTATAACATCAGATGTTCATGAATTTTGGAAATAAAAATACATAATGCCTAGCTAGTTCCTAAGAGGTAGGCTATATCTTCTGTTTGTCAAAGTATTTACTCTGAATTATTGGTGGAGCTAACTTTTATTGAGGTTTCTCTGCTGCCAGGTACTTTATTACCAACGTTGCCATCAGAACCGGGAATGACATTATTCACTATCAGGATTGAGAAAATTGGTCTGAAAGACGCTGGACACTGCATCAATCCCTATATTACAGTTAGTGTAAAGGGTAAATAACTGGCAAATTGCATTATGTTTTTTCTCATATGGAACAAAGTTTTTGACAGGGAATGGTCTTGTATATGTGACTACTTACTTTAATGCATTCTATAATGAGGCAAAATCCTAGAAGAGATCATAACAGAACATAGTTTGAAAGACTTACAAAAAATATTTCCTACTTATACACTCACTTTTGCTTTTGAGTTTGTATAGATTTTTGCTCTTCAGATTCCATCTAACGTGCAGACTAAACATACACATTGTCCTTAACAGTAGCTACAGCCTTCAGGATGTAGATTAACAATAGCACCCCTCACCTTCTCCTATCCAGTCTATATTCATTTCTCTCCACAAAGCCCCATGTCCTATTTTCCCATCTCTCCTGCTTCAGCCCCTTCTTCTTCCTGTGCTACTGAGGTATCTACTTAGGTGAGTCCTACAGAGGCAGATGAAAATCAGGGGACAGGGAAAAGGGTGCGTCCATAACATCCATGCCCTGAAAGCAATCCCGTGGGATGATGATGTGATTAAGGAATAAATTATACCATTTTACAGAAATAACTATAGTTAGTACAAATGGCTTATTTTAATCTGTAGTTTTGCACCAAAGGAACAGATTGGTGCTGAAATTAAATGGAGGAACTTTTATCAATTGCAGAAATAAAGTCAGATCCATGGGTTCATTAGTGCTAATTTAAAAGAAAAATATGACCACAAAGAAAAACATTTATTTAAAGAACATAATCCACAGCACTAATACTGGTACACTTTTAAATTCTGATGTTACCAGTTATCAAATATATAGTGTACCGGAAAATATTTACATTGTTTGATAGGCCATTTGTAAAACTGCATACTCATTCAGAAAGTATACTTAAAACACAAAAATATTTAATGATGTTGTAAATGTTAAATTACGTTTGCATATGTTAAACTGAAATATTTTTATGTAAATATTTTTTTTTAATTATTAAATGTACTAAATTGTTTTTGAGCTTTTTGAGACACATAAATGAATAACACATAAACACTGAGGAGTTATTAAATGAGTCCATGTTGAATTTGACTAAACTGAGATTTTAAAACCCGGAAAATTAAAACTATATATAACGTGCCATCTGGTTGTTGTAAATTCAGGGTATGTTGTAAACAGTATAAGCAGAATTTAGATAATATATATATGAAAAATTATTCATTAACAAAAGGGTTTTTGTTGGCTGTTCTCATCCATTTTTGGTTCTTAACAGGGAAATTATGATAAGGTTAGGTTTAAAGGCTTTTCTAAAGTCATATACTTGATCAAAGTTAGAAATTGGTGGCAGAGATCCATTGTAGCAAATTATATACTCCAGATTTCTTTTTGCATAGAAAAATATAGTGGGCTATTCCCTAAGAAAAAACATGTTTGTTCTTTTTACCACTTCACTATGAAGATCAAGTTTTGTCCACTTGGCCATGTAAAGGCTTCCTTGTCCCCTTCATGAGGTCTCCTATCCAGTCTATATTCATTTCTCTCCACATACCCCATGAACTTCAACAACTCTCACATACTTGCTCACACCAAATAGGAATCTCTTAGCCTGAGAATCTCCTCTCAGCTCTTTCCATGCCTCTTTAGGAACTGTAACCTTTGCAGTTTCTATATTTTCCATCTGTATATGTGAATGCTCATAAGCAGAAACTTAATTGTTTCTCCAGATCTGAATGGCATAGATTTAACTCCTGTGCAAGATACTCCTGTGGCTTCAAGAAAAGAAGATACATATGTTCATTTTAATATGGACATTGAGCTCCAGAAGCATATTGAAAAATTAACCAAAGGTTTGTAATTATCAGTTACTGACTTCTTAAGGACACAGTACTTATCTGGGTTTGTGTTCATAGTGTACTTAACACAAGATCTTATGTCACATAGTTATGAATATTGACTTAAAGTCAAATCAACATTTTTTTTTAAATATGAGAATTAGCAGTTGCATTATCTAGTTGTGTAATAATGTGGTTAAATATTATTTGATAGGGAAGTTTTTCTCATAATACAGAGTTAAGGAAGCAGGTTCCCTAATAATTACCTTAAGTCCTTTTAGGAACCTAATGATTACTTTCTAACAGTTAAATTATTATTTTTTCTTTCAATAAGATGCATTGGGGGGCTGGGGATGTGGCTCAAGCGGTAGCGCGCTCGCCCGGCATGCGTGCGACCCGGGTTCGATCCTCAGCACCACATACCAACAAAGATGTTGTGTCCGCCGAGAACTAAAAAATAAATATTAAAAAAATTCTCTCTCTCTCTCACTCTCTCTTTAAAAAAAAAAAAGATGCATTGGGTAAAAAGATACTATAACTGGCAGTTAGTTTGTAAGAATATGGAAAGGCCACAACCCCAGCTGCCACCAAAGAATGGGGTTATATGAAAAAAAAGAGGATGCTTTGTATGAATGTCTTTCATCAGCATTAAACAAACTTAAATTGAACATTGTCATCAGCTTAGCTTTAATTCAGACCTGAATGACCAAACCTCCCCCCCCAAAAAAAGGTGATTTTATCTTGAAGCAATTAGCACAAAGCAATCTGTATCTCACAAATTAGTTGTTTAAATTTACTTTCTAGTGTGGGAGGAGATGAGTCACTGGACAATAATTACAACTATAGCAGTAATACTTTCAGGTTGAAACACTACTGCTTCACAAATGAAATGATTTTAGTAACTAAACTCAAACAATTTGCTGGAGAGGACTTCTAAAACTTTTGAGATACAAAAGTATAATTGAATCTCTACACAACCTATATATGGGCAGCTACCTTGCTTGGGCTTTGCTACAGAAGTGGTACAATCAGATGGATGTAAGGAGAGGCAACTATGGGTGGGTTCAGAACTGCTCAGATAAACTACGTAGAAAGCATAATAACTTACTATTAGAATAAATACAAAAAAAGCTTTAGAGGGAAAACTACTGTTGCTTTGAATAAAATAATAAATCTGCCTTTCCTTGAAAATCTATGTTCCTAGCTGACATCACCTTTATTTAAATGCTATTTTAAAATTAGAAGTTATAGTAACTTCAGCATTGCCTTGTGTCCTGTAGAGGTTAAAAGATACATTCAAAATGTGTTTGTGACTTAAATTTTATTTTACATGGTTAAAAATGGCATAAGCTATTATATGGTTTTCCTCTTACACACAGCTGCTGCTTCTAATATTAAATGGAGGTTATGTAGATTGAATTCTTCCTAAAGGACTCAAATTCTTTTTGATTCTGAGTCACTTTCAGTAGTTTAGAGATTTTGTTTCACAGAGATTTTGTTTCACACTGAAGCTTTTGCCCCTATTTTGAGAATACTTAGGGGACATAAAAAGAACAATGATATGTTATGTTCTAGGTTTCCACAATCCTATTACTTTCTAGAATTTAAAAGAATGGAAGAATATGGTCTAGCAGTAAATAAAAGTACCAGGCTTTTATAATTTTATTTAAATCTTAAACCTCTTAAAATGTACTGTTAAAATTGCTGTAATTAAAATTACAGTTCTGGAGAGCTAGTTCTTAGAAACATTGTTTTAAAGACAGTAGTTACAGATTCAGGACTTGCTTTAATTGATTTTTAAATAAAATATATTTGAGTGTCTATCAAAAAAAGAATTTAATTCAGCCCATAGTTGCTGATTAAAGACATTATAAGCCTTAGAGTTTCATTCATTCTTAGAGGATTATACTTTTCTAATTTTTTTATCATATTTTTTTGAAAATAGGTGGCAAGGTATGGGAAAGAGAAGAGTGTGTTGTGTACATTTTTAAAAAGAAATTTCCTTATTTTTTATAGACACAACATACCACCTTATATTTTACTGTTATAATGCAGTAATGGCAAAAAGCAGTAGAACTTCAGGTCAAACAACTCTTGCTACAAATATAAACTCATTCTCAGAAAACCATTCTCACATGGACAGTGGTTAGAAAAAAGTACATGAATGTGCTACAAAAATAGAGCCACAAGACTTCTCACAAGTAAAAGAAATCCTCTGTAGAAGTCCACAGTTGACCAAGGTCCAGCCTCCTTAACAGTGAGCAACAGGGAATATGCTGCCAAGTCACCATCTTCAGTTCTGAGAGTGAGTTTACATGCTTCCCCAATGGCACAAAGTCTCATGACGGTCCAGTGAATCAATAGACACTTGGAAATATTAATAAACAATTTTTTATGAACTACTACAACAAAGAACTTCAGCAAGAAGGAAAATGAAGTTTATGATCTTTGAGTAAACATTTTTAGCGTAACAGTCTCTGCGACCAGATATTGAAAGAGAAAAAAATCAAGCTTATAAAACACCATTTCTCTGTTATCAACTGGAATACACTAAAAATAGGATAATGGAAATACATGTTCTTAAAGCATTTCCAAAGGAAATGTCCATAATTATGACATTCTAAATCATTTAGCAATTGTATATGCTACATTAACTAAAACAAAGGTATTCCTTATTGCACATTTTAAAATTGGAAGGATACTCTAGCTTAAGTGGGGGATATTTAGGGGGAAAATACTTTGGCTCAAAATGTATACTGCGCCAAGGCAGCTTCATTCTAAAAACATAAACCATTTAAAATAAACTTTTATATTTTGAAGCCAATAATCCTTTAACTTGATGAATAGTTCATAGTCCATTTTCTGACTAAGTGTCAGAGGTTAACTTTATGGGCCCTGTTTTAAGGCTTGTGAACAGCCCTCACTACTCTGAGAATAAGGTGTAGGTGGAGGTTCATCTTTAAAGCCTGAAGGCATTAAGTCTTTTGCAGCTGGTGGTGGCCCATAGTCTTGGGGACCATGAGTTGGAGGTGGTAATGGAGCACCAGGAATGAAGTACTCTCTTGGGCCAAATGAGCCTAAAGGTCTAAATGGTGCTGGTGCGGGTCCTGGAAAAAGATCACGAGGGTGAAAAGGCAAATCCCGTTTTCCAGGTGGAACACCTGGTGCATATTCTCTGAAGCCTATTGGTGGACGCATACCAGGACCTGGAAAATAAAAAGAACGTTATGTAAATATCCAGAAATTTCTGAACTAGGGTGATTTCAAGTATGTTAATATAGTCTTTAATTTCTCTCAAGCCTAGAACATCAACTGGTGAACATCCTGACTTGCCAGATGAGGCAAACTGAGATGGAACAAGTTTAGGTTACAGCCTTTGACCAACCAGCCATGAAGCAACATATTAAGGATTTAAACATGGCTCTACTTAGCTCCAGGCTTGTCTTTTTTCTTTCCCTACTATATAATTGCAGAATTATTTCTATCTCATAAGAGCTCCATTTATATTTGGAAGTACTATATTACCATGACAAGATGATAGATTATGAAATAAGAACTTTACAACATCAAAGAAATTTTGATAAAAGGAAATCCCACTATTTATTACTGTATCCATTAAAAATTCAGCATGGACTTTACACATGCCATCAGAATCAAGGTGCATGCCCTCCTGGAAAAGGCCTTCCACAGCCACCTAATTAAATCAGCAACATTTATTAGGTCACTGTTAAATCCTCCTCTTTAACACTTCCCTCTGACTTTTCTCAAGGTAAGGAGGGTTTGACTTTTCCTTTTCTATATTCTATAACCTACTGCTTATGCTTCCATTATGGGTGATTACAAACTTTATGTTATAGGATTTTCATATCTGTGACAAAATTTTAAGTTATGGCATGTGTCTCATCCACCTTTCCATCTATTGCAGTGCATATCAACAGATTTTCAATAAACATCTGCAGAAGTAATATTTCTGGCTTTTCTGTAGATAGCCCCTTATCCTTGTCTATGAGAGATAGCTATTGCCTATCTCAGTATAAGATTATGTAGTGTCCCATATGTCCCAGAAAACTGGAGGAAAAGTTAAAATGTACTCAGCTTTATCCTTTCATTGTTAAGACCTGAGATAGCAACCAACTGTTTTAGCAAGCAATAGAAATGAAAGATGAATGTGATTTATAAGTCAATCACTACTGTTCAGATCATCATACCAAATTGTGGAGGAATTGGCCGAGGCCCAAAAGGCCCACCGAGCTGAAGTGGCGGTCCATACCAAATGGGAGGTGGTGGAGGCCATCCCATCTGGGGTCCCATAGGGGGGCCCATGAAGGGTATCCCTGAGAAAGGAGGGGGCCCTTTCATAGCCATATGAACCTGCAATTTAAGATTTGAAAGCAGTTAAAAGTTTTAAAATTCCTATGTATTAAGACAAAGTAGCAACACCGATAAAAGCTAAAACCCAAAACAGGCACCTATCCAGAGAAGACCATCAGTGCAACAAAACTCTACCCACCCCTCCTGTGTATTCCCACTGACAGCTTACAGAAGTTGGAAGGATGCCACAAGAGGGAGCAGTTTGTTACTGATTATATCTGCACAGGAAAGGGAAAGGCAAGAGGACTGGCAGAGGTTATTAACAGAGGTGATTTCTGACCAGTATGTCATGCTGTATTCACTACAATCTATTTCAAAGGGAGTCCCCCCTCCCCATCACTTCCCTTTCATCACAATAGCTCATTACTTCCATATAAAGAATGAACAGAATAAAATGAAAAATCCATTCTCTACCCATGTAATAATAGCTACTATTCAGAGTATCTTCAGTAAGTCTTTCACATATTATTCAACCTCTGAGATCGTTAAGTAGACTGTCTTGTTTTAAATAAGAGGGAACAAAAGCAAATGGAATATCATAATTTGTTGAAGGCCACACTGCATATTAAAGGAACTCAATCCCAGGTTTGCCTCCAAGCCATGCTTTTCCCACCTCTACTTCTCTCTAACAATGGGTCTTTGCTCTCTTTTAAATCTTCTACTACAAAGGGGTTTGGGGTCTTATCTAAGCTGTCCTTAGATTTCTCCAGAGATGTATATTCCTGGAATATATATACACTGGAACTTGAGAAGTATTTTCCATCACAGTGCTATATACACAAATTAGGAAGACAAGGCTTTAATATTTACTTTCATTTACTGTACACCATTTGAGATATTGATTTATCATTTCCTATGAGTAGTGGGTTTTAAACTAAACAATTAAAAATTTTTATTATAGAGCTGCAGAAGACCTACCAGATATAATAGCAACAGAGTTACAAGAGAATACACTTATGTGAACAAATGAGACCATTTCTTGGGACTGACTCAAGAGGTCATTTCAGATGATCATTGTTTCACTGAAACAGTATTTCACTTTCAGAAAATTCTGATACCAATCTAATTCAAATCACTCAAAATAGGGTTTGCACAAAGAGGAATTCTTAAATAACATTCTTCCAAACAAAAATAAAAATGATGAATTATATAATTTATAATGAATTTACTTTGCCTTAGAACATTCAACACAAAACACCATATAAAGTTAGAGTGATAACTTTTCACATTCTGTAGTTCATTATAGTTGTGCACACTTAAGCAACATTCCCAAGTTAAGGAGAAAAGTAAGCTCAATATTGCATGCAGTTTAAAGCAAATAAGATCAGTGTCATGCTCTGAATATCCTTCCCAGAAATGCACAGAATAAAACCCAATTCAGTTCTCAACCTCTAAGTACTTACTCCAACTGGATGCTCAGTCAAAGAAGTAATGGTGGAGACTGAAGGGGTCTCAGGTTCTTGGGGAACAGTTTGCTTTTTAAAAAACAAATGGGATAGTACAAATAGAACACAAAGAAGGATAAAGCAAAGAGCAAGTACTGTAGCAAAGCTACATGTTCCTGCATGACCACATGATTCACAGTAACTACAGAACTTACCTTGCCCTCATTCGTCACCTTAGCTGGAGAAGAACTTCTGGAGCTGCTGTTCATGTGAGCTGGACCACATCCTGGGTCTGTTAGACATCAAAGAATGGATTCAGACATATTCTCACATGAAAAGAATAAAAATCCTCCATCCACAATTACAGATTCTTTGAAATTACTTGGTCCCTTTACCAGAGGCAACGGGTTTCCCAGATGCCTCAGAAGACCAGTATGAGGTAAAGGTCCATCCATTGACCATTGGGAAAGAAAGATCAGAGCCCTTGTATTATTTTTCAGAAGAAATAAACCACTGGTGGACAGGTCAGGGTTCAACAATAACTAGAAAGCAACATGAAAAATGGGTTGCCCAGGGGTTGGGGTCATAGCTCAGTTGTAGAGTGTTTGCCTAGCATGTGTGAGGCACTGGGTTTGATTCTCAGCACACATTTTAAAAATAAATAAAGATATCATGTCCATCTACAATTAATTTTTTTTAAAAAATTGGGTTGCCCAATACGTAAATCACAATTTATGAAGAGACTTAAGTAAAATAAAGAACTGCCTTGGGTTGATAGAACAGCAAATTAATAAGTACTGGTCCTAAACTTTAAGCTACAGACTTGAAGTATGTGTAGGCTGGCTTTTCTTTAGTCTGTATAACCTGACTTCCAATCTTACCAAGACTACAGTCCTATTTAGAATTGGAAATAAGACTCAGTATTTAATGTTGGAAATATGTATGCTACATAAAGTTTAAGGCTACTTTTATAATATTTGGGAAAGGAACACCATAGAGATTTAATTTAAAGATAAAGGTTTACACTTCACAGTGTAAAATTTAAAAGAAAAAAACAATACAGAGACCTCCAGGAAAAAAAAAATGTTTTCTATTTTAGAACAGATTTTACAGAAAACATTCACTAAGATAAAGTAAGAAATTATCTTCTATATATTGTACAGGTCCAAATTCTATGTTTTCATTAGAATATTCAAAAGGGGAAAAAAAAAACCAAAACCTTGAAGCAGTTTACTATAAAGCAACATGTGAATGCTCACCAAATCCATTTCTAGGCATATCTTTTTGATTAAGAGTAGCAGAAGGAGGTCTCCCAGCTGGCTCTGCTGTCAGTGGAGGGGAACATTCTCCACCACTCATGGGGGATGGACCAAAAGAGCCATTATGGCTCAGTGGACCTAAAGACAACAATGCTGTGTTACTACTTTAAGGCAGCCTTCTCCCTGACACCAACCCTCACTTCCCGCTTTAGCAAATCATTCAGATTATTTCATAACCATTACACACAGAAATAAAAAGTAATTAACATACATTCTGCACCAAGAAATAAAATAGCTCCTTTTACAAAGTGCCCCCTACCTCTCCGAGGAGGATTTTGTAAATTTGGTCTTCCCGGCATAGGTTTTACAATCATGGGTTCATCTTGCCGCACTGCCATCTTTTGGGTCATTTCCAATAATCTTGAATATTGAGAAAGAATGGGCTGAATTATGAAACAGCAATCTATTCCTTCATAGATAATATCTAGCATAACCTTAAAACACTATAAAACATATAGTAAGATACCAAAATCACATACTTCTGTCTCAAATTAGCAGCTTCCCTTTTCTCTTCAGCTATAGCTCTTTCTGCAGAACGAGCTTTGAGCTATTAAAGAGAAAATATTCAAATTCAGTTGCGGTAGGCTATGTACAAAACAAAGAAAAAGGGGAAAAAATCTTACCCAATTATCATGAGCTTTCTTCTCATGCATAGCAATCTGAAAAAGACAACACATTAAAAAAATATGTTTTTAGGGACTCATTATAATAGCCTATAATTGTCTGTATTAGATATCAAAGAATTCTGCAACTACAGGACAGTATTAATTACTACCTGGTTTTTAAATGAGCACTCGGTTTTCTGTAGTTCTTCTTTCATCTCTTCAATTCTCTGCCTAAGAATTACAACAATTGAATAACATTTGAAACATTCTGACCATTTCCCCTTTATTCCATCAGCTATACTTTTAAAGACTTTATTATACATAAGAAAAACATTTCTATAGTTATATGAATCCAGTGTGATCAAAACTAATACTACAGGCCAGGTGCAATGCCACATGCCAGTAATCCCAATGATTGGGAAGCTGAGACAGGAGGATCACAAGTTCTAGGTCAGTCTCAGCAATTAAGTGGGAACCTATGCAACTGAGACCCTGTCTCAAAGTAAAAGAAAAGGTCTAAGGATGTAGCTTAGTAGTAAAGCACCAAAAATAAATAAATAAATAAATACCTAATACTAATAACTTCTTTATCATTTAATTGCTAGAGATTCTGAATGATAAATTATAATTTCCTTAACTGCTCATCAGTGTGTTCTCAAGTAATTCTGCTAGAAATATCTTCCTCCTTAAAACTTTTTTTCTTTTTTTCAAATTATATCCATAGAAGATTTCCAAGGTCTATCAAATGCCACACTTTTGTGGGTCTTGATACATCACACAGCAAACTGATTTCTTAAAGAATTACTACAACATACAAAACCCCCAGAACTGTTTGCATTGACCAAGTTCCCTATGGTCTTGCCCATTGGGTATAAGTAAATTTTTGTTAACATTTTTCATTTGTAAAGTTGAAATTTATTTTTTCTCCTGTGTGAATTGAATGTATTCATATCCTCTTCTTATTTATACTTCCATGCTATTTTCTTCTATCTACATAATGTAAAAAAAGATTTAAAAAGAAAGCTAACACTAGTTCATTAGACATTGACACCCTCCTTTAGAAACTGAACTCACTTGTAATTTTTAACTTCCTGTACAGCGGAAACCACCTTTTCATCTGCAGCTGACAGCTGCTGCTCTTTTTCTAGTCTCTCATATTCTTCTTGGCTCAGTTTCCTAAAATAAAGCCAGTTATCAAATCAAAAGTTTCTCTCTGTGAATATCACTTCCCACAATTCTATAAAATGCTTAGGCACATAAAATAGAAATTCAAACCTACAATTTCGTAAATCAAACTCTGGCAAATCACTTACATTTTCTAACTTCTCCTCTTAATTCTCCACTTACCAGTAAATAAAATAAATGTGAAAACAACATGTGCCCCAAGGGCAAGTCTCCTGTGTGTAAGATAATAAAAAGTCACTTTACTTCAATGTGGAAGATCAGGACTGATCAACCTAACATAATTAAATATATTAGGATAAAGCAGGGGATAATTCTTTTCTCGTTTCTGCCATGGGTAGGACACTAAGTATATCTTTGTCATGGAGGAACTCTTTTCTCAATCCAAGACTGGTACCATAATAAAGATATAGTCAGTCAAAGAAGAAATCTTCTAGAATATGTCTTTTAGCTATGCAATTAACCACAGAACATTTTTCACACTTTAGATATCTATTTCAAAAGAATTGCAATTAAGCAAAAAGACAAATCTGAGTTTTGATAATGTCTGTCAACCAGAAAAAGAAGCCAAACTGACCCATGATCAGAGTACTATCTACTGACAAGTTTTAACTCTGATCATGAAACTCAAGATGTTCATCTACTGAGACAAAGGTAGCCACATTTAATGATTTAAAAAATACTATTTTCTGCTATCCTTGTACTACTTTAGCCATAGTTCCAATTCAAATGATAATTAACTTGAAACTTAATTTTCCATAAATCAAAAGAACTATAGTAAAAAAGGATTATTGATACCAAATAGAAAAAGGGGATTATATATTCTTATATAGCTTCTCATTTAATTCTTCAGCAAGTATTTTATGAGTGGCTATAATATACTAGTTACCTTGTAAGATGCTAAAGAATAAAAGAGCTCACTGTTTCAGGTATAAATGACGCCTAAAGGAATATAATAATTTCCCCACTGGCTTAAGAAGGAATAAGGAGAAAACTGAATCTTGAAGGGCAGAGAGAATTTTGTTTCCAATTACCAAAGAGTTAGTCTGAGAGCACTAAGAACAATCAAAACATCTTTATAAGAATATAAAATTGTATTTGAAAGGATCCAAGCTAAAAAGGCAGTGAAGATATATGTATGTGGCCAAGATCCATTAGAAAAAGGAATCTCAGAATTACAAGTAAGGCTGGCACTTTAAGGTACTTTTCTCCTAGGTTTACCCACATATTGAAGATAACACAAAGATATAATGAGTCTGAACTAAGCCTTCATCAAATTCCTGGGCTTAGAGGAAAAAAGAAGTGTTTGGGGCTACAAATAAAGGGACCCTTAATAAAAGCCCTAGCCTTTGAGTTTAGATTAGAAAGTACTGCACACTTAAGTGATGAACAGGCAAAAAATCCAAAAGGAACAATACTGAAACATTGAAAAGACAAGTCATTTTTGAATTATCTTAATTGCTGACTAGGTTTAAAGTGACAATCTTACTCAAGTAACCTCAACACTTTTCTATAAGATAACTTCATCTTAGTCCTCAAATTTCATCTATAATTATCACAACAATGTTAGCCAATCAAAACTGACCAGGCACTCCATAAGACAAAATTCTGTGAGAAAAAAATCCCACAGAAAAGGAAACCACCTAATGGGGTTATCCGCACATGTTTTAAAATCACTGTGCTTTATATAGTCAAAAAAGTAAAGTCAAGATTATGAATTTCAGGTCTGGGAATATAGTTTAGTTGGTAGAGTGCTGCCTTGCATGCACAGGCTCTGAGTTCAAACCCCAGCACCACAAAAGAGGAAAAAAAAAGATTATGAATTTTGTCAAAGCATTAGAAACTATAAAACCAAGAAATAGTTGGGTGTGGTGACCTACCTACAGTCGAAGATACTCAGGAGGCAGAGGCAGAATGATGAGATTAAAGATAGCTTGGAAAGCAGTAAGACACTAGTCCCTTATGAGAAAGAGCAAGGTGTCTGGGGAGGTAGCTCAATAGTAGAGCACATGGCTCAAGGTCCTGGGTTTGAGCTGTAGTACTGAAATAGGACTGGGGTTGTGGCTCAGTGGTGAAGTACGTGCCCCACATGTGTGGGGCACTGGGATAAGTCCTCAACACCACATAAAATAAATAAAATATTGTGTCGGGCTGGGGATGTGGCTCAAGCAGTAAGGCGCTCGTCTGGCATGCATGTAGCCCGGGGTTCAATCCTCAGCACCACATACAAACAAAGATGTTGTGTCCGCCAAAAACTAAAAAATAAATATTAAAATTCTCTCTTTCTCTCTCTCTTAAAAAAATCCTATAAAAATAAAATAAAATATTATGTCCATCTACAACTAAAATAATATTTTAAACCCTGAACTTTTTAAAATCCTAAACTCAATGAATGATTTTAGCAACAGATTTGGGAAGTAAAATAAATCCTACCACTTTTAAGACAGGTCAGAAGAAAATATCCAGAAGAAGTAAATCCAGAATGTAGGAGGCAGGGGAAATCAAATTCTAATATGCATTATTATAATCAGAAGAGAGAATGAGGTAAAATCAACATTTAGAAAAAGACTCGACAATTCAAGAAATGTTTAATGGTCCCAAGCAACATAACTGCAAAAGGAAAAAGTGGGTGGGGTGGGGAAAACTACACCTAGGCACTTCCCAATACAACTGTTAAAAAAACAGAGAAATGACTACAGGAACTAGGGGAGGGATAAGACCAAACAACAATGATAATGGACTCCTTAAAGAAAAAAATTAAAACCGATGGTAATTAATTGGATATTTTTAAATTGCTAAAACTAAGTAACAGTCAGAATTCAGTAGCCAAAAGAAAGATCCTTTAAAAATGGAAACTGGTTTTAACTCTAATCATGAAGTTCATGTCAACCTAATACAGATTATGAAGGTAGCAATATTTAGTGGATAAAATACTATTCTCTGTTTATCCTTGTACTACTTTGATACACTAATCAAATCTATCATTAAAGGACAATGTTCAAATAGAATGAAAATAATTTCAAATAAGAAACCAACAGTGTAGAATGCAGAACTACAGAAACTTTAAATATGTGTATAAATTGAATGAATGCCTTGTGGAGTTCACAGTGTATGAAGTACTAACATACGATGCCACAACAGTTATCTGATTCAGCAGCTACTTAAAGCCCATAAAAAAAGTAATAAACCTATTAATCTATGTCAGGTTTTTATTAAATCCAGAATATACACCATGGCCTTTAAATTATGAGAAGATGAATAAAATTATAATTATAATTATATAATTATAATTCCATTATAATTTATGATTACATCAAGCTTATACAGGGGATGAGGAAACTAATTAAAAATATTTAAACTATTAAAAAGATACAAGGAAGAAAAAAAGAACAGGTCATCAAATAGAAAGCAAATTCTTCATAAACCACAGGCACATATTGACATGGACAGACTTATATTTTAGAAAGTCCACTCAAGCGGCTATAGAGAAAATTACTAAGAATTTGAAATAAATTATATAAAAATATAAATAATGGAGAATGAAGACAGATGACCTAGGTTAGAAACAGAAAAGATGACACAGGCATGAACTAACATAGTACCTGGGGATGAGTAAAAAGAGTACAAACCACAGATGATGACTGAATGAATTTTGGAGGAGTTGAGGAAAATAGTGCTACAATTTAACTGCATTACAAAGAAAATTAATTGCCATTTAGGTCATTCATATTACTAGTAGGGACAGAGAAAACAAGTGTTCTTTTGAAAAAAAAGTGATAAAATGAGAAATGTTTCTTTGAAACAGGCCAGGCATTTAGAACTGGCCTGAACAAAAATTTGAGATTCTAAAAAGGTCGCTTGGAGATCACAGAATTTTAGAAAAGTTAATGGAAAGGTTTCAATATTTAATGCATTAATTAGGCAACAGAAGTCAAAATACCTAAAAATAGTTAGGTCTATAAGAAGGTCTGTCTTTGCTTTAACAAGATATAAATATGCTGAAGAGTAAAATCAGGTGCAAACAAAATCTGACACAAAAAAAACTATTTTTAGAGAATTCAAGTATTTTTGTGGATTAAAAACTTCAAATGAACTTTCAAAAAATAACTAGCTCCACACTGAGAAGATTAATATATAAATATATACTACAAACAAGTACTTCTGTAATCATAACTCCTAAAGTCCTTGCCACAGTTCAATTTTTAGTGTGAACATCTGAGATATTCAAGTCCAAAACTTGTACCATCAATAAGTAAATATTATTCCTTTTTGAAGTTTTTATTCTACTAAAACATGTCATTCCAAATCACTCAGTATTTTTAAAGGTCCAAAGTTAGAGATACAAGTTCAAAACATTAGAATTACATAACTGATCACAATGAAAGGTAATTAAAATAAATAGTGGGATCATAGAAAGGGTCTAGATCTTTGAGAGGTATTTCCACATCAGTGACTGTTAATACCAGTTTACCACTTCTTGCCTTCATATGAATTTGACAATTGATTACGATGTCCTCACAGCCTTAGTTTATGGTTCCAACTACCTTAGGACTCTTAAGACTGATGATGGAAAGAAAAATGCAACTTATAGGAAACAAAACACAAAGGAAAAAAGACAAATCTCTACTAGATAAAATTATCTGTTAGTTCACACAGTGATAACAATAACAAACAATGAAAATCTTACTTTTTTAGTGCCATCTCATTTTGCTGGTAGAGTTCATTTAAAATCTCCACTTTCTGCCTAAGAGTTTTGCATTCCTCTTCCAGTCCAACTTTAGAAGACCGTAGTGAATTGCAGTCACTTTCTAATTTCTTTATTTGGTCTGTAAAGGATAAAACAGCTTATCTCTATATGTGTACAAGGACTTAAGAACTTGTTTGAGGGAGTAGTGCTAAGAAAAGTAAGAAGCATGAAAGCAAGAAGCCATTCTTTATCTTTCCAATAAAATTTTAAGTCTTTCCAACATGGCAATTTCTTCTCAAGAAGAACCCACCTTCTAGATTATATTTTGTGGACATCGAGGCTCTTAGCTTAAGTTGTAAAAGTTTTAGATCCTCTTCAACTACTGATATTGTAGTTTGTGTCTAAAAATTGCAGAAAAGAGAGGTATTCTTAAAAGTGAGGCACAGGAAGAATTCACAGGCACTATGGGACTCTTACAAAGAACTATACCCGAGAGACATCCATCATCTGCTTAATTTGATCTTTGATCTTCTCGTTCCGATCACCTAAAAAACAAAAGACTTTAGCTTTTTCTTTCCTTACTTTTAACTCTATATTCTCCTAACTTCCCCAAACTAAAGAATGATTGTGTTCAAATACTGGAAGAAAAAAAATCAATTAAATAATTAAACGGATTAGACTAATGACTTTTAAGAGAATTGAAAGTTTAGATTAAAAAAAAAGAGAGAGAGAGGTGAATTTCAGACTGGGGTTGTGGCTCAGTGGTAGTGTGCTCACCTAGCATGTGTGAGGCACTGAGTTTGATCCTCAGCATAAAAATAAATAAAAGTACTGTGTCTGTCTTAAAAAAAAAAGGTGAATTTCTAGTTTGCACAACTAAAATGTTATCTATGCTATTCTTGTAAGATAAAAGCTTTTCTTCTCTCTCAGATCTATCTTCACCTGGGCAAGTAAGTGTCTTGTTTAGAAAGATTCAATCCTCTATTTTCTCCCTGAATCTACTACCAGGTGTGGTTTGAAATACTTGCTATGTAAGCAATATCCAACTTGGGAGAAAACATCTGGAAATATTTTCCTCATCAGTAAACACTGTTACACTCCCTCTCTAGCTTTCTGATAGTCTCTAGCCTCTGTTCTCACAGCCTTAGTTTATGGTTCCAACCGCCTCCAGACTCTTAAGACTGACTGTGGACCTTAAAACCTCAGAGCCATAGAGATGATGAGTATCAAAATCAAGTATCATCTGCATAAGTTAAGAAATAAATTTCTCTTACTGTACAATGTTCAATACTTAGAGGTATAGGATGTGACTATTGTAGCTGCAGTGTTCTTACTAGTTTTCAATGGGATAGAAAAAGTCAGTGTTCTTCACATGCCTATTGCTACATTATAGCCCAGCAACCCACCTCTGCCAATGCAACAGACATATCTATAGATCCAGTGATATGTGTCTACAACCCTGAAGCTTAAGAAGAAATTCAGCCAGCTGAAAAGTGGCATCTGTATACTTAATTAAAGACAGGAAAGCAAAAAAGGATTCAACCTCCCTGAGACTGATCTTACCTGCTAACTCTCCATTGGTTAATTCATCTGACTCATCTCGACTTTGATCCTCAGATTCAGATTCACATTGTAACCGATTCAACTGTGTGATGTAATTAGTTAAAGCCTAGAAAAGAAGCAAAAGGTTGGAAGACTCTCGATTTTAATTCAGAAGATTTCAGGAGAATTCATGAGATGAAACATGTATTTGGAGTATAAACTTACATTAATAGTATCATCTTTATGACTAAGCGTTACTTGTAAATCTTTCTGGGACTTCTCAAATGATTTCATTTGTTCACTGAGCTCAGCATGTGATATACTCCAGTCTTTGACTTCCTGCTGCAACTGAAAAGTCAAAACACATGAATTCCTATGGGTTAGGGAGGGGTTTCTGCACTGGATACATCAGGACTACAAGACTTAGACAAAGAAATAGAGAGCCATACTCCTCGGTGGCCTGCCTCAATCGAGGGGGTTGAGACCTTGGTTAAGGAAGAGGGCAGAGTGGCCCCAACTCTCACAGCTGCACTAAGAACATCAGAGCTATCAGGAAGTTGACCCTGTTTATTGCATTCCCCAGAAAATTGCTGCCAATTCAAATAATTTACCTCCAGCAGGAATGGCTGGGCACATATGACTGTCTCCTAAATTTAGATTCCTTATCATGTAATCTTCCCTTGGCCGGTGAATCAGTAACTACTCAAAAGAGGATCATAAAATACTTAATTTTCTGGTTTAAAAAGTTTCTTTGAGGCTATGCAAGTTAATAACTGATTGACATTTGATAAGAAAAGCAATAATCCAAAAATCCAAAACAGATGGAGAACATATATATGCATTCAATTTGGGGAGCATTGTTTAAACTTTGCATATCTAGAAAAGGTCCTACATGAATATTCCTTACCTCAGAAACAGATCCAAGAAAGATACAAGATAATTATATTCACTTCTCTAGTTTAAATTATGTATGACATCAAATTTTCTTTACCTGCTCTTTCTCCTTCTTAAGCATGGTATTTTCTTTCTGAAGCTGACAGCATTCCAACTTCACCTTCTCTTCACGAAGCTTAGCTTCATTAAGGATAATTTGAAGCTAATAAAAAACACTACAGTTAGTGAATTAATTCCAAAGAAGAAACAAAGTTATACTTTCCCAAACCAGACATCATATAGTTCTCATTTTTTGCACATTTTAGCACACCTCAAATTTTTGGTCCGCAACAAAACTAAGATGTAGTATTAATATCCGTTAGCAAGAGTTGGCAGCTTTACCTCTGAAAGTTCAGAAGTATTTACTGAAATGACATCTTTAAGCTTCTCTATAGATTTCTTATTTTCCATTATCTGCCAGGTGAAAACAGAACACAAAATATGCATTAGGATTTCAGTAGAAATACTGATATATATATATATATATATATATATATATATATATACATATATATATATATATGTGTGTGTGTGTGTGTGTACACATACGTATATATACTAAAAAAGATAAACACAACAAAATTTTTGTCAAGCCATCCCATTACATTTCAGGTAAATGCAGGGGATCCAGCTTTGGACTAAGCAAAAAATCAAGAACTGAAAGAGATGAGGGAAAATGAAGTCATAAATATTTCATGGCATCCACAACCTTACTGTTTATGAGATAACCAGAAAAAAGGTCAAAGTATAGAAAATCATAATGCAATAAGTAAATAAAATGTTTTAAAGCATAGAAAATTAACTAATTAATTACTGTTTCAAGTAAACCAGTTCAAATTAGTAATTTTTTTTCTAGTGATAGAGAAAAAAAATTTCCCAAGATCATTTTTAAAATTTTCTTATCTGAAGTAAAAAATGATAAAATTTAAGGAAGAATAGACTAATCTCACATACAGAAGAATTCCAAAAAATTTATAAAGATACTCGCTCCTTAAGGACATAACTCTGCAATCTTTGTTTGCAATGCCTGGGATTGAATCCTGGGCCTCATGCATGCTAGGCAAGTGCTCTACCATGAGCTGCATCCTGAGCTTGTAACTCTTCATACTTTAACTGTGGGCTGTGCATGGTAACTTCCAAAGAATACAATATGACAAGGATTGGAAAGAATTTTTACAGTGGAGAAATCTGATAAATACTACCTCAGCTAGGTAATCAAGCTTACTTGGGGGTAGGATATTTCAGAACACACTCTCTACTATCTTTTGCAACTTTTATGTAATTACAGAAACTTGTATAAATTGAAAATGAAATATGTAAGTAAATTTTTTTAAGTACAGAAAATTGATTAATTCATTACTCTTTCAAGTAAAAAGTAAACAAATACTGTTCAACTGGACAATAGTTTTTTAGTTGTTCTGCATGTTTCCAAGGGCAGAGAAAAGCAATATGAAAATTATCCAAGGTTGAGAATAAAAATATTTCCTAGGCCCATAAAAATAATTTGTTGTATCAGTACTTAAAAGTTCCACAAAATGGGCAGAAGTGGGTTCAACTTCCTTGACTCCTAATTTTACTTTAGTTAACAGCTGGACTAAGTTCAACTTAACCAATTTTACAAAATATTTCAAAAGCCAAATTGCAGTAACACTTAGCAGCAAAACTCTTACCAAGTCCTGATTCTTAGCTTTCTGTTCTCCCTCAGATTCTAACATAACATGAAGACTTTTAGCTCTCTCATCCAGAAGTTCTTTAGCTTTTTCAAGAAGCTTCATTTTATCCTGGAAAAAAAAAGGTGTCAAGATTACTCACTCATTACATTTACTTTTGAGTTTAGAATGTAATTCCCCCCAAAGAAGGGATTTTTACCTTATATTTAGTTACTTCATCAGAAATAATCATATTTTGTTTCATGGTCTCTTGGACCTGTTTCTTTGATTCCTTCATCGATATAAATAAAGCATTCAGAATTAAGATACACAAATTATAGTGCTACTATACAAGTTACTTACAGACAAGTGACCCTTTCCAGAAGAAAGCAGTACTTAATACATATGACTGCTTAGAATTTGGATGATTTGTAGGAAATAATGAAACAAAAATTTTAAAATACGATTTTTAAATTAAAACAGGTAGAAATGATTCAAGCTAGAACCAAGGGAGAAAGAAACAAAAAAATAATTATACCTTCTGTTCATAATTTGGCAATTTCTGCATTAGTTCTTCATTTTCTTTCATGAAATTGTTCACTTTTTTGGAAATTTGCTGTTCATTGACTAAAAGGGGGAAATACACAAGATTACTACAATCACTAAATGAAATTCAATTACTCAATCTACTAAAAGCAAAGACATGTTATATGGTACTATGAGGAAATACTTCTTAGCATAACTATTATGCTTTTAAAAAGCAATCTATGCTTATTAGCAATAAGAGTATAAAATTATTAAAATTTAAGAAAAATATAAGAACAATGATATTTTGCTGGGCGCAGTGGTGCACACCTGTAATCCCAGTGGCTCAGGAGGCTGAGCTAGAAGGATCCCAAGTTCAAAGCCAGCCTCAGCAAGAGTGAGACACTAAGCAACTAAGTGAGACTTGGTCTCTAAATATAGGGGGTTGGGGATGTGGCTCAGTAGAGTGCCCCAGAGTTCAATCCCAGGTACCCCTCCCATCCAAAATGATATTTCAATTTAAGCTTATTTGACAGATGGGAAATACAGTAAAGTGTTGTAGCTTGATATTCCTCCCTTTTCAAAACACTTTCTTTTCAGAAAATGGAATCATTTAATTCTTTGCAAAGAAAAACAGAAATGAAAACATACTGATTCACATTAATATTCTTTAAATTATCTACTCAATTACTTAATGCATGATTAAATCATTAGCATACAAATACTCTTCAAATGTAATACATCTGCATTACATTAATATTCAAAGTTAATCTGCCCCAAATTAAAACTTATCATCATCTCCCTATCCACAATTTGTTCCTCTTCTTTATCTCCTATCTCAGAGTTGGAACCATCATCATCTACTCTATTATCCATTAAAAGTCACTATATCTACTTCTAACATACATAAAACACACATCAAACACCAATACAAAGGGTTATTACAAGTTTAAGAAACCTAAAAATTTACCTTGATATACTCTATCTTTTACCTAGAAGAGAGAAAAAAGATTAAATTTGATGTCAAACATCTGCTCAATAGAAACAGCATTCCTAAAACAACAGTCAGAATCATAACCAAGTGAGAATTTAATAACATTCTGGTTCAGGATAATAATTTATAGGATTAAAAATAAGTAAAGGTTAACAAGCCTTTTAAATTTAATTGGTAGTGATATTTCATAAATAGCCTCTCATATAAAAAAACTAAGATATGTACCTTATTTCACAGTAAAGATGTGTGTGTGTGTGTGTGTGTGTGTGCGCGTGTACTCAAAATCATTTACTTGACAATTCTAAATAACCAGGATAAAGTCTAGAAACAATGACTATTCAAAAGTAATCTGAGGAAACAATATTAAAGGCATAATCTTTGTACAAACATATGCCACTTTCACTCACCAGAAAACATCTTAGAACTCCAATTTAAATTTGGCTATTGGCTGAATTTAGAAACTAAGAGGCTACATCATCTTATTTCTGCAAACTACTAAATATATAGCAAGAAATCTGAAAGGGAAGACTGCTAGAAGAAAATGCATAAGCAACAAGAGAAATGACAATTAACATATTCTGGAAAGGACAAAACAATCATTTCCAAAAGACAGCAATAAACTGCCTGATAATAAAACCTAAGCAGAATTTTTTTTAAAACATCACTAAATTTCTTTGTAACTTAGCATATTACTTGTCCTTTCAAATGTTATAAATGGTGATGGGATACTCAGATGTGTCCATGGATCATCCATGGGATCTTCGTAATAGGAAATTGCATTCAGAAAACTCCAACACAGAAAGTAATGTGTCCTATGCCAGACAGATGTGGCTGCTTAAAAACTGACCCGCTTGGTGCAGCTTCAGAGCTGACAGTGGGATTGGCAGAGACCTTGGATGAGTACCTTGCAGACAGACTTCTCTGTGGGCCCAATCTTGCTCCATTCCCTTCCCAAGAGCACTATCTCATGAACACCCACATTGCTGCTGTCCTTTGCAATATGTCCCTCCCAGGAGCCCCACTTCAACAACGTCCCTGTGGGAAATCAAGTGCTGACAAACCAGCCAATGCAAAATATCTTCAATGCTTTCACAAAAGAGGATGGCTGTGTGCTGGACAACCATGAAGCAAAGAGAGGTGAGCTATAACTTTTAAAGGAGTTCATAATTTCTCTAGCAGTGCTTGCCGTAACCATAGTCCCTTTGGAATGAATGGTTCCTTAGGCATGGGCCAGATAATCCTGTATGGGTAGCTCTAGCTGACTGGACCATGGATATGAGGTGTCACCCAAAAGCTCAGGTGTGAGACAATGCAAGAATATTCAGAGGGGAAATGATTATGCTGAAAGCTATAACCTAATCAGTGGATTAATCCACTTGAATAAATTAACTGGGTGGTGACTGAGGGCAGGTAGGGTGTGGCTGGAGGAGGGAGGTTACTGGGGACATTCCTTTGGGGTTTATATTTTGTCCCTGGTAAGCAAAGCAGAGCTCTCTCTGCTTTCTGATTGCCATGTGCTGTGCTGCTTTCCTCTACCACGCCCTTCCGCCATGATGTTCTCCCTCACTTCAGGCCTAGAGCTATGGATTTGGCCATCTGTGGACTGAGACCTCTGAAACCATGATCCAAAATTAATCTTTCTTCTTCTAAAAAAAGAAAGTAATGAACATTTCTTTAATTTCATAGCCTTGCTAACCTTTTGCTCAAAATGACAACAGAGGAAAATGGGAAGTAGCATAAAAGCAGTCATCTAAGGTAGGGACTAAAGTTCCAAAGTCAAATGCTGAAACTGAGGAGCAACAAGCTAGGAACCAGATCCCACATAATCTAGTGAAAAGAGAAACAGGTACCAGGGTTCTTGAAATGAAAGAAACAAGAGAGAGAAATATAAAATGTTTTCATGTTTTTCCCTTCTCTTTATCCTTCTATTTCCTTTTTCCTTTTAGCTGAGAAAAAGTTCAATGAGATTAGAAAATTCCTCACAGGAATACAGGCAAATGATTCTTCTATTTAAGAAGGGAATACTTTTAAAGAGATTTTACACTCAATTGTACAAGGAGAGGAAACTTATCTTAACACTGATATGTCTGAAATAATTAAGAAATCAGAAAAAGAACACTCAGATTTGAAAAGATTTGTATCCAATGCTTTTGGCCTCTTTAACTGTTAGGCTTTTCATATGCAAAGTCCATTTACCTAAAATAATTTTCTTCCAATTATGTTAAATAACTATGAAACAGAATGACCTACAGTACAAACATAAGTATGTACACACACACACACACACACACACACACACACACTTATACATATATGTACACACATACACAGAGATAGACTAATTCTGCTCAAGAAAAAAAAAAAAAACTTAATGAACAAAACATGTAATGGATTTTTGGACAACACATAATCTATACTTCCAAATAAAAAGGTATTTTCTGAATATATGATCAAATCATAAAATCTGGGAAAAATTTATATAAAAGACTGGGAAAATTATCTCATCTCCTTTTTCTCATTTTACTGTATTTCTTTGCAGCATTTCCCCGTTTATATGTGTTTATATTAACATACAGTTCATCAACATTTAAATCTTTGTTTCTGCTTTTTTTCCCCACTTCACATTTAATTGTCAGCATTTTCTGTACCTCAAAGCTTTGAAATAAATAAATCTGCCTACTGTTCCATTAATCGAACATACAATAACCCCTAAATGAATTATGTTGTGTTAAGTCTTCAATCTAATACACTGTTCCATTGAAAAACATTACCAAAATCTTCAAAGCATAGTTATTTCTTTAAGATAGATTACTAGACATATATGCTACATAAAAGAATATTTATCTAACCTACCCCATCTTTCATCCCACTTTTAAGACTTCTGATACATATGAAACTACTGGTCAGGATGGCTGTAAGAATTACCAGTTCTACCAACTGCACCCACACTAAATTATTTTATAAGGATAGTTTGACTTAAACCACTAATTTGTGCTTTAGCAACTGAAAAAGAAAAAAAGGAGGG
This sequence comes from Urocitellus parryii, assembly GCF_045843805.1. Lineage (NCBI taxonomy): Eukaryota > Metazoa > Chordata > Mammalia > Rodentia > Sciuridae > Urocitellus > Urocitellus parryii. The sequence goes on along the minus strand of NC_135537.1, from coordinate 85,921,483 downwards.
GCAGTGACTATATAAAATAATCCTTCTGCTTATGTGCTAAGGTATAAGTAAGTTAATTTACTCACAATAAGAGCAGTTCTCCAAAAGAAAATGACAAAGGATACAATCCCAAAGAAAACAGTGAAAACTACAGGCTTCCATGGTAGTCCATAAAAATCAGGCCCAGGTTGAGTATCATCAGGCAATGTAGTAAACAGCTGAAACAGACAAATTAGAAGAAATGGGAAACCTTAAATTTATAACAGTCACAGAGAATCATGGCAATTCTAAACCAACCTCCTCATCAGAAATCCACCTCCTCAATATTTTCCAATAGCTTCTTCAAGAGAGAGGATACTGGCAGTCTCACATTTTTTGTTCGCTTGCAGTGTTTTCAAGTATAATGAATCTAAATACTTTTTAAAAAAAATATTTATTTATGTATCTTTAGTTTTAGGGTGGACTCATTGTTTTGTTTTTATATGGTGCTGAGGCTCGAATCCAGTGCCTCATGTATGCTAGGCAAAGCGCTCAACCACTGAACCACAACCCCAGCCCGAATCTAAATACTTTAAATTGAGCACACATTTTCAGTTTGTAATAGGCCCCATATCATCACATTGTCTAACACCTGGCTAGAATCCCTCTGGATCATTCTTTTCTCTTAGATAACCTGGTTTTTATAATTTAAAAAATTCATTTAAGACAAAAACTTAAATATATGAAAGAACTAATTAATTTTATGGCAACAAATAAAAACAATGATGATATATGTATAAGATTTTAAATCTTACTTCCATTCCACTCTTATATAAACAGATAAGTGACATGTAATTTCAGACAACTCTTGAAAACTGGCTTAGATAATCTTCTCTGAATTTAACATCCTTCTATAAAATTCAAAGCCTAATTTTAAATGGTTGCTCAAAGGCAGTGCAGTAAACACCTGCCTACTCTTCCCTGTTTTCACCGCCCTCTACACGTAATAGGAGATAACTATCATTTGGGCCCAATTCCCCAGCAGTCCCCATAGGGAAAAGACCTGTAGTAAAGTTAGCTGTTTGGATTGTTGGCTGCATTTCGGAATATACCTCGAGGTTGTCACCTCTATTCCGTTTAAAAAAAAAAAAAGTGCAAGTGGGGAAAGCTCAAGTCCACTCTCACCGGCCTCCCTTAACAATACAGTCACGTCCTGCCTGCCTTGGACCTGACACACTCCATTTCTCCATCGCCGCACAGTCAGTGCACCCACTCCGCCAGAACTCAGCCACCCGCCTGCTAGAGCTGGGGTCCCTCCCTGGAAATGGGACTGTCATCTCCAGTAGCTTGGCTATGAGGGCTGCATAGAGCACCGACAGGGGTCCCAGGAGCTCCAGGTCCCCAGGGGAAGCACAGTGGCAGGTACTGAGTCCATGGTGTAGGGACAGCTGAGTGGAAGTGACGCTTCCCTGCAGAACAGCACAGGACCCTCTCTTTCACCGTTTCCTACTTTGGTAGGACCCAGCACAGGGGGCGGGTACTGGGAGTGAACTTTGCCTTCCTCCACCACAGGCGCTTTCCGCTGAACGCACGTAAAACGGGTCATCAGATGAAGCCCCTGGGCAGACTGCAGTGAGCAGACTGAGGATGCCAAGTGGTGGGGCCGGGAGCGGAAAGAACCAACTGCGGAGCCCGGAGGGGGACAGCGTGAAGAGAGCCGAGCAGAAGAGTCCAAATGAAAGGACTCCAGAAGGAAAGAGGCTCACCTATCCCCGGAACCGGGAGAGGACCAGCGGTTTAGAAGGCCCTGGAGGAAGCCAGGGAACTAGCAGAAGGGGATTATAGGCAGAGACTGGGAAAAAGGAGAAAGTCAGGCCTCCCAGCCCCTCCCAGAGCAAAACCCTTTTGTCAACGTGTTGAGACACCGGGTACCTGCCCCAAACGTGCAGACAGAAGAGGAGAAGCTTCTCCTGCTCCCTTCTAAAGGACTACTGCTCGGACTGGGCTTTCCTTCCCTGCTCACTCCAGTCCTGTTACTTTCTCCAATTGTAGATGACACTCTTTTTAAAAAGCCTTACCCTAAGGAATCATGTCATTATCACCCCACGCCGGTGGCTTCATTTCTGGATGCCACATTTTAAGGTTGCATGACTTGTGGAAAAGAACAGAATCATGAATAGCCCCCGAAAAGCACGTGCTGAAAATTGAAGAAACTGGGGACGTTTAACTTGGGGAGGGAATAAACATCTGTGGATCTTTAAAAATCTGTCGTCAAGTTGAATATAGTCAATTCAAAAGAACAAGAATAAGCAGGAAAGCACTGAAAGAGAAGAGCAATGAAGGGTACAGGGAGGGCAGACTATATAATTAATTCATGTACCCTCGTCCAAGCCCAGGAATACATAGAGATTGTGGGACAGAATAGAGAATCCAGAAACAGAACCAACTGGACATTTGGGGTACAATAAAAGTTAGTTTGGGGAAAATAGACTTTCTAATAAGTAGTGTTACCACATGGAAAATTATAAAATTGGATTTTTCTCTACTTATTCAAAAGATAAACTACAAATGGATAAGAAACATGAATGTAAAAATAGAAAATAAACAAGTAATAGAAAATATTGGGTGAAATTTTCTATGTATTATTGAAAGGTTAATAAAATAGGTACTTGTCACTCCATTTCTCTATATGCTTAACAAAACACTGTTGAAATCTTAAGAACTGTTTGCTAATCTTGTTCCCAGAATGTGCTGTCCCCAACTATGGACTGTCTGCTAATCTTGTTCCCAGAAAGAGGTGTCCCCAACTTCCAAACTACAAAATGTAACTTCTCTCCCTGCCCTCTCTAGGGAAAGTATATAAGCTCTGCTCAAGCTGTTCTCAGGGCTCTATCTCTCTTTGCTATAGAGAGCTTGGGCCCCAGCATGCTGGTCTCCAAATAAACCCACCCTTCTGCTGTTGCATAAGATAGTCTCTTGTGCTCTCTTACTCTGACGTTTCGACGGACCCTTACATTATGAGTGGGCAAAACCTGCCTCATTGAAAAAATCTTTCCTGGCTGTATCTAAACCTGCTACACACACACACACACACACACACACACACACACACGCAGTTTGACAATGACAACCTGAGAAAAAATATTTGCAACATATTATTGTCTAAAGAATCATGTTCCTGAAATATAAAGAACATTATAAATAAAATGGCCAGCAAACCTATACAAAAATGGGCTGAAGAAATAAACAGATCTCAGGAAAAGAAATGCAAATAGCTATAACATATGGAAACATGCTCTGCTTAGCTCATAATGAACAAAATACAAATTAAACCACACCAAGATACCATTTCTCACTTGCATTGGCAAGATCCAAATGTTTGACAACATACTCAGTAGGTGAGAGATTGTGGGGGAATACAAATTCTCAGACACTGCTGATAAGTATACAAAATGATACAACCCTTATGAATGAGATTTTGCAACATCTCCCAAAACTGCTTATATATTTACCTATTAACTCAACAGTCCCACTTTTTTTTTAAACTTTTTCAGTGCTGGGGAAGGGTATCTAGGGCAAGTGCTCTACTGCTGAGCTATAGTCCCCCAGCCCTAACTTCTAAAGATACTGGGAATACAACAAATGTTTAAAACTTGTATTTACAAAACTATGTTATTCACGCATTAACTATAATAATACAAGATGGTCACAAAAGGCTGAAACAACCTTCATCAATGAAAGTTGTTGAATAAACCAAAGAAGAAAGAAAATAATTTTAAATACTGCTAAGAGCTGGTTTCCAGAATACATTTTTTAAAAATGAAGTAGAGAAAAATATTTATAGAATACTATTTGTGTCTTAGAAAGTGAAAAAAGATGAATATATTATTTCTTATAGCTTTGAGGTAAAATTGACATGCAATAAATTACATGTATTTAAAGTGTGCAATTTGATAAATTTTAACATGAAATTATGAAATCACCATTATAATCAAGATAATATACACATCCTTTACTTCCAAAAATATTCTCATTCTCTAGGTAATTCTGCCCTTTGTCACCCTTCCTTCTTGCCCCCCACTTTCCCATTCCTCCAGCAAAATGTCTATCTTAATAGATTGCTTTGTACTCCTCAAGTTTTATGTGTATGGGATAATATATTGTATTTTCTATGGCTTCTCTCATTCAGCATAATTTGAGATTCATCTACATCAGTTTATCTATCATCTATTTTTATTGCTGAGTAGCATTTCATTATATGTAGGTACCACAATTTGTCTATCATCTATTGATAGACATTTGGATTTTTTTCCAGTTTGGGGCTTTTACAAATAAAATAGCCAAGAACACTGATATAAAATTCCTCCTATTGCTATATAACTTATCTTTTCTTTGGAAAAGAATGGTTGGATATGACTGGTGTATGTTTAACTTTTTAAGAAGGTGATTCTACCACTTTATATCCCCACCAGCTGTGTACCCATCCAGTTCCTCCATCTCTTCTCCAACCACTCAGCACAATTGTCTTTAATATTAGATATTTAATAAGTGTGTAGTGGTAACTCTTATGCTTCAAAATTTCATTTCCCTGATAATTATGTCAAGCATTTTTAATGTATTTACTATCTGTTTATCTTCTTTGATGAAGTGTTATTTTACAGGACTATATTTTTTCTAATGAGTTCTAAGAGTTCTTCATATATTCTTGATGCAAGTCTTGATAAATGCTTTACATTAATTTCCTCCCAGCTTGTGTTTTTTTCGATTTCATTCACTTCAAAGTGTATTTTGAATTACAGAGGTTTTAGTTTGATGAATCCCACATTATCAAATCCTTTTTAGTGCTTTTGTTGTCAATTTTAAGAAATCTTTGCCTAACCTAAGTTCAACAAAAATTTTTCTCCTATTTTTTTTCCTAGAGGTTTTGTAGTTTTGAGTTTAATATTTAAGTCTGTGAGTTAATTCAGGTGTCTAATGCAAGGAATGGATCAATATTTTCCATATAAATATGCAGTAATTTCAGTACCATTTGCTGAAAAAACTTTCCATTCTCTACTTGTCTTTCCATCTTTGTCAATGACTGTTGCCATATATATTGTGTATCTATCTCTGAATTCTTGGCTCTGTTCCAATGTTTTATCTGCAATCCTGATTACTGTAGCTTTAGAATATTTGTTTTTCTTTTTTTTTCCTCTTCGTATGGTACTAGGGATTGAACACAGGACCTTACATATGCTAGGCAAGTGCTCTACCACTGAGCTACATCCCCAGGCCTAGATTAAGTCTTGAAGCCACGTATTCTAGGTCTGTTGCAATCAGCTTGTCATTTTCTACAAAACTCTGCAGGGATTTTGATTGGAATAATGTTGACTCTGGTGATTAAACTGGGATGAATGGACACCTTAGTCTTCTGACTCATAAATTAGGTATATCTCTCCATTTAGGTTCTCTTTAATTTCTATCAGCAATATTTTATAGTTTTTTAATATATACATTTTAGTTTTTGCCACGTTTATGTTTAAATACTTCATATTTTTATTCTATTGTACATGGAAATCTTTAAAATTTCAATTTCTAATTATTCATTGTTAATGTACAGAAAATATAATTGCTTTTAGATGTAAATTTTATCTGTCAACCTTACAATAGCTTTTTTCTAGATCATACCAGATTGTATCTATATATATTCATGTTATCTGAAAATAAAGAGAATTTTATTTCTTCCTTTCCAATCTGAGTGCATTTTATTTCTTTTTCTTGCCTTAGTACACTAGTTATTTCCTTACTGTACCCCAGTACAATGCTGAATAGATGTAATGAGAGTGGACATCTCTGTTTGATTTCTGATCTTGGGGAAAAGTATTCAATTATCAACCATTAAGTATGAGGTTAGTTGCATTTTTTCAGAGGATGTTTTAAGCTCCCTTCTATTCCTAGTTTGTTGTTGTTTTTCTACATCAATAATCAATGCTGAGGGACTGGGGTTGATACTCAGTGGTAGAGCACTTGCCTATCATGTGTGAGGCAATGGGTTCGATTCTCAGCACCGCATATAAATAAGTGAATAAAATAAAAATCAATCAACATCTAAAATTTTTTTTAAAATAATAATCAGGGCTGATTTTTTTTTACATGTTGATGGGATTTATTGTCACCTACTTGTACATGCACACAAAATAACAATATAATTTGGCCAATATTACTCCCCAACATTTCCCCCCCCTGCTATATTTTTTAAATGCTTGTTTTGTATCTCTTGAGCTAAACACAAAGATTGTGCTTTTAGGTACATCAATGTGGTAAATTTCATTGATTTGCAAATGTTAAATAAATTTTGGATTCTTGACATAATCCCCATCATCAGTCTAGTTTTTGTCTATGATGTATTTTCCTTTTACATATTGTTGTATTTGACTTAAATTTTTGTTTAGAATTTCTGTACAGATTCATTGGAGATCCCATGAGAGGTATGTGGTTTTCTTTTCTTGTTATATCTTTGTCTTGGTTTGGTGTAGTGATAACACTGGGACAAAAGCTAGAGTTCTTTCAAAATCAGGCAGGAGAATCACAAGTTCAAAGCTAGCCTCAGCAACTTAGCAAGTCCCTATGCAACTTAGTGAGAACTATCTCTAAATAAAAAATAAAGAGGTAAGGTATGTGGCTCAGTGGATAGGAGCCCTGGGTTCAATCACCAGTACCAAAAAACAGAAACAACGTATTTTTACAAATTAACTTTGGCTCTTCTAAATATTTAAATAATTGTAAAATAAATTAAAAAAAATCTTAAAAAGTAATACCTAAATATTGAAAGCAAAAATGAAACAACCTGTGATATCAAGTTGGTGACAAACCACAGATAAGAGTTATTTCAAACACACCTTAGTGGGATATATCTTAAAGACAAGAGAATTTCATTTCATTTCAGGAATACATTCCTGAAAGTATTTTAAATAACATAAATATAGTCGTATGTTGCTTAATGATGGGAATAAGTTCTGAGAAACACATCTTAGGCAATTTCAGTGTGCAAACGTCATTGGGTATACTTATACAAACCTAGAAAATATAGCCATTTCCACACATAGGTATTCATATATGGTATATCATTGCTTTGGGGATAAAAACCTATAAGATATTATTATACTGAATACTGTAGACAATTGTAACATTGTAAATGTTTATATATCTAAACATATCAAAACACAGAAAAAATATTAAAAATACTAGGTGACAAGAATTTTTTAGCTCCATTATTATGCACTAATGACCAAAATGTCATTAAGTGGCACAAGACTGTAAATAATAATATTGATGTCATTGAAAACTGGAACTCCAACATCAGAGAAAGAAAACACAAATCTAAGATAGATGAAGTGAAATAAAATCTCTAGCATCCTGAATTTTCATGGGAATTATCTAAATGACATGATGAAAAACCCCCACATAATTCTGAGCTTTGTTCACTAAAAAGGCCTACAAATGACAGTCAATTTGAGCAATAAGCAATCCTAGTACTCGGAATGTAGCCTCTAAATATCATTTCCTATTGAAAGGAACCAAAGTTCTTTTAGAGAAATAGATCCTTCAAGGTCTGGACAGGAAATGTTTAAGATGAACTTGGAACATCTCATACTTCAAAAGCAAGGGAAATAGGTAACAATGACCACTAGGTGGTGGCAAAGGGTCCCAGGAGCCAAGATAAAGAGGCTTCTACAAGGCAAAGGGGGGAGAAATTGAGCATCAGGTAAGAACAATTACTATTCCTAATTGGATTAAACACACCAAATATTTTTAAATGAATGACATCATATTGACAAATAAAAGTTAAAAAGATTTCAAGCCCCTTTGCGTATCATTTGATAATGCTAGAATACCTTACTATTCTGAATTGAACCTATACCTGACTACCAATTTCCAAGAAATATAAAGCAACAGAGAGAGGCTGAGGTTGTTAGCTCAGCACTTGCCTAGAATGCATGGAGCCCGAGGTTCAATCCCCAGCACCACCAAAAAAAAAAAAAAAAGGCAATAGAGAAAACAGGTTAAATTGTTGTACCAGGGGGATGTCATTTATTCACCAAAACTACAATATATCCTAGAAGTCCCACAAACATATTTTTTTTCAATTATTGCAAAAAGTTACATATATATATTGGTACCAGGGATTGAACTCAAGAGCACTTGATCACTGAGCCACATCCCCAGTCTCAGCCCCATTTTGTATTTTATTTAGAGACAGGGTCTCACTGAGTTACTTAGCAACTCACTTTTGGCTTTGAACTCGTGATCCTCCCGTCTCATCCTCCCGAGCCACTAGGATTAAGGCATGTGCCACCATGCCCAGTCAAAATATATATTAAAGAGCTATTTTTCATATAGAAAGCCTCAAGGGACATGTAATTGTCACCCCTAAGAGCAGGAGAACAAACAGGTGAGCATTCTACCTGGAGGCACCCTCTAGACCTCAGTTTGGGAAGGGGAACCCAAATGGGGCATAACAGTCTCACTGAGGAGAGAGAGACCAGAGTTCCAGGAGATTAAGCAGCCAAAAATATGTAGAGAAAACTACCAGAAAAATGGAAGCCACAAGAAAAAGAGTTCCAGAAATCTGCATGAAGGTGGTCTTCAGTTTGGGGCTACATTCTAAGCAGTACCTGCAAGGGCCAAGAACAACTATAAGCTAACCAATCCCACAGTTGGCACTGAGCTGGGAGAAGTCTGGATTCCAGCTAGTCAGAGAGAGTTGACATACAAAAACAGTATGGTCAACAAGCTCATGAAGAAGTATTTGATCCAGGCATCATGGCACATGTCTGTAATCCCAGCAACTCAGAAGGTTGAGGCAGGAGGATCCCAAGTTTGAGGCTGGCAACTTATCAAGGGCCTAAGCAAGTTAGTGAGACCCTATCTCAAAAGAAAAAAAAAGTTGACTCAATATCATTAATTATCAGGAAATAAACTCACAAAGACATACCCACTAGAATGGCCCAAGTGCTAGTGAAGATGAAGTCAAGTGGAAGTCTCCTAAATTGCTGGTGGAAGTATAAAATGATTGTGGTCATTTTTTAGCATGGCTTGACAGTATCACATAAGATAAAAACATACATTAAATGTAGGAGGCAATTGCACTCCTAGATATGAGTCCACTTATAGTGGCATATATATGAAATAGTACTGTAGGAAAAAATGAATCTATAGTTTAAAAAAAAAAGTTATCAGTGGTTGCCTGGAACAGGTGGTGAAGGCACTCACCGGGGAGGATCCCAAGGAAACCCCTTTTTCTAGTGAAAAAACTGTTCTATATCTTGATTATGGTAGTTTTTGCATGGGTATCTACATTTGTTAAAACTCAGAGTGTGCTTGCTTTGGCAGCACATATACTAAAATTGGAACAATACAGAAAAAATTAGCATGGTCCCTGAGCAAGGATGACACCCACATTTGTGAAGCATTCCATAGTTTTGTGGAACCAACCCTTCAGCAGATGAATGGATAAAGAAACTGTGGTACATATATGAAATGGAATATTACTTATAGCATTAAAAGAGAAAAAAAATTATGGCATCTGCGGGTGAATGGGAATATCAGGTTAAGGGAAGTAAGCCAATCCCAAAAACCAAAAGCTCTATGTTCTCTCTGAAAGTGGATGCTGACCCATAATGGGGGTGAGGTGGGTGGCAAGGGGCATGGAAAGAATGGAGGAACTTTGGGCAAAGGGGAGGTAGGACAGGTGAGGGGGCATTGGGATAGGAAAGATGGAGGAATGAGATGAACCTTATTACCCGAGGTACATGTAGGACTACACATGTGTTGTGTACAACTAGGAAAAGTTTTGTTCCATTTATATACAATGAATCAAAATGCATTTTGCTATCATGTATAACCAATTAGAACAAATTAAAAAAAAAACTCACTGATATTGGCTATCAAGGAATTACTGTTAAGTTGGGTGATGGTCCGTGGGTTCATTATACTATTCTCTATGCTTTTCTTTAAAGCTTTTCTAATTAAATTTATTTTTAACTAGTACATAGAAACAAACATTATAATTATTGAAGTATGTAACATGACATTTTGATGCATGTATACACTATGTAATGTTTAAATCAGTTAAATATATCTACCTCCTCAAACATCATTTCTCTATGGTAAAACTTTCACAATCTTTTCTTCTAGTATTCTGAAATGTACAGTATTTTATGGTTACCTATAGTCCCCTACTATTCTCTCTGCTTTTATTTGAAAGTTTCCATGATAAAAATACTAAAAATAATTTTTAAATTAATATATAACTTCAAATATTTAAAGGATTTCTATGTAGAAAAGAATTCAATTTTATAGAGGAAATCATGAGGAGGAAAATTTGGAGTCAATACAAGGATGAACTAGACAACAGAAGAACATATAGCCTTGTAAGAGAGTGACTCATGCTAGGAAATACTGGTGTACAGGCCTCATAACTACTCGTCAGGGCCACAGTAAAGAAAATAACAGCAATGAGTGAGAAACTAGACTAACAACCTTCCAAGGTTTCTTCTAACACTAAGATTCTACTAAGATTCCATTGATCAATGAATCTGATTGGTGCACATCTCCCAAACACATCAGAGCCTATTACTCTCCAGTCCTATCAGATATCATACTACTTGTTTAAGATTTTACATTGACTTGTTCATAATTTTTGCATATATTTGTTAAGTCCTTTTCTTAAGGCTTTCAAAAATCACGATCATGCCTTACACCTGTTAGACTCTTTTAGTCCTTGCACAAATGTCCTGTACATACTGGGCCATCAAAATGCCTTTTTGAAATCTCCTTTCAAATCAGTCTCATAACATTGTGCCTATTCTTTGCCACTCATGTCTATGTCTTACCTATCACTGTACAATCACTGACCATACCTGCACCACATTCGTGTCCCCTGACCTAGACCTAGAGGAGGGCTCTGTGCATACCTAAAAATATGAATAAAGAAATCCTTCCCTTATCGTGAGGCTGTTAACTTTCCAAGTGATGCTGATTCATTCTGATAATCAAATTATGACTGTGGAAAACTGCTTTAATCACTAGAAATATCATTATTCTAACTGCCTGGCTTGTACATACCCCTTACCCAGGTGGCTGCCACCATCATGAACAAACATGGAGCCAAATGAAAAATGATTTTTCTCTCCCCACCACATCTTTTCCACCCTGGTGGTCTTTCTTCCCCAGGTATTCATTGTCTTTATACCACCTTCTGACTGCCTACATGAGAATTAGGGGGTGCGTGGGGGTAAAACCCTTCAAAATGCCAGACACCTCACCAGACATTTTACCTTGTCAAATCATTTAATTCTTATGATTGGAGTAAGCATTATTTACATTTTTCAGATGAGGAAAACTTTTTTCAAAAGTTTAGTTATTTGCCCAAACTTCTAAATGATAACCTTGGGATCTGAAACCAGATCTACCTGGCTTCAAAATCTATACATTTTACAAGGAAAACAACATCATCTTTCTTACACAAGTCTTGAAATAACACAACCTACAGGAAACAACTTCAGTTGAGGAGGATTACTGTCACAATGGCCCTAGGACCATCTTATCCTCCAACCTCTAAAAGCTTTCTCATTCCTATAATTAAACTCTAAAAGTCCAATATCAACAAATACCAATGGGGGTAGGTAAGTCCTAAAATGCTTAGATAAGCTTCTAGACAAATTAAATGTCTTGTTTGGATCATGATTTTCTTTAGAAAGATCAGCCTTAAGTGACTCTTTCTAAGAAACAGATCTAACCTAATTCCTTTCATTCTTAAAACTTTCTAAGGATCCCCACTATTAATGGTCTAATGCTACTTTGGCTCATGACTTCGTTTAAGATTTGCTGGCCTCTCCAACAGGCCCATCCCCCTCCAACTTCACACTTTACAACACCAATTATTCACATTCTCCTGACTTCCCCAAATATCCTTTCTTCATGTTTCCATTTCTCTGAACACATTTCTTCTGACTGCCAGCTTCCCCCACCATCCTCCACCACAGCCTGTCTAATCAACAACAAACCACATGTCAGACTCCTGTTTGCCTTTTGCCTGTGCTTCAAACACATCTCAACCACTTTCTGACCTTATTGATCACCCTTCCAACCATAATAAATGCATTTATGGACAATAATGTTCTACCATTGAATAAATACCTCTCTGCCATTATCTTACTGTGTTTCAAGTGAATGCTGTTATCTCCCTGCCAGAATGAAAGGTTCTGAGGGGAAGAACCAAGTTTTTACAGGTGTGCAAATGTCCAGCCTTGGTAGACAGCAAATCTTCCTCATGTGCTTAACCAAGTAGCCATTAAAGCCACACCCCTATGGCTTTTGTTTCAGGAGCTATCTACTCAAAGGGTCAGGAGTCATTTTCATAAAGACATTTTAAGTTCTTCACTTCATGACCAGAAGCCACTTAAAAACTAATAGTCAACATTCTAATTGAAACTATGTCAAACTTACCATCTTAGACAAATAAAGCAAGAATGAATGTAACAAGAAAAGTATGCTGTCCAAAAGGGTGGCATCTTCTGGCTCTTCCACCTTTATCTCTAGTTGGTTTTCTGTATCAGCAGCATCAACAGGAGCACCTTCTGTTATAAGTAGCTCTAAAATTGAAAGGGGAAATGGCTATTTTATTTTATGCTATAGAATAAGAATTGTCTCTCTTCAGTTTCAATATTCATCGAGTGTTTCACTAAATATATGAGTCACAGTGCCTGGAATATGTGGCTCTCCTAAAGACAATTAACACAGAGAAGAAAACTTCAAAATCCTAATTAGAGCTATTAGACCCTTCAATTATAAAATGAACAATCTCCAGTCTACTCTCCACTACTTCCATGGCCATACAACTTCTACCAGAACAATATTTACTCAAGGGAAAATTTTAAAACCAGAGATATATAGACAGGGTCACATTCAACAAACATGGATTTAGTGCTGGTGAAACCTTGTGTTTAAAATTTTAGGAAAGCTGAAAGAGAGGGAGTCTTAGTTTGCAGATTTGCAGGTGGAATGAGCCAGGGCTTAACACAGTATCTGGCACCTGGCAGAGATACTCAACAATTATTTATTGAATGGACAGATGACAGCTATTTAAAAAGAACACAGTAATATCAAGAGAGACTAAAGGGAATTGGATACAGACCTGCATTGAGGCTCTGTGAATGAGGTAGAATTCCAGTAAGAACTGAGAGCTTGTAGGGGTGGAATTTCAATATGAGTTACATGAGCCTGGGGTACGTTTGATTAAACAGCAGGAGTCCAACATGCAGTTATTAAGAAGTTGGACCAGTTGCTTCTAAGGTCTTTCTCAACCCTGAGATTCCATTCACTACTATTTTTTTTAAGCTTTTGCCTAATTTTTTTTTTTTTTTTTTAGTTTTTGATGGACCTTTATTTTATTTATTTGTATGCAGTGCTGAGAATCAAACCCAGTGCCTCACATGTTAGACAAGCGCTCTACCACTGAGCTACAACCCCAGGCCCTCATTCACTATTGGTCTATGAATTTGACTGCTGGTGAAGGCTGCCCCATTGGCTCAGCATCTCAGCAACCTGAGCGGGCTGGCTGGGGCGCCGGCAGAGCCGGAGGGGACACACCCAGGGTCCTGAGGCTCTGTCACTCCTGCGCCCCACCCGTCATCTTACGACTCCCTAGCCCAGCCCACGGGGCTGGGGACCGGGGGATCGGAGCCCCATGCGGCCCCAAAGAGCCACCACGGAGACCCTGGGCTGCCCGCCCGCCTGTGCACTCACTGCTGCATTCGTCGTCTGCACAGAGTTTGTGCTTCCACAAGGGCTGGCCGGTGCTCGGGTCCGGTTGGCCCAGCACTCGCCAGGTTGGCCACAGCACGAAAAGCCAGAAGAGCAGCACCAGCGCCGCAGCCATGTTGTGGTCACCTTGGGGAGCCGGTGATGGGGTGGAGTAGGCTGTGCCGGGCGTCAGGGGGCGGAGGTGGGGCTCAGGGGGGCGGGTGGGTAGCGAAGCACGAAGGGGTGGCGCCTGGGAAGGCTTAAGCCTTTCCCAGGTGACACCTCAGCAGGGATATCTGGGGGTCGATCCACAGACTCTACTGGAGAATGCACGGAGCTGGAGCTCCATCCTTCTCTAGTCAAGACCTTCTCCTCGACTGAAGACCTTCTCCTCTAGTCGCTGCCTTGGCAACTAGAACTCTCCTTCTCGTCCAATCACCTGCCTTTGCTTCTGTGCCCTCACAAGCGTCCCTCCACGTGATTCCAGTCATCACCCACCCATCCCCCCGCCACTCTGCCAACGGGTCCTTTCTGGCTTTCCTCAATGTCTCATTTCTGGTCCATCCTAAACTAGCCCACTCCACCATCACTCCCATCCCCCATTCCTGGTCTGGTACCTCCTTTTCTGAACTACAAAATCCCACCCATGACTTGTCACAGCTAGTCTAGGGTTCCAGGATCCCTCCCCTTCAAACTCCTTGAGGTTCCTTGAAGCCCCACCCCAAGATCCCTCTGATTAGGAAATGGGAAGGTGAATGGAACTGTGAGTGAGGGTGTAAACTGGAGACAGTAGCCTGCTTTTTTTTAAGGCGGGGACAGGTGGGGGCAGAGAGATGGACATTAGTCTTCAGGCTAAGATCTTGAGATTCTTATCTTTATCCATAAGGGAAGAAATTATTTAATTCAAAAGCATATTTTAACTCTCATTTTGTGCTACCATTCATGCCAGACACTGGACAAAGCCCTAGCATGGTGTGGGAGTGGATGAAAATCAAAAGACAAGATATCTGGTCCTGGTCGGAAAAAGTCCACAACTTAGTGGGAACCAACTGACAAAACCGGTTGTCAGAGAAGAAAGCTAGTAGCTAACATTTCTTGAATGCTTTACGTCCAGTTGTTATTCTGAAGGAAATTTAATTTTATTTTTTCTGACCTCTAAGAGGGATCTTACATTTTTCTACTTCCCTTTCCAAGACTATTCCCTCTTTTGCACTGTGTAATCTTGAATTTAAATCTGAATTAGTTGCATTGATTTTCCCTTGTGTTAATAGTCAAATTATGATACAATTTGAATTATTGAAATGCATATGGAGGGGTTTCTTTTCTTATTTTTAATGAAAACTCACGTTTTTTAAAATTATCACCTAGGGGACTATAGGTGGAGACTTAATATGTAGAGTCATCAGCATGATAATTGTAATTAAATAAACACAAATCAGTTCATGATAGATGATTTCACTTACTATTATAATCAGCTTTCTCCTCTATAAAACAGCACAATTAGTCCTAAATTGACATTCACTAATTGTATATTAGAGTTTCAAGGAAAACAATGAAGAGTTAGTGACTATCATAATGATTGAGATGTGTTTTGACATCAGTAATTATTATTATTTTTAAGATGGGGGTCTTGCTATGTTGCCTAACCTGATCTCCAACTCCTGGACTCAAGCAATCCTCCTGGCTTGGCCTTCTGAGTAGTTAGTACTACAAGTCACCAAACCAGCCCAGTAATTATTGTTTAGTAGATCTCTTTTTGGACACTAAAATCACTACTAATATGATTGTATATGTTTGAAATTGGTTTTATGAGCAACATACAGATTTGATGCAATTCCCATCAAAATACCCATGAATTGGTGTGAATATACTTAGTATACAATGAGAGATATGAAAAATTGTGCTCTATATATATATAATATGAATTGCAATGCATTCTGTTGTCATATATAAATTTAAAATAATAATAACAATAATAATAAATGTCATTTTTCTAGAACTAGAAAAGATAGTCCTGAAATCCATTTGGAAGAATAAAATATTCAGAATAGCCAAAACAATTCTAAGTCAATAAAGCAAGCTGGAGGCATCATCACAATACCTGACTTCAAATTATACTACAAAGCTATTGAAATAACCACTGCATGGCTCTGTCATAAAACCAGATACATAGACCAATGGGAAAGAAGAGATGATACAGAAAAAGATCCAACACAGTTAACAGTCATCTGATTCTTGACAAAGATGCCAAAAACATATTGGGAGAAAAGACAGGCTTTAAACAATGGTGCCAGGAAAATTGGTTATCCATATGTAGACAAATAAGACTAGACCCTGTACAAACTTGAAAGAGATCAAAAGCCCAGGAATTAGACCAGAAACTATGCAAATCCTTGGAAGAAGATATACGTTTGAGACTCCAGCATATAGGTACAGGCAATGACTTTCTTATTAGAACTCCTAAAGCTCAGAAAATAATGACAAAAGTTAATAAACAGAATGGCATCAAATTAAAAAGCTTCTGCACAGCAAAGGAAACAATTAGTAACATGAAGAAAGAACCTAAGGAATGGGAGAAAATATATTTGCTAACTACTCTTTTTTTTTTTTTTAAAGAGAGTGAGAGAGAATTTTTTAATATTTATTTTTTAGTTTTTGGCAGACACAACATCTTTGTTTGTATGTGGTGCTGAGGATCGAACCTGGACTGCATGCATGCCAGGCGAGCGTGCTACCGCTTGAGCCACATCCCCAGCCCTGCTAACTACTCTTTGACACAGGATTAATATCCAAACTATATAAGAAACTTTAAAAAACTTAACACCAAAACCTCAAATAACCTAGCTTAATTGGGCAAATGAATTAAACAGATACTTCTCAAAAGAAGAAATAAAAATGGACAACAAATCTATGAAAATATTCAACATCATTAGCAATTAGGGAAATGCAAATCAAAACTACAGTGAGCTTTCATCTCACTCTAGTCAGAATAGCAGCCATCAAGAATATGAACGATATGGGGCTGGGGTTGTGGCTCAACAGCACATTGCTTGTCTAGCACGTGCGAGGCCCTGGGTTTCATCCTCAGCACCACATTAAAAATAAATAAATAAAAATAAAGGTATTGTGTCCAACTACTTAAAAAAAAAGAATATGAATAATAATAAATGCTAGAGAGAATGTGGAGAAGAAGGGACACTTTTTTCTCTGTTGATAGGATTGTAAATGAATATAACCACTATTGAAATCAGTATGGAGGTTCCTCAAAAGACTAGGCAGGAAACCACCATATAACCCAGCTATACAACTACTCAATGTTTATCCTAAAGAATTAAAGTCATAATACTAGAGTAGTACATGCATACCCATGTTTATAGCAGCACAATTCACAGTTGCCAAACTATGGAACCAAACTAGGTGCTTATCAAGGATGAATAAATAAAGAAAATGTGGCATATACACACAATGGAGCTTTATTCAGCCATAAAGGTGAATTATGTCATTTGCTGGAAAAGGGACGAAACTTGAGAACATTCTGTTACACAAAATAAGCTAAACTCATAAGATCAAGGGAGCCTATGTTTTCTCTCGGATGTGGAAGCAAGAGAGGAAAAAGGAAAAAAAAAAAGTGAAAATCAAATGGAGATCAGTAGAGTGTAGGAAAGGGACCAGGAGAGGGAGGAGTGAAGGGAAAATACTGGGGAATGGTATTGACCAAACTGTAGTGTTATATTGTGCATGTGGAAATATGTAACGACAAATACTGCCATGATTTACGACTATAATGTATCAAAAAAATGGAAAAAATAAAAGAAAGCAAACAAGAGAACAAAATTGCTTTCATGTATGTATGTATGTATGTATACAGCCTAGCCAAACATCTATTGTGAGCATAAACATTAATACTCTGGAACAGTGATGAGCAAATCATAGCTGTAAGCCTGACACTGTTTTTTTTAATTGTTCTCTTTATTCCTTTTTTCTCTTTCTTTCTTTCTTTCTTTCTTTCTTTCTTTCTTTCATTCCCCTCTCTCTCTCTCCCTTTCCTCCTTCCTTCCTTCCCTCCCTACCTCCCTCCCTATCTCTCTCTCTCTTTCTTTCTTTCTTTCTTTCTTTCTTTCTTTCTTTCTTTCTTATTTCCCAGGCTGGCCTGAACTCCTAGGCTCAAGTAATCTTCCTGCCTCAGCTTTCTGAGTAGTTGTGACTGTTGGAGCACACCACGGTGTCCAACAATGACACTTGCTTTTGTAAACAAAGTTTTATTAGAACACAGAAGCTTATATTATTTACCCATAGTCTAGGCTGTTTTTGTGCTACACTGGCATTTCAGTGGTAATGAAGACTTGCCTACAAAGTCTAATATATTTATTATCAGTCTCTTTTCAGGAAAAGTTTGTTGATCCCTGATTAGATTATAGATTAAAGTCAGCAGAATGAATACATAAACATTTCTTTTCTTACGACTAAAATTGGCTGTATGAAATGAGATAAATGATCTATTAATTGACAAGATAAATGTCTCTTCCCTATAGAAAGTGTGTATTCAGGACTAGAAATCTTGGCACTGTGTCATGTCAAATGTAGGAAAAAAATCTGGCAGTTCATTTTGATGAGACTTAAGAAATTTCTTTTCCAGGGCATTTTGAGGTGTATCTAAACTTTGTAGATAATACAGGGAAGAATATTTTAATCTGCAAATAGATTATGTTCATTATTAGTTTGTAATCATTTCACAACTATCATATAATATTAAAGCATCATAAGAGACTGCCTATCATAATAGAAACTTTTATGACTCTAACCATTAACTTGTATTTTTCTAGTTATTGTAGACCCATACTTTTAAGCTAGTGCTATTGGTAAAATATATGTTTATTTAACTCTGATTGTCTTACTAATTTTGACCAGTTTATTTTTCAGATATCCATTTTGGGGTTTACTCTTTCAATTAATTTTGGGTTCCATGGGCAATGAAATTGTTGTTGAGTATGTAAGATGTTGCAGTTTCTATGTAAGTTCACCTAAGTGCCTCTACCAGTATTGATGGGCAAGGATATAAGTAATTTAGTACTTTTACTTGAAACTGTTATAGATCTACTGTACGGGATTTGTTTTCCTGACACAAAAGAGTATAAAACTAGAAAAACTAAACATTTTCAGGTATTAATTTCAGACATGACTGTAGGCCTGGTGCACAAAACACAATTAGGGAGATGAAGCTCAAGTAAGATGGTGGTCATACTGAGTTAAGGAGAAAATTATCAAAGTGCAAGATTATCATAGTGGTTGGAATTTTGTGGACAAGAATGTTTGAGCTATTTATGGTGGGTGCAATGTGATTATGTGTGTGTGTTAGAGAGAGAATACTAAAAGCCTGGAGGAAATTTATTTTTGATATGAATGTACCAGATGAGACTCTTTAAGGCTTAGCAGAGTTTGACTGCTATAAAGGAGACTGAAGATGATGCTAAATGGCAATGTTGGAAGAAATTAGGTTTCCAGCAGAGTCAGGTTGCAGCAGCTTCACTAATGTATCAGGTACTTAATTAAGAGTTCAGAAATAAGCCTTAGCAAAAAGAATCACACACAAAAGAGTAAAGGGAAAATGGTAGACCTAAATTTGAAACCAAAATTGATTCATGCTGAAAATGTATGAGGCAGCCAGAAAGGAAAAAGAAGAGAAAGGTGTGTGTGTGTGAAAGGAATCTGAGGATAATCAAAGGGAGATCAGTAGAATAGAGGAAAGGGATCAGGGGAGAGAGGAAAGCAGGTAAAAGAGAAATACTCGAGAATGATATTGGCTAAGTTTTATCACTGTATTGTACATATGTATGAAAACATAACAACAAATCCCACCATTATGTACAAGTATAATGCACCATGAAATATGGAAATAAAGAAAAATACCAAACCTAGTGAGGCGAGGTGGAATATGCCTATAATCCCAGTGACTAAGGTGGATGAAGCAAGAGGATCACGAGCTCAAAGCCAGCCTTAGTAAATCGAGGTGCTAAAGCAGCTCAGCAAGACACTGTCTCTCAATAAAATACAAAATAGGTCTGGGGATGTGGCTCAGTAATTGAGTACCCTGAGTTCAATCTCTGTAACCAAATAATAATAATAATAATAATAATAATAATAATAATAATAATAATACCAAATCTAATATGATCAAAACAATTCACCAGTAATTAGCCTGCATGACACATAAAACAGAATATCCTTTATAGGAAGAAAACATAATCCAGACTTCCTATGATGTATCATAGGAAATAAATGACCAGAATATAATTAATTTTTTTTTTTTTTGGTACCAGGGATTGAACCCAGGGGTGCTTAACCATTGAGCCACAACCTCAGCCCTTTTTTGCATTTTATTTAGATACAGGGTCTCATTGAGTTGCTAAGTGCATCCCTTAGTTTCGGAGGCTAGTTTTGAACTCTTGATCCTCCTGCCTTAGCTTCCTGAGTTGCTGGGATTATAGGCATGTAGAATATCATTAAATTTTGCCAGAATGCAAAGAAGATAGAAAAACGAGAACCACAAGAGAAAATATCACATATAAAAAAAGTTCCATGAGCTGACCCAGATGTTAGGATTAGCAGAAAAAAATTTAAATAATTTTTATAACTAATTTCAAGGAGTTAAAGAAAAGCTTAATCATAATGAATAAGTAGATATGGGTGTCAACATATAAATGAAACATTTCTTTTAAAAGAAATAAAAAGTATAGTATTTGAAACGAAAAATTCATGAAACAAATCTATCATCAGATTGTATAGTGCAAAAACAGCAAAAAGTTAACTTGGAGATAGACCAATAAAAATTATCTGGTCTAAAAATCAGAAAGAAAAAAATAGAGACTTGGTTACTATCAGTACAAAGTCACCTAACATACATATAATTAGATTTCTAGAAGAATAGAGGCATAAATTGTACAGAAAAAAATATTTAAGACAATGATGGCTAAAATTATCCCAAATTAACAAAAAAGATGTTAACAGATTTAGGAAACTCAGTGAATTAGTTACAAAGCAAATCACATCTAGATGCATCAGAGTCAACTGTAAATAATCAATTAGAAGGAAAAAGGTCTTGAAGGCAATTAGAAAAACGTGGTGTGTTATGCATTGGTAAAAATGACTAAAATGATAGCTGACTTCTTATCAGAAATGAGAGGTTAAAGTTAATGGAAAGGTTTAAGGTGCTAGAAGACAAAAACTGTTAATCCAGGATAAATACTCTTGAAAACTGAAAGCAGAAGAGACATTTTAAAATAAATAAAAAGTAAGAATAGATCTCTACTATTAACAATGCTAAAAGAACCTCTTCAGGATAAAAGGAGATGATCCATCAGGTAGAAACAGATGCACTGTGTGTTTTAGTTCACTGTGTAATAAACTTAATGGTTTAAAATAAAAATTCTTTATTATTTCTCCTTATTCTATGATTTGGCTTTACATAACCTGATGAGTCCTTTGCTCTAGGTATTTATTACTGCTTATGTGGTTTCCTTTAGCAGGGATTGTTTAACCAAAGGTAGAACTGACAAAATCCTCCTACCTCAGCCTCCTGAGCCACTGGAATTACAGGTGTGCACCACCACTCCCGTCAGAAAGCGAAGCAAAATCCAAAGGACCACCAGGTAAAGTGACATCTTACTCCCCTAGTCCAGCCGCCGTCCCCTCTCCACAATCTCTATTTGCAATGGAAATCTTACACCTTCTGGATGGGACAGAATGATGCAAATCTCTGGCCAAACAAATGGGAAGGCAGCAGCCTATTGTCAGTTCCTGGTTCACTTCCGTTAGCCGGTACCGGCTCAAGGGGCGGGCAACTCCATTCCAACCTTCAAAGGAGGAGTTGGGCGGGGCTAGGTTTTGCGCATGCTCCCAAGGCAGGTTTTTGGGCATGCTCAGAGCAAACGCATGCTAACAATTTCCGGTGAGAGCTTTCCTCTGGAGTGGAGGCGGTTTCCTGCGGAGCCCCGGCGGTGGGTGGGTGAGTGCTGCGAATATAATTTCGAGCTTACGTGTTTAGAAGAAGACAGAAAGGGTGTGCTTGGATTTACCTGTGTTTTCCTTCCGAGTTTTTTCCCCTAATGCTCTAAAACCTTGGGTTCTGGGAAATGAGAGCCCAGCTGGAGAAGCTTTGGTTACTGTGGCAACCATGTGTTACTGATTCTGGTTTTTGAGGATTTGAAAAGAGAGAATTTGTGTTATAACTCCCCAAAGTACATGCTGGGTCGCATTCGGAGTCACATATTATTTCAGACTCAGGTGTTTAACCGTGGAAATTGACATTAAAAGACTTAATTCTGGTAGTAATGTGGAAAAGCAGTATTTTAGGCAGGGTAACTAGTTAGAAAGCTAATGCAGTTGTTAACACAATTTCAGGGTGTTGTAGAATTCCAGAGAAGAGGAAATATTGTAGAAATTCTAGGAGGTAGGATCAGAAGCTTTAATGCTTGGGTCGATGTGGCAAATGAGGGAGAGAGACACTGAGCCTCTTGAGGATTAATTCCAAACTCGCTTTGGCATTTGTATTTCTAGTTTCGTTTGCCACCTGAGATATCATTGCCTCCTACCTATCTCTTGTCCTAGTTCTAGTCATGCCTAGTAGTTTTGTGTTCTCTGAATTTCCTTGTCTTCATTTTGAATGTGTGTATGTGACCTTGGACAAGTTTCATAATTTCACTCCCTTAGTTTTTTTCAACATAATGGGGAAGAAAACAATTAGTATGTAGTGTGAGTGTGTGTGATGCTGTGTGGGAGGGATAGAACCCAGGGCCTCATGCACACTAGTCAGGCACTTTACCACTGAGTTACATCCCTAGCCCCAAACTAAATAATAGACCAGGTATGTAGTAAAGATCCAATAAATATTAGCTACTACTATTTGTACTGTATTTGTTATTTGCATTTTGTTGTTTCTTTCTCTAGGCTTTAATTTTTTTTAATTAAGGGAAAATATCTTTATGTGCTTGGAACATAGTAATAGTTCAGTAATGGATTATTTATTTTGGCTGTTTCTGACATAATTAAATGCTTTTGGGGTGGGGGGTACACCAGGTGTTGAACCCAAGGGCACTTAACCACTGAGCCACTTCCCCAGCCTTATTTTGTATTTTATTTAGAGACAGGGTCTTACTGAGTTGCTTAGGGCCCTGCTAAGTTGCTGAGGCTAGCTCTGAACTGTGATCCACCTGGCTTTAGCCTACTGAGCTGCTGGGATTATAGGCCTTGGCAAATTCATTCTTTACTTTAAAAGAACTGCCAGTTGCAGGTTGGAGTTGTTAAATGGGTAGAGTGCTTGCTTAGCATGTGTGAAGCACTGGGTTCAATCCTTAGCATCACATAAAAATAAATAAATTAATAAAGGTATTGTGTCCATCTACAACTAAATATATATATATATATATATATATATATATATATATATATATATAAATTTTAAATTTTTATTTATATAATTTTAAAACCTACAATGCAATGGATCTTGCTGCTCAAGTCATATTTATTATTGGCTGTTTTCTGTACAATTCAGAAACTTGTGGATTAAGATATACCAAAAGTAACTGATATTCTCAGTTTGGAATAGGTATGAGTGATTTCAGTGAAGAATTGACAAAGACCATTTCAGAGGATGACCAGGTGGAAACATCTGTGCTCACTAGTACAGGAATGTATTTTCCTTGGCTTCAGAAGCATTTAGAAACTGTAGGTAAGTAAGATAACAGAACCATTTTAACTTTAGTGCAAGGAAGTATAGATTCAATATGTATACAAAATGAACCATGCTGATTTAGTTTTTAAGAATATATAAGTTGTTTTCTTGTTTTGACTATAAGCAGAAAGGGAATCATAAGAAATATTCTTTTTTTATTTTAGAATCCTTTTCTTTTGAATTAATATACAGTCTATATTATGTTGCAGCCACATTTTTTTTTCAGCAGTGCTTTCTGGGCACTAATATCTAATATTATAAGTCTCAATATTGGGGACTTATACGTGAAGAAGATATAGTCTCTTCTTTTGAGAAGCACATAGCTTTCAAAAAAATAATATTTTCCCTCATTTTTATCTAATGTAAATACAAGCAAAATTTTCTATAGGATAAATTCCTTAAAGATATATACAAGAATCAGTTATTTGTACATTGCCATGTTGGGTGGTATAACCCCAGGAATACGTTTGAATCAACACTTTCTTTATTGCATCAAAATGTCTTTCTTATCCCAGCCTTCTTTCCCCTTTGGCAGTGATTCCTTGGCTCCTAGGATTAATTCCAAATTTACTTTGGCATTTGTCTTTCTTGTTTAGTTTGCCACCCGAGATATTACTGCAATGAATCTTGCTGGTCAAGCGATATTTATCAGATGAAAAGGTGGCTGTTTTTCTGTACAATCCAGAAATTTTTAGATTAAGATAAAAAGTAACTAATATTCTCAGTTTGGAATAGGTATGAGTTATTTCAATGAAGAATCCTAAAGTTTAGCTCCCATTAAAAAAAAAAATTTTTACTCTTTTTATTTGATGATCTCAGTTTATCCTCAGTAAATTTATGTGCTAGGCATTTTAGTATGAAGGAACTGAGTTTCACAAATTTATACTCTTAAGTATTGCTATTAGGAATCATGTGTATCTGATTTTAGAGCATTCACTTCTAATCACTGAGATGAAGGGAACTTAACCTGAGTATAATATTCCTTTAGATGAACAAAGAATATTTCAAGGAAAGTGTGTTTTGTTAGTTTTCTGGGCTAGTTGCCAGGGATTGTTGCTGATTAAATAGCTTGAGTATAGGTGTTGTTAAATGAAGCTTCGGATTTGGAGATCTGGATGGGGCATTGTATTCTGCATTTCTAATTAGCTTCTAGGTAATTCTAATGTTGCTAGTTTCAGAACCACATCCAGTAGCCAGGCTCAAGATCCCGAGGTGATTTATATGTAGCTTATTAGTGATTTCTATGTAGCTTATTAGTGATTTCTATGTAACTAGATCAATATAGTCTTTGACTTTTTCCACTGTCATATTTCTTTTTTTTAACTGTGCCCTGCTTTGCACAATTTAAAAATTTAAAAATTATCTTCTAAAAAGTTTATCAGTTGTAAGAGATAAATTTCCAGCACATGATGGTGTTTTAATTACATTAAATTATATTACTTTAAAAAGTAGATCTGGTAGAATCTAAATAGCAGAGATGTAATGTCCTTCCATTGCCAACCTTAAGACATTCAATGAAAAAACTTTTTATAAATGGAAATTTTGTATTGTTCCTGTTTTTGTAGTACATTTTGCAGTAAAAGTATGTCTGTATTTGTACTTATTTTTAACATCCTATAAATTTTTAAGTTTTAAAATTTCTTGTGGGTTGAGATGTGTTTTAAGTATTCAAGTAAATTTTAATTATTTAATCTTACCCCTGTTACTTCATGTATCATTAAGAATGTTAACTTTAGAATGAGAAAACATCTGGCATTAATTCTATATTTTAATGATCATGTGTTGAAAATACCTTCAGGTAATATGTAATGATTTTGATTGTGAGACCTTGATTATGGGCATAGCACTCTAGGAGATTAATTTCAGGAAACAATATACAAGGAGGTAGAATCTGCAAATTGATTGCTTTAAGAGGACCTATTGGTCTATTGTATTTGCAGGGGTAAGGGTACCCAGCTAGAAGACTGCTAGCCTAGAGGGGTCTGGTAGTTGTATAGGAAGGAAAGCATAGTAACCAGTCACTTATATAATGAGGTTGTTAACTAAGTCCAGATATCCTTAAAGGAATTGCTAATACTTAAGGGATATAAATGATAATGTCTATAGCTGTTTTAATTTCGTTTGCATTTAATATCATTGTGTTACTGGGAAATTGGTACTTAAAATATAAAAGCCAAGCTAGGTGAGGTGGCACATGCCTGTATTCTCAGATACTTAGGAGCTGAGGCAAGAGGATGGCAAGTTTGAGATTCAGCCTAGGCAAGTAAAGTAGCAAGACCTGTCTAACCAAAAAAGAAGAAAGAAAGGAAAGACTATAACTGCTCAGCAGTGGTAGAATACTCCTGGTTCAATCCCTAGTACGGTAAAAATAAAGAAGTTTATTTGGAATTTTCAGAATATTGGTGGATAATAAAGACTGTGCTTACATAGGGTGACTGGTGATTTTTACCTATTCTAATTACCAGGGCTTGTGCTTTTGGGGATCTTATTGAGAGATTCTCCCCATTTCCTCCATGGGTTGTGCACTTGTTTTCTACTCTCTTGTTCAAAAAATTGCTTAATGCCAAGATGAAAGGATGATTGAATGAGATTTGAAGGATCTGGTGATTGTAGTAGCCCAAGAATGTAATTTAGATTTTTAGAAATTTGCTAAAAAAACAGTATGTGTGGAAGAGTTTCTTTCAAATGAATTTGACTTTGATACTTGGGGATGGACTGGGTCAAGTAATACCTACTGTTCTATTTATCAGAAATTAAGTTTTTGTAATAGTTGAATTGGAGTCACTGGGTGACCCTTATCCTTCGTCTTTACAGTGACTGGAGGGAAAAAGAAGAAAGATTTTGCTCAGACAACAAGTGCTTGTTTAATTTTATCCAAGAAGCCCTTCTGAAACACTAGTGGCAGCAAGCTGCAGAGTATATGTACAGCTATTTGCAGACCTTGGAAGATTCAGACACCTACAAAAAGCAGGCTGCACCAGAGGTAAACAAAGTGTGAGTCTGCTGAAAGAAACAGCAGATTCCTGAAAGATTTTGCCTCTAGCTCCATTCACAAAGCTTTAGGGGGATTTCAAACTGAATTTACTAAAAGCTGCTAAAAGTAATGTTGGATGTAGAGTTTATATCAAGACTAAAAATAGTCTTGAGTTGTGCATTCTCAAATTTCCCAGTATTCATTCATTCCAATAATAATTCCTTCTTACCTTGTATTATTTTACCCTCTGTATAGAGTAAAATTAACACCTTTGTACATGAGGTTAAGAAAAGATAAGATCAAATGGGAATGGGTGAGCACATCACACAGGAACCCTGATTACAGTGTTTTTTAGCAGAGGAATGAATGAGGACTTAAGGTTTTAAAAGGTTCACTCTACATCATTAGACTTTAGGAAAACAAAAATCATTTTAAAACCACGATAAGATATCACTTTAAACCACCAGGATGACTAAAATCGAAAATAAACAATAAGGCAAGGGTGTAGAGAAGCTGGAATCATCAACACCTTTCATCTTCAAAGGTGTTAATTCTTTTTTTTTTATTAGAAATCATTTTAATTCCCACTTACTCCACAGATTGTGCACCTGTTTTGTACTCTCGTTCAACAAAACTTGAAAGTTTTTTTCTCCAACCAGAGTGTTCTTTTTGTCTGTTTTTTTAAATAGCTTTATGGAGACATTAGCACACCATACAATTCACTGACTTGTACAACTTAATATTTTAAATATTTTCACAGAGTTGTGCAAACATTAGCCACAATCTAAATTTAGGATAGTTTCATCTTCTACAAAAAGAAAACCTGTACCTATTTGCAGTCTTTCCTCATTACTTCTCTACTGTCTCGTAGCCCCTGGAAGCTACTAATCTGCTATTTTCTATGGTGGACATTTCATATAAATGGAATCTTATAATGTAATTCATTTGTGAATGATTTCTTTTACTTTGTAAAATGTTTTCAAGGTTCATTTATGTTGTAGTAAAAGTATTCATGCTTTTTCCTTTTTATTGGCAAATATTCTTTTATATGGATATACCACATTTTATGTATCCATTCATCAGTTTGTTAGACATTTGGGTCGATTATCCTTTTTGGTTATTGTGAATAATGCTTCTATAAATATTCATGCACAAGTGTTTGTATGTGGATGTTTGTTTTGATTTTTCTTGGGTATATTCCTAGAGTAGAATTTTAGATCATGTGGTAATTGTATTTAACTTCTCAAGAAACTACCAGATTATTTTCAAAAGTGACTCCATCATTTTATGTTTCCATCAGTAATATTTGAGAGTTCCAGCTTCTCTACACCTGTGCCTTATTGTCTCTTTTTGATTTTAGTCATCCTGGTGGTTTTAAAGTGATATCTTATCATGGTTTTAAGATGATTTTTGTTGGCTGGGGATGTGGCTCAAGGGGTAGCGCGCTCACCTGGCATGCGTGTGGCCCGGGTTCGATCCTCAGCACCACATACAAACAAAGATGTTGTATCCGCTGAGAACTAAAAAATAAATATTAAAAATTCTCTCTCTCTCTCTCTCTCTCTCTCTCTCTCTCTCTCTCTCTCTCCACCTCTCTCACTCTCTCTTTAAAAAAAATGATTTTTGTTTTCCTAATGTCTAATGATGTAGAGTGAACCTTTTAAAACCTTAAGTCCTCATTCGCTCCTCTGCTAAAAACACTGTAATCAGGGTTCCTGTGTGATGTACTCACCCATTCCCATTTGACCTTTTCTTTTCTTAATCTCATTTCCTGTTACTTGCTCACATGTATTTTCTTTTCCAGGCTTACTAGCCTTGCTCTTATTAGAATAAGCCAGGCATATTCTGCCTCAATCTTTACCTTATTTATTTATTTATTTTACTTGGAAAGATCTTTCTTCAGCTATCATCATGTCTGCCCTTCTGTATGACTGCTTTTCTGTGACCTCTGTGAGGTCTACCTTGATTATTTAAAATTACAACTGCATTTCTTGCTTTCTTATTCCTACTTTGTACTGGCACTCTTGAACTCCATGTCCTTCTCATGCTTTTCCAGTAATACTTGTCAATATAATTATGTTTCTTGTTTCTTGTGTGTCTCTCCATATCAAATGTACATTTCTGAGGGAAGGGGTAAAACAGTGCCTGAAACGGTGCCTGGCATATACTGCTAAATTTGTTGAGTAAAAAGCAGTTTCTCCACAAATAACTTTACTTGACTATTTCAGGTGCTTTTACTAATATAGTAACCAGTACATCAATCTAATGGAGCCAAAACCAAAAATACCAAATAGTACATACATGCTACTTGGTGTGTGTGTGTGTGTGTGTGTGTGTGTGTGTGTGTGTGTGTAAAAAGAAAATATAATTATTGACAAATTTTAATTTAGGGACTAAAGTTACATATATCTGTAAATCATTAGTAATGATTTACATTACAGAGAGGCATTATATACCTCTCTTTTGTCCAGATTTTGTTTTATAAAATGAAGAAATTAAATGAGTGGTGTCCAGATACTTGTTTGAATCCTTTTGAACTCTCTAGGACATGTGTTGAAAATACAGATTCCATCAGTCACTGTGGAGTACAGCTGAAATCCCAAGCAGCTCGAGGCTGAGACAGGAGGATTGCAAGTTCAAGACCAACCTCAGCAACTTAGTGAAACCCTGTCTCTAAATAAAAAGGACTGGAGACTTAGATTAAGCACCCTGGGTTAAATCCCCAATACTTCCTCAAGAAAAACCCAAATAATAAATAAATATTTATCTATCTATCGCGTGTGCGCTCGCTTGCTCTCTCGCTCTCTCTCTCTCTCTCTCTCTCTCTCTCTCTCTCTATATATATATATATATATATATACACACACACACGTACATACATATGTATGTATGTATATTTATTTTTGGTACCGTACTCCTGGGGCTTTTAACCATTGGCTTAGCCATTTTTATGTTTTATTTTGAGACAAGGTCTCACTAAGTTGCTTAGGGCCTTGCCGAATGGCAGAGGCTGGCTTTGAACTCATGACAATCTGCCTCAGCCTCCCAAGCTGCTGGGATTACAGGCATGGTGGCTTAGAATATTTTTAATAGGTGCCCCAGGTAATTCTTTCTTATGACTGGGTTTAAGAACAACTGTAGATAACTATAGATAATGCATAATCTTTAAGTTTTTGTTTTGGTGATGCTGGGGATGAAACCTAGTACCTGCCTTGCTTTTACCACTGTGCTACTCCCCAGCTGTCTACAAGTTTCTTTAAGCCCCTCAATGCTACTTTTGATATTCTACAATGAAGTCTTGATCTGTTTTTTTTTATGTGTGTGTGTGTGTGTTTTTTTTTTGTTTGTTTGTTTTTTTTTGTAGTTGCAGATGGACAGAATGCCTTTATTTGTTTATTTTTTATGTGGTGCTGAGAATTGAACCCTGTGCCTCATGCATGGAAGGCAAGCGCTCTACCACTGAGCTGTAGCCCCAGCCCTGTTTTTTTTTTTTTTTTTAAATTGGGAATATGAAGTTATTGTACCAAACAACCAATGTGCGCCTTCTAGAAATAATCGACTTTGAAGTTCACTTTAAAGTTGGTATGGTTGAAGTACTTTAAATGGGGGTAAGAGAAATAGACATTTGCTTCCATGAAAAAAGAACTCCCAAGTTCTTTCACCAGGATTAGTGATCTGAAGAGAAAATATTTTTTATTAAAATTTGTTTATATTTAATGATAGTTCTTAAATTTGTGTTGTAAATATTGGAATAAATATACTCGATATTGATAAGATCTTAAGAAACTAGTCTGTTGTACTCACTTTGCTGAGAATAAAGATGAGGTTGAGACCAGTTAAGAAGCCAATATTACCAAAACCTAGTTTCTGACTTATTCTTCCTATACTAATTAAGTTTTATACTTAATAATATCTTAACTGCCTCTTCCTCTTTTAGACTGCTAATCTAATAATGGCACTGTTATACGTACCTAGAATTTAAAGACTAGTACTGAAAAGATTTTGTCATGTGAGATCTAATGTTAGTTTTACTGGGTAAAGTACGATAACATAGACAATTATGATATCTAGGGAAAGGAATTTTAGGTTGTTTTTATATGTAATCAGAAAAACAAAACTTACAGGAAAAATAGAATAAAGGCAGGGTTGGACTTTACATTGGGTAATAATTTCTGCTTTGACAGGTTATTTGGAGGCTTGGAAGTGAAATTCTCTTTTATCACCCCAAAAGCAATGTGGAGACTTTCAATACCTTTGCTGACCGGATGAAAAATATTGGTGTCCTGAATTATGTAAAGGTAAGAACATAGACTTTGTGAACTTATATTTACAGTGTTCATATTGTTTTCTGAATTGTTTGTGTCAGTGTAAAATAAACAATAATGAAGAAAGGGTAAGATACTGGGATAAATAAGAAAGAAAGTAGTGTTGTGCCAGCCATTCCTTAGTTTCTGATCACCTTCCATGCTGTCTGATGGGAAATACCTCCTCTTTGTTTATCTCTGGCTGCCAAAACCAGTCCATCAGATGTTGAAGTTGTGCTTCTACTGTTTGCCCAAGTTATTTGTGCTGAGTTGGTATTTTTGGAAAAAGAGAAACCAGTGGGGAATTTGAATGTATAAAAACATTTTAATTCCTATTTGCATTGAACCTTCTCTCCAAGTTAATATGTTTTATTAAAAGTATTACCAAAAGGGTTGAGACATTTCCAAGATTATCTCTCTACCTCCCCCTCCCTCCCTCCCTCCCTCCCTCCCTCTCTCTCTCTCTCTCTCTCTCTCTCTCTCTCTCTTTTTAACAGAGCACTTTTCAATAAAATTTTATAATTTGCTTTTAATTATTTTTCAAGGCCATAAGGTTTCACTGGAATACAGCCACACACATTCATTTCCATATTGTCAGCTGTTTTTTAATGAAAATGAGTAATTATGAAGAAGTCATGTGCCATGAAAAGCCTAAAATATTTACTTTGTAGCTAGTTTTAAATTTTGTTTTGTTTTTACTTTTCCTGTTTTCTGGAATTTTAAATTGTGATTGTATATAATGAAACATGCTATCTTAACCATTTTAAGTATAAAGTTCTGTGGTATTAACTATATTCACCATGTTTTAAACTATCACCACTATTTCTAAAACATTTCCATCACTCCAAACAGAATCTTTATATTTATTAAGCAATAGTTTCCCATTTTCTCCTCCTCCCCATGCTACTGACAGTCTCTGATATCTTTTATGTTTTTATGAATATGCCCATTCTAGATGTTTTAGATAAGTGGAAGCATGCACTTTCCTTGCCATTGGAATTGACATCATTCTCCAACACTCCCTGTTAAGATGTTTTCTTTTGAGCTGATTTAATATATTTAAAATAGTTATATTATTGGTTGTCTACTGTAGCCCAAACTAGGAGTTAGTAGTATGCAAAAGTTAAATCTAATTTAATTTTTTAAATTAAAATTAAATCTCATTTAATCCTAACAACACCCTTCTGAAGGATTAAGAATTGCCTCATAAAACAGGTCAGACAAAAGAATGAATAAGTTATTCAGATTTATTTAGCATTAATTGGCATATGAGCCAGGACACTGTCTTCAAAACCCCTGTTTTTTATTGTTGTTTTTTCACTATTGTACTGTCTTCTCCTTGTAAGTTTACATAATTTAGCTTTCATTTACATAGTGTGATTTCATCTGTCTTTCTTCTTTGTTAGGTTGAAATTGTTGATGACAGGGACAGTGTCTTATCTTTCGTATCCAATCAAGGACTTAGTCCATCATATATTTACTGTGTTTTTTGAGTAATGATTATCTTAATGACTTCAGTGACAGTGGGCTTTTTCTTATTACTGGTGCAGATCTCCTTACAACATGCATTGTACCTTATGCATCATGGAATGCTTGAGGATGCAAACAGAAATCTAAGTCAGGCAGAGACATGGGGATATGGTGAAAAATCGTCTTCCCAGGAAATATTAATCAACCTTGTTCAGGCCTACAAAGGGATTTTGCAGTATTATACGTGGTCCAAAAAGAAAGCTAAATTGTCAAAGCTTGGTGAGTGAATATGAATAAATTATTTTCTTATGGTGAAGAGACTGAAGAGCAGAAGGGATCTTAAGGAGTAATCTAGTAATCCATCTACTGACTTCATTCAGATAAATTCTTGATCATCCTTTATGATATTTCTGATATATCATAAAACTTCTTGGTCATAAATTAGATGATTAGCTAAATTCATGACCATTTTAATGATTTTTAAAATTTTGGTCAGAGGTAAACAGCTGGACCTCAGTGGTGAAAACACATTCAGTAGGTTAAGAGCTAAGCTCCATTGCAGTTTTATGGAGGCGATTCAGTGTCTTAAATAGAAAAGGGGGGGGGATGACAGTGCCTTGAGTAGAGTAAGAAAAGTGAAAAATTCTAAAGAAGGGTAGTCCATGTGAAACCCATCTAGATTTATAACTGGGTTCATGCAAGTGAGGCATATACTCTCCCACAGAGGTTAGGAGTCAGAAGCCCTATCTTTAGAAGTGTTGGCTAGAACAAACTAAATTCTTTAGGCAGCCTTGAGTATACCCTTTAAGGAGCCCTAAGGTTATCCTAGGGATATAGCCTCGCATTAGAAATTATCTTAGTGTTTCCTGGGGCTGGGGTTGTGGCTCAGTGGCAGAGCACTTGCCTCACACATGTGAGACACTGGGTTCAATCCTCAGCACCACATAAAAATAAATAAAATGAAATAAAGATATTGCATCCATCTATAACTAAAAAATATTTTAAAAAAAGAAAAGAAATTATCTTAGTGTTTCTTAAAATCTTTATAGGTAGGCCAGGATTGGGGCATAGTCCAAAGAGGGACTAGGCTTAGAGGAGCTGGTTGGAGTTTGATCTAGGAGAGTCTTTGAATTTATGAGAAAGGTTATAAATTTTCTTTAGCAGCCATTATTTCATGTAATAAACTCTTCTTCTTGTGTGTTTAGAGTAGAGTTTAGTTTGTTCCATATTATTGTTCCCCAGAATAACATTTAAAGATTACGGCAAGATAAAAAGTAATTTCTGTACAAAGGTTATAATGCATTTTTTTTTTTTATTTACTGGCCATACCAAAAATTGGGCACTCAGTTCTCAAGCTGAGTTCTCCTTCTCTTAACCTTCTTTGGTGATATCATCCTCTCCTACTCCCAGATATACATTCTTTGAAGGTACATGATTCTCTGCACTTTTCTTTCCCTTGTGTAGCTTCCTTCATAGCTTCTCTAGAATTAAGTCTTTTCTATTTTCACATTCTTCATCCCAATTTTAGCCCTGGTATTTATCACCTTATAGGTGATAAACACTATTTCCTTATTATCCTTATATAGTAAGTAGAATTTCTTTTGTCCCTAGGCATGTAGATTTCACCAATCCCATCCTCCTTCTTGTGTTACCTCTTCTTGTCTCCCAAGATTATTATTATCCTTATATAGTAAGTAGTATTTCTTTTGTCCCTAGGCATGTAGATTTCATCAATTCCCATCCTCCTTCTTGTGTTACCTCTTCATGTCTCCCAAGATTCTTCTGGAAGGCCCTAATGTTAATCTTGTGACATTTTTTGCAGTTTCTTCATCTATCATACCCTCTGTCCTTGAAGATTCTTTGAAACCTGCCATGGCACCTGATTCATAATACTTTAAACCTTCTATATCAGCTGCCTGTTCAGCCTATGTCATTTGGCTTTTCATCTCTTGCTTTTTAATTGTTCTAAGTTTTTCAGGTATATTTTATGCTGTATCTTCTTATTTAGATTAAGCCATCTTTTGATGTCACATGTTTGTCTTCTATTTCTTTTAACTTTGCTATCATTTCTGATATAATTTTCTTTTTTCCTCTATTTTAACCTTGCTATCATTTCTGGTATAAATTTTCCTTTTAAAAAGGCTTGTTGACATTAATTGATTAGGTGAGTTTTACAATCACTATTTACTTTTTTTTATTACACATGTTTAGAAAAAACTTGAGCAAATATTTGACTAAAGCAATTGTAATATGACATTTAGACTGTCACTCTCATGACTAGATTCAGTACTTTTATGCAACTGACATTTTGTTCTCTGGCTACAAGTGATGAAGGTGAGATACTGTATGGAGCAATATGGAGTCCATATTGGTTCACTTAGAAAAGAATATCAACATCTGTTTTTATTGTGGTATTATGTTGTGCTCCTACTAGTTGTTGCTGTTTAAACCTTAATGTTATGAAATATAATGTAGACAAGAAAAACAAGAAATAAATGAGTGCTGTAATGCATAAATTTAAAGTTGCATTCCTCTAACTACAATCCAGATTAAGGAACACAGCATTGCTGTCACCTTAATGTAAAAGTTTTCTATGTATGCTTTCCTGATCATACTTCATCCCATTCTGTATCACGAAAATCATTGTAAGGTCTTTTAGGGTTTTCATTCTCTTGCTTTTCTTTAAATGGTAAACAAAATTAGTTTTGCTTATATATGAATTTCTTGCCTAAATATAAATTTTTTACTGTGTTTATTTTTTGGGGCTTGCATATTTTATTCAACATTGGTTTTTAAGACAATTGTATTGTTGAATGTAACTCTAGTTTATTTTTACTGCTAAAAAATGTATGTTATTGCACTAATTATTCTTTCTGTTATTGATGGCCTTTAGTGTATTACAGTTTAATGCTGCTTTGAAATTAACCCTTCATAAGCATGCATTGCTAGGAGTAGAATTGTCATAAAGTATATGCATCTTTGTCACTGTATGAAGTACCTTAGGAAGCTAACTTTACAAAGAGAAAAGGTTTATTTAAGTTCATAGTTTTGGAGATTCAGTGTCCAAGATTGGGTGGCTCTACAGTAGGTAGAAGCAAGTGGTCACATCTTGAATATGAGTGGCAAGGAAAAGGAGGGTGGAGCCAGGCTGTTTCTGTTCTAACAATCCTCTTGTCAGAACACAGGAGGTTACATGAGAATTAGCCTGAGGACCTGAGGACCTCCCACAAAGCTCCATCCCCCACTGTTTTCATCTCCCATAGTACCACACTGAGGCCCAAGCCAGTAATCATAGTGTGTCTTTGGGCAACAAAAACCATGGCAATATATAATATGCTAAACTCAATATGGAATTGAGTTAGCACTGTTGGGATTGGGCCAGGGTCTGCCAGCTCCTGGGCCCATGTTAATCCCGGGCATGGTGGGGCGAGGGAGTTGGGTGGTGGTCTCATGCCGCTGCTGCCTTAATTCTGTGGCCCAGGACCCATAGGCCCCATGTCTCCGGGAGGGTTCATTGTCTGCATTGATCCTCCCGTGTTGGGGTGGCCTTGTTGTCAGGTGGGATCCATGGAATTAGGCAGCAATGGCTGTGTCCCAGGAACTCCTCCTGGAGGCTGGTTTCCCATTCTAATCAGGGGCCTGGGGCCGCCTGCCTATTGTGGTGACATAAAAGGCTGACTGTGGGGTCCCATCATGCTGCTGGGATTGTGAGGTGGAAGCTGTGCCTACAGCGAGGGCTGTGACCCCGGAGGACCCTGAAAGAAACCCGGTGGGATGGGGCCTCCAGGCATCCCATCATTGGGAGAAATGTTGCCAAGCACAGGGCTCAGGGCAGCTGCTGCACTGTAATCATGAAAGTCTTTTGCTTCACTCAAATGTTCACAAGTGTCTCTCATTTCAGGAGCTGCACAGTAAAGGTCCCAAAATACACACCACCAGGAGTGCAAAAACCCAGGCGGTTCTCCCAGTGTGATGTTTTTTTCCCATCGAATCTCTGATAAGAAGGTCTGTGCAGATTTCTGTGCTCCTACGTGCAGTAAATATTCGTAGACATATAAAGCTAATTTTTCCCGAGCCTGCCCGTCTGAGGGCACCACTGAGCCTTTGCCTTTGGCAAGCATGGTTTGCAGAGAAGAGAGCGCCAAGCCCTGAGAGCTGCCCTGCTCCTGGCGCTCGCTCGCTCCCCGCCCCCTCCCCCCCCCACTGGCTCTGCACTCTTTCCAGCTGTCAAAGCATCAGCCCAGGCCGCGGCCCCATCTCCCTGGAACTCCTCCCGCACTGGCTTGGCCTACCCAGTGCCGCTGCTCACTCGCTCGCCCAACCGCCTGCGTGCCCTCCGCCCGGCTCCGCCTGCGCCGCCCTCTGCGCCTCAGGCACCGCTGCTTCCGCCGCCGCTGGTCTACTTGGAGCTCAACCGAAGGTTGCTGCCCCGGCAGGGAGCGCGGCGGGCGGCAACGCCCTGCAATGGACTGCCGCCTCTGCCAATTGGCACGCGGGGGTGGGCCCGGGCGGCCCGGCAGGGACGCCCTGTCAGCGCTGGCCACGGCAGTCCCGCTGCGCCGCCTCCTGGAACTGCGGCCGCCAGGGGTATATGGAGGCGAGCCTTGGCGCTGTGGACCAGCGGGGGCTGTGCGGGGCCAGGTGGGGGTGCTGGGGCTCCCAGCGCTGGGAGTCTGGCCAGCGCTCTCCCCCGCACACCCCGAGGGCAGGAGGCACTGAGACGGCGTCCTAGGGGAGGGGGCATAGACCCCAATGGAGCTCGCTCGCCCCGCCTGCGCAGCCCTCGGCTTATCGGCCTTGCCACCCCATCACGGCTGGCGCCCGCCCTCTTTAAAGTTTTATAATTTTAACTCTAGCATTTAGGCCTTTAATCTATTTTGAGTTAACTCTTGTGTGTGATATGAGTTAGGAAACAATCTAACTAAATTATTATGCATGTGAATGTCCAGTTGTGCCAACATAGTTGTTGAAAACAAGTATTTTCTTACTGAATTGTCTTGGTACCCTTCTTGAAAATCAGATACCATAAACATGAAGGTGTTGTTTCTCTACACTCAATTTTCTGTCATTGATCTATGTATTTTCGTCCTTACACCTATATCATACTGTCTTGCTTACTGTAGCTTTGTAATGAATTTGTAAAGTCATGGTATGAATCTTCCAACTTTGTTCTTTTTAAAAATTTTTTATTCTATTCTCAGTCCCTGGGATTTTCATATAAATTATAGTTAGCTTGTCCATTTATACAAAAATTTTACCTGCGGTTTTGATAGAAAGTATAGGACTCTGTAGACTAGTTTAACAATAGTAGTCTTCCAACCTGTGTATCTGAGGTGTCTTTATATTTATTTGGGTCTTTTGAAATTTGTTTCAACAATATTACTTTTCAGATGGAACTTTTCATCTCTTTTGTAAAACTTACACCTTTTATTTTTAGTTTTTGATGCTTTTACAAGTGGCATTGTTTTCCTAATTTCATTGTTTGCTTCTTCATTGTAAATTCATTTTTTGTATTTATCTTGTACCTGGCAACATTGATGAATTCATTTAATAATTCTAATAAATTTTTAATGGAATTTTAGAATTTTCTAGACAAAAAAATATAGTTTTCCTTTTCAGTTTAGATGTCTTTTCTATAATTTGCTGTAAGCCCTAGCTAAAACCTCCAGTATAATGAATAGAAATAGTGAGAGGGGACATTCTTATCTTGTTCTTGATTTTAGGGAAAAAAGCATGCAATCTATCACTATTAAATTTCATGTTTACTGTGGGTTTTTCATAGATACTGTTTAATCAGATTGTGGAAAGTTCCTAGATTGTTGATGGTCACAAGATGATCATTTAATTTTTGTTCTTTGGTTTACTGATTTGGTTTAGATCAGTAGATCTTTATTTACATTAATAGATTTACAGTTTTTAAGCCAACCTTGCATTCCTAGAATAGATCCCACTTGAGCATGATGTATTATTCTTTTAACAATAGTTCAGTTTACTATTGTCTTAACAGAAGTTCTCAATACTAAACGACTTTTCTCTCTCTTTTTTGTTTTTTGTGATGCTGGGGATTGAACTCTGGGCCTTCACCAAATGACTTTAAAAATTTTTTTATCTTCTGGCAGATGAAAATGATTATGCATACAGTTCAGCAACCCAAAGTATGCTCAGTGACAGCTGGAAGACATCTGTAAATATTTGTGGATTGATTAAAACTCCTGGTGTTTGGGACCCTTTTGTGAAGAGTTATGTAGGGGTAAGTAGACTTTTCATAAAATTGTATTGGTTTTATTTTTGTCTTAAGCCTATGCAGAGATTGCATTTCTAATTATCTTTATTGATCAGGAGGAAATTTAATGCAGAAAATTATAAATCTAACTAAATAAATAGAAAAAGAGTATGGCATATTTCTTTCTTGGTCTAAATAATTTGGAGATTTTTGGGGAAGGAGGTGGTGTCAGGTACCAGGGATTGAACTCAGGGACACTCAACCACTGAGCCACATCCCCAGTTTTTTTTTTTGTTGTAGTTTGTTTTTTTTTTTTTATTTAGAAACAGGGTCTCACTGAATTGCTAACACCTCGTTTTTGCTGAGGCTGGCTTTCCTCCCAAGCTGCTGGGATTGCTGGTGTGCATCACTGCACCTGGCTTTTTGTTTAATAATAAGCTGTTGATGTTACTTTTTTTTTTCATTACTGGATAAACTGTATGAGCCTTCACCAAATGACTGATCACCAAATGGTGATCAAGATGAAGCCTGAAAGATAGCCAAATATCTACAAAGTAAATAACAATATAATTGTAAGTGTCTGTTCTGTATTCTTCTTGTTGAGCTTAAAAGCTTCACAAAGCGAGTTGTGAAGCAACTCGGTGAGACCCTGTCTCTAAATAAAATACAAAATAGGGATGGGAATGTGGCTCAGTGGCCGAGTTCCCCTGAGTTTGATCCCTGTCCCCCCACCCCCAAATTATATATATTCTTGCTTTGAGGACATGAATTTCTTATAGGAATATTTCTTATGTTGAAATTACTATATTTTTTTCAGTAACAAAATAGCATAAGGAAAAATGAACTTTATAGTCCTCCATTTTAAGGTGATTTTTTTTCATAGATGATGTAACATATATGCTAGTGGAAGCATGTCCTTCTGTGGTACTATTTGTCAATTTTGTACTCAGCAGTAAAGTTGTGTATTATCTTTTGTATCTTATAAAATTCAGCTAAGATATTATAACTTATTTTATATAGATGTTGGAATTCTATGGTGATCAAGATAAAGCCCGAAAGATACTTACTGATTATGCTTATGATGAAAAGTTCCCATCAAATCCGAATGCCAATATATACTTATACAATTTTCTAAAGAAGGAAAAGGCACCAAGAGCGAAACTGTTAAGTGTGCTTAAGGTATAGATTTTTTATTTCACTATTTGAACAGTTTTGGAGGTTTATGTTCAAACATTTCGGGGTTATTGTTTTCTAACTTTTTATATTATAGCACTCATAGAAAATGACATTGTATGAATGGTATGCTGAGGTATACAGAGAAAGTTGCTCCCTCTGCAGGCTCTAGGAAGACACTCTACTTCTACTGAGGAGAGAGGATCTGTGTTTTAGAAACCCTTTGCCACTCTGGTTGGAGAATTCTGCATTTTTTTTTAAATCAACAATTGAAATTTAACTTATACATAGTAAGTGTACTTATTGCAAGCATATGCTTGGATATGTTTTAACATATATCCATGTCACTTTCATAATAATATGATATAAAGCATTGCTGTCACTCCCAAAAGTTCTTTATTTCACAACCCATTACCCACATATTCCTGCCTTCAGGCAGTCACTGGTTTGCTTTTTGAAATCATGGATTAATTTTATCTTTTCTGGATTTTCATATGAATGTAATCTTAGTTTTTTATTTTTTATTTTTTTTTTGTGGGGGGGTCTGGCTTCTCTTACTCAGCATGTTGTTGAGTTTTTGCCATGATGTTGTATTAGCAATTTATTAATGCTGAGTAATACTTCATTTTTATACATTAAATTTTTGATGAACATTTGGCTTTATGACTATTACGAATAATGTTGCTAAGAACATTTGTGTATTTCTGTGAGTGCACATATATTTTCGTTTTTCTTGGCTAGCTGTGTAATTGCTGAGTAAGGAAAATAGATATTTAACTTCTTAAGAATCCATCAGCTGTTTTTTGAAGTTATTGTACCATTAACATTCCCACCATCTATGTTGATATTCTAGATTGTTGGGGGATTATAGTCATTTTAGTTATGTCTGTTTTACATTTCTACCAGCAATGCATGAGGTTTTCGGTTTTTCTACATTGTTGCCAACTCTTAACTTTTTTTCGTTTTGATAGTAGCTATTCTAGTAGTATTGTATTCCAATAGTGTGGTGTCTCATAATAATGATTAGGGTTAGGGGTCAGGGATTAGGGTTTGGGGTTAGGGTTATGGGTTAGGGGTAAGGGGTAGGGGTAGGGTTAGGGTTGTTGGGGTTGGGGTTGGGGGTGTTAGGGTTAGGGTTTAGGGGTAGGGCTAGGGTTTAGGGGTAGGGTTGGGGTTAGGGGTGGGGTTAGGGGTAGGGGTAGGGTTAGGATCAGGGTCTAGGGTTTAGGTTTAGGGTTTAGGGTTAGGGTCTAGGGGTCAGGGTCAGGATTTAGGGTCAGGGTTTATGGTCAAGGTTTAGGGTCAGGGTCAGGGTTAGGGTTGTTAGGGTTAGGGTTGTTAGGGTGGGGGTGGGGGTGAGGGTGAGGGTTTAGGGTTAGGGTTCCGGTTAGGGTTAGGTTGGGGTTGGGTTAGTGTTAGGGGTACGGTTAGGGTTAGGGTCGGGGTTCAATCCCCAGTACAAAAAAAAAAAAAAAACATGTTTTTAAACACACACAGAAATGGCAGAAGACCCATGCACCCATCTCCAGCCTTTATATTTTTTATCAACATTCTTCTAACCTGATCACATTACCATCTCTCCAAACTATTTATATTGTTGTTGACATATTTTAAAGCAAACCTGGATATCCTACAAATTCACCTGCAAATACTTCAGCATAAACACCTAATTTTTAATATGCCCCCAAACTGAACTCTGCTTATATTCTGTCCTAGAAGTACAGACCATATGCACCCTCTCTTGCACAGTCTCTTAGCTCAGGACTGTGGACACTTTGGGCTAGATAATCCCATGTTGTGGGGCTGTCCAGGGCTTTATGGGATCTTTAATAGTATTCCTGGCCTCTGCCCACTAAATATAAGTAGCTTTCTTTTTTTCAATTGTGATAACCAAAGATGCCCCCAGATATTGTCAGACATGCCCTGGAGGTTGAGAACCACTGGTCTATTGGAAATTTTAAAAGTTAGAATTGTCATGTTTTTTTCTTTTCTTTTTTTTTTATTTTTGGCAGAACTAGAGATAGAACCCAGGGGCCTCTTTATCCCTGAGTTACATCGCCAGAATGTTTTTTTGTTTTTAATTTTTGAGACAGGCTTTCACTAAGTTGCCCAGGCTGTCCTTGAACTTGCAATGCCCCTGTCTCAGCCTCTCCAAGTGCTGGGATCACAGGTGTGCACCATGCCCTATGTTATATGGCACACCATGCCTTTGCTCTTCTGTCAAGAAAGGGATGTTGAAATCAGCAGGAATCAGTCAAGATCCTTCCTGAGAAGTTTGAAGGGAACCAAGCATGAAAATTAATAAATGAGAAGTACAAGGACAAGAGATTATGGGGGATATTTAAAATGTGTATAACTTGAATCCCATATCCCACAATACTTGGAATCAATTTTTATATATTCAAGCTTTTTGTTCTCTCTTTTTTCCCCCTAAGCACATCTTTTCTATTTTGTCTAAGCCAGGGATCCACCCCTCCAGGTTCTCTTACAGTAACATTTGGAAAATTAGCTGCTTCCATGGATCAGAATTTCAGTAGTTACAAGGGAAATAGGATTTAACAATCACCTTTATAGTAATAGCAAATGAAATTAATTTCAAAGTGTAGTGTAAATTGTTAGGACATACTTGTTTAATGCAACGGTGATATGCTGGTATTCACAAGGTCCAGGAAAGAAACATAAATGTGTAAAATCATGGAAATGTGGTAAACTGAAAAGTCTTTGCCATGTTGAAAGGCATTTGCATTTTAATTCCTAAGTAATATGATATGGGTAAAAGTCTAATAGCTGCTTTTGGCATTGTAATGTACCATTTGTATCCTGCTATTGATAATTGTCTTATGGTGGATGGTAGTCTAGCTTTTCTACATATAAATCTTTTTTTTTTTCAATTTTTTTGTCAGTGAGTTATTGGATTTTTTTAAACTTTATTTTTATTTGTTTATTTTTATATGGTGCTGAGGATTGAACCTAGTGTCTCACGAGTGCAAGGCAAGCACTCTACTACCACTGAGCTACAACCCCAGCCCTACATATGAATCTTTACATATGTATAGGCAAAAATAAGTTTTTAAATTAGAAAATAGTTTCAAGATTGGAGAAAGCAGGGAATCTCTTTTTTTTAGTCTAAAGAGAATAAAGCCCTCATTAACTTCATAATCCAATACTTCAGTATCTTTTTTTTGAATGGAACAAAGTTGCATTTTAAAAGGACTAGCACGCACCTTACCATGATAAAGCCAAAGGCCAGGACACAGTTATATTTAGTTTATTTAACTGTAATAGCAAGCAGCAATAAACTTTAGTTTTATTTAAAGGAAATTTAGTGAATGCTTCCATCTGATGTTTTATTGAAGGTACTCCTACCAAGAAGCTCTAGGTCTTGTGAACTCTTGTAGTAAATGAAAATATCACATCACATCTTCAGTATCTTCTTTTTCCTAATTCTGATTTTAGATTCCTAGAAGCTCTCAATCACTTTGAGAAAGCAAATCCTTGATTTGTCGTCTTCCAGGAGTGTTAACTTGACCCACCAGTAATGTGATTATTGAGTCTTAGCCAGAGAAAATAAAGGTAACAGTTTGTTTTTGAGAATGTTCCCTGCTAGCTATATTAAGTGATGCAGGTGTTGAAAGACACACAGTAGTACTCTCCTCAC
This sequence comes from Urocitellus parryii, assembly GCF_045843805.1. Classification (NCBI taxonomy): domain Eukaryota; kingdom Metazoa; phylum Chordata; class Mammalia; order Rodentia; family Sciuridae; genus Urocitellus; species Urocitellus parryii. The sequence continues at coordinate 85,878,211 of NC_135537.1, read as the reverse complement.
AGTCCCTGACATGCATTCTCCCTTGAAAGAGAAACAATGAATTTTAATGCACGTTTCCTAGGTACTAGTGACACACCTTCCATTCATCATTACATTTTCCTTACAGCAGCCTTGAGAATTGTGTAGTATGATCATTTCCATTTTACAGTTTAGATAGGTGAAGTGATGAGCTCATGGTTAAGCATCAAGGAAGTGGTAGAGCTGGAACTTGAGTTCAGGCATTCTGACATTAGAGCATGTGTTATTAAGCAGGATGCTGTACTGGTTGTACTTAGAGGAAGGTACAGTATTACTGTTTTATTATATTAATATCATTATTGAGATGGTACCTGAGTTTATGAATTGAATTATGAATTTAGTGTCATTTCTGGAGCCATATGGATGTTTTACCAATTCTGCAAAAACTAATAAATTTTGTCTCATATACCAGAACTTGCTTTTGTATGAAACTTTTAAAGTTACAGGGGCCAACTTTTACAACTTAATAGTAAAAAGACAAATAATCTAATTTACAATTATATAATAGACATATCTGCAAAGAAAAATATAGTGATAACCCATTAGTACAATATTGTTAACCATTAAGGAAATGCAAATAAAAACACAGTGAGATACTGGTTCACACTCTGAGGATATGCATAGATATTAAGTGTTGGCAAGGGTATGGAAATATTATAACATTCATACTTTGCTGGTTGTAACGTAAAATGGTGCAGCTGCTTTGGAACAACAAGACTGGCAGTTCCTCAAATAGTTAAACATAGAGTTACCATGTGACACAGCAGTTCCACTCCTAGATTTGTACAAAAAAAGGAAAACATGTTCTCCCCAAAACTTGTACATGAATGTTTATAGCAGCACAATTCATAATAGCCCCAAAGGGGGAACAACCCAAGTATCCACTGATGAATAGATAAACAATAAGTACTGATATATGATACAACATGCATGAATCTTGCGAACACTGTACGAAATAAAAGAAGCCAGACACAAAGGTCACATGCTGTATGATTCTGTATATATGAAATATCCAGAATAGGCAAATCTGTATACAGAGACAGAAAATAGATTGTCTAGGTCTGGGCATTAGGGGAAAAAGATGAGGAACTGCTAATGGTATTGAGTTCCTTGTTGGACGGTGAAAATGATCTAAATTTAGATTGGTGATGGTTGTACAACATTTTGGATATATTAAAAGCCACTGACCTGTACTCTTATGTAAGTTTTATTATATTTATATCAACAAAGCTGTTACAGAAAAATAAAGCACAGAGATTATTAGATTTTCCTCTCATTATACCATATTGGGATGGAGATATACAAGTTATTGATAACAAAAAACCAGTACTGAAAGCATGGTGTTAGTCTCTTGGGGGCTTCTAATTCTCTAGAGTATTAACAAATACATGTGGCAGAGATAGATGAATGGGAGTGTTAGGATTTTAGATCAAGTTACATTGAGAAAGAGATGAATCATAGGATTTTTTTTTCCTGGTTTCTCGGCAGTGAACCCAGAGATATTTTACCACTGAGCCATTCTCAGCCCTTTTTGTGTATTATCTTGAGACAGGTTCTTGCTAAGTTGCTTAGGGCCTAAGATGGTAAGACTAGCCTTGAACTTGTGATCCTCCTGCCCCAGCCTCCTAAATCACTGGGATTACAGGCATGCACCATTACACCCAGCTTCCCTCTTGATTCTTAAAGGAGATTTCTAAAAACTATAAATTACAAAACCAGTTTTGATGATAACAGAGGACAAGATTTTGATTCTGACTGAAATTCTAAAAACAAGAATTTTGTTCATTTCTCTTTGTTTACATATCTTTGTATCAGCTTCCTTTTAAAAGGAAAATCTTTAAAAGTTGTATACATATAATTTGTCCTGGGTAAAAACATTCATTTCTATGCAGAAAATGTTTTGATGGCAAGAGGAATCACAAGCATTTTTTATTGACAAATCAGTGTTGTGATACTATCAGATTTTCTTATTTTGCTTTAGATGCTGTTAGAGAAATTTGTTGAAGAATGCAGGTTCCCTCGAGTGCCAGATGCTATTTGTTGCTATCAGAAGTGTCGTGGATATTCCAAAATCCAGATATACATAACTGATCCAGACTTTAAGGTAAAAAATGAAATGTACAATGGAACATTAACTTGCAAAGTCATGCCTTAAAAATGAATCCAGAATAAATTCTGTAATTGGAGGCACCCAAGTTGTCACCTTGCCTGCCCCTTACCCTGGACTTTTTTAGGTCATCTCACATGGGAAGCCAGAGCCACTGAAATAAATGTTTTGGGCTGGTGTGGTGACCATAGATGACAGGCTAGCTAATTTCATTTCCTCCTCCAGACATGTTTCATGTAACTGCCTCTTCCTTAGGAACATAGGAAACAAAGTGAGATTGTTACCTCTGACTTGTTGGATTTCTAATGCCTTGTAAAAATTGAGTCCAAGAATATAAAGGCCAGTGAAATCACTGAATTAAACCCAAAAACCTAACTTGTGCTTAATTAAGTGATTAAGTTTTTGGTTTATTCAAGAAGATAACTGTCCTACTCTTAGATTAGTAGATCGGATGAAATGTTTGTTAAGATATTTGATATTCTGTAAAGGATAATACAGATGTCAGCTGTGGAAATGAAGATGTTTGCCAAGTTCTGTATCTATAGAACTCAGCATTTTGTAGTACAGAGTATTTTATCCCTCTTCAAGGAGATAGATTATCTAGTTATATCTGCCAAGTGAATGCAACAGTTCTTTTTATCTTAATGTGTGTGCTATGAGGGAATGAGTAAGTGTATGTGCATAGACATCTTTAAAATGTGAATTAAAATGTTTTGAAATCCAGGGTTTTATACAAATCAGCTGTTGCCAGTATTGTAAAATAGAATTTCACATGAACTGCTGGAAGAAGTTAAAAACAACCACCTTTAATGATAAAATTGACAAGGTAAGCCACAATAAAGATTGTCTGGATTTTTAAAATATGTATATTGAATGTTTAAAAAAGCATTCAATATAAATATTTAAAAAGTCTTCAAGTGAATATAAATTCCTTCTTGAGGATTCTAGACTTCATTAGAAAGTTTTAAGTTATGATTTTAACAATAAAGTGGAAAATGAGTTTTTAAATTTTATACAAGTATGAAGGGAGTAACTGTAGAGGCCTTTAAAAAATTATTTAACTTTTGTATTGTGATGTTATAATCAGAAATAAAAATTTAATTTTTTCTTGTTTTAAAATACAGATCTTAAATTATGCACTAACAATTTAGCTCATCATAGATTGAAAGCGTTGATGTAGAATTAAGGTTTCAACATTTTAGTTTTTTACCAAAATTGGTTAAGGTAATTTGTCCTAAGAAATTAACTTAAATTTTATACTGCCATTTGTCAGGGGTTTATTCTTATTATCAATATAATGATTAGTTTTAATCCATTAGTTAGAATACTTTGGAAGAGGGCACAATTTTACAGTCTTATTTCCTTGTTACAATGTTTATTTCTGATCCATATAATCTGTGGACTTAAAAAAGCCTTTTTTAATACTGTATACTCTATGCAAACCATTATCCCTAGTGGGAAAAAAATGTGATTATATTAGGTGTCTTTTAGCAGTTGGAATTATTTAAGTTTGGTAGAAACTAATTTTCACATAAATAGCTAGAGATATAATTGTAACCCTGGAGCCACTTCTACTGTCTTTTTACTTACATTGAGTTTTGTAAGCTATGTACTCTCCATTAGTTGTCATAACCATTTCCAGAATTCTAAATACCTTCTATTAATTAGTCAGCTTTCACTATGATATGCTGAAGTAATATACAACCAAAATATTTTGTGACTAACAATGAGAGGGTCTTTTCTTGGTTATATTACTTGTTCTGAAGTTTTGTAGTTGTTGGCCAGGGTTGAGCTGCAGCCGGGTCTATTCTCTGTGGCCATGTTCTTTATTTCCAAATCCAAGTTGTACTTTTATGGAACATGTTTCTGTAACAGAGGAAAAAGAACAATAGCCAGTTCACACTGTGTTTCCTAGAGTGCTCATTTAGACCTGGTGTATGCTATGGCAGTTTGACTTCCTTTACCACAAAGCAAGTCACAGGGACAGTTCTGCCCCATACGTGTGGATACAGTCTTCTTATAAGAAGGCTCTGAAATGGCAGCAATCTGGCACTTTCGTTGCCTCCCTAAAGGAAATTTCATAGTATATTTTGAATGTACTTTGTGGTTAAAATAGTATATGTGTTGGGCCTGGGATTGTGCCTCAGTGGTAGAGCACCCACCCACCTAGCATGTGTAAGACACTGGGTTCGATCCTCAGCATCACACAAAAATAAATAAATAAATAAAATAAAGGTATTTTGTCCATCTGCAGCTAAAAACGAAGTTTAAAAAAATGGTATACATGCATAGATTTATCCCTCCTACACATAACATTCTTCTTCTTTTAAATCAAATTGGATTTTCTACAAGGAATTTGTCTTACCCCTGACTGTGAAGGTATCATTTCTAAGATTATCATCTTTAGCAGTGGTGGTCAAGTTAAATGTGAAGTAAGTATCTAATAAAGGAGAAACTATATTAAATTTGTAACCAAAATGTTTACACCTGTTAAAATGTTTTAAGTTTGAGGAAGTTGTGTGATTTGAATCTTGTCTTTTGTAAGAAAAAAAAAGTTATATCATTTAAGAAAATAAATATTAGGACATGCATTGCAGTGAAGCATTTTCACATTCTTTTATTTCCTCCTAGGAAAAGCACACTTTTTATATTTTGGTTTTACTCTTACTCTTTTTGATAACTTCCATTTTATTAATACCCCAAAAGGGATAGTGGTGGAGGTGTGGGTTTTAGAGAAGGGGAAGAGTGCCTTGAGGGATTACTTTAACTTCACCATCTGAATGTGGCAGGAGTGGGTAATTATAATATATATAATTTATTGGATCTTCTGCTTACCCTTAATTATTTAAAGTTTCTTCATAAAGTGTGTCTACTCTCTTGTTCCTCTTTTCAGTAAATTATTTTGCTAAAGCTTTCTGGGCTTTTGTCTGGGTCAAAACATCATCACTGTTCTCTATCAAACTGAACATTGTGTGTGCTTCTGAAATATTTGTTACTTGTGGTTTTGTGCTTTATGTCATGGGAGTATGAGACAAATTTTGGATGTCTTTGTTTTATTTAAAGTTTGAACACAAGGTAATAAAAGAAAAGGTTCCTCCAAGACCTATTCTGAAACAGAAATGTTCTAGGTAAGATTTTTTAACAATCAATCAGTAGTTTTTATATTGTCTCTTAGTATATAACTCTGTTAAGTGCAGATTTCTAAATTGTGCTATTTTTTAAAATTGGCTGTGCAAACATATATAAATAAGTATTTTAAAAATTATTTTTATGGATATTTAAAACAGAACTAGCTTTAGAATGATTAAATACTGAAAATTTGAAAAAGTCACTATTTAGTGGTTGAACTTGTAAGTAAAATTATAACATTTCATGTTGTGAAATTACTTATCAACAGATTTGGCATCTAACAAAAATTATAGTTAGCTTTTGGCTTTTAATTTCAAAAGCATTTTTTGCTTTTTTATGTTGCTCCACTAAACATTTTGAACCAATGACTATTTCTTACTTTGAAATACTTAGTGTATTGTCAAAATTATTCACCTCTGTATCTTTCTGTTCAGATCAAATAATTCCAATCCTTTTTTCTTTTCCTTTTGGTCCTGCTTCTTGTTTTTCATCCTAAAAAGTGATTTTTTTCTTATAATTTGTGACCAAGAAAAACCAAAAGAAAAGATGTATAGAATTATTTGTTGAAAAGAACTCAGTGTAACCAAATCAACCAAATTCCCAAGTTGTTATTGGGGTGAAAATAATATTTTATTATGGGATCTTGCTTGCAGAGTACATATACTATTCTTATTTACCCTACACAGTAATTTATATACATTATATATGTGGAAATAACTTATATATGTTATATACATGGAAGTAATTTATATACATTATGTACATGGAAATAACATCTATACAAATTATACATAGCTTTCTGAATTAAAAGTCACAACCTATTGCTTGGAGAATGTTTTTCATAGTAGGCAACAGAAAGTGGTTCATTGAGCAATTAACAAGGGTAATTATTATCACTAATTGTAAATGTTTATCAGCCTAGAGAAGCTAAGACTGAAAGAAGACAAAAAATTGAAAAGAAAGATCCAAAAACAAGAAGCAAATAATTAGCACAAGAAAGAATGGAAGAGGACTTAAGAGAAAGTAATCCACCCAAAAATGAAGAACAGAAAGGTATACAGAAGTCCAAACATGATAAGAATAGTTTGCATTTGCTTAAACGTACAAATACAGAATTATAAGGCTCATATTATTATTTAATTGAAGTATAGATTTCAGTTAGTATTTTCATACTATCACTAAAATATAGAATTCAGTTAGCATCTTTGTCTTCTATTATTCTTAGATAGTGAAGGGATTGGTGTGAAGAATATCATTTTAGAAGCAGTACACAGCGATTCACATGCTGTCCTGCTGCTAACTCTAGGCAAACTGTGTCTGTTTCCTCTTCTTCAAACTGAATTGGAACATAATATCTGACCTGCATATTGTATGTTTGACAGTGCATTGTACAATCTGCTATGTGAATTTAAGTTCCAAAATTTTGAACTGTAAATTAACTACTAATTGTCTGGAATAGTTCGAATAAAGAGGCAGTTCATAAAAGGTATCATAGAGATTGCCTTGACCAGCTTGTATTTTCATTCTCTAATAACATGGGGATGTCTCATAGGTGATTTTACTATTCCTGTATACATCTTAACCAGTATATTAATTTTTAGTTTTAAGTTGAAGTAAGTTTTCTCAGTTTTCTACATTGTGCCTGGATTTCCAAAATGAAATAGTTACCACTTGCTGTCTTTTTTTTTTTATCTAATATACCAGTACTGTTTCACAGATTGATCATAATTATCTTTGCTACTGAAAAATGTATTTTAACTTTGTGAATGTATTTTAACTTTGCATGTTTAAGAACTAAAAATATTTTGGAGGTGATGAGATTGGGTTGGGATTGTTGAGGGAAAAAAACTATTTTAGAGGAAATAAAATTTTAGATGCTATTACATGAATGGTGTGAAATGAAGAGAATATAGAAGTATTGTTAAATATTTATATTCCTAATTTAAAGTTTCTTGAGTTGTCTATGTAAAATAAAGCAATCAATCTTAATTGTATCTTATGATTTAATATAATGTTACGTTATTTCTTTATAAGTTATGCCATTGCAAATTAGTGTAATTTATCACTTTAACCTTTGTTATTTATTCCTAGAAACTGTAGACAGTAGTCAGAATTGTCAGTTCATTGATGACAGAATTCTGCAGTGCATAAAGCAGTATGCTGACAAGATTAAATGGGTATACTGAACCCTTCCAAGCTTCTCAAAGAATTGCTCTCTTGGAAAGTTCTGAGCACAGAAGACTATACAATGTGTTTTTCTAGCAGAAATTTCCTCAATGAAGCAGTGGACTATGTCATTTGTCACTTGATTCAAGAAAAGAATAAAGACAAGGGTATTTCTTCATGTTTTGAGTGAGCTTAAAGAAGTGGAACCCAAATTAGCTACCTGGATCCAGAAACTTAATAGCTTTGGTATGCCCCTTTATAGTCTGGTAGGAAGGATAAATGTAGGTCTCTGATTTCTTTTTATCTTCCTATCTTATCATTTATGATATTTTAAATGTGGAATACACGTGTATGGTGAAAAATACTACCATCCACACATAATTTTTAGGTTATTCTATAGAAGGGAACAGTATGTTTTTTAAAAAGATCTAAACAAAATAAAAATCAGTCAGTAGGGAAATCTAGACTTGTATTATACTAAACATTTGTGAGTACTAGACACTACCCTGTGTAACCAACACACCCTGGAACCTAGGAGCTATTGAGTACCTTCTGGGATTGTGCAGCTCAATAGCCTTGTTGAGAAAGATTAAGATTCTGTGAAGAAAAATTAGGACAAGCAGATGGGACTCATTGTTTAGGAGCACCTCAGGCAAATCTATGTTGAAGGATAAGAAATGTACCCTGGGGTTCAAGTAGGTGGTTTTGAATCACAAGGGAAGGATGTGAAAGACATCCCCTACCTCCCATTCAGGCTTCTTGCCCAAGGCCATGCAGGACTGCAGAATGAGCCCTCAGGTATGGTAGCTGTCTAACACGAGTAGGGATGCTTTGGGTACCCCCCAAGATGCTATATATTATGGCAACTGGGCTAGCATGATTGTTGATTCAGCTGGCAGCTATTGATAAAAGTCTACGGGAGGCCACAGGAAAGAGAGCAGTGCTCTCAGACCCAAGAATAGCACCTGCCCAGCTTCTACCAGCTACCCCCACCTTTTTGAGTTTTTACAGAAATGCAGTTAATAGAATTTAAGGGTTTCAAAGAAGATTCTGGTCAATTTCTGTTGGTAGAGAGAAAGTCAGATGGCAACAAGCTTGGCATAATTAGCTTAATATTCCTGCTCTGAGCATAGGTCTTAATAAGTTTCTGGTCTCAGAAAATCACTCTTAAGTGATAAGATTGCCAATAATGTCCAATAGAAAAGTAAATTCATAAGTTCTCACTTAACATTTTAATCTTCCATAGAGAATAGAGTCACAACTGGAGAAGTGGGCCTTATAGGTTAGACTACATTGGAAGAATGCCAGTCAGTGTTTATTCAGGTAAATGCAGTCTTGCAGCTGACTGGCAGGAAAATATGACTATGTCTTGTGATATAACCCATGTATATTCTGAGAAGTAAAGGTATCACTTTAATAAGTTTGTATATATTCTAAAGTATAAAATTAGCTCAAGTTTGTAAATTAGTAAAGATGTTACTAGAACCCTGATGTAAACTCACATACATTTAATTAAAGCAAGCAATTTCCAATTCCAGGAGCCACATCATGAATATTTGACACAAGAGAGGCCAGTTTATATGTTCAGCAAAAGATGGAGGGAAAAAGAAATAGCAGAGCACAAGTAGGAGAATATTGGTTTTAGTAGTAATATGGTTGGCCTACACTCCCTTCCTGGAGCACATGCCTGCACATGAGATTGAATAGGGAAGGTGAATGTATTTCTTAACTGGAGGTTTCTTTGGACATTTTGTTCTATGAATATTTTATGTGGCCACCTATTCTGGTGTTTTATGCTAATTTCTCATGCAGCATGTCCTTTGTAAGCTATTTCATCTGAAAGAAATAGCAGTGAGCAATCCAGGGTAATTTTGACTTTAGTAATCGCTGCTCCGTTTACTGATTTGAGAACTTCAGGCCCATGCATGGTTGACAGTGCTGTATTTAGAGGTATGATGAGGAATTTGTATGAATTTCCTCTTTGCTTTTTGGTGGCTGTGTTAGGAAGGAATGAAGATTCACCATCCTTTCAGTGAGAATTTATGAGGTTGCAGCCACTCTATTTTCTGATGTGGAGAACAGGGAGTAAAAACAGGAATAATGGGCTGGGGTTGTGGCTCAAGGGATAGAGCATTTGCCTTGCATGTTTGAGGCCCTGGATTCAATCCTCACCACCATGTAAAAAAATAAAATAAAGTTATGTGTACATCTACAACTAAAAATATTTTAAAAAAGAAAACAGGAATAGTGACCACCTTGATTTTTGTATCATGATGAGGAACCATGATATTTTGGAAGATAAGGAGCAGTTCTTGGAGTTCTTAAAGGCAATTAGGCAAAATTTTGCATGTTATTGATGTTTGGTTGCTATGGAATATACATAAAAAGACATTATAAAATCTTACTAGTTTATCAGTTAGAATGAAAAGTTATTATACATTAGTCAAAAACATAGTATTTTTCTTAAGCAATTTAATGTCATTTTGTCATTTCCTAAGTACAAAAAAGATATTTGTAACGATAGAAGTCTTTGGCTTACCATACTGAAAATTATTGCATTTTAGTATATTAGTGTTCTGTGTGTTTCTACAAATGCATAATAACTCAAACAAGTCTGTTTTCAAGTATTGGAACATTTTCACTGAAAATATAAGCAAACTATAATGGAACCACTTTCAAAGATGTGAAACTCCATGTAATTTTACAGTAAAATTTTTTTCCCATTTGTGATTTGTATTTTGTTTTCATTGTAGGCTTAGATGCCATGGGACCTTTTTTTTTTCTCGATATGGAGCATCTCTTAAGGAGCTTTATTTTAGCATCATGACGTTCCTCTGGAGTGAGAAATATGGCCATAAACTAACCTCGATAGAAGGAAAGCAACTTGATTACTTCTGTGAACCAGCGTCATTAAAAGAAGCGCATTGTTTAATATGGCTGTTGGAAGAACACAGAGACAAGTTCCCAGCATTGCATAGTGCTTTAGTTGAATTCTTTGATATAATGGGTATGTGGACCAAGCTTGGATTTATATTGTATTTAATCTTAAAGAAAATACCTGCAAAGGAGCTGCTCATTTAAATACTTAATGTGAAAATTATTATAGTACAATCAGTTCACTTGGAAAAGATGATTGATGAGAGAGCATGAAAGTGCTGAGGTCATCGGAGGGCTTTGGATAACTGCATGGAGTCCAGTTTGACACAGTAGACTAATTAGCAGTTAATTTCTTAGGCTTCTCTTGGATTTTAGTTTCCTTATCCTTAAAAAAAAATGAAATGATTTGGAGCCAGTGATCTCTGATCCTGTTTTACTTCAAAATTCTAATATCCTTATATTCTAACTTAATTTTTAATTTTTTTTAATCTTTTATTCTGTGTGTGCACCCTAATAGTCTTCTCTCCTTTTTTCCTTATCAGTCTCCTCTGTATGTTGTTAGAAGTTAGATTCAAATTTCATGCCATTTGATTTAAAAATCTGACATTGTATAAGAGTGTCACAATTATAAAGTTCAAAGGCAGTATAAAAAACTGAAAAGCTTGCTTTTGTTTTGGTCTTAGCAAAATGAACATTTGCATATAGATGGCTTTGTCTTTCCAGGATACTGTTTTCTAATGGGAGGTGACGTGCTACTTGATAGCCTGAATTTAGTGCCATCAGTTATTGCTGTTGGTAATAAATTTTATCCTGAAACTAAGCCTACAAAACCCAGTGTATGCTGAGTCACACAACAGGACCACTACAAAAGACAGTTTTCTCTTAGTGAACACTATTCCCAATTCTTATGTTCTATACCTAAAATACTCAGAACATCTGGCTGCCAGTTTCACTGCTGTCATCCATGGAGTCAGAAGCTACCAATCAAATTTATGGTGATCTCAACAGATTTTCAACTCTAGTAGCTCTGTCTCCCACCCTCACCCCAGACATTTTGAGTATTATGTCTTATTATTTAAAAGAAGGATAGTATTAACTTTTCAAAATCCACTGATCTTTTATATCAGGGTATTCAATAATTCCACCAATGACATGATTATTGGGACTCAAGTTTTACTTCTGAAATCTGGATGCATGTTTTCCTAGACAATTTCTGTGTAGTCAGCTAAAGGCCCTTGCAAAGCAACATGACTAAACCCACTTACCACATCTCAAAGACCTGTTTTTCCTAAACTTTTATTAGTGACTGGAAGGAAAGCTAAGAACAGGGAGATGGGAGAGTGAGAAATGAAAGAAGGTGACAAGGCAGAGATACACACAGAAGAGTGTTTGGTGGAGCCAAAAAATAAAGGCCATCTCTCTATAGACAGAGATAGGCAACACAGGCTTCGAGTTCAAGACTTTTCTGGGGGAGCTCAGGGATTAGAGCCAGGTGGTTCCTGATGTGGGCAGTTAAGGGTGGGGTTCATAAGGGCAGGGAAACAATTCGGGGCAGTGAAGCTTTGGGTTGGTATGAGGGAGTGGTGAGCCTTTCCCAGAAAGGCCTTTGGGCAGGAAAATGGCAGCTGTCACTCAGGATGGCTACCCAGATGCTAAGCAAGGACATTACATTCTCCCACACACACTTTTTTGTTTGTTATTGGGCCCCTTAAGGGACAGGGTTGTAGATAAATCTTCTATAGCTTCTTCATGATGGGAAGGGGCAGCTTCTGGACTTATTAGGGGCATTTTGGGGGCATGTTAGGGGCATGGAGTGTCATTGAACCAATGGTGATGGTCTTGAGATGCCCGGTGATGTTAAGTCCAGATGGCCCAATTTTGGTGAGGGGTTGGAATTCCTGTAACAGAAGCTGGTTCAAGGTTTAGTTAGAGATCCTTTGAATCTGGTCTTGAATAAATCTAATGATGTGGGAGACAAGCATTAATAGAAGGCCTATGACAGGGAGAGAGGTCAGGAAAGGAAGTGCCCACTGGAGAAGGGGGCTTAGCTGCCATCCTTCCAATGGCAGAGGGAAGCTTTTAGGCCTGAAGGAGATCGTAGGTAAAGGGGGCATTAGTAATTGAAGTTCCCTTGGTGGTAAGGAATCCTTGTTCCTTCCAAGTAGCAGAGTGGGAGAGAAGTACGTGGAAAGCGTATTTAGAGTCAGTGTACACGTTGAGGAAGGCTTCCTTGGCCAAAGCAAAGGCTCGGATGAGGGCACCAAGTTCAGTCTGATGATTGGAGGTGTTACTGGGGAGGGGAGCGGCTTCCACAGTGGAGGTTAGAGAGACTGTAGCAGACCCTGCCTGATGGACTCCCTCCTGAAGGAAGGCAGAGCCATCTGTGAACCCTGTGCATGTTGCCTGGAGCAGGGGCCTCCTGTATGTGGGAGGAGTGTGGAAGGAGCTCCTCCAGAGTTTGAGTGCATGAATGGGTGAGAGGAGGAGAGGTGGAAGAGTCCTGAGGATGGGGAGGAGAGTAGCAGGGTTTAAAGATGAGCAGGTGTGGAAAGTAAAACTGGGATCTTCCACCAGGGAAACCTGTAGAGATAAAAAGTAACAGGGGGTAAGGAATGTAAGCCCTTGTAGGTGAGGAGTTCCTTTAGGGAGCTAGGATGGTGAGTGGGGCCCCAAAGGTGAGTTTCTTTGACTTGTTAATGAGTATAGAGTCTGTGGCCAATATTGGTAGGCAAGGGTAAGGTTAAATTGACAGTTTTTTTCCCCCTTTGGCCTCCTATCAAGTCTCCTGAGTCTGTCCTTTGTCAGTGATAGTTTCAGTGTGGTCTTGCCCGGGAGATTGCTGCCTAGGGTTTTACAATGTAGGAGAGTTCTGGGTCTCTTGTTTGTCTAGAAGTAGTGTCTCTGGAGGAATCCAGAGCTTTAGTGGCAAGTAGAAGCTGGGCAGGAGAGCAAAAGGAGCAAAGGGAAGGCTTAGAGTGGAGAAAGGAGAAAGCCTACACATAAGGGATTTTCTTCCATTTTCCTGAAGATTGGAAGGTTGAATTGGTTGATAGGCCTTTAGATCAGGAGCCAAACAGAGTGTGCCTAAGTGGGTGAGGAGGCAGCTGAGAGGTGAGTCAGATGGGATTTGAGGGTTCCCATGGTGAGTTGGCATCTGAGATTGAGAGGATAGAGTTACCCACCACTTCCTAGTCCTGGGCTTTAGCAGTAGAGAGTCTTGGTTGTCTGGCCCAGGCTTTCTTGAGCCGAGGAGCTAAGAACCAGGACTCGAGAGTGAACTTGCCTAGGGGAAGGGATGGGTGAGAACCTTGGTGCTGGGCTAAGATATAAGTTCTAGGGAGGAGACTTGTCAGTGCTGTCTGTAGGGAGTAGGAGGGGAAGGGCAAAGTCACTTACCCAAATGAGGCTGGAGTGTGGATGAAGAAGAAGAACGCTAGGTGAATGGAAGAAGGTGTGTGGTAATTATCCTGGGCCCTCAGTTCAGGATCCCGAATCCCCGGAGGGAAGAGCAAAAGCTCATGGGAGAATGTGATCAAGGCTGCTCTGCAAAAAATTTTGTGATTGATGTAAATGGGTTCATGTTGTGAGGCAAAAGAAGGATTTGAAACATCCCGGACATTAGGGTTCACCTTGGACGGGGGTAATGGGAAGGCACTGACAGACAGAATAGGGGAAGGTCCCGAAGGTAAGGGTGTGGATCAGGGAAGCCATCAGCGAATTTGGATGGAAGCATATATGAGGGGAGAAGGAAAGCATAGTTCCCAACTTTGTGAAGATGTCCCTTCCCATAAGGAGAACAGGGTACTGTGGAATGACCAAAAGGAGTGGGCGAAAACTAGAGAGCCAAAGGCACAAACAGGTCTAGATGTTTGCAAGGGCTGGTAAGGTTTGCCTTCTGCCCTGACAATAGAGGTCACAGAACGAGTGGTAGGCCCCCCAGAACTCCTTGAGGACTGAATGTGTAGCCAGGTGTCTAGGAGGAAGGATACAGGCCTGTGGAGTTACCCTGGGTTCCTGTGGAGTGATGATAGTGGTAGGGTGATGGGAACCTGGGCCTCATCAGTCCTCTGCAGCCAGTCCTAAGAGTTGGAAAGGGGAACCAGATGGCCGGAGGCCTCTATGGGCTGGGGACATTCAGGGCCCAGTGTCCCTTCTGATGGCATTTAGGACAAGGGCCTGGAGTCTTCCAAGGCTTAGGACAAGTATGAGCCCAGTGACCTGTCAGACCACATTTAAAACAGGTCCAGGTGGTTCCGAGGGACACTTCCACAGGCCAGTGGAATCGGACAGATGCTGAGGCCAGCCAGATGGCTTGAGAGAGCATCTGATATTTCTGCTTCCGGTCCTTCTCATCTCTCCTGTTACACACCTTAAAGGTTACTCCCAAAACCTGAGCTTAAGGAGTTAGGGACCCCCACTCAAGGCTCCTTTGTTTGGCCTTAATATCAGGAAACTCTGGGAGGAAAGTAGGTCCTTAGTAGTGGTCTCCCATCTGGAGTCTCAGGGTCTGGATTAGTATATTGCAATAAAGCCTTGGTCAGGGGTCTAAAAATGCTGAAGGTTTTCATTCTTATCTTGGAAGATTTCCTGGAGCCTTTCATAATTGATAGCCCTATGGGCTGTCTTTCTAAGTCAGTGCCAATCGGATGGCAGGGGAGGTCTGATGTACCTCATCAGCATAATTTCTAGCTGGCTCCCAAACTCACCTGTGTTCCTAGGGCAGGAGGGTGTTAGACAAGGTCATATGGGCATATATATGGTGGTGTGGTGGGACTTGAAGTATAGGATCTAAGCCACTTTTCTATCTGTGAAAGATCTGACAAAGAAAGGCACATTGGACCCGGATTACACCATGTACCCCAGTCACCTTGTGTAGAGGATACAGAGATGCAGGTAGGGCAGTGGCAGCCTGTGAGTGTATGGCAGGAGGAGAGAAGGGCAGAGGGGTGTGGGGACAGTTGCTGCAGAGGCTTCATTAGAAAGCGAATTGTGGTATGGCAGGGGCTCATCCGCTGGGTCAAAGGAGAGAGACCTGGGGAGGGTCTTCTGTCCCTTTGGAAGCAGGCGAAGGGGAGGTGAGAGCTAAGAGGGCTTGTGTGGGAGAGCAGGAGTTGCAGAGAAAAAGACTTAGAAAGTAGGGAGGAGAAGACCTGAACGTATGATATCTCTTTCTATTTTCCTGATTGCTCGCAATAGTTAAAAAGATCTCTGATAATATTGGGATCTAGAGTGCCATTAAGCAGCCATTTAGAGTAGTTATCCAAAGGATATTGAGGCCAGATTTGCACAAGTGGGTAAGTTTTTAGGGGTTTAGGTCCATGGTGAGAGAGAGAGGCCCAAGGTTAGCCAGGAGGCAGCGTAGGGGACTATGAAAGGGAATGGATGAGGAGCCACCCATGGTGAAACGGAGGAGGTGAGTTTGGAGGTGGGGCATACCCAAGTCTGTAGTGTCACCTAGTCAAAAGGACAGTTATGCTTGGGATCGTCACCAATGCTTACATTGGGGAAAGAAGCCCACAGAGGCACTTGGGCACCCAGCTGGGATTGCATAGTAGGAGCAGAAGCCCATAGAGATTAACCCACAGCTGAGAGGTCGTCTCACCAGGAACAACTCCCAATCATCCTCAGTGTTTTTTTTTCCTCAAAAGCCAGGACCCAAACAAAAGACTACCTATAGACTTAGTTGACATAGCTGTGAAAGCTGTGGCTGAGGGTGCCCCCAACCACCCAGTAACCCTGGGAGTGCTAGATGATCAACGGTCACTTTCCGGGACGTGTAGGTCATTTAGGTTGACCCGAGACATGAGTCTTTCCTGAAATGTCTGATGGTGTGCAGAGACGGCGTTTGGCAGAATAGAGGGCCTGGCCCCATGACGGAATCCAGTTCGGGGCCCAAGGATGCTCAGTGACCCTCAAAGAGGGGAGCAGGCACTCTGGGGAACCTGATCCCGGGCTTTGGCACCAATGAAAGGAAAGTGAGGAACCGGCAGACGGGAGAGCAATAAATGAAAGATGGAGACCAGACAGAGATACATATGTGAGTTTGTTTGTCAGAGCTGATAAATAAAGGCCGTCTCTCTATAGAAGGAGAGAGGCAACACAGGCTTAGATTTCAAG
This sequence comes from Urocitellus parryii, assembly GCF_045843805.1. Taxonomy (NCBI): domain Eukaryota; kingdom Metazoa; phylum Chordata; class Mammalia; order Rodentia; family Sciuridae; genus Urocitellus; species Urocitellus parryii. The sequence continues at coordinate 85,861,797 of NC_135537.1, read as the reverse complement.
ACTTCTGGGAGAGGCTCAGGGATTAGAGCCAGGTGGGTCCTAATGTGGACAGTTATGGGTGGGATTGGTACATATGCCCTTGGGCGGGAAAGAATGTGGGGTGGTGAAGGGTTGGGTTGGTATGAGGAAGCCAGAAAATGGTGACTAGACCAGGGAAGGAGCTAGAGCCAGCCACCTGGGAGTTGGGCCTTTTCCATCCCTGCGCCTCCCTGTGCCTCCGCTGCCCCACCCTCCTGCCTTCCCCAGGGAAGGGTGGTCCAGGAAACTGTCAGCACTACCAGCCAGACACAAGTGTCTTGGGCTGGAGTCTAGCCAGAGGGAATGGAGATGGCACTCCCAGTCAGGATGTGCCGGGCAGGGGGAGAAGTCCAGGCCCACGTCCCCACTCCCATTGCCCCTCCACAGTGTCAAGGCCAAGGGGAGATGGGCAGCTGCACTCCCAAGACCAGGGGCTTGCTTCTGTGTGGGCACATGGGTGTGGAGTTTGGAGGTGGGAATCTATTTTTTGTATTATGTTTCATGCTACTGTAGTTTTGTGTGGCACTGTTGTAATTAAAATAAAGTACTTTTATCGAGAGCCACTTGTGTCTGAGTGTCCTTCCAGGGTGCTGTGCATCCTTTGGAACCACAAGAAAGCCCCAGCCAGCCCAGAGCGGCCCACCCTAGCCTCACTAGGAAGAGGCTTTGGACCCTGAGGAACAGCTGGAGCTTCCTCCTGCATGCACCCACCTAGCCGGCACCTCCCCAGCCAGCCGGGCTTCATGGGCAGGCTTGTGTGCACCCCCTACCAGTGAGAATGATGCATCTCATGGCCTGGGCCCAAGGGGCTCCCTGGTCAACATCATCTTTCCATTATCTCAGAGCAAAAGAGTTTCTGGATCTCAGATGCTTGGGCAGGGCAGGCAGGAAATTCAAAGAGGTCCAAAAAACAGCCTCCCCTGGCTTTTACATGCGTTCTTCCTGCTGCCTGGAATGTTCTGACTTCCCCACCTGGTGAACTCCTACCATCCTTCAGTGCCCCACTCACCATCACCTCCTCTAGGAAGCGTCAGGTCTGCATGGGGGGGCTCACACAGGCTTTCCTCTCCTTCCAGAGGGTATTAGTTTACTAGGACTGTTGTAACTAGGTACCACAAACATGGTGGCCTACACGACAGATTGAGGTGTTGGCCTCACAAGTCTCTGGGGTGTGGGTCACCAAGCCCAGCCTGACTCTACCTGTCTTTAAAAGGAGTAGATCATTTCTCTGTTTCTCTGGCTATAAGACCTACAATGTACTCTCTTCTTCTGTCTTGGTAACCATCAGGTATGGGCGACAGTGAGGATGCCAGAGAGAGTGATATACTTTGAGCTCAGATTGTCCCCATGAGGTGCGAAGGGGCCTGTGAGGCCCATGGGTCCCAGTGTCTCTCTTCGGGGCAGCTGGGAGAGCCCCGTCCCCTCCACCTCTTCTCCTCAGGAGAGCAGCCTGTTAAAAGAGCAGGTCCCTCTCTGTCACTGGCTCCCACCTCTTGTGTTTGACCCTGTTGTGTCCTGATTTGTCTGGGGCAGTGCCGGGATTAACCAGGCCTCAGGCTGCAAGTGCCCCACTGAGCCACACCCCAGGCCTCCAGCTTCTTTCTGGAGCCCAAACAGGCGAAGCCCTTTCCTACTGAGGCTCTGGGTCCCTTTTGTCCTTCAGGCTGGAATGTTCTCTGCACAGAGGGCATACCCCTCCCCAGCAGGATGGATGCGTGAATTCTGTTTAGACCTGCCATGAGTCACGTGCCTATTGGAGTGCAGCCATGTGCAAGAGTTCTCACCCGCCTCCCCTGGAGCTCACAGTCTGTGGGACAGAGAATTTCTCAGCCCTGATGCTCAGAGGAGGTGTCATTCGGGGACACTGGGTTGCAGGGCAAGAAGTGGCTGAGCTGGGTTCTGAACCCAGACCGCTCGCTTGGAAAATGTGAGAAGCCGCTAGAAACAGAATGCCCCAGGGATGCCACGTGTGCAGAACACGCATGTGTGTATGTACACACACACACACACACACACACACACACACACGCATGAAGGCACAGGATGGAGGAGCTGGCTGCTGCCCACCCTTTTCCCAAGAAGGGAGCTTTTAGCCACCCTTCCCCCAGCCCTGGGCCTGCAGATGCCCTCCCTCCAGACAGGCCACCTCCCAGGGACTAAGGACAGGCTCCTTCCTCCCCCGGCTGGGGTCCCAGCGCCCCTTGTCATCCCCATATTCCTAGATCCTCGCCCAACCTTGTTCTCCCCCCAAGCAGGACTTGAAACCCCAGCCTGGCCCTTCAGACTTCACCTGACACATGTGGAAACACACAGAATGTAACTTGGGAACAGCTGGAAAAAGTAAGCAATCTGTAACAATCGTGTAAGTAGAAGGGCCTGCAGAGGCCTCTGAAAGGGTGAGGGAGCAGGGGGTTAGGACAGACTTTAAACTTGTAAAGAGTTTGGTCCACTGAAGAGCCCAACCAGAACTTGGAAAACCTCAGAAGAGAAAACTGAGAAACTTTACCAAAGACCGTCAGAGAATGCCCTTGAGCACCCTGCCGGTGGGCGGAAAAGTCCATTGTAATATTCAATGCCAGCTCTCCCCAAATTAATGTGTGATTTCAGCATACTCTCAGCCAAAACCCCAAGATCATTTTGCATAGAATTTGACGAGCTGCTTCACATGAAAGGGAAAAAGCACAATCAGGACAATTCTGAAAAAAAATAATTGAAACAACGAAGGAGCTATATTCCATATGTAAATATTTATAAAGCAATGGTAAATGAGAGCTGCTGTAGGTTAGGAACAGGTACCAAACTGGAATAGACCAGAAGCCAGAGACAACCCTGCACATATATAGGAATTAGTGTAAGATAGAGGAAGCACTTCGTGAGTGGAGAAATGAACCATTTAATAAATGGTGTTGGGGGATCCATTTGAGAAAAACTGAATTTAGATGGAATTCCTTCCTACTGTGTACATCAGTAAGTTCTCTATGCATTAGAAACCTAAACAGACTAAAATTATAAATGTATTAGATAAAATATAACAATCTGTTTATAACTTTGGATTAGCAAAGTCACCTTTTTTTAGCATTTATTTTTACTGTAATTGGACACACAATACCTGTATTTCTTTTTCTTTTTTTAATTAAAATACCTTTATTTTTAATTTTTTTATTTTTATATGGTCCTGAGAATTGAACCCAGGCCTTGCACATGCTAGGCGAGTGCTCCACCCCTGAGCCACAACCCCAGTTCCCCTTTATTTCTTTCATGTGGTGCTGAGGATGGAACCCAGAGCCTCACATGAGCTAAGCAAGCGCTGTACCACTGAGCCACAACCTCATACCAGCAAAGCCACCTTTTAAAAACCACAAAAAGAAAAACATAAAGAAGATAAACACATTTGGCAATACCGAAATTTTGTTCTTTTATAAACCAAGGTACCACGGGGCACGGGGTGCAGCTCAGCAGTAGAGCACCTGCCTAGCATGCTGAAGGTGCTGGATTCAACCCCCAGAATCACCAAAAAAAAGAAAGAAAAAGAGAAATCCAGAAATAAATGAGAAGTAAAAAATTTTCCCCTGTCCTCTGACCACCATTCACAAAGGAGGGCAGCTTAAAATGGGAATTCTCCTCAAGAAATGGGCTGGGAGAGGGCCAATCACAGTCCCCAAAACACAGGTACAGACAGGGAGGTGGACCCGGGGTGTGGCTCAGTTCTAGAATGCTTGCCTAGCATTCTGGAAGAACGCAAGTTCAAAGCCAGCCTCAGCAATTTAGCACTAAACAACTCAGTAAGACCCTGTCTCTAATAAAATACAAAACAGGACTGGGGATGTGGCTCAGTGGTCGAGTGCCCCTGAGTTCAATCCCTAGTATCCAAAAGAAAAAAAAAAATTAAACTTAATAATAATTTAATTATTTACATGCTCATTTAAATGTGTTCCATATACATGTGTTCAATTTTTTATGATTCTTAACAGACTGATTTTTCAGAAATTCTTTTTAATTTTAAATTATCTTTACATCTAGAATCAAATGAAACATTTTAAATACTGGACTTAGTTTTCTTCCATCCTATGGGGCTTCATGAAGCAAGAAGTTAATCTAGTTAAAATAAGTAAATAGTAAAAAATAGTAAAAAGAGTAGTTTGCTGGTCTGGCACAGTGGCACAAGCCTATAATCCCAGCAATTTGGGAGACTGAGCCAGGAGGATAGCAGGTTCAAGGCCAGCCTGGGCAAATTAGTGAGACCCTGTCTCAAAATAAAAAATAAAAAGAGGGCTGGGGATGTGGCTCAAGTGGTAGCGCACTCCCCTGGCATGGATGCGGCCCAGATTCGATCCTCAGCACCACATACAAACAAAGATGTTGTGTCCGCCAAAAAACTAAAAAATATTTAAAAAAAAAAGGTGGCACAAAGCCTGTGTCATTTATTTTAATAAATAAATAAATAAATTATAAATAAAAAGAGCTGGGGATGTGGATCAGTGGTAAAGCACCGCTAGGATCCATCTACAGTACACATTTAAAAAAATAGTATTTTTGCTAGTAATTTTTGTTTTTTAAGTAGGGGTTGAACCCACGGTTTCATGCATGCCAGGCAAGCACTGTTCCACAAAGCAACATCCACATCCCTCTTATTAAATTTTTGATTGCACAAAAAAGATAAGGATTAAAACTTGTCATGTGGGGCTAGGATTGTGTCTCAGAGGTAGAGCGCCCGCTTTGCACCGGCAGGACCCGGGTTCGATTCTCAGCACCACATAAAATAAATAAATAAAGGCATTGTGTTGTGTCCATCTTAAAAAAAAAAAAAAAAAAAAAAAAAAAAAAAAAAACTTGTCATGCAATTGAAACGGACTCTTTGGGAATTCAAGTTTTGTCTTCTTTCTATCCTGATTCCTACAAAGATCCTATATCAGCTTAATTTTTGTTTGAGTATAGTATGGGTTACTACATTTTGACTTTCAGTCTAGTGTGTTAGGGCCTAGAGTATAAATTAGTCCAAAAGAGCTACCACTTAAAACTGTTATCTGACCCATTTTTATTTGTATGGAGGATTTAACTCAGAGGCCCTTTACCACTGAGCTTTATCCCCAGTCCTTTTTATTTTTTATTTTTAAACAAGGTCTTAACATGTTGCTGTGGTCTTGCTAAATTCAAGTGTTGAGGCCGGCCTCCAAATTGCAATCCTCCTGCTTCACCCTCCCCAGTTTCTAGGATTAAAGGCATGTACCACCATGCCTGACTGTTATCTAACATTCTTTAAAATGTCATTGTTCCTTAGATGATGCTTTTTTAGGATAAAGGGCCCTAGTGCTGTCTGGGGCTCAGGGTTGCCTGGGAAATGCCCCTGTAGGAAGAACCCTGACACTGAAAGACTCTAGGTGGTGGCAGCCATGATGATAGGGATCCATGCTTTGACCCCCATTTCTTGCTCCCAAATCTCCTTTCACCCTCTGCGGCTTCAGACATGAAAAATAGGCCTTCCGAGGGCTGGTGGTCAAAGCTGCTCTCTGGCTTCAGGCCCCAGCTCATATTTGTTAACAATCTTCTTAAGCCAGTTTGCTGAGCGGATCCCCTGGAAATACCCTTTACCTTGTCTCCCCTCCACCCACACCAGCCCCTGCCTGTCAGGAGCACACCGAGAGTCCCTATCAGCGCAGCTGCATTTGCTCAGCAAGCATCTGCTGAGGCCCAGGCACCTGGATTTCAGCACCTGCCGTGTTCCCAGAGCTGGGGCCAGAGGTGGTCAAAACCGGCTCAGGAACTAGGACAGAAAAAAGAAAAGCCCAGGGTCAGGCAGGAGGCCCTAGTGGACCTAGGAAGTCATCTCAACCTGTTAAGTGACCCACCCTCTCCAGGCAAGGCTGGCCGGAAGGAGAGGAGCCCCAGGCAAGAAAGGCCTGGCATATTCTGGAGCTACTTTTGTCCCTGGGCGGTGCATTGAGAGGTGACAGGTCTCTCTGCAAGGCCTCAGAGGCCATGGGAAAGGGCTCGGATTTGTTCCAAGAGTAATGGAAACACCTAGAGGGATTGGAGTCTTCTCAGTAGGAAGTGTGGGATCCAGTTGTTAAGATCCACCTGGCGCCTGGTTTTGTTTTATGGATTTTTGTAGAACTGGGACCAAAGCCCAGGGCCTCGCAGGGCTGGGTGAGCACTCTGCATCTGTACCTCCTAGACACCGCCCCAGCCACACCAGTTCTTTGGGGCCAAGATGGGACTTTGGCTTAGATTAGGACTTGGGATGTTCCAGCTGTCCAGGGCCGTAGGACACACCTGAGCTGGGGCGTGTAGATCTGGAACCGTTGCTCGATGTTCCTGGCTCGGGAATTTGAGAGGCACATCAGGAACAACGACTCTGCTCCCACGAGTAGGACCTCCCCTCAGGAGGTCTCTTTTTGGTATGAGGTGAACCCAGGGGTGCTTTATGACTGAGCTGCATCCCCAGTCCTTGTTTATTTATTTATTTTTTGAGACAGGGTTTTGCTAAGTTGCTAAGGCTGACTTCCAACCTGTGTTCCTCCTGCTTCAGCCTCCTGAGTGGCTGGTATGTACCTCAGCGCCCTCTGGTCCTCTTCTGTATGTGGCCTGATGCCCACCAGGGCCTCCTTCTCAGCTTGGTGGTCTCAGGAGGGCTGAGCTTCCGACATGACTGTGGCTCCCAAGGGGCAGGAAGCCCAGCCTGCCAGGTGTGTTAGGCTCCTCCCCAGGGCCCAGGTTGACATCCTCCTGCGTATTCTATTGCTCGGAGCAGGGCTGTAGCTCAGTGGTAAAATGCCCGGCTCAGTCCCTTATACCAGGCTCAACCTCTTATATCAGGCTCAAAATTAAAAGATAAAAGGAGGGCTGAGTGTGGTGGCACACGCCTGTAATCCCAGTGACCCAGGAGGTCGACACAGGAGTATCTCAAGTTCAAGGACAGCCTCAGCAATTAGTCAGACCCAGTCTCCCAATAAAAGCAAAAGGGCTAGGGATGTGGCTCAGTGGTAGAGACTCCCTGGGTTCAATCCCCAGTACCAAAAAAGAAAAAAAAATAATATCCTGTGGATACCAGGGGACCGCTGAAAATCTTCCTGCCCGTCCCACCCAGAGCACTTAGTCTGGGTCTCACTGGGCACATGGCTTCTCTTGTGAACACCAGTGTCTCTGAGCAAAGAATGACCAGTTGGTCCAGTCTGGCATGGAGATTTGAAAACTGTATGGAAAGTACTTGGCACGTGCTAGGAGCTCACTGGGTCACCGGGTCATCAGGAGCCTGACTCTCCATCCTCTCCAAGGCTGGGAACACCCCAGGACACATCTGTAGTCAATTTCTCTGAAGAAGCCCAGGGTTCAAAGCAATCTGGGTGACCCGAGTGCAGAGTCCAGGACTCTGCCCCTAGTCCAGGTGGACTTCTAACTCTGGGCCCAGGGACCCTGCTGCCTTGCCACCCAAGGCTAAGGGTGCTCTTTCAGAACGCAAGCTCATTGCTGATAATTGGAGGCCAGTCCCTCCCTCCCCCACTCACTTCCAATGGTTAGAAATACTCAGACTCAACCTGCACCACCTTGTGGGCCAGCAGGGGGAGGTGCTGGAGAAGGATCCCGCCCTCCTGCATGCTAGGCAGGTCTGGACTTGAGCTACACCAGCAGCCCAGAGCCCTCCTCTGCTATTTGCTGGTTCTATTCTAATTTGTCTGTGTCAATGTTGGTTTCCTTTTGAAGGGCTGAGGCTCAGATCCAAGGCCTCATGCCTGCTGGGTGGGAACTCTGCCCCTAGGCCACACCCCTGGTCCTAGTTTCCATTTCCAGGCTGAACAATGCAAGCTCCTTGGCATTTGCTCTCTTCTGCTCTTATTTATTTTTAAACTGGGGCGGCTGGAATGACCCCAGGGTCTTGCGAGTGGAGCTACATCTGTCTGCTGTTTTCGTGTTTTCCAGTAGTGAACATCTGCCCGTTCGTTCTGTTGGGACCTGCTTGGGAATGGACACACTGGGCAGTGCCTGGGGCTGGGCCTGGCCTGGGCTTGGCTGCTGGTTCTGTGAAAAATGAAGGATCGCAGGGCTGGCCTGAGGCAGCGGGAGCCTGGACGGCAGCGCCAATCCGTCCTTGGTTATACATAGCTGTCCAGCAGAAGGTTATGTCATTGACTAATCAGGAGTGAGATGGGACACAGATGGGCCTCTCCACAGCAGGAAGCACATCTTCTCACTATTAGAAGTGCTCTAATCTGATGTGGCACACGCCTGTAATCCCAGCCATTCAGGAGGCTCAGGCAGGAGGATCGAAAGTTCGAGGCTAACCTCAGCAACTTGGTGAGCCCCTGTCTCAAAAATATAAAAGTAAAAAGGATTGGGGATGTGGCTTAATGGTAAAGCACCCCAGGATTTAATCCGCAGTACGTCTCCAAAAGGAAAAAAGAATTGAAATGTTCTAGGCAATCAGCACATGGGCTCTGGAGACGGAAGTCCTGGGTTCAGAAGTCCTGGGTTCAGGTCTTGCCTCTGCCCTCATTTACTGCATAACTGCTGATGGCTGTTTTGACTGGAATGGATTTGTTGGAGAGAGAAGCTTCAGAAAAAATGCAGTTGAAGTGGTAAATCACAGTCCCTGTAACCTTCAAAATAAATTGTCGCCATTACGGGAGAGGTTTTCCCCTTTGGGTGAATAGGGTACACAGAATGGAGTAAACCTGAACTTAACACTCATATTAAGTGGTAATGGGAATGCACAAACTTGCAGATTTTTTCCAACAAATGTAAATTGTGAACCAAGTGATCGGCATCCTCAAAATCAGAATGCTGCGTTCTCTTGAGTGTCCTGCTGGAGGAACATGTGGTCCCAAATTGTAGTTTATATTAAGGTCAAATTCAGGATCCAGGGAGTGGCCACATTTTAATTCTAAAACACAAGGAGACAAACTGATTTTTATGAGTGTAGGCAAATGACTATTTGAGGCAGTCTGCATGGTTGAGAGTGGATCAATGAGTGGTGGCTGGATGCAGGAGTCTAGATGTCGGTCAAAACCAAAGCTTGAGAGGGAGACTTGAAAGGGTTGAGCAAAGAGGAAGACCCTTGGGTTTCCTGGATCTCTGCAAAGCCTCTTGTGGAGGTCATGGGTTTCCTCTTTGAGGTGCTCCTCTGCTCAAAGCACCTGGAGAGTGCAGAGCCCCCTGGCCGCTCTCCAGTCTACATTAGGCAACATCAATCAAGACCCTAATGTCCACCTCTGCAAGACGCAGGGCTCTAGTGTCAGATGTCATATCAGCTGTGGTCAGCCTCTGAACAGAAGGAAAAGAAGCCACCAACAGCACACGCCTGTCACCCAGGGCAGCTGATGGCCAGGGTGGCCCAGGCATGGTCACATCCCAGATGTGACGTCCGCCCCAGGATGAGGCGTGGCTTTCAGCAAGAGTCACAGAAGCAGTCCTGCAGGAGGGCTTACCTCTGGGGCTTGCTGGGCTCAGAGAAGGTGCCTCCAAAACACAGTGGGGTTTGGGGTGTGTCGGGCTCATGACCTGGGAGAAAGCTGGTGGCTTCTGCCCACCCAAGCACCGGGATTTCCCTGATCTATGCCAAGAGGAGGCTGCAAAAGGGATTGGGGCCTCCTCCACCCCCACCTTAAAATCCCCTTATCTATCTCAGGAAAGAAGGCTGGAGGTCGCTGCCCCTGGACAGATGTCCCTTACAAGATAGTGTTTGTCCCTGGGGCTCATTCAGATTCTAAAGAGGATGTAGCCCAGTGGTCAGACCTACTGGGTTCCATCCCCAGCACATGTACACACACACACACACACACACACACACACACACACACAATTCTGGAACTATTCATTACCCAAATAATCATTTATATGCCCTCAAAATTGCCAACATTCTACATTCTCTTCCTGCTATATAGAAAAAGTGACATATAAGTTTGGCCAGGCACAGGGGTACACACCAGTAATCCCAGTATCATGGGAGGCTGAGGCAGGAGGATCGTGAGTTCAAAGCCAACCTCAGCAAAAGCAAGGCACTAAGCCACTCAGTGAGACCCTGTCTCTAAATAAAATACAAAATAGGGCTGGGGATGGGGCCCGTCGTTTGAGTGCCCCTGAGTTTAATCCTCAGTACTAAAAAAAAAAAAAAAAAAAAAAAAAGCTAGCAGTTTTTCAACAAGGCCTGATGGTACACACCTGAAGAGGCTGAGGCAGAAGCATCACAAGTTCATGGCCAGCTTTAATAATTTAGCAAGACTCTGTCCACACAGGCATGCAGAATCCATCCCTTCCCCCTTTTCTCTCTCTCTCTCTCTCTCTCTCTCTCTCTCTCTCTCACACACACACACACACACACACACACACACACACACACACACACGCAGCTGCAGAGCCCCAGGTCATACTCCAGTACAGGCGCCAGGCAGGAGACAAAGGTCGCCAAGACTCCCGCTCCCCGCACTGGACACCACACAGCCTCTCCCCGACTCCTCCTGCCCTCAAAGCCAGTCTTGGCGGGTCTGGACTCTGCACCCCGAAGCCCTAGGCTGGAGCCCGAGCCGGCCCCTCCGAGGTCCCCAGGCAGCCCTGGCCTAGAGCTCCCGGTGCGCCAAGGGTTAAGGGGCTCGCGGGGGGGGGGGGGCGGGAGGGGCAGTCTGGCCTCCGCGTGTGATTGGCTGCGCGGCGGGCCCCGCCTTCCTGGGAGTGGGCGCCCACGTGGAGCTAGGCGCGCTGCTGGGACCAGCCAGCTGCGCCATCGGAGCTGCGCAGCGCGCTGGGAGCCAGAGCCGGAGTCGGAGCCGGAGCCAGAGCCGCCAGCCGGAGCCGCCCGCCGGGAGCCCGAGCCGGGAGCCCGAGCTGGGCCGGAGCCGAGCACGCGCGCTATGGTGAGTGTGGTTCCAGCCTGCGCACTGTTCCGGTCCAGCCTCGAGGGTCTCCGCCGGCTGCCGCGGATGGCACCCGGGCCCGCCCGACTCGCGGGGGCTGGGCGCCTGCTGCAGTGCAGCCCCCGCTCGGCCCTTGGGAGCGTGGAGCCGAGGGGCGCCAGGGCAGGGCTCGGCTGGCCCAGGTCCCCACGCCCCGCGCTGGCTTCATGGCCTGAGGCCGGTGGCGCGGAACTTGGTTCTGGGCAGCTGTCCCAGGCTGGGTGGGGAGGACTCGCGGTTGCCGGTTCGGCTTGGGGTCCGTTGGTGCGGTCTGATTTGGGGCATCTGGAAGTCCTTTCACCCTGCTTGGCGTGCAGACCCTTGGCAGCGCGCTGGGTCGGGTTTGAGGGTGGTGGTGATTCCAAGGCTCTGAATCCACCTGGACCTGAGTGTCCGGAAAGCTGGGGGCATTCTGGGGCTCCATTGGGAAGTGGTGTGTGGCTGCACCGTGAGCATTCCCAGGGCTAGACTGGGACACTCGGAGGAGACTGCTGATCCCGCTGTGGCCAGGCCAGGTTGGAGGCTGTCAGAGACCAGGGGCACTTGGAGGCTCCACGTCCAGAGGTCTGGTCTCCCCAGCGTCTCCCAGCAAGTCTTCAGAGGAGGGGCCAGGTGCTGGCAGGGATGGGCAGAGGCACCAGAGAAAAGGGGGACCGAGGGGAGGAAGTTTCATGGGGGTCTCTGAAGCCCTCAGGGAAATCCTTTTGGTCCAGGCTGATCCAACATGGTCCTTGTCTGGAGGGAGTTGGCTACGCCCAGAGCCAAGGCCTCTGGTCACCTCTCCAGGGCCTGGAGATTTCCTCTCCATCACCAGGAAGAGGCCACCTGCTTCTCTTTGGCTCTTTTCCAAGGGACAAGTCCCTCTGATTCTGTCGCCTACCAGTCAGGTTCTGTGCCCTCTGCAGTAGGCAAAAGGCATCAGGTCAGGCCCCAGGAGAGCACGTGCCAGTGATGGTGGATGCCAGTCCCAGGGATGCAGCTCTTCTATTTCTCTTGTGATGCTGCTGCCAAGGCTGAGGGGCACATTGGGAACAGCTGAAGAGCCCCCAGTGACTACCCAGGACCACTCCCTGCTCTGCTCAGCTCCAAGAGACTCCTTACAAACTCCCTTTCCCTGTCAGTCACTTCTAGAATTTTCTTCCTTATGCAGCAACTAGAATATTCCTCCTGTGTACCACCACCTACCTCTTTAGAGAACTGTGGCTTTATTCTACCTGCCAAAGCACCCAGACACAATCTTGGACTCCACCTACCTCTGATTTAAGAATCCCACAGGAATGCTCTGCTTGGTCATTAGGGTGCATTACCCGGGGACCAGCACTTGATTCAAAGTCTTAAAATATGAGTCATAAAAGAGGGTAAGTCTGTGAGATCATGTCACCCATTGTGCCTTCAAGCCCACTCTGACCTAAGTTACATGGAAGGAAGTCTTTTTTCCTACTTAAAAACTATCATAAAGAGGAAGAGGGAGGGGTCCCCACCTTGCCTTGGTGACACTTTTCAGAACCTCACATCTGAGAAGCCTCCCAGCCCATCAGGAAGATTCCAGATTCTGGCATCAAACAGTTCTGGGTTTGAGTTCCAGCTCCTCTACTTCCCCACAGGGACTTTGGTCAAGTTGCACCATTTTCCCTGGGTTACAACTTGGCTCATCAATGACAGGAGATGATAAGTCTTATCTTCTAGGGATGACTTGGAAATTGGTTGAGATAACCCAAGTGAGAATGTTTTGCTTGGATGTAGCTTAGTTTCCTTACTTTTACAACCTTGAGCTCAGGTTGGGAAGTTCTACCTAATGTCTGACCTGTTTGAAAGTCTGGAAGAAGGATTAATGTTTATCATGATATGAGGAGAAGAGGACAATGATATGTAGATAATATTTTGTGTGTCATTCAACAGAGATTTATTGAACACTTATTATATACCAAACCTTGTGCAGGGGAAGAAAAAACTGAAATACCATGTTAAGAGAGCAGTCCTTCAATGTCTACCTGGTCCTCAGGCTATGTGGCATGTCCTTAGGAGAGGTGGCAGTATCACACCAGGAGAGGGCTGACTTCTGGCTGGAGAGATGAGAGAAGGCATCACTGAGCAGGTGGCATGTGAATTGGAAAATTCATCCCAGTTCGGGGACCTGGGTGACATAGGAGCTGAGTGACATGGAACTCTGAAAGCCCAGGATGGAGCTGGCCTGGCAAGTGTGTGAGGGAGCCGGGAAGAGGGGGGGAAACAGGTAGAGGGGCACAGGGGCAGAGAGCAGGCTGCAGCAGGCTGAGTGGAGGCCCCAGGGTGGATCCTTGACACACCACCTGTGATTGGGGTGGGGCTGATGCCAGGCTTCCTTGGCCCCTGTCATTTAGCTTTCCCCCAAACAGGGCTCCCTGGGCCATCATTCTTGAGGTGGGGGCGATTCAGGACTGCCACAGTGTTTGCCCCTTATCTCCTGCTCTGTGGACACTGAAGTCTAGTGTCCTTCCCCTCCAGCGTGGCCAAGGTTCCCCTGACCCCTGGGTCCTAATGGGGCTCCTTGGCAGACCGTGTGGGCTGCTTCCTGCTCTGCTTCCCGACTCCCCCAAGCTCCGCTCCCCACCAGGTCTCTCCCCCGTGGCAGGAAGTCAGCACTGATCTTAAAACTCAGTGGAGGAGCTGGGCTGGGGCTCCCTGGGGGAGCGCTCCCCGGGTTCCAGCCTCAGAACCACCTAAAAATAAATAAAATAAAGGCATAAAAATATAATAACATTTTAAAAAGAAAAAAAAACCCTCAGTGGACCCACCCCACCTCTGTGCAGGCTGGGGGATGAGGTAGCTTTTTGTACCCCCTGCCTCTGGCTGTCCTCAGACCACCCAACATCAGGCACAGAAAGGTGTGTGAGGCTGCCAGGGCACAGTGCCAGGACAGGTACCCATTGCCTGGATGTTTGAAATGTGAGCCAGACAGGCAGGCTCCGGGGAAGGAGACCAGCCCAGCTTCCCCCCTGCCCGCAGGGTGCCTTCCCGTTCCAAGCGGGGGCCTAAGAGCTGTGGATCATCTTTACTCCCAGTGGTGGAATTGAGGACAGGTCCAGGGCCCAAGTTTGAATCCTGTTGAACTACCAACTTACTGTGTGACCTTGGGTCAGCCACCCTCCCTGTCTGTGCACCTTCCCTACCAAGGGGGGCAGATTACTCCGCTTCTTGGGGTACCATTGTGAGGACATAATGGGTGCGGACACCATTAAAAACACGAGGGGCAAGGTTATCATTTGCAGGTAGGAGGACGGCCACACGCCAGGCCACAGTCGCGCCTCAGCCACTTGGACGGCCAGCACCTGTCTGGTAACCGGGTTACTCATGTTTCCTTGCATTGCTAGGTTTGGGGTAAGTAAGGATGTTGTCGCTTTGTGTCGAGGGGTGAGCCCTCGTTTCCTGCCAGCAGCCGAGGGCTCGCCCCTGGCAGACAAGGAGCAGGGCTCCGGTGCGAAGCCCTGGGGTTGGTGGCAGTGCCCTGGCCTGAGCTGAGATCGTGGCTTAGCTGAAGTCCATGCTCTGGGGTTTACAGGGAGGGGGACCTTCAGCAAATGGTGACGACCTATTGTGCCCCTGCTCAGTGTCTTTTCAGCTGGCAAGGCCAGTGCCCTGGCCATGGCCAAGGAGCTTCGTTCCTGTATTCACCCAACAAGTGCCTGGCCCAAATGGCGCTGGGGCCGGGGTCAGCATGGAGGGCAGCAGGGTCTCTCTGCCACAGCTGGGGACAGGCCGATGTGGGCAGGAAATGACCAGTGTAGTTACTGTTGCCAAGGAGACATGCGGAGCCAGGGGAGCAGAGAGGGTACCTGAAGGCAGGAATGGTAGGGGGCAGTTAGGAGGCCACGAGAGGGGCCTGGGGGGACACCGGTGGTCGGTCGCCGGGCACTGCCCTGCACCCCCAGGCCACTCCATCACGCTGCCTAGAGGGCGGCGAAGACGAGGAGCTGAGGGTCCCTGCAGCCCCTTCCCCTGTGGGCCCCGGCCTCCCCTCCCCACCTTCCTCCTACCAGGACAACACCAAGCGCCAACTAGGGTGTGATGCAGGCCTCCCGCCAGGGCACGCGTGTCAGGGAAGCCATCCCGGGGAGGTGGCGGCTGGCGGCAGTGCCCCTAGGTGCTTCACTCATCCACAGATAAGAATGGGGAGCTGTCCATCCTTCCAGAGCCATGTCAGCAGGCAGTGAGGAGCGGCAACAGTCTCCGCCTGGGCTGCCACCCTGTCTCGGGGCCCTGCAGGTCAGGGTAGCTGGGGTGTCTGCAGGCCTGTCCTGGCCCCTGACAAGCCTAGGAATGGCTCCCCCCCCCCCAGGGCTTGGGGGGATAATATACAGAGGAGCAGATTTCTGGAGAACATTCAGGGAATCAGCTGAGGGAGGGGCTGCCATCAGGGCCCAAGAGGGAGCTAAGCCCAGAATGCTTCTGCTAAAGGGGGATTGGGAGCCATGGGATGTGTACGGGGGAAGACTGAGGCGTGAAATGAGCACCTACTACACGCCTGCCTGGCACCTGAATGTGCCCTTTGCTGGGCGTGGTGGTGCACTCTATCATCCTGGTGACTTGGGAAGCTGAAGTAGGAGGATCGCAAGTTTGAGGCCAGCTTCTGCAACTAAGCAAGGAACTGTCTCAAAATAAAAACTGAAAAGGGCTGGGATGAGGATCAGCAGTAGAGGGGCCCTGGGTTGGATTCTCAATCCCTCAAAACAAACAAACAAACAAACAAACGTAATCTCCCTGATCTTTGCACCACCCCCAGGCAGCAGCCACTTTTTGAGTTGTGGAAGCCAAAGGCGAGGCTCAGGAGCCTCTCAGGAGCCAGGGGCCGGGGTGAGGCAGCGCCTGCCACCCCATTCTTCAGAGCTGTGGCCTCACCCCAGGGTGCCACTAGATTTAGTGAAACTCCACTTTCCTGGGAAAGCCCCCCACCCCCACCAGGGGTGAAGCTCTCAGGAGCTAACGGGGTGGACAGGGTGGACGCTGGCCAGGCTTTGACCTTTGTGCTTGTGACAGTTAGAAAGCCCTCTCGTCCCCATTCACTAATTATTTGGAACCCACTGGCAGGGCCAGGACTCAAACCCAGGCCTGTGACCCCCATCTCCCGGACTCCAGGCCCCCCCCAGCTGTGGATGTCCCGGGCTTTCTGACCCCATGCCCCTGGCCCACAAGCCTCCTCTCCCCACAGACTCCTTCCCTCCTTGGCTGGGAGAAAGGAGGCGGCAGCCAGGAGGAGTCCAGTTACCGTGTAAACACAGTCATGTCAATATTTACCTGTGGCTGAAACCCGAGCCTCCCACCTCCCTGCTGCCTCCCACGCCCAGCCAGGTGCACGTGGCCTGCTCCTGGCTCAGGTCTGGCCACTGAGAGCGAGGCCAAGGGTGGGGACCTGCCTTCCAGCCCAAGATGGGCCACTCACCTTTGATGTGACCCTGAACCAAGCACTCTCCCTTCCGGGGCCTCAGTCTTCCCATCTGTAAAATGACACGGCTGGGACGGACCAACGCAAGGGCTGTTTTCAGCAGTGACATGTAGGGGGACGAGTCCAGTGCTGTGGCACAGCCTCGAAGCTACGCAGACTGGAGTTGGCCTCAGACCCTGCTGCTTCCTCGCGCTGAGGCTGCGTGCACGCGCTTGACCCCTGGAGCCTCGGTTTCCTCATCTGTAAGTGGGATCCCGACGGCACCTGCTTTGGAGGCTGTCGGCTACTTGCCGTACCCAGCAGAGCTCTTGGCACAGGAGGGGAGAGAGACAAATGGTCGTGGTGGTAGTTGTTATTCCAAATAAACATTTTATGACTCTCTGAATCCAGACGCTGGGTTGCGTCACTTGGGAATCAGAGCCAAGGGTGGGGACTCTAACCTCAAGCTCTCCTGCCTCTCTGGGGCCGCAGGCTGGGCTGGGGGATCCCAGGGGTGGAGAAAGACCCCTAGTCAGCACCATCCCTGTCCCCAGCTGCCCAGTGTTTGGAGTTCCTTCTTATCGGGCTGAGGTCTAGGGCTGAAATGACCTCAGAGATGTGCCCTGAGAGGAGCGAGGGAGGGTGGAGGGAGCGGGTAGGGGAGGAAGGATGTATTTCCTAAGCTGCTCTTTCGCACAAGCTCCTGTTCCCGGGCCTGGAGAGGAGGGCAGCTGTGGGGAGGGACTGGCAGCCCAGAGTGTGGACAGGGCAGGATGGGGACAGGGGACTGCCGGGGTAGTAGGAGTGGGCCTTGGAGGTCTTTTGCAGTGGGCCCAGATTCAAACCTGGCTGCGTCAATTTTTGCTGTGTCACTTGGGACAACGTGTCCCCTCTCTGAGTGGTTGCCGCCTGTTTTGTTGGGAGGGTTTCATCTGAAGTGCTTCGGAAGAGCCGGGCTCTGGCTGGCACACAGGGGCTCCATGGCAGTCTGCTGCTGTGGCTGGTGGCCCGTGCCTTCCCCAGGGCGGAGTGGTGAGTTCTGCCGGAGAGAGGGGACGTCGCAGGCAGCTCGACTGTCCCAAGGGCACACCTGCACACCACTGGACCAAAGCGCAGAACATGTCCCCAATCCCCATGTGGCCCTTCGCCAGTCCCCTGCCCTTGCTGTCCCCTTGGCTGGCCTGGTTTGAAGCGCTGTCTACCTGGTCCACGCAGCGCACCGTTCATGCCTGGTTTCCTTCGGCGGCAGGTGGCACCGTTTCTGAGGCCCATCCCGGGGGCGTGGGCTCCGGCCTCTGGTCTCTGTAGGCTGAGTGTGTTGGGGGATGGACGTGGCAGTGTCCGTGGATGACATTGGGTTGGCCCAGTCTGGTGCTGCTGTGGCCTTCTCGGGGGTCTCCGCAGACCTGTAACCCCCGTCTCCTGGCGCATAGCCAGGAGTGGGAACTGGCCGTTGTGCGGGTGGCCTGAGTCTGACCCTCCCGGGAGCTGGCCAGGATCCCGAGGGGCCATCTATTCTCAGAGCAGATGGGTCTCCTCTCTCCTCAGCTAAGTGGGTGCTTGGAGGCAGGAGGGACTCTGAGGGCCTTCCCTGCCCCAGGGCCTCAACCCCACTCCGGCCTTCTTGTCCCCAGCGCCTGGCAGCTCCCAGCTGCATTCTGTCCCTTGCTGAGCCTCTGCTTCACCTGGCACTCTCAGGGGTCCTGGCGCTAGAGTCCCCAGCCATGGGGCCTACCACTGTTAGGCTCTGTGGCCTTGGGCTGTCCTTCCCCCCCTCCCCATCCTCAGTCTCCTCCCACCAGGAGGCTGAGGAGTCCCTGGTGTCTGGTGGCCTCCCTCCCTTGGTGCCGATGGCTCCTGCTGACTGCGTTGCTCCGCCGCAGGCTGGCGCAGGTGGCAGGTCCTTAGGAAGTGTGAGTGGTGGACCTGCGGCCTCCCGGGACTCAGCCTGGTGAACGGCTGCCTCCTCAGTATGCTGCTGCTAGGCCTGCGGAGCCGGGGAGGTGAGGGTGGAGCCGGCCAGTCTCTTCAGGAGGACCGCTGGGACAGTGGGGCGGGGCTCGCGTCCTGGTACCCTTCCTGAGAGTGTCATTGTGGGTGAGTGTCCTGTGGGCAAGAGCCCTCGGATGTGGACACTGCCCTGCGAGGCTCTCCGGAGACCGCCTGGGCACCAGGCCACCTTGGGTTCGAATCCTGCCACCCTCTTGGCCGGGGCCCGAGCAGTCCCCTCCACTTCCCTGAGCGACAGCATCCCCTTCTGCCTGGCTGTGGGGACCCAACGAGGCCCCGACTCATTGCTGAGACCAGCGAGTGGGCAGCCAGGTCCCTGCCCCCCGGGGAGCTCCATTCCAGGGGAGGAAGCAGGAGACCAAACGGGAACATCAGCCAGCCAGAAAGAGCACGTCGGAGAGGACAGGACGGTGCCTAGCGAGTGGCAGTGAGGGACGGGGCTGCTCCAGGTGGTGCCAGGGCAGGAGCCAGCGCCTAAGCTGAGAGCCAAGGTCGTGGGACTTCCCGGCAGGAAAAACAGCAAGTGCAGAGGAGCCTGGGTGTTATGGACGGCGGGAAGGCCCACGCAACTGGACAGAAGCAGTGAGGGGCAGGGAGTGCGAAGAGGTGGGCATGGCGGGGGCCATTAGGGAGGGCCTTGCCTGGAATTGGAGGCGGTGGCATTTTGTTCTGAGTGATGGGAAGTCACTGGAGGGCGCCAGGGAGATGACTCAGTGTGGACTGTTCAGAGGCCCTGGCTGCCGTGTGGAGCATGGACTGCAGGGGGCAGCAGTGAGGCGGGGAGGCTGGTGGAGTGAGGGGTGAGCCTGACCTCCGCTGTGCACCTATCCCCAGGGCCAGGAGGCTCCAGCATCTGGGATTTTAGCTACTTTAGGGACAGGAGTGAGGGGACAGGGCCTCCCTCCCATATGCTTCCAGACATTCCCAGCAACAGGGCAGAGTGGGCAGAAGTTCCCTCCAGAACCACAGACCTGTCCCCAGACCTCCCCTTGAACTCAGCCTCAGGACTCTTCTAGAGTGACCTCCATCCCACCCCCCCAGCCCCCAGAGACCCGGAGGGCACAGAGCCTGATCCTGCCTCCCCTGCTCCTGCGCACCCTGCCTGCTGGGAAGTGGGGAGAGGAAGTCCCGACTGCATGGGGTGGCTGTCCCCCCTGCCCTCTGGGCTGCTGCTCCCATGGCCGGGGGCAAGGCAATCCTGTGGTTTTGTGGTTCCTGGTGTCCTGGGCTGGTTTGGGCAAAAACCAGTACTTCGTCTTTCCTTGCCCCCGAGTGTCCGGGGTGGTGACTTGGTGTCCTGCTGGGCTTTGGAGAGCAGTGGGCGGGGGAGGGTGGCAGGGGCCACAAGGGCTCACAGGCCTGAGTGGAAATGAGCTTTGGCATCGCCCACACCAACTTCCTCCTGGAGAGGCTGAGACTCAAAAGGGGAAAGGGACTCTGTCTGAGGCCACACGGCAGGTTAGATGCAGCCAGACAGTGCCACTTAGTCCCAGCTGGCTGAAGCAGGTGTCCATCTCTGACCCTCAGTTTCCTCCTCTGTGGCCAAGATGAAGCTAAAGCCCTCCTCGGGGTGGCGCTGTGAGGAGTGGCGGGTGGCTTGTGTGGAGTTGAGAAGCTTGTGGGCTGGTGTGTGCAGCAGGTGCTCAGTGAATGGGAGCTGAGAATACCAGGGAGGGTCTGTCACCCGAAGCCTGGGAAGAGCTGGGAGGGTGGCTGCCTGCTCCCTCTCCAGTCCTGAGGAGCGCAGGGAGGGCGAGAGGGAGTGAGATCCCCATCCCTGGCTCATCTGTAGCAGTTTGTTCTGTTTGCTTCCCCGTTATAGGGGGCAGGCCCTTTGCCCAGGCCCTTGACTGCCTCCCTCACCCAGAACCTGCACACACGCTCATGTGAGCTGGAGCTGTACCCTCAGCGTGGGGCAGACAGGCAAAACTGTCACCCCAGGTAAAGACCCGGTGGCTCTTCTCTTCCTGCATCTGTCCCTCCCTCTTGTCCCCAGTACCCGTTGTGATCACGTGGTTAAGATCAGGGACCATGGGGCCAACTTGAACTTCAGCCCCAGATCCCCACTTATCAGCGGGCAGGTGAGTCTCCCTCTGAGCCTGCGGTTTCCCGTCTGTGAAGTGGGGTTGATGGCTTCCCTTGGTGATTGCAAATGTTAAATGAGAAAATACGTCCAGACAGGCCTGGTGCGCGTGGACTCAAAAAAGTGGGCGGCACTAATGACAGATTGGATCCTAAACTCCCTAGGCCCATTCTTCTTTCCATAGCTGCTCTCCCAAGCTTTCTGGGTCACCTCCTGGACCCTCGTGCATTTCTGCACCGCCCCAACCTGTCTCCTCCCAGCTCTTTCGCATTCTCTGTGCTTTGACAGATGAGGAGCTGGAGCTCTGGCCCAGCAGCCCCGCGTCTGAACTCCCAGATCCCTGGCACCTGAGCAGCCGTCGGCAAATTGCTTAAGCCTTGGCCTTTGTTGCTGCATGAACAAAATAGGATCAAACTCAGAGTTGTTTAAATAAGTGATCAAAATCTTGTAAGGTCCTAGAATGGGTGCCTGCCCTACAGCAAGTGCCTAATAAATGTTAAGTGATTTGACGCTAGGCAGTTTTCTGCTGGACAGAGCCCCTTGCCTTTTCACTCTGATCCCCAGCACCTGGGAAGGGTGGGATCGGCTCTCTAAGGATCTGCACTGTGGGCAGTGGAGAATCCATTCCAATAAGACTATGTTTGAGGCTTTGGTCAAGGTCACACTGTGAACTTATCTAGTGGGTGGATTGACAGGCTTTTCCCACAACCCTGCACCACTGTGTGCTGGGGACAGGCAGGGGAGGGTGCTGCCCTTACCGAGCACATATTCTTTGGAGGGATGTAGGGCAGAATGGCCCTGACACCGTTAGAAATG